>NW_027361679.1:46417500-48817500 GCF_039654945.1 Dendrobates tinctorius | reverse complement strand
CGCAAGACCTGACTAATTCGGATTGTAGGAATTCCAATATGGAAGGGATGGAAAACACGAGAGGTGATCGTCCATGGTCCTTGCACCACGAGATCTGCTAGGTGCGGGGATAAATGCGCATGGACATGGGCTTCCTAGCACTAATCATGGTGGAGATCACCTCGTGAGAGAAACCAGCTTGTGCTAAAATCCAGGATTCAATAGCCACGCCGTCAAAGACAGGGCCCCAGATTTCGGGCCCTGTGAGAGTAGATCCATGCGATCTGAAAGTCGACAGGGAACGTCGGCGATAAGTTGGACTAGTTCTGCGTACCATGCCTGGCGCGGCCAATCCGGCGCAACTAGGATCACTGGTACCCCTCTGCTCTGATTTTCTTGATGACCCTTGGAAAAATGTACGGGAGTCGAAACCGGTGCCAAGGCAGAACTAGGGCATCTGGTCTGATGGCGCATGGATCGCGCGATCGGGCAATGAATCGAGGAACTTTGTTGTTTAGTCTTGACGCCATGAGATCCACATCCGGAGTCCCCCAGCGATGGCAAATCTGCTGAAAAACTTCCGGATGAAGAGACCACTCCCCTCAGGTGAGGCCCTGGTGACTGAGAAAATCTGCCGCCCAATTTTCTACCCCCGAGATGGGCGAATGGTTGATCTCGGCCCAACGAAGGATGTGACACTTCGTGCATGGCCATCCTGCTCCGGGTACCCCCCTGACGGTTGATATACGCCACAGCCGTGGCGTTGTCAGATTGGATCCTGATGGGGTGACCTGCGAGGAGATGGTGGAAACTCAGTAGGGCTAGTATGATTGCACGTATCTCCAAGATGTTGATGGGGAGACGTGACTCTCGAATGGACCAACGACCCTGTGCCATGTGGTGGCGAAAAAATGCACCCCAGCCAAGAAGACTTGCGTCGGTGGTCACCACCAACCATCGTACTGGGAGAAAAGACTTCCCTTGATTCAGGGAGAATTACAGTGTCCACCACCTGAGGGTTTGTCTGACCCGCAGGGACAGAAGGAACCGACGGTCTAGAGAGAACGGGTTCTTGTCCCAAGTGAACAGCAGCACGTTTTAAAGGGCAGAGATGAAACTGCGAATGGGACCTCTTCTATCGCTACCATCTTTCCGAGAATCCCCATGCTGAAACGTTTGGAGTGAGAACTGGTTGGGAAAGAATCCACGCTCCCTGTTGTAAGGCTCAGGTCTTTTCTGGAGGGAGAATGACCAACCAGCGGGATGTGTCCAAGATCATTCCCAAAAAAGAAACCTGCTGAGCTGGTGCTGGAGAAGACTTTTCGAAGTTTATCTTCCAACCCGGGCGAGAAACTGTATTTACTATGATACCTACGGATTCCTCGCAGGTTGGAAGGGACGGGGCCTTGATCAGTAGGTCGTCCAGATATGGAAGTACCACCACTCCCCGGACATGAAGAATGGCCATGACAGCCGCCATGACCTTGGTAAAGACTCTGGGGGCGGTGACGAGCCTGAAAGGCAAGGCAACGAACTGGAAGTGTTCCTCACGAATTGCAAAGCGCAGGAACTGCTGGTGGGATGGACAAATTGGGATGTGAAGGTAAGCATCCTTGATATCGAAGGATGCTAGGATATCTCCTCTTTCCATGGAGGCTACAACTGAATGGAGAGAATCATAGAATCGTAGAGTTGGAAGGGACCTCCTGGGCCATCTGGTCCAACCCCCTGCTCAAAGCAGGATTTGCTAAATCATCCCAGTCAGATGTCTGTCCAGCCTCTGTTTGAAGACTTCCATTGAAGGAGAACTCACCACTTCTCTTGGCAGCTTGTTCCACTCATT
The DNA here is from genome assembly GCF_039654945.1 of Dendrobates tinctorius. Classification (NCBI taxonomy): domain Eukaryota; kingdom Metazoa; phylum Chordata; class Amphibia; order Anura; family Dendrobatidae; genus Dendrobates; species Dendrobates tinctorius. Next base: position 48,815,678 of record NW_027361679.1, on the reverse strand, counting down.
GATCACTCTGTCAAAAAGTTTTTTCTAATATCTAATGTGTCTCCTCCCATTCAGTTTCATCCCATTGCTTCTAGTCTTTCCTTGTGCAAATGAGAATAAAGTTGATCCTTCTACAATGTGACAGCCCTTTAGATATTTGTAGACAGCTATATAGAATCATATTCTGAAGAGAGATTCCATTCTGAATTGCCATACCTTGACAAACTGATTTAACAGCTTGAGGTCCAGTATGGGCCGTATCGTTCCGTTCCTTCTTTGGAACCAGAAAAAGGTTTGAATAAAAACCTTTGAACCTTTCATCTTGAGGGACCGGAATGATGACTCCGTCCCTTTGCAGCGCATGAAGGGCCCGAAGGAAAGCTGTTGTCTGTTTTATGAGGTGAGGACCTGAAAAAACGTGTCGGGGGGGGGGAAGCAAACTCTATTTTGTATTCGGAGGACACCAGCTCTCTGACCCATTCGTCGTGGACGACCGCGAGCCAGGTCTGACTGAACAAAAGAAGACGACTGCCTACTTTGTGTCAGCCTGATACCGCAACAAGTCATTGTGTAGAGGATCTATGGGATCTGGCTCCCCTAGATCCAGATGCCCTTGGCCTAGGTTTCCAAGAGCTGTTAGGTCTGTGTGAGACCTGGGAACCTCTGTCTCCACGTGGGGACCGACCTGATCCAGAAGAGAAGGTTGTGGAGGACCAACTGGAATTGTTGCAGAAGGGTCAAAAATGAGTTGGCTGTTGATTCCGAAAGGGCTGGATGGGCCTTTGTTGGGAGAGGAATTTACTCTTCCCCTGGTAGCTTAAGAAATGAGCTGATCCAGTTTCTCTCCAAATAGACGACCAGTTTCATAAGGCAGAGAAGTCAACGATCTTTTTGAAGTGGAATCCGCCTGCCAGTCGCGGAGCCATCGGGCCCTTCTAATGGAGACTGCATTTGCGGCTGCCTGTGCAGCGCAATTAGCGGCATCTAAAGAAGCATCCACTACAAAGTCTCCAGCGTGAACCATCTGACTGGCGAGACTGGCTGCCTCCGGAGGAAGATTGCTATCCTGGATGGCAGTAACTAACACCTCTGCCCACGCGGCCATAGCCTTAGCCACCAAGTCGTCGCGAAAGATGGAAAGAGTGCCGCTCCTGAAGCTTCAAAAACTGAGCGAGCAAGGTAGTCAATTTGATGATCAGAGGGGTTTCTGACTGAAGAACCTTCAGAAACAGAAAGAAGCGTTTTGGAAACAAGACGCAATATAGGAGGATCCACAGAAGGGGACTGTAACCAATCCTTCATTAGTTCCAGAGCAAAAGGGTATTTAGCCTCAATAGGCTTTTGCCCTGAGAACCGTTTGTGGCCGATCCCTATGTCTCTGGACAATGCCCTTAAACTCCGGATGGCTGGCAAATACCCTGTGCACACATTTAGTCTTTTTAAAAGAAATGTGTTCCAGAGCAGAAATATTCTCCTTGTCCAACCTCAGAATCTTGTTGACTGACTCTATAAGAGAATCAAGTGATTCTTGGTCATTTGGGGGATTCTGGGGTACTGACGTGTCAGACTCGTATTCAGAGTCATGTTTGCTGCGAACATTAGGAGAGGGAGAGACAGAGCTCGTAGATGCTGAAGCATGAGCGTGACTGGGGAACGTGTCATGGGTTCGCTTTCTAGAGTCCTGATCATCTCTTGAACGAGTACGACCCCTGCTGGTGGACGGTTCCCGGAGGGAGTCTAGCCTTGGTCAGTGACTCCACAGACCTTGACAGGGACCTAGCCCACTCAGGGGGACTAAATTCAGAGGGCCTGGTGGCAGCAGCGGCGGATGACGTTTGGGCACAAGCTGGGTCGCAATCCGTGCATAACGGATTAGTTTGGGCACTGGGCAAGGCAATCTTGCAAGTGGCACAAGAGGTAAAGAATGCAGTGTGTTTCTTAGTAGCCCTTTTTGCTTCCTTATATTGAGACATAGTGCCCCCAAAAGGGTTACAGGCAGAGTCTGGGCTGCAGATGATAATGTCCAGAGAAGGGGTTAAGCTTTCTTCCTAAGGCAGATGCAGCTTACCCACGGTCCTGATGCTGTGTCCCCAGGAGGAATATCGGAGGTCTGCAGTGTCGCCAGGTGCTATCAGTCAGTGCGCTCCCCCCGCAGCCATCACAGAGCAGGCTGAGGCAAAAGACATGGCCCCCGAGACTAACGGGGCTCTTCTTGTTCAGAGCGAGAAGCGCCAAGGACGTGGGCGGCAGCCCCAAAGGTGGGCGGCGCCATGTAAATTGCGGCCTAGTGCAGCCAAAAAGTCGGGGACTAAATTTCTGGGCCTGCCAGTGCTAAGCGCTGGATAAAAGGAATCTCAGCGCTTCTCCCAGGGACCAGGACCCGACCCCGTACCTCCGATCAGGTGCTCACGCAGGCCGTGCTGTCCGCGACCCAGCTGCAAATCTCATCCTCCCGGCGATGCAGTAGAGCTGGAGTTCTTAAAGGGGTATATCTCAATCCATTCTCCCTATAGGCAGGGGGATGGAGAGGCTATGGGGCTGGTTCAGGCCATCAGAAGTGCTCCTCAAGTGTGGTCTTCTCCGTGCAGTTGCCCTTTTATCCGTGCGGGGAGATTGGGACCATGAAGGAACTGTCGCCCTGAAGAATCAGGTATGTCCCAGTCGTTGCAGGAGAGGGTACGGGGAGGTATACTCCACGTTCTTGCCTGTTGGTTCGGGGGAGAGCGGACCCTTGAAAGGAATCACTCCATTAATTAAAAAAAAAAAAATTAGAGAAAAAAATTCAAAAATTGAAAATAAAAACGATGGGGTCTGAAGCCAGACCCAAGTGCCTCCTACAGACACTAAGCAAGAACTTGGGAAATCTCAGCCAGCGAGAGGGTGTATACTGCAGAGGAGTTAACTTTTTCTGTGTTCACTTAGTGTCCTCCTAGTGGAAAGCAGCGTAACACCCATGGTCCTGTGTCCCCCAATGAGGCGTAGGAGAAAATTATCTTTTATAAAATACATGTACAGTAATCTGCACACACTGCACTAATTGTATTTGTCACATACATCTGTATATCTACCCATTTGTATTTACTGTATGTGAGTAGGGATGGGCGAAGCCGAACTGTGAAGTTCGGGACCGGTCACATGATCTTGAACACGGATTTCTATGGGAAACCCGTGTTGTAGTTAGGGTCCAGGGCTGGCTGTAAAAAAAACCCAGAAAATTAATAATAAACATAATTATACTTACCTATCCAGCGACGCATCCTCCCGTTGCGCCGTCTCCTGGCCGCATCTGCTTCTGACGTCACTGCACGAACACTGCCGGAAAAAGCCGAAGACTAGAGTACAGTGACCGGTGGAAGTTAATGAGCGGCCACAGAAGCAGATGTGCCCGGGAGACTGTGGGACGCGTCGCTGGACAGGAAAGTATAATTACGTTTATTAATTTTCTTTTTTTATACAGCTCCCCCCTCCCCATTCCATATCTATAAAGTCCGAGTTCGGGGCTTGGACGCAAGTTCGCGCCATCTCCGGCCCCAAACTCAAACTTTCCAAAAAAACTTGTTGATCCCGAACATCAGGGGGTTCGACAATCACTATATGTGATCCATCTATTCTATCCTGTCAGCTCCTGCTGCGATTTTACACTACGCGGCAGCTGAATTGCAGGCTTTTCTTCTGTTTAATATATACATACACAGTGGGTACGGAAGGTATTCAGACCTCTTTAGTTTTTTCACTCTTTGTTTCATTGAAGCCATTTGGCAAATTCAAAAAAGTTCATTTTTTCTCATTAATGTACACTCTGTGCCCCATCTTGACTGAAAAAAGCAGAAATGTAGAAATTTTTGCAAATTTATTAAAAAAGAAAAATTGAAATATCACATGGTCATAAGTATTCAGACCCTTTGCTCAATATTGAGTAGATGCACCCTTTTGAGCTAGTACAGCCATGAGTCTTCTTGGGAATGATGCAACAAATTTTTCACACCTGGATTTGGGGATCCTCTGCCATTCTCCGTCAGTTTGGATGGTGAATGTTAGTGGACAGCCATTTTCAGGTCTCTCCAGAGATGCTCAATTGGGTTTAGGTCAGGGCTCTGGCTGGGCCAGTCAAGAATGGTCAGAGTGGTTTGTTATTTTAGCTGTGTGCTTAGGGTCATTGTCTTCTTGGAAGGTCAACTTTCGGCCAAGTCTGAGGTCCATAACACTCTGGAAGAAATTTTAATCTAGGATATCTGTACTTGGCCGCATTCAAGTTTCCTTCAATCCACCCACTATATACAGTATATGTGTATGCCACTGACCTCTATATATCAATGTGTATATATCTATTCTATTCTAACCTGTCACGCTGTGATATTACTGTATGCAGCAGATGAAATGCCATCTTTTCTTCTATGTAATATATGTATACATAGATATATACAGTTGTGCTCAAAAGTTTACATACCCTGACAGAATTTTTGCTTTTTTGGCCCTTTTTCAGAGAATATGAATGATAACATCAAAACTTTTTCTCCACTCATGGTTAGTGGTTGGGTGAAGCCATTTATTGTCAAACTACTGTGTTTTCTCTTTTTAAATCATAATAACAACCCAAAATATCCAAATGACCCTGATCAAAAGTTTACATACCCAGGTGATTTTGGCCTGATAACAGCATCACTATAGCACGAAGAACAAAGTGTATTCCAATACAGGTTGCCTCTCCCAAATTCCAATGCAGGTTGCCTCTCCCAATGGGGAACAGTCATCAAGATACAAAATCATTTAGTGAAGACACAAGAATGGAAAAGCGGTTAAAATTATTTAGGCAGTATTTTACTTTGTTAAATGATTTATAAAACACAACAAAACCATCTGCAAGGTCATGATACACACTCCTCAACATTAAAGTTCCAACACCAATCAGGAAAGGTCATGGAATTATGGAAATCACAGGATAGATAGGCATGACGATGTAAGTGATGAAAAATGGAAGCAAAATTTTCAAAATATTTTGATTTATTATATATTGAGTCTAAGCACCAGCCACAAAAATGCATGGATTTACACGTCATGGTTTGTTATCAATGAGGCTATTAATGGTTGTTTCATGTATGTTCTGCCACACTAATTACACTTGAGCACGCAAATCATCAAGATCTGCAGTTGGCAGTTCCCATGTCAAATGCTGACCAAGGATGTCCCAGATGTGTGCAATGGGAGTCCAGATGCGGTGCAGGCACTGTAGCATGCTTAGGCCACCCTGGCTGCTCACAGTAGTATGAGAAGCATGTGGCTTGGCATGGTGTTGAAAAATGTCTCCCAAAACTTTTGGGGAAATACCATTGGTTACACAACCAAATCAATATCAATGTAATGCCAAACCTTTAGTGTACCTAAAATGAAGGGGTTCGGCATACTTTATGCTACACCATAATCTTGGAAGTCAGACTGATGTGACACTATCTTGTGAAGGCCTTTTCATGGCATTGCCAACATAGTCTCCAGACCAATCTCCAGCAATCATTGCATCCAAGACTGGAAACAGGACTCCATGCTGAAGAGGATAGACTGCCATTCCAGCCTCCCATCTGAAGACTACGTGTTATATTGATATGGTCATAGAACAAGTGGTACAACCATTTCTCCAAATGTTCCATGAGCTGTTTTAGAACACAATGCCTGGCTGCATGCTTCTCATGTTACTCTGAGCAGCCAACCTGTCGACCGATGGTCTGGAGAGTCTCCGGACTTGTTTCCCATGAAGCATATCTAGATCGTCATTGTTCAGCAATTACAAAAAGAGATGCCAGCAGTGGATCTTGATGATCTGCATGTCCAAGTGCATACAATGTGGCAGAACAACCCTCAGACAACCATTAATAACCGCATTGATATATTGTGTATGTTGCTAAAAAGCATATATTTCCACATTAGGAGCTTGAAACTGAGTAAATCTAGAAATCTATGAAAAAAAATTATAATTTTTTTTTCAATTCCATATCATCATATCTATTGATCATGTAATTTCCAAAATTCCACGACTGTTCCTTTTTAGTGTTGCAATGTCAAAGTTGAGTGTATATACATGACAGTGCCATATCATTTTGAAAACATAATATGGAATATTTTCTCTTAATAAGCTGGACAGTGATTCTAAGCAACAAGATTTTTTTCAAACATATTAGGCCTTATTCAGAATGATGTGCTAGACCAGTAGTTTCTTGTCCACATTCCAGATATGAAGTCAACAATTTATAGTGGTGCTTAAAAGGTTTGAATCCTTCAGAATTTTGGAATTTTCCATATTTCTGCATGCATTTGTTCTAAAAATACATCAGATTTTTACACAGTCCTAAAAGGAGATAAACAGAACCAAATAAATCAAATTAGTCAAAAATACTATACTTCGTAATTTAAAGAAAAATAATCCAATGTCACGTCCGTGAGTGGCAAAAATGTGTGAACCTTTAGGATGAGCAGATAATTTGAAGCTGAAATTATAGTCTGTTTACATTCACTGGGATAACAATGAAGTGTAAAAACGGGTGTATTGAAGTCTGATCTTAACATATATGGGGAAGTATGCCATGGGAAGAACAAAAGAAATTCCTGAGGGCCTCAGAAGAGCTCATTAGAGTGGAAAAGGGTACAAAACCATCTCTAAAGTGTTTGGACTCCCACCAATTCACAGTGAGATTGTGTGCAAATGGAGTAAATTAATGACCATTTTACCTTGTCCATAGATGGTTGACTAACAAAAATCACTCCAACAGCAAGCTACATAATAGTCCACAAGATCACAGGGGAACCCAAGGTAACCTAAAAGCAATGCCTCTCTCGTTAGCTACTACTGTTAATGAGTTAACCATCAGTAGGACACTGAACAATGGTGTGCATGGTAGGATTGTAAGGAGAAAGCCATTGCTCTATAAAAAGAACAATACTGGCTGTGTCTACAGTTTACAAAAGATGACCTGGATAAGCCAGAAGGCTGTTGGAACAATGTTTTGTGAATAGGTGAGAACAAAATAAAGCTTTTTTGTTTACATGAGAAGTGTTATGCTTGGAGAAAGAAAACCTCTGCATTATACAGTATGTGAAACCCGGTGGTGGTATTATCGTAGTTTCGGCCTGTTTTGCTGTATCTGGGCCAGGATGACTTTGGAATCATTAAAGGAACAATGAGTTATGAATTATACTATCAAATTCTAAAGGAAAACATCAGGAAATCTGTCCATGAGCTGAATCTCAAGAGAACATGGGTCATACAATAAGACATTGACCCAAAAGACACAACGCGCTACAAAAGTATGGTCAAAGAAGAATAAAGTTAAAGGTTTGCTATGCCCAAATCATAGTTCTGTGGTAGGATACGGCACTCCTGACTGTTGGTGCGCAAGCAGGAGCCCAATCCGTAGTGCAATATATTAAGAATATATATGTATATGAAGAACGTGGCACTCAAATAGCTTGTAACAATGTGATTTAATTACAATCCACAGCAAGCATGACAATTCATAGACAGTCCTCAGATATACTGTATATAAGACAAATGGTATACAACCAACATAGATACATTGATATATACAAAAAATTAGTAAAAATGGAAAATAAAAAATACAATCAAAATTAAAAATACTATACTTTGGATTATTTTTCTTTAAATTACAATGTCACGTCTGTGAGTAGCAAAAATATGTGAACCTTTAGGATCAGTAGATAACTTGAAGCTGAAATTATAGTCTGGTGTTTACATTCACTGGGATAACAATGAGGTGTTTAGTAGAGGCAGGGTGACAGCTAGTAAAATACAATAAATTGTTACCATCTGTTTTTCAAACAAATAGGTCAGTAACAAAATAGCTTGAATCCCCCTTTCTGACTATGGTGTACAAATGAATGGCGAATTGTATTACAGTGAAGATAGAGTTCAGATAGGAATGAAAATCGTATAAGGAATTAGGTGGACTAGACCAAATACAAAACGCATCATCTATGTATCCTTTCCACAATATAGCATGTTGATCGAATAATGGGCACAGGTCGATGTATGCATCTTCAAACCAGGACATAAAACAGTTTGCATACAGAGGTGCCATATACAACCCCATAGCGGTCCCTTGAGTTTGTAGATAAAATGAGTCCTGGAACAAGAAAAAGTTCACTGTGAGGACTACCTTTAGTAGTTCTAAGCAAAATCATTGTGCTGGAATGTCCTAGGTAGATATACTGAATAACTATGATGTCTCCTGCCACTCGGCCAGATCAGATGATACATTTGAGTTTCACCTGTAATTTAAACCTCCCGCCTCTACATAGGACTCACTGGCTTTCATGGGCCCCATACCAACAGTGATTTTTCCACTATCATTCTGTCCTATACACCACTTAAGCCTCCTGCAGTTTTTTATCATACTTACCACCTACGTAGCAATCCGGTATGTACTATAAGTGACTGGCATATTTCTGTCCATCTTACACACGTGGTCAAAATTGTTGGTACCCCTCGTTTAATGACAGAAAAGCCCACAATGGTGACAGAAATAACTTGAATCTGACACAAGTAATAATAAATCAAAAATCAATGAAAATGAACTCTGACCACCTGTGTATGCCTATTTTTTCATATTATCACTGATCCGTTTAACCTGTCTCTTTTGCTGCACCTTAGTCCTCTAGTGGTAAACTTTGTCACTGCTCTTTTGTCTTTGGCTATACCTGAAATATTTGACAACATGCAAGTTGAAAACAATGTCATTATTTTTCATTTTGATATTTTTTATTTTCCATTTTTATTAAATTTTTATACACATCAATTTATCAATATGTTGATCGTTTACCATTTGTCTTATACACAGTATATCTGAGGAAGGTAAATGCTAAGACCAGGATTTAAGGTCTCTTTCTCCTTGTGGAGAGTGACATACTGTGTCTGCAAATTGAGATTCCGATTTGGCTTTTATCCTAACTCATATTGCAAGGCTCGTTAAAGGGTCGATATTGACTTGTAGGATTGCTACTTCCAATAGGTGGAACTAGAGTTCAAGACCTCTTCCTCTCTTAAGAGGCAATTTGCATATTTAATTACCCAGAGTATGCAAGGCGTTTAAATCTCCTCATGCTGGCGTTTCAGACCTGTTATGTCACTCTCCACAAGGAGAAAGCTTAACCCTTAGATCCCAGTCTTAGCATCTCACCTAGCCAAATCAGATCTCATACTTTGCACTGATGAGCAGCAATACTCTGAAACACTGTGTCTGCAAATTGCGATTCTGATTTGGCTTTTATTTTAAGTCATATTGCAAGGCTTCTTAAAGGGTCAATATTGACTTGTAGGATTGATACTTCCAACAGGTGGCACCAGAGTTCAAGTCCTCTTCCTCTCTAAAGAGACAATTTGCATATGATAAGAGCGAAACGTCATTTGCTGCGGATTGCGAATACATCACCTTGTTACATCTTATTGGAGTGCTAAATTCTTCATATACAAATCATAGTTGTGACCTAGATCCTATAAAAATGTTGTGGAAGGACCCGAAGAGAGCAGCTCATGGAAGAAAACCCACCAACATAGTAGAGTTAACCCCTTAACAACCAGAGGTATTTTTGGTTTTGCATTTTCGCTCCCCTTTTCAGAGCCATAACTTTTTTATTTTTTGGTCAAAGTGCCCATGCGAGGGCTTATTTTTTGCAGGACGAGTTGTACTTTTGAACGACTCCATTGGTTTTACCATATCGTGTACTCAAAAACGGGAAAAATAATTCAAGTGCGGCGAAATTGCAAAAAAAAAGTGCAATCCCACACTTATTTTGGGGGGCTTGTTTTCACCATGTTCACTAAATGCTAAAACTGACCTGCCATTATGATTCTCCAAGTATCGTCAGTACGAGTTCATAGACATCAAACATGTTTACGATCTTTTTTATTTCAGTGGAGAAAAAAAATTCCAAAGTTTGTTAAAAAAAAAGCGCCATTTTCCGATACCTGTTGTGTCTCCATTTTTAGTTATCTCGGGTTGGCTGAGGGCTTATTTTTTGTGCATCAAGCTGACGTTTTTAACCCCTTTCTGCAATCTGACGTACTATGCCGTCCATGGGACCCGGGCCCCTATGCCCATGGACGGGATAGTACATCATAGCGATCAGCAGCGCTCATGTGGTGAGTGCCGCTGATCGCGGTCGGGTGTCAGCTGATTATCACAGCTGACACCCGGCACTCTGTGTCAGGGGCGATCACCGACCGCCCCCGACACGTTAACCCCTGGCTCACTGCGATCAAACATGTTCGCAGTGTACCGGGGGTTTAGGGAAGCATCGGCAATGTGCAGCGCTGCTGCGGGGGCCTCCTTCCCTGCAGGTCCCCAGATCCAAAATGGCGGCAGGGACCTTCGGGGGCCTGCAGGGAGGCGGCTTCCTCATGCCTACAAAGCGCCGGCATGAGGAAGCCTGCAGCACTGCCTGTGACAGATCGCTGATCTGTTACAGCGATCTGTGATTTGACAGATCAGCGACCTGTCACATGACAGTTATGTCCCCCCTGGGACATTGTAATAAAGTTAAAAAAAAGTGTAAAAATAATTTGTAAAAAATTGCTACATAAATTAAAAAAAAAAATATTCGCTAATAAATTCATTTTTTGGAAATAAAAAACCCCCCCAAAACAATAAAAGTACTCATATTTAGTATCGACGCGTCCGTATCGACCTGCCCTATAAAACTGTCCCATTAGTTAACCCCTTTAGCAAACCCCTTAAAAAATAAAAATAAAAAAGCAAAAAAATGTTTTATCATACTGCCGAACAAAAAGTGCAATAACGCGCGATCAAAAAGACGGATATAAATAACCATGGTACCGCTGAAAACGTCATCTTGTCCCGCAAAAAAAACGAGCTGCCACACAGCGTCATCAGACAAAAAAAAACAGTTTTAGCTCGCAAAATAAAGCGATGCAAAAATTATTATTTTTTATATAAAATTGTTTTTATTGCATAAAAGCACCAAAACATAAAACAAGACATAAATGAGGTATCGCTGTAACCATACTGACCCGAAGAATAAAACCGCCTTATCAATTTTACAGCACGCAGAATGGTGTAAACGCACCCCCCCAAAAGAAATTCTTGAAATGCTGGTTTTCGTTCATTCTGCGTCCCAAAAATCGGAATAAAAAGCGATCAAAAAATGTCACATGCCCGAAAATAATACCAATAAAAACGTCAACTCGTCCCGCAAAAAATAAGACTTCACATGGCTCTGTGGGTCAAAATATGGAAAAATTATAGCTCTCAAAATGTGGTGATGCAAAAACTATTTTTACAATAAAAAGCGTCTTTTAGTGTGACAGCTGCCAAAAATAAAAACCCGCTATAAATAGTAAATCAAACCCCCGTTATCACCCCCTTAGTTAGGGAAAAATAATAAAATTAAAAAAATGTATTTATTTCCATTTTCCTGTTAGGGTTAGGGCTGAGATTAAGGTTAGGGGTGTGTTGGGGTTAGGGTTGGAGTTAGAATTGGGGGGTTTCCACTGTTTGGGCACATCAGGTGCTCTCCAAACGCAACATGGCATCTGATCTCAATTCCAGCCAATTTTGCTTTGAAAAAGTCAAACGGTGCTCCTTCCCTTCCAAGCTCTGCTATGCGCCCAAACAGTGTTTTACCCCCACATATGGGGTATCAGCCTATTCAGGACAAATTGCAAAACAACTTTAGGGGTCCAATTTCTCCTGTTACCCTTAGGAAAATAAAACATTGGGGCAAAAATATCATTTTTGTGGAAAAAAAATATTTTATTTTCACGCCCGGGCGTTATAAACTTCTGTGAAGCACTTGGGGGTTCAAAGTGCTCACCACACATCTAGATAAGTTCCTTGGAGGGTCTAGTTTCCAAAATGGGGTCACTTGTGTGGGGTTTCCACTGTTTAGGTACATCAGGGGCTCTCCAAACGTGACATGGCGTCCGATCTGAATTCCAGCCAATTTTGCATTGAAAAAGTCAAACAGTGCTCCTTCCCTTCTGAGCTCTGCCATGCGCCGAAACAGTGGTTCCCCCCCACATATCAGGTATCAGTGTACTCAGGACAAATTGCACAATAACTTTTGCAGTCCAATTTCTCCTGTTACCCTTGGTAAAATAAAAAAAATTGGACCTGAAGTAATTTTTTTGTGAAAAAAAAGTTAAATGTTCATTTTTTTTTAAACATTCAAAAAATTCCTTTGAAGCACCTGAAGGGTTAATAAACTTCTTGAATGTGGTTTTGAGCACCTTGAGGGGTGAAGTTTTTAGAATGGTGTCACTTTTGGGCATTTTCTATCATATAGACCCTTCAAAGTGGCTTCAAATGTGATGTGGGCCGTAAAAATAAAATGGTGTTGCAAAAATGAGAAATCGCTGGTCAACTCCCTTATAACTTCCTAACAAAAAAAAATTTTGGTTCTAAAATTGTGCTGATGTAAAGTAAACACATATGTGAAATGTTACTTATTAAGTTTTTTATGTGCCATATCTCTGTGATTTAAGGGCATAAAAATTCAAAGTTGTAAAATTGCGAAATTTTCAATATTGTTGCCAAATTTCCGTTTTTTTCACATATAAACGCAAGTTATTTGAATGAAATTTTACCACTATCATGAAGTACAATATGTCACGAGAAAACAATGTTAGAATCACCGAGATCCATGGAAGCGTTCCAGAGTTATTACCTCATAAAGGGACAGTGGTCAGAATTGTAAAAATTGGCCCGGTCATGAACGTGCAAAACCACCCTGGCGGGTTAATGATACCATTTTGGTGTAGATACGATCTTTTGATCACCCGTTATTGCATTTTAATGCAATGCTCTCTTTGGCAACCAAAACAATTCTAGCATTTTGCCTTTTTTTCTAGTTACACCGTTTAGCGATTGGGTTCTTTGATTATGTTGATAGACCAGGTGATTCTGAACTCGGCAAAACTACTGTAAATATGTGTATGTTTGCTTTTTTATTGTTTTATTTTGAATGGGGCTAAAGGGGTGTGTGATTTGAACTTTTATTTTTTATCTTTTTAATATTTTTTAAAACTTTTTGCATTCTTCAATAGTCTCCATGGGAGACTAGAAGCTGCGCTTGTCCGATCGGCTCTGCTACATACAGGCAATGATCAGATCGCCTGTATGTAGCAGAAATGTTCACGGTGGTCAGCGCTCGTAGCAATCTAGCTATGACAAACATAGAGGTCTGTTGGAGACGTCTGGTTGTCATGCCAACCTATCAGTGACCCGCGATCACGTGATGGGGTCACTGATGGGTGGATTTCCGGCACGACTGCAGGAAGCACATGTTAAATGCTGCTGACAGAATCACGATTCCACCCGCAGCTGTTCCGGGCATATGTCAGCTGTTCAAAACAGCTGACATGTGCTGCGAAAGATGTGGGCTCACCGCTGGAGCCCAAATCAAAGGGAGGAAGTCCGACATAGGCGTAAATTTACTCCCGATGTTGGAAAGGGGTTAAAGCTGTTTTGTATGGAGGAATGGGCTACTTTTCCTCCAAGCCTATGTGAGGCACTAATCAACAATTACAGGAAACGCAACTGATCACACCAGATACTGAAAGCAAAAGTTCACAAATATTTTTGGCACTCATAGACCTGTGATATTACATAATTTTCCATATTTTAAAAAATGACAAAGTCTCATATTTTTCTCATTTATTTCATTTGGTTCTCTTCATTTTATGACATTAGAAAATCTGATGTAATTTTAGGTCCAAATTATGCAAAAATATGCAAAATTCTTAAAGGTCCCAATCGTTCACAGACAACATACAGCTATTTCGGGTGATTTCACCATGAAGGGGGAAGAATGCATACTTATTTCAATGGTGAGAGTTATGTTCTTTGGGAATGAAAGATTGGACCTATTGGATTTTATGGATCCTTTTTTCTCAAAACAAAATCTGCAGTTGAGAATGACATACAAGATAGGCTGGAATATATGAGATTGGCAGCCAATACTGGTAATATCAGACAACTTTTCTATAATGTATAAAACTAACTACTGGATCCACTCAGCAACACAGAGATCTAAATAACTTTACTGCGAAGAGTAGAAGACACAATGACAGGCATCCATAACTGTAGCTAGTATCACAAAAATGGTGAATTGGGTAAAAGGTAGACCTGCATTATCTGTAGGAACACTGACAGTAAAAATACTATGTTTCATCAAATTATTAGCGGTAAAGTTTTATCTAATGTCTTAAATAAATTAGAAATGGACCAAATATGATCATAGATTTATTATAAGACTCACATACCTGAGCTATACATTTTTGTATCATCCCATAGATTTTACATACTTTTCACACAATTTTCACAAAGTTGGTAAAAACATTGGAACAGGGTGGAGCACATTCATAACCAATGGAAATAATATACAGTAAACCACTACACTGTCCTGTGTGCATAGTCCTTAAGCTACAATATCTCCATGTTTGTCCTAGAAGGGCTCACAAAGGGTCAAAGTGGTGGTTTAAATAGAGACAAGCTCAAAATTGTCATTTGATGATCAGTTGTCATGGTGGGGACGGGCACCATGTGGAGAAAATCGGAGAATCTCCACAATAATGGCTTTCAGGTAAGTAAAACAAAGGAGATATAGAGCTTCCTGGCATGATATTAACCTGAACCGTCATGTTTGGCTTCAAAAATGTCCCAGATGGTAACACAATAGTAAATCAATTGAAATGTTTTAAAGCCATTTTTGAACCATGCTTTTTACATTAGAGGAACCCTGATACCCAATTATTATGGGCATTTTCAGTCACTGTGCTTTCGACATGTTTTTCTATTAAATGTACTTGTAGACAACTCTTTAAGCCTTGGAAAAGAGCACAAGGGATTGTGAATGTGTCATTTCAAGTTATGTTATTAAAGTGTCCAAAATGCTGTTCTCAATGAAATATCACACCCTTACACAAGAATAAAGATGGTAATATTTTATCTGCCAAACAGCCATCTCCGTCAATTTAAAGCCATGTTCACTTGAGCTTTTGTAGCTAGAGTTGAGCGAATATGTTCGGAATCGGTCGCCGAATCTGAATTTGACATATTTGTGCCATATTGGTACCCTATTCGTGACAAATTTAAGTTTGATGATCGGTTCCGAACATATTTGGTTATTTCTACTTTCACTGACTTCAATGACGTTCGGCGAATAATGCAAAAACAATATTTGCTGCTGCTCGTAATCGGAACCGAATTTTGAAAAATTCGCTCAACTCTACATGATGCAACATCATCCATTTTTCATACTAAAAAATATTTTTTTGCATCCGTATCGTGTTCTGTATTTTATAAACATATTGCATCTATATGTCCAGTTTATGTATGTGTGTGCCATCCATATGTCTTGTTTTTACATGAACAATAGGCTAAACAATAAAGACCAAATACAGTTTAGCTATTAATAATTGTAATACATCCGCAAAACATGCATGACATACAGATGGTAAACTGTAGGTGATCGTCTTTATACGCACCCATTGACTTATAGTAGGTGAGTCTTATCTGGAATTCGGACTAAATTAGTGCACACTGCAATTTTTTAAAATGCTGCAAGTTTTTTTTTAACATGGAAACCATTGGTCCGTGTGTAAAAACGTTCATGTGCACTATCACATTGACTTTCATTGGTCCTTGCTTTGTCTGTATGGTCACTTAGTCCTAAAGACAACCTGTCAGTCAATTCATGCTGCCCATATAATGGGCAGTAAGAATCACAGCCTGGCATTTTTTTCTCTGTAACACTCTGGCCGAGGATCATGGTTAAAGAGGAGACAAATCCGACGGCCTGCTTTTCACGGCATCGCTCCAGATGATTGACAGGTCTCTCCCTATGTACACAAAGGGGAGTGATGTGTCAATCCTCTAGAGTGGTGCAGGAAGAAGACAGCCCGGGGCATCGCTAGACTAGCGTCGTCTATGTATTAGGTCCACAGCCAGATGTTTAAATTGTATGACAGATTCATCAATGCTTTTAACACATATAGGAAAGATGGGGCATAGTTGGAATTGAAGCTCAGCCCATTAGCTTTTTTCTCATTTAAGGCACTCATCAAGACCAGCATGGCTTACAATGTTCTTGATGAGGGGGCATGCTGGAGTCAGACGTGTCACAAACACCTCAGTGTGCTCCTCGCCACAAATCCTACTGTAAATGAATTTGACGAGCAGCAGTCACCACACCCATGTCCTTCCCTAGTTTTTGCCAATTTTGTAGGAGGTGGGAGAAACTGGCGCAACACCAAAACTTATAATATTTTGTTGCAACTCTGAGTTGCAGATACATTTTGCGACTTTTCAAAGCTTTTATGCCAGAATACTGACAGGATAGCTTTGATGCATTGGGCCCTTAGTTTTCAAAGATTTCCTCACAAGTCATTAAAAAAACCATAAAGGGAATCTGTCATATCCCCAAATTATATTAACTTGCATAAATATAACCTGCAGGTTGATAGCAATACAACGCTGTTCAGGCACCCTACAGAAAGCAATGCTATCGTGAGAAAATGTAACTTTATTCCTCCTGGGAGCCACTGGCTTTCAGTCAAAGTGGTGTGCATTGAGCAGCTCATTTTGAACAGATGCACTGCAGTGAGCTGTCGATCAACGTGCCAGGGCATGCTTACTACTGCAGCTCATTGTGCGCTGAGCAGTGGCTGAAGCCACGCTAGCCAAGCCTCAATAACTGAAAGCCGGTGCCTCCTAGGAGGAATAAATTTCACTTTCTCAAGGTAACCAAACTTTCAGTAAAGCAGCTAGACAGCATTGAAATGCTATTATCCTGCAGATTAACCTTATATCCGTTGGTTATTAGTGTATGGGGACATGACAGGTTCCCTTTAAAATTTCTAATGTACTCAATCCTCCCATCTCGAGATTTCGTTTAAAAAAAAATAGACAAAATACTGTCTAATTGCACAGTTGTATTATGGGTGTTTTGGCATCAGTACGAAAGCTTTGCATCTAGGGAAGACTCTCTCTTTATATATTGTGGCCAATGTAACCTGTACGATGGCATGCAGAGTCTGGGCAGCTTAATGTTACAGAAGACTAAAGACATAAATTAATGTCAGTGGGATTGACCTACCACGTAATTTGTATGGTATCAATATTGATGGGTTCTGCTGACAGTAATGTCTATGTGAGCACTTGACAGAAGATTGTCAGGATATCCAATTTCAGATTGCTGATTCTTTTGGTTTCTAGGTAAGTTGACGACAGAGATGTTTCTCAGAGAACACGTCTGCTTGGTAAGTGTTCCTGCATATAGGACAGTCGGGCAAGACAGATGGCAGACAACTGTTCAGCCGACAGCTATCCAATGTATACTGGGTTGGCTTCAACACATCCAATCACCTCATTCTTAGGCATGTGGCAGGAGCCTACTAGTGTCAGAACACAAGCACACTTAGGTGAGTGAGCCTATGTGTGGAGAGAATGGGATGAAAAACGGACAGCTAAACTGTGCGATAAATTAAAGAAGGACCCCAAGAAAACTATGTATTGTGTGGAGTGTTGGTAATACAATATTACTGATGTTAAGTTTGCCTACCAGTGACTTTATTTCATAATTAAGTGCTGACCAAAAGTTGCTTTTTCTAAGATCTCCTAGAACCGCAATTGAGTCCTTATGTTGTAGGATTCAGTAAGCCTAAGTGCGAGTCACTTGGAAATAAACTGGGTTGACAGATGAGGAATAAAGCCAACGGTAAATTAATGACAGTACCATTTGCTGTTTGATGAGTTTTCTATGCATTGTATAGGCTCTTTGCCCAAGTGACCTAAGTCCCAATATTCACCCTGTTCCCTATGACCACAGCCCATACAGCATGGCCCTAGACAGCTAGGTAGTGGTTGCTCTGCCCTGCTATATAGTTTGTCATTTATTCCCACAAGATCGCACCAAGAGACGAAACTGGATGAAGGTATAAAACAGTTACCCTGGTTCATGTACCCTGTTTATCTAACACCAAAAATAATTTATAATGACACAGAAATGGCTTCCACCCCATTACTTGCTAATATAGGACTTGCAATGGAAGTATTAAAGGCTCTGGCAATACTATCCTTAGTGCGACACTTGCAGAAATGTCTGGGGATGAAATAAATCTGTCATTTCATACTATAACTAGCAATCTGATCTAAAATACAAAAAGCACAATTATGTAACTTGTACAAATCCCTCTTGAGACCAATATATAAAATGCATTTTAGGCAACATTATAATACATATAAGGTAGATATCGTAATATAGAGGGCATTTATGGCGACATTAAAAAAACCTATTGACTTCCCATTGAGAAGATATGTAGAAAGCACAAAGATGGCACTTGACAGCCTAATGCTATTTTCCTCTTTTTGTTGATCAAAGTAAAATATGGAAAATATTAAGATAGTTGATGATTGAACCAAACATGAAACGTTCCCTTATTCATATCCCTTAATATTTGGTAGGTAGTTTACAGGGAGTTTTGCCTGAAGCTTTATGATTATCTACAAAGCAATAAAAGCACTGGGCAGGGCAGTAACTCACAAGTGCAAACATACATTTATGGCTATATATGCCCTGAGCACTCAAGAAAGCTAAACTTTGATCCATAATTATTCAAATGAGCTAGTAAGTGCTCAGAGGGCGGTCCTAACCCTAGTAAGTGCTATAGCTCTTCATTGGCAGCAAATAGAGTCAAGAAGGAGGCAAGTATTGGACAGGTTAATGGAGGGAAGCTGGGGCATCTTGCCCAGCTGAGGATCACCTCTGAGGTACTTGCAAGCTAATTGGCATAATGGATCAAAGTTCATTTCTCTTCAATATGTGTACAGCCAGCCATAAAGATATGCTCGTGCACATGTTTTTCCATCCACCACAGGTACTGTTATAGTAGTCATAAAGCTCCTGGATGATTCCCTTTCAGGGTTGGGCAAATTTTATGAAAAACAGTAGAAAAATTCCAATGAAGATGTCCTTTGTTGTTCACATAGCAGAATTATAATATGATGTGCAATCTTATATATAATGGTAAATATGAAGTGACTCACCAGTACTAAAATAATAAAATACTGACTCTGGCCTTAAATGCGAACCTGCACCGAAACGCATCACGGTTTACTGCCTAGTGCAGCTCATAGGAGAGGAGCACAGTTTACATGCCACTTTAAACACAGATATACTCCATATAAAAGTCAGCTTAGATTGTCCAGATAATTTGCAGGCACATTCTCCCCGTTACTGGGTACTGCTGCCATCTTTAGAGACCAGACCAATCTAGGATCTGGTCAGATCTTTGGCCTCTGGACATTACCTGCATAACAGGTCTTTAGAAGTCTCGCAAAGCAATAGCATCATAACTTTACCAGTAACTTACAACCATCGCATACTTCAGTGAGCAAGCAAATGTACTCTCCAATACACAGGAACAAGTAATCCACATAAAGTATATGTAAGGAAGAACAATGGCACAAGTCATGAGGCAAGTCTTCCAAAGGGTGTATGTACCCTTAGTGCAGCTCTTCTGGCCCCGTTACTGTCCGGTACAGAGAAGGTGTAGGACTGTCAACAGGCTGGTTATAGAAAGAAGAAGCTACAGAAAAGAGGAAAGAGAAAAATGTTGAAGCACAAGGAATATAGATAAAATCTGCAACACCAACCATGAGAATCCAGAGCTTAGCTGGAGATTGACAAATTGGCCCACAAGCGTAGCTAAGTAATCTGGAGTGTGTTGAATGGAAGGAAGGCAAAAACAGTAAAAGCATGGGGTCATTACACTTTATGTTCTAATTGTCACATTGGTTGCCTAATTTCTTTTTCAGAATGACCTTTTTTAATATTGAAAGCATTCTAAGGCCTCATTCACACTTCAGTTTTTTGTGTCAGTTACAATCCGCCAAAAAGGCGGAGAAGCGGATCCGTTATTAACTGATGTGAACGGATGCCACAGGATCCGTTCTCTGACGGATCTGCAAAACGAGGAAATTTAAAGGAACCGCTGGCCGGGAAGGGGAGAGAGGGAAAGAGAGGGAGAGAGCGGGGGAGAGAGAGAATGTTTTTTTTTTGTCCGGCACCCAGACAGAATTTCGGGTTAAATCAGTGTCTGGAGGATCCGCCGGCCAAAAAAACGTTGCAAACTCTGTTTGGAAATCTTTGAGGATGTTAACGGACAGCAACATTATGGCGGATCCTCACAAAAACGGATGCAACGGACGGCAATCCGTCAAAATCCGCCAATAATGGAAGTCAATGGGGAAAAAAACGGATCCGCAAAGAAAAATTGCGGATCCGTTTTTTTCAAAACCTGGCGGATTTTGACTGATTGTAAAAAACGGAAGTGTGAAAGAGGCCTTAGTAATTTATCATTGAATTATGGGAACTGAGCACAGTGCACAGTACTAATATCTGCTCATCCTTATCAGAAGTCTTTGGAATGGGGTGGCAAGGGTCCACCAGTGACATTGGCTTCTATATAATAATAAGCTAGGCAGTTTGTTGAATGAATGATTAGATGCTTCCTTTATATGTACATAGTTGATCAAGTGTATTGGGCCAAATACTACTCATTTTGGGGGTTTAGTAGCTTTTTCCTGCACAGGGGCCTACCGGGGGATTCACCTATTTCCCGGTGGTCCAGTCAGAGACTGTATGTCAGCCAGTTGGTGTTTTGTAATGTAAACACACCAATTGCATTCAATTCTTAAAAAAATGGCAAAAGCCCTAAAAAGATTATTGGTAAGTGGCAAAACATTTTCTGGTACTGCCCTGTCCCAGATCTCATTTGGTTTCAGTTATCTTGTATAGCTAGAACATTTTAAGTGTAAAGTTGATGGTATTAGGCCTACCACGGATATTAAATTTTTTTTGCCACCACTTATTTATAAGACTGGATGGCAATGGACCATACCATATATCAGAATATTGAATGAAGGCTCAACCACGTCATAGCAAATTCTTAAGACTGTAGCTGCTCTGATAGACAAAAAAAGTGACTAAATGATGGCCAGATGTGGGCTAAATTAGTCAAAACTATATATTTTGGCCAACAGTTAAATCATGACTAAATTTTATTGCCAACATTTATCTTCATATTACAACTCTGTCAATCAAATAGAAAAAGAAAGAAATTTAGCCATTGAGTAGAGACTCACAAAGTGCTCTGATTACACAAAAAGCACTTCAACCTCATTTGCATGTGAATCAAAGCGTGGATCTTTTAATGATGAAGCGACTGATTTTATAAATAATTTTACAACCATATTAGCTTATCTTTCAACTAGCTAAGTGCCAATATAAGCAATTTGGTACGGGGCTCACCATCATGACAGCTTGTCGTTATCATTTTTTTTTTCTAGAAGTTTTACTTTAAAACAACATTAAGACATTCTTGGTGCGTCAATAACTAGATTTTCCACTAAGTTAACAAACACACAACTTTTTAATTTAGCTGGCAGCACTGCATGGTATCCGGTTATTTTTTCTTGCTTAGATATCCTCATATTGTTTATGTCTTAAATTTGAGAAAATCTGAATACAAATGATCTTTTCAGAGGTAATAAATATAATTTACATATACGGATCATCACAAACCCTCAAACATTTCATGACCAAAGTTTTAAAGGGAACCTTTTACCAAGTTTTTGCTACGTAATCTGAGAGCTGCATGATGTAGAGACAGAGACCCCAATCCAGTGATGTATTACTCATTGGTCTTCTTAGAGTAATTTTTCTAAAATCCTTTTATCAGCAGATTATCAATATAGGACTAGTAAACATTCTGCCAGGTAGTCCAACCACGCCCCCACTACTGATTGGCAGCTTTCTTTGTACACTACGCATAAGCAGAAAGCTGCCAATCAGTGGTGTGGGCGGGGTTATGCAGAGCTCAGCATTCTGAGAATTTGCAACAGATCAAACACTGATCTTATCAAGTGACACATCACTGGCATCAGGGACTCTATCTCTACATCATGCTGTTCTCAGATGGGGTAGCAAAAAAGCTGATGACAGATTCCCTTTAAAAAAGGAGGGAGGGTAGCAAGGAAACTTACCTTTATTTGTACCTTCTGATTTACTATAACATCTCTTTGAACACTGTAGTGGTCTCTAACATTATTTGAATTTGCAATTTATTTTTGAAATTCATCATATTGAATTTTTAGAAACTTTTAGTGAAGGAAAGTTAGGGCATAGACCTAGAGATAATAGAGAAACAATCCCAGCTTTTCCAACTCTTTTTTTTTCCTACTCTTAGATCAATAATACATAGGGGCCTATTTTTTGTTGACTAGTGACTTCATTATGCAGCTATTACTAAACTCAAAATGAAGTGCAGCCGGTAGAAGACAAACGGTGGGCATAAAAATGGTTTCAAGAGCTTAGAGTGCAGGCAGATTGTGTAATGCTGATTGTCAGTCATTTAAAAAAATGACTTGAAAACCAAACACCGGTACCTGAAAACAGAGTGGACCACAAAATCTATCCAATTAGTAAGGCTTGAAGTTTTACTCAAGTGCTCTAATGTTAATGTGTCAGGGTGCATGTGTAAAACACAATGAAAACATACAATAGATGTGATAGACATGGTGAACATATAACGGTACATGGAAATAAAGTGTAGCCAAAATCTGGAAGCAAGATACTAGCAACCATGTGGCAATATATACATTTAGCAGCTCATGGGAGTAAGCGACATGCATTTTTCTGAAGTGTTCTCCAAAATGTTGTGTCACTTAAGGCTCCTATAAACTCTTATCACAAGCCCATGCTGTCTAGATATATGCCTAGACTTAAAGGGGTTCTGCAGTCACAGCATGCTTTGGAATAGATCAGTGGGTGTCCAATACTTCAATTAACGGCTGGATTTTTTTTTGCTCCTCTAACCACTAGCTGTAAAAAGGAGCTGCACAAAATAGGAGCTATTCTGCAGTACACGGCAGCAGCTGCTACACACTGAATTAAGCTACACCTTGACTATGAATAAGCGATACCTAAATGAAACGGAATTGTGGTCCCCATAAGGCTCTCCATTACTTTAGCTGTGGCTTATCTAATGGTATTCTGCTGTACTATTGCAGTCTATGGTGTTATTGGGCACCTTGAACTGGCTGAACAAGGTGCCACAGTGGAGTGCTTCTTAACTCCAGTCTTCAAATCTCCCCAATCAGGCCTTGATTTAAGGATATCTCATTAAGTAAACAGTTGTACATATTCCAAATGGTAATAATTCATTTGCGCAAAAGTAAGGAAATTCTGAAAATAAAGACCTTTTGGGTGCACTTGAGTGCCAAAGCTGAGAATCACTACCACAGATAACTGCCCATGGTCTGTGTGCTAGATGGACCTTCACTGTATGTGTTCAATATCTTAAAGGATCAACTTCCCAGGATGGATCAGACAATACGTTTTTATAAACTGTACCTCCATTTAACTGTATCTCCACATCAGCCCGGCGAGGACTTTGACTGTTGCCTATACTCAACTTGTGCTGGAAGGCAGCAACAAACTTAAAGGGAATCTGTCAACAAGGTTTTGCGACCCTATCTGAGAGCTGCATGATGTCGAGGTAGAGTCAGATTCCAGCAATGTATCACTTACTGGGCTGCTTGCTACAGTTTTCATAAAACCACTGTTTTATCTGCTGCAGATATAGCAGTGCTCAGAATGCTGAGCTCTGTATAACCCCAAGCAGTTAATCCTGAATGCTATCTATGTGTTTTCAACTCTGCAAACTTATATCTGGTAACCAGCTTTTCCAATCTCTGCTCTGAATCCACTCCTGTGTCTCCATTCAATGTCAGCAAGCAGTTAATCCTGAATGCTATCTATGTGTTTTCAACTCTGCAAACTTATATCTGGTATATAGTTTTTTTTCAACTTACTCTGCTTGTCCCCTTATGTTGTGAGGTCAAGAAACTTTTCAAAGTGCTTTATGATCCATGTAGTGCTGGACATGTGTTTATTTGACCACAACATTTTATTGGGTCCTGGTGTCTCAATTTAGTGTGATTGATTAACGAGAAGAGAGAGCCAAAAAAAAACAACTTAGCCTTAACCTCCTATATATTCAGACATAGCTAGGGGGAGCATTTATGCAGGGGGCATTTATGCACATGTAATCGAAGTACATGTATCAAAGTACTTCTGGCAGTTATAACATGACAGTTAGACAGGGCAGGAGACAGGTAAGACATTTATATACATCTACTCCCTGTACATTAGGAGTACAACAAATATATACCATATGCATTTGTGTAATTTATATCCTGGCCGCTGCATTCACACACATCCACCACCCTGGCATTAACTCTCCACACTCCATCCATATTGGCCCCTCGCTTCGTTCCTCTCCTATGTATAGCACTCACGCTCTTTTCACATTGTTAAATTGCACAGATCCAGGCAGTCCCACCATTCAACACCAGAGACGCTCTCACAAATCACTTAACCATCTGCTCACTCTTTCTATCCTCCTTCTCCTAGTCGCAGGAGACATTGCTCCCAACCCTGGTCCCCCATGTTATAGAAAGTCAAACCCCCCCACTGCTACACTCAGAAACCCCTCTAATCTTATTAATATTCCCTGCATGCCATCTGTCTCTCTTAATTGTGCACTTTGGAATTCTCGCTCAGTGTGTAACAAACTCTCCTTCATTCATGACTTCTTCCTTTCTAATTCTCTTAACCTCCTGGCTCTTACTGAAACCTGGATCCAGCAGTCAGATACTACCGCTGCTGCTGCTCTTTCATACGGGGGGCTACACTTCTCTCATACCCCAAGATCAGACAATTGAGCTGGTGGAGGCGTTGGTCTGCTCCTATCACCAAAATGTACCTTTCAGGTTATCCCTCAAGTACCCTCACTTGTCTTCCCTTCTTTTGAGGTCCATGCCGTCAGACTCTACACCCCCTTCTCCATGCAAGTGGCGGTGGTGTATCGTCCTCCCGGCCCCTCCCATCAGTTCCTGGATCATTTTGCCACTTGGCTTCAACATTTTCTCTCCTGTGACATCCGTACCCTCATCATGGGAGATTTCAACATCCCCATTGCTCTTCCCCTCTCCCCATCTGCTACTCACCTTTTATCTCTAACCTCCTCATTTGGCCTTTCGCAGCTTACTAATTCTCCAACGCATGAAGACGGAAACTCCCTCGACTTGGCCTTCTCTCGGCTTTGTGCAGTGGATGATTTTGCAAACTCCCATCTCCCGCTCTCTGACCACAATCTTCTTTCATTCTCTATACAGAACTGCCAGGCTGCTCAGGTCACCCCCACTGTCCAGACTTATAGAAACATACAGGCCATTAACACCCAGAAACTTCTGAAGAACTTGCAGTCTTCATTGGCCCCCATCTCCTCCCTCTCATGTCCTGATTCTGCATTGAAGCATTACAATGAAACACTTCAAAGTGCCCTGGATGAATTTGCACCCCCTATAAATAGAACACCACAACAGAGACGGCGACAACCCTGGCACACGGTGCAAACACGTTTCCTGCAGCGGTGCTCCAGGTGCGCCGAACGTCTGTGGAGAAAATCCAATCTACACGAAGATTTCATCCATTTTAAGTTTATGCTTAGAACATACAACACTGCCCTTCACCTCTCCAAACAAACCTATTTCAACACCCTCATCACCTCACTGTCCAATAACCCGAAACGTCTCTTTGACACTTTTCATTCTCTACTCAATCCAAGAGTACAGGCCCCAACCACGGAGCTCCGAGCTGACGATCTGGCCAATTACTTCAAAGAAAAAATTGACCAGATCCGACAGGAAATTATCTCCAAATCCCCTCATACCATGCACTGTCCTCCCTCCCCCACTGCATCTAACTCACTCTCTGATTTTGAACCAGTCACAGAAGAAGAAGTAAGCAGGCTCCTTGCATCTTCTCGCCCAACTACTTGCACCAGTGACCCATTTCCGTCACATCTCCTCCAGTCCCTTTCCCCTGCTGTCACCCCTCACCTAACTAAAATATTTAACCTCTCTCTCTCTTCTGGTATTTTTCCCTCCTCATTTAAGCATGCCATCATACATCCACTACTTAAAAAACCATCCCTCGACCAAAACTGTGCCGCTAACTATAGACCTGTCTCTAATCTTCCCTTCATCTCTAAACTCCTGGAACGCCTGGTCCACTCCAGTCTTATCCGCTATCTCTCAGAAAACTCTGTTCTCGACCCTCTCCAATCCGGTTTCCGCTCTTTACACTCCACTGAAACTGCCCTCACTAAAGTCTCTAATGATCTGCTAACAGCTAAATCAAATGGTCATTACTCCATGCTAATTCTCTTGGATCTCTCTGCAGCATTCGACACTGTGGATCATCAGCTCCTCCTCACTATGCTCCATTCCATTGGCCTCAAGGACACCGTTCTCTCCTGGTTCTCCTCCTATCTCTCCGACCGCTCCTTTACTGTTTCTTTTGCCGGTTCCTCCTCCTCTCACCTTCCCCTTACTGTTGGGGTTCCTCAAGGATCGGTTCTAGGCCCCCTCCTCTTCTCCTTGTACACTGCCCCTATTGGTCAAACAATCAGTAGATTTGGTTTCCAGTACCATCTCTATGCTGATGACACCCAATTATACGCTTCTTCTCCTGACATCACGCCAGCCTTTCTAGAAAACACTGGCGATTGTCTAAACGCTGTGTCTAATATCATGTCCTCACTATATCTGAGACTGAACCTGTCAAAGACTGAACTCCTGGTGTTTCCTCCCTCTACTAATGTACCTATACCCGACATTGCTATTTCTGTGTGTGGTTCCACTATTACTCCCCAGCAACATGCCCGCTGTCTTGGGGTCATACTTGATTCCGAGCTTTCCTTTGCCCCCCACATTCGATCGCTGGCTCGCTCTTGTCATCTGCACCTCAAAAACATTTCTAGAATTCGACCTTTTCTTACTTTTGACTCTGCAAAAACTCTTACTGTTTCTCTTATTCATTCTCGTCTCGACTATTGTAACTCTCTTCTAATCGGTCTCCCTCTTACCAAACTCTCCCCTCTCCAATCTGTCTTGAATGCTGCAGCCAGGATCATATTCCTCGCCAATCGTTACACCGATGCCTCTACCTTGTGCCAGTCATTACACTGGCTACCCATCCACTCCAGAATTCAGTATAAACTTATTACCCTCACCCACAAAGCCCTCCATGGCTCAGCACCACCCTACATCTCCTCCCTTGTTTCAGTATACCACCCTACCCGCGCCCTCCGTTCTGCTGATGACCTGAGGTTGGTATCCTCAATAGTCAGAACCTCCCACTCCCGTCTCCAAGACTTTACACGTGCGGCGCCAATTCTTTGGAATGCACTTCCCAGGTCAATACGATTAGTCCCCAATCCCCACAATTTTAAGCGTGTCCTGAAAACGCATTTATTCAGACTGGCCTATCGCCTCAACACATTAACCTAACCTATCCCTGTGTGGCAGAGCCAAAAGTTTTACCATAACCAGGTTCCCAGCATCATGTTCCCACATGCTTTATGCATCCATTAGCCCTCTGTGTCTGTACTGTTACACACTTAACATTATGGCTGGTCCATACAATCAGAGCAACTGTTACCACCCACCTTTCGTGTCTCCCTCTTTCCTCATAGACTGTAAACTTGCGAGCAGGGCCCTCACTCCTCTTGTTATTTGTTATAATCTACTGTATGTGATTATTGTTATGCTGTAATGTCTATTGTCTGTACAAATCCCCTCTGAAATGTAAAGTGCTGCGGAATATGTCGGCGCTATAAAAATAAAATTTATTATTATTTATTAGTATTAACCCCGCCCACATCACTGATTGGCAGCTTTCTCTGTACACTGTGCATAGGCAGAATGATGCCAATCAGTGGTGGGGGTGGGGTTATACAGAGCTCATGAATATGGAGGCCTATATGACAGCAGGTTTACTAGTCCTTCAGTAAATCTCCTCGTCATAAAACAGTAATTTCATCAAAACTACTGCAAGCAGCTCAGTGAGTGACACATTGCTGGAGTCGGAGTCTCTACACTATGCTTTTCTCAGATTAGGTAGCAAAACATGGTGACAGATTGTCTTTAATTCTGCATGTCTTTTATGGAGGGTGTAACTATACTTATATTTATGCCTTCCATGGGAATTCATCTTTACAGTTTTTCCTTAATGTGAACCTTTTCTTGTAGCAGAAATGTATACATGCGATATTTACGAAAGCATAAAAAAAAGGACAAACACGTCTCAAGGTGGGGTAAAAGTATATATTTTTATGTGCTGGCAACATTTTCATGTCCTCTGTCTAACATACAAAATGGTATTCAAAAAGTGATATCGTTTTTATAGTTTATACACAAATGTTCAAACACCATTAAAAATTCAAAACACATAAGTGCCTAATATGCATCATAGAATACTGCATTAACACTGGATGCAAGGTAAAAAAAAAAAAAAAAGTTTCACAACGTAAAAAAAAAAGACATTCAACAACATTGGTATTCAAACTCCTAAAGCTACAATTTAAGGCAAATGGTATATTTTATATATAAAAATTAAAGTATAACATTGCATTATTCCTAGTGCTGTTCACAGCTTCATATTCAGGATTAAAAAAAAAAAAAAAAAAAAAAAGAAGCAGCGAGCGTTAGATTGCATCCACAAGCTTTCCAGATGGCATACACCCTATCCAACCAAATGCACGACAGGTCAACAAGATGCGGTGAGGACGATGGACGTATCTTCACATGAGACAATGTGACAACCCACGAATGTGTTCCCAGTGCAGCAGGAAAGGGGGATGAGGAATAAGGCAAGGACAAGCGCAGTTGCACGTGAGAGCCAAGACAGTGCATGAGGAAGGCATGGAAACATGGTTCATATTGAATATAGAGTACCATGCGGTTTTACGTTGCAATTCCTGGTTAAATAGAAAATGTCCTAAGAACCAACTGGATGTTTGAACTTCTTATGGTATCTATTTTAAGCGTCTGATATATTAGGTACTTAGCTCATTTTGGGGTCAACCATCTTATTAAAATGAAGAGATTGGTAAATGTGGTCTAACAGGCTGCTACTGGCTTCATTATATCTTTAGGCCCAATTCAGATATCCATGTTGAACGCACATGTTCTACCCATTTTTTTCATGGATACAACAGGTACCTTTTATAGTCTAAGGGGCTGTTCATATGTCCGTGTTTTTTCATGGACCGTGTGTCTGTAGACATGTCTATTTTTTCCCCAGGCGTCATGGATGAGAAGTGCCAATGTAAGTCTATGGATCTTTGAAAAACACGGACAGCACACAGATGGCATTTGCATTAACATTGCAAAGTATAGGAGAAGCTTTGTTATATATTTATCCATCTGTGAAAAATACGGATGAAATACTGATGAAACACTGATGACACCTGTACCTTTTTTTTGCATACATGAAAAATAATGACGTATGAATGAGGCTTTATGCAAAGAGCAAACAGGAGTAAGGTCAAGTTCACACACAATCAGCATTTTGCATCAGTATTTGTAAGTCAAAACCAAGAGTGGTACTATGATGCCTGGATCACACATGCGAGGAATACGGCCAAGTCTCTCGCATGTTAATACCCGGCACTCGGACCAGAGCGTGCAGCCGCATAGCAATACATGGCGCCGCAGGCTCCGCCTCCCGAGTGCCGGCGGCAGTGTCTGGTATTGACATGCGAGACTTGGCCGTGTTTCTCGCATGTGTGATCCCGGCCTTATACTTTTCCTCTGATTGTTCCACTCCTGGTTTTGGCTTACAAACACTGATGTAAAAAACTGACCAAATACTGAACATGGCCAAATTCAGATGTTTACTGGGATTTTTGGTAAAACTAGACAGTAACCCAAAGACAGAACAGATGAATGAAGGATTAGGACAAGTTTTCAATATGTATAATTGTGGCACCAAGTTATTCTGCTTCTTTTTATACAGAATTTAATATTTTTGGAATTTTAGAATTTTCTGTTCCTGTGTTAAAACATTTTTTATTTTGGCTTTGCCTTCAAAAACAAAATGTTTTTATCATCTAAAGCTGAAAAACTGTTCAACTGAATGGCAGAACAGAAATGGCCCCTGTCTCTGTGCCCTCACGCCGCCTGCATATTTGATGCAGCCAGATAACAGAGTTAACATTACTTTCTGTTCATTCAAGGTAGCACAAGTTCTTAGCATTCATCCAGATTAGGAATCCAGACCTCTGATATACTTACATGCGGGCAGGGGAAGCACATCCAAACAGATTGGAAGGAAGCCACTTACTCCGTGCACAGCCAAGGACTACTGTGGAAAAAGTATAGACACAAAAAGAAAGACATACAGGTGCGGCGGTATCCTGCTAAACATGGCCCAGGGATATGTCATGGAATTAAGGCTGGTAGAAAACACTAACTTGGCAAAACTTTAGAAGCTTTTTTTTTATCATTAAAAAACCCTTTATTTAATTGCAAAAAATAATTGCTTAAATGTAAAATTAAACACATTGCCATATAGTGTAGCATTCATGCGACATAATATATGTGACGCAATGATATGGTTGGGATTATTCCCTCCATTTGGGGTTTCCCAGCAAAAACACTAAATACAGCTTTGGTTCAAATTCCTGAGATTAATCAAAGTTTTATTCTTAAACAATATAAAAAATACAAAAATGGTACTGCGGTGGGCACTGATCTGGGCACATGTATTAGAAAGTATACAAAAAGTGTACATTTACTGTACAACGGTAAAAAGGACAACACACAACATGAAGATCCTCAGCGTAATGAGTGACTGGACACAACTAATGGAAAGGAAACTGGTTTCTGATTTGTCATCTAAAGCTTCAACCATCACTGAACCCGTAATCCCCAATGCCCCTGCTTGCTACTGCTTGCATAGTGGTCCATCCTGTATTAAACACCACCCAGAGCCATGTTTAGGCAGTGCAACAAAAAATGAAAAATAAATAATAGGCTCCATCAAGGCAATATCAAGCATTAGAGATGCGCATCGGTTGCATTCTGGCAAGTGAGGAGGTCAGCCGCAGGCATAGTGGGAAGTGCAGTATTAGGTAAGCCGTGACCCAGGCGAGCTTACAATCAAGAAAAGAGAGAGACTACCTAGCTATGAGCAGAGAGGGATCAGGCAAAACAGCATCAGAAGAGAAAG
This sequence comes from Dendrobates tinctorius, assembly GCF_039654945.1. Taxonomy (NCBI): domain Eukaryota; kingdom Metazoa; phylum Chordata; class Amphibia; order Anura; family Dendrobatidae; genus Dendrobates; species Dendrobates tinctorius. The sequence continues at coordinate 48,784,535 of NW_027361679.1, read as the reverse complement.
AAATCCAGAAGTCAAAAGGTAAACATGGGTCGCCACTTCTTGGAATGTATCGTAAATGGAAAGTTGCTGTCCGGGAAGGAACCGCATAGAAAGAGAATACAAGACACAGTTTAGTCAGTTTTCTTACCATGTATGCCAACACAGGATGGGCTTTGAATGTCAGGATGGAAAATAAAAAGAAAAGCAATGTGTGGAGTGAAAGAGCTCCTTCACACACATACATACAGAAATCTCCTGCTCGCGGAAGTAAAAAAAAAGGTGAGGGTTACTTAAAAGTGACATTTATTAGAACTAAGTAATACTTCTAAAATAAGGAAGGGTCTTGTTGCTTTGTTAGCCAGTTGACTTGCCAAACAAGAGGGCCCTGCAAGAAAGTCCGAGGCCTGGAACCAGAGATGCTGAGGCATTGTTACAAGAGATTATATACATAGAGAATGAGCTGCTGCGTTCTTCATTGTGTCATGTCTGTCAGTTTAGCTTCACTCCCTTTGCATTTGGCTGCCGATTTATGTCTCACCTCTTAGCCAGTGTGAAGCATTTTCTATTGTGTTGCTGTCATGGGGGTTCTGCAAATTAGATGTGCAAAGCAAAGTGCAACGGTTCACACTGGCATCTACGAGGAATTCTGGGCACTTTTACAAGAACAGAAAGGTTTATTAATACAGATTGCGTCCTGATCCCTCGAGAAACTGGACATTGGAAATACTGGTCACATAATCTTTGTTTCTATATCAAAACTTCTGGAATTACGTTGGATTAAAGAAAACGCTCTAAACGGAAGCCATGTGCATACTTAGTGGTCAGGTGACTACATGTAACCGCTGTGTATCGTCCATTGTTTACAGTTCTGGGCAGTGATTGGTCCGTTCTACGTACATGCAGACAAGGTCTTCGAGGATTAGACAGATTTTAGCCAGCAGGAGCACAATTATGATAGGCAACGCATTGCTGCCAATCTGGGCAGGCAAGGCTCGGCAACATTCGCTTCCCAGCAACAAGACAAAAAGTCCGAGTGCGCGCAGTCTCCCCCACGGGCAGCCAAACATGATGCGTTAAATGAGTAATTAGTGATCTGTGTCGAGGAACACAAATGGCAGGGACACATTACTGCAATAAGCAGGTGAATGCTGGGACATCCTTGGCTCGGCACACTTTTATGTGAAGCTTGCACTGTAAGTTAAAAGAAAAAAACAACACACACAGGGGGAGAAAACATACAAAACACTCACATTAGCAATGAAAAATGGCAAATTAAAGGCGATGTAGAAAGAAAAAAAACACAACCAGAGAAGCAATGTTCATCTTTTGAGATGTCCTTGGCATCATAATTATGGAGACTGGACATAAATGTATACAGGAAAACAACCTTTTCATCATATAAAACAAATGTTAACGTGTCAAGCTCAAAAGGCTAAAGATTCACTTTATGACAAGAGTTTCGCTATAAGGCCCTCTTCACATAGTGCAGTTTTTATCTCCAAAGTATCTTCTCAAATAGGTTTTCTCATAATGACATATTGCTGAGAAATAGCATTAAAGGGGAGGTTCGAAAGCAAAACCTATTTAAATCCTAAATGCCCATCTATTTAATGTAATAATCTAATCAATTTTCTTATACACTTTAATTACAAAATTCCCCACAATTCCCTCTCTACTCTATCTGCATTTATTTATTTTTTACTTCTTCCTCTGATGACACTTCGTTTGACAATTCTAGTGCATGCTGGGATCGTCAAACGAAGTGCCATTGGGGGCAGAGGCTGAGGTCACTGCCACAGCCTCTGCCCCCTCCATAAAAAGAAGCATTATCAGTGACCCCCGTTTCAAAGTCTGGGCTAGTTCCTGCTCTACTAAGCAAGCGTCGGTTGTCAATTCTGTGACATCATTTCAGGAGGCAGCACTGGTAGCTGCTTTGCTTGCCTTGATGCCAGGTAACCTTACAACACACACTGACAGTGCACTCTCTTTTTGGCCCATTACTTATGCTCACAGCAGGGAAAGGAGTGCACTGTCACTGTGCACATTACACAGTAGCAAAATCTAACTCAAAGGAGAACTTTTACAATTGCAAATTGATTGAAGACAGCTTGGGTGGTAGTACTGGAAAACTACTGACAGAATTCACTGAAAAAACTTAATGAGCAGCATATGTCGGAATTGACGAGCGATGCATGCTCAGTAGAGCAGGGACTAGCCTAACCCCTAAAACTGACGTCACTGATGACGCTTCCTTTCAAGGAGGAGGCAGTGACCGTAGCACCTCTGCCCCCTTATGACCCTCTGTTTGATTATCCCAGCATGCACTAGGATTCTCAGAGGAAGTAGTAAAAAATGAAATAAGTTAGAGTAGAGGGAATGGCAGGGAATTTTATATCAAAATGTATTAGAAAAGTGATAAGATTATTATATTAAATAACTAGGCATTTTAGATTAAAAGAGGTTTTACTTTCGGACCACCCCATTGTTGACCGATGGGGGCCTGACTACAGCAGGGACCCCAACTAATCCCAAATGGGCCCTTAAGAACTTTTTCACAGTGTAACTCCAATCCAGGAAATCCCATAAAATATGTACATGGCAGATTTTCCATGCCTTGTCATTCTTTCTATGCTTCTTACACAACATACAGGCGAGTTTAAGAGGAAAGTTTGTATAACATATTAAACACCACAACTAGGTAACTAAGTGTTGCTTCCTGCAGTCAGAGCCCCCACATTTTCTGTGTTCAGCGGTCCTTTCCAGACCACACAGGGCAACTCACCACAATTTATTGGCGCAGACCACAACTCAAATATCATAGAGGGATTCTGACTACACTAACATTTAAGAGAAAGGAATCTATCTATTTATATGTCCCCACCCATCACCACCTCCTCCAGCTTGACTGACGGCTCTCTTGCATGAAGTCACATAGCATAGAGGCTGTGAGTAAAGTTAGAGTAGGCAGAGTTGGACGGGGAATAGAGATGGAGTGACAGAGGCTTCAGATCTACACCCTCCTTTGAATATTCATTTTAACACTAATTTCTCAGTAATGAAGGAACGGACTGGTTATGTAAAGGTATTGCTGGATTTGTCTTTGAAAGCGCTACATGCACATATTAATAGTTTGGGGAGACTGGGTTGAAATCCTGCTGACAGATTCACTTTATATTTATTTCATGCTATAGTTTCCAGTATCTAGTAGCATTTCTCTGTAAGTGAATTTCTCGTTTTGGGTTTTAAGATGATATTCTAGAAAATAACCACTAGAGGGCGACTGCCTCTTTAGAACTGGAACATACAGTATTAGTTCCTTTACAGGCAGTGTAAACTGCAGACATCACTGGTGCTCCTCTAACAAGAAGCCAGACATTCTTGGTTGTAATCCAGCTTTGTCAAAAATCAAAAACAGATAAAAAAAAGTTACTGGTGATTTTATTGTAAATGTAAGCTTCAGTGAACACCAGACCATCTAAATACATTCATGTTTTGGCTACAAAACATAAGATGTGATGTCACCATCATAGACTGCGGGCCCGTATACTGCCCGTGTGATGAAGGTGGTGGCCAGGCCGCAGTGCTGTATCCTGGAGAGAAGCTTTCCTGTATTTGGGAGTCTGCCCTTTCTTGGCAATACTTTCAGAAGTCCATATCTACTTGGAAAGTACCATCACTCCCCAATACACAGCATTATTGCTAACATATGGGATCCCTGTACTGACTCACTCTGTTCTATTATTTGTTAATGCCAGCTTGGAATAATACCCATTTGCTGGCTGTACTCCCTACTATTAGGAATTGTTAGCAAGCAGACCTCCTCCATACAAATCAATTATAATTCAGGCTCTGGTCCAACTACCACACACGGCAATGTTTTCTTTGTAAAAACATCTCCATAGGAATTATAGCTACTGCATCCAGGGCTTCAGGCCAGAAAGTAAAGGCTGCGGGATACTTGTCACCTTTGCCAATACTGTGCCGCAGGAGATTTCCGCAGACGGTGAACACAGAGCTATAACGTAATGGGGGTTTATCAGATTTATTACTTTAGCAACTTATTGCTGATTTCCTATTGTGCGCAAAGAAATCAATCCATCCGCTTGTAAGAGAAGCCTGTTATGCATTTCCTGATAATAGTGTAGCATACATTATTTCTGTGCAAACAGAGGACCCATCTCCGGGTCATAAGTGGAAAGTGTTTGCTTTTATTTTATTCCTGCAGCTCCCTTGAGCATATGTATATATTTTCTTTTCAAACCTCCCAAACAGTTCCAGATATATGGGGGTTTTTATTTAGTGATTAATTTCAAGGTCTTTTCCAATGGGGCACGTCACATGATTCCCTGGGGGGCCGGGCTGTGTCTCACAGGATTCCCTGGGGGGCTGGGGTCGTGTCTCACACAATTCCCTTGGGGCCGGGGGCGTGTTTCACATGATTCCCCGATGAGCTGGGGGTGTGTCTCACATGATTCCCTGATGGGCTGGGGGTGTGTCTCACATGATTCCCTGATGAGCTGGGGGTGTGTCTCACATGATTCCCTGATGGTCTGGGGGTGTGTCTCACATGATTCCCTTGGGGCCAGGGGCATGTCTCACATGATTACCTGGGGAGCCGGGGGGGGGGGGGGGTATTTCACATGATTCGCTGATGAGCCGGAGATGTGTCTCACGATTCCCTGATGAGCTGGAGGTGTGTCTCAAATGATTCCCTGATGGTCTGGGGGTGTGTCTCACATGATTCCCTGGGGGGCCGGGGGTGTGTCTCACACGATTCCCTGGGGGGCCGGGGGTGTGTCTCACACGATTCCCTGATGGTCTGGGGGTGTGTTTCACTTGATTCCCTGGGGAGACGGGGCTGGTCTCACATGATTCCCTGGGGGGGGGCGGGGCCGTGTCTTTTGGCTGCTCTGCGCTATTAACCAGTGAGCAACGCCCACTTGCTAAAGATCATAAACATTTGTGCTGAATAAAAAGGCACAGATCTTTGTAGTCGTATGGTAGATAAAAAACAAAAATAAAAAGCAGAAGCAGCTAGAATGCAATAAAATAAAAAACTGGTCACTTTTCACCTGGTGAAAGGTCATCTGCTTATGGAACAGCATAACGAGACCTTGAAAATATTGAATTCTAACATAAAGGAAATGTTAAAAAGTTAATCTCAAGAATATAAAATAAAGATTAACATTTTATCACCATGACTAAGTATTTTACATCATCTAGTTCAGCTGGGCCTTTTGGAGACATAATTTTTTATTAAAGTGCTTATCTCCTTTCAGAAAATCCTAGTTCCTAGCGTGTTTTGCTATAAAAAAAATGTTCTTCACTCACCCTCCCGGAGGCTACCGATGAGTCTCTGTGGCAGCTACAAGGGTTTGATATTGGCTACAGCGCTGACGTCATGTCGACAGTGCAGCAGCCAATCACTGAGCTCAGTGGCTCTCAGAACGCATCCTTCTGAGCCACTGAGCTCAGTGATTGGCTGCTACGGTGTTGACATGACATCAACACGGCAGCCAATATCAGACACTGGGAGCAGCAGTGGAGACTCAATGCTGGACCTGGGGAGAGTGAGTATAGGATGGTTTGTTTATTCCAGAAAAAGGGATATTTCAAGAAAAGGGACAACCCCTTTAACTACCTGATCAACTAAATATAGAAATATGTAGCAGTATAAATCAACTGCTACAAATGCACAAAATAAGCATTTTGAAAGACGTGTAATGAAGTGCAACACTTCTGGTAGATGGTTCAAGCACAATGGCTACCATCTTACCAGAACTAAGCTTTGACCCAATAATTGAGGCTACGATAGAGAACTATTAGCATAAGTGGCTCTTAGCATGTGTCCTATATATCTGGGAATTACACCATTCATTCTCACTTTGGGGACTCCTATTTGCCCTCACCCAGAACATGGTGTCTGTAAGGACTCCACAAATCTGTATCCTTAATTTTGGCACTAGTTTCATAGACCTCTATAATTCAGCTTCAGTCCTCTATACTGGACATCCCGCAATCCCCCAACTCACCTCTGTCTACAAAATCCAATATATATATATATATATATATATATATATATATATATATATATATATATATATATATATATATTTCTATTAAAGTACATATTTAAAAAAAAAAAAAACACCCTAAAAAACTAAAACTGCACACTGCCTTGATTTAGCCTGCTATATAATAGCAAAGCTCATATTTCTACATTTTATACATACACATATATATATATATATATATATATATATATATATATATATATATATATATATATATATATATACACACATGTATAAAAGATTCTTGTGATCTGTAAAGACACAATACACCAGCTTGTGCCCATATAAATTTGACGGACCTTATGGTGAAACATCCAGGTACTATAGGGTGCCACCACACATTTCAGGTTCATATGGATTGAAAAATAGAAAAACAGAGTTTAAAAAAAAATGAGAAGACCAGTTTCCCATTATAAAGATGAGAAGATGGCAAGAAGATGCATTCATGCCTAAAGCCAATGGTTGAGATGAGGAGTAGTTACACAAGGCTGCTTACTTTTTCTTGTCCTTGTCTTTCTTGGTTTGCTGGGATCCAGCCTGTTGGGCTTGGGACTGAAGAAGTTGTGCTGCAGCCTTCTTTTTCTGGAACATGTTCACTTCTTCTTCAATTTCCTTTTTCTTGTCTTCCAACTTCTTTTTCTCATCTTGGTGAGTCCTTTTGAGGAGGTCAAATTTTTCGTGGAGCTATGAACATATGTAAAGATGAACACGTAATAAGTCATAGATCACAAAACTAGAGAAATTTGTAAGGACGTCATTTTTTATTTTCTTTTCCCAAGTGAATCAACTAGTGTCTTTTCCTGTCATCAAATATTATGCAAATTTGAATATCAGATAGGAAAACCTGTAAGGATGGATTATACAAAATTGGCTTGAAAATCCATTCTCTCATGGATTTCAATGTATGTACACTGGTCACATCAGGTCTAACCAAAACTATTTTTTAAAGTATGTAGTTTGTATTTTGAAATCTAGTGACAGCTTTTTTTCAATATTTAAAGAAAAATTAATATATTTCTTTTTTCATTACATTTGTGTGTATGTAGTGTAGTGTGAGTGTATTAATATACTCCAACCACTGCTGCTCTTTCAGGGATCCAGCTCTGTTCTGCTCCTCTTCTCAGTGATGTCACCGCACTGAAGACTCTCTGGGCTACGCTCGGCTAGTCTGAATTGCGGTGATGTCACTGAGAAGAGGAGCTGAACAGAGCTGGATCCCGGAGAAGTTGGTAGTAGATGAGTATAGATAGTGTGTCAGTAACAATAATGTCACTGGAAGATTAAAGAGGCAAATATTTAAACACTAATTATAAGGCTATTCATAAAAAAATTGCTCCTCTTACCTCCTTCTCAGCTTCTTTCAGCTCAGCTTCCTTTTCTTTCACTCTCATGACAAACATTTGTCGCATTTCTTCTTCCTTCCTCTGTAGTTCTCCTAGGAACTCATTCCTCTTTGCTTCGTAAGTTTCCTGAAGGCTGGTCACATAGAATTAAAAAAAAAAAATAAAAATTTGTTCCTCATAGTCGGTGAAAAAGAGCCGAACTCTTAAAATTTCAGACGTACTGTGTCTTTTTTGGTTAGTGAAAATTTGGGGGCCTGTATACGTCAGACCGCTGCCGTCTCACGTTACGTAGACACTTGTGTATTTTTTATTACTTGGTGCCTTTGAGTTGATTTTCAGTTTTCCTTCATGTAAGCTGCTTCTCCTTTTAATGAAAACTTAAAGTAGTACTCCAGACAAAACCGGCAGAGTGTGATATCCCTAGTAAAGCCTGAGGAGTTACATAAGTCAGGAACTGAAAGGGCACCGAACATAGAATTCACGCACTGACTCTAACGCCAAGCACTGGACACTTTTGCCTAGAATTTTCCTTTAAAGGGATTTTCCCATGCTCATAACTGAGTACAGTTGCAAAGTGCTAGAAAAAAATACGCAACTTTGCAACTTACTTATCATTAAAAATCTTCTGTTCTCAAGAACTGGTAATTTTATTGTTTAGTATTCATTGCTTAGGCTACCTGTCACTGCAGCAGTGGCCGGTGGCAATGCAAGGAGCGCAGTGCTTACAAACTCTTTCTTTGTGAATGCTCCTCTGAAGCTAATAGCTATGGAACTGGCAAGCTTCAGTGCCACTGCAAAGTTGTCTCTGCTTGGAGCTTGGGAGAACGCACAATTTAGGATAGTCGTACAACAATGCTGGTCCAGACAGTCAGACATTCAGTAGGACACCCCTACTCCAACCTGGAAAGCAGGCTGCTAGCGGTAGGGAAGAAGTGCGTTGTTGAACAAGGATTTGAGACAAACTCTTTTAAAGTAATCTATTAGAAAATTTCAAGCTCAATACCTTTACATGGTCAGTCCTTTCTTTCCTTTGCTACTGAGTAATCAGCTTTTCAATTGATATGCAAATGAGAAGAGCTATTGTAGATCTGAAGCCTCTGTCACTCCAGCTCTTTTCTCAACCGAGCATCGCCGCCTTCTGTTTGACTGACTGCTCCTTTGCCCGAAGTCATATAGCACAGAGGCTGTCAGCAAAGCAGCAGGAGGCGACACTGGGAAGGGAATAGAGCTGGAGTGACAGAGGCTCAGAAAGAGCAGTTTTCGAGGAATGCAGCTGAGAACATGGCTGTGTTTACATTGCGTTGTCCCAGTATACGGCAACCAGGAGAGATCAATGTACATTAAGTGTGGTGTGTAACATAGACTTGACTTTCCCACAATTGTGGGAGCAGGATATCCTGTTTTATTTTCTAACCTTTTGGAATAAAATGGGACAAACTATCTTTACATGCACACTAAGAATGTATTCTGTGTACAGGCAAAGCGCTTACTGGAAGGGTACTAATGATGGGAGCTCATAAGATTAAGGGACAACCAGCGGTAGACAATCGTTCAGCCAATATCAAACCTGTGCCATTTTACCGATTTGGTTTACATTTCAGGCTTAATCGGCATCTAAAGTTTAAATCTTTAGACTGTTTTGGGTTTAATTCAACGTTTTTCATAAGAAGCACACACTAAGCAGTGAGACTTCACAGCATCATCTCCCATTCTCTTACAACACTACGTTGATGAATATCACACCATTCTGTAAGCATGCACATTCACACACTACTGCTGAAAACCAAGCGGGACCTATATCTGCTTCCGAGCCTAATATGGACAGATGGGGCCTCAGGCATGCAGGAAGTCAGTCCGAAATTCCTTAAATGCTTGAAAGACATATCACAATACTGCTGTGGTAAAACAACATATAATCTACTGTTTATGTAAGTAGAGAGGCAAATCATCTGGTCTGCCGCTAGCTCAGCTGATGGGATTGTATTACCAGGACCAGAAAAGATCGCAAATGTGAGATAACTCATGGATTTCTTAGGCCAAGCAAAAAGACTGTACTAGTTCACACATACACAAAAATGTAGACCGTGCTCAGCAAATTGTATGAAACAGATTACAATTTCATTTATTGTACATGAATATTTAATCTTCTTCCTTATATAGGGTTGACATATTCCCGGTTCATATTTAAAGGGAATCTACCACCAGGTTTTTGCTACCCAATCTGAGAGCAGAATAATGTAGTGATAGAGACCCTGAATCCAGCAATGTATCATTTACTAAGGCTACGTAATGTATTTTTGATAAAATCCTTGTTTTATCTGCAGCAGTTCTGTGAATGCTGAGCTCTGTATTACCTTTGAACACTAATTGGCAACTTTCTGTGTACACTGTGCATAGGCAGAAAGCTGCCCAATCAGTGGTGGGGGTGGAGTTATGTAGAGAATATGGAGACTACATGGAAGCTAGTTTTCAAGTGCTCTATTAACAATTATTTGCTGATAAAACAGTGATTTTATTAAAACCACATCAAGCAGCCCAGTAAAGGACGCATCGCTGGAATCAGGGTCTCCGCCTCTACATTACGCTGCTATCAGATTAGGTGGAGAAAACCTGGTGACAGATTCTCATTAAGTCAATGTATTTTCATATTTACCTGAAGGGTTTGCTGTCTGGGTCTGTGTCTTTGAATCCCATTTCTTCTAGTTTGCAGCGCCTGTACAGCTCATAATGGCGAGCATGGGTCTGCTCTCGTAAATCCTCCATGTTGACTCGTATCAACATTTCTCTAAGTTTCACAAAGTCACAGTGGTTCTCGTTCTCCACTGAATAAAGAGAAAAGTTCTGTGATGATCTACTTCTAACAGTAGCAAAGAAGAAGAAAGAAAAAATTCACCACCATAGTTGACTATGTGGTTTTCCTAAAAAGAACACAGCATGTATAATTTTAAAAAGCAAAATTTCTGGTAGCAAGTAGGGCATAAAATCCCCCACATAATTAAACCACCCATGCAACTTAGACAGCAGTTGGCCGGACGATGGATCTCGTTTGGTTGGAAACAGTTTTGGCCATCTCGCCCATACACAACATTGCTTGCTTGGTAAAGTCGGCCAAGTGTTCCAGTGTTCTCTATGAGAGAGCCGATGGCAGACATTTCTCATGGTGGCTTATCTCAGGGAGACCAAAGGGATTGGCAGTAAGAAATCAGATATGTCGAATCCTCAACTCACCCACATACACAATAGACTATTGGTTGAACCCGGCAGTATCGGTGAGTTCGGCCAACATTAGTTTATAATTTGATATAACTAGTCTAGTTTAGATAGAACACAATATTAACATTTTGGAAACCTACCTTGGACTATACCCCATGGATATTGCCTAGCTTTAGCCATTTTGTTGCCAATTTTCACTTCTTCTGTACTTCCAACGACTGCAAATGGAAGATGTACCTAAAGAACAAACAAGGTGGTACGCATGAAATTTTACATTCATAATTTCAATTTATTTATACATATATGATACTGGACGGTAATATTTTTTGGTGCGTGATCAATTCAACTTAATTATAAAAATTCTGTCTTTGTTAACATCCAAGATGTTGTCCCGCAGCTGAGGTCTACATTACGCACAGAATTTCATTTCCCTGAAAGCAAATAGTGACTTTGAAGATTTGAACAAATTTATATTGGAAATATGCCACATACAGTGGGGGTACGGAAAGTATTCAGACCCCTTTAAATTTTTCACTCTTTGTTTCATTGCAGCCATTTGGTAAATTCAAAAAAGTTCATTTTTTCTCATTAATGTACACTCTGCACCCTACTGTAAGTTAACTGAAAAAAAAACAAATGTAGAAATTTTTGCAAATTTATTAAAAAAAAAACAACTGAAATATTACATGGTCATAAGTATTCAGACCCTTTGCTCAGACACTCATATTTAAGCCACATGGTGCCCATTTCCTTGTGATCCTCCTTGAGATGGTTCTACTCTTTCATTAGAGTCCAGCTGTGTTTAATTAAACTGATAGGACTTGATTTGGAAAGGCACACACCTGTCTATATAAGACCTCACAGCTTACAGTGCATGTCAGACCAAATGAGAATCATGAGGTCAAAGGAACTGGCCAATGAGCTCACAGACAGAATTGTGGCAAGGCACACATCTGGCCAAGGTTACAAAATAATTTCTGCAGTACTCAAGGTTCCTAAGAGCACAGTGGCCTCCATAATCCTTAAATGGAAGAAGTTTGGGACCACCAGAAGTCTTCCTAAACCCGACCGTCCAGCCAAACTGAGCAATCATGGGAGAAAAGACTTGGTGAGAGAGGTAAATAAGAACTCCAAGATCACTGTGGCTGAGCTCCACAGATGCACTAGGGAGATGGGAGAAAGTTCCACAAAGTCAACTATCACTGCAGCCCTCCACCAGGCGGGCCTTTATGGCAGAGTGGCCAGACAGAAGCTTCTCCTCAGTGCAAAACATATGAATGCCCGCATAGAGTTTGCTAAAAAACACATGAAGGTCTCCCAGACTATGAGAAATAAGATTCTCTGGTCTGATGAAATAAAGATAGAACTTTTTGGTGATAATTGTAAGCGGTATGTGTGGAGAAAACCAGGCACTGCACATCTTCTGCCCAATACAATCCCAACAATAAGGCTATGTGCACACGGTGCTGATCCTCCCGTGGATTTTTCCACGCAGATTTTACAAAATCCACAGGTCAAATGACCTGCATTTTTCCTGTGGATTTCTTCCTTTTTTTGTGCGGTTTTACTGCCGTTTTTGTGCGGTTTTCCACCTGGGGATTTGTAGAATGGAGCAGGTGGAAAACTGCAGCAAAACCGCACAAAAGAAGTGACATGCTGCTTTTTTTTCCGCACAAAAACCGCGCGGAAAAAAACGCAGCATGTGCACAGCGATTTTTTTTTTTTACATAGGCTATAATGGTACTGTACATCACCTGCAATTCTGCTGCAGATCCACAGCGGCAAATCCGCTGCGGATCTGCAGTAGAAACCGCACCGTGTGCACTAGGGTGACCGCAAAAAATCGATGTCGGAATTTTGTCCGTCTGGACCCCACAAAACGATTCCCCTTTCCAGATATTGAGATAGCCAAAATTTGAGCTCGATCAAACGACGTTAACCCGTGCCACTCGTCGCTCAAAGTTTGAAAAAATCCAAATTGAGGTATTTTAAGATTTAGGTATTTTGCATAGTCTGTTAGACTATAAAGAATGTGACAACAACATTGCAGAAATAGCCCTGACCAAATTTTCGAACCATTTGTGGTATTTGAATGCAGAGTTGGTGGGATTATCGTTTTTTGATCCCACCATTACAGACAATGAAAAGTTGTTAATGGCTAATAAATTGCTCAGTAGCACAGATGAACCATCAGAGCATGCTAGGGTTGTAAATCGAAAAGTTAGGAAAGAAAAATTAAAAGAGGTAGGAAGTAACCGACTTTAACGACCTTCTGACAAAAGATGAAAAACAAAAGCAATATGTCCTGCAAGTTGTAAGCAAATGCCGAGCATTATATTCTGACGTTTCAAAAACTACTTTAACAAAAGCTCTAGAATAGATTAGATAACTATGTAAAATTAGCAACTCATGTAGGTTAGCGTGCTCTGATGGTTCATCTGTGCTACTGAGCAATTTATTAGCCATTAACAACTTTTCATTGTCTGTAGTGGTGGGATCAAAAAACGATAATCCCACCAACTCTGCATTCAAATACCACAAATGGTTCGAAAATTTGGTCAGGGCTATTTCTGCAATGTTGTTGTCACATTCTTTATAGTCTAACAGACTATGCCAAATACCTAAATCTTAAAATACCTCAATTTGGATTTTTTCAAACTTTGAGCGACGAGCGGCACGAGTTAACGTCGTTTGATCGAGCTCAAATTTTGGCTCTCTCAATATCTGGAAAGGGGAATCGTTTTGTGGGGTCCAGACGAACAAGATTCTGACATTTTTTCCCCCCCAAATGAGATCCGGTCACCCTAGTGTGCACAGACACTAAAACATGGTGGTAGCAGCATCATGCTATGCGGGTGTTTTTCAGCTGCAGGGACAGGACGACTGGTAGCAATTGAAGGAAACATGAATATGGCCAAGTACAGAGATATCCTGGATGAAAACCTCTTCCAGAATGCTCTGGACCTCAACTTGGCCGAAGGTTCACCTTCCAACAAGACAATGACCCTAAGCACACAGTTAAAATAATAAAGGAGTGGCTTCAGAACAACTCTGTGACCATTCTTGACTGACCCAGTAAGAGCCCTGACCTAAACCCAATTGAGCATCTCTGGAGAGACCTGAAAATGGCTGTCCACCAACGTTCACCATCCAACCTGATGGAACTGGAGAGGATCTGCAAGGAAGAATGGCAGATGATCCCCAAATCCAGGTGTGAAAAACTTGTTACATCATTTACAAGAAGACTCATGGCTGTACTAGCTCAAAAGGATGCTTCTACTCAATACTGTGCAAAGGGTCTGAATACTTATGACCATGTGATATTTCAGTTTTTCTTTTTTAATAAGTTTGCAAAAATTTCTACATTTGTTTTTTTCAGTAAAGATGGGGTGCAGAGTGTTCATTAATGAGAAAAAAACTTTTTTGAATTTCCCAAATGGCTGCAATGAAACAAAGAGTGAAAAATTTAAAGAGGTCTGAATACTTTCCGTGCCCACTGTACATGTTGTTATGAAATATCGTCACCACTCTTCTAAAACTCAACAAGACAGCAAAACATTTACTTCTTGGTAGATTAAATGGGGAAGTCAATGGAAAAAAAGAAGAGAAAAGTAAAATAAAATAGTTAATAAATGACTAGAATTACTAACCAGGTAAAAAAAAGTTGCATTTTTCTGTAGGTAACAGTTGGACTTCAGACTATAAATCAAAGTGGATCTGTAAAGAACAGAATGATCTTGAGCTTGGCTTTCAGGGTTTTTTCTGGTCTCTCTGTGACCTTCTGGTTTATTTCTGTTTGTTTGCACCCCTGACCCTGCACATAAGGTAACAGTGCACAGGAAATAACTATATTGGTCTTCTTTCCCTTTACAAACAATACAGTTAAGCTGAAGTCTTCCAAGCTTAACAAGTCTTCGAAGCATAAAAAATGATATATCCTCCTCCTGACATTTGAAACAGCTTCCACAATGTCCTACAGACGCTCTGCCCTCAACTACTCTAAGCAGGTAAATTTGAAAAGGATTTATACCTTGCAAAAAGGTTAAAGGGTTTTACACTCCAGAGCAAACTTTCAGTAAGTGTAGCTTGCTTAATACGATAAGTGTGTAACATACACACTATTAGGATTGGGCTCTGCTAGATAGTCTGAGTGGTCTCCACGTGACTGCAAGTATGTGATTTGCATATTACGTGCTGGACTGATAGGTCACTCCCTGATTTCCTTACATGGCACCTGACGTCAGACAGACAGTGAACTATCAATCAAGCTAAAGATACTGATGCTAGGCAGGGAAACAACCTCAGCAATCACAAGCTCAGGAAGTGCTCTGCCTTGCCCAGAGCACTCAACTGTCCTTTTAAATATGAATTGATTCTCTGGAATGCAGCAACAGATAAAAGATTTAAAAGTTGTTGATGGATTTAGTTTTCAAGTTCTTCATGTCCATATGTGTGGTTTGGAGGATAGATCTTACTGACAGATTTCCTGTCAATAAAGAACACCACCAATACACAACTTTAACTTACGCTCATTGTTGTGTTGATCTCTGCAACTGTCTCTTCATCGGTAGGAAACTGGTAGATCTGAACTCCATTGCTCACGAGCTCACTCATAATTTTGCTTTTGAATTTGTGCAACTCATTTTTGGCAATTGTATCTGCTTTCGCAATGATTGGGATGATGTTCACCTAAAATTCAAAAACAATTTTTAGCAAGTATGGCAGGTACAAAATATAAGAATATATAGTGGTTTAAAAAATTCCTGGGAAAAGCCGTACGTAGCAAATATACATATACATATTTTCTTAAACTGCTTGGCTTCCCTATAGCTGGACATGATATAACTGTTGATGTAAGATCTTGGTAAGGAAAGAATTCATGTCAAAATCTACACCGATTCAATTGTTTCTTGCAAAACTATATAATGTACCAAACATGTTCAGTTCAAGTTCCATCCGCAGAAAAAGACAGAAACGACTACTGACAGAGAAAGCTTTTAAGTAAACTATTTTCTTCTGGGATCCATTTGTTTTTGTACTGAAAAATGTGAATGAAGTGGGCTCTATTACATACCGACAACATCTAGATGAGATTAAATCATTGTGTCTTGCAGATTTTTTTCACTGCACCTGCTAGATTACAAGGCAAGGAACCAAACAACAAGGGCATGCTTAATTTTCTTTTAAACTAAAGCATGACCTACAGCTGGTGGTCCCTCTCTTATCCTTTATAGCAGACCAGGACAAAGCGCATCCCAAGATAGCAGAGGGGCTGGAAAACAGAGGCCCACGGACCACACCGTACCCTTCCACGCCTGTCAGCTAACTGTCTCCACCCGCACTGACTTCTTTGGTGGAGGAAGGGCCTTCAGTCACTCCAGACGCAATTACGTCATTTCATCGCATCAGCTGTACAGTCAGCGCATCGGAGAAAGGAACAGAAGCTGCACTCCGGGGAACGGGACCGAGAAGAGTATGTGGTGTTGTTTTTTTTTCATGTGTATGGGATGTTTGACTTTACATAGTGAGGCTATAGGGTACTCATGACGGACATGGGGAGGATATTGGGGTCTCATCCTGGACATGGTGAGCCTGTGGGGGCCTCATGCTAGACATGGTCAAGCTATGGAGGTCTCATCCTGGACATGGGGAGGTTATGGGGGTCTCATGCTGGACATGGGAAGGCTATGGTGGTCTCATTCTGGACATGGGGAGGCTATGGGTCTCTCATGCTGGACATGGGGAGGCCATGGGCGTCTCATGCTGGACATGGGACGTTATTGGGATCTCATCCTGGACATAAGGAGGCTATGGGTGTCTCATGCTGAACATGGGCAGGCTATGGAGGTCTCATCCTGGACATGAGGAGGCTATGGGGCTTTCATGCTGGACATGGAGAGGCTAAGGGGTCTTATGCTGAATATGGGGAGGCTATGGAGCTGTCATGCTGGACATGGGGAGGCTATGGAGCTGTCATGCTGGACATGGGGAGGCTATGGGGCTCTTATGCTGGACAAAGAGAGGCTATGGGGATCTCATGATGGATATGGAGAGGCTATGGGGCTCTCATGTAGGACATGGATAAGCTGTAGGGCTCTCATGCTGGACATAGGGAGATGGTGGGGGTCTCATGCTGGACATGGAGCGGGTGTGTAGGGTTCATGCTCTATTTGGGGAGGATGTGTGGAGCTCATGCAGTATATATGGATGCTGTGTGGGGCTCATCCAGTATATAAGGAGGCTGTGTGGGGCTCATGCAGTATATAGGGAGGCTGTGAGTGACTCATGCACTATATAGGGAGGCTGTGTGGGGCTCATGCAGCATTTAGGGAGGCTGTGTGGGGTGTTGGGCTCATGCTGTATATGGGGAGGCTGTGTAGGGCTCATGCTGTATATGGGGAGGCTGTGTAGAGATCATGCTGTACGTTGGGAGGCTGTGTGGGGACTCTTACGGTATATAAGGGGATGTGGGGGCTCATCAATATATAGAAGGGGCTGTATTCGTCATTCAAATGACATATAGAGGGATGTCATCATATTTAATTCTCAATATTAAGTGATACATTTAATATTAACTATAGCAATAATATAATAATTAATGTATTAATATTGAGCAGAATTAATTTCAGCTTATTGGTTCAGACCTCCACAACAGTCACAGTCTCTCATGTGGCCCGTCGGGAAAATTAATTGCCCACCCCTGTTTTATAGGGTTAAAATGAAAAAACTTATAACGGACACTTCCTAGAATTTACTTTTTTAAAGAAGCCACCAGCCAATAACAGCATGTAAGGCATCCTCCAAACATAAAATGAGACGTTGTAAAAACAATAGTGATAGTGTTCGGTCAAATATCTTCAGATTCAAGTTGGTGTGAATCGATTCGTAGGACAGTATCATGGGTCATGTTCGTAATCTGTGGTATCCCAGACTCTGCTTTCTTCACCTTGATCTGCAGCCCTGTGCTGTTCTCTATGTCAGGTTTTGCAGGTTTCCTGGCGTGATTTATTGACTACATCTCTCTAATCTTATTAAAGACACAAACCTGTGTTTTATTTAGGATTGAGACTCTTGATTTCCATGTTTGATGTACTCCACCATCTGCACCTATTGATTTTCAACTTGCATCCATCTCTCATGAGTTCCACTTCATTTATTGTGCAGATTCCGAGATTCCAGGTAGTCTAAATCCTCATGGCTCCGCATGTCCTCTAGAAAGCTGCATGAAGCCCGATTCTGTACGCTGACCCAGACCAGAGATTTAGTGGCTCCACCTCCCCAGAAGAGCATTAGAACCGGCAATTACTTGAAGGCATCTGTGGCTTCTCTCCTGATTACCCGGCAGGGGACAACCAACACTGCAGCGTGACGCACTTGGACGTGACATCATGCTAGTTAGTCAAAAGAAGAGCCACGTATGTCGGAATTAGGATGCGGCTCTCAGGGCTCCAGGTCAGTGGCCAAAGATTACTGACATTGCTGATGAACTGGGTCCTGCAAATCGATTTGCTCAAATGCTACTTTTGATATGTTGGAATATGTGTTTAATAAGTGATTTACGATTTGATTTCCTCTTTTAAAGAACTTTGAATTTTTGTATTATATTTAAATGTATCGGATGACAAATCCACAAAAGTCCACAAAGAAGCAGATTTGATTTTGTTCCTTCTTTATGCTCAGCAAGTACAAGAATTCTGACAGGAAATGTGGTGCCGTCATTGATATAGCAAAGCAGGAAACAAGTCCAAAGTTCTCATCCTCCCTGACCAGAAAAAGTTTTACGTAGTGTCACCGGTCTAAAAATAACAAACCAAAGCCAGATAAAAGTTTACTGCAATAAGACGCTTTCTGGCTTTCTCAAAAGGGGAATTTTCCTGACTCATAAAAAGGACTTCAATTTCGCATAATCGTTATCATCTAAAATATCATGCACATGCTCACATGGTGGAAGCAGTGAATGACTGTGGGTGAGAGATTTAAAAATAAAGATTTTTTTAAATAAAAAAAGAAAACTTGTATCCTTAAAATTTTTAAAAACACATTTCATTATTGTATTCTACTATATATATATCACCAGCTTACAGCATAAAATTGCACATCTGCTGTGACCATGGTTCCTTCAGTTTCTATATTGCATAGTACCTCTCCCATGGATGGTAGGTGTGTGATTGGGTTGTCCATCATTATTTTACACCTGTGCTTTCTCCGTCTTTTATCTCTGCACCTTGCAGCATATTGGTATTGTGACCAGGTATTGGTAAGTACCACCGGCATGTTCCCTGCCCCTAGTAATAAACTCACCAGCCACCATCTTCTGCTCTTCCCAGTGCCGCTCCCGTCCCAATCTGCCATCTTGTGACTGTACCTTCTGACTGACTGGAAGTTGGAGGCAACGGTCAGCAGCTCTCAGTGGAAGTCTATAAAGGTCCCGTTCTAGCTCTCATAGACCTACATTGAGAAGTGACCTCTAGCTTGGTCAGCAAACACTGGAGCAATTTGTCAGGTGAAAAACTGTAGAAGACGAGCAGAGTGGCGCTGATAACAGATGAAGATGGTGGATGGTAAGAACCATACTAGTGGCAGGACACATGCATTAGTGCTACCACTCTGGCAGTAAAATTTAAAAAATGCCGCAGTGGTGCTTTCAGTAAATTGTATCCATCAGCTTTTCCATGTCTTTGGCTAGTTTCAGACTAGTGTTCTTGGGCACAGTGCAGGGCCGCCGCTAAGCCCCGCCCCCTCTGGTCAGTTCCTCCGCTGATTGCATGAGGCTGCATGCGATCAGCGTATCCTATATTTAGCGTTGGATACGCTGATCGTGCGCTGGTCTGATTTTGCTGGCACTGCGCCCTTTTGGCGCTGCGCCCAGAGCACAAAAATGCAACACAGCGTGTTTTTGTGCGCTGGGCGCAGCGCCAGCAAAATCAGAACAGCGCACGATCAGCGTATCCAATGCTACATATAGGATACACTGATCGCATGCAGCCTCATGCGATCAGAGGAGGAAATGACCGAAGGGGACGCGGCCAGGGGCGGGGTTTAGCGGTGGCCCTGCGCCCAAGAAAGCTAGTCTGAAACTAGCCTTTGACAAACTAATTGAAAGACCCTATCACTATATTACTGGACTGACATGCCAAGTGTGAGCATGTGAATAAACAGATACTAGATATTAACTTCCTTTCAAAGAGAGAGTAATATGGATGAAGACTAAACAGCTGACTACTCGGGGAATTATATAAACTGTATTTTTGTGTTTTTATTATCTTAACAACATGTAGTGGCAAATTCATCAGGTCAGCTGGTGCAAGATACGCAAAATTCATTAACAGGTGCATGCCTCAATGAATTTGGTGCATTTTTTGGGATGCATGTATAGAAATGTCCTCAGCTGGAGAAGATTTCTGCAATAATTTACACCACTTTCTACCACTGATTAACATCCCCACTTAATAAAAGAAAGACACAGGGCCAATGCAAAATGTTGCTTTTTTTTTTTTTTTTTACAAAATTCATGTTGACGCTTTTACGCCAGAAATGTGTTGTAAGAGTCTATAATGAAAGAACCTCCTTACTGGTAGATGATGGATGCATTTTTTCTTGATTATGTATTGTGAGTATTTTCTTGCACTATTTTAAAACAGCTCGGCGTAATTTAGTGCTAGTAATTCTAGGTTAGTACCTTACTATCAAGCTTCTTCATTGTGACCAGGTCCAAAGATTTTAATGAATGACCAGTGGGGGCAATGAAGTAAAGGCAGGCATGAATCCTCGTGTCATGGTAGTTGAACAAGGATCTCTTGATTTTCAGTTCTTCTTGTAGGTAGGCCTCAAATTGTGCATCGATGTACTCCACAATGGGCCGGTAGCTGAAATCAAACAAATTACAGAACATTTCATTAGTTGTGGTGTTTCCTTTCCTGAAGTTATTGGGATGATAAGAAAAGAAATGAAACCACCAGAATTAGAAGAAAGATACTGATACACAAACATAATTTACTAGAATTCAATTTTACCCTCTAAGACAGATCAACTAAGCAATAGGCACCATGTATAATCATCCGCATCACCCAAGAATGGTCGGACTAGTATGTTATAGAAAAGATTATGTGGCAAAACATATGACATTTGATCTAGAAAGGTTCTTAACCCCTCTAATAATGTGCCCATGTTAGGGGGCGTTATCCATCTTGCTCTTGCATTTGTGGATCACAAATGTTGGGAATTACTCAGCACTGCGGTGAACACTCAACTACAGAGCTACATAATTGAGGAAACCCATTAGATGCTTCCTGGGAAGAAAGAGGAGGTTGCTAAGAATATCACTATTTATCCTAATGAGCTAATTAGAAGAAATCTGAGTAATATTGTAAAAAAAAGCACATACAGTACACGTGCTGTGTTTGGGCAAAACATGAAATAAATGAGCTGTTATCTCGCCAATCACAAAGTAATTTTAATAACAGTACTTGCTTAAAAAAGCCCTCCCAATCATTTTCGATATTAGCTAAACCTATGTAAATGTGTATAATGTAGTGAAAGTGCAGTAATGATCAGGTACCAGCGCCGCTCCGGTCCTCTTATGGGTCACATGATGGATATTCCGATTTGTCAGTTCATACTGGGGTCTATGTGTGAGCCAGCACGTCGGAAAAGCTGTCACTTGACCAAGAAGGGGACCGAAGCAGTGCTGGAAACGGGGTGATGGCGATCAGTGAGTATATTGCTGCGCTTCCACTACATTATACACATTAACACAGGTTCAGATAAAAAAAATATTTAAAGTGCTTCTATAAAATAGTGACCTCCGCCACCACTAAGATAATCCATTGGCTGAAGCAATAAAACAATAACGCTATACATTTCCAGGCATTAAAGGGAATCGGTCAGCAGGTTTTTGATTTAATCCGAGGACAGCATGAGGTAAAGGTTATAACACAGATTTTGGGGGATGTGTCACACCTCAATCCGTGTGTTGTTGTTTACTTACAGAAGGGAGCTCATGCTAGTGCGACTCCACCCCTCTTGTGATAAGCGGCTCACTATCACTAGATAACACAGTGGCTTGCAAAAGTATTCACCCTCCTTGGCATTTTTCATGTTTTGCTACCTCACAACCTAGAATTTCACAGTTTTTTTCAGGATTTGCATCAGTTCATGTAAAGAACATGCCTACAACTCTGAACATTTTGTTTTTATTGTAATGCAAACTACATATAGAACAAAATAACTAAAACTTTCAGTGTGCGTACCTACTCAACCCCCTAAAGTAGGTACTTTGTAGACCCTCCCTTTGCGGCAATCACAGCTGCAAATCGTTTTGGATAAGTTTCTATGAGCTTTCCACATCTTGCGACTGGGATTTTTGCCCATTCCTCAAGGCAAAACTGCTCCAGCTACTTCAAGTTCATTTATTTATTTTACTCGCTTATATTCCATTCCATTCCATTAATTCCACAGCGCTTTATCGACATTATCAGAACTGTCCCCATTGGGGCTCACAATCTAAATTCCCTATCAGTATGTCTTTGGAGTGTAGGAGGAAACCGGAGATCCCAGAGGAAACTCACGCAAACACGGGGAGAACATATAAACTCCTTGCAGATGGTGTCCTTGGTGATATTTGAACCCAGGACCTCAGTGCTGCAAAGCAACAGTTCTAACAGCAATCTTCAAGTCTGACCACAGATACTCAATTGGATTAAGGTCTGGGCTTTTGACTAGGCCACTCAAAAACATTTACACGTTTCTCCTTTAATCATTCGAGCGTTGCTTTAGCTGTATTCTTTGAGTCATTGTGTTGTTGGAAGATGAACCTCCATCCCAGTCTCAAATCTCTGACAGATAAACAGGCTTTGTTCAAGAATATCCCTGTATTTCGAACCACCCATCTTCTCCATAAAATCGGACAATTTTACCTGTCCCTGTTGCCAGAAAAAAATCTTCATAGTATGATGACTATGTTTCACTGTGGGGATGGCGTTTTAGGGGTGATGAGCTATGTTAGTTAGGCACCAGACATAGCGTTTACCTTGGTGGTCAGAAAGTTCAATTTTGGTCTCATCTGACCACAGCACCTTCCTCCATACATTTGGGGAGTCTCCCATATGTCTTTTCAAACTCAAAAAAAACCTTACAATTTTTATTTGTAAGTAAAGGTTTTTTTCTGCCCACTCTTCCAAAAAGGACGCCTCTATGGAGTGAACGGCTTATTGTTATCATATGGACAGATACTCCAGTCTCCGCTTGAGAACTCTGCAGCTACTTCATTGTTACCTCTGGTCTCTGTGCTGCCTCTCTGATTAATGCCCTCCTTGCCTGGGCTGAAGGTTTTGGTGGACAGCCCTCTCTTGGCAGGTTTGTTGTGGTACCATATTCTTTCCATTTGATAATAATGGATTTGATGGTGCTCCGGGGATCATCAGGGATTGGGATATCTTTTTTATAACCCAACCTGACTTGTACTTCTCAACAACTTTGTCCCTGACTTGTTTGGAGATCTCCTTGGTCTTCATGGTGTATGATTAGTGGTGCCTCTTGATTAATGGTGTTGCAGCCTCTGCGGCCTTCCAGAAAAGGTGTGTATATACTGACAGACCATGTGACACTTAAGGGCATGTCACACTAAGAGATATCGCTAGCAATATCGCTATAACTAGTGACGTTATAGCGATATTGCTAGCGATATCGCTGTGTCTGATACTTACCTACGACCCGCTCCCCCGCTGGTTATCGCTGATCGCGCGAGAACGTTCAGGACTGTTTCTCGTCGTCTGCTTCCTGCGGCGCTTCCTGCTGTGAAGACGAGCGACGCGTGGAGCCGGGCGGGTGGACGCAGGATCGCCTGGTGTGACAGGTAAGTAGCGATCCCCGTCCCCAGCGATGTCGCTAGTGAGATCTGCCTGTGTGGCAGCTCACTAGTGACCACTTAGCGATGTACCAGCGATCCTGACCGCGTCATATCGCTGGTCGGGATCGCTGGTACATCGCTAAGTGTGACAGTACCTTTAGATTGCACACGGGGTGGACTTCCTTTCACTAAGAATGTAACTTATAAAAGTTAATTGCTTGCACCAGAAATTTTGTAAGGACGTCATCGGAAAAGGGGTGAATACGTATGCACATGCCAATTTTTAGTTACGGTATTTGATCCAATAAATGTAATTTATTCCTATATTTTTCTCACTTCACCAACTTAGACTATTTAGTTCTGATGCATCACACACAAATCGAATTACAAAAATATTTAAACACTAGTTGTAGTGTACAAAATAGGTAAAAAGCCAAAGGGGGGGGGGGAATACTTTTGCAAGCCACTGTATATACCGTATACAGGGCCTGGTGTAGGTGGGAGTAGCTTTCTCAGCTCTGCTTCACGCTAAATCTAAAAACTCTGATTTTTTTTTTAGAACGGCTGCACCCAGTAATCTAAGCGATACATTGTTGGATTCAGGGTCTCTTTGCCTACATCAGGTTGCTCTCAGATGAGGTAGCAAAAACCTGATGAGAGAGTCCCGTTAATGCGATTTTACAAACCACAGATCATTTGTCATAGTCTGATAAACGGCAAAGTGTAGATAACTACTGAGTTAAATTACATTTACCATTTTTAAAAGCAGACAGCAATGTTCTATGTAAAGCCCCCGTCACACATAGCAATCTCGCTAGCGAGATCGCTGCTGAGTCACAAGCTTTGTGACGCAACAGCAATCTCACCAGCGAGATCGCTGTGTGTGACACTTCTCAGCGACCGCCCCCCTGCCGGGTATCGCTGATCGTCCTGGAATGTCTAACTGTATGTAAACCATGTGTCATTTCATGTCGGGTAGGAGAATGATTTTCCAAAATCCGGCAAATGTTTCAGCAGCTATACTGCTATGAAGAACTGTATGAATTAGAAATATATACAGTGGGGAAAAAAAGTATTTAGTCAGTCAGCAATAGTGCAAGTTCCACCACTTAAAAAGATGAGAGGCGTCTGTAATTTACATCATAGGTAGACCTCAACTATGGGAGACAAACTGAGAAAAAAAAATCCAGAAAATCACATTGTCTGGTTTTTTTTTCATTTTATTTGCATATTATGGTGGAAAATAAGTATTTGGTCAGAAACAAAATTTCATCTCAATACTTTGTGATATATCCTTTGTTGGCAATGACAGAGGTCAAACGTTTTCTGTAAGTTTTCACAAGGTTGCCACACACTGTTGTTGGTATGTTGGCCCATTCCTCCATGCAGATCTCCTCTAGAGCAGTGATGTTTTTGGCTTTTCGCTTGGCAACACGGACTTTCAACTCCCTCCAAAGGTTTTCTATAGGGTTGAGATCTGGAGACTGGCTAGGCCACTCCAGGACCTTGAAATGCTTCTTACGAAGCCACTCCTTCGTTGCCCTGGCGGTGTGCTTTGGATCATTGTCATGTTGAAAGACCCAGCCACGTTTCATCTTCAATGCCCTTGCTGATGGAAGGAGGTTTGCACTCAAAATCTCACGATACATGGCCCCATTCATTCTTTCATGTACCCGGATCAGTCGTCCTGGCCCCTTTGCAGAGAAACAGCCCCAAAGCATGATGTTTCCACCACCATGCTTTACAGTAGGTATGGTGTTTGATGGATGCAACTCAGTATTCTTTTTCCTCCAAACACGACAAGTTGTGTTTCTACCAAACAGTTCCAGTTTGGTTTCATCAGACCATAGGACATTCTCCCAAAACTCCTCTGGATCATCCAAATGCTCTCTAGCAAACTTCAGACGGGCCCGGACATGTACAGGCTTAAGCAGTGGGACACGTCTGGCACTGCAGGATCTGAGTCCATGGTGGCGTAGTGTGTTACTTATGGTAGGCCTTGTTACATTGGTCCCAGCTCTCTGCAGTTCATTCACTAGGTCCCCCCGCGTGGTTCTGGGATTTTTGCTCACCGTTCTTGTGATCATTCTGACCCCACGGGGTGGGATTTTGCGTGGAGAACCAGATCGAGGGAGATTATCAGTGGTCTTGTATGTCTTCCATTTTCTAATTATTGCTCCCACAGTTGATTTCTTCACTCCAAGCTGGTTGGCTATTGCAGATTCAGTCTTCCCAGCCTGGTGCAGGGCTACAATTTTGTTTCTGGTGTCCTTTGACAGCTCTTTGGTCTTCACCATAGTGGAGTTTGGAGTCAGACTGTTTGAGGGTGTGCACAGGTGTCTTTTTATACTGATAACAAGTTTAAACAGGTGCCATTACTACAGGTAATGAGTGGAGGAAAGAGGAGACTCTTAAAGAAGAAGTTACAGGTCTGTGAGAGCCAGAAATCTTGATTGCTTGTTTCTGACCAAATACTTATTTTCCACCATAATATGCAAATAAAATGAAAAAAAAACAGACAATGTGATTTTCTGGATTTTTTTTTCTCAGTTTGTCTCCCATAGTTGAGGTCTACCTATGATGTAAATTACAGACGCCTCTCATCTTTTTAAGTGGTGGAACTTGCACTATTGCTGACTGACTAAATACTTTTTTTCCCCACTGTATATATAAATGTGTCTATATGACATGTGTGTGTATATATATATATATATATATATATATATATATATATATATATATATATGTGTCTAGATCTATTCTTTCGTTTCTTTATTTAACCTGTCAGTGTGATTTTACTGTATTGTAAAAGAATTGCCGGCTTTTGGTAAAGGACACCGGGTGCGATTTTATCGCAAGTCACACATCTGGTCCGTTTGTCATCCGATTTTTTCTCGCCCCCATAGACTTGCATTGGCGAGTCCGATCCGAAAATCGGTGACAATCGCAGCATGCTGCGACTGTCTCGGTCCGAGGAACGGATCCGACAAAAAAACGCATGATGGGAGCAGCACCATAGAATAACATTGGGACCAATGCAATGCGATTTTTTATCGCATTGCATTCGTCCGATTTAATCGCTAGTGTGACTCCAGCCTTATACTCACCTTAGGTGCCAACATTGTTACAACGGTGTTGGTGATGGCGCTCACGGACTCAAGCGACATTGTTATGTCTCACAATCCCCGCCATCAACCAGCGCTGGCTACACTCTCCTCTCTTTCTGGCAAATCAGACATCTGGAAGAAGTCAAAACTGCGGCTTGGCCACTCACTTCCTGTTGCTTTCTGATTCGTCCGAAGGCGAGGAGAGTGAAGGTAGCGCTGGTTTACTGCAAGGATCGCGCTGACACCACTGGAACCTTAAGTGAGTATCAGCACCTGTGTACACATTGCTGTTTTCTCGAATTTTTTTCTGTGCAGTTTTTTCACAAAACCTGAAGAGTTTCTCAATACCAGCAAAGTGAATGAGAATCATGAAGTCTCATGGACACGTTGCTTATTTGTGACTTGAGATATGGAACAGATTTTTATCTGCAGCATGACAATTCTTTCAGTGTTTTGCTGCAGATTTCACTTATTTTACGCAAAATTTTTCCTGTCAAGAGATGCAGAAATTTCGGCACCAAATACCTAACATGTGCACATACCGGTGTTGTTATTTTACTGGGGACAAACATGCTAAATGAGACAAGGTTGTCCAAGCAGTGGAAAACTCCTCTAAGGTTCTGACGTGGCCAAAAAGAGAGACTCTGATTTGTTTGCACCTTATAGTCTAATGGTGGAACGCAGATTTTCACTGAATGGACTATGCAAAGAGGACAACACAAATTTCTTCTGCCTACTAGTGTTGACCAGTAGTCCTTGCTCATTTCTAACTATTGGCCCTTCGAAGATCAGCATTCCTGCAGGTTACCTAGGAGCCTTAATCGGTTAAACAAATCTCTGTCTTTTGCCTCAAAGGATTCATCATTCATTCAGCACATCTAACAATAGTCAGATCTCATCAATATTGTCATCTGTATATCCGTTTTTTCCATCCAAAAGGCATACTTTTTTATATATCAGTATCTAAAAAAAATATCAGACCAAATACAGTTTCCTATGTTACAAATTGCAATTTATCTGTAAAATTGAATGCATTACAGATGATCCATATGGAATGCGATTTATTTTGCACAGCTACAGACTTAATTGGGCGAACTTCATCCAAAATAGGGATAAGACAAATGCATGTTGTAAATTTTTCAAACACACACACACTCAGTCCTTGTAACAAAACTGTCATCTGAACAGCTCTATACAGTACAATAACTTTATGGGTCGAAGAGATGGCTGATTCTTACACAGCACATCTGAATGTGCCCGAATTGTGTAAAAACTGCCCATATGGTAAAGATCTTTTAACATGCGATGGATAATAACTTTCTTAGTGCAATAATGCATTTTCTGCTGTGTGTTTGAAGTAACCAATTAGTAATCAATTCACCATTCTTAATTTCAGTCGATACATCTATGAACTCAAATACTTGCTTGTAAAATACATATTCCTTTTATTATTGTTGAGATATTCCACAAAAAGATTCAAATTTTCTTAACTAAACAATGAATATATTATCATTGTTCCTCAAAGAGAGGTGGATAACGGTAACAAATGGATTATTATCAAAAAAGTTAAATTCTTCCATCAGCCAAAAACAGTTTAGCAATCAGCTGAAGATGAAATTATCTCTAAAAGGCAAAAGAAGTTAGTGACAGATTTCATTTATATTTTAGGCAAATGTTATTTTTATTTCAATTTAAAAATTAAGGGCACCCTTGGAAATTTGTGTGCTTAGATAACTTTGACCAAAGTTTCAGACCTTAATTAGCGTGCTGGGGCTATGGATTATTCACTATCATCATTAGGGAAAGGCTAGATGATGCAAATTTCCCAGCTTTACAAAACCCCAGCCTTCTCTAGCCTTGTGCCAATAAACAGCTGCCATGGGTTCTTCTAAGCAGCTGCCTAGCACTCTAAAAATGAGAATGCTGGAGAAGGCTATAGGAAGATAGCAAAGTGCTTTTAAGTTGCCCTATCCTCAGTTCAAAATGTAAGTTAAAAGGAACAGTAGAGGTCAAGATAAGGTCTGGAAGACCAAGCTAAATTTCAGTGAGAGCTGCTCGTAGGACTGCTAGAGAAGACAATCAGAACCCCTGTTTAACTGCAAAAGACCTCCAGAAAGATTTAGCAGACTCTGGAGTTGTGGTACATAGTTCTACTGTTTAGAGACAACTGCACAAATATAGCCTTCATGGAAGAGTCATCAGAAGAAAACCTCTTCTGCGTCCTCATCAAAAAAATTCATAGTTAGACGTATGCGAAACAACATCTAAACAAGCCTGATACATTTTGGAAATACGTCCTGTGGATGGTTGAGGGTTAAATAGAACTATTTGGCCACAATGATCAAAGGTTTGTGTGGAGAAAAAGGGCACAGAATTTCAGGAAAAGAACATCTCGACAACCATTAAGCATGGGGGTGGATCAATCATGGTTTGGGATTGTGATGCTGCCAATAACTAGGAGAACATTTCACAAGTAGAGGCAAGAATGGATTCAATTAAACAAATTCTTGATACAAACATAACACCATCTGTAAAAAAAGCTGAAGATGAAGAGGATGGCTTCTAGAAGATGGATAATGATCCTAAACACACACAAAATCCACAATAGACTACCTCAAAAGGTGCATGCTGAAGGTTTTACAATGGCCCTCACAGTCCCCTGGTCTGATCTTCACTGAAAATCTGAGGCTAGACCTCAAAATATCAGTGTATGTAAGATGACCCGGGAATCTCACATAACTGGAAGAAATTTTCAAGGATGAAAATCCCTCAAACAAGACGTGAAAGACTCTTGGCTGGCTACAAAAAGCGTTTACACGCTGTGATACTTATTAGGCACTAACTAAGCAGGGTGCCAAAACTTTTGCATCAGCCCATTTTCTTGCTTGTAATTCTTAAAATGTAAAACATGAAAATATATATTTTTTTGTCTTAAACACAAGGGAAATGTGTCATCTGTAACTTTAGGCATTTTAAAAGATAATTTCATCTTTAACTTGCTTAACTGTTCAAAATAACATTAATTATGACCAGTGATGCCAAACCTTTTACATGCCACTGTATAGCACCCCTTACCATCAAATATGAATGCATTCTGTTAGGTTGGTCACACTGACCATAGACATTAGATGGCTGTCGGCCAATAGCCATGTCAGCAGACTTTCCAATACGCAGAAGAGCTTCCTTGGATGAGCACTCCTGTGTTCTCGATCAGAAATAATATTTCAGGGAGAATAATGCGACCAGCAGTCCAAAATCGGAAATGCGCGATCAACAACTCTCCCAACCGTCAGTCGGCCACTGCCCCTGTACACATTAGAGCACTGGCTGAAAATGTCGACATCAGCAGGTGTAATCTGTATGGCGGCCTTAATATAAACTGTAAGGAGTTGCAAATGTAAATTCATATATTCTACCCTTTATTTTTTAGGGCTGGACATTGGAGCCCCTCTTAAGGTGGGTTTGCGTTAAACAATTGATCAGCTATTTGTGCATGTATAATTTAGGCTAGTTGTTACTTATATACTTATATGCATTTTCGTATATGGACATGTATTGTGTCACAATCTGATTTCAATCAATAGTCAAATCTATACTCGAACAAAAAAGATTAGTTAATTTAACCACTTAACACAATGGGTAATTGAACCATTTCTGTATTGTGCTAGTCACAGCCCAAGTGTTCCCGACAGATAATAAATGATTATGACGACTGCTATAAATAATATGGTGATGGGTGTACAGGCGGGACTGGTAATCTTTTATGCATAGCTTTGCTTTAAAGGAACATTACAGTTTCACCACAGTTTATTCTTTTTAAAATGAAAAGTTCATGTCCGGTTACACTCATAGATAGGGGTCTTGTGACGAGCCACACACCCATCCATATAAGTGGATGTCAGATGAAATACCACAGATTTCCAGAAAGTCAGGCCTCTATATCAATAACAGATTTGGCATAAGTTTCAATCACAGTCAGCTTTCCAGCACAGTAATATCGGATCTTGATGGAAATTAGTGGTGATTGGACACTTTACCAGTGTGATCTACTCACTTCTATCTACAATAGATCGTTTTACCAGGATTTCCCTTTACACAATCCACTTAAGACATCACTGAGAATCTGTGTGGTCAGCAGTCACCAGTACTGCAAGCATACGTTAGGATTATTCATGCACTTCAGTATTCTGTGGCCGCTGGACTTGGTGGCCTGAGAACTTCTTCATATCTGATAGTATCCATGGCTCTTGTTTTGATTAACCAGCTTGGCGTGACAAACATGGGAAATCTACCAGATCGCCCAATCAAAAGTAGATCCATAGATGCCATCGTAACAAAGGTGTTTCACAGGCGTTCAGCAGCCACACTGACATGACTGATGGATCGCGTCCTGCAAATTGATTTGCACCAACTCTATTTAAAGGGAAACTGATATGTCATAAAATGCTATTAACCTGCAAATATGGGGTTAATCTGCCAGTTGATAGCGTTCTAAAGCTGTGCAGCTGTGGCACTGAAAGCCTGGCTGCCGGGATGAAATTAACTGTATTCCTCCTGGCAGCCTTGGGCTTTCAGTGTTAGTAGCTTCGGTCACTGCTCAGTACATAGTGAGCGGGTGGCTGTACCTACATCCCGACACTGACATCTTGTTCAGCACTTGTGTACCGAGCCAGCTGTCAATCAGTGCCAGGGTGTGGTTACAGTATACAGTTACTGAGCGGTGACAGGAGCCACACCGACTGCACCTCTTTACTGAAAGCCGGAGGCTACTGGGAGGAATTAGGTTCATTTCGTCCCACTAGTTGGTCAATAGCATTTGGGGACATGACAAGTTCCTTTAAGATAATTTATCAGATTTACTTGCATGCAGTACTTACAGTGCAACACATCTATGGTAATAATGGTTTCTGTCTCAATTACGGTACATACCTATCATCTTTATTGATCTGATCTCCAAATCCAACGGTGTCCACTATGGTTAGCTTCAGGCGTACATTGCTTTCCTGAAGTTCGTAGCTTCTTGCTTTTAACCTCACCCCGGGCTCGCTGTGTGAAACTGGATCACTTTCAAATTTTGTGTTAAATATAGTGTCCATTAAAGTTGACTTTCCAATGCCCGTTTCACCTGAAAATAAAGAGATATGGTTATTACACAGCGTGTGACATGGCAGTGGCATTTGGCATAAAATAAACACGTGGCCAGGACTAACATGAGGGATATTTTTTTAACTAGGACGATAATTGTTATGTTGATGCTTCATTTATTCTGCAGAACTGTTTAAAGGGGTTGTGCAGTCTAAAATGGGAAGTCTGCAGTCACCCTTTGTGCAGACTTATGAAACGCCCCTGCGCACACAATGTGCGTGATGACGATTTGCCGATTTCGGAGCCGGGAATGGTAGTGATTTATGTGGTATGCATACTCCAGGGGCAGAACCCGACTGGTGGGAGCGGCCTCGTTCCATACAAGTGTGTAGCGCAAGGGAGCAGCCGTCTAGTGGGTTGGGCCATCCAGTGACAGCGTCCACTAGACGGCTTCTGCCTGGGAATATGCATAAAATATTCATCACCGCCGTTCCCGGCTCATGCACCGGTGAATCCTCACAGTGCACAGTGTGATTTAACTGTCTGTTGTGGCACAGAATGACTGCACATTTTTATTTTAAGCTGGACAACCCCTTTAAACTAATCGGATCTACAGAATAAAAGTTGATTTATCCTATCCAATGTAATCACGATCTATGCACCATATCCAACATGAATGAAGTTTATAGGTGCCCATACACCTTAGATAGCATTGGCCAAATGAGCCAAGTGCTAAGTGTTCAAGTGTTTTCAATGGAGAGTGAATAAATTGTCAGCGAAACACCTTTTGTCTACGGCATATCTCTGGGAAAAGCAAAAGGTGCACTTGAATTCAAATGGACTTTTCAATATCATTCCCCCATATCTTTTGGGGGAAAGTCAGGGTCACTATAAACATTATTTGGTCTGCAAATGGATTCAATCTAATGTGCACAGGAACCATTAGGCAAAGACCGAATGCACTGTATATTTTTAGCTGTGGATTTTGCCTGAAATGCACACGTAAATCTCCATGGGCTACGGTAAATAATTTAATCCCAGCTTTTGCAGTGGACTTTAATTTTCGTATTGCAATGGGTGAAATCCATGGAAAAATTTGTAACAATTTTACCACAAAATGAGCTTTAAGTAGATTTGAAGTTCTTCAGCATGCTTCGATTTCCGTGCAGATATTTTTTACTATGTGCAGATGGGGTCTTCAGACTGAATTGCAACAGAAATTCTGCATTGCCTGTTCTTTGTGTTACACCGACACCTCAATTAGGTATCGCCTACATTTGCTTCACTTTATTTTGAATGGCAAATTTCTCTTTGCTGAGGTGACATAAGGGCCCATAACACATCAGACTAATGTCTGTCGATCTCGCTCACCAGTCTAATGTGTAGGGGTTTTCTTTACACTCTCTACCCACAGATCATGTCAGGCAAAATAAGGATCCAGCATTTACAATTTCGGATTACCATTCCTTAAATTCTTGGTCATCAAAGATGCTTAACCCCTTAACGACCGCCGATATGCCTTTTAACGGCAGTCATTAAGGGTACATAAACCACAGCGCCGTTAATTCACGGCGCTGTGATTTAAGTAAATAGCACCCCCCAGTGTCGGATTTTCTCCGGGGTCTCGGCTGCCGGGGGTAGCCGAGACCCCAGAAAACATGAATCGGGTCGGATTTTACCGACCTCGTTTTTGCGATCGCCGTTATTAACCCTAATGGCGACCGCGAAAAAAAAAAAAAAGCCGCGATTTTCAATTAAATTTCTCTCTCCTCTGATGTGATCGCACATCAGAGGAGAGAGAAATAGGGTCTCCGATCCCCCCCTTATATTCACCGATGGTCCTGGGTCCCCTCCGGTGGTCCTGGGCTCCGTCCCGGGCTCTGGTGGGCGCCGCCATCTTGGAAAATGGCGGGCAGCTCATGCGCAGTGCGCCCGCCTGGAATCTGCCAAACGGCAGATTCCATACATTTATTTTGATCACTGTGATAAAGTATCACAGTGATCAAAATAAAAACGCACACACACACACACACTAATACATAAAAAAAAATTTTTTTTCAAATTTTTCATTAGGGCTAGGGTTAGGGTTAAAATTAGGGATAAAATTAGGGTTAGGGCTAGGGTTAGAATTAGGGTGTGTGCACACGCTGCGGATTCTGCTGCGGATCCGCAGCAGATTTTGTCCTGCGGATCCGCAGCAGTTTCTGCTGCGGTGTACAGTACTATTCTAATCTATCTAAAATGAAATCCACAGTGCACATGCTGCAGATTTTTCCGCGTGGATTTGCTGCGGTTTCAAATCCGCAGCATGTCAATTCTTTGTGCGGATTCTGCTGCAGTTTGGCACCTGCTCAAAGACAGGGTGTCAAACCGCAAGGGAAAT
The DNA here is from genome assembly GCF_039654945.1 of Dendrobates tinctorius. NCBI lineage: Eukaryota > Metazoa > Chordata > Amphibia > Anura > Dendrobatidae > Dendrobates > Dendrobates tinctorius. The sequence goes on along the minus strand of NW_027361679.1, from coordinate 48,750,504 downwards.
CCGCAGGCAAAACCGCAGAAAAACGGCAGATAATCCGCAGGTCTTTTGACCTGTGGTTTTTCTCAAATCCGCGCGGAAAAATCAGCAGAGCATTACGCAGCGTGTGCACACACCCTTAGGGTTAGGGTGTGTGCACACACACTGCGGATTCTGCTGTGGATTTTTCCGCGTAGATATAGCTAAATCCGCAGGTAAATCCGCAGGTCAAATAACCTGCATTTTACCTGCGGATTGCAGATTAGCCTGCATTTTTCCCCTGCGGTTTGACACCTGTAATGGAGCAGGTGTCAAACCGCTGCAAATTCTGCATAAAGAAGTGACATGTGGCGGATTTCAAACAACAGCAAATCTGCACAGAAAAATCTGCAGTGTGTGCATTGCATTTTTCATTTTCCATAGAAAATGAAGGTACTGTACATCGCAGCAGAAACTGCTGTGGATCCGCAGGGCCAAATCCGCTGCGGATCCGCAGCAGAATCCGCAACGTGTGCACACACCTTTAGAATTAGGGTTAGGGTAAGGCTAGTTTCACACTAGCGTATGCCCGAGGTGCGGAGGGCTGCAGACTTCCTCTGTGCAGCTCCGTCCTCGGCCGCAGCTCCTCCCGTCAGCTCCGCCTACCTCGGTATGCGTACCCTATCTTTTGCTTTGGGTATGCAGGCCGTGCCGATGTATGCGGATGCCTTCGCATGTGTTGTTTTGATGGTACGGCGACCACAAAAAAATGCAACATGTTGCGTTCGACGCGGGTCGCCGCACCGCACCGTCAAAATGACGCATGCGGAGGCATCCGCATACATCGGCACAGCCTGCATACCTAATGTAAAAGATAGGGTACGCATGCCAAAGTAGGCGGAGCTTATGGGAGGAGGTGCGGCTGTGGGCGGAGCTGCATAGAGTCTGCAGCCCTCCGCACCTCGCCCGTACGCTAGTGTGAAACTAGCCTTAGAATGATTTTTTATTTTCACGGCTCTGCGTTTATAAACTTCTGTGAAGCACTTGGGGGTTCAAAGTGCTCATCACACATCTAGATAAGCTCCTTGGGGGGTCTAGTTTCCAAAATGGGGTCACTTGTGGGGGGTTCTACTGTTTAGGCACATCAGGGGCTCTGCAGATGCAACATGACGCCCCCAGAACATTCCATCAAAGTCTGCATTCCAAAATGGTGCTCCTTCCCTTCCAGGCTCTCCCATGCGCCCAAACAGTGGTTCCCTCCCACATATGGGGTATCAGCATACTCAGGACAAATTGCACAACTACTTTTGTGGTCCAATTTCTCCTGTTACCCTTGGGAAAACAAAAAATTGCAGGCTAAAAAATCATTTTTGAGGAAAAAAATGATTTTTTATTTTCACGGCTCTGCGTTTATAAACTTCTGTGAAGCACTTGGGCATTCAAAATGCTCACCACATATCTAGATAAGCTCCTTAGGGGGTCTAGTTTCCAAAATGGGGTCACTTGTGGGGGGTTTCTACTGTTTAGGCACATTCCATCTAAGTCTGCATTCAAAATGGCGCTCCTTCCCTTCCAGGCTCTCACATGCGCCCAAACAGTGGTTTCCTCCCACATATGGGGCATCAGCGTACTCGGGACCAATTGCACAACTACTTTTGTGGTCCAATTTCTCCTGTTACCCTAAGGAAAATAAAAAAATAGCGGGCTAAGAGATCATTTTTGAGAAAAAGAAAATTATTTTTTATTTTCACTGCTCTGCGTTATAAACTTCTGTGAAGCACTTGGGGGTTCAAAGTGCTCACCACACATCTAGATAAGTTCCTTATGGGGTCTAGTTTCCAAAATGGGGTCACTTGTTATGGGTTTCCAATGTTCAGGCACATCAGGGCATCTCCAAACGCGACATGGCGTCCAATCTTAATTTCAGCCAATTCTGCATTGAAAAAGTCAAACGGTGCTCCTTCCCTTCTGAGCTATGCCGTGCGCCCAAAGAGTGGTTTACTCCTACATATGTGGTATGGGCGTAATCAGGACAAATTGCACAACAATTTTGGGGGTCTAATTTCTCCTGTTATCCTTGTAAAAATAAAAATTTTGGGGCGAAAAAAATCATTTTTGTGGGAAAAAAATGATTTTTTATTTTCACGGCTCTACGTTATAAACTTCTGTGAAGAACTTGGAGGTTCAACGTGCTCACTACACATCTAGATACGTTCCTTAAGGGGTCTAGTTTCCAAAATGGGGTTACTTGTGGGGGATTTCCACTGTTTAGGCACATCAGAGGCTGTTATAAACTTCTGTGAAGCACTTGGGGGTTGCAAGTGCTCACCACACATCCAGATAAGTTCCTTAGGGAGTCTAGTTTCCAAAATGGGGTCACTTGTGGGGGGTTTCCACTGTTTAGGCACATCAGAGGCTCTCTAAATGCAACATGGCATCAGATCTCAAATCAAGCCAATTCTGCGTTGAAAAAGTCAAACGGCGCTCCTTCCGTTCCAATCCCTGCCGTGCACCCAAAAAGTGGTTTACCCCAACATATGTGGTATCGGCGTATTCAGGAGAAATTGCACAACAAATTTTTTGGTTCATTTTCTTTTCTAACACTTGTGAAAATAAAAAAAAATTGTTCTAAATTAATTTTTTTGCAAAAAAAAGTTAAATGTTAATTTTTTCCTTCCACATTGCTTCAGTTCCTGTGAAGAATGAAAAGGGTTAATAAACTTCTTGAACGTAGTTTTGAGTACCTTGAGGGGTCCAGTTTTTAGAATGGTGTCACTTTTGGGTATTTTCTGCCATGTACACCCCTCAAAATGACTTTAAATATGATGTGGTCCCTAAAAAAAATGGTTTTGTAAATTTTGTTGTAAAAATGAGAAATCGCTGCCCAAATTTTAACCCTTATATAACTTCCTAACAAAAAAAAAATTTGTTTCCAAAATTGTGCTGATGTAAAGTAGACATGTGGGAAATGTTATTTATTAAGAAATTTGCGTGACACATCTCTCTGATTTAAGGGCATAAAAATGTAAAGTTTGAAAATTGCAAAATTTTAAAAATTTGCCATATTTCGTTTTTTTTTTCATAAATAAACACAAGTCATATCGAAGAAATTTTACCACTAACATGAAGTACAATATGTGACGAAAAAACAATCTCAGAATCAGCGGGATCCGTTAAAGCGTTCCAGAGTTATAGCCTCATAAAGAGACAGTGGTCAGAATTGTAAAAATTGGCCCGGTCATTAAGCTGCAAAATGGCTCTGTCACTAAGGGGTTAAGATTACAAAGCAAATAAACTACTACATTAACCCCTTCAAGACACCTGACATATATTTACATCATATATTGTGTCCATTATTTTGATGTGAACTCGGACACTAAGTCTGCATCTTTCCCCACTCATGACAGCTGATTTAACTAGCTGTCATGTGCTTTTAACAGCCGCGGGTGGATCAGAGCGTCACCCTCGTCTGTTAACCAGTTTAAATCCCACTGTCAATCGCTGACATGGGGATTTAATACACTCCAGCCAGAAAGCGCGTGTCACATGAACGCGGAGCGCTGATGGGTTGTCATGACAGCACAGTGTCTGCAGAAGTCCCGTGCCTGTCATTACAATACTCATGTGAATGGCGGCTCATGGCCTGCGTTCATACGAAATTATGATTTCTGCTACACCTAGCAAGCCCTGCTATGTATAGCATAAGCGATCGGATGATCACAGCTTCAAGTCTTCGAAGAGGAAAGTTCAAGTCAGTAAAAAGTGAAAAAAAACTTTTAGAAATATTTAAAAAAACAAAAAAATAAAAAAAGTTTAAATCACCCCCCCATGCCGAATTGAAAATATATATACTTTTTTTTTTAAAAAAAGCACATATTTGGTATCGCCGTGTCCAGAAATGTCCGATCTATCAAAATATAATGTAAATTAATCAGATAGGTAAACGGCATTGGGCGAAAAATTGAAACACCAGAATTACGATCAAAACATTGTATCTACCCCAAAACAGTATCAATAAAAATGTGAGCTTAGGGTGCAAAAAACTAAAGCCATCACCCAGCCACATCCCAAAAAAATGGAAACAGGTCTCGGAAAATGGTGACAAACGTAAAAACTTTTTTCCACACAAATTTCGAAAAAAAATGTCACCGCTTAAATGAAAAAAAACCTAGACATGTTTGGTATCTTCACACTCGTGCAGGAATCATATTGCATGTTCAGGTTTACTATATAGTGAACATGGTAAATAAAAAAAAATAAATAAAAAAAATAATTATGGAATTGCACTTTTTACAATTTCACCGCACTTGGAATTTGTTTCCCGCTTTCCATTACACTATATGGTAAAATCAATGGGGCAATTTACACTGTGTTCCAAATTATTATGCAAAAAATATTTCCTCATATTTTCTCTAAATTACCTATATGAATTGCAGTCATTGTTATTTTCCAGTCATCTAACATTCTAGTATAATTGCAATGTTTTTGAACAAACTGCCTATGAAAACAGTATATTTTTAAAAATAAGAAACACTCAAAATGCATGTTCCAAATTATTATGCACAGCAGAGTTTTCAACCTTTTTATTTTTATTTTGAACAAAAAAATGGTCAATTGTGAAATTTTAAGTATTATCAGCTTATTACAAAATGAAATCAAACAGTTTTCAAGTCAAAACTTTATTCTTGGTGATGTTACATTTGCACATGGGACCCCTTGTTCGAAAGAAGCTTCTGAACTCTCTTGTCCATTGAATTTGTCAGTTTTTGGATATTTTGTGCTTCAATTGTTTTGCATGTGGACAGAATACCCTCCCAGAGCTGTTGCTTAGATGTGAACTGCCTCCCGCCATCATAGACACTGCTTTTGATGATGCTCCAGAGGTTCTCAATGGGGTTGAGGTCAGGGGAAGATGGTGGCCACACCATAAGTTTGTCCTCTTTTATGCCCATAGCAGCAGATGTGTTATTTGCAGCATGAGACGGTGCATTATCAAGCATGAAAATGATCTTGCTGCGGAAAGCACGGTTCTTCCTCTTGAACCATGGCAGGAAGTGCTGTTTTACAAACTCCACATAGATTATGGAGTTCATCTTTACCCCTTCAGGGATCCTAAAGGGGCCGACAATCTCTCTCCCCATGATTCCAGCCCAAAACATTACTCCACCTCCTCCTTGTTGGCGCCTTAGCCGTGTTTTCATGGGGTGTCCATCAACCAGCCATCCTCCACTCCATCCATCTGGACCATCGAGCGTTGCACGGCACTCATCGGTGAACAAAGCAGTTTGGAAGTCAGTCTTCATGTATCGTTTGACCCACTGGAGCCTTTTCTGCTTGTGTGCAGTAGTGGATAGAGGTGGTCGACAGGATGGCTTACGCACAGCTGCAAACCTCTGAAGGACCCCGCATCTTGTTGTTCGGGGGACGTTGGAGGCACCAGCAGCTTCAAAAACTTGTCTGCTGCTATGACAAGGCATTTTTGCAGCTGCTCTTTTAACCTGACACAATTGCCTGTTGGAAAGAGTCCTCAATTTTTCCTTATCAGCACGCACACGTGTGTCCTGGGAATCAGCTACATACTTCTTGATTGTGCGATGATCACGATGAAGTGTCTTGGCAATGTTGATTGTAGTCATGCCTTGACCTAAATACTCCACAATTTGTTGCTTCTCAGCAGCCGACACATCCTTTTTCTTTCCCATTTTGGCAAAAAATGTAGGCTGCTTAATAATGTGGAACAGCCTTCTTAAGCAGTCTTGCCTTTATTTGGACACACCTGCCAAACTAATTTGCACAGGTATCTGCAATTGCTTTCAGTGATATAAAGAACCCTGACACATATCACCATCAATGAGTTTAAATGACAAACAAAAAAATTCTAACCTTATCACTCCTAAACGCTTTTTGCATAATAATTTGGAACACAGTTTAAAAGTACAACTCGTCCTGCAAAAAACAAGCCCTCACATGGCCATATTGATGGAAAAATAAAAAAGTTATGGCTCTTGGAAGAAGGGGAGCAAGAAAACAAAAAGGGAAACAATGGAAAATGGCCATAGCGTCAAGGGGTTAAAGCTATCCCAGCTTTAAAATATTGCATTTCGTCACATCTAAGAAATTAACAGGCAGTAAAAGTGTCCCAGAAGTGAACTTAAAAGAGAACTTCACAATTCTGGTTTCCCAGTGTAATCTCATAAATGAGTCATCCACCACCACAAAGCCATTTGGGACTTTACACATCAACACATCATGAATCTAAACCATCAGTCATTAGATTACATATTGCAATGAACCAACCACACAAGATTTCACACACAGTAATTAGATTAAAAGAACTATTAATCAGACCTAAAAAATAATCCACCATTAAAGGGAATCTGTCACCTATTTTTAAGAAAAACGAGTTATATTATACTCACCCGGGGGGCGGCTGGTCCGGGTACAAAGGGTGTCGCGGTCCAGGTCTCCTATCTTCTAGCGATGACGTCCTCTTCTTTGCTTCCCGTCGCGGCTCCGGGCAGAGCAGTACGATTGCACCTGCGCCACGACGGGAAGCAAAGAAGATGACGTTATCGCTAGAAGATAGGAGCCGCCGGAACCGGACCACGACACCATCGGACCCAGACCAGACCGCCCCCCCCCCGGTGAGTATAATATAACTCGTTTTTCTTATCTTCAAGGTTACATTGGGGGCTTATCTACAGCATTACAGAATGAAGTAGATAAGCCCCTGATGGCAGTGGTCGCATATTATATGCAAAAAAATAGGTGACAGATTTCCTTTAAAAGGAATGCATGATCAACAAATGACCTATTGTTTAAATCAGGTTTTTGAGATCTAAATCTATTTTGGGGGACATTTTTTCAATATCACAATTTGGATTAAAAAAAATTAAAAATCTTGCAATTTTCACACTGGCCAATGGGCACATTTTAGACTCACATCCTGTCCTTTCAGAATTTTGATTCTCAGAATTGCCGCATATTTCACTCATATTAATGAATGGGGGAAAATCTGCACCAAAAATGCAAGCAAAAAAAATAAAATGCAGCAAAAAAGGGTGTTTTTCCTGATAAGAGATGCAGAAATGGTGCATAAATGTCTGTACCAAATACTTAACATGTATTTTTCAGGAGGTTTTTGCTATGTAATCTGACAGCAGCATGCTGTATGGACACAAATCCTGATTTCAGCAAGGAATCATTTTCTGGGCTGCCTGGTGCAGTTTTGGATAGAATCAGTTTACTCTGCTGTAGATGTAGCAATGGTCAAAATGCTCACACCCGTTTGGCAGCTTCCCATACACACTGTCAATTGTCAGCAGGCTGCCAATCAGTGGTGAGGGCAAGGTTATACAGATTAGACTGACTTGCCTGGTCTAGAGACCTAGTCCTTCAATTATAATCTCCTGCTGATAAAATACTAATTGTATTAAAACTACACTGCTCAAAAAAAGTAAAGGGAACACTTAAACAACAGAATATAACTCCAAGTAAATCAAACTTCTGTGAAATCAAACTGTCCACTTATGAAGCAACACTGATTGACAATCAATTTCACATGCTGTTGTGCAAATGGAATAGACAACAGATGGAAATTATTGGCAATCATCAAGACACCCTCAATAAAGGAGTGGTTCTGCAGGTGGGGACCACAGACCACATCTCAGTACCAATGCTTTCTGGCTGATGTTTTGGTCACTTTTGAATGTTGGTTGTGCTTTCACACTTGTGATAGCTTGAGACGGACTTTACAACCCACACAAATGGCTCAGGTAGTGCAGCTGATCCAGGATGGCACATCAATGCAAGCTGTGGCAAGAAGGTTTGCTGTGTCTGTCAGCGTAGTGTCCAGAGGCTGGAGGTGCTACCAGGAGACAGGCCAGTACACCAGGAGATGTGGAAGGGGCAGTAGGAGGGCAACAACCCACCAGAACTGCCAGAGCCCTGCAAAATGACCTCCAGCAGGCCACAAATGTGCATGCATCTGCACAAACGGTTAGAAACCGACTCCAAGAGGATGGTCTTAGTGCCCGACATCCACAGATGGGGGTTGTGCTCACAGCCCAACACCGTGTGGCCCTCCAAAGAAATACCACCCCACACCATTACTGACCCCACTGCCAAACCAGTCATGCTGAAGGATGTTGCAGGCAGCAGATCGCTCTCCATGGCGTCTCCAGACTCTTTCACGTCTGTCACATGTGCTCAGTGTGAACCTGCTTTCTGTCATGATCCAGGACGGGATTTCGCTTTGACCCGTCCTGGTTAGACTATGGGTTAATTGTGCTGCCTCTCTCTGGCAGCAGGAGGCTATTTAGTGCTCACTGGACCTGGGTCCGCTGTCAGTTATACTCCTGCCCTCGGCTGAGTTAGTTGACCTCTTGTATACGTGTGCCTTGTGCCTGATAACTTGCTTGCTTGTTCGGTTGTGATCTGGTTCTGTCCCTGTTACGAGTTCTGCCTGACCCTCTTGTACTGCACTACCTCTCGTGTATGACTCTCTGCTTGTGACCCGACTTCTCTCTGCTCGTCCCCTTGGTACCATGTCGCCCTCTTGTGTATGACCTTTGGCTTTGTCTGACTACCCGTCTGTTTGTCCCTCCTGTACCTCGTTTGCCCGTACTGTGTGTGACCTCCGTTTTGCCTGACTCTGAGTTGTTGTATGGTGTCCTGTCCTATCTGAATACAGGACGCTAAGCCCCGCCCCCTTTCAGTCACACGACCATAGGTCCCGTGCAGACTATTCAGTTTCAGTGTCCGCAGGTCCCGTGCTTCTTTACCTTCCAGCGCTGACCGGACCCTAACACTATTAGCCTGAAGCACGCATGGTCACCTCTGCTGCCCGTCTCTACAGGTATCTTTTAGCACTGCTTCTGTGCTCAGGACACACGCACTGGCTCTATGAGCAAGTGCAGTGCGGTGTCTCTGACACTTTCATCTGTGAAGAGCACAGGGCGCCAGTGGCGAATTTGCCAATCCTGGTGTTCTGTGGCAAATGCCAAGCGTCCTGCACGGTGTTGGGCTGTGAGCACAACCTCCATCTGTGGACGTCGGGCACTCAGACTATCCTCATGGAGTCAGTTTCTAACCGTTTGTGCAGACACATGCACATTTGTGGCCTGCTGGAGGTCATTTTGCAGGGCTCTGGCAGTGCTCCTCCTGTTCCTCCTTGCACAAAGGCTGAGGTAGCGGTCCTGCTGCTGGGTTGTTGCCCTCCTACCGCCCCCTCCACGTCTCCTGGTGTAATGGCCTGTCTCCTGGTAGCGCCACCAGCCTCTGGACACTGTGCTGACAGACACAGCAAACCTTCTTGCCACAGCTCGCATTGATGTGCCATCCTGGATGAGCTGCAGTACCTGAGCCATTTGTTTGGGTTGTAGAGTCCGTCTCATGCTACCACGAGTGTGAAAGCACAACCAACATTCAAAAGTGACCAAAACATCAGCCAGAAAGCATTGGTACTGAGATGTGGTCTGTGGTCCCCACCTGCAGAACCACTCCTTTATTGAGGGTGTCTTGATAATTGCCAATAATTTCCATCTGTTGTCTATTCCATTTGCACAACAGCATGTGAAATTGACTGGCAATCAGTTTTGCTTCCTAAGTGGACAGTTTGATTTCACAGAAGTTTGATTTACTTGGAGTTATATTCTGTTTAAGTGTTCCCTTTACTTTTTTGAGCAGTGTACAATAAGCAGCCCGGTAAGTGATACATCACTGGAATCACAGTCTCTGCCCCTACATTATGCTGCTCTGAAATTAAATAGCAGAAAACTGCTGACAGAATCTCTTTAATGGTTGGCACAGTATTAAAGACCTGTTTTAGTTAAAATTAAATGTTTTTTCCCCAATTAGTAAAACAAAAATTCCTATCACTGCAAACTATCCCTGTGTACACACGAGCAGCTCAGTTCTAAGAACACAATGTACCACAGCCCTTCAGGAAACCAGAGCAAATGCTCTAATTTACTTGAGGACTGGGGATATAGCCGTAGTGTTCTCTTTAATTTTAGTTACAGCTGTCAAACGCTACCATATGGAATGTGTAATGGTCTCCTAGCCAAGTTAAATACTGTAAACAAATTTGCAATTTGCCGTAAATTAGTGAACAAAGTGTATCCAGAAAGAAACACATTTTATCAGTCCTTGAAAGTTATATAAATACTAGCATTGGCATGCACTGAAAAAATGACTGCGTGTTAATAACTTGGTGTCGACATAGCTCTTTCCAGTTTTAACCCCTTAACGACCGCCGAACGACTTTTAACAGGTACTTATTCCTCAGCACCGCTTTTTAACGCGCTGAGAAATAAATGTATAGCGCCCCCGAGCATTGGAAAATCTCTGGGGTCTTGGCTACCAGGGGTAGCTACGACCCCATAAAACATGATTAGAGTTGGTTTTTACCGTCCCCAATCACGTGATCGCCGTTATTCACCAAATAATGGCTACCCCCCCAAAAAAATAAATAAATAAAGTCCTATTTTCAATTCATTCTCTCTCCTCTGATACCTCCACCATCCCCGGATCATATTCCTGAAAGAAAATGGCAGGCGCATACAAAATGCGACCGCGGAGATCTGCCGGCTGGTAACCAGCTAAAATAGGAGATTTTTCCTATTGGTTCATTTTGATCACTGTGATAGATCCTTTCACAGTGATCAAAATAAAAAAAATAGTAAATCAAACCCCCTTTGTCACCCCCTTAGTTAGATAAAAGTAATAAAATATATATATATATATATATATATATATATATATATATATATATATATATATACAGTGCCTACAAGTAGTATTCAACCCCCTGCAGATTTAGCAGGTTTGATAAGATGCAAATAAGTTAGAGCCTTCAAACTTCACACAGGAGCAGGATTTATTAACAGATGCATAAATCTTACAAACCAAAAAGTTATGTTGCTCAGTTAAATGTTAAAAAATTTTAAACATAAAAGTGTGGGTCAATTATTATTCAACCCCTAGGTTTAATATTTTGTGGAATAACCCTTGTTTGCAATTACAGCTAATAATCGTCTTTTATAAGACCTGATCAGGCCGGCACAGGTCTCTGGAGTTATCTTGGCCCACTCCTCCATGCAGATCTTCTCCAAGTTATCTAGGTTCTTTGGGTGTCTCATGTGGACTTTAATCTTGAGCTCCTTCCACAAGTTTTCAATTGGGTTAAGGTCAGGAGACTGACTAGGCCACTCCAACACCTTGATTTTTTGCCTCTTGAACCAGGCCTTGGTTTTCTTGGCTGTGTGCTTTGGGTCGTTGTCTTGTTGGAAGATGAAATGACGACCCATCTTAAGATCCTTGATGGAGGAGCGGAGGTTCTTGGCCAAAATCTCCAGGTAGGCCGTGCTATCCATCTTCCCATGGATGCGGACCAGACGGCCAGGCCCTTTGGCTGAGAAACAGCCCCACAGCATGATGCTGCCACCACCATGCTTGACTGTAGGGATGGTATTCTTGGGGTCGTATGCAGTGCCATCCAGTCTCCAAACGTCACGTGTGTGGTTGGCACCAAAGATCTCGATCTTGGGCTCATCAGACCAGAGAACCTTGAACCAGTCTGTCTCAGAGTCCTCCAAGTGATCATGAGCAAACTGTAGACGAGCCTTGACATGACGCTTTGAAAGTAAAGGTACCTTACGGACTCGTCTGGAACGGAGACCATTGCGGTGGAGTACGTTACTTATGGTATTGACTGAAACCAATGTCCCCACTGCCATGAGATCTTCCCGGAGCTCCTTCCTTGTTGTCCTTGGGTTAGCCTTGACTCTTCGGACAAGCCTGGCCTCGGCACGGGAGGAAACTTTCAAAGGCTGTCCAGGCCGTGGAAGGCTAACAGTAGTTCCATAAGCCTTCCACTTCCGGATGATGCTCCCAACAGTGGAGACAGGTAGGCCCAACTCCTTGGAAAGGGTTTTGTACCCCTTGCCAGCCTTGTGACCCTCCACGATCTTGTCTCTGATGGCCTTGGAATGCTCCTTTGTCTTTCCCATGTTGACCATGTATGAGTGCTGTTCACAAGTTTGGGGAGCGTCTTAAATAGTCAGAAAAGGCTGGAAAAAGAGATAATTAATCCAAACATGTGAAGCTCATTGTTCTTTGTGCCTGAAATACTTCTTAATACTTTAGGGGAACCAAACAGAGTTCTGGTGGTTTGAGGGGTTGAATAATAAATGACCCTCTGAATAAACTTTTCACAATTTAAAAAAAAATTAAACAAAGAAATAACATTCTTTTTTGCTGCAGTGCATTTCACACTTCCAGGCTGATCTACAGTCCAAATGTCACAATGCCAAGTTAATTCCGAATGTGTAAACCTGTTAAATCTGCAGGGGGTTGAATACTACTTGTAGGCACTGTATATATATATATATATATATATATATATATATATATATATAATTTTTTTTTTTTTTCCCATTCTTTGCATGGTGCCCGCCATTGATTCCAGACAATTTTGCGTTCAAAAAGTCAAACGGTGCTCCCTCCCTACTGACCCCTACCATGCGCCCATACAGTGGTTTTCCCCCGCATACGGGGTATTGGTGTACTCAGGAGAAATTGCATAACAAATTTTAAAGTGTTAATAAACTTCTTGAATGTGGTTTGGAGCACCTTGAGGGGTGCAGTTTTTAGAATGGTGTCAATTTTGGGTATTTTCTGCCATATTCACTCCCCAAAGTCACTTCAAATGTGAGGTGGTCCCTAAAAAAATGGTTTTGTAAATTTTGTTGGAAAAATCAGAAGTCGCTGGTCAACTTTTAACTCTTATAACGTCCTAACAAAAAAAAATTATAATTCCAAAATTGTGCTGATGTAAAGTTGACATGTGGGAAATGTTATTTATTAACTATTTTGTGTGACACCACTCTCTGATTTAAGGACACAAAAATTAAGTTTGAAAACTGCTAAATTTTTGCCAAATTTTCATTTTTTTAATTAATAAAATCATATCGAAGAAATGTTACCAATACCATGAATACAATATGTCACAAAAAACAATCCCTGAGTCAGTGGATTCCGTCAAAGCGTTCCAGAGTTATAACCTCATAAAGTGACAATAGTCAGAACTGTAAAAATTGGCTTGGTCATTAAGGTCGAAAATGGCTCGGTCACTAAGGAGTTATAAGAAAAGAAAGCTATATATCCAGTGGTAGCTCTATCAGATAATCCAATCATTTACCGTATTTTTCGGACTATAAGACGCACCGGACCATAAGACGCACCCCTATTTTCAGAAGGAAAAAAAATAATAATGTGTCAAATGGGGGTCCGTCTTACAGTCCGAATTCAGCTTACCTGGGAAGGGATCCGGCACAGGTGGAGAAGTAGTCACAGGGGTCATTCAGTGGTCCAGGCTCGTGCGGTGGCGGCGGCTCTGTGCTGAGGCAGCTGCACTGGGGCTGGGGCGGGTGGGCTGTGCAGGGGCAGCTGTGCTGTGGCAGGAGCAGCTGTGGCAGGGGCAGCTGTGCTAGGGCAGGGGCAGCTGTGGCAGGGGCTGCTGTGGCAGGGGCAGGCGCAGCTGTGCTGGGGCAGGGGCTGCTGTGCTGGGGCAGGGGCTGCTGTGCTGGGGCAGCTGTGGCAGGGGCAGGTGGGCAGGGGCAGCTGTGGCAGGGACAGGTGAGATCTCAGGGGGCGAGATTCAAATCTCGGCAACGAGATCTCGTCCCCCGAGATCTCGGCACGAGATCTGAAGCTGCGCATGCGCCGTCCTCGGACCGGCGGCCATCCCATGCCGTGATGCGAAGAAACGCCGGCGGAGCCGCCGCCCCTGCACCGGAGCACAGCCCGCTGCCACCACCGCACCGCAGAGCGCCGCCCGCTGCCACCACCGCACCGCAGAGCCTCGCCCGCTGCCACCAGCGCACCAGGTCGCGACCATAAGACGCACCCCCCACTTTCCCCAAAAATTTTGGGGGAAAAAAGTGCGTCTTATGGTCCGAAAAATACGGTATCTATTTCCTGGACATAGGGTGATCAACGTTCAGAAGAGCTGGACATAATGGTTTTCGATCAATAGGTCATCAATGAGCAATCTTTCAATGATGCGCTGTTCTAGTCTCCTTTCTAGTCCTCTAACAAAAAGAATGGTTATAGGTTCCGATACTTATGTAGACTCCCAAATTGGTGCAACATCGAACTAGATTGTGCATTCTCTACTACTCATAGAATTACACCCTATGCCTTCCACCCAGTACAGTCTCATTATACCTCATATACTGCCACATTTACAGTGCCTCCCATTGTATTCTCATACATACCCACCCTGCTAATCCAGTCACATTCTTTTCTCCATCTGACCTTACATATATTATTTCAGCCACCAAACAGTATTACCTTATAGTTCCTCTTTTATTGTATATATCTATTACATTCCTTTCAAGCATAACCACACCGCTACTCCAGCTACTGTTTTATCTCTCAACTTTGCATCAGACTATACACATGTCAGCTCTCTAATCCAATCTCATCATGCTTTATATTCATCCTATCCGCCCGTCTCCACTTCATACACAGACACCCCATCGACCACTTTACACATCCCTCGTTTTATAGCCCATCTAATTCTGTTACCTCTCTCTTATCATCTTCCCCTTATAGTTTCCCTCCCTTAGCAAAGATCAGTCACCTGTTATACGCCTGTGTTGATTTCATTGACCATACTTCCCCCCCCATTGCTCTCACCGTCATGATATTCTCTATCTATAGCCATGCTGGTGATGTGCCTCCATGATGGATAGGTTCATCTCATTGACTGAATGCCTATCCTATGTATCCTGAGCTATACAGTTGTGGCCAAAAGTATTGACACCCATGCATTTTTGTCAGACAATACTCAGTTTCTTCCTGAAAATGATTGCAATCACAAATTCTTTGGTATTATTATCTTCATTTAATTTGCCTTAAACGAAAAAACACAAAAGAGAATGAAGCAAAAAGCAAAACATTGATCATTTCACACAAAACTCCAAAAATTGGCCAGACAAAAGTATTGGCACCCTCAGCCTAATACTTGGTTACACAACCTTTAGCCAAAATAATTGCGACCAACCACTTCTGGTAACCATCAGTGAGTTTCTTACAATGCTCTGCCGGAATTTTAGACCATTCTTCTTTGGCAAACTGCTCCAGGTCCCTGATATTAGAATGGTGCCTTCTCCAAACTGCCATTATTAGATCTCTCCACAGGTGTTCTATGGGATTCAGGTCTGGACTCATTGCTGGCCACCTTAGAAGTCTCCAGTGCTTTCTCTCAAACCATTTTCTAGTGCTTTTTGAAGTGTGTTTTGGGTCATTGTCCTGCTCGAAGACCCATGACCTCTGAGGGAGACCCAGCTTTCTCACACTGGGCCCTACATTATGCTGCAAAATTTGTTGGTAGTCTTCAGACTTCATAATGCCATGCACACGGTCAAGCAGTCCAGTGCCAGAGGCAGCAAAGCAACCCCAAAACATCAGGGAACCTCCACCATGTTTGACTGTAGGGACCGTGTTTTTTTCTTTGAATGCCTCTTTTTCCTCCTGTAAACTCTATGTTGATGCCTTTGCCTAAAAAGCTCTACTTTTGTCTCATCTGACCAGAGAACATTCTTCCAAAACGTTTTAGGCTTTTTCAGGTAAGTTTTGGCAAACTCCAGCCTGGCTTTTTTATGTCTCGGGGTAAGAAGTGGGGTCTTCCTGGGTCTCCTACCATACAGTCCTTTTTCATTCAGACGCCGACTGATAGTACGGGTTGACATTGTTGTACCCTCGGACTACAGGGCAGCTTGAACTTGTTTGGATGTTAGTCGAGGTTCTTTATCCAACATCCACACAATCTTGCTTTAAAATCTCTTGTCAATTTTTCTTTTCCGTCCACATCTAGGGAGGTTAGCCATAGTGCCATGGGCTTTAAACTTCTTGATGACACTGCGCACGGTAGACACAGGAACATTCAGGTCTTTGGAGATGGACTTGTAGCCTTGAGATTGCTCATGCTTCCTCACAATTTGGTTTCTCAAGTCCTCAGACAGTTCTTTGGTCTTCTTTCTTTTCTCCATGCTCAATGTGGTACACACAAGGACACAGGACAGAGATTGAGTCAACTTTAATCTATGTCAACTGGCTGCAAGTGTGATTTAGTTATTGCCAACACCTGTTAGGTGCCACAGGTAAGTCACAGGTGCTGTTAATTACACAAATTAGAGAAGCATCACATGATTTTTCGAACAGTGCCAATACTTTTGTCCACCCTCTTTTTTATGTTTGGTATGGAATTATATCCAATTTGGCTTTAGGACAATTGTTTTTTCATTTAAGACAAATTAAATGAAGATAATAATAACAAAGAATTTGTGTTTGCAATAATTTTCAGGAAGAAACTGAGTATTATCTGACAAAATTGCAGGGGTGTCAATACTTTTGGCCACAACTGTACACCTGATTTACCGTACCTCTTTTTCACTCATTCCCTGATCCTGCCCCATTCATGTGTTCCATGCCCTTTCATCATATCCATAGAATATTACGTTTTATTATAATTCTTTGATCATACTGTTTTTTATTTTACTTTGTACAACAGAAGACCTTAAAAAACCCTCAATATAGGTTGAAATATTGGACTACATCCATCCCTCCTATGCTGGCTCTACATAAATCTAAACACTCTTGAGCAAGAGTTAATGTCTGTTTCCTTTTAGGTTTCTCTTCTATGATATGATAGCACCACAGTCCATTCTTTGTGAACAAAACCTTTAGATCAGAGCTGTCGGCTTTACATGTAGTTTGGATCTACAAGGGTGACATGAGGTGACTATGTCCAATTCTATTTATTTTCACTCAATCCTTGCCCACAATAAGGTTTATATTTAGGACTGACAACCCCTTTGAGGCCTTAGTCACAGTGGTGCCACTCAGTGGAATACCTAGTATGGGGGAAACATCAAAAACATCAAACAAAAAGCTGACTTACCAACACATAGAATATTAAAGCAGAATCCCTGGGATGTGGACTTGTTTACCAGCTGGTCAGGAAGACTGTCAAACCCAACATGTCCAGAGAGGGCCAGATTTCTGAGGTCATCACTGAGCGACTGGAAAATAAAACATAATTTTCTATTTATGTATTCTATCGATAATCTATTTAAACATGATTAAATAAACTTTAATAACCTACAAAAACACACAATAACACCTATATATATATATATATATATATATATATATATATATATATATATATATATATACACATACTGAGTGGATACATTAAACAGCAAAAACTAAAAAATAACAGATAACCACTCTTTGCTAAATTCACAAAAAGACACGAAAATCACATCAGATGCGAGTCCGCACCATGAGGCAGGTACACATCATATATTATAGTAAACGTTTGTAGAGGTAGTATGGAAGATATAAGACAATATGCCACAGACAAAATGAAATATTAAAAGAATGAAAAAAGCATAGTACTCTTACCAATATGAACAGTAATAGTGTGACTATAGATATACCACAAATATATCTGGAACTATCAAGAGATGGAGCCCCCACTTTGACGTGTGTTTCGCCTAAGCCTTCTCAAGGAGTGCGAATATTTATTGTTTATTAAATATTTATTAATGAGTCGTTATCTGTTATTTTTACATGATGGAATAAACATTAAGAGTATGTGCACACGTAAGCGTTTTTTTCACGTTTAAGCGTTTTTTAAAAAAAAAAGCTTAAAAAATGCTTAACAGAAGCATCCCATTCATTTTAATGAATTCTGCACTTTTTGTGCATATTGATGCGTTTTTTTCCCGCGCAAAAAAGAAACGCATCGCGGTAAAAAACGCAGCATGCTCATTAACTTCGCTGAACTAGCCATTTTCTATGAGACTGGGGACGCTCCGGAAAACAGAGAGAGAGAGAGATTTTTTTTTCCACCGCCAGAAAGGATTTCAGGGTTAAATTCCCGGCTGACTTCCTTTCTCCGGACATGCGCACTGTAAAATGCGGATCCTAGAGCAAAAAAAAACGTTGCAGGGTCCGTCCAGGCATGCCGGCGGACGCAAACATTTTGGCGGATCTGCAAAAAAACGGATCCAACGGATGGCCAATCTAATAGGTAGGAGAACCATTGCAATTTTTTTCTTTTATGCAAGAAAATCACTAATGAAACACAGATGGTAACAACCAACACTTTGTCCAAACACTGATAAAAATCGGATCCAAAACATTGATGAAAATTGTCTTTTTACGCCCGAGAAAAATCACTGATGTCTGGATAAGGCCTTAACCGAAGAACTCTGTAGAGCAAATTGCAGCGCGGTGGCTCAGTGGTTCGAGTCCTGGGTTCGAGTCCCACCAAGGACACCATCTGCAAGGCGTTTGTATGTTCTCCCCGTGTTTGCGTGGGTTTCCTCCGGGCACTCCGGTTTCCTCCCACACTCCAAAAAACATACTGATAGGGAATTTAGATTGTGAGCCCCATCAGGGACAGTGATGAAAATATGTGCAAACTGTAAAGCGCTGCGGAATATGTTAGCGCTATATAAAAATAAAGTATTATTATTATTGTCATTCATTTATGTGGTGCAGCAATCAATGAAGGATTAACAAAAATCTTATGGCAAGTACTAATCACTGGATACTAGTGATTGACAAACATGCTCGGATGATGTGTTATCCGAGCACACTCGGGTTTTATCCGAGTATCTTGGGCGTGCTCAAATAATATGTCCCGAGTGCCTGCGGCTGCATGTTTTGTGGCTGTCTATGACAGTTGCTCTGATCCAGTCAACTAACCATCACAAAAATTGCTCAGATTCTTACATTTGCCCATATTTCTACTTTCAACTTTGAGAACCCACCGTTAAATCGTTGCCTACTGTGTCTCAGATATACAGGATCCATTGTTACATGAACATCAATATTACTCAGTTTATATATAGTATGGTTGATTTGTGTAAATTTTTGGAAATTCTATGGGATCTATTCTTTAGAATAATTACTTAATAACACACAGGATTCCAAAGCAATACCAATCAGAAACAATGAAATAATTAATTTACAAGTAGATATAACTACTAGTAGATATGAACAAAACCTCAAGTAAGGACTCAGACCTTACACAAAATAGTCCATGGCATGTACAGTACCCCAAGATGAAGCCAGATATTTACATGTTCACCAATGTACACCTACCTGATCTTCCAGTAAGGCCAGGTTGCGCAAAAGTAGAAGATTACTCAATAACTTTGGTGCAGCCATGGAACTAAGCCTTTGTTCCACTTGGACGTTTGGAAACCTTATCAGTCGTATTAATCAAACTACAATAGATCTCCAACGTCTGGGCTAAATGTACCAAATCACATTTGACAAAACTGTGGATGTGCCCACATTTAGGGTGGTTGGAGACGTTACCATTATCATCATCAAAACCTTGAATTTTTAGGGTGTATCCATAGGATAGTATCTTAGATACATACTTTGGACAAGTTAAATTTATAGGCAACGAGAGATACAGTATCACATTTCTACACCAACCTGATCCATGAGGCTCCCTGACCACTAAGACGTGTCATATTTTTGTTCAGATTTTCTACATTGTAATTCAGATTACAATTTATACATTTCAAACGTCTAAGGCCTGTTTCACACTTACGTTTTTCCTGTGCGTTGGCAGCCGCTAAAATGGCGGATAACGAATCCGTGGGCGATGAAACACCAACGGGAGCCACCGGACCGTTGGTGCGCCAGGATCCACCGATTTCGGAATTTTAAAGGAACCGCGGCTGAAAAGAAAAAAATGACTACCGGCGATGTAGCAGTCAGAGGAGGCGAGATCTCGGGCGATGTGGCGAGAGAGAGAGATTTTTTATCCAGCAGCCAGATTGGATTTACGGTTAAACATGTAGCAAAAGAGGAAAATACGGATCCGGACAACAAAAAAACGTTGCATTGTCCGTTCGGTGATCTCAGCAGACGCCAAAATTTTGGCGGATCCGCAGAAATACGGATGCAACGGACGATCCTCAGTCAAAATCCGCCGATAATGAAAGTCAATGGGAAAAAAAAAGGATCCGCCAGGATAAATGGCGGATCCGTTTTTTTGCAAATCGACGGATTTTGACTGATGGTGACAAACGGATGTGTGAAACAGGCCTAAGGGGGAAAAAAAAACGCTCAGTACTTTTCCATGTACAGTGGATCCAACAACGAAATGGCTCTTTTATGCCAACTTTTTGCTCCAAATATATCAACTTGGGTGATATTTCTGCTATCATATTAGGAATGTTGGTCACCCAGATAATTCCCTTTAATTAAAAGGCACACACTAAAGCTATTACCACTAAAGTTATTACTGGCAAGTCTGATAAACTAAAATTTCCTGGCACAATATTAGATGCATTCATTCAAATGAAAGTACGCCAAGAGAGAAGTATTGCTTACTCTACTTGTGCTCCCGATTTAAGAGGTGACAGCACATTTATTATAAATTACATCTAGCAATCCTATAGATGATGTTCCTCATGAACATGGAAATGAAAATTAAAGAAATAATTTTAACAAAGCTGCTTATTTTCATTGGACTCTATTGAAGATTTGACTCTGGAACATTGCTGCCTATAGCTATATCTAGAAGCCCAACCTATGAAGAAAGTCTACTCTGAGTTTAGAATGTGCAGACGAAGTGATGCAAGTCGGCTTCTCTTCACTACATTTTCCCGATTCGGCTGGGGTGACAGGATAACTTGTCCAGTCCAATTCCTTCTAGCAGAGTCACAGGAGACATGTGATCTCTTCTTGCACATGGTTATACTACCTATCATTTTCTGTAGAATTTTCTTTGGGTCACCTGGCATCGTCTGCACGGCCGCATAGACCGAACAAACTCTGTGCAGATAGTTCAGTAATGTGGATGAGCCTGGAGAGCTCGTAATATCATTAGTCTCACATGTAAGTTTACTAATTTGTTTGATGTATTGATTTACATAAAAGACATAAGGAAAATTCCATGTTGAGGGGAGAAAATTGTTTTTGTTGCAGTGACATCAGTGTAGTGTGTTAGATACTGTACATTAATTTTTTTGCATGTTGTAGATGATCCCTTTGTTTCACAACCTACTCCTGGGTCCAGTTTGGAATCAGACGATGGAACATAATGGCTACTCCTCATTCCTCACTAATCGCACATTCAGCGTCTCCCATTCCCATACTACTTTCTCATCCCGCCCTCTCTGTTGTCTCTCAAGGCTCTGTTCTGGGACCCCTGCTCTTCATCAATACCTTTGGCCTGAGACAACTCAACATCCCATGGCATCCAATACCACCTATACGCTGATGAGTCTCGAATCTACTTCTCCAGCCCAGACATCACCTCTCTGCTGTCCAAAATTCCAGAGTCTCTATCAGTCATATTCTCCTTCTCATTATTATCACACTTTCTAAAATTCCACAGTTTTTGAAACAAACTCATCATCTTTCCTCCATCCCACCCAATTTCCCTTCCAGATCTGTCAATCACATGAACAAACTAACAGTGACAGACTTTTACAGAGGGAGAGGAGAGAGGACCCTACTCATGGGCTTTCAGTCTATTGGTGATCTATCGTAAGTCCAAGTATTCACAGTTTTATGCCTGCCCTAAAAACTAATTTCTTTAGACTGGCCAATCACTCCACGTATCCAATAGTGATGAGTGAACATGCTTGGATAAGGTGTTATCCTAGAATGCTCGGGTGCTCACCAATTGTCTTCGGCGTGTTCGAATAATATGTTCGAGTCCCTGCGGCTGCATGTCTCGCGGCTGTTTGACAGCCACAACGCTTGCAGGGACTGCCTAACAAACAGGTAATCCCCGTAGGACATTCGGTTAGCATAAGAGTATGGTCAGATAACGCCTTATCCGATGACAAGCGCTCATCACTATTGGATACGTGGAGTGATAGGCTATGGATGCTGGGAATTAGATTCCCAGGAGACTGAAAGCCCATGAGAGTAAGGTCCTCTCCATCTGTACCAGTCTGTCACTGTTAGTTTGTTCATTGTAATTCATATATGTATTTTATAAGTACACCCTCTTCACTTGAGCAGCACGGTGGACTCAATGGTGTTAAAATAAAGTAAATAATAATACTCAGATTAGCTGCTCTTCAGAAATGGGGGTCAGAATGAGAAAGGTGCTCCACCCTATTGTAAAATGAGCAGTTTTAAGTACAGTTTGGCATTCTGTATATAGTTTGTGAAATATTGTTACAGGTCTGTCTCCCATACAGCAATAAATTGCCCACCATGATATTACTTATTCAATGTGTTTGTGATATCTCATATTGCAGTATGGATCTGGAAGTGCTGATCTATTGACATGTAGTTGACACTATTTTGATGTGAAGTAGAAAACACCGTGTGCACTACTGTAGTGGTGCAAAGTTAGCTTCCCAAACCATATATGATAAAATGAAAACCTGGCACTCAACTTAATGTTTGATGAGGCAGTTGATTGTAGTACCAGAAAACGTTTCGGTCAATATAAACCTTCATCAGTTACGTGCTAGTATGATTGAAAGTAGCTTGAAGGAGGGCGCTTTTTATGTTATTCACTGATAACGCCAGTAATCAAATGGTCAGAATGCTGCTGTAACGCAGGATAATCTTAATAGTTGAAAATATCAGCACAGCCTGGTCCTCCTGGACGTGGGTAAACACCACTTGTCCTGGTGAGGCAGTTTATTGTAGTACCAGAAAACGTTTCGGTCAATATAGACCTTCATCAGTTACTACAGTGTGAAAAAAAATAAATAAACAAAAATAAATAAAGTATGTACAAAAATCACATAAAATGCAATTCGGTCGTGGATATATACAATATTATACAAGAAATACTACAACAGAGACCAAAAAATATATCTTGGGTGCTCAGATTGAAGGAGAAAAGGATAAGACATACTGTGCTAGTATGTTTGAAAGTAGCTTGAAGGAGGGCGCTTTTTATGTTATTCACTGATAACGCCTAAAAAGAAGTGATTGGCCCTGTTAAAGTGTATACATAAGGTCATTTAGTTGGTGTTACGGAATGGTACATACCAGTAATCAAATGGTCAGAATGCTGCTGTAATGCAGGATAATCTGTAAGGTAAAAGTCAAGTAGGATGTCATAAGACAGCGGTAAAGTATGCTGTATATCAAAGTTGTGAGTGTCGCTATAAATGGCGGGGTAGTTACCTTAATAGTTGGAAATATCAGCGCAGCCTGGTCCTCCTGGACGTGGGTAAACACCACTTGTCAGTGGAGACAGAGGCGAGCTGAGCTTAAGTGGAGGAAGGGCGGGTCTATGGCCTTGACGGACAGGAGGGTAGGGCCAATGGGAGAGAGCTGGGTGGTGACGTCAGCTGAACTAAGATGGCTGGCTGCGCGCTCAGAAGCAAAATAGGATGCATTGCAGTGTAATAAAGGGTTATAGAGTCAGGATGCACTGTTTTTCTGTTTGAAATTCATAGTTGTATAGGGGGGAGACTATGAGGAATGTGTATACATCAGAATGTATTAATTATGTGACACTGTTTTTATCCATATGATGGGTGATTATGTATCACTTTGTGGGGAAAGAAAATATATGTACATGAATACATGAGACATTATTACACGTGGTGTTTACCCACGTCCAGGAAGACCAGGCTGCGCTGATATTTTCAACTATTAAGATTATCCTGCGTTATAGCAGCATTCTGACCATTTGACTACTGGCGTTATCAGTGAATAACATAAAAAGCGCCCTCCTTCAAGCTACTATCAAACATATTAGCACGTAACTGATGAAGGTCTATACTGAGCAAAACGTTTTCTGGTACTACAATAAACTGCCTCCCCAAGCATTAAGTTAAGTGCCAGGTTTTCATATTATCATATTTTGATGTGAAGACATTTCTGCAACAGAATGACTGCATGTAAATATATGCTTTTACATCAAATTAGCACTTTATCAATTGTAAAATGTCTAGGAATGTCTGAGTCTATAATATATTTTCTGGCGCTCATGTACATCATGCTTCTCGCACCAGATATTGCAATAAAGGAAATGTTCGAGTCTGTCATGGTTTTTGTTCACATTATCCTTTTATAAACACAGATACAGGAAACACTTGACCATTATTCAAGTGAAAGCCACATTTAATGCCAAAATGTGTTTTACAACATCATACTACTGTATGTGCTAAATACGTACTGGTTGACTCTTAGGGTGTGTGCAGACGCTGCGGAATCCGCTGCGGATTAATCCGCACGGATTTTGCAAAAACCGCAGATAAACCGCAGGTCAAAAGACCTGCGGATTATCTGCGGTTTTGCCTGCGGTTTGGTCCTGCGGATTCACCATCTCCACAATGGTGGAGATAGGAACCCGCTGCGGATTCCGCAGAAAGAATTGACATGTCACTTCTTTCTGCGGTTTCAAAACCGCAGCAAATCCGCGCGGATTTTTCCGCAACGTCTACACAGCGTTTTTTTTTTTTTTTTACCATTCATTTGAATGGTACTGTACACCGCAGCTAAAACTGCTGCGGAATCGCAGCGGAATCCGCAGCGTGTGCACATACCCTTAGATCTCATGCAGACAACGGTAAAAATCGCACATCACTCACTCCCATGTTATTCTATGTGGCCGTGCATATATGCTCGATTTTTTTTCCTCGGTCAGAGCCATTACAGGGAAAGAAAAATTGCAATTTGGCCCACTTTGATCCAATATTCAAATCGCATTCGGCCATGCAAGTCAATGAGTGTATGGGAAACATCTGAGTGCAGCCTGTCTATCTATGATGCCTATATGCAGTTTGACAGGCAGGAGAACAGAAGCAGGCACTAAGTCCTGCCCTACATCCTGTAATCCGTCCTGGTGTCTCTGCTGCTACAGATTAAACTTGACAATGGACACCATGTTAATCTCCATTTACACTGAAAGATAATCATGAACAAACATTGTTAAAAACACTCATTTCATGATTATCTTTCAGTGTAAAAAGGCTGCCTATAGCCCAATGAAGGAGCGAGTTGCTCGTTCGTCAGGTAAAATGATCATTTTCAGGGGTGCATCGTTTTGCGTAAATAGGATTTGCACTGCCCAGAACCATGGCAGCCTATGCCATGATCTATTACACATCTCTCACGCATACTTTACTGCCCGACGATCCATGTAAACAGACCCTTAAGACACATGCACACATTCAGTATTGGTGAATTTTTTACCCCAGTATTTGTAAGCTAAAACCAGGAGTGGAACGGTCAGAGGAAAAGCATAATAGAAACATTTGCACCACTTTTGCATTTTTCACCCACTCCTGGTTTTGGCTTACTGGGGTAAAAAACTCAGCAAATACTGGATGTGTGCATGTGGCCTTACACTGGTGCTTGGTACTCTAGAGCCATTTTTCCAGCTGAAAATGTCAATTGTGGTAGATAATAATCATCTTTATTTTTATATAGTGCTAACATATTCTATTCCATAGCGCTTTACAGTTTGCACACATTATCATTGCTGTCCCCGATGGGGCTCACAATCTAAATTCCCTATCACTATGTCTTTGGAGTGTGGGAGGAAACCGAAGTGCCCAGAGGAAACCCACGCAAACATGGGGAGAACATTCAAACTCCTTGCAGATGTTGTCCTTGGTGGGATTTGAACCCAGGACTCCAGTGCTGCAAGGCTGCAGTGCTAACCACTGAGCCACTGTGATACCCATGATAAAGCATTTTGCAATTGTGCAAGGCATTGCATTAGCAATTAGATGAGCCTAAAGGCCCCGTCACACTAAGCGACTTACCAGCGATCCCGACACCGATATCAAGGTGTCAGGATCGCTAGTAAGTCGCTATGTGATCGCTGGTGAGCTGTCACACAGACAGCTTCACCAGCGATCAGCACAGCGATGCCGAGCGCCCGGCATCGCTGGCCATCCCTGTAAAAAATAGAATTAAAATAAAAAATATAGTTATTCTCACCTTCCGACGTCCCGTTCAGCCATCCTGCCTCTCTCCACACTCCGGTCCCAGTGATCCTTTGCGAGAATGACCGCGAGATGTCACGGTCTCGAGGGATAACAAAGTCTCGCAGTCATCCGTGCAAAGGATCACTGGGACCGGAGCGTGGAGAGAGGCAGGATGGCTGAACGGGACGTCGGAAGGTGAGAATAACTATATTTTTTATTTTTTTTTATTATTTTTTACACCTGATCGCTGGTCTCCCGCCTGTCACACACAGCGATGCGTGCTGGCCAGCGGGAGACCAGCGACCAAAGAAATGTCCAGAGGTTTCTTCCAGCGATCAGCGATACCGGCAGTGGGGGGCGCTCGCTGATCGCTGTCACACACAGCGATCTCGCTGGTGAGATCACTGTTACGTCACAAAAGTTGTGACTCAGCAGCGATCTCGCTACCGAGATCGCTTAGTGAGACGGGGCCTTTAGGTTATGAAAACGAGCTTTGTTCAAGAAAACCATTTGTCTTTGCTCTAGGGAGAGTTCACACATCACATGTATTAGGCCTGTATATTCAATCATTTTGATGCCTATAAGGCCAAGCACTACTGTAGTTTGTTGTGCACTAAAGACTGTCAAAACGTGTGCACAAAAAATCAATAACTGTCCACGAGTGGTCCAACTGTACGCCAGCTTGTTGGAAGCATCACTAACGGCTAATAATCTCAACTTGTGGCCCACGATAATGTTAGCTTTTGCTCCAGAATTGCATGGCTTGAATATCTTACTCCTTAACTAAACTACAATTACTGCCAATCTGCGTCATGAGATTGATAGATTTGGAAAATGTAAAATACAGGTCATTCTACACAGCATTATTTCCAGTGTGGGATTAATAAAAAAAACACCTTCTGCTATTTTATCTAAGTGTACCAATATCTCGTTTCTGGAGGGCAGTGTAAATATGGAATTATTCAGCTAGTGCAGTGGCAGGCACAATGTTTTTTTGCTGACCAGCACATTACACTAGCTATCCCTCCTCTAGCTTCTGCATACTTTAAAGAAAATGTCTGGTATGTCAAGAACTGAGCAGAAACCACAAGTGCACAGCAGAGGAGCAGAAGCGTTCATAAAGTGTGCGTAAGATCAATCCTAGCGGCCCGGATTCAGAACAGGCTAGAAATCCTCAGAGCAGCAGAGAACATTGTGATAGCTGGATTGTGTCATGTACGAACTTACCAAGTATGACAGTGATAAGCACAAGAAATAAGTACAGATATGTAGCAGGTCAGAAGAGGTTTCTTGTCTCTGGAGAAGATACATCACCATTACCATAGGTTATAGCACACTAAAAGCTGCAGCTGCTCTCAAGAAACAAAATAACCTTTATTCTGCTTTCTACATCAACATCAGTTCTAATTATATCTGAAGATTGGGGGGTCCCCTGAATCCCTCTTTGCAGTAAGAGTAGTATCCAGTCACAGGAGGAGATGCAGGAGAGGCCTATTGATCATAATTCTATTATTCTATACTACATTGTACTATCATTGTATAGGAGCTACATAAATATCTCAGTGGGATCAGTGCCTGAGATAAGTGAGGGGGCTAAAGGCCAAATCACTACCAATGACCAATGATTGCTACTTCCAATAGGTGGCACTAGAGTTCAAGTCCTCTTAGATCTGAAGAGGCGATTTGCATATTTATTTTCCCAGGGGTTTAAGTCTCCTCATACTGGCTTGCCAGAACTGGCATGTCATTCTCCACAAGGAGATGTGCCGTCATTCACTGACGGAGCCTCGGACGCGGGCTGTAGCGTCTGAGGCTCCGTCACCGCTAGTGGTGATGAATCATCAGCACTAGCGGGTATAGCATAACGCGATCACGTTATGCTATACCGTTAACGCAGCCCGTCAATGCTATGCGCTGAACGGGCTGCATAACGCAATCTGAACCTAGCCTAACTCTGTATTGTGCAGTTCCTTTGTTTTTCCCCTGGAAAAGTATGAAAACTTTTAAATGGACTATTACTAATAACCTTGTCAATGGGTTGAGTCCCTACATACTTATCAACCCTGTGGACAGTATCAGACTATGGATAGGAACAACTACTACTGACAAAAGGATTGGTAACACGCAATCATTGTTTTTTAAAGGAGTTGACAACTACTTTATCAATGTGCCCAATGTACTTAAAAAAAACTAAAACAAACAAAAATA
Organism: Dendrobates tinctorius; assembly: GCF_039654945.1. Classification (NCBI taxonomy): domain Eukaryota; kingdom Metazoa; phylum Chordata; class Amphibia; order Anura; family Dendrobatidae; genus Dendrobates; species Dendrobates tinctorius. Next base: position 48,722,374 of record NW_027361679.1, on the reverse strand, counting down.
CCCACCTACTGAACTGGTGCTGCTCCTCTGTTCTGCTGCCACCATCACCACCCGGCTCCTAACTTCCATTTCAAGGCATGTCACGCGGTGGTTGCCTCCAATGAGCGCCATCTTTTTTCCCACTTAAACAGAAAGTCAAGGCTGCAATCGATCAGTGGCTGGTGACAGCTATCACTTAACATGCTCCGTCGAAGTAGGAAGTCAGGTGTGATGACAACAGAAGTGGGAGCGAAACCTGTCAGGTAGGCGATTGCGTTATATATGGGAGCCCATTGATCAAGCTTTTAAAGTAGTAGACAATCCCTTTAATAGGAAATACAAACGTGAAATCTGATAGTTTTTCAGCCTTCAATGACACATCCATTTTTCTCATACATGTGCGGTTGTTTTTTTTCTTTTTTAAAGACCGCACACTGACCCATTAAATTTAATAAAATCATCCAGGCATCCGTTTATTCATATATGTGTCTGCTGCATGAAACGAAGTGCATGTCCTATTCACATCTGTTTTAGCGGATCAGACTCAAGAATAGTTTTCCCATGTTTTCATCCATTTACCGTATATATCTTTTCCATTATGAAGTGTCAATGAAAAAGAAAGTTCACACAGTTTAACTATTTAACTAGAAACAGATGAGAAAAGAACAGATTTAAAATATCAAAATCGGAGAAAAATGATCTGTTTTTATTTTTATTGACTGTGAAAACGAATGTGTGAATGTACAGTAGTGGCCAAAAGTATTGAGAGGGACACAAAGTTTGGTTTTCACAAAGTTTGCTGCTCTAGTGTTTTTTACTTTGGTGCATAAAATACTCAAAGTTTTAAAATACTCACACATAATCAATGGGATTTCTGAAACCTCATGCACACACTTTTTTTTTTTTTGCCGTGTATATTTTGATCCCTGCTGCATTTTTCCCAAGACACAGCATGTCAATTCTTTCAACGATTTTGCAGTGCTTTTAACCCATTCAAGTGGGTGAACAAACAAAAAACACAAAAAGGAAGTAGTTAGACAGCCTTATAGATTGGACCGAAATCTGCCCACAAAGCATGGACTGGCCAGCGGCTTTCCCGAACTGAGCATAATACCTACATAGAAATACATGACGCTGTCAGGTCGGCTCCATGCATTGAGTGCGCTTTCGGACCGATATATTTAACAGTCAAACTGTGATAAAGTGGGGCGTGGCCTGAGCTGGTGATGGTGTAACACGCACGGCTCAGGATCTCTGAGGAGGCATCTCCAAAAACGACAAATAAAGCAAAAGAAAATCGCTCTCTTTGATAACCCACGGAAGGATTGCTTTCTCGTTACTCAGAGGTACATTCTGATACCCCTTGTCTGAGCTTTGGACATTAAAAAAGACATTTTTGAAATCTGAGGCCTTTTCCCGCCATTTTACTGCAAGGTGACACCATTTTGAACCGTGAGTGAAAAAATCCTTTCCCTGCTCCCTCCATTACCCAGCGGCTGTCCTTGTCCTCAGAAAAAGTATCTCCACGCTTGTCTACCACATTTTAAAGATTTTCATTGTCTTTTGGAGATTTTTTTTTACAAAAATCCTGTCATAGATCAGCTGATTGGCGGAAGGATACAAAATAGTCCCTACCCTGTGCCTAATCTGACCAGGATTTCTCTCGCTGCATAATTAAAAGACATTGACTTTTTTTTTGGAATCTCCTCTTGTCTGTTTTAGACCCTTTGGAAGTCCCAGGGTGTCCTGATTTAGCTATATTCCCCTGCTTTGTGCAAGGCTGTGGGAGCTATAATGGCTTCGGAGGGATCTCTTTCATCTCAGCGTCCTATCTCAAGTACGCCATTTTCCTGTCATAACAGGTCTGTGAGGCGGAAGGACACAAAATAGTCCGTGATTTGTGCCTATTTCTATGTTACCTCCGCTCCCCACCGTTCCTGTGCGGCTCCACTGGGGTGATCTGCCTTTCTTCAGAGGTGCCGTGTATCAGCTTCCGGCTCCCCTGTTGCATATTTTATGAGCTGGGACTGACGTCACTGAGCCCTGTGTGAAGACTAGCCGCCTGTTACGGCTGCATTTAAAGTCACAGGGAGCGCGTCTATATCGGCGCGCAGTTAATAAAGGATTTTACTGTATGCATCATACAATATTAAAAGTGCCATCTGATTCTGTGGTGTATCTCATTCCTCACGGTCCCTTTTATAAAAAGGGCATAGGAAGACACAAGAATTTTCTATATTTTTAACATTTATTCAGTATAAACATCACCAATAAAATCAATTCTCTCTAATATAATCCCTGCAAGGCAGGATTCAAAAAAGGGCACAAGATGAGTCACAAGGCTACTCCAGTGTCCAAATCAACGAAAGTGTCTAATACGACTCCTCAAAAAGCACAAAAATTTCAGGATTCTTACAATCCTCACTTTAAAGATCAAGTGGATATCGTTAACCCATTCAAGGCCAGATCTCCTCATAAAGAGGTCATGGAGACATCTCTCTCATCAAAAAGGAAAAATCCTGGTAAAACTTCTGAAAAATTCACATCGCCAGCCGACACTTCAAGTCCTGAGTCTGGAGATAATTCACCAAACTTTTCGCCAGAAAGGTCAAAATTTAAGATGGATAACACCAATCCTTCTCCTTCCCAAAATCTGGATGTTATATCCATACACTCTTACATGGATACTCTCGCCCAGAAAATCACGTCCAGTATGTGTCAATCATTTGAAAACTAAAATAAAATTTTGCAGTCCACGTTGGATAAATTTAGCAGCAGGTTCGACGACCACGAAAAACGGCTAACTGTAGTGGAAGAACACACTGATGATTTATCAAAAGACACCCATGACCTCAAATCTGAATTTCACAGATTTAAAATTAAAGTTGCGGATATAGAAGACAGGAACAGACGAAACAACTTGAAAATAAGAGGAATACAAGAATATATCTCACCGGATAAACTAGAAGACTTCGTCAAGACAATTTTCAAAAAATTACTACCGGCACTTACAGACCAGGATCTCATCATAGATAGGATCCACAGACTTCCCAAACCACGGAATATCGAAAAAGATCTACCTAGAGATATCATCTTAAGGGTCCACTTCTTCAAGATCAAGGAAAAAAATTCAAAAATCGGTTCAAGATCTAGGAGGTTTTCCAGAACCCTATTCTCACCTTCAGCTATTCACAGATCTTTCAAAGGAAACGACTGAAGGAAGAATGTCTTAAGCCAGTCACCTCCACCTTGAGGGAAAATAATATCCCCTATAAATGGGACTTTCCACTTAAACTTTTGGTATTCTACAAAGGAAAGACGACCGTCCTATTCTCGCCTAAGGAAGGAAGAGATTTCCTGTCCTACTGCAGGATACCCGATCGCCATAGAAACTCTAACTCTCAAGACCCCAGGCCCTCTTCAGAGACGGGATGATCCAACGGAAAGACCCTGCCTACATATTTTCTCTCCTGGTTAAAAGGCCTCTCTACACTTTTTGATTGTTTGTTCAGTGTATTACTCTGCTTATTATTCTTCTTTCCACAGGTTTTCTTACTTCTCTACTTCTTTATGTACTCCTATATCACATGAGATTATTTTCCTTCTAGGAACAGTGCAGTTATGATTGACAGCTAAGGGATGCCTCTAATGGGATCCTTACACAAACTTTCCCCATTAAGGAATTAGAGCCTACCGGCCAGGCTCTTTCTGAAGGACAATTTTGTTCTTACTGTTTTGTGTTTTTCTGTTTTAAACAGGTCTTCAGTTTTAGGTTGTTTTTTTTTTTTGTTAACTAAGTTCTTCAAAGGTAGGTGCCCTCTGGTTTCCTTATTTCATCTACCCCACTTCATACGGTCCTTGCCACTCTTGTAACATGAAAATAAAAGTTGTGTCTTATAATGTCAGGGGGCTAAATAGCTCTTGGAAGAGATTTTCCATTGGTAAAGAAATTAACGGGTTACATCCGGAGGTTGTATGCCTCCAAGAAACTAAGTTCAAAAAAGACAACCACCCTTCTATAAATCTCAAAATTTTCCCATTTGTATATGAGTCTTGCGGCTCGCGAAAGAAAGCTGGGGTTTTAACCCTGATTGGTAATTCAATTTCCTTTGAATTTCTCTCTGAAGTCAAGGACGTAAACGGTCACTATCATATTCTCCTATGCAAATTGAACGGCCACACCTTCACAATAGTTAATACTTATGCTCCCACCATCAGACAACTTAGCTTCTTAAATAAGCTAATGAAAAAAATCGACACCTTACGCTCAGGAACTCTACATTTATTAGGTGACTTTAATATGGTGCCAGATAATACACTAGATTCCACCTCCCTCAGCAGACAAAGATCGCAATCCTTGAACAGCTGGATTTATAATCACAAGCTATTCGACTCATTGCACTGTTTGAACACCACATCTAGAGAATTTACTCATTTTTCTGGTGGCCATCAGTCAGCCTCTACAATAGACTTGATACTCACAGATGTCTTCTCCTTGCCAAGGTTCTCCTCCGTCTCCATACTTAATAAATCTATTTCAGATCATTCTCCTGTAACTGCAGAATTGACAATAGGGCCTCCAACTCACCCCCAATTCATGTGGAAATTCAACTCCTCTTTGCTTCATAACCCCTCCACCAAATCTGAAATCAGCTCAGCCTTACAGAATTATTTTAGTGAAAACGACTCAGTCCTCCTAAATCCATTTTCCTGTTGGAACGCTCACAAGGCGGTATTGAGGGGAGTTTTGATCCAAATTTCCTCCAGACAAAAAAAAAGTTAACAGAGATAAAATCCTTACCCTACAACAGTCAATTAAATCTAAAGAAGTGGAACTTTGTCGATCCTCTGTTTCCTCTAGCAAACAAGCTGTATTATCAGAACTTACCGATCTTAGAATGCAATTAAGGAAACTCATATTCAATTTTTACGACTCAGCTATTAGATCGGCAAAATGCAAGCATTACTTATCTATAAATCGCCCTTCAAAATACATGTCAAACAGAATTAAGAATATACGGAAACAGTATAGAATTGACACTATAACTTCCTCTAATGGTACATCTCTGGTCCACCCTAAAGACATTGTAAGCTTTTGCCGATTATTACAAAAATCTGTATAATATTAATCAGGATAACCCTAATTTGCAGCCAACTACCTCAGAGATTGGATCATTCCTTTCCAGCATGAACCTTCCAAAACTCAACTCTGAAGACTTATCTTTTTTGTCTTCTCCCTTCACTGAACAAGAAGTCCTGGAAACTATAAAAAAAAACTTAAAACATTTAAATCACCCGGACCAGATGGGTTTAGTAATGATTATTTCAAGTCTTTTAGTAATTTATTGGCCCCTCACCTTGTAAAAGTATTTAATTCAGCTATCCAATCAGGTCAATTTCCCAAAGAGATGCTGGAAGCGACCATTGTCGTGATCCCTAAACCAAATTCTGACACTAGCCAAGTTTTTAATTATAGACCTATATCCCTCATCAACACAGACGTAAAAATGTACGCAAAAATCTTGGCTAATAGGCTAAATCAATTTCTCCCGACACTAATTTCCAACGTTTAGATAGGCCAATCCATAGATGGTACGAGAAGGCTCATTAACATAATTAAGCTTATTTCCTCGAAAAACCTCAAAGCCACTGTTATCTCTCTTGATGCTGAGAAAGTGTTTGACCGTCTTAATTGGTCTTATCTCGAAGCGACTCTCAAAAAATTTGGAATGAATTCTCGACTCACGGGAGGTATTATGGCTTTGGACTGCGGCCCTGGGGCGAGGGTATATTCCAACAATCATCTTTCCCCTACGTTTAATATAGCTAATGGGACTAGACAGGGCTGCCCCTTGTCACCATTGCTTTTCGCACTGGCCATTGAACCTCTGGCCCAATTAATCAGGAATAGTACAAAGATCTCAGGAATTAAAACCTTGCATAAAGATTTTAAAATAGTGTTATATGCAGATGATATAATTCTTACCCTTACCGATCCAAGCAACTCTTATCACTGGCTTACAAACTCTAATCCAAACTTTTTCCAAGGTCTCTTATTTTAAAATAAACGACTCTAAATCCAAAATATTTGGCTTTAACCTGGGAATAGACCAAGGAAAAATTGAGGGCCTCTCGCCTTGGGGTTGGGCTACTGATGGGCTGACATACCTAGGCCTAAAATTTGTCAAAAATATAAACTCTTATAAAATTAAACTTAGAGATTCTTACCAAAAAGCTTTTTAATGAATTTCGTACATCTAGAGATGATGGACTCTCTTGGTGGGGAAGAATCATGATGGTTAAATCATACATCTTCCCAAAAATCCTATATCTACTTCGCTCTCTTCCTTTAAAAGTTCCCACTTCTTCTCTTACAAATCTCCAAGCCTCATTGAATTCCTTTATATGGAGTAACAAAAGACCCAGAATAGCAAAAAACATTCTCTACAATCATAAATCTTATGGTGGAGCTGGTTCCCCAAATATCACGGCTTATTACACTGCAAATTTAGTCAAACAAAGCGCATTCTGGTGGCCACATGATAAGACACCAGCTTGGCATGAACTAGAATTGTCTTTTAACAATTATAAACCTCTTCACCTACTAATTCTGAACCAACTCTTTCATAAAAAATTAATTGAAAACTCTCATCCAATTTTTCAAGCTATTTCTGAAGCTTGGAAAAAAAATTCTGTTTCAAAAAGATGCTAATAAAGAAGTCACATTAAAAAATTTGACCTTATCAGTTATTTTTCAAGCATCCAATGAGACTATTGACCCTGTTTGGTCTGTACTTGGTCTCAAAAGACTCAAAGATTTATACGATGGTGCTCTTTGTACACCTTATAACAAACTCAAGAATAGATTTCAATCTACTACTCCTACTTTCTTACAATATGTCATCCTTAAAGACAAACTCCATGAGTTCCTTGCTATTTCACCAAGAATTTCTGAACCAGCAGTTAATCTTATTTGTAATATAGACCATAATATTTTCTGGAGTTTTGAGTATACTTACAAGTGGTGTAATAATAGCTTTGTAGTGGTCAAGACTCAAAATATTATCAAATGGGAAAACGAATTACATACAATAATTGACCCTCCTGACTTTGAACAGGCATGCTCCCTCTCGTACGCCTCTACCATTTCCTTATCACTACAAGAGACCCACTTCAAACTTTTAACGAGATGGTATTATACCCCTGTAAGACTGAATCAACCCTGACAATTCTCCGCTCTGTTGGAGGGGTTGTGGAAGGCCAGGAAATATTTTGCATATATTTTGGCAATGTCCCAAAATTGTTCCCTTTTGGAGAAAGGTTTCAAATCTTATCGATTTTATCTTAGGAACGCGACTTATTTTGTCAAGTCTGGCCCTTCTTTCTCTAGACGCTGACAAAACTGACCCTACTAACAGGCTGTTGATTATGCACATTTTACTAGTTTCCAAACACAATATCGCTTTCCTTTGGAAAAATCCAAAACCTCCACAAATTAACGATATTATAGACAAAATTAGCCTTCATCATTCCTTTGAACTGAAATTTGCTCATATGCATGAATAATTTGCCAAACATGCTAGGAAATGGTCTAGATGGCTGGAGCTGTTATCTTAAGGTCTTCAACCAGAGTGCGCCTGCCTAGGCCCCTTTGGGGTTAGGTCTTTTGCTTGGAACAAATTTGATATATTATATGCTTAAATACTTACCTTTGTAATAGTTCATTGTATAATATGCTTCTGCATTAACATGTTACATTTTATGTATTCTTTACATTTGAACATTGCTGCCCTTCCTCTTTTCCTTTTCATCTTTCTTTCCCTCCCCTACACCTTCTTCCCCATTTATTAAAACTCCAATAAAACGTTTGGAAAACAAACTGTTAAACTCCAAGCACTGATTAGGTAAGAATAGGTTGACATTTGTCAGGATTAAACCCCTAAAGCTGATATCCAAAATGGCAAGGTGAATTGCATAAGTCTTGAAAAATAAGGGTCAACAATGTAAATACAGACAGGCCGTACTGGGCCGCAGGCCTTAAAGGGGAGGCCGACATGACAGGGTTGAGTGGGAATATAGTGAGCTGGAGTTAGGGATTAGGATGGTACTACGGGGTTAATGTATTTGGATAAGGTGGGGGCTAGTGCTGGGATGAGGGGGTGGCGGGGTCAGAGCTGGAGTATGAGTTATCATTATAAAGACAGTGGCCATCTTAGTGGGGCAACCATTTTAGGTTCCCCCACATAGTGACAAGAAGCTCCCACCCACCCTTCCTTAATTAGTTTTTTGGTTAGGTAATCGCTTTGGGGTTAATCTTAATAGTTTTCCTTTTCTTGTAGGGATATGGGCGGTATTTAGGGGTTGGGGCTATAATTTGTTTGTAAGTCTGCATAATTACTTGTCACGGCAGTATGGCGTGGGGGGAGGTCCTCGAAGTTGGTGGTGCTGGTAAATAGTGGTTCGGGGGGGGATCTCAAGAGGTCCTGGACTCTCCCCTGGGTGGATTCAAGTGGACGGGTAATTGAATTATCCCGAGGAAGGGAGTAAAGTGGACCCGTGCTTAATGGTAATGGAAATTGGCCAGGTGGGTTGATATGTGTCTCTGAGCTGGTGCTTAGCGGCTAGAGGCAAGACTCGACCTGGGGACCAAGTTGGGAATATCAAATCTGAGTTTTAGGCTGAGTTCACACGTGGCGTTTTTTTCGCGTTTCCGATTTTGCAGCGAAAACGCAAAAAATAAGCATCCCATGCATTCCTATGGGATTCCGCAATGCTGTGCTAATGCTGCGGTTTTTACCGCGGCGGAATCGCTTCGCGGTAAAAACCGCAGCATGCTCATTAATTTGCGGAATCGCGGCGATCCCGCACCCATAGGAATGCATTGTTCCGCTTACTTCCCGCATGTGGTTGTGCACACCATGCGGAAAGTAAGCAGAACAATTGCGGATGGTACCCACGGCCCGGAGGAGAGGAGACTGTCCTCCGGGCTTTGGGTACCATATCCCTGTAAAAAATAGAATTTAAAAATAAAAAATATTGCTATTCTCACCCTCCGACGTCCCGCGCAGCCTTCCCGCCTCTCTCCACGCTCTCGTTCCCAGTAATCCTTTGCGAAAATGCCCGCGATGGCGTCCGTTCTCGCGGGATCGCAAAGTCTCGCGGTCATTCGCGCGACGTCATCGCGAATGACCGCGAGACATCGCGATCCCGCGAGAACGGACGTCATCGCGGGCATTTTCGCAAAGGATTACTGGGAACGCCTGCGCGGGACGTCGGAAGTGAAGAATAACACCATTTTTAATTTTTTTTTACATTCTATCTTTTACTACTGATGCCGCATAGGCGGCCTCAGTAGTAAAAAGTTGGTCACACTTGTCAAACACTATGTTTGACGAGTGTGACCAACCTGTCAATCAGTTCTCCAAGCGATGCAACAGATCGCTTGGAAAACGCTAGCATTTTGCAAGCTAATTACGCTTGTTCCGGTACGTGTGCACTTAGCCTTATGGTTTGGGGCTTCGAGGACCACCCCTTCTGGGATGTTGTGTTTAAAATGTTATGTTATATGTTTAATAAAAGACTGCTGTTGCCAATTTATCCAAATACCTCTGGACTGTTTATTTTGTTGGTGTATGAATCGAAGGGGTTGGGTGGCCAATAAGAGTTTTAAATAACTAGGTACGGAAGCTCACATGAATCACGAATACCCATTTGTCATGCATTTTAACAAAAATTTGTCAATGAAGGATCAAAAACGTATGAAATGCTTATAACTGTAGTTCAATAACCAAAGAAATACCTAATTAAAAGATCTAAAAACATTGCAGCAGCAAAGCAAAATAAAAATTTGTGCCAGCTTCAAAACTTCGGGCCCCAACAGTCACTTAATATTACACAGAAGAATAATAAGGCGAAGTTCACTATGGGCGTTTTTTTCTCTGTAGCAAAACCTGCGTGGCAGGAAAGAAGCTGCGGCAAAACACAGGTTTTGCTGCATTTTTGATGCATTTTTTTAATTCAGTTCAATGGGTGAAAACCGCTGAAAGAAGTGACGTGCTATATCCAAAAATACATGCAAAGCACAAAATACTGATGAAAAAAAACACAACATGTGTGCATGAGATTTCTGAAATCTCATAGGCTTTGCTGGTACTGTGAGGCTATGAGCACACGTTGCGGAATTACAGCGGAGATTTTCGCGGGGATTCTGGAATTCCATTCGGCGGGAAATATGCGAGAAAACCGCATTTTAATTCCCGCCTATTTCCCGCGGAAAAACTAGCGATTTGCAAGCGTAATTAGCTTGCAGAATGCTAGCGTTTTCCAAGTGATCTGTAGCATTGCTTGGAAAACTGATTGACAGGTTGGACACTCGTCAAACATAGTGTTTGACTAGTGTGACCAACTTTTTACTATTGAGGCTGCCTATGCAGCATCAGTAGTAAAAAGATCTAATGTTAAAAATAATAAAAAAAATGAAAAATCATGATATTCTCACCTTCCGATGTCTAGCGCAGCATTCCCGAACATCGCGATGCTCCCGGCAGGTCCCGTTCCCAGTGATGCATTGCGGCAATGACCTTTGATGACGTCACGGTCTCGCGAGACCACTACGTTATCGCGAGACCGTGACGTCATCAAAGGTCATTGTCGCAATGCATTACTGGGAACAGGACCTGCCGGGAGCATCGCTGAAGCCTGGTGACGCCAAGAGGGACATCGGAAGGTAAGAATATGACGATTTTTTTATTTTAATTCTATTTTTTACAGCGATATGGTACCCACAGCCTGGAGGAGAATCTCCTCTCCTCCACACCGTGGGTACCATCTGCAAATGTTCTGCTTACTTTTCGCATCGTGGGCATAGCCACATGAGGAAAGTAAGCAGAACAATGCATTCCTATGTGTGCGGAATTTCCCCCGATTCCACACAAAGAATGAGCACGCTGCATATTTTTCCACAATGCAATTCCGCAGCGGAAAAATCCGCAGCATTAGTACAGCCTGTGCGGAATGCCATAGGATTGCATGGGATGCTTTTTTTTTTGCGTTTTCGCTGCAAAATTGCGCGTTTAAAATCGCCATGAAAACGCAAAAAAAACTCTACGTGTGAACACTGCCTGAAAGGCAGCTGAAAATTAGCATTAACTAAAAGCATAAAAAACAGCAAAAACGCACAGTGTAAACTTAGCCTTAAAGAGAGAATTAAAAACTCAATTATTATTTTCTATTATTATTTAATGTGTCTTTGTATTTGTAACTGATTGCAAATAAAGCCTCCTGGTACACACTGGAACTGGTGCTTTCATTCTGTGACATTGATTGTGATAATTAAATTCTTCCCTGCCCACAGAAATCCAGAATGTGGCCACTGTGTTTCACCAAAGTGGATGGCACCACAAGTCTTCCCCATTCTGGGTGCTGTGTGGTTAGCCACAAGATAAGCATTTACAGGCTAAAGGATGATTCACTTGCTACCAATTCCACACTCTGTGTAATGGTTGTTTTCTCTTTGTCACAGACAATGTGCTTTTTTAGGTAAGCATAAGCCTATATTGGCTAACTAGCTGAAGAGCCCGGCGCTGCCCGGGCATAGTAACTAACCGTGGTTAGTTATAGCAAATTATAATTATCCTCCATCCCATAGTCCCGTGCCCATATACCCATCATACATATTCACGATCCCATAGGCCCGTGCCCATATACCCATCATACATATCCTCCATCCCATAGTCGAGTGCCCATATACCCATCACACATCCTCCATCCCATAGTCCCATGCCCATATACCCATCATACATATCCTCCATCCCATAGTCCCGTGCCCATATACTCATCATACATATCCGCCATCCCATAGTCCCGTGCCCATATACCCATCATACATATCCGCCATCCCATAGTCCCGTGCCTATATACCCGTCATACATATCCTCCATCCCATAGTCCCGTGCCCATATACCCATCATACATATCCGCCATCCCATAGTCCCGTGCCCATATACCCATCACACATCCTTCATCTCATAGTCCCATGCCCATATACCCATCATACATATCCTTCATCTCATAGTCCCATGCCCATCATACATATCCTCCATCCCATAGTCCCGTGCCCATATACCCGTTATACGTATCCTCCATCCCATAGTCCAGTGCCCATATACCCATCACACATCCTCCATTCCATAGTCCCGTGCCCATATACCAGTCATACATATCCTCCATCCCTTAGTCCAGTGCCCATATACCCATTATGACATCATCACCATGGCAACCGTTATGACATAAATGTCCCCATTGCAACCTATGATGAATCAGCGTCGCCATGGCAACCATTGTGACATCATAGTGAAGTGCGGGGCTTGATGCACACACACTTTTTCCCCATTATGTAGATAGGGGCAAAATTGTTTGGTGAATTGGAACGTGCAGGGTTAAAATTTCGCCTCACAACATAGCTTAGGACGCTCTCGGGGTCCAGACGTGTGACTGTGCCAAATTTTGTGGCTGTAGCTGCGACGGTGCGGATGCCAATCCCGGACATACACACACACACACACTTGAGCTTTATATATTAGATTAGGCCTTCACGTCCCCATCACTGCACTATTAGTCTAGGTATATTTCTGCTAGTAGGTAAATAAGAGCAATAAAGGTCGGCCTATGCGGAATGGTGCTCTATGCGGTACCTTCCTTTGTCCCACCTCGTCATACAGTTTCCTGCCATAGAGTATACCAGTAACCATATCAAACAGTGACTACAGTGCTGTGCTCAAATAACAAAGCCATGTTGGTTCTAAAAAACAATACTAAAGTAATGTATTAATATCTGCACAGTGTCTAAATAAGACGGCTATATGATCAGTATTAAAGGGACTCCGTCAGCAGGTTTTTGCTATGTAATCTGAAGACAGCATGAGGTAGGGGTTAAAACACAGATTTCAGCAATACCTCTCTTATCAAGCTCTGCTGGTTTGTTTACTTGCAATGATTATTTTAATATCAGTAGCTTAGGCAGTACATGCCTCCTGGTCCAGCAATACCCCCTCCTATGATGAACACCTCACTGTCTATAGACATTGTACATGGAGAGCCTGATGGAAACGGGATTTAGCTTCCTCAGCTCTGCTTCATGCTAAATCTTAAGGCTAAGTGCACACGTACCGGAACTCTTGCGGAAATTACCGCGAGAATTCCGGAATTCCAGTCCGCGGGAAAATCGCATTTTAAATTCCCGCGATTTTCCCGCGGAAAAACTAGCATTTTGCAAGCGTAATTAGCTTGCAAAATGCTAGCGTTCTCCAAGCGATCTGGAGCATCGCTTGGAGAACTGATTGACAGGTTGGTCACACTCGTCAAACATAGTGTTTGACGAGTGTGACCAACTTTTTACTGCTGAGGCCGCCTATGCAGCATCAGTAGTAAAAGATAAAATGTAAAAAAAAAAATAAAAAATGGTGTTATTCTTACCCTCCGACGTCCCGCGCATCCGTTCCCAGTAATCCTTTGCGAAAATGCCCGCGATGACGTCAGTTCTTGCGGGATCGCGACGTCTCGCGGTAATTCGCGATGACGTCGCGCGAATGACTGCGAGACTTCGCGATCCCGCGAGAACGGACGCCATCGCGGGCATTTTCGCAAAGGACTACTGGGAACGAGAGCGTGAAGAGAAGCGGGAAGACTGCGCGGGACGCCGGAGGGTGAGAATAACAATATTTTTTATTTTTAAATTCTATTTTTTACAGGGATATGGTACCCAAAGCCCGGAGGACAGTCTCCTCTCCTCCGGACCGTGGGTACCATCCGCAAATGTTCTGCTTACTTTCCGCATGGTGTGCACAGCCACATGCGGAAAGTAAGCGGAACAATGCATTCCTATGGGTGCGGGATCGCCGCGATTCCGCAAATTAATGAGCATGCTGCGGTTTTTACCGCGAAGCGATTCCGCCGCGGTAAAAACCGCAGCATTAGTACAGCATTGCGGAATCCCATAGGAATGCATGGGATGCTTATTTTTCGCGTTTTCGCGGCAAAATCGTGCGGTTAAAACCGCCGCGGAAACGCGAAAAAAAACGCCACGTGTGAACTCAGCCTTAAAGCGAACCTGTCAGCAGTTTTGGCCGATATAAGATATGGCCACTGCCTTTCAGGACTTATCTACAGCATTCTATGATGCTGCAGATAAGCCCCCGATACAACCTGAAAGATAAGAAAAATATTTTTATTTTCATCGCTCCCCGGCATTGCGCTCCTGCGCAGGCGTACTTATCTGAGGGCAGACCAAAGTACTGCAGTGCGCAGGCACTGGGAAAGGTCAGAGAGGCCCAGTGCCCGCACACTGCGTACTTTACTCTGCCTTCAACCTGCCCGGACCTGCGAAATCCATCGGACCGGGCCGCACCGGACCGCCCCCGGGTGAGTATAATAAAACTTATTTTTCTTATCTTGCAGGTTGGATAGGGGGCCTATCTACAGCATTTTAGAATTCTGTAGATAAGCCCTGAAAGGCAGCGGCCACATCTTATAGCGGACAAAACAGGTGACAGGTTCCCTTTAAACTCCGATTGTGTCAGAACGACAGCACCCAGTGCTATATCGTTGGATTCAGGGTCTCTATGCCTACATCAGGCTGCTCTCAGATGAGGTAGCAAAAACCTGCTGACAGATTTCCTTTAAGCCCTTTACCGTGCAACCAATTTCCATTTTGTGTATCCGTTTTTTCCTCTCCTTCTTCCCATAACGTTTATTTTTCTGTCCATATAGACATATGAGAGCTTGTTTTTGTTGGACTAGTTGTAATTTTGAATGATAACATTCATTTTACCATATAGTATACTCAAACACAGGACAAAAAATTCCAAGTGCGGTGAAATTATGAAAAAAAACAACACAATTCTGACATTTTTTTGGGAATTGTTTTTACGGTGTACATTTTGTGGTAAAAATGATTATGATTTGAAAAGGAGGGGGTAATCAGCTGACCACTGGTTGTCATGACAACCCATAGGCGACCCGCGATTACGTCACGGGTGAAGTACTGACACGCGCGCACGCCGCTGCATGTTAAATGCCGCTGTCAGAGATTGACAGCGGCATTTTATTTGTATACATCGGCTCTAACTGAGAACTTCACCCCTCAGCTTCTGGACATTTTAATTACAGCAGAATCCTACCTACCCACATAAATGTATGCTTCAGCCCATGAAAGGATTCACACAGTGTCACGCACGGTGAGCGGAAACTAAGTGTAACATAAAGGGAAATGGGGAAGGGGGCCCAGACACTAAGGAAGGGATTTGGAGACCCCTATGCTAGATCTAATCTCTCTCTAGAACTCCTACCGAGTCCCTATATTGGTTCCTCACCAATCGCCGAGCCAGAACCTGAGGTCCTGAATCTCCCTGGGGCCTAGTCCTGAATAGGGAACGGGAGGGAGATGTGCGCTAGGCAGTCTCTGCTAAAATAAAGACGGTAAGGTGAGACAAACAGGGGAACACCAGATATGGATACCAGAAGAGGGATTTCACACATCAAACTGGAGAAGGTCCAACACTCTAGCAAGCAGAAGTGGAAATGAAGCTATTACCGGCACTGGGTCACAGCTGAGCCACTAACTAAATAGATCCAAACTTCTCAGGGCAGGAGGTCGACGCTGGGTCTTAGAGGCAGATGGTTCAGGGAGCAGTCTGTATGGACAGGCACTCATACCTTCTGAGGCCTGAGGCAGGATGATAGCCTGTCATCTCCGAAGCGCTCGTGACACACAGGTAGGTTCCCAGCAACGAGAATCGCCTTATCATGGCTGCTGGGTACACATGAATTTATGGTCTAAATATTCTCAATTTTTCCTTTTTTATAGAGCAGTGATGCAATTCTAATTTTATATATTTCATGTTTGCATGCTATAGTGCTACAGAGTGCAACTTTATTTTGTTAGTTAACTGAAAAGATGGTACCAAATTGCAAGCTTTCTAGACTACTGGTCTCTTCATCAGATATAGAATAACACAAAATCTGAAGAGTCGCATTTATACACAACACAACATAGAATAATGCAGTAAATAAGACAAGTGACCTGAAGCAGAACTATCAATAAGAGAAGGGGAAAGAAAGCCATGGCAGTAAATATTGGAGCAGTTCATAGATAAGGAGTGTGAAAGTTTTATTGTCCTCTGATTGATGTCTGGTCCAAGGTTGTGATGCCCCCAGATGGTCTGAGGAGCACATTCCTTACATGATGTAGAAAGAGATAAATCCATGTGACACATTCATTTCTGCAGTGAGCATGTCAAAGGTTGTCATAAGTTTATACCCCAAAATTTTTCTGTCACTCTGAGATTTAATGTCTTTTAATACAAGTAATTTCATGTCCATGATGCTTTGATCAGGGATATAAAAGTTAGAGCTATTCTTTTTTTTATTGTGTGGCAAAGAGAATTCATCCTTGTTCTAAGTTTTTGCCCTGTCCCCTCTACATCAAGGAACATCAAGGAACATCTGTGCATTCTTCTAAGTCTCACAAACTTCCTCCAGAATAAGAAGGATGTGAAAGGCAAAGAAGAATTCTGAGATGCGTAGTCAAACTGGAAACATATGTCAGATCCAAGTGCCAGACCAAGCCTCCGCTAGCACTCTTGTCCAAATGTCATAGCTGCTTCTCATGCACAAATGTGTATTCTTCAGATAGCTGCACTGCATGCCATTCACCTACATGCCCACGCTACAAGAATATCTGAGAGTAATGTGCAAGGCATAATAAGCAAAAGCTTGATATACTGTAGAAATCATGCTACAAACTGCCTCTGTAAGTAGAAAACTATTCAACATTGTAAAAAAATACTACTTACATAATAATATACAACATTTTACATGGGGGTAAATCAGCTGCTAGCCCTGTTCATATAACCTAAGGGCTCTTGCAGATTAACGTATTGTTGGTCCAAGCTCAATCCGACAAAACATCGGATCGCACTCGGATTAATGATATTCTATAGGGCTGTGCATATGTCCGCTTTTTTCCTGGGACAGAGCCGGTCCGGGGGGGAAAAAAAAAAAAAAATCGCAACATGTCCGAGTTTGAGCCAATATTCTGATCGCACTCATCCATGCAAGTCAATAAATCTCGGAAACCATCGGACTGAACTTGGATGACATCCTATTGCAATATGATTTCCACGGACTGACAGAATGGAGATGATGGAGATATTTTCTCCACCTTCTCCAAATCCAGAGAATTGGATACATAAAATCGGATGTCACACAGATGTAAAAAATAGACTCACAGATGATAATTTGGATGAAAACTGACTTGAGTTTTCTGGCTGAAACTCAGACAATTTTTCATATGTTTGTCTGAACCCAGCCTTGAAGGGAATCTGTCACCATGTTTTTGCCAGCTAATCTGAGACCAGCATAATGTAGAGATAGAGACATGATTCTAAAGGGCCTGTCACGCTAAGCGATATCACTATAACTTGTGACGTTATAGCGATATCGCTGTGTGTGACACTTACTTACGACCGGCTCCCCCGCTGGTAATCGCTGATCGCGCGAGAACGTCCAGGATTGTTTCTCGTCGTCAGCTTCCTGCTGTGACGACAAGCGACGCGTGGAGCCGGGCGGGAGGATGCAGGATCGCCTCGTCTGACAGGTAAGTAGCGACCCCCGTCACCAGCGATGTCGCTAGTGAGATCTGCCTGTGTGGCAGCTCACTATCGACCACTTAGCGATGTAACAGCGATCCTGACTGCGTCATATCGCTTGTCGGGATCGCTGGCACATCGCTAAGTGTGACAATACCTTAAGGATGTGTCAATTACTGGGCTGCTTTTTGTGGGTTTGATAAAATCACTGTTTTATCAGCATGAGATTATAACCAGAGGACTAAGGGTCCCGTTACACATAGCGACGCTCCAGCGATCCCGACAACGATGTGACCTGGTAAGAATCACTGGTACGTCGCTACATGGTCGCTAGTAAGCTGTCAAACAGACAGATCTACTCAACGACGCAGCAATGATACAGCGATCTGTATAACGACCTCGGCAGTCGTTCGGACCTTGTCACGCAGCAGCTATTCTGACGACTCAGACCTCGATAGGTGTGAGTTCTGAGTCGCCAACGAGGTCACACGTCGTTGTTACGGCGTCAAATACAGCGATGCATGATGGCCAGCGGGACACCAACGATCAAAAAATGGCCTAGGACATTTGAGCACGATCAGCTATATCGCAGCGGGGGACCGGTCGCCGCTATGTGTCACACGTAGCGAGATCGCTGGCGAGGTCGCTGTTGCGTTACAAAACCTGTGACGTTTCAGCGATCTCGCTAGCGATCTCGCTATGTGTAACGGGGCCTTAATAAACCTGCTGCTAGGTAGTCCTCCATATCCATGAGCTCTGTATAACCCCACTCCCACCACTGACTGGCAGCTTTCTGCCAATCATTGGTGTGGGTGGGGTTATACAGCACTCAGCATTCAGAGAACTGCTAGATCTGCAGGAGGAAAACGGTGATCTCATTGAAACTACACTAAGCAGACCAGTAAATGATACATCACTGGAATCAGGGAATCTGTCCCTACATTAGGGTGCTCTCAGATAGTGTAACAGAAACCTGGTGATAGATTCCCTTTAAGTATTAGTTTATACCTACTGTCTAGAGGAGTATAACGTAACAACACATTCTCCCTGCAGAAATATGTGGGTGCGTTTGCCATATTTGAGAAATGCACCAACCTCATGGGATCGGTTCCACATCTCAATACAACATTGCACCTTTTATTCCTTAAGGGCCATTAGGTTCTGAACAGCAGTGATTCCAGGTCACTTTGCCAACGACTGGATTTATTAAACATTAGTAAGAGTTCAGCAGTTTTAAGCCTTACGCTTTGCGTTAACATATGTTAAACATATGATAGAGACAATGAATACAGCCAAAAGTTTTAAATCTGAAACAAGCACACAATGCAATATGTAGAAGAAAACTTTATTAAAAGAAAAGTTCAGTGTGACAAGTCAGCACATCTGCTTCAAGGATAGCATCGCTTTTCTTTTACAAATTATCGTTTCTTGGCAAAAACATGAATAGGCAGACATGCAGTTTTGGTAGAGAGAAAACTGTAAATGTGTTTAAAGGGAACAGCTGATCACCGAGGATGCCAGGCGTCGTACCCCCACAATTAGATAGAATTGTGCCCGCAGATTGCCTGCATTCTCATAGTGACAGGTTTTCTTTAAAAATTAAAATATTCTATTACATGCAGGGGCTGTATATCTGAAACCTCTGTCACTCCAGCTCTATTGCCTACCCAGTGCTGCCACCTCCTGCTTATGACATAAATGTACTTCAGCCCTAATGCTGATCCACCACACTTGAAAGATGTGCCAAATTAAAGGGGGTACCTGGGGCTGTTATATTGATTGTCTATCATTAAGATAAGTCATGAATTGGTCTGGAATAATTTACCAAAGACACTGGCAGTGCATTAAAGGGGATCTGTCACCCCATTTTAGCCCTATCAGCTGCCGGCACCGCCATCAGGGGCTTATCTACAGAATTCTGTAATGCTGTAGATAAGCCCCTGATGTAACCTGAAAAATAAGAAAAAAGTTAAATTATACTCACCTTGGCATTTGGTTCGGTCCGATGGGCGTCGCGGTCTGGTCCGGCGCCTCCCATCTTCATGCGATTATGTCCTCCTCCTTGCTTCTCCCTCGGCTCCTGCGCAGGCATACTTTATCTGCCCTGTTGAGGGCAGAGAAGAGTACTGCAGTGCACAGGTGCCGGACCTCTCTGACCTTTCCCGGCGCCTGCGCACTGCAGTACTTTACTCTGCCCTCAATAGGGCAGATAAAGTATGCCTGCGCAGGAGCCGAGGGAGACGCAAGGAGGAGGACGTCATCGCTAGAAGATGGGAGGCGCCGGACCTGACCGCAGCACCCACCGAACCCTACAACGCCACCGCTGAGTATAATCTAACGTATCTTTCAGGTTTCATCGGGGGCTTATCTACAGCATTACAGAATGCTGTAGATAAACCCCTGATGGCGGTGGCCGCAGCTTATAGCGCTAAAATGTGGTGACAGATTCCCTTTACGTTTGTAGGACACTGTTTAACTTTCACACTTTGCTCTCACGCATTGTGCACCCTCACACCTTGGTCAGCCACAGACATTGTTCAATTTCATTCATACAAGATGGTAAATCTGGAAAAATCACAAAAATAAATGGGTTTCATGTACTGCTGTACTTGCTTTTTTCATTTTGTTAGCATTTCTTTCATCACCCATTGCATTCAATGGGTGAAAAACGTTGAAAAAAAGCTGACAGAAGTGACATGCTCTAGGTCCAAAAAACCATGCAAAGCACAAAATACTGATGACATAAAAAAAAACAATGTGTGCATGAGATTTCTGAAATCTCATAGGCTTTGCTGGTACTCTAAAACACAGCTGAAAATTAGCATTAAAAAAACGCAGCAAAAACACCTAGGGTGAACTTAGCCTAAAACGTACCAACATTTTTTATCTCTGGCATAGTGAGCAGCTCTTCCACACTAGGTAGTAAAGTTGCCATTTCAGAGCATTGTGCTCATCTCCAATTCTAATTAATAATTGTGTTGTTCACTCACCTCTTAGTTTTTTTTTTGAGGATGAACATTAGTTTCTTTTTCTGTACTAGAGACAGGAATTCTAGATGAACACGCAAAATGCATACAAATTCCATCAACCGCCTCTTCTAGCTCCATAGAAACAAATCTTAGCAGATAATCTGTTTCATAGGGTTGTTAAGTACAAGGTTCTGAAGAACGCCCTAGTCATAAATAGATTTGCATGCCAAAATCTCCTGGCTGTAAAAATGCTGGTCTGTTGCTATTACTTTATTGCACGACTAACATATCTCTCCAACTTTGCGCATCATATATTCATTAATCACTAATATTATAGCCGTAGTGAGCATAAAAGGACCTGACAGGTTCCCTTCAAGCTGACTACACACCTTAAAGGGAACCTGTCACCATGAAAATGCATTCTAATCTGTTGACACCATGTTATAGAGCAGGAGGAATGGAATAGATTTATATATAGTTTTGTGAGAACAGATTCAGTATAACCTGTGTTTTATACATTTAATCCTCTGCTCTTTCTGGGATTTTCAGTCCAGTGGGCGGTCCTATCAGTCTCCATATATAGCTGTCAAATCACTGATAGGACCGGTCGCTCATTGGACCGAGATTCCCAGGATGCTCAGAGGATTAAATGATGAAAACACAAGTTATACTCAATCTTTTCTCATAAAACTATATATCAATCTACTCAGCTCATCCTACTCTATAACATGGGGACTTCATTTTCAAGGTGATAGGTTCACCTTAAAAATCAATACTCCTCTTGATTCCCCTATGCCTATACAAACGGTATGTTTTCACTGGGAATAGGGGAATGAGTTGCTGTCAGGCTTCTCTGGCAACAGCTTACTCTCCACGGGAACAGAAGTTTGAAATCTTGCATGCCCATATCCTTCTATTCCTCATGATATTTACTGTTAGGAGAGAATCGATATACCCCCTTACACGTTAGATTGCTTTCCAGTCACCCTTAGGCTACATTTACGTGGCAGCATTTTGTTCAGTATTTCAGATCAGTATTTGTAAGCCAAAACCAGGAGTGGACCAGTAACACGTGCACTACCTCTGCATTTTTCATCCACTCCTGCTAGCCTTATCCTACACTGCATCTTATTACAGAACATCCATTTATGGCCTCCTCGGCATTTAACATTAACGCCCTGATGACCCTAGAGCAGGTGAGATGAAGCCATAGTCAATTGTCAGACGACGGCTAGATTTTACAACCACCCAAACAGTGATTAAAATACTGTATGTTTTCCCAACTGGACTCTGTACAAATGTCATCTAAAAACGATTTATAAAATGTCTACACGTACAATAATGTGCTGCAAGATATAACGAAGAGGAGGAAAAGCATTACATAATCTTTGTAATTATAATTATGTATTTTGTATATAAGGGAGGAGGGCAAAAGAAATAAAATATAATAAAATAAATAAATTATAATACACTAACTCGGTAACAGGGCACCAATAGAGGTCCTGGGTGCTTTACTATAGCTCTGTATTAGAGATGAAAGAAAAGTTTTGCACTACCCTGATCTGGCATCCACATCAGTATGCCATAACAGCCAGACTACCGCAGTGTGAAATTCATTGGCTTGCACTTAAATCCCAGAATCGTTGGCACTTGTTGCAAATAATAGACCTTTACAACACCATGAAGTCCGGAGATCTAATGACTAGGCTTAGTTACTAGGCCTTACATGTTGAGCGCGCCTTGTACTCGCAAGAGAAGCCAAAGACGCTGGCATTCGACTGCCAATCAAGGAAGATCAAAATACGATTGTCTGGCTGCCACAGAGTGCAAATCTTTTTTGCTCGACTCTCCTTCTTATGCCTCCAAATTATATAGAGACAT
Source organism: Dendrobates tinctorius (assembly GCF_039654945.1). Lineage (NCBI taxonomy): Eukaryota > Metazoa > Chordata > Amphibia > Anura > Dendrobatidae > Dendrobates > Dendrobates tinctorius. Next base: position 48,699,900 of record NW_027361679.1, on the reverse strand, counting down.
AATGAAGTATATTTTTATCTGGCTGCATACAAATCCAAAAATAAAAACAGAACAAAAAACAGAGGTGGCATGCTATATGTGACCACACGTTGACTTACAGGGCAATTCCCTCATTTGGGGAAGAAAAGTTCCATACACATTAGACGTGACTGAGCATGCTACTGCAGCACATTCAGTCCATCTGGGTCCACAGTACTGAAGTGCATGGCTGTCTGTGTTCCGCCATACTACAATATAGTGGATGAAGAAAAACACAGTAATGGAGAAGTGTGAGCATGCAGAATTGAAGAATAACTACAAGAAAAAAAAAATTTTCTCTTGTGCAGTGCAGTTATGGCTAAAACACAAGTACCTGTCTAGATGGTGACACTATTTCTGTAGAACACATGGCCTTGTATGAGCTCTGCTGCACACATGCCTGAACATTCATTTTAGGACTTTTCGACATGGCAGTGGTATTCAGGTCTCCGCCACCATGAGCTACAGACATGCAATGTTTATCGGGTTCATAGAATGTTTCAGATTCCATACAAAACTGAGTCTACATACCAGGCCACACCAACCTCCAAACCCACAACTGTCCACGCAATAAGCTGAATTCCAAACAGCATGATATATAAAACTAAAGAGAAATCTTGCACAACTTTTCCAGCATGTCCTGAAATAACACTCAACATGTATATACTCCTAAACCAAAAACAGACATCAGGGGTTGATCAACCTAAAACACAAAACATTTTCCTAAAAACAGAGTGCCAGAACATCCTAATAAAACATCCAGCAGCAGAGACAAGTTTCACAATGGTAATGCGTATGCTAATGTGCGCTTCGTACAACTGTAGTCAACTGTCTCCTTGGGTTTGGACCATAAAAAGGCTGTCCACAGAAATGCAGTCAGCGTGGGCAAGACATATTTTCAGATGTAAATTTCACTACAGAAATTACACTGAATGTTATATTCTGCCATAAAAAATATATCCTATTTCAAGAAAGACTTTTCAGTTTTCTTTCAAGGCGAGGGTGCCCAAGTGAGATGAAGCCATAATCTATTGTTTGTCTAGGTGTCATAAGCACCCAGTGATAACAATATGTACCCCAACTGGGCTGTCTGTACAAATGTAACTATCAATGATTTGTAAAATGTCAATACCCTCAATAACGTACAATTTAATGAAAGAAGATATAATGAAATCATACAGTAACTTCTTCGCTCTTATATTGTCTTATGAATGGATGTCTATGTTGTGACTACATATTTCATGGAATATTACGGTATATTTGGAGAAATGGTTATGGTAACATTTGTAATGTTACCATAACCATTGCACACCAGAAGACTTCATCCACTTCAAATTTATGTTAAGAACCTATAACGCTGCCCTTCACCTTGCCAAACAGACCTACTTCACCACCCTGATCTCCTCACTAGCCAACAACCCCAAGAAACTTTTTGACACTTTTCACTCCCTCCTCAGGCCAAAAGCACAAGCCCCTATCACAGACATTTGTGCTGATGACCTGGCCTCCCACTTTACAGAAAAAATAGATAATATCCATCAAGAAATCTGCTCCCAACCACCAAGTGCTGTGACTCCCATCCCTTCCTACATCTCCCCTGGCTCACTCTCCACATTTGATCCCATCACAGAAGAAGTCTCCAGACTCCTCTCTTCTTCTCGTCCGACTACATGCACTACCGACCCCATTCCCTCACATCTCCTCCAGTCTCTCTCTCCAGTCGTCACAACCCACCTAACTACAATCTTTAATCTCTCCCTCTCCTCGGGCACTTTCCCATCCTCCTTCAAACACGCCATCGTTACTCCATTACTAAAGAAACCTGCTCTCAACCCATCCTGCACAAACAACTACAGACCAGTCTCCAATCTCCCCTTCATCTCTAAACTTTTGGAACGCCTAGTTTACTCCCGCCTTACCCGTTACCTCTCCATTCACTCCCTTCTAGACCCTTCACAGTCCGGCTTCCGCCCCCTACATTCGACTGAAACTGCACTCATCAAAGTGACCAATGACCTTCTGACAGCAAAACGTAACGGTGACCACTCTCTGCTCATTCTTCTTGACCTATCTGCAGCTTTCGATACTGTTGACCACCATCTCCTACTCTCTAGGCTCCAGTCACTAGGCATTAAGGACACTGCACTCTCCTGGTTCTCTTCCTATCTCTCTGACCGCTCCTTCAGTGTTTTGTTCTCTGGCTCCACGTCATCTCCTCTTCCTCTTGCTTTCGGGGTACCTCAGGGCTCAGTCCTTGGCCCCCTTCTTTTCTCTCTCTACATGGCCCCAATTGGACAGACCATCAGCAGATTTGGCTTTCAGTACCATCTTTATGCTGATGACACACTATACACGTCTTCACCCGACCTTACCCCCGCTGTACTACAGAACGCCAGTGACTGTCTGTCCGCAGTCTCCAATATCATGTCCGCTCTCTATCTGAAACTCAACCTCTCCAAAACTGAACTTCTTCTGCTCCCGCCGTCTACTAACCTCCCTAAATCTGACATTTCCCTCTCCGTGGGTGGTACCACAATAACACCCCGGCAGCAGGTGCGCTGTCTGGGTGTTATGTTTGACACCAATCTCTCCTTCACATCCCATATACAATCCCTTGCCCGCTCTTGCCGCTTACACCTAAAGAACATCTCTAGAATCCGCCCTTTTCTCACTATGGAAACAAAAACCCTCACTGTTGCATTGATCCACTCTCGCCTGGATTACTGCAACGCTCTATTAATTGGCCTCCCCGTCACTCGACTATCCCCTCTCCAGTCCATACTTAATGCAGCGGCCAGGACCGTCCATCTGGGTAATCGGTACTCGGACGCGTCCGCTCTTCGCCAGTCCTTACATTGGCTGCCCATTCATTATAGGATCCAATTCAAAGTACTTGTTCTCACCCACAAAGCTCTCCACAGTGCGGCACCCCCTTACATCTCTTTTCTCATTTCTGTCTATCGGCCTAGCCGATCGCTGCGCTCTGCAAACGACTTTCGACTAACCTCTGCACTAATCCGTACCTCCCACTCCCGACTCCAAGACTTCTCCCGTGCTGCTCCTATCCTCTGGAATGCTCTACCCCAAGAAATCAGGACTATCCACAATTTGCATAGTTTCAGGCGCTCCCTCAAAACACACCTGTTCAGAGTGGCCTATCACATTCACTAATCAAAGTCATTCTCTGTGTAAGTGTGCGTGTGTAGCCCATTCACTATCTCCATCCATCCTTCACTCCCGCAAGATGGCTGGACCTTCATTGTAAATACACCATTGTATATACACCCCTGTACTCTGTATCTCCCTCACCTCATTGTAGATTGTAAGCTCTCAGGAGCAGGGTCATCTTATTTTGCTTTAATTATTGTATTGTTAGCGTTGTTACTTATGACTTGTGTTTTGAAACTGTTAAACTGTAAAGCGCTGCGGAATATGTTGGCGCTATATAAATAAAGATTATTATTATTGGTAACATCAGTATACAGTGGGGAAAACAAGTATTTAGTCAGCCACCAATTGTGCAAGTTCTCCCACTTAAAAAGATGAGAGGCCTGTAATTGACATCATAGGTAGACCACAACTATGAGAGTCAAAATGAGAAAACAAATCCAGAAAATCACCTTGTCAGATTTAGCAAGATTTATTTTGCAAATTATGGTGGAAAATAAGTATTTGGTCATTAACAAAAGTTCATCTCAATATTTTGTTATATATCCTTTGTTGGCAATGACAGAGGTCAAGCGTTTTCTGTAAGTCTTCACAAGGTTGACATACACTGTTGGTGGTATCTTGGCCCATTCTTCCATGCAGATCTCCTCTAGAGCAGTGATGTTTTGGGCCTGTTACTGGGCAACAGAGACATTCAAATTCCTCCAAAGGATTTCTATAGGGTTGAGATCTGGAGACTGGCTAGGCCACTCCATGACCCATAGGGGTGAGGAGGGACGCTGTGGGCTTCACTGAGCGGTCACTTTCATCATTTCATCGTTTCTGGTAATATGTACCTTTTATCTTTTATATTATGTTACCTTTTATATTATGACATGTTGTTAAGCTAGCTACTTTTGGCGATATGTAGCATTTACCATTTTTTAATGATATATAGTTCTGTCAGCTCAGTCTTTTCTTATGCAGCTATTTAGCTTTGATGTTGCTGTTGACCCATTTGTTTTGTAGTTTCTAGCATTTGACTTTAAATAATTATAATTCTTACATGGGTTTGTAACTTAGCACATAATACATTGTATCCCAGCGTCCCCCTGGTTAGGGCGCTCTTGTACTGTATTTTATCTCTATTTTTACAACGATACCCCCTTTTTTTTAACAAAATTACGGTATATTGATTAATAAAGCATTTACCAGTATATTATAATTTTTATGTTTTGGATTTCTTCATTCGGCTATTTTTTATGCAAGTCCAAACTTTGTTGTTATTATCTGATTTCAAGTGCCAATCACTGTTATTTTTTGGACAATTTAGGATTTATCCAATATCTATTGTCGGTAGCATTCCTGGGGAGCAGTCAGACGTTGAGCATTCTCTATACACAGTGACTGCTGGCTGTTTTACATAGTCTGCAGGCAGTTGTTGGGACCCGAGAAAACTCTGATCCTGCCAGATTAACCCCAGACATGCCAAGTACCCTTTAACCTCTTGTTTCAGTTGTTTTCTATTAGTTGATTGGCTTGTACAATTTTCTCATATAGTGTGGCTGGTGACCAATTCCTAGCGCTGAAAGTCTGGTGACCACAAGGTAAATAACATGAGAACAATGACACAGATATATTATCCATTGTTCTGTCTGCATCAAAAGTGGAGTTGGCCTGTTTACACAGGCTATTAAATGACCATTGATAGGCAAACATGTAGCGGATCGGAGCTTCATTATGGTCGTGGGTCAGAAAGTGTAAATGAACCATGATTTTTTTCCTAGAAATGTTTTACAGAAAGTGATCCGTTCTCTTTGAAGTAGTAATACCAGAAGTAGCAGCAGGACTGGATATCCAAAAGGATCGTGGTTATTGTTTGATCTGTTCAGAGAATACGCCCATGCAAACCAAAAGGTTTCTTGACAAACTTTGCTCCAAACACCTGTACTATTTTAAAAGTAGTAAGATATGATATGGTTACATGTCCGGACTTAACTGTGGGAGCCGTAACTTTCTCTTTTACTAAAATGTCTACACTTTTTCATGTTATTGCTGTTTTATAAGGCTATGTGCACACGGTGTGGATTCTGCTGCGTTGTACAGTACCATTGTTTCAATGGTCAAACCAAAAACGCTGTGCACATGCTGCGGATTTTTCCGCGCGGATTTGCTGTGGGTTACAATCCGCAGCATGTCAATTCTTTGTGCGGAATCCGATGCGGTTTCACACCTTATCCATTGTGAGGTGTGAAACCGCAGGCTAATCCGCAGGTAAACCGCAGGACTTTTGACCTGCGTATTTACCTGCGGATTTTTACAAATCCGCGGGGACAAATCCACAGCTCTCAAAACTACGTGTGCACATAGCCTTAAACACAGACAAAGGTATGCATGCTCTGATTAACATTGTAATATAATATTTATTAACCCTTTACGGACTGGGGAATTTTTCTTTTTTGCGCTTTCATCTTTTCCTATCCTTGTTCCAAGAGCCATATTTGTTTTAGTTATCGGTCAACATTGCTGTATGAGGGCTTGATTTTTGCGGGTCGACTTGTAGTTTTAAATTACACTTTTCATTTCACCACATAATGCACTGAAAAAAAACAGGAAAACAAATCCAAAGGCAATGAAATTGTGAAAAAAAAACAACGCAATTCTGCCATAGTTTTTTGGGGGTTTATATTAACAGCATTCATTGTATGGCCAAAATAACCTGGTAAAATGATTCTCTAGGTCTGTAGAATTACGTTAATACCAAACTTGTCCAGTATTTTTTTTAATTATTTTAGTGGTGAAAAAAAATCTGAGATTTGTAAGAAATAAAATGATTTATGTTGCCATTTTCTAAGACCCATAACATTTTTACTTTCACATCCTTCAGCTGTGTGAGGACTTTTTTTTTGTGCCCCAAGTCTATTTTGGGGTAACACAGTTGGCACCTGCCTGGTATGAAGCCAACACAGCTTCTGAGCAGGCATCATGCTCTCTTTAGCGACCTATAATGAAAACGGACATCACAAATCATTAAGAGGTTACAGGGAATCTGTCACCCTTTTTAGTGATATCATATAATGATATAATTCAATTGTGTGTCACATAAGGATTCTCTTAGTACTTTTGCTTCCCCCTGACCCCGCACCTTTCATGCATAAATACCTTTTTTATATCGGTTCAGATGTATGAAAACTTCCACGGTCCGGTCCGCTGGGCGGGGCTTATTCACCTGCTCCCCCTCCCTGTCTTGCTCTACACAAGAAGAAATACATAGAGCAAGACAGGGAGGGGGGAGCAGGTGAATAAGCCCCGCCCAACGGACCGGACAGCTGCAGTTTACATACATCTGAACCGATATAAAAAAGGTATTTAGGCATGAAAGGTGCGGGGTCAGGGGGAAGCAAAAGTACTAAGAGAATCCTTATGTGACACACAATTGAATGATATCATTATACGATATCTCAAAAAAGGGGTGACAGATTCCCTTTAATAATCTGCTTCCAAGCACTAATCTGGGAGATCACAGCTCTATGGCAGTAGTGTTTGCTTATACTTTACAAAAACACTGTGTAAAGGCCCTATGACATGGGATAATGATTGAGTAGAAACATTGGTTCCTGTCCTGACCCTTGCTGAGAGCCGACCGTATGACTTAGTTTGTCATTTAATCGCATCTTTTATGTGGACATTACTTATTATCAGCATTTGTTGGCAGCTCAACCCCCGTGCACGAATGTTTAGTCCTGTAAACAAGCTGTACACTATGAAAGATGAAAGCTCTTGTAGCAGGAGAATGACAGGAATGATAGGAAAAGCAAGTTAATTCCAAACTTGCTTATTTTCATGCTGTTTAACCCCTTAACCCGGGAGCTTTTTTCGGTTTTGCGTTTTCGTTTTTCGCTCCCCTTCTTCTCAGAGCCATAACTTTTTTTATTTTTCCGCCAGTATGGCCATGTGAGGGCTTATTTTTTGTGGGACGAGTTGTACTTTCGAAAGACACCATTGGTTTTACCATGTTGTGTACTCAAAAACGGGAAAAAAATTCCAAGTGCGGTGAAATTGCAAAAAAAGTGCAATCCTACACTTTGTTTGGCTTTTTTTTGCTAGGTTCACTAAATGCTAAAAGTGACCTGCCATTATGATTCTCCAGGTCTTTACAAGTTCATAGGCACCAAAGATATCTAAGGTCTCTTTTATCTAAGTGGTGAAAAAAGATCCAATGTTTGCTTTAAAAAAAAAGCGCAATTTTCCAAGACCTGTAGCGTCTCCATTTTCTGTGATCTCGGGTCGGATGAGGGCTTATTTTTTGCGTGCCGGGCTGACCTTTTTAATGATACCACTTTTGTGCAGATACGTTCTTTTGGTCACCCGTTCTTGCCTTTTAATGCAATGTCGTGAAGACCAAACAACGTATGGTCTTATTTTGATTGGGGCGAAACGGGGTGATTTAAACTTTTGGTTTTTTTATTCAATAGGAGGCTAGAAGCATGCCATACTTGATCGGATCTGCTACATATAGGAGATGCTCAGATCGCCTATATGTAGCAGAAATGCAGCATTGCTATGACCGCCGACCACAGGGTGGCACTCATAGCAATCTTCCGGCAACAACCATGGCAACCCGTCGCTGACCCCCGATCACGTGACGGGGTTGGAGATGTGCTCATTTCCGGCCAGGCGCCGGAAGCGCTAGTTAAATGCCCACTGTCAGCGTTTGGGATTTAACTAGTTAATAGGCACGATTCCGCCCGCGCCTATTGCAGACACATGTCAGCTGTTTATAACAGCTGACATGTCACGGATTTGAGGTGGGCTCACCGCCGGAGCCCACCTCAAAGTAGGGGATACTAACCGCTGATGTACTATCCTGTCAGTCAGTAAGGGGTTAACTAAGTAAGCAATTGACCAACTTGAGAATACCTCTATAAATACTTAAATTTAAAAGATAAGTCTGGTCATTGTGGCTATGTACATGTGTTGTTTCCTGAAATAACAAGAAAGGCAAGCCTAAAAAGGCCTTAATGGCAAGTGGGAAATTTTCAAGTTTTCATTTTTAATATAGATTATGATATGGGAAAAAATAACAAAAATTAGAACATAAAAAGAAATAAATACATTTAAACACAAAAACCTGATTTGCTTAAAAAGTATTTTTTTGATGATTGCTTCCTTTTAAGAGGCCATTAGATAACAGTTAGTTGGTCAGGTGACTAACTGATGTGTGGTGGGCACTGCGACTCTCTCCCAACAGATGTCAGGAGAAACAGGGGGCTGGCAGTCTGAATTTTGTTTTCCGGGGGATATGCCACCACCAGAGATCGACCAAGGAGTGCGGACTGTTAACTCTCAACCAAACGTGTTTAGCCAACATCTATTTCATGTGTGTGGCCAGCGAATGTATGAATATCTCACCCATAGACTAGATTGCTTGCATACTAGCACTGATATACAGTGCCTACAAGTAGTATTCAACCCCCTGCAGATTTAGCAGGTTTACACATTCGGAATTAACTTGGCATTGTGACATTTGGACTGTAGATCAGCCTGGAAGTGTGAAATGCACTGCAGCAAAAAAGAATGTTATTTCTTTTAATATTTTTTTTTTAAATTGTGAAAAGTTTATTCAGAGGGTCATTTATTATTCAACGCCTCAAACCACAAGAATTCTGTTTGGTTCCCCTAAAGTATTAAGAAGTATTTCAGGCACAAAGAAGAATGAGCTTCACATGTTTGGATTAATTATCTCTTTTTCCAGCCTTTTCTGACTAATTAAGACCCTCCCCAAACTTGTGAACAGCACTCATACTTGGTCAACATGGGAAAGACAAAGGAGCATTCCAAGGCCATCAGAGACAAGATCGTGGAGGGTCACAAGGCTGGCAAGGGGTACAAAACCCTTTCCAAGGAGTTGGGCCTACCTGTCTCCACTGTTGGGAGCATCATCCGGAAGTGGAAGGCTTATGGAACTACTGTAAGCCTTCCACTGCCTGGACAGCCTTTGAAAGTTTCCACCCGTGCCGAGGCCAGGCTTGTCCGAAGAGTCAAGGCTAACCCAAGGACAACAAGGAAGGAGCTCCGGGAAGATCTCATGGCAGTGGGGACATTGGTTTCAGTCAATACCATAAGTAACGCACTCCACCGCAATGGTCTCCGTTCCAGACGAGCCCGTAAGGTACCTTTACTTTCAAAGCGTCATGTCAAGGCTCGTCTACAGTTTGCTCATGATCACTTGGAGGACTCTGAGACAGACTGGTTCAAGGTTCTCTGGTCTGATGAGCCCAAGATCGAGATCTTTGGTGCCAACCACACACGTGACGTTTGGAGACTGGATGGCACTGCATACGGCCCCAAGAATACCATCCCTACAGTCAAGCATGGTGGTGGCAGCATCATGCTGTGGGGCTGTTTCTCAGCCAAGGGGCCTGGCCATCTTGTCCGCATCCATGGGAAGATGGATAGCACGGCCTACCTGGAGATTTTGGCCAAGAACCTCCGCACCTCCATCATGGATCTTAAGATGGGTCGTCATTTCATCTTCCAACAAGACAACGACCCAAAGCACACAGCCAAGAAAACCAAGGCCTGGTTCCAGAGGGAAAAAATCAAGGTGTTGCAGTGGCCTAGTCAGTCTCCTGACCTTAACCCAATTGAAAACTTGTGGAAGGAGCTCAAGATTAAAGTCCACATGAGACACCCAAAGAACCTAGATAACTTGGAGAAGATCTGCATGGAGGAGTGGGCCAAGATAACTCCAGAGACCTGTGCCGGCCTGATCAGGTCTTATAAAAGACGATTATTAGCTGTAATTGCAAACAAGGGTTATTCCACAAAATATTAAACCTAGGGGTTGAATAATAATTGACCCACACTTTTATGTTGAAAATTTATTAAAATTTAACTGAGCAACATAACTTGTTGGTTTGTAAGATTTATGCATCTGTTAATAAATCCTGCTTTTGTTTGAAGTTTGCAGACTGTAACTTATTTGCATCTTATCAAACCTGCTAAATCTGCAGGGGGTTGAATACTACTTGTAGGCACTGTAGGTGACTGTGTTACAACTCACTGTATTCCATGTAGTCGTGCCCTGGTACTTTATCCCAATTCATGTTTTCCCAAAACAATCCCAGTAAACTGGGACAATTAGACTGGTTTTACACTTGCCGTGTTTTTGCTGGCTGTTATTGCGGCCCCAATGCATTTCCATGGGTTCGCAAAAACAACCCGCAAAAATTAGTAGGAGGGCCGTGCTCTGTATTTGCGGCCGTGAAAAAATATCGAGCTCGCTCGATATTTTTCACGGCTTACGGACACAGCCGCACTGCATTTCAATGGTACAGCAAAAACAACGTTGGCTTGTTTTTGCGGTACACCGTATTTGCGGATTGTCGTTTTTTCCCTGCTATTTGTTATAACAGGGAAAAACGGCGATCCGAGAAGGTTTTTTGCGGCCTGTTTTTGCGGAAGAACGTGGAAATTACGGCCATACGGCCTGCAAACACAGCCCGTAAAAACGGGCTGCAAAAAATACAGCAAGTGTAAAACCAGCCTTAATGGACATTTCTACAGTAAGATAATCGTGAACGAGTGTTATTAAATACACTTGTTTTATGATTATCATAAACAAGCTGCTGATCATCCAGTAATGATGTTTTGTGCAGTATAATAGATCATCATTCTTGCGGGTGCCTCGTCCTGTGTAAATGGAACCCATTGTGCCGAGAATTATAGCAGCCTATGTGCACTGAACGGTTGAGTGCATCATTATCTTTGGCCTCCCTGAGTAGACAGGCATGTAAACGACCGCCGATCGGAAAAAGTTTATTGATTGTAGTCATACTGTGTAGCGTTGCCATCCATGTAAACAGACCATTAGGCTGGGTTCACATGTAGCGGAACTCTCGAGGAAATTACCGCGAGAGTTCCGGAATTCCATTCCGCGGGAAAATCGCATTTTAAATTCCCGCGATTTTCCCGCGGAAAAACTAGCATTTTGCAAGCGTAATTAGCTTGCAGAATTGCTAGCATTTTCCAAGCAATCTGTAGCATCGCTTGGAGAACTGATTGACAGGTTGGTCACACTTGTCAAACATAGTGTTTGACTAGTGTGACCAACTTTTTACTATTGAGGCCGCCTATGTGGCCTCAATAGTAAAAGATAGAATGTAAATAATAATAATAAAAAAAATATATATTGTTATTCTCACCTTCCGACGTCCCGCGCAGCCTTCCCGCCTCTCTCCACGCTCCCGGACCCAGTAATCCTTTGCGACAATTACCGCGATGACGTCCGTTCTCGAGGGATAGCGAAGTCTCACGGTCATTCGCTCGACGTCATCGCGAATGACTGCAAGACTTCACTATCCCGCGAGAACGGACGTCATCGCTTGCAAAGACTTACTGGGACCGGGAGCGTGGAGAGAGGCGGGAAGGCTGCGCGGGACGTCGGAAGGTGAGAATAACAATATTTTTTATTTTAAATTCTATTTTTTACAGGGATATGGTACCCAAAGCCCGGAGGACAGTCTCCTCTCCTCCGGGACGTGGGTACCATCCTCAAATGTTCTGCTTACTTTTCGCATGGTGTGCACAGCCACATGCGGAAAGTAAGCAGAACAATGCATTCCTATGGGTGCGGGATCGCCGCTATTCCGCGAAATTAATGAGCATGCTGCGTTTTTTACCGCGAAGAAATTCCACCGCGGTAAAAACCGCAGCATTAGCACAGCATTGCGGAATCCCATAGAAATGCATGGGATGCTTATTTTTCGCGGCAAAATTGCGCGGTTAAAACCGCCGCGGAAATGCGAAAAAAACGCCACGTGTGAACTCAGCCTTAGACTCTAAATGAAAAAGAAAATGAAAATAAAGAATTCTAGAGGACACAAAAACATATGTATACATGAATAATTAGGGCTGAAAAATAAAAACTAAGAAACTGTGAGTAGAGATCACCATGCCTACTGTCCTATTTACTGGGAGAACAAACTCTGTGGTGCCAGGTCACTATTGGCTAACCTCAATATAACCAAGCAGGGAGCTGGGACATAAAGAGAATGGTTGGGAGCATGAAGGTTGGCATCTGCCAACTTCTCCAATTCACAGGAATCTGTGGCCAGGACGTCCAAGAGAGAGTGATTTTACTAAATAGGCTTAGAAATTGCTATTAAATGGAATCTCCAGTGAAAGCAGTTTCCGACAGAATAATTAATTAGAGAATCACTTGTGAGTAATCTTCTGTCATCACTGTTTGCTAGGCAGCAGTATAACTACAGCTCAAATGTTGCTTAGCAACGCTTGCCATGGCCAGTAGGTGGCACATCCAGATATGCCAGCTAAATTGGAGATCTGAATAGGTCTTATTTTTATTTTTTTGCTTTACTCATTTATATAGCGCCATTAATTCCACAGCGCTTTACATTATTGTCACTGTCCCTGATGGGGCTCACAATCTAAATTTCCTATCGGTATGTCTTTGGAATGTGGGAGTTGACTGGGGTACCCGGAGGAAACCCACGCAAACACTGGGAGAACATACACCTACTCCTTGGTGTTCTTGTTGGGATTTGAACCCAGGACCCCAGCGATGCAAGGCTGCAGTGCTAACCACTAAGCATCAACTGCATCGCTACCAGTAGGTGGCACCGGTAAGGAAAAAAAGGGGGCATTGGAAGGAGGAACACAAAACCTAAAATAACTAAAAAGACTGAGTCCGCAGGATGTTCTGTATGCTCTTCCATGAGTTCATTTTTCCTTATTTCTTCCATTTTCTGCCAGCAAACAGCTGATGTGGCAGACAGAGCAGTAGAGAGAAGCTCCTTGTACAGCCAGCTGTTTAACAGCTCCTTCAGCGGTTAGTTGCTCCTAAACACTCCACCGTTCCCATGCTTGAGTTCCAAAAGGAAGAGGAGACTGAGCTACTGTCAGACAACGGTTCCTGGAGGATTATCTACCATAAGAGCAAAAGATTGGGCATGTCAAAATTCAACATGACCAATATTTTTTTCCTATCATCTGCTGGAGAAGAGTTAGTAGATTAGAAATCATCAGCTTCGACAGAAATTGTGTTGTTGTGAATGGAAAATCACAAATAGAAGAGACCTGGCTGCTACACATTCTGACAGGTCAATGAAGTGAAGCATTTATTGTTGTTCTTCCCGTTATGCCATGTACTATATGTTATCCCTGGATATTCTAGGTAGAACATTCAGCCTACATAGCACTTATTTAAAGTATATATTTTTTTAAACATTACGTCTCCCCTCCCTTAAATATATTGCCAATCGGTGGAGTATGGGTTTTTATACCCCGACCAATCGCTCAAAAATAGAAAAATAAAAACGCCCTGAAAGCTGAAAGCACACACAGACTGGTGCACAGGTTCAATAAAAAGTCTTAAAAGGATTCAACCAGGCTTGGGATGAAAGTCTACAGTCCGACTAGTTCTGTGCAGGCTCACTCAATTCACTTGTATTCAGCAAGGCCGTGCACGTCTAGTCGGAATGGGGTCACAAGTATGTAAATCTCATACTCGAGTCACATGACAGTCAGCCCTTGCTGCCGGCACCAGTGAATCCTGACTGCGTGTGGTGCATGTGCTGTGAGGCTATATGCACATGTTGAGTATTTGCCTGCAGAAATTTCTGCAAGGTTTCTGCATTTCTAGGCAGCAAAAATGCTGCGGCAAAGAACGTGCATTTTGCCGTCGTTTTGTATGAGTTTTTTGCATGCGTTTTTGTATAGCAATGAAGGGTTTTTTGAGCTAAATAAAGATATTAAAAAATAGTTTTGTGATGTAATTTCTTGGATCAACACCACCTTTTTCATTCTGATGCAGTAGCATCAGACTAATGGGTTAGGGCTTGGTGTCAGCAGCTGTAATTGACACCAAGCACTAGCTTTAGTAATGAAAAGGTGTCAGCACGACACCCACATTACTAAGCCAGTAGGTAAACGCAAACACATTGTCACCAGCCTATGTAGGAACATTAACAGAATGAACCTACATAGGCTGTAACCAAACAGCAACTCTTAATCTAAAGAAAAAAAAATTGTGTGGCCTTCATAACCAGCAGAGGGAAGATGTTAATATTCTGGAAAGGAGCCAATAACCATAAAGGTTCCCAGGCTATTAATATCAGCCCACAACTCTTTGCTTAGCCTTTACTGGCTTGTTTACAGGGGGATCCAAGAAAAAAATGACACCGGGTCCCCCTATAAAATCTAACCAGCAAAGGCTAGGCAGACAGCTGTGGGCTGATAATAGCCTAGGAAGGGGCCATGGATATTCCCCCCCAGGCTAAAAACATCAGCTCTCAGCCACCCCAGAAAAGGCGCATCTATAAGATGCACCAAATCTGGCGCACAGCCTCGCCGTGTCCATTTGCCCTGCAGAGGTGGCAAGTGGGGTGATGGTTGGGGGTGTTGATGTCACGTTTATATTGTCAGGTGACATCAAGCCCACAGGTTAGTAATGGAGAGGCGTGTATAAGACGCCCCTATTACTAACCTTATAGTCATATTATAAAAAAAACACACACCCAGAATAGTCCTTTATTTGGTATAATGACAGACTCCTTTATTGAATCAAAATTAAACAAAACTTACCGAACACCTAATCCACTGACGCCGTCTCCTGCAACAAAAATAAAATAAACCACAATATTCCTCACCTGTCCGCAGAGAAGATAATCCATAATGTCCTATGACGATCCTGATGTCTTTGGGAGCAGTCACTGATGTGCTTGCTCTCATAGTCAGCCAGCGATACAATGGCAGGAGGTACTCGCTCCCACAGTGTATCACTGAGCTGCCGTGAGAAAGTTCACATCACGCAGCAGTGGTGCCATAAGTGAGCACCGGAGCTGATCAGCTGATGAACTCTCTCAAGGCAGCTCAGTGATACACTGCGGGAGCGATTACCTCCTGTCAGTGTATCACCGGTGGACGGGTAGAGCGTTCACATCTCCTGATGTGACTGTTCGGTACAGGTGAGATCACAGTGGGACACTCGGGATTATGTGGACTATGGCGGACAGGTGAGTATATGTTGTTTTTTATTTTACATTTTTTCTGGGTGAGGAGAGCACATTTGGTGTTAGGTGAGGATAATGTGTTTTTTATTTTTATTGAATCAAGGGAAAACTAAATCAAAAAAGTGATTTTGGCTCATGATAAGTTGTCTCCTTTTATTCCTCACATGTGGTTGATGGCAAATTCCATGAACTTTATCTTGTCCTGCTGTATATATTGGGGCAGATTTATTGTTGAAAATATGGAAATTTTGGGGTAACTGTCATGATTTTGGTTATTTGAAAATTTAATTGAGTATCTGCTTGCCATTTTTTTCGCCTACAATTAGCCTGCAAAAATATGGTAATTGCTTTGCAATTTTTGACATTTTTTCTTCTTTTTTTCATCTCTGTCCTATCATGATATTGTTTTCTCACCTATATTGGTAGGGAATTAACAGGGGAGTGAGGGACAGCCCTCGATGAGTAGGGGCTCCAAAAAATCATTTCTTAGGGTGCCAACCTCCACAGCCAGGCAGGGATCAGACAGGGATACTGCAGGGATATTGTAGGCCTATTATTTGGTCAATATTTGAGGTTATTAAACCATTTGTATCACTGGGTAGGTGATTTTTTAAATAATTTTTTTATTAAAGAAACTGTTTTTAGAGGGATTATATGTTCACTTTTTTGTAATTGAATTAGCTTGCATAAGGAATCCATTGCGTTTTTGGTCCACTTCTGCGCAAAAAAGCACTGCGAAAACGAATCAAAAACGCACCGTGTGCACTTAGCCAGAGGATTCTAAAGTTTGCAGTCATATATAGTGACTACAGGCTTTCATCCAATATCTGGACAACCCTTTTGAAAGCATTCTTGTGTAGCTATACGGTGATGGAGGGGTGCTGATCCAACAGGAATGGGGGGTGACCCACTTCTTGGCGCCGACAGACACGAGACAGAGAAAAGAGTTATATTCAACAGATTCCGCTTTATTGGCCGCCTTTCTGACAACCAGCACAATTCTTGACAGGAATTTTCACTGTTCTCTTGCTCACAGAGCCGGGTACCTTCACTTCTTGATTGTCACCGTCGTGGTGTCCTTTAGGGCTCTTCCCACCGTGGCTGCCCTAGGCACATCCACCATGGCGTTTCACCCTTCAAAGTACACCGAACACTTGGTACTCACAAACCGTCTCTGTCCGCGGCTACTGTCCTTTTTGGGTCACCCCCCGTGACCGTCTCCACTGTCAGTTACTCTCTGTAGGTTTTTTTCCAACTTTCTCCCTACAGCAGGTCCTCCTCCCTAGTGAGCTCCCTTGGCTGACTGGACTTTCCAGAACCTTCCCTGACCTCTTATACTCCCAGTCCCAGTAGCCCCGCCCACTATCACGACAGTTACCTTTGACCAATGGCAGTTACCTTGACCCAGAGCAGTTACACAGTCACCCTCTCCTATACTCCCCACTGCCCTCTAATGACACCCTTTTCACTATCTCTCTGTCTCTTACTACAGACAGACCTGTCCATCAGCTCAACCTCCCATTTGCTTTAAGCATTCTTTAAGTACATGCTCAGTAGTGAGGAAGGGCTGTGGAGTTGGGAGTCAGGGAAAATGAGGAGTAGGAGGTTTGGATTACTGACTCCACATCCTTGGTATTCTCCCTGTCTCTTTTTTTTGACTGTCCTTTGTCCCTGTGGAGACACCTGTCCGTCAGAGGGAGTGGGGTGGAGAAAAGCCATCGGAAACCTACCTTGGACTAGTCAGCTAAGACTCATGGTCTTTGGACAGCATTTCAAAGTGTGTTTTCTCTGATACATGACTGCAATAACATAGTTGCAATAACACACCCAGACTCTGATTCATCCCTTTATGGGGCCAAGCAGCTTCCTCCAGTAGGTGGCATTAAAGAGATTACATTTTTCCTCTCGGTTTTGCATGGTTCATGTAGGCTCACAAAACCGAGTATGGTAAGTACATTCCTTAGGCCTCTTTCACACTTCAGTTTTTTGCATCAGTCATAATCCGCCAAAAGGACGGATGGCGGATCCGTTGTAGTACTGATGACAACGGATGCCGAGAGAGAGAGAGAATTTTTTTTTGTCCGGCACCCAGAAAGAATTTAGGGTTAAATCAGTGTCTGGAGGATCCGCCAGAGAAAAAAATGTTGCAAGCTCCGTTTTGAAATCTTTGAGGATGGTGACGGACAGCAACTTTTGGCGGATCCGCAAAAAAAACGGATGCAACGGACGGCAATCCGTCACAATCCACCTATAATGGAAGTCAATTTGGAAAAAAACGGATCCTCAAAAGAAAATTGCGGATCCGTTTTTTTCAAAACCTGGCGGATTGTGACTGATTGTAAAAAACTGAAGTGTGAAAGAGGCCTTACAAAGCGTTCAGATTAATTGCTTCTCAGTATTTCTGCATGTTTACATGCCACTTGATTTGCTGTAAAATAAATACTGGTTATGAATGGAATAGGCAATCACATTAATTATAGCACAGTTAAAAGAAAAGCAAGTGAAATCTCTGTCCAGTTTACATTACTTGTATACATACAAATGGTCATGATTAATCAACTATTTCACACGAAAGAGGGTAGGTGAGTCCAAAACAACAGCCGAGTTTTCTTTTACCCTGCACACAGATTTGTGACTAATCATTCTGATCTTACAGAAACTAGTCTCGTGGTACTGTATTTACACATAGACCGTAAAAGGGGGGTTGGTACAGTACTAAACAATTCATTACCGATTATTGACAGGTCATCACTGTGAGACCAGTGGAAGTACGTCACCCAGCACAGGCACATAACTGCCCTTACCTGCCTCCATTGTGCTAATCTGCAGGAGAATACCATACTAAACATATTCGATTGTCTAAATGAATACTAAACTGTAGGATAAAAATAAAGTTATATTCTCATTGCAATATAAATAATAATAATAAATTGCAGTTGCTTGCTTCCATTTGCTGAGGTGGTGCCGGTCAGTGTGCAGTAATAACTCCCCCTGCCACTTGAATAACATCCTGCTGTGCACACATGCTGATGAGCAGGATGACATTGAAGAACAAGTGGGCAGCTGCAGGGAGAATAAGAATTAATTTTCTCTCTGCAGCTAAACATCCAGCAAAACAGCTGCATATATTATGGTGTATGGTGTGTAACTGAAGATTACCATTAGGACACGAGGTAAATACTGTTTGTTGATGACGAGTTACCTTTAAAGGGGTTTTCTATAAAGAATTTTCACATATTACATTACAGCATTCATTTAACTCACTTCCAAACATGGATTTATACAAAATCTCAACTCAGTCCCGATTTGTGCTGCAAACTAACCACTACAGAAGTATAAAGTGTGTCATCTGCAATGAATGGCCAAATGATTGTAGCATCCGATGACCAAAGCAAGTAGGGCTGCGGAGTCGGTAACCACTGACTGACTCCTCAATTTCTCTGAATTCCAACTCAGACTTCCCAGCACTGGTCACTACTGATCATGTGCATAAAGTGCAGCACAGATTCATCGAAACTAAAGGCGGAGATCCTTAGGCTGGAGTCACACTAACCTGCGTAAAATACGGTCAGTATTTTACATGCGTAATACGGATGACAGACCCCTAAACAGTGCTCCGTATGTCATCCGTAATCGAGGTGTGGTCGCGTATTTTGCGCATATCAGCATCCGTATGTAATCCGTATGTAATCCGTATGGCGAGATTTTCTCGCAGGCTTGCAAAATGGACATATAATAGAGCCCTATGACAGTTTTAATAAAGAAATGAAAGAATAGATATAGACACATAGAATGCATATATATATAGATATATATATATATATATATATATATGTATTCTATGTGTCTATATCTATTCATTCGTTTCTTTATTAAACCTGTCAGTGTGAGTTTACTGTATAGCGCACTGAATTGCCGGCTTTGCTAAAAGACACCGGGTGCGTATTTCTCGCAGGTCACATGTGTGCTCCGTGTGTAATCCGTATTTTTTGCGCACCCATAGACTTGCATTGGCGTATTACGGGCGTAGTACGCTGACAATCGCAGCATGCTGCGAGTGGCACGGAGCGTAGGATACTGAGGAGAAATATACGGCTGGTGCGAGGGACCCCATAGAGAATCATTGGTCCGTGTCTAATGCGTGCTTTTTGCGTCTCTCACGCACCCGTATTCCTCGCCAGTGTGACTCCGGCCTTAGACCAGGAACAGAACAGACATTTATAGGACATTTCTGAACTTTCCCAAATTATTATGAAAACATTTACAGCACATCCTGCATTGTACTACTGTACCCAATGTATTATTATATATTTTAAGGATCGGAGTGGGTCCATTTTATACCGAACAACTCCACCAAAATGGACACCGACTCTGACTCCACGACTCCGACTACACAGCCCTGACGCAAGTCAAACATAATGTACACAAATTGTTCTCAATTACAGGCTTTGACGTTTATATGAAGGTCACTGACTAGCAGATTTTGGAATCAATAACCAGCACTTTCAGTAAGATATAGTTAGTTCTACACATATCAACATAATCATATTTGCAGATGGATCACAGCCCCAAATAAATCACAAATCGAAAATAAAAGTGCCAGAAATTGGTAGACAGATTAAACACTTGACCATCCAAGGGACTCGCTACACGACACAGGTGATATTTCAGTCATGGTCCAGTCCGGAGTTTATTTTCTGCTGTCTTCACTCCGGACTGGTCATGCGGGAGTTAATCTCCTCAGCCTCGTTCTGGAGCTAGCTGGGCTATTTCAGTCTCTCACAGCCTGCTGACCAGTGTTAGTGATAGCTCAAGCTTCCAGTTTAGAGCCTTTGACCCTTGTACCTTGGTGATCCTCCTGCCTTTGACTGATATTCACGTGTATGACCCGGACTGATTTCTGAACCCGTCTCTTGGTATTCGTCTTTGCTGTTTCGTTCCCTCTCTGGCATCTGACTCCCTGGCTTGTACCCCGACCACGTATTTCATCTCACGTTTTGGACCCCATGCTCATGTTCTGGCTTTCTGACTCTCGGCTTGGTATTGTGACTACGTGTATTGCTGCTCCTTCTGGTACGTCTGCTCCTGTTAGTTTCTGACTCGGTTCGTCTGACTATTCTCTCTCGTTACCTGTGGAACCTGTGCTGTTGCTCAGGGTTGCTGCTTAGTGTGTAACCTCTCTTCCCTCACCAGCTCCCCCTGGTGGAGGTTTCACTACAATTTCATGCATTTTTCACCATCAGGTCATACAAAATGAACACCTTTCTTTTTCTTATAATGGGACAGCCCTCTCTTATCCAGAGTAGAGGAACATACTAAGGCTGGTTTCATATTTGCGCTTTTTACATGCAGCGCACGGCGCCGCTAAGCCCCACCCCCTGCCTGCTCCCTGCCCCATCCGGTCAACGCTTCCTACTATCGCACACGGCTGCATGCGATCTGCGCACTCTATCTTTAGCATAGGGTGCGCAGACCGTGCGCTGGCAGGATTTTGGCATGCGCTGTGCACTTTTGAAGGTGCGCCGAACGCACCATGTTGCATTTTGGCGCGCTCGGCGCACCTTCAAAAGTGCGCAGCGCACGCCAAAATCCTACAAGCGCAAGGCCAGCGCACCCTATGCTAAAGATAGGGTGCGCAGATCACATGCAGCCGTGTGCGATAGTAGGAAGTGATGACCGGATGGGGCGGGGCTTAGCGGCGCCGTGCGCTGCATGTAAAAAGAGCAAATCTGAAACCAGCCTAACATCAAAGTCAGCTTTGTATTAGGTATTGTCATTCCATCATAGATTTTCAATCATTAACAATTAATTGCAGGGACACAAGTCTGGTAAGGACCTGCAAGGTGGAGGAACATTAAACAAACCTTTTCACGCATGTTGGCACAATTACCACTAGCTATTTCTACAATGCTCTTTTTAAAGCTATCACTCCAGAAAATCCTGCAACGTGAGCCTACACAGTCCTATAGGTGTAGAATAAACACACAGGCTGCATTCACACGTGTACGGCCCTGGGTCTCCTGATCCAAACTTAACAGTATTGTTTATCCCTATGAGACTGTCAAGTTTAGGTCAGGAAATCCATGACTGGTGAATGAATCGATAAGTACTCAGTCACACTCACACGGATGTCTGCATGCAGTTTTGCACAGTGCTCTTGTCACGCACTAGATCAGAGATTCTGTTGCAATCCTCGAAAAACTGAGCTTCGACATGTTTCAACGGAGCCACTCACCAAATTGAAGACGGTGGTGTCACTGTATGGCCTCTGTGCAGGCAATATTTGACTTTTTTCAACTTTCAGAACACGACAGTTTTCAGCATGTTGGAAAAGATGAACACTATCAGGTCAGAGGCAATACCGTGATTCCATCAGGTTAATTTAAAGACGTTGTCCACTACATTGTACAATGCCCTCCCCGATATAAACCTTGTAAAGAAGTATTTGTTGCAAAGAATTCTTGTTGCCATCTGTGCCTGTAAGCGGCGCTATTGCTGATTGCTCGCTTGGCATCATGTGACACCGGCTACAGCCGCCGCTCATGTCACATCAAATTCCAGATCTCCTGCATTCCCCTAGGCGTGACCCAGTTGCGTGCACCCCTCCTGATTGATGTGCAGTGAAACTCCGCCCACAGTCCAGTCAATCAGGATGGGTGCGCCTGATTGGGTCAAACCCGGGGGAATGGAGGAGATGCGGAACTTGACGTGACATGAGCGTAGGGCAGTGGCGACTTCTGCAGCCAGAGTCACGTGATGCTGAGTGAGCAGATAGCGCCGCTCACAGGCACAGATGTCAACAAAAGGTATTTACAAGAATACTTCTGTACAAGGTTTAAATCGCTGGGGGCATTGTACAATGTAGTGGACGTCTTTCAATCAGGGTGAATCCAGTTTGTTGCGATAGACAATCCGACATAGTGCTCGCCCCATAGCACTGTATAATTATGAATCGTGTGTCTAAGCGACTGAACTCACAGTTTAGCCTCAGGATAAACTTAATTAAAAGATTTGTTAAAGGTTCAGGTTAATATCCATGGCGAGTTCGAGTTGTGACTTCTTTCTGGCCCATATCTTGGTTATAGTACTTTACTTACAAGACTGGTTTTTAAAGATTTATAGGCAGTTACTATCTATGGCAACAACTGACTTTTCCTTCCTCAGTAAATGTGCATGTGTTCTGAAACGGAAAATAAGCCAACAAGCAAAACGTTCACCTCTCCCGACCTCTGCTGACACCCCCACACACATCACATAGACAGTTGTTGTCACTGAATCAGTTGATTTGGTTGATGTAATATATAAGGCCACGTTTATACTATGGTCAGGCCCATTAACAGACATCTAATGTCTGTAGCCAGCAGCTTAGGCTGTTATCTTGCTAAGGTACCACACACTACCAGTAGGGGAAAGTGTCCTGGGGATTGGCATCGTCTTCAAATTGAGGTAATTACTAGATAACAAGTAGCAGGGTAGCGCTCCCACCTACTCCAGGGAGATGAGAGAACTAGAGGGCCCAATACACAATAGATTGCTGTCTCTTGAACATTAAGTTTGGCCAATCGTTTGGCAGCTATGTCTCCTGATCCCTTCATGCTCGCTCTGCCGAACACTCCTTTGTTCTTTGAAAGAGATCTGCTGCCAAACTACTCTGGCAGCAGTTCATTTAGAGAAGAACAAAAGGATTGACATGCAGGATCCTTATCTCCCCTATCATATGTTTTGTGAGGTCGAGAGGTACTCATACTTAGGCCAGGGGTCACACTTGCGAGACACTCGTGTCTCGATACCCGGCACTGCCACCAGCACTCAGACCGGAGAGCTCAGCTGCACAGAAATACATGCAGCCACACACTCCGGTCCCGAGTGTCGGGTGTTGAGACGCGAGACTCGTATGAGTTTCTCGCAAGTGTGACTCCGGCCTTAGACTGTGGGTCAAGTCCGTTGATATCAGCAGATTTGTCATATGTTAGTCTAATGGTTATGGGAGCCTTAAATCCAACACTTGTGCACAAGTACTTTTAATGCCTGAACAAACAATGACGTCAAACAAACCTTGTAGCTCAACAACCAAGAGGAATTTGCCACAAATATGAGGATTGCTCTCTTAATGGTAAGATACAATCAGAAAATCACCTATGGTTTTTGTGTAATGTATATTTAACCCCTTTACCCCCAAGGGTGGTTTGCATGTTAACGACCGGGCCAATTTTTACAATTCTGACCACTGTCTCTTTATGAGGTAATAACTCTGGAACGCTTCCATGGATCCCAGTGATTCTGACAGTTTTCTCGTGACATATTGTACTTCATGTTAGTGGTAAAATTTCATTCATATAACTTTTATTTGTGGAAAAAAACGGAAATTTGGTGAAAATTTTGAAAATTTCGCAATTTTCCAACTTTGAATTTTTATGCTCTTAAATCAGAGATATGGCACATAAAATACTTAATAAGTAACATTTCCCACATGTTTACTTTACATCAGCACAAAATTTTTTTTTCCGTTAGGAAGTTATAAGGGTTAAAAGTTGACCAACGATTTCTCATTTTTACAACACCATTTTATTTTTAGGGACCACATCACATTTGAAGTCACTTTGAGGGGTCTATATGACAGAAAATACCCAAAAGTGACACCATTCTAAAAAAACAGATTCAAGAAGTTTATTAACCCTTCAGGTGCTTCACAGGAATATTTTGAATGTTTAAAAAAAAAAAATGAACATTTAACTTTTTTTCATAAAAAAAAATTACTTCAGGTTCAATTTTTTTATTTTACCACGGGTAACAGGAGAAATCGGACTGCAAAAGTTATTGTGCAATTTGTCCTGAGTACGCTGATACCTGATATGTGGGGGGGAGCCACTGTTTGGGCATATGGCAGAGCTCGGAAGGGAAGGAGCGCCGTTTGACTTTTTTACTGCAAAATTGGCTGGAATTCAGATCGGACGCCATGTCACGTTTGGAGAGCCCCTGATGTACCTAAACAGTGGAAACCCCCCACAAGTGACCCCATTTTGGAAACTAGACCCCCCCAAGGAACTTATCTAGATATGTGGTGAGCACTTTGAACCCCCAAGGGCGTCACAGAAGTTTATAACGTACAGCCGTAAAATTAAAAAATCATATTTTTTCCGCAAAAATGATCTTTTCACCCCCAATTTTTATTTTTCCAAGGGTAACAGGACCACGAAAGTTATTGTTCAATTTGACCTGAGTACACTGATACCCCATATGTGGGGATAAACCACTATTTGGGTGCATGGCAGAGCTCGGAAGGGAAGCAGTGCCATTTGACTTTTGGCTGGAATTGAGATCGGACGCCATGTCGCGTTTGGAAAGCCCCTGATGTGCCAAAACTGTGGAAACCCCCCAATTCTACATCCAACCCTAACCCCAACACACCCCTAACCCTAGCCCTAATGGGAAAATGGAAAAAAAATACATTTTTTTCATTGTATTATTTTTCCCTAACTAAGGGGGTGATAACGGGGGGTTTGATTTACTATTTATAGCGGGTTTTTATATTTGGCAGCTGTCGCACGCTAAAAGACGCTTTTTATTGTAAAAATAGTTTATGCATCATCACATTTTGAGAGCTATAATTTTTCCATATTTTGACCCACCGAATCATGTGAGGTCTTATTTTTTGCGAGACGAGTTGACGTTTTTATTGGTACCATTTTTGGGCACGTGACATTTTTTTGAACGCTTTTTACTGCGATTTTTGGGACGCAGAATGAACAAAAACCAGCATTTCATGAATTTCTTTTGGGGGAGTGCGTTTACACCGTTCCGCGTGCGGTAAAATTGATAAAGCGGTTTTATTCTTCGGGTCAGTACGGCTAGGCTATGTGCACACGTTGCGGATTCTGCTGCGGATCCGCAGCGTTTTTGGCTCTGCAGAACCGCAGATTTAGCTGCATTGTACAGTACCATTGTTTTCAATGGTAAAATGAAAAACGCTGTGCACATGCTGCGGTTCAAATCCGCAGCATGTCAATTCTTTGTGCGGAATCCGCAGCGGTTTCACACCTTCTCCATTGTAGAGGTGTGAAACTGCAGGGCTAAACCGCAGGTCTTTTGACCTGCTGATTTACCTGCAGATTTTTCCAAATCCGCAGCACCTTTCACTACGTGTGCACATAGCCTTACAGCAATACCTCATTTATGTTTTTTTTTTTTTTTTATGTTTTGGCGCTTTTATGCAATGAAAACAATTTTATATAAAAAATAATTATTTTTGCATCGCTTTATTTATTCTGCGAGCTATAACTTTTTTATTTTTTTGCTGATAATGCTGTATGGCGGCTCGTTTTTTGCGGGACAAGATGATATTTTCAGCGGTACCATGGTTATTTATATCCGTCTTTTTGATCGCGCGGTATGCATTTTTTTGTTCGGCAGTATGATAAAGCATTATTTTTTGCTTCGTTTTTATTTTTTAAGGTGTTCAATAAAGGGGTTAACTAGTGGGACAGCTTTATAGGGCGGGTCGTTACGGACCCGGCGATACCAAATATGTGCACTTTTATTGTTTTTTTTATTTTCAAAAAATGAATTTATTAGGGAATAATTTTTAATTTAGCGATTTTTTTTTTTTTTTTTTTTAAATTATTTTTACACTTTTTTTAACTTTATTACACTGTCCCAGGGGGGACATCACTGTTATGTGACAGATCACTGATCTGTCACATCACAGATCGCTGTGACAGATCAGCGATCTGACACAGGCGCTGCACAGGCTTCCTCATGCCTGCGCTCTGCAAGCATTGAGGAAGCCAGCTCCCTGCAGGCCCCCGAAGGTCGCCGCCGCCATACTGGATCCGGGGACCTGCAGGGAAGGAGGCCCCCAGAGCAGCGCAGCACATCGCGCTGCTCCGGGGGTCTCAGGGAAGCACGGAGGTAGTCCCCTCCCTGCGCGCTTCTCTCCTATGCCGCCGGTACACTGCGATCATGTTTGATCGCAGTGTGCCGGGGGCGGTCCAAGACCGCCCCTGACACATAGTGCTGGGTGTCAGCTGTGATAATCAGCTGACACCCGGCCGCGATCAGCGGCGCTTCCCCCGTGAGCGTAGCTGATCGCACTAGACGTACTATTCCGTCCTTGGGACTTAGGTCCCAGGTCACATGGACGGAACAGTACGTCTAATGTAGGAAAGTGGTTAAAAAAAAAATGAATAGTATTTTTTCCCTCATATCATGATGTCTATTTAAAAAAAAAAAAACATAATTGGTAATCTTACAATGTTCACACTGTTTACTGGAGCTATTTTAGACACATACATCATGTCCTCTCAGGTTTTTTATCATAAAAGACAAGATTACAATGAAAGGTAAGGGGATATTCACACACACGGTGTTCTTTCTGGCACCCGTTTGTTGATCCCATCGGGGCTTTCATACGAATCCCCCACAAAACTGAATTCGGGCGTATGCGCCGACCAGTCCATAGACTATAATGGTGCAGACAGTGCATAATTTTCGAGCATGTACGCCTACTGGAAGCGGATAGTCAGATGTAGCAGACTGTATCTGGGTTTCTATCTCCTATAGGCGTACATGCCCGAAAGTGATGCATGGCAGAGCACATGCTCACTGTTGGCACCATTATAGTCAATGGCCCCGTTGGCCCATTTTGCAGGGGATTCGGATGCAAGCCGTGACAGGACCAATGAACGGGTGCCAGAACACAGCGTGATAGCACCCTAAAGCTCCGAGCCCACATTCAGGAATAGTAGCGTTTTGGACGCAGTGTATTTTCGCTGCATCTAAAAGGCTGCATTCTACATTACAAGCACAGTGGATGGGATGTGCTTCTTTTTATCGCTGTGTAAACTGACCTGTGGTGCTGGTTTCTGAGCCGCAGCATGTCATTTTCTGTAGAGAAGACACTTGTTTCCTCTGTGTAATTTCCCCAATAGACTGTCATTAGATGCGGTAAATCCGCATAGTTCTAAAAGACAAGTGCGTAATGTAGAACACAGCGTGAAAATACGTTGCATCCAAGATGCTATTACTGATAGTGGGAATGTAGCCTAACAGATTCATTGCTAATGACATAGGATCCATCATTCACAGCTGACCCTGTTCCTCCTCTCTTCACAATGACCATTGCGTAGGCTCAATATATACTTTAATACAAAAGATAGGGTTGGGGCCTGATTGTTGTGGCTAATTTTCATGTGTTAATTCTTGAAACAACATGAAGTTAGGCACCATTTCATCAAGACTTGCTTTTTTTCTTGATGAAAGGATGTGGTGGAGTCAGAGGCACCTGATTCATTAAGAGGTGGACATATTATAGTGTAAAGTGCATAAGAACTTGACAGGAATTAGATAAGATGGCATCACCACGCCTTATCCATTTTGCCTTGAAAACAAATGATGCAGGATTTTTGTAAAACGTCATGGGGTGCAAAACTTTGCAATTTTTCAAAGCACTTTTACCATAAACACTTTGATGAATCGGAGCCTTTGAGTCCAAAAAAAAACCAGCCAGTGTAAAAATAGTTCTAATTTCTTTTATTTTTAATGCAGACTACGATATGAAAAAAAAATTAAAAATTAAATATAAACAATGTCATTTTCTGATGATAGGTAAAAAGAATCTAAGTAAATCTGTTTGACTATATGAAATTTTACATAAAATGAAATACTCCAAGAAAGTTTAAATCTCAAATACATTTGAAACTACAGGACCACTAAATGGTTAAGCATGGTCAAGAGGTCTAAGTAACAGGAATATGCACAAATATTTACATAAAAGATCAAGGCAATCACTGGGGAAAAGTAAAGGGCCTGTCACACACTAAGCGATATCGCTAGCAATATCGCTATAACGTCACTGGTTTTTGTGACGTTATAGCGATATTGCTAGCGATATCGCTATGTCTGATACCTCTGACCGGCTCCCCCGCTGGTTATCGCTGATCGCGCGAGAACGTCCTGGACTGTTTCTCGTCGTCAGCTTCCTGCTGGGACGACGAGCGACGCGTGGCCCAGTGTGACAGGTAAATAGCGACCCCCGACCCCTGCGATGTCACTGGTGAGATCTGCCTGTGTGGCAGCTCACTAGCGACCACTTAGCGATGTACCAGCGATCCTGACCGCGTCATATCGCTGGTCGGGATCGCTGGTACATCGCTAAGTGTGACAGTACCTTAAGGATCTAAGAGTGTAATTGGAGAGGAACTCCTATTCCCAGTCCTCATTCCTATTCATACATACAAAGGTTTTTATCAGAATATCTTAACGTCATCCTCTAATAAGCATTTCTTTGAAATCTGATTTGACTAATTAGTGGGGAATTAACAACCAGAACAATTAGGCTTTCAGGAGCAAAACAAACTTTTAAAGGGAACCTGCCACCATGAAAATGCAGTCCAGTCTGTAAGTATCACATTATGGAGCAGGAGGAGCGGAGTAGATTGATGTATAATTTTATTTGAAAAGATTCAATATACCCTGAGCGTTATACATTTAAATCCTCTGCTTTTTTTGGGATCTTCAGTCCAGTGGGTGGTTCTGTCAGTGATTGACAGCTTTCTTTCCCGTGTTGGATCAAAATTGGCAATGCAAGTCTATGGTTGCGTGAAAAACATAGGACCACACAAGGATGCTATCCAAGTGTGGTCCGATTTTTACGGCCTGACAGAGTGGAGGTGTGAAGAAAGTTTTTATCTCCATCCATGTGTGAGAAAACCAAATGCCACTCTGATCAATCTCTGATCAGAGTCTGATCAGAATAATGGTACTGTTTTTCTTGGATGGAGCGAGTACGGTCATGGGAGCCGAACGCTGACCTGGAGAGTCTATGCACAGTGGTAGCGTCACGGAGAAGATGAGCGAACGGCACTGGACACCAGAAAGTTCAGTAGTAGGTGAGTATATTAATACACTCACAATATAATGCATGTTCATATACACACACATTCAATTAAAAAAATGGAGATAGGAGTGCTTCTTTAAGGGATTACCCGGTCTAAATTGATAAGTCTGCAGTCACTCTGTGTGACTAGACTTAGGAATCCCCCCAGCGCACACACTGTGCGCTACGATGATTCACCTGTTTCTGAGGCAGGACCGGAGGGGATGTATGAGTTATACACTTATATTGAGAGAGGCGGCGCCCCTTTAAGTGACATGGCTGTCCAGGGCACATTGCCTAGCTCATTACATTTGTAAGGGGCGCGGTCATGCTCAATACAAGTGTGTGGCGGGAGGCTGTGCCCCCTAGATGGCTTCTTTCCAGGAGTATGCATACTGTATACATCACCGCCGTACCCGCCTCATCGGTGAATCCTCGAAGTGCACAGTGCGTACGATGCAGAATTGCAGACTTATCAATTTAGACCGGACAATCCCTTTAAGGAATGCAAGGTTGAATACCAATGAAACAGTCCTGAAACACTTGAATACCAACCAAGATATGACCGTGATGCATGTGAGAACCACAGCAACATGCTTTTTTTCCAATTGAGCATTCATGACTACCCAGTTTTGTGAGCTAATAGCGGTTTTACTGCAAAAATTTCCAAAATCTGCCATTTTGAGGAAATATCTAGTTTCAGGATTGTTTTTGGCTGCATTTTGGCATATCTATACTTATTGGATTATAGTTGTCTAAATGTGCAGATTTCAGTGTGCTCCTAACAGATGAGATAAGGGTCTAAATTTAAATGGCTCATCCGTTTGTTCTTCAGGCAAATAAGCTGCTGCCATAAGTCTGTCACTGGCTAAAGGTACTGTCGCGGTCAGGATCGCTGGTACATCGCTAAGTGGTCGCTAGTGAGCTGCCACACAGGCAGATCTCACCAGCGACATAGCAGCGGTCGGGGGTCGTTACTTACCTGTTAGACGAGGCGATCCTGACGTCCTCCCGCCCGCGTCCACGCGTCACTTGTCGGCGCCACAGGAAGCCCAGCAGGAAGCTGACGACGAGAAACGGTCCAGGACGTTCTTGCGCGATCAGCGATAATCAGTGGGGGAGCCGGTCGGAGGTAAGTATCACACATAGCGATATCGCTAGCAATATCACTGCTACGTCACAAAACCAGTGACGTTATAGCGATATTGCTAGCGATATCGCTTAGTGTGACAGGCCCTTAACTCCCCACACCGAACACATGAATGGTCAGGAGAGACCGTAAATGGGTGGCTGGCATTTGGGTACCTAAAAAACATTTCCCCATCCATTATCTTTTTTTTTTTTTAAGATGAACATAGCTTCTATTTAAAGAGAACCTTGCCTTGCTTTTAAATTCCTTTCTGGGGATTCCTTTCTATTTTTGAAAAATATTCAGGATTGAGAGTCCTCAGTAGTTGATACCTTTTAATGGCTAACTGAAAAGATGGTAATACATTGCAAGCTTTCGAGACTACTCAGGTCTCTTCATCAGGCTAGACTAATACAAAATCTGAAGTCACCTGATGAAGAGACCTGAGTAGTCTCGAAAGCTTGCAATGTATTACCATCTTTTCAGTTAGCCATTAAAAGGTATCAACTACTGAGGACTCTCAATCCTGAATATTTTTCTATCCACTGGCTAACACGGTACAAAGATATACATCTTTCCTGTTTCTATTTTTGGGCATTTGGTTCTAGGGCGACAATGATTGTGCGACTGCAAACCTCTGACAAGTCGCGCAACCAAAAACATATGTGCGACTTGTCTGTGACTCGTTGTCATGCAACTATTTTGTAATAAAACAATCGAATTGCAGGCAGGCATTTGAGTCACAAGTCACAGAAAACGTACACTGAAATCACTGAGGGCAAAGTAGCAAGTCACTAGTTACCAAAGTCCAACAGGGTTGACATTTTTTTTTTTTAACCAGGACTTCATAGCACTGGTCACTACTGAGCATGTGCATAAAGTGCAGCACAAATTCATCTCAGCTAAAAGCCGAGATCCTTAGATCAGGAACAGAACAGACATTTATAGGACATTTCAGAACTTTCCCAAATTCTTATGGAAACATTTACAGCACATCCTGCATTGTACTACTGTACCCAATCTATTATATATTTTAGGAGTCAGAGTCGGTCCATTGTACACCTACTCCAACTCCGACTCTGCTTTTTTCTGACAGTTACATCATGCTAGACTTCAAAATTATTAGATGTGATATTGCTGTCAAAGACACCGCACTGAACTTGCTCACTGAGCCAGTGCGCGTGTCCTGAGTAAAGCGAACAGTGCTCAAAGCTACCTGTGGAGCGGGCAGCAACCGAGTAGATGTATACTTCACACCCGCAGGACCTGAATCATGTGACTGCTAGAGGCGTGGCCTAAACTCCACAGAGCTAGGAGCTGCAAGACAATTCCTAGCAGAGTAACTGCGAGACAAAGTTACCAAGGGGCATAGACAGTGAGAGTAGTCAGGACGTAGCCAATGAGTCACACACAGAGATAACTGCAAGGTACCAGAGGGACGAGCAGAGAGTAGTCAGGTCACAGGCAATGCGTCATACACAGATAATAACGCAGTACAAAATCAACAGGCAAACTCACAACGGGAAACAGAATCGGGTCAGAACCATATAAACAAGCTATAGCAACAAACAGGCACACGGGGGTCAGTACACTCGGCCAAAGGCAAAAGTATAACTGGCAGGGATTGAAGCTACCCAGGGGTTTATGAAGCTCTCCCAGAACCAGAAAGAGGCCACAATCATTAACCCCAAGTGTGCAGGTCAAAACCTGCACAGAGCTCCAGACATTAACCCCCGGTGTGCAGCTCAAAAACCTGCACTGGGATCATGACAATTGCAATGCGACACAGATATCTTTTTGTAATAAATGTGTTAACATAAATAGGAGGTATATTAGGGCTGTCAACAAATACTTTTAGAATATTCATTTTTTTTTTATATATAATTGTGTTGGATTACTGTTGATGTGCTTTTCAATATGTTGGGGGCTGGTTAAATGTAGTTTGCCTGTTAACCTCTGTGGTCCCGATTCCCCAAGACTGGCGATTTTCTCATTGGAATATGCATTATTGCTATGAAAAATGCAATGTAACAATAAGCACATTGCACACCAAAATTTTGATGTGAATACATAGAAATAACCATAAGCTGAAACACATCAATGAGTTTTGTTCTTCTTTTGGAAAAATACATTTCATACTTCAAAAGAGAAAAACCAACAATGATGAATTACTGTACCAAATCCTCAAAGACTAAACTACTCCTGCATACATTCATCTTGCCTGATTTATCACTCTCAAAGGAAGGAAGAGCCAACTGCTATGGGTGTGCCTGATGACATCAGCAATGGCATCCTGGTGACACCCACTCCCAGTCATTAAAAGATGTTTGGCAATTAACCAATAAAGCAATTAATATATCCTATTGCTTGGTATTTATGCTACTATTACAATTGCTTGCCAAGTTTAAATAATATTCTATGGTAAAAGCAATATTTTACTAGACAACCTGTAGTCTTTAGTTTCAAATAGTCTTGCTGAATAATAAAAGGAGCACAACACTAATCTACACTCATTTTGCACAAAACATCAAAATGCAGGCATACTACAGCGTCAGGCCAGTAACGCTAGCCTCCATGACAGTTAATTCGCACTCCTATGCCTTGCTGACAGTTTGAGGCCATGATGAGAACTGATATGTACATTCAATTCTCAGTGGCACTAACTTATCAAGCTCTGTAGTAGTCAAGTTTCCGAAAAGATCCTATAGTTATTGAGGATCTGCTACCAGGTCAAGTGGCCTGTTTGTGGCATTATTTATTTTGTTGTGGAGTCGGAGTCAATGTGCATTTTGGTGGAGTCGGAGTCAGTATAAAATGGACCAACTCCGAGTCATAAAATATATAATAAAATGGGTACAGCAGTACAATGCACAATGTGCTGTAAATATTTAAATGTCTGTTCTATTCCTGACCTGAGTATCTGGGCTTTTAGGTGAGATGATTCTGTGCTGCACTTTATGTACATGCACAGTAGTGAGGCAGTGCTGTGCAGTCAGAGTCATGGAAATTGAGGAGTCAGTCAGAGGTTTGGCTTACCGACTTCACAGCTCTGCGTGGCTCACAGGATTCTCTGGCGACCTGCCTTTAGGTTGCTCTGCATAACTGCCCTGTAAGTAACAACCTTTGGTGTTACTTAAAATATGGCAAATTTTAAAAAACAAAAACACAAGGGAGGAGCGGGAATAAAATAAGAGCAAAAACTGACCATTTGGTCTTGTGACAGGTCCTCTTTAAAGGGGTTTTCCACATATAAAAAAGTGGATCCCAAACGTTAGCCAAACCAAAGCAAATAGTACGCACTCTCACCAGGCCTAACTCTACTCAGCTGTTCCGGTCTGGCTGAAGTAGTCACTCTCTACTCTTAAACAGTACCCTGCCTGACTAAATTTATCTTTAGTGTCTTTGTGATGATACGTCATTATTAGCAGGTTTCTAGCAGAGTTCAGCTCTCATTCACTCCTGTAGAACAGAACATAACATCATTAGGAAGTGCAGAGTTGAGCTGTGTTTACCTCCGTCTGCTGATAGATCAGTAAAGTGAAACTGCAAATGCCACTGAACTGATGCATATGGCAGAAGATCGTCTTCTGCCATATGTAGCAACAGAGCAGCATTTGCAGTTTCGCATCACTGACATGTCAGTAGGAGGCAACAAACACAGCCTTACTCTGCCATGTAATTTCAAACTCTGTTGTGGAAGTGCTCAGGAGAGTTGTGCTCTGCTAGAAACTGGCTAACAAAGATGTAAAACCACAAAGACACCTACACTGATGTAGATAGCAGAAGTAAATTTGGTCACGCAGGGTACACTACAGGTGCACAGAGTTTAATCTAATGGTAGAATACAGGAATACAGTCAGAGGTATAAGCAGAGGATCAACCTGGAGCACATGATCGATCTGAAGCATTGGAACTTCACCTGGACATTTCCAATGGAAACTGGACGGTAAACAGAACTTAGTTAAATAGTCATCTTTTGGAGGTCTGATATTTGCAAAATGGAACAGACTTAAAAATGAGTTGTTTTGGCACAAATTAATAAATATAAATGAATATAAGACTAAGTTATGATTTTAGGAATAACCCTTTAAGAGTGTTGTCCCATAAATAAAATGTATCAACTTTTTGCAGGATATATTTCAAGTTTAAATGAGTGCGTATGACAATCCTGCATACAAGTAGTAGCTGGGAAAATGTACAGAATTAGAAACAAATTAGTAGAAATATCACCCCATATGACATATGATGCTGAACATTCCCACATTAAAGTGACAAGCAATTTCTCAAAGTGAAATTTACCAATAACAGCTGTGCATTATTAGAGTGTGGGAAACTGCCTCTGAGAGCGAGGGATGCCAGATAACCCTTATATGTTATTTCAACTCCTGTACAGACAAGTATCCACAACAGACAAATGAGGGAGAAACAAACAGAGCAAATCCATATATACCCAGCCATAATACAAATATTTAATAAAAATCAAGATATGCAGAAAAACAGTTTCATCATTTTAGAAGAAAACTAATCCTAAAGTTCAACTCAACTGTATCTTCTATAGTATCCCGGGTTTGGAAGTTGTTATAGTCAAATGCTTCAAACAATATGAGTTCAAACGCCATAACGTGTGGGTGACTCCATGGTCTGGTGCTAACTTGAGGGGTGCTTGATCCGATAGCCCTTAATGTAATTACAACTTATCCATGTCTTACAGTATAGTTGATAACTTACTCTGTTATCAACTATTTTGGGTTAGCAAGAGACTCACTTTTGTGTTCTTCAGTGGGCTGACTGTCAGCAAGTACAGAAAAAAAAGAATCTACCGTGATCACTAAAAACCCTCATACATATTAGTCTAAAGGTACTGTCACACTTAGCGATGCACCAGCGATCCCGACCAGCGATATGACGCGGTCAGGATCGCTGGTGCATCGCTAAGTGGTAGCTAGTGAGCTGCCACACAGGCAGATCTCACCAGCGACATCGCAGAGGATGGGGGTCGCTACTTACCTGTCAGATGAGGCGATCCTGACGTCCTCCCGCCCGCGTCCACGCGTCACTCGTTGGCGCCAAAGGAAGCCCAGCAGGAAGCTGACGATGAGAAACGGTCCAGGACGTTCTCGCGCGATCAGCGATAACCATCGGGGAGTCGGTCGGAGGTATCAGACATAGCGATATCGCTAGCAATATCACTGCTACGTCACAAAAACCAGTGACGTTACAGCGATATTGCTAGCGATATCGCTTAGTGTGACAGGCCCTTAACATTGGACAAACACGCCGCTATCAGCCGACAGTATAATTTGTATGGTGACCTACCGATTCTTTCCAAACAGATAATTTCTGGGGAGAGAAAGATCTGGCATGTCGGATTTCCAACATCAGATATTTTGTTCTCTGCAAGTGGAAGGGCTTAGCAGAGCCCACTTTTCCTGTGTATGGGGCACTCAACAATGGCTGTTGGCCAAGCAATCTCCCAAACAATCGTTTGGTAGGCCACTATGTATTGTACACAGAAGACTTAAAGGGAAAATGTGACTTTGAAAAAATGTTATTTACATGCACACATACAGTGGGCACGGAAAGTATTCAAACCCCTTTAAATTTTTCACACTTTGTTTCATTGCAGCCATTTGGAAAATTCAAAAAAGTTCATTTTTTTTTCATTATTGCACACTCTGCACCCTATCTTGACTGATAAAAACACAGAAATGTAGAAATTTTTACAAACTCATTAAAAAAGAAAAACTTAAATATCATATGGTCATAAGTTTTCAGACCCTTTGCTCAGTATTGAGTAGAAGCACCTTTTTGAGCTACAACAGCCATGAGTCTTCTTGGGAATGATGCAACAAGTTTTTCTCACCTGGATTTGGGGATCCTCTGCCATTCTTTCTTGCAGATCCACTCCAGTTCCATCAGGTTGGATGGTGAACGTTAGTGGACAGCCATTTTCAGGTCTCTCAAGAGATGCTCAATTGGGTTTAGGTCAGGGCTCTGACTGGGCCTGTCAAGAATGGTCATGGAGTTGTTTGAAGCAACTCCTTTGTTATTTAAGTTGTGTGCTTAGGGTCATTGTCTTGTTGCAAGGTGAACCTTCGGCCAAGTCCGAGGTCAAGAGCACTCTGAAAGAGGTTTTCATCCAGGATATCTCTGTACTTGGCCACATTCATGTTTCCTTCAATTGCAACCAGTCATCCTGTCCCTGCAGCTGAAAAACACCCCATAGCATGATGCTGCCACCATGTTTCACTGTTGGGATTGTATTGGGCAGGTGATGAGCAGTGCCTGGTTTTCTCCACACATACCGGTTAGAATTATCACCAGAAAGTTCTATCTTCGTCTCATCAGACCAGAGAATCTTATTTCTTATAGTATGGGAGTCCTTCATGTGCTTTTTAGCAAACTCTATGCGAGCTTTCATATGTCTTGTATTGAGGAGAGGCTTCCGTTTTGCCACTCTGCCATAAAGGCCTGACTGGTGGAGAGCTCTAATGATAGTTGAGTTTGAGGAACTTGCTCCCATCTCCCTACTGCATCTGTGTATCTCAGCCACAGTGATCTTGGGGGTCTTCTTTACCTCTCTCACCAAGGCTCTTCTCCCATGATTGCTCAGTGCCAGGTCTAGAAAGACTTCTGGTGGTCCCAAACTTCTTCCATTTAAGGATTATGGAGGTCACTGTGCTCTTAGGAACCTTGAGTACTGCACAAATTCTTTTGTAACCTTGGCCAGATCTGTGCCTTGCCACAATTCTGTCTCTGAGCTCCTTGGCAAGTTCCTTTGACCTCATGATTCTCATTTGGCCTGATATGAACTGTAAGCTGTGAGGTCTTATATAGACAGGTGTATGCCTTTCCAAATCAAGTCCTATCAGTTAAATTAAACACATCTGGACTCCAATGAAGGAGTAGAACCATCACAAGGAGGAACACGAGGAAATGGACAGCATGTGACTTAAATATGAATGTCTGAGCAAAGGGTCAGAATACTTATGACTATGTGATATTTCCGTTTTTCTTTTTTAATAAATTTGCAAACATTTTTACATTCCTGTTTTTTTCAGTCAAGATGGGGTGCAAAGTGTACATTAATGAGAAAAAAAATGAACTTTTTAGAATTTACCAAAAAATGGCAATGAAACAGAGTGAAAAATTTAAATTGGTCTGAATACTTTCCCGTACCCACTGTAGATAAATTACAGGTAAATAGTGTTACAATGTTGCCTTACTTAAAATGCAGCCACCTGGAGAAAATTGCATTGCAATGTTTTCTGAGGTCACAGGTTCCCTTTAAAGTGAACCTTTCAGCAGGATTGTGCACAGTAATCTACAGACAGTGTCAGGTCGGCGCCGTTTTACTAATTAAAATTAGATTTTGGTTGATGAAATCCATCTTACGGTTGTTATATAATCTTAGATATTCTCGTGCTGTGGGGTGGGCCTGTGGCCAGGGGTCTTTATGTGGTGCTTTGCTTTTTCATCTGCATTGGCTTATGACAGGTCACTCATCCCTCAGTGACCTGCCCCCTAAAGTAAATAAATTCACATTCATCAGGCAGTAAAAAACATTTTTTAAAAACAAAATAGCATTGGCAGCCGCAACCGTGCATTAGCATCTATCGCTTTCCGATAGATGCTACTGCGGAGGCGCCGCCGCCAGTGCCATTTTGGCAGAGAAAAAAAAATTAAGCTTCATCAAGATGGCGCCAGCGCAGTAGCATCTATTAGAATGTGATAGATGCTACCGCGCAGGTGCCGCCAGCATCATTTTGTCTAAAAAAAAAAATAACTTTCTTAAACAAAACTACATGTCTAAATAAAATGAAAATATGTATATTATCCCCCGTATCATGCTACAGCGCAGGCGCCTGCCTCATGAATGCGACTTTTTTTTTCTTCAAACCATATTATGCTCAGTATGTAAAATAGGGGGAAGGTCAGTGAGGGATCAGTGACCTGTCAGTAGCCATACTGGTGAACAGTTAATTAGACCACCACATGAAGACCCCCCCCCCACAGGCCGCCCCGAAGCACAAGAATCCCATCAACTGAAAACTGAAAGTAAAGATTAAACAACAACCACAAGACAGATTTCATCAACCAAGGTATCATTGTAATCAGTATAATGGCGCCGACCTGACACTGTCTGTAGGTTACTGTACACAATTCTCCTGACAGATTCACTTTAAGTAAGGTCATAAGTCTACTATACCTAAATATTTTGATATAACCAAAAAAGTCTAAAAAGTAAGGCACCAGGGCCAACTTTCTGGGCATCTTGGCTTCTCAGTTTTGTGATTTTCCAGTCCTGATCCAAAAACATTTGAAAATCAATTATTCTAACTGCCCTGCTTCCAGCCTTCTCTTTTCTGAGATGCAATGTTTAAGAAGTGGAGTGACAGCTAGAAAATGTCTTTTTCATTGTGTAAAATTGAAGGGGAATTCTGTTCGCTCCCATTTCCACGCTCTGCCCACACAGCAGAGATAGCCAGGCTGCATTCAGGGAGGAAATGATAACTGTTTGTCCAAGGGCTGGATGAGGGGGGAAGCTGAGCGGGATGGGGTGAGGCCTCTCCATCCGGCCATTGCAGCCAACAAAGAGATGCCTTCACATCTTCTATTGTAACCTCTAACACCTCCTCTGGCTGGAGAGCCAGAAGCATGCGAGCGGGACAACGCATGCCAAATCACAAGCGCCCCTCGGAGCCTTGGCGGATCATCTTACTGGGACTTCTGACAAACTCCAAAGCTTGGACCAAAGAGGAGAAAGGACCGCACCCTTTTATTACAAGTACGAACATCTTCTTTTGTGAACTTTGAAAGGCGAGAGTCCCACAATTGGGACTTCTGCACATGGCCCAGCCTTCTGCAGTCATTGTTGGGTCTTATTTGTAGCCACTTCTTTCTTTGTAAATAAACAAGTAAAAGCAAAACAACCTGCAGCTGTCACCACAAGTATGCAACAAGAAGGCGCGCGTTGGTTAGAACAAGGGTGCCCTATGCCATTATTTCAGTGCGGCATTCTGAGTGCCAGCTCTTGGGCTCACATCCCTTTAACTGGGCATTTTTTCCTCACCCACATAACCCAGTCTTCGTCATAGTAAACCTCACAGTGTGTATGTAAATGAAGCAGGATGCTGGCACAGCTCCATGACACACGAGCCAGGCTAAAAATACATCGTGCTGTGTGCACGGGCGCCTATGAGAGGAGCGTCTCTGCCTCACTGGCATGGAGCCTTCCACACCTCTGCTCTCCATGGCAGGATGGAGGAATCCACTCCACGGGATGGTGGAGGACAAAGGAGCCCGGGGATCAGCACTGGCCACTGATGGAGACACACGCGGGCTGAGAGAATGAAAGCCTCAGCCATAATGCTACACAGGGAGACATGCCATGCTAAGGAGCGCCCACTTACTGTCTGCCTGCCCACTGCCACGGCCATGCTGCTGTCCTGCGGGTGCTGGAGGAGAATGAGGGGAGAGAGCATGCGATGCTGCACACAGCCTCACTGACTGCTGCTCACCCAGCGCCGGAGGAACATGGCCACCACAGGGGAGGAGGGTCCTCACAACTCAGGAAAGGGGGGAGGGGAGGGCGCACACAGGAAAATGCTGAGAGCCGAGAGCTGCTGCTAGTCGTGTACCTCCGCTCCGGGGATGTAGGACTGGACAGGGGGTATACAAGCCCCCGGCGCCTCGGTCCCTCAGAATGACCGAGAGGTTTCCTATAGCGTTGTGCTGTACGGCGCCCCCCTCTCCGCACAATGGAGGGGCCTGTGTTTCTGAGGAGACTTGTGACTGAGGGGATGTGCGGGATATAGTGTGTTTACTGCACGGGGGTGTCCACGCGGGAGCATTCGTCTAGCTGGTGAT
Source organism: Dendrobates tinctorius (assembly GCF_039654945.1). NCBI lineage: Eukaryota > Metazoa > Chordata > Amphibia > Anura > Dendrobatidae > Dendrobates > Dendrobates tinctorius. The sequence continues at coordinate 48,659,828 of NW_027361679.1, read as the reverse complement.
TCTCAGCCACAGCTCAATGAGGCATAGCGTTCCACAGCGACTTTGTGACATTGCATCTAATTGGCCGTGTGGTGGGCGACGTAACCGACTGACCGTGTCAAAAATGTCACCAAGTGGCCGTATCATAAATGTCACCAAGTGACCGTGTCAAAAATGTCACCAAGTGGCCGTATCATAAATGTCACCAAGTGACCATGTCATAAATGTCGCCAAGTGACCAGATCATAAATGTCACCAAGTGACCAGATCATAAATGTCACCAAGTGACCAGATCATAAATGTCACCAAGTGACCGTGTCATAAATGTCGCCAAGTGACCAGATCATAAATGTCACCAAGTGACCGGATCATAAATGTCACCAAGTGACCGTATCGTAACTGTCACCAGCTGACTGTGGCATGACACCTAAATTCATAGGTATGATGAATTTATATACCAGGATGGGGGTGAGGGCCATGTATACCAGGATAGGGACCATGAAAACCAGGATGGGGATGAGCGGACCATGTACATTATACCAGGATGGGGATATGAGGGCCATGTATACCAGGATGGTGATGAAGGGGCTATGTGTATATGGTCCCCTCATCCCCATTCGGTATACATGGCCTCCTCATCCCCATCCTGGTATACATGGTACACTCATCAAATAAATATTTAAATAAATATTTAATATTTATTACAGGTCACAAAATAATATGTTTTCAATGCCGTCAACATAATGTATTTCTGTAGGAGATATTGCTGTGCTAGTCCTGGGATTCTTTCTTCTCTTTATGACACCATCACCTTCTGCCTTAAGGTACTGTCACACTTAGCGATGTACCAGCGATCCCGACCAGCGATATGACGCGGTCAGGATCGCTGGTGTATCGCTAAGTGGTCGCTAGTGAGCTGCCACACAGGCAGATCTCACCAGCGACATCGCAGGGGTCGGGGGTCGCTACTTACCTGTCAGACGCGGCGATCCTGACGTCCTCCCGCCCGACTCCACGCTAGTCGCTCGTCTCTCCACAGGAAGCCCAGCAGGAAGCTGACAACGAGAAACGGTCCAGGATGTTCTCGCGCGATCAGCGATAACCAGCGGGGGAGCCGGTCGGAGGTAAGTATCACACACAGCGATATCGCTAGCAATATCGCTGCTACGTCACAAAAACCAGTGACGTTACAGCGATATTGCTAGCGATATTGCTTAGTGTGACACAGCTCCATCCGTCAGCCGCAGCAGTTGCAGCCGATCACTGGAGCAGAGCAGTCGTCTCCCCGGCTGATGTGTCCAAACAAGACCAGCGTTTTCTCCAGGCCACAAATGGAAGATTGCGATTTACTAAGTGACGGATAAGTACCATTGACCTGTTTCCATATTCCTCCCTCCGCTGTTTTCCCTGAGGTATAACTTTATAGGACCCCCGTACAATGGCCACCGTACTGCAGTATACAAGGATTGCAGCAAGTTTCACCCCTCGTCCGGGATCATATCTGTTTACTGTGCGGCTGAAGCTACAGGGACTGTGGGAGAAATGATAAAAGCACTATCTCATATTCAGGGCTGCCACTAGGAATTTTGGGGCCCCATACTGGCAAAATTTTTGGGTCCCCTTGAGACACCGCCTAAGCTCCAACCCAGCTCCGCCTCCACCCTTCGAATCTTCCACAGTCCCACCGCCCACTCTTGGAAAAACAAAACTTCTTCACCCCATCCTCATCAATCAGATACAGTATTAACAGTTCCCATCACCAGATCACATACATAGCTAGCAGCTTTTCTTCTGGCCAAAATAATTTTTAAGCCGTCACCACGACGCGGTAGACTCTTTTGGCCAGACCCTACTCTACTCTAACCTATTAAATATAAATATATTTTTATCTATTTTTCTTTAAGGGAATGAGTCACGCACATTTTTTTAAATGACCATTAATACAACATACAAGGGACAAATTCTGTCACACCATGACCAGACTACATATTACCATCACATAGTGACTGAATACTACAATACTGATCATTAATTTAAAAAAAAAAAAAAACACAATACTAAGTGACAATATACACAGGAGCTCTGTATTTACTGTCAGGGTACAGGTAATACAGTGATCACCAGTGACATTATACACAGGAGCTCTGAATATAGTTTACAGTGTATAGTGTCAGTGTACAGGTAACACACTGACTCACCAGTGACATCTCTATCTGAAGTCCTTCATCTTTGCTTTTCTTTTTCATGCAGCGCAGACCGCCATCACTACTTCTAGCCAGGACTTGTCTCTGCATAAAATAACACATAGTTACCTAGAGCATGGCTTCCAGAGCACATTCCTTACTTTTTCCCTTTCTTCTACACTACACATCTGAATACAGATATGTACCCACCATTAATACATAATTGGTTATTATGCAACACACCATTCCAAATATAAATTATAATCCGCCACTGAGCCCCTTCTAGCTATACATAGCCACTTTCCCCACCTAATAAATACATAAATTAATTAGCTCCTGTACTCTTTCCCCCAATTCATTACCAGTAACTGCATACTTAACTCATTATAGTTACATTCCCCTTCCGCCCAAATTCATTGTCAGTCTTCTCTCTCCCACCCTCTATTCATTATCAACTGCTCTTCCCCACATTCAATTCATCATTTACTCCCCCACCCTCAAAATTGATTATTTGCGCTCTCCCCAGATCATCATTTGCTCTCCCCACCCCCACCTTCAATTCAATTGCTGTCCCCCGTCCCTCACTCTCAATTCATCATGCGCAGTCCCCTTCCCCCCACTTCATGTGCAGTCCCCTTCTCCCCACTGTATCATGTGCAATCCCCTTTCACCTCCACTTCATCATTTGCAGTCCCCCTTATCACCACTTCATCATTTGAAGTTCCCCTACCCCCACACTTCTTCATGTGCAGTCCCCTTTACCCCATGTTATCATTTGCAGTTCCTTTTAACCCCCCCACATCATCATGTGCAGTCCCCTTTACCCCATGTCATCATTTGCAGTTCCCCTTTAACCCCCCTCCCCACATCATCATAAGCAGTCCCCCTTTAACCCCCCACTTCATAATGTGCAGTCCCCCTTACTCCTTCCCCGTCATCATGTGCAGTCCGCCTTTAACCCCCCTCTCCACACCATCATGTGCAGTCTTCCTTTAACCCCCCCTCTTCATCATGTGCAGTCTCCCTTATTCCTTCTCCGTCATCATGTGCAGTCCCCCTTTAACCCTCCCACTTCATCATGTGCAGTCCCCTTTACTCCTCCCATCATCATGTGCAGTCCCCCTTACTCCTTCTCCCGTCATCATGTGCAGTCCCTCTTTAACCCCCCTCCCCATGCCATCATGTGCAGTCACCCTTTACACCCCCTTCATGATGTGCAGTCCTCCTTACTCCTTCCCCCATCATCATGTGCAGTCCCTCTTTAACTCCCCTCCCCACATCATCATGAGCAGTCCCCATTACTCCTTCTGCCATCATCATGTGCAATTCCTACTCCTCCCCTCACCCATATAATTCATTTTGTACAGAAAACAAAACGTTTTGTATACTTACCTCACAGTCACTCCCCAGCAGCGCGGCTCTCCCTCCAGCGTATAGCTGTAGTATACATGTGCTGTTTATTTACACACAGTATGCGTGGTGTAAGTGTATAGATATGTGCAGTTTATAATAAGTGTATGTGAATATGGTGCATTGTATTACGGTATGTGTCATGGATAACCATTCTGTTCAGCATCTATCATCCTATCTACATACATACACATACATATATGAGCTCATATTACTTGATATAGAGATCTGATTTCTCTCCATGCTGCATACATTGATTAAAGGTATAATTCCTATATGTCCAAAAGGCCAGTCAACATTAGACACTTCAAATACATCAACCTGGTCTATTACGGTTAATAGCCGTTAGACAAGAAGTGATTAGAACAAAAAATTATTACATTTAAAAATAAATATTCATAACAATAAGATAAAACACGATAATAAGAAATTAAAAAGACAGGGCATAAAGAAAAACCTCCAAAAAGAGAGGGAGATGCACAGTATAATTGCCTGGAAAGTGCAAAGGGACCAAAAGAAAATGTGCCTAAGTTACTTAAGAACCACTAAGGCCTCTTTCACACATCAGGTTTTCGCCGTCAGGCGCGATCCGGCGCTTTTGACAGAAACCGGATCCGGCGAAATGCAATGCCGGATCCGGTTTCCCCCCCATTGACTTGCATTTGCGCCGGAACGCGCCGGATGGCCATGCGTTTCATCCGGTTTTCGCCGGATCCGGCAATGTGTCGAGATCCGGCGTCTGGAAAAAACGGCTACTGTAACGTTTTTTGTCTCCGGCGAAAAAGCCGGACACGCCGGATCCGGCGCGTCCGGCTTTTTCACACAATGAAAGCCTATGAGCGCCGCAATGCGCCGGATCCGGTTTTTTAGGTCTGAGCATGCTCAGTAGCTCTGCCCACAAGACATATATAAAAGCAAGACAGTGGGACCCACAGCCACACCCAACATGCCACCCAAGAAAGCAACCAAGCGCAGCAGGAGAAGGCAGGAGACCACTGCAGCACCATCAGCACCACCACCACCCCAAATGGAGCAGCAAATGGAACATGCTGAGGAGGGGAGGCCAGCAGCAGATGAGAGACGGTAATTATCAAATCCCCCATTCCTCCAAACTAGGGCTATTGAATATCAAGATATTCATTGGCCCTTTGTTTCTCTTTATTCAACAGCCGCCCAATAGATGCAGCAGCAGCAGCAATGGCAGCAGCTGGAACACCACCCACAGGCATGGAGTGTGGCCACCAGGAAGACAGCACATCATCTTCTGGGAGCCCTCCCTCGCATCGTCAGCGTTTGACGGTAAGTTTTTATTTCCAAAATCCATCATCTCTGTAATATATGTCTATTCATTGCCTTTTATTTCAAAACAGGATTCACAAGATGAAGAGGAGCTCCCAGAAGAAGAAGGAAGGGGTGGACAGACACTTGGAGTGGGCTCACAATTGGTAAGTTTTTTGCATCAAACGCAGAAACACAACATCACACTACACACAACACATAGAAAACAATGTTCTGCAGACCACACACAGCAAACAAATGCCTACATCCAAAGACATAACATTTTTTGTTTTCTTCTCTAGTCTTCCCAATCTGGTGCTCGGCCAAGAGGTCCTCGCAGTGCCTCCCAGGGTCGTCGGCGACAGCAACGCGGCGGTCACCAGCGTGTAAGTATAAATATTTTTGTTTTGTTTTTTTGCACTTTTTATTTTATTTCTTTTGTGGAGGCTAATTATGTTATTTTTGTCTTTTTCTTTAACAGCCTTCACAGCGTGCTCCCGACTCTGACGGTGAGGATGGAGGACTCGATGTGGACCACCTCATCGATCTCGTCAGAGAAAGGGAGCCGCTCTGGAATATGGCTGACTGCCGCCACACTGACCTTATCGTTACCCGACGACTCTGGGAGGAAATCTGTTCGCTCCTTGTGGGCCGCTGGGAGGACCTCGATGTTCGGGCCCAGATTAAAGAGCGTAAGTATATACAGTACCGGTTGCTTGATGTAAACCAGTGTTTCCCGAACTCCAGTCCTCGTGGTCCCCACGGATCATGTGTTCAGGATTTCTATTTACTATGGAAATCCTGAAAACATGACCCCTGGGGACCATGAGGACTGGAGTTTGTGAAACACTGATGTTGTATACTAACCACTCCTTTCTCGTTTCAGGGAACAGAATTGTGAATCGGTGGCGGTCTGTGAGGGATCGTTTCAAGAAGGAGTTCAATAAAGAGATGCGGGCCCCGAGTGGATCTGGAGGACGCAGGAGCAAGTACAAGTACGCACAAGCCCTGTCGTTCCTCCGGGAAACAATGGTCACTAGAAGGTAAATATTACACACCACATGTGAAAAAAAAGTTAGATGTAACTTTTTTTTTTCAGCCAGGGCCATACCATGTCAGTATTTTAATTGGTTTTTTTTCTCTTTATTCCACAGCACGGTGAGCAGCACTCGGGAGCCTGCACGATTGGACCCTTCTGAGGCGATCCCTGAGGAGACCGGCACCGAGGGACACTTCGACCGCCCCGGTATATCTGCACCTTCCCAGCCTTCCCACACATTCGACCCATCTGTCCCATCCACCAGCACAGGAGCATCGTGGCCGCCTACATTACATGAAGCTGCTGGTGAGGAGATCGCTTTCCCTTTACCCCACCCTTCTGCCCCTGCCACCTCTAGTACACCTGCGGGTACTGGGCGGTAGCGGCAGAGGGGTCAGGAAAAGAGTTATGCGCCAGAGTTCTTGTATCTGAATGCATCTTTCCAGAACTGTCTAAAAGTCTTGTCAGAGCAAATCTCCGCAGGCTTTCAGCAGATCAACTCCAGCATTCTGGAGGTGAAGACACTTCTGCAAACCATGCATTCAGAAGCAAGATCTTCGCCAAACCACACCTGTTTCAGGTCTGTTGTGGAGCGCATGGCAACACTATCTCCTACCCAGCAGATGCATGTAATGCATTCGTGCCACGGTGCTCTACAGCAGGTTACCTCCCAACCTCCACCTCCCACCACTGTAGTTCCTCCACCTGCACCCCCTCCAGCCACTTTCCATCCTCCCCCTCCTATTACATCTGCACCCCCTCCAGCCACTTTCCATCCTCCCCCTCCTATTACATCTGCACCCCCTCCAGCCACTTTCCATCCTCCCCCTCCTATTACATCTGCACCCCCTCCAGCCACTTTCCATCCTCCCCTCCTATTACATACCAGCAACCTCACCAGTACCAGCAATCTTCCCAGTACCAGCAACCTCCCCAGTACCAGACATCTCCCCACTTCCAGCAACCTTCCCCGTACCAAACTCCTTCCCCGTACCAAACTCCTTCCCCGTACCAAACTCCTTCCCCATACAACTTTCCATCAACATCATCTGCTCCTACAGTCCCTGCCCAACCCTCCACTCCACCGCCCACCACCTCTTCTGCCTTTCCACATGTCCACCCATTCTGTAGCTTTTTCCACACCATCACCTCTAACTGTTCCTTCCCCACCACGATCCCAGTCCTCTCTCCACACTCCCATTGTCGAAGTGTCCCGCAGCCCCTCCAGCAGTATTTCCACCCCACACTACACCGAGTTATAATGTTTTTTTTGTAATAAAAATGCCCATTTGGTTGGTTTCAAACCTTTATTAAAAAAGTTTTTTTAACTTTAAAAACAGTTTACACAAAAAAAAATATTTTAAATAAAAGTTAAATTATTGTTTACACTGGTTGTCTGTCATTTCTTTCTGCGGCGAAATATGTTTAAAAAAAAGGTTAAATACAGGGTATTTAAAAGGTAAAAAGGTATTCAAAACCAGGTATATAACTGTGGGTAAATTTTAGCTTTTTGCCACAGTTGTGTTCCTGGTTGTGTTTGAAGCAAAGTATTTCACCTGAAAAGTTGTGTTTATTGTTGGTGATTTCCTAACAATGTACACAACTTTTGTTAAAAGGTGAAATACTTTGCATAAAACACAACCAGGTACACACCTGTGGCCTAAAGCTAAAAATAGTAAGACCATGACAAGATAGCCAACTTTGGTTGGCAAAGGTATATACTGTTGGTCCAGAAGGTACACAAGTTTGGTTAGGGCACAAATCTTTCACACTCTGTCATCCTGCCAGTGTACTCTGCCTTGAGGTGACATAAAGTATAGTGCAAAATTGTCCCTCATTACTGAAACCGTCATAGAACTTCTAGTGGTAATATTTCCAATGACAACATCCATCTTCGCCAGTAACTTGCTCTTCTCTCCAACCTGCACTTTCTCCTCTACAACCTGTCAAAGAAGGGCTGTAGGAACATGCTATATATAGTTTTCCAGAAGCCAATCCCGTTCGGAAGGCCACAAGGGTCAATTTTAAAAACCGGATCCGGCGTAATCCGTCGAAAAACGGATAGAAAAACGGATGAACCGGATGAGACAGATCCGGTTTTGTCTGTCAAGAACAAGACGGATCCGGCAGAAAACCGGATCCGGCACATCAGGTTTTACAAAACATTTGCCGGATCCGGCATTCCGGCACGACGCCGGATCGCGCCTGACGCCGAAAACCTGATGTGTGAAAGTAGCCTAAGAAAGTACGATGTGCTGTTTAGTGAATGAAGAAAAAGTAGTAGAAAAAAATATTTAAAGTAGTTCAATAGTGTTAACCCCTGAACCCCAGAAGGTATTTTAATTTTTGCGTTTTTATTTTTCACTCCATTTCTTCCTAGAGCCATAACTTTTTTATTTTTCCATCAATATGGTCGTGTGAGGGTTTTTTTTTTTGCGGGACGAGTTGTACTTTTAAATGATAACATCGATTTTACCATGTTGTGTACCAGAAAACGGGAAAAAAATTTCAAGTGCGGTGAAATTGTAAAAAAAAAAGTGCAATCCCACCCACAATTGTTTTTTGTTTGGCTTTTTTACTAGGTTCACTAAATGCTAAAACTGAGATGCCAACATGATTCTCCAGGTCATTATGAGTTCATTGACACCAAACATGTCTAGGTTCTTTTTTATCTAAGTAGTGAAAAAACATTCCAAACTTTGTTAAAAAAAAAAAAAAACTGCGCCATATTCCGATACCGAAAGCGTCTCAATTTTCCATGATTTTGGGTTGGGTGAGTGCTTAATTTTTGCGTGCTGAGCTGACGTTTTTAACGATACCATTTTGATGCAGATACGATCTTTTGATCGCCTGTTATTGCATTTTAACCCCTTAAACAACCGCTAATACACCTTTTAACGGCGGTAGTTAAGGGTATTTAAAACACAGCGCCGCTACAAGATTAAGGGTATAGCGCCAGAGTCGGATTTTCTTCAGGGTCTCTGCTACAGACCCCAGAGAACACGATTCGGGTTGGCTTTTACCGACCCCAGTGTTGCAGTCACCGTGAAGTTTCCCGCACCACCGGCGTCTTCTTCCGGTAGAAAATGCGGTGCATGCGCGGTGCATGCACAGTGCACCCGCCGAAGTCTGCCGGCCGGCACCAGGCAACGATAGGAAATTTTTCCTATTGGTTCATTTTGATCACTGTAATAGACCCTTTATATGCTTTACAACCTCTTTCTATAGCATTTTGAGATGTAGTTAAGTACTTGGGACCCGTTAAATACCATTGATGGTGCCCATTTCAGGAGATGGATGGTGAAGGCCACCTCATTAAATACTAATACTTACTAAAAATAAAGTAGTGTAGGTCAGACATACAGAAAATGGAAGTTTTGTAAATACATTTTACAACTAGTGTTTAATAGGATGACCTCACATGTAGAGTTTCCATGATATAACTTCCAGCTACTTTATCTAAATTAGAAGCAAATTGTTTGAAGATTACTTCTACCTAAGTGGCAGAAAATACACCTAAGTTGGTGATGGATAGTACAGGTAGAGGGGATATGGAGGAGGCTGTTTTTTATAGGTGTAATATAAACATTTTGCTATTAATTTATGTAAAGTTTCAAAGTTTTCTAATTATTAGACACACCTTAATTTTAAACACCCCCCAGGTTTACTTACTAAAAAGATAGGAAAAACACTTTTGCAACTAATTAAAATTTCCCACAGGTGTAAATTTGTAGGGGATTTGATAACACTAACGTTACTGCTGTAGGGTAGAATAGAGTGGATAGAGATCTAATGTTAGTATTTCTCTGCAGGATGTATATTATACATGTGTACCTTTGCATCAGGCAGTTTATATGCATTCTCTGGAGCATATACATAATCACATCACTGCTGCATGCACAGTATATGCACTCTAAACTCTGCTATGCATACAAACATGTCTGCAACATACATACACACATTTCAGTTACACTCAGCTGTCCTACGTACACATACCTCTCCACCATACACACAGCTCAGCTACATAGAAACAAACAGCTCTCCAATGTTCACACACACACCTCTTTCCTGTATAACAGTTAGCTCTCACCCGTACACAGAGACAGTTTCCCCACATCCACATACAGCTCTTCTACTTACACAGACACAGCTACCCAAAAAACAAACATGGCTTTGAAACATGCACACACACACATATCTGCTACGTAAGACGGCACAGTGGCACAGTGGTTAGCACTGCAGCGCTGGGGTCCTGGGTTCAAATCCCACCAAGGACAACATCTGCAAGGAGTATGTTCTTCCCGTGTTTGCGTGGGCTTCCTCCCACATTCCAATGACATACTGATAGGTAATTTAGGTAGTGAGCCCCATCTGGGACAGTGCCAATAATGTCTGTAAAGTGCTGTGGAATTAATGGCGCTATATAAATGAGTAATAACATCTGCACGGAGTTTGTGTGTTCTCCCCGTTTTTGCATGGGTTTCGTCCCACATTCCAAAGACATACTGATGGGGAATTTAGATTGTGAACCGCTTCGGGGTCAGTGCCAATAATGTCTGTAAAGCGCTGTGGATTTAATAGTGCTACATAAATAAGTAAAATAAATGCATACACTGTTTGCTGAACACACGCACATAGCTTTCCTTCATACACACACAAAAAACTCATTTATACAACACATTCAGCTCCTCTATAAACACTCACAAAAACATATATATATATATATATATATACAAACGCATATATATAAACACAACCAATGTATACATTACCAGATTTTGAAATTCGTTTCAAGAATGTGACTGATCACATGCTGTGAAAGGGCCTTCAGCTACACAGTGGATGCAGTATCCCTGGAGGTCCCAGTTTCATTCTCTCCAGTACAGCACCGATCAGATAGATCAATGTGGGGCAGGAACAGAGAAAACAGTTCTCAGTGATCAGGAAGGAAGTTGTCAGCATTCTGCTCATTCAGAATAAGCTGCCTCTGGACTGTAACACACATACACCTTTTAGCAAGATTTTTCTTTGCTAAAAAGTGCACCTTATTGTCTTGTTGATACAGGAGTTAAAAAGTACAATTGTTTACAAAGCATCAAAACTTAGAGATTTAGCGTCCTGGGTTCTTTTGTGGTGCCTTTACCACTGATAAGCTGTAACACCTTGCCTATAATTTTAATATTATTCCAGCAAGCTTTATATGCCTGATAACCTCTCTATATGGCATATTGAGATGTACTTATGGACCTGGGACCAATTAAATACCATTGATGGTGCCCATTTTAGGAGATGGATGGTGAAGGCCACCTCATTATATACTAATACCTACTAAAAAATGAAGTAGTGTAGGTCTGGCATTTAGAAAATGGAAGTTTTGTAAATACATATTACAACTAGTGTTTAATAGGCTAACCTCACATGTACACTTTCCATGATATACCTTCCAGCTACTTTATCTAAATTAGAAGCAAATTGTTTGAATATTTCTTCTACCTAAGGGGCAGAAAATGCACCTATCTTGGTGATGGATAGGACAGCTAGAGGGGATATGGAGGAGGCTGTTTTTTTTTTATTGGTGTACTATAAACATTTTGCTATTTATGTAAAGTTTCAAAGTTTTCTAATTATTAGACACACCTTAATTTTAAACACACCCCCAGGTTTACTTAGTAAATATATAGGAAAAACACTTTTGCAACTAATTAAAATTAACCGCAGGTGTAAATTTGAAGGGGATTTCATGACACTAACTTTACTGCTGTAGGGTAGAATAGAGTGGTTAGAGATGTAATGTTAGTATTTCTCTGCAGCATGTATATTACACATGTGTACCTTTGCAGCAGGCAGTTTATATGCGTTCTCTGGAGCACATACATAATCACATCACTGCTGCATGCACAGTATATGCACACTAAGCTCTGCTATGCATACAAACATGTCTGCAACATACATACACACATTTCAGTTACACTCGGCTGTCCTACATACTCACACCTCTCCACCATACACACAGCTCAGCTACATAGAAACACACAGCTCTCCAATGTTCACACACACACCTCTTTCCTATATAACACTTAGCTCTCACCCGTACACAGAGACAGTTTCCCCACATCAACATACAGCTCTTCTACTTACACAAACACAGCTACCCAAAAAACAAACATGGTTTTGAAACATGCACACACACACACATATCTGCTACGTAAGATGGCACGGTGGCTCAGTGGTTAGCTCTGCAGCGCTGGGGTCCTGGGTTCAAATTCCACCATGGACAACATCTGTAAGGAGTTTGTATGTTCTCCCCGTGTTTGCGTGGGCTTCCTCCCACATTCCAAAGACATACTGATAGGTAATTTAGATCGTGAGCCCCATCGAGGACAGTGCCAATAATGCCAATAATGTCTGTAAAGCACTGTGGAATTAATGGCGCTATATAAATGAGTGATAACATCTGCACGGAGTTTGTATGTTCTCCCCGTTTTTGCGTGGGTTTCCTCCCACATTCCAAAGACATACTGATAGGGAATTTATATTGTGAGCCCCATCGGGGACAGTGCCAATAATTTCTGTAAAGCTCTGTGGAATGGTGTTATATAAATGAGTAAAATAAATACATACACTGTTTGCTAAACACACGCACATAGCTTTCCTTCACACACACACAAAAAACTCATAAATACAACACATGCAGCTCCTCTATATACAATCACACAAATAGATATATATATATGTGTTAGGGCTGGCGGAACGCACCAAATTATAAGTGATAGTAGGTGCGTTCGCAGCCCGCGGTCCACCGTGCAGAGGTGGTACACTGCTGCAAAGTAATGGCGGAAGAATAGAGCGGCGTGTAAACAGTCACATGTGGGTTATGTCACCCAGTGTGAACAGGGGCGAACTCTGTTGACTCACAGAGCCGCACAGCCGCTGAACGTAAATTCCAGAGCCTGTTTAGCTCACAGAGCCCGGCCAAAAAGCGCACAGAAAGTGGCCACAGAACTCTACCCCAAGGACACGGGGTTAGAGTTCCTCTAAGCCCTCTGAGCGCACGGCGTCGCTGCCACGAATGCTGCTATAGACGCTGGCTACTGAGTGTGGAGCACTGCACTGTGGCGTGCCGAGTAACTGATGGGGACTAATGCCTGACTCCGACTCTGCCCTACCTACACCTAAGCCTGGCCGCTAGCAGGCTAGGCTGCACATGACATGCCTACCAAGGGTAGGGGTTTCATAATGAGTCAGTCACCAGAGACATTAATACGTGCATACATCACTCACTCCTCATGGTCTGCAAATACAGAGTATCCTAGCGCATGGCCGAGCGGCCATGCGGACCCTTTTATAGCTGTGAGCGTCCGGGACCTTCCTGGCTTCTCGGATGGGCCAATCCGAACAGGAGCAGGACCTGAGCACGTGACCTTCGATCTCCAATGGGAGATCACTCCACGGGCTTGCTCAGTGGCCCGACATGAGGACTTAGTCCCCGGGGAATCTCGCTGCTGAGCATCCTGTATTGCCATAGCTGTGCCAGAGGTGGCAGCAGCAAGCAAACCCACGGAGTTGGCCTGGACAGAGCGCCGGGACCGACGAATCTGCTGAGCAGGCTCCACTGCGGCTGAAGAAGAATGGGAGATGACTGGGTGCAAGACTCTGGATTCCTGCTGTGCAGTGGCAGGAACCCGACGCCTAATTTTACCCCCCCTCCTAAGGCCCCCTCCCCTCTGAGCCTCGCTACGCTCAAACGCCGCAATGAGGAGCAGAGAGTGGATGTTCTCCACTGGCTCCCAGGTCCGAGCCTCTGGACCATGACCCTTCCAATCCACCAAATAAAACTTTTTGCCCCGCATCACCTTGCATCCCACGATGGCATTGACCTCAAACTCGTCCGAAGACAAGTCTGATGTCCCGGCAGATGACTCGGAGAACCGGGACAAATGAACAGGCTTAAGGAGGGACACATGGAATGTATCAGAGATAGCCAAGTGTGGTGGAAGAGCCAGACTGTAGACCACAGAGCTGATCTGCTCGAGGACTTTGAAGGGGCCAATGTAGCGCGGTGTGAACTTAGCGGACTCTACCCGCAGCCTGATGTTTCGGGCGGAGAGCCACACCTAGTCGCCAGGGGCAAAAGTCGGAGCAGGGCGCCGGTGTGCATCAGCGGAGGTCCTCATTCTCTCCTTAGAAGCCTGGATAGCATCCTGGGTGCGTTCCCAAATGTCACGTGCCTCCACCGCCCAGTCTGCCACCCTGCAGTTGGTGGGTGACACGGGCATGGGCACAGGGATGCTGACCGTAATTTAGGAGGAATGGGGTCTGACCGGTGGAGTCGGCCACAGCATTGTTCAAAGCAAACTCTGGCCACTGCAGCAAGGAAGCCCAATCGTCCTGCCTGGCCAAGACAAAATGTCGAAGATATGTGATCAGGGTCTGGTTGGCTCTCTACCAACCCGTTCGTCTTGGGATGATAGGCCGAGGAGAGATTCAGCTCAATGCTGAGCAGGGAACAAAGCTCTCTCCAAAACCGAGATGCAAACTGAGGACCCCGGTCACTGACAATCTTGTCCTGCATGCCATGCAGGCTGAAAATGTGCTTAATGAACAACACTGCTAGGCCCCGCGCAGAAGGTAACCGGGAGAGAGGTACCAAGTGCAGCATCTTAGAGAAATGGTCGGTGACAACACAAATGACCATGCTGCCACTGGACTTGGGTAACCCCACCACAAAGTCCATACCAACCATCTCCCAGGGCCTGTCCGCTACCGGCAGAGGAAAAAGAAGCCCAGCGGGCCGCTGCCGAGAGGACCTATTCTGGGCGCAAGAGACGCACGCCTGAATATAGTCCCTGACGTCACGGGCCATACGTGGCCACCAGTATGTCCTCGCCAAAAGCTCAGAGGTCCGTTTTGTCCCGAAATGTCCACCCACCCTGGATGAGTGAGCCCAAGAGAGGACCTCCGGTCGCAGATGGGCAGGGACAAATGTCTTGCCCGGAGGTACTGACTCAAGGGCAACTGGAGCCACAGTCCTCAGGCTCTCGGATGGGATGATCACCCGAGGCTCCTCCTCTTCCTCCGATGACACCAAGGAGCGGGAGAGCGCATCGGCCCGGACGTTCTTCTCCCCGGAGAGAAAATGGAGGGTGAAGTGGAACCGGGAAAAGAACAAAGACCATCTGGTCTGGCGAAAGTTTAGCTGCTGGGCTGTTTGCAAATACACCAAGTTTTTGTGGTCGGTGAACACCTGGAAAGGGTGACGAGCCCCCTCCAGGAGATGTCTCCACTCCGAGAAGGCCAACTTCATCGCTAGCAACTCCCTGTCCCCGATGGCATAATTCCTCTCCGCCGGTGTGAAGGTCTTGGAGAAAAAGAAGCATGGGTGCTTCCGACCTTGCGTGTCCTTCTGAAACAGGATCACTCCAGCACCGATGGAAGAGGCATCCACTTTCAGAATGAAGGGCTTATCTACATCGGGGTGATGTAGAATGGGAGCGCTAGCGAAATGGGACTTAATGGAGGAGAAGTGCCTTGGAGACCGGTTCCGACCACAACATGGGATTTGCACCCTTCTTGGTGAGGGCTACCAAGGGTGCTACCAAAGTTGAGAAGTGGGGGATGAATTGGCGATAATAATTTATGAACCCCGTAAAGTGCTGCACCGCTTTGAGAGAATGAGGTTCCTGCCAATCCATCACCGCCTGTAGCTTGGCAGGATCCATGGTCAGTCCCCGGGCGGAGATGATATAGCCCAGGAAAGGCAAGGACTCCTGCTCAAACACACACTCCAACTTGGCAATAGAGGGAGTTTGCCCGCAGGCGATCGAAAACTTTGCAAACATCTCTCCGGTGGGAGTCAATATCTGGAGAGTAGATGAGAATATCATCCAGATAGACTACAACCGAGGTGGTAAGCATATCCCGGAAGATATCGTTCACAAAGTCTTGGAAGATGGCCGGGGCATTACAGAGGCCAAAGTGCATCACCAGGTATTCATAGTGCCCATCCCTGGTGTTAAATGCTGTCTTCCATTCGTCCCCATCACGGATGCGAATCAGGTTGTAAGCCCCCCGCAGATCAAGTTTGGAAAACACCCTCGCTCCCCGTAGCCTATCAAACGGCTCTGATATCAGGGGCAAGAGGATACTTATTCTTAACAGTGATGGCGTTAAGACCCCTGTAATCAATGCAAGGACGTAGTTCCCCACTCTTCTTCTGGACGAAGAAGAATCCCGCCCCCGCTGGTGACACTGACTTCCTAATGAATCCTCTTGCCAGATTCTCCCTGATGTATTGAGACATGACCTCTGTCTCCGGGAGAGATAGGGGATAGACTCGACCCTGGGGAGGCTCAGCACCAGGCAAGAGGTCAATAGGACAGTCAGGGGCGATGCGGTGGAAGGGTCTCCGCTGCCTTTTTGGAGAACACGTCCGCATACTGTCGATAGTGTTTGGGGAGCGAGGAGAGATCAGCGGGAACCTCGGTGGAGGCAACCTGAACGCACTCCCTCAGACATCTACCCTCACATGATTTACTCCACTCAATAATCCTCCCTGAGGACCACTCTATATGGGGGGAGTGGTACCGCAGCCAGGGGACCCCTAGAAGTACCTGGTCAATACCCTCGGGCATGACGAGGAGGGATATCGTCTCCTGATGAGATGGAGCCACTGAGAATAACAAGGGGACGGTCTGGTGGGTTATCTGTGAGGGTAGAGTGGCGCCGTTCACCACTCTGACGGTGACTGGTGTAGACATCATAACCAGGGGTATAGCGTGCTGTTGAGCGAAGGTTGACGACATAAAATTGCCCTCTGCCCCGGAATCCACGCAAACCTCCACCGCCAGAGTGGAAGAATCAAACTCAATTGTCCCCATAAAGGACAGCTTGGAGGAAAACGTCGCTGATTCTAGTGCGCCACCTCCTACGGCCACTAGGCGTGAGCGTTCTCCCCGCTGCTGTGGGCACCGGTTAGCAAAGTGACCGGACTGCCGGCAAAAACATGACAGAGTTCGAGTGGACTGGGGCCTGGATCCCTCACGGAAAGCCCCCTGATGCTCGGACGCCCGATCGGAAGATTCCAGAGGTTATCAAAACTAGGTGCCAACCTACACCTCTGGCTACACTGGTCCCGCTCCAACCTTCGCTCGGCGAAGCAAAGATCTATATGGGTGGAGACAGTGATAAGCTCCTCCAGTGTAGCGGGAATCTCCCTGGTGGCCAGAGCGTCCTTCACATGGCCAGCCATACCTCTCCAGAGTTCCGGAATGAGGACCTTATCTGGCCACTCTAACTCTGAGGTCAGCGTCCGGAACTGGATGGCAAAGTGGCTGACCATGGACGAGCCCTGTGACAATGCCAGCAGCCGGAGCGCGGTGTCATGAGTGACTCGTGGTCCCAGGAAGACCTGCTTCAGAGTGTCCAAGAACCGCGAGACACTCTGCACCACATGATCACCACGCTCCCACAGCGGTCTGGCCCACTCCAAAGCCCTGCCCAACAAGAGGGAAATAATAAATCTCACTTTAGCCCGCTCAGAGGGGAATCGTGCGGCCAGCAGCTCCAGCTATATAGAGCACTGGCTTACGAAACCCCTACAAGAAGCACTATCACCCGAGAACTTCTCGGGCAGCGGGAGGCGGGACAAAGTCGGGGCAGGGATGGCTGTGGTCACATGGGAGACAGTCTCTGTGGCTGCCTGAACAGCGACCGCAGTAACATCCGCAGCTGAGGCTGAACGCTCGAGAGCCGCCTACCTGCCCTGCAGCTGCCTGATGTACTGCAGCAGTCGCTGTTCATCCGCCATTACTAGCCAGACCCTGGCGCTAGGATAATGTTAGGGCTGGCGGAACGCACCAATTATAAATAATAGTAGGTGTGTTCACAGCCCGGGGTCCACCGTGCAGAGGTGGTACACTGCTGCTAGGTAATGGCAGAAGAATAGAGCGGCGTGAAAACAGTCACACGTGGGTTATGTCACCCAGTGTGAACAGGGGCGAACTCTGCTGACTCACATAGTCGCACAGCCGCTGAACGTAAATACCGGAGCCTGCTTAGCTCACAGAGCCCAGCCAAGAAGCGCACAGAAAGCGGCCACAGAACTCTACCCCAAGGACACGGGGTTAGAGTTCCTCTAGGCCCTCTGATCGCATGGCGACATTCATACGTGCATACATCACTCACTCCTCATGGTCTGAAAATAAAGAGTATCCTAGCGCATAGCCAAGCGGCCATGAGGACCTTTTATAGCCACAAGCGTCCGGGACCTTCCTGGCTTCTCAGATAGGCCAATCCGAACAGGAGCAGGACCTGAGCACATGACCTTCGATCTCCAATGGGAGATCACTCCACGGGCTTGCTCAGTGGCCCAACATGAGGACTTAGTCCCCGGAGAATCTCGCTGCTGAGCATCCTGCATTGCCATAGCTGTGCCAGAGGTGGCAGCAGCAAGCAAACCCACGGAGTTGGCCTGGACAGAGCGCTGGGACCGATGAATCTGCTGAGCAGGCTCCACAGCGGTTGAAGAAGAATGGGAGACCGCTGGGTGCAAGGCTCTGGATTCCTGCTGTGCAGTGGCAGGAACCTGACGCCTAACATATATGTATATACAAACACATAAACACAACCAATGTATACATTACCAGATTTTGAAATTTCTTTCAAGAATGTGACTGATCACATGCTGTGAAAGGGCCTTCAGCTACACAGGACATGCATTATCTCTGCAGGTCCCAGTTTCTCTCCAGTACAGCACCAATCAGATAGCTCAGTTTGGGGGCAAGAACAGAGAAAACAGTACTCTCAGTGATCAGGAAGGAAGTTGTCAGCATTCCGCTCATTCAGAATAAGCTGCCTCTGGACTGTAACACACATACACTTTTTAGCAAGATTTTTCTTTGCTAAAAAGTGCGTCTTATTGTCGTTTTGACACAGGAGTTAAAAGTACAATTGTTTACAAAGCGTTAAAACCTAGAATTTTAGCATCCTGGGTTCTTTTGTGGTGGCTTTACCACTGAAAAGATGTCACATCTTTGCCTATAATTTAAATTTTATTCCAGTGAGCTTTATATGCTTGACAGCCTCTTATATGGCATATTGAGAAGTACTGAAGTACTTTGGACCCGTTAAATACTATTAAAAAACAAATCTGAACTGAGAAAAGTAAGTTAATGTGTATGCACAATGTAAGTGCATATTAACACATGACCATCAACCAGAGAAAACAAAAAGCAAAAAACAAATATCCTGAACTAAAAGTAAAAAATATACTGCAAATAATGCATAAAGGTAATAATAATAATAAGGGTATTTGTGTTTTTTGCTTTTTGTTTTCTCCCGTTAAATACTATTGATGGTGCCCATTTCAGGAGATAAATTGTGAAGGTCACCTCATTATATACTAATACCTACTAAAAAAATGAAGTAGTGTAGGTCAGGCATAGAAAATGGAAGTTTTGTAAATACATATTACAGCTAGTGTTTAATAGGCTGACCTCACATGAAGAGTTTCCATGATATACCTTCCAGCTACTTTATCTAAATTAGAAGCAAATTGTTTGAAGATTACTTCTACATAAATGTCAGAAAACACACCTATCTTGGTGATGGATAGGACAGCTGGAGGGGATATGGAGGAGGCTGTTTTTTGATAGGTGTAATGTAAACATTTTGCTATTAATTTATGTAAAGTTTCAAAGTTTTCTAACTATTTCACACCCCCTAATTTTAAACTCCCCCCCAGGTTTTCTTAGTAAAATTATAGGAAAAACACTTTTGCAACTAATTAAAATTTCCCGCAGGTGTAAGTTTGTAGGGGATTTGATGACAGTAACTTTACTGCTGTAGGGTAGAATAGAGTGGATGGAGATCTAATGTTAGTATTTCTCTGCAGGATGTGTCATGAACTCATTTTCTGCTCCACCAGTTGAGAGTTCCCCTTCCATTCTCCCTCTGGTGGTGACAGGAGGTAGTGCTGTTGGTTTAAGTGGTAGTTATCTGCCACCTGATGAAGAAGATAACGATTGGATCTCTGGAGTATCAGACTGGATATAAGACAGCTGACGCCCTATCCGGGTGCTGGTGATTCAGTCTGCTTCTCAGGTCCTGGACTTCAGCTCTCTTCCAGTCTTCTCAAGTTAAGTTTGTTTTTTGCTAATGTTCACACTTGCACTTGTTGGTCAATTCAGTTTTTTGTCTAATCAGCCTGCCCCTGCTGGGGCTAAGCTGAAATTCCACTCTTATTAATCAGTATTTGCCAATCTTCTTTTTGTCCCTTATTAGATTGGCCTCTTTTTTGCTCTGTCTCAGAATATTTCAGAGTGCTGATATAGGTTTAGAAGTCTAGTGACTTCAGGGTTAATTTTGCTATCAGAAGTGTTGGACAATATTTTTGTAGGCTTTTTTTGGCAGATTGCAGACAGTATCTTTCCTTTTCTGTCCTTTTTAGTTAGCCGGGCCCCATCGTTTGCTCCGCCTATTTTTCTGCCTTTGTTTGTATTTTCATCTGACAGAGAATGCTAGTCTGGAGTGAGTATAAATACCCCTCCCAGATCCAAAGAGAGGCCGGCAAAAGTTAACCCTGTGAGAACAGGACATTAACCATGTCCTAACCTTGACAGTACCCCCCTCTTAATGGGGGCCACTGGACCCCCAGGTTTCTCAGGGTATCTGGCATGAAAAGCCCGCACCAGTCAATCAGCATACACCGAACTGGCCAGAACCCATGACCTATCCTCCACGGAATATCTCTTCCAATGAATAAGGTACTGAAGTCTCCGGCGCACCCACCGTGAATCAATGATGCGCCCTACCTCATACTCCAGTTGACCCTCTACCAACACTGGTGGAACCACAGATGAGGGATCTTCTCTAACTGTCCCCACAGATTTTAATAGGGACCTGTGGAAGACGTTAGATATTTTGAAGGAGGTGGGCAACTGTAATCTATATGTCACCGGGTTGATCACCTCTACAATCTTGTATGGGCCAATAAATTTTGGGACCAACTTCGTAGAGGGTATTTTAAGTTTGATGTTACGGGTGGACAACCAGACTTTTTCCCCCACTGTTAACGCAGGACCCAACCCCCTCCTCCTGTCCGCAAAATGTTTAAACTTCTTCTGGGCTTTGGAGATGTTCTCCTGCACCTCCCTCCAGAGGGTTTTTAACTGTTGTACCATCCCCTCGGCACCAGGGCAATCCGAATCCATACGGGAAAATTCCCCAAACTGCAGAACGAACCCATAATTGACCTGAAAGGGAGACTTTCTGGTAGACTGATTAATACGACAGTTGAATGCAAATTCTGCCATGGGCAATACCTCACACCAGTCTTCCTGTCTGGAGGAGGCCAGGCATCTCAGAATCTGCTCCAATGACTGGTTGGTGCGTTCAGTCTGTCCATTGGATTCCGGGTGATAGGCAGAGAATGACAATGTGACCCCCAACTTCATACAAAGCGCTCTCCAAAACCTGGCCACAAATTGCACACCCCTGTCCGACACCACGTTCACGGGCACTCCATGCAATCGAACAATGTGCTGTATAAACAAGCGGGCCAAGGTTTCAGCAGATGGTAACGCAGGTAATGGCACAAAGTGAGCTTGCTTAGAAAATCTATCAACCACTACCCATACCACTGAGTTGCCCTTGGAAGATGGAAGATTAGTGATAAAGTCCATGGACAGGTGTGTCCATGGTTTATCCGGAATTGGCAAAGGCACCATTTCCCCAGCCGGCCGGACCTGAGAGCTTTTAGAGCATGTGCACACAAGAATTTATAAACCTTTTTATATCAGTACCCATAGAGGGCCACCAAAAACCCCTAGCTACTGCCCCCCAGGTAGCTGCAATACCAGGGTGTGCACTTAACACAGAATCATGAAATTCTTGAAGGAGTGTGAGACGGAATTGTTCGGGTACAAACAATTTACCTGGGGGTTTATTTCTGGGAGCTTGTGCTTCCAGAATCTCTCTCTGTAACTCAGAGGAGATTTCAGCTACAACCACTCCCGGTTGAAGAATGGAGGAAGGAGGTTCTGGAGGGGACACAGAATCAAAACTTCGGGATAAGGCATCTGCCTTTACATTTTTAGACCCTGGTCGGAACGTGATGGTAAAATGAAATCGAGAAAAAAAAAGAGTGCCCACCGATCCTGTCTGGGGGTCAATCTCTTAGCAGACTCGATATAGGCCAGGTTTTTATGATCAGTGATGACCGTAATGGGATGAGCGGCTCCCTCCAAAAAAATGCCTCCATTCTTCGAAGGCCAATTTAACCGCTAACAATTCCGTGTTACCGACATCATAGTTTCTCTCGGCAGAAGAGAACTTTTTAGAGAAAAAGGCACAGGGTTTGAGGTTAGTCAGGGTAGAGGGACCCTGTGACAATACTGCCCCCACCCCCACCTCCGAAGCGTCAACCTCGGCGATAAAAGGTCTTGACGAATCGGGTTTTACCAACACGGGCTGTGGTAAAACACTTTAGTGTAAGGAAGGAATTTTGTGCGGCCGCGGACCAATTTTTTACATCTGCCCCTTTAAGAGTGAGGTCCGTCAAGGGTTTCACCACCTGCGAGAAC
This sequence comes from Dendrobates tinctorius, assembly GCF_039654945.1. Taxonomy (NCBI): domain Eukaryota; kingdom Metazoa; phylum Chordata; class Amphibia; order Anura; family Dendrobatidae; genus Dendrobates; species Dendrobates tinctorius. The sequence goes on along the minus strand of NW_027361679.1, from coordinate 48,637,359 downwards.
CCTTTAATGAACTTCCTATAATAATTAGCGAAACCCAGAAATCGCTGCAACCCCTTCAGGTCATGAGGCTGCACCCAATCGGTAATGGCCTGAACCTTCCCTGGATCCATGCGGAATCTCTCCCCGGATACAATTACTCCCAGAAAAGACAGTTCTTGCACATAGCTTTCCTTCACACACACAAAAAAACTCATATATACAACACGTACAGCTCCTCTATATACACTCACACAAACATATATATATACTAGCTGAAGAGCCCGGCGCTGCCCGGGCATAGTAACTAACTGTGGTTAGTTATAGCAAATTATAATTATCCTCCATCCCATAGTCCCGTACCCATATACCCATATACCCATTATACATATCCACGATCCTATAGGCCCGTGCCCTTAGGCCCGTGCCTATATACCCATCATACATATCCTCCATCCCATATTCGGGTGCCCATATAACCATAACACATCCTACATCCCATAGTCCCGTGCCCATATACCCATAACATATCCTCCATCCCATAGTCCCATGCCCATATACCCATCATACATATTCGCCATCCCATAGTCGAGTGCCCATATACCCATCACACATCCTTCATCTCATAGTCCCATGCCCATATACCCATCATACATATCCTCCATCCCATAGTCCCGTGCCCATATACCCATCATACATATCTGCCATCCCATAGTCCCGTGCCCATATACCCGTCATACATATCCTCCATACCATAGTCCAGTGCCCATATACCCATCACACATCCTCCATCCCATAGTCCCGTGCCCATATACCTGTCATACATATCCTCTATCCCATAGTCCAGTGCCCATATACCCATCACACATCCTCCATCCCATAGTCCCGTGCCCATATACCCGTCATACATATCCTCTATCCCATAGTCCAGTGCCCATATACCCATCACACATCCTCCATCCCATAGTCAACCATTATGACATCATAGTGAGCGGCGGGGCTTGCAACCTAAGATGACATCAGCGTCGCCATGGCAACCATTATGACATCATGAGGGGTGGGGCTTGATACACACACACTTTTTCCCAATTATGTAGATAGGGGCAAAACTGTTTGGTGAATTGAAACGTGCGGGGTTAAAATTTCACCTCACAGCAAAGCCTATGACGCTCTCGGGGTCCAGACATGTGACTGCCAAATTTTGTGGCTGTAGCTGCGACGGTGCGGATGCCAATCCCGGGCATACACACATACTGTACATACATACATACATACATACATACACACACTTGAGCTTTATATATTAGATATGTATATACAAACACATACATAATCACAACCAATGTATACATTACCAGATTTTGAAATTCCTTTCAAGAGTGTGACTGATCACATGCTGCAGGTCACAGTTTCATTCTCTCCAGTACAGCGCCGATCAGATAGATCAGTGTGGGGCAAGAACAGAGAAAACAGTTCTCTCAGTGATCAGAAAGGAAGTTGTCAGCATTCTGCTCATTCAGAATAAGCTGCCTCTGAACTGTAACACACATACACTTCTTAGCAAGATTTTTCTTTGCTAAAAAGTGCATCTTATTGTCTTGTTGATACAGGAGTTAAAAGGTACAATTGTTTACAAAGCGTTAAAGCCTCGAGTTTTAGCATCCTGGGTTCTTTTGTGGTGCCTTTACCACTGAAAAGATGTCACATCTTTGCCTATAATTTAAATTTTATTCCAGTAAGCTTTATATGCTTGACGGCCTCTTATATGACATATTGAGAAGTACTTTGGACCCGTTAAATACTATTGATGGTGCCCATTTCAGGAGATGAATTGTTAAGGTCACCTCATTATATACTAATTGTCAGGAACACCGCACTGCACTTGCTCACTGAGCCAGTGCGCATGTCCTGAGTACAAAAACAGTGCTCAAAGATACCTGTGGAGCGGGCAGCAGCGGTGATGATGCATGCTCCAGGACCTGAAGCACGTGACTGCTGAGGGCATGGCCTAAGCTCCATAGAGCTAGGAGCTGCAGGAAAACTCCTAGAAAGGTAACTATAGGACAGTGTTACCAAGGGGCATAGACAGAGACAGAAACCAGATCAAGCCGGATCAAAGCACGAGATAGCAGGACAGTACCAAAGGGTTAGACAGAGCGAATAGTCAGGACGTAGCAATAGATCAGAAAACCAGAATGGGCAATGGACGGTACAATAGGGACAAACTGCAACGAAGTAACAATAGACAAGCCAGGAGGTCAGAACCAGAGAAGACAATAGTACCAAAGCGAAAGACTGGGTACAGAGTGAGGGAACAGTCCGGGTCATACACGGGAATCAAACAATCAATGCAGATTACACGCACACCGGGGGGGTCTGTTGTGAACTCATTTTCTGGTTTACCTCTGGCTTCAGGTGAGGGTGGTGGAGCTGGCTGTGTTGACAGAGGAGTCATGAGTTCTCCATCCGGGCTCCCTCTAGTGGTGACAGTAGGTAATGAAGCTGATCTAAATGGCAGAGACCTGCCACCTGAGGAGGAGGACTGTTAGTGGACATCAGGAGTCTCTGACTGGATTTAAGACAGCCGACTCCCTAATTTTGTGCTGGTGATTTTTCCTGCTCTGAGGTTCTGGTTTCCAGTTCTGTTCCTGCCTTCTCAAGCTAAGTGTGTGTTGCTATTTTTTCACATGAGATTTGGTCTGGTTTACTCAGTTTTTGTGTTCAGCCAGCCCCTTCTGGGGCTGTGCTGAATTTCCATTCTTATGTCTCTGTTTATGCCAGTTTGCTTTTTGTCCCTGATCAGAATGGTCTCTTTATGCTCTGTCTTCAGAATATACCAGCGTGCTGATATAGGGAATTGAAGTCTAGCGACTTCAGGGTTTTTGTTATCAGAAAGTGTTGGACATTTTTTGGCAGGGTTTTGTGCGTGATTGCAGACAGCATCTTTCCTTTCCTGTCCTTTCTAGTTAGTGTGGGCCCCATCGTTTGCTCAGCCTATTTTTCTATCTGTGTTTGTGTTTTCATCTTGTCTCATCGACAATACATGTTTGGGGGCTGTCTATTGCTTTGGGGTCTGCTCTGGGGCAGTTTAGATTTCCCCTTTTCTTGCTTTAGGCTTATTTAGTTCTCCGGCTGTGATGAGGCGTCTGGGATCATCATGGGTACGCTCCACGGCTACTGCTAGTTGTGTGGATAGGATCAGGGGTCTGCAATCCGCTTAGTTACCAACCTCTCTGGTTTTTTCTGTGGCTTAGCTTGTTTTTGTTTTTCCTCCTCGGTGACTCATTCATAACAGGGGTCGGAAAGACACACAGCCAGAATAACAGTATAGCTGACAGAGAATTGTAGTCTGGAGTGAGTATAAATACTCCTCCCAGATCCAAAGAGAGGCCGGCAAAAATCCCTACTCCTGATGTGTTTTCTGGGGATTGGTCTAAATTTTTGAATTTTAAGAATAATTGTAAATTATTTCTTCCCTTGAAGCCTAACTCATCGGGGAGCTCTGCGCAGCAGGTTAAAATTGTCATCTCCTTGCTGCGTGGCGATCCCCAGGATTGGGCGTTTTCTTTGACACCTGAAAATCCTATTCTGACTAATGTGGATGCATTTTTTCAAGCCTTGGGGTTATTGTATGATGAACCTAATGCTATTGATCAAGCTGAGAAAGCCCTATTGGCATTGAACCAGGGTCAGGATTCTGCAGAGTTATACTGTCAAAAATTCCGAAAGTGGGCGGTCCTTACTACATGGAATGATGGTGCCTTGGCAGCTCTCTTTCGCAGGGGTTTATCAGAAACCGTAAAAGATATTATGGTGGGATTTTCTGTTCCCTCTGGTCTTGACGATTCTATGTCATTAGTCATTCAAGTTGATCGGCATTTACGTGAACGTAAAACTACACGAGAGGTGTTGCCACCTTTTCAACAAATGTCTGAACCTATGCAGTGTGATAGAGTTTTGTCTAGGGTGCAACGTCAGGAGTATAGAAGGCATAATAAGATGTGTTTTTTCTGTGGAGATGCCTCTCATATTATTTCTGTCTGCCCTAAACGAGAGAAACGTTTTGCACACACATTTGCTGTGGGTGGCGTGCAACCTAAGTTTCTTTTGGCAGTTACTCTGATCTGCTCCTTATCCACATTTTCCGGCAAGGCTTTTGTGGATTCAGGAGCGGTTTTGAATATGATGGATTTGGATTTTGCTAAACGTTGTGGTTTTCCCATGATACCTCTGCGGACGCCTATTCCTTTGAGGGGTATTGATGCTACTCCTTTGGCGGAGAATAAACCTCAGTTTTGGACCCAGGTGATAATGCGGGTCGCCCCAGACCACCAAGAAAATTGTAGATTTTTGGTACTGCATAATTTGCATGATACTATTGTTCTGGGTTTTCCCTGGTTGCAAATCCATAATCCAATTTTGGATTGGAAATCTATGTCTGTGGTGAGTTGGGGCTGTCGGCGTGCTCTTGGTGACACTCCTGTTTTCTCCACCTCTCCCCAGTCTCATGATGTTCCTGACTATTTGACTGATTTTTAAGATGTATTTAGTGAGAGTAAGTCTGCGTCCCTGCCTCCTCATAGGAGTTATGACTGTGCAATTGAGTTGAGGCCTGGGTGTGAATTTCCCAAGGGTCGGCTTTTCAACTTATCTGTACCTGAACACGAGGCTATGTAGTCTTATATTAAGGAGTCGTTGGAGAAGGGTCATATTAGACCATCCTCTTCACCCTTAGGTGCTGTTTTTTTTTTCGTGGCTAAGGAAGATGGTTCATTAAGGCCTTGTATTGACAATTGTTCCCTTAACAAGATTACGGTTAAATATCAGTATTCGTTACCCCTGATTTCTGATTTATTCTCCAGAGTTAAAGGTGCCTGCTGGTTTACTAAGCTTGACCTCAGGGGGGCGTATAATCTTATTCGCATCAAGCATGGGGATGAATGGAAGACGGCGTTTAATACTCCGGAGGGACATTTTGAATACCTGTTGATGCCTTTTGGGCTCACTAATGCCCCTTCTGTCTTCCAATCCTTCATGAATGATATTTTCCGGGACTTTGTGGATAAGTTTTTGATCATCTATTTGGATGATATTCTGATCTTTTCCAGTGATTGGGATTCTCATGTGGAACATGTTCGGACTGTTTTCCGGATTTTGAGGGAGAATTCCCTGTATGTTAAGGGATCGAAATGCCTTTTTGGTGTACAGAGGATTTCATTTTTGGGATTTATTTTGTCTCTGTCAACTATTGAAATGGACCCGGCCAAGGTACAGGCCATTTATGATTGGGTTCAGCCCACTTCTTTGAAGGCTGTCCAGAAGTTTTTGGGTTTTGCTAATTTTTATCATAAATTTATAGCTAATTTTTCTGGTATTGCCAAACCACTGACTGATCTGACCAAGAAGGGCGCTGATGTGCTGAATTGGTCTCCAGAGGCTGTTTTGGCATTTCAGGAGCTGAAGCGGAGGTTCACTTCCACTCCGGTTTTATGGCAACCTGATGTCTCACTTCCATTTCAGGTAGAGGTAGATGCTTCGTAGATTGGTGCAGGAGCCGTTTTGTCCCAAAAATATCCGGTGACTTCTAAAATGAATCCCTGTGCCTTCTTTTCCCCAAAGTTCTCCCCATCTGAATGCAACTATGATGTGGGGAATCGGGAATTGTTGGCCATGAAGTGGGCATTCGAGGAGTGGAGACATTGGTTGGAGGGAGCTAGACATCAAGTTGTGGTCCTCACTGACCATAATAATTTGATTTACCTGGAGTCGGCCAAATGCTTGAATCCTAGACAGGCTAGGTGGGCCTTGTTTTTCACGCGTTTTGATTTTGTGGTCTCCTTTCTTCCGGGCACTAAGAATGTTAAGGCAGATGCCCATTCTAGGAGTTTCTTTGCTGATTCTCCTATTGTGACCAAACCTACTACCATCCTAGGTGAGGGGGTAGTTCTTTCTGCCATCTCGCCCGATTAGAGACGTGCCCTGGAGGAATTTCAGGAGGACAAACCTGAGCGTTGTCCTATGGGGAAATTGTATGTTCCTGACCAGTGGAGGAAGAGAGTGATGTCTGAAGTTCATTGCTCTGCGTTGGCTGGTCATCCAGGTATTTTTGGTACCAGAGATTTGGTGAGTCAGTCTTTTTGGTGGCCCGCCTTATCTCGTGATGTCAGGAATTTTGTGCAGTCTTGGACTTGTTCCCGGTCTAAACCCTGTTCTCGTTCTAGTGGGTTGTTGATGCCCTTGCCGGTGCCCAAGAGGCCATGGACCCATATCTCAATGGATTTTATTTCTGATCTTCCTGTCTCTCAGAGAATGACAGTTATCTGGGTGATTTGTGATAGATTTTCTAAGATGGTCCATCTTGTACCACTCCCAAAGCTGCCATCTTCCTCAGAGTTGGTGCCCTTGTTTTTACAACAGGTGGTTCGGTTGCATGGGATTCCTGAGAACATTGTGTCGGATAGAGGAGTCCAGTTTGTCTATAGATTTTGGAAAGCTTTTTGTTCCAAGCTGGGAATTCAGTTATCCTTCTCCTCTGTGTTTCACCCACAGACCAATAGGCAGACTAAGAGAACAAACCAGACTTTGGAGTCCTATTTGAGATGTTTTATATCTGCTGATCAGGATGATTGGCTCTCATTTTTGCCCTTGGCCGAATTCTCCCTAAATAATAGAGCTAGTTCTGCCACATTGATGTCGCCCTTTTTCTGTAACTTTGGGTTTCATCCTCGATTTTTCTTCAGGGCAAGTGGAATCTTCAGCCTGCCCAAGTGTTGACACTGTGGTAGAGAGAATGCAGCAGATTTGGGACCAAGTGGTGGATGAGTTGTCCCTCTCTCAAGAAAAGGCCCAGCGGTTTTCCAACCGGCATAGGACCATTGGTCCCCGGTTTAAAGTGGGTGATATGGTTTGGTTGTCGTCAAAAAATGTCTCTATGAAGGTTGCGTTTCCAAAGTTCAAGCCAAGATTTATTGGACCTTATTTTGGAGATTCTTAACCCGGTTTCTTTTCGATTGGCTCTTCCAGTTACGTTTAAGATCCATAACGTGTTTCATAAGTCTCTGTTGAAGAGGTTTGTTGAGCCAGTGGTTCCTATGGCGGCACCTCCTGACCCTGTGTTGGTTGAAGGTAATGTGGAATATGAGGTAGAGAAAATACTGGATTCTCGTCTGGCTAGACGGAGACTCCCGTATTTGGTCAAGTGGAAGGGTTATGGCCAGGAGGACAATTCTTGGGTCTCTGCCTCTGACATTCATGCCGATAGATTGGTTCATGCTTTTCACCGGGCCCATCCTGATCAGCCTGGTGGCGTGGATGAGGGTTCGGTGACCCCTCCTCAAGGGAGGGTACTGTTGTGAACTCATTTTCTGGTTTACCTCTGGCTTCTGGTGAGGGTAGTGGAGCTGGCTGTGTTGACAGAGGAGTCGTGAGTTCTCCATCCGGGCTCCCTCTAGTGGTGACAGTAGGTAATGAAGCTGATCTAAATGGCAGAGACCTGCCACCTGAGGAGGAGGACTGTGAGTGGACATCAGGAGTCTCTGACTGGATTTAAGACAGCCGACTCCCTAATTTTGTGCTGGTGATTTTTCCTGCCCCGAGGTTCTGGTTTCAAGTTCTGTTCCTGCCTTCTCAAGCTAAGTGTGCGCTGCTATTTTTTCACATGAGATTTAGTCTGGTTTACTCAGTTTTTGTGTTCAGCCAGCCCCTGCTTTGGCTGTGCTGAATTTCCTTTCTTATGTCTCTGTTTATGCCAGTTTGCTTTTTGTCCCTGATCAGATTGGTCTCTTTCTGCTCTGTCTTCAGAATATACCAGCGTGCTGATATAGGGAATTGAAGTCTAACGACTTCAGGGTTTTTGTTATCAGAAAGTGTTGGACATTTTTGGCAGGGTTTTGTGCGTGATTGCAGACAGCAGCTTTCCTTTCCTGTCCTTTCTAGTTAGTGTGGGCCCCATCGTTGGCTCAGCCTATTTTTCTATCTGTGTCTGTGTTTTCATCTTGTCTCACCGACAATACATGTTTGGGGGCTGTCTATTGCTTTGGGGTCTGCTCTGGGGCAGTTTAGATTTCCCCTTTTCTTGCTTTAGGCTTAGTTAGTTCTCTGGCTGTGACGAGGCGTCTGGGATCATCATGGGTACGCTCCACGGCTACTGCTAGTTGTGTGGATAGGATCAGGGGTCTGCAATCCACTTAGTTATCAACCTCTCTGGTTTTCTGTGGCTTAGCTTGTTTTTGTTTTTCCTCCTCGGTGACTCATTCATAACAGGGGTCGGTCAGACACACAGCCAGAATAACAGTATAGCTGACAGAGAATTCTAGTCTGGAGTGAGTATAAATACCCCTCCCAGATCCAAAGAGAGGCCGGCAAAAGTTAACCCTGTGAGAACAGGACATTAACCATGTCCTAACCATGACACTAATACCTACAAAAAAAATGAAGTAGTGTAGGTCAGGCATAGAGAAAATGGAAGTTTTGTAAATACATATTACAGCTAGTGTTTAACAGGCTGACCTCACATGAAGAGTTTCCATGATGTACCTTCCAGCTACTTTATCTAAATTAGAAGCAAATTGTTTGAAGATTACTTCTACCTAAATGGCAGAAAACGCACCTATCTTGGTGATGGATAGGACAGCTAGAGGGGATATGGAGGAGGCTGTTTTTTTGATAGGTGTAATGTAAACATTTTGCTATTAATTTATGTAAAGTTTCAAAGTTTTCTAACTATTAGACACACCTTAATTTTAAACACACCCCCAGGTTTACTTAGTGAAATTATAGGAAAAACACTTTTGCAACTAATTAAAATTTCCCGCAGGTGTAAATTTGTAGGAGATTTGATAACAGTAACTTTACTGCTGTAGGGTAGAATAGAGTGGATGGAGATCTAATGTTAGTATTTTTCTGCAGGATGTATATTATACACGTGTACCTTTGCAGCAGGCAGTTTATATGCATTCTCTGGAGTATATGCGTAATCACATCCCTGCTGCATGCACAGTATATGCACACTAAGCTCTGCTATGCATACAAACATGTCTGCAACTTACATACACATATTTCAGTTACACACAGCTGTCTTACGTACACACACCTCTCCACCATACACACAGCTCAGCTATATAGAAACAAACAGCTCTCCTATGTTCACACACACACCTCTATCCTATATAACACTTAGCTCTCACCCGTACACAGAGACAGTTTCCCCACATCCACAAACAGCTCTTCTACTTACACAAACACAGCTTCCCAAAAAACATACATGGCTTTAAAACATGCACACACACACACTTATCTGCTACGTAAGATGGCATGGTGGCTCAGTGGTTAGCACTGCAGCGCTGGGGTCCTGGGTTCAAATTCCACCATGGACAACATCTGCAAGGAGTTTGTATGTTTTCCCCGTGCTAACGTTGGTTTCCTCCCACATTCCAAAGACATACTGATAGGGAATTTATATTGTGAGCCCCATCGGGGACAGTGCCAGTAATGTCTGTAAAGCGCTGTGGAATTAATGGCGCTATATAAATGAGTAAAATAAATACATACACTGTTTGCTAAACACACGCACATAGCTTTCCGTCACACACACACAAAAAACTCATATATACAACACATACAGCTCCTCTATATACACTCACACAAACAGATATATATGTATATAAAGTATATGTACATACAAACACATATACATAAACACAACCAATGTATACATTATCAGATTTTGAAATTCCTTTCAAGAATGTGACTGATCACATGCTGCAGGTCCCAGTTTCATTCTCTCCAGTACAGCACCGATCAGATAGATCAGTGTGGGGCATGAACAGAGAAAACAGTTCTCTCAGTAATCAGGAAGGAAGTTGTCAGCATTCTGCTCATTCAGAATAAGCTGCATCTGGACTGTAACACACATACTTTTTAGCAAGATTTTTCTTTGCTAAAAAGTGCGTCTTATTGTCTTGTTGATACAGGAATTAAAAAGTACAATTGTTTACAAAGCGTTAAAACCTAGAGTTTTAGTATCCTGGGTTCTTTTGTGGTGCCTTTACCACTGAAAAGATGTCACATCTTTGCCTATAATTTAAATGTTATTCCAGTAAGCTTTATATGCTTGACAGCCTCTTATATGGCATATTGAGAAGTACTTAAGTACTTTGGACCCGTTAAATACTATTGATGGTGCCCATATATATATGTATGTCTTTGAGACACACATATATTTATATATTTATATTTCAGAGAGTTCTTCATAGCAGAATAGCCGCTAATTCAATTGCCGGCTTCTGTCAAATCATTCCCCAACCCGACATGAAATGACACATGGTTTACATGCAGTAAACCATTTCATTTCATGTTTTTTTTTATATGTCCCTGACTAATAATTAGATGAGATTTTGTGTGCAAAATTTGGGAGGTGTAGGTGTTAATTTAAGGGGTTAATTCGTTGTAAAAAAAATGCGTGGGCTCCCGCTGTAATTTGTCAACCAGAGAGGTAAAGCAGGTGAGTGAGGGCAGATTTTAATAGCCATGAGAGAGACCATTGTTTTTGCCCCCCCCCCCCCCGGCTACAAAAATCTGCCCCCAGACACCCCAGAAATGGCGCATTTAAAAGATGTGCCAATTCTGGCACTTATCCTCTCTATTCCCATTGCCCTATAGCGGTGGCGAATGGGTTAATATAACAAAGGGTTAATGTCACCATTCGATTGTAAGGTGACATTAAGCCGATTAATAATGGAGAGGTGTCAATAAGACACCGATATATTATTAACCCTATACTAAGAAAGGGTTAAAAACCACACAGACATTAATTAAAAAGTCTTTTAATGAAATAAAGACAGCAAGTTTTTGACAAATTTTTATTAGTCTGGTAATCCCAAAAAAACTATGACCTGCAACAAAAATAACATAAAAAATCACCAATATCCTTACCTCTCTGCCGTTCAGTCATGTCCCACGCTGCAATCCATCAGAAGGGGTTAAATAGTTTACAATGAGGACCGGTGCTAATGCGACCAGCCTCACTGTAATCTACTAAAAAATGAATTGATTCAGCTCTGCGCAGCCTCAATGGCTGCCTGTAGATAAAGTAATTACCGTGGAAAGTTTCTGACTTTTTCCCACGGTCATTCGTTCATTCACAGAGGTACTGCACCTCCTCCTGAGGTGTGGTACCCCACCATCCAGGTAAGGTGGAGACACCTGACCACACTCCAACACCTGCACACCACAAAGTAGTGTAGCAAAGCTCCTTCGGCGGCTCCCTGCTTGGAGTGTAACATAGCACCCCTTGGTGGCTCCCTGCTTGGAACACGAAACGTGCTGGGAGGTGGGTGGAGTTTAGTTCACATAAAAGAGCGGGAAGAGTTGAGTCAGTCATTCATTCAGTCAGTGAGTGAGGATGTAGAAGGACAGAGAGTGAGACAGAGAAGATCCCCGGGAGAGCGATGGAAGAAGGAAGTGCTGCAGCAGGCCACAGTGATCTGGGTCTGCTGGCACAGGAAAGAGACAGAAAAAGGAAGCTTGATTCTCCATTGGGAAGAAGGATTAGCACGTAACGTAAGGAGAATAAGAGAACAAGGACCAGGGTTAGAGGAGAACCCTTTTCAAGTTCTAAGCGCAAGGCCGGGGCCCGGTCCCCGAGGTTGTATGGGTGTGTACACGGGAGTGCGCTAGATACAGGATAGTGCAAGACGGGTAAACGAGAGCACGTGTGGCGTGCAGTGACTAGTACGTCCGGGGGTGAGCAAAACAGGACGCATGCAAGGAGCACGTCAGAGTACTGAGTGGGGCAGGAGGTGTGCCAGGAGGTGTAGCAGAGTACAGGGACAAAGTGTGTGCCAGGAGGCACAACTGAGTACAAAGCAGAGAGCGGGTACTGAGCGTGTGCCAAGAAGCACAATAGAGTCCAAGACAGAGTGCAGGTTCAGAGCGAGTACCGAGAGGCACGGCTGAGTATAGGACAGGCTGGACAGGCAGTTTGTCAGCTTCCGTATTAAGGCCTTAATATCAAGCAATACCTTACATATATTGATATGTTTTTTGTGCACTTTTTATATTTTTTCCAGGGTGCAGTTGGGCCCAAATGGTTCTTCAAACTTGTGGCCTTTGTTCACACGGGATGCATTCTAGTTGGCACTGGGCAGCCCCCCTATATGGTGTTACTAAGAGGTTGTGAGCCAGAAGCCCTGCATTCCCTGTGTGAACACTGCCACATGCGGATTATTTTTTCTGCACTGGTGTACCACACGGCCAATCCCTAATTGTAGGCTGGCTGTTTCATTTGGTATTTATGCACCTGTGCAGCTGCCATTTTACTTGGGTCCGCTGCACCCTGGATTAGTGCAGATGCATTTGGGCCTGTCTGGTTTGTAACTGAATTTTTTTGGAGGATTTTTTTTCCTCTTTTTGAGATTTTCATGTTAGAGTAGGGACTGACAAGTGTAAGGAACTTTGACGCAGTTTGTCAGCTTCCGTATTAAGGCCTTAATATCAACCAATACCTTACATATATTGATATGTTTTTTGTGCACTTTTTATATTTTTTCCAGGGTGCAGTTGGGCCCAAATGGTTCTGCAAACTTTGACGCAGTTTGTCAGCTTCCGTATTAAGGCCTTAATATCAACCAATACCTTACATATATTGATATGTTTTTTGTGCACTTTTTATATTTTTTCTAGGGTGCAGTTGGGCCCAAATGGTTCTGCAAACTTGTGGCCTCTGTTCACACGGGATGCATTCTAGTTGGCACTGGGCAGCCCCCCTATATGGTGTTACTAAGAGGTTGTGAGCCAGAAGCCCTGCATTCCCTGTGTGAACACTGCCACATGCGGATTATTTTTTCTGCACTGGTGTACCACATGGCCAATCCCTGATTGTCGGCTAGCTGTTTCATTTGGTATTTATGAACCTGTGCAGCTGCCATTTTCCTAGGGTCCGCTGCATCCTGGATTAGTGCAGATGCATTTGGGCCTGTCTGGTTTGTAACTGAATTTTTTGGAGGATTTTTTTCCTCTTTTTGAGGTTTTCATGAGTATAGGACAGGACCTGAATACAGCGAATACTGGCTGAACACAGCCAGGCAGGGACACACCAGACCAAGCCAGGAAGCACAACAATAATCAGGCACCTCCCATAGGGGGAGGTAGCTTGATATAGTACATGACCACTAAAGCTTCTGGGTCAAGTCCTCCATTACCATAGAGAGGACGGACCTGGAGACTGAACTGACAAGAGCGCGCAAGCGCATACCCAACATGTAGGAGGTGGGAGCCTGGGTACGAGAAGTGCGCGTGCGCACCTGACGGGACCCCTGGAGCGACCGCGGCTCAAGAAGAGATGACGTCGGGACCAAAGTCCCGACCCAAGATGAGCGTGGCGTGAAGGTCCCGCCTCCAGGTGAGCGCGGCATGACAGTCAGATAGATCAGTGTGGGGCAAGAACAAAGAAAAAAGTTCTCTCAGTGATCAGGAAGGAAGTTGTCAGCATTCTTCTCATTCCGAATAAGCTGCCTCTGGACTGTAACACACATACACTTTTTAGCAAGATTTTGCTTATATGGCATAATGAGAAGTACTTAAGTACTTTGGGCCCGTTAAATACTATTGATGGTGCCCATTTCAGAAGATGAATTGTGAAGGTCACCTCATTATATACTAATGTCTGCTAAAAAAATGAAGTAGTGTAGGTCAGGCATAGAGAAAATGGAAGTTATGTTATTACATATTACAACTAGTGTTTAAAAGGCTGACCTCACATGAAGAGTTTCCATGATATACATTCCAGCTACTTTATCTAAATTAGAAGCAAATTGTTTGAAGATTACTTCTACCTAAATGGTAGAAAACGCATCTATCTTGGTGATGGATAGGGCACCTAGAGGGGATATAGAGGAGGCTGTTTTTTGGTAGGTGTAATGTAAACATTTTGCTATTAATTTATGTAAAGTTTCAAAGTTTTCTAACTATTAGACACACCTTAATTTTGAACTCACCCCCAGGTTTGCTTAGTAAAATTATAGGAAAAACACTTTTGCAACTAATTTAAATTTCCCGCAGGTGTAAATTTGTAGGCGATTTGATAACACTAACTTTACTGCTGTAGGGTAGAATAGAGTGGTTGGGATCTAATGTTAGTATTTCTCTGCAGGATCTATATTATACACGTGTACCTTTGCAGTAGGCAGTTTATATGCATTCTCTGGAACATATACGTAATCACATCACTGCTGCATGCACAGTATATGCACACTGAGCTCTGCTATGCATACAAACATGTCTGCAACTTACATACACATATTTCAGTTACACACAGCTGTCCTACATACACACACCTCTCCAACATACACACATCTCAGCTACATAGAAACAAACAGCTCTCTTATGTTCACACACACAGCTCTTTCCTACAAAACACTTAGCTCTCACCCGTACACAGAGACAGTTTCCCCACATTCACATTGAGGTTTTCTACTTACACAAACACAGATACCCAAAAAACAAACATGGCTTTGAAACATGCACACACACACACATATCTGCTACATAAGACGGAACGGTGGCTCAGTAGTTAGCACTGCAGCAGTGTGGTCCTGGGTTCAAATCCCACCAAGGAGAACATCTGCAAGGAGGTTGGATGTTCTCCCCGTGTTTGCGTGGGCTTCCTCCCACACTCCTAGGGTAGGGTAGAATAGAGTGGATAGAGATCTAATGTTAGTATTTCTCTGCAGTATGTATATAATACACATGTACCTTTTCATCAGGCAGTTTATATGCGTTCTCTGGAGCACATACGTAATCACATCACTGCTGCATGCACAGTATATGCACACTAAGATCTGCTATACATACAAACATGTCTGCAACATACATACACACATTTCAGTTACATATAGCTGTCCTACATACACACACCTCTCCACCAGACACACAGCTCAGCTACATAGAAACACACAGCTCTCCTATGTTCACACACACCTTTCCTATATAACACTCAGCTCTCACCCATACATATATACAGCTTCCCCACATTCAAATACAGCTCTTCTACTTACACAAACACAGCTACCCAAAAATCAAACACGGCTTTGAAACACACACACATATCTGCTACATAAGATGGCACAGTAACTCAGTGGTGAGCACTGCAGCGCTGGGGTCCTGGGTTCAAATCCCACCAAGGACAACATCTGCAAGGAATTTGTATGTTCTCCCCTTGTTTACGTGGGCTTTCTCCCACATTCCAAAGACTTACTGATAGGTAATTTAGATTGTGAGCCCCATCGGGGACAGTGGCAATATTGTCTGTAAAGCGCTGTGGAATTAATGGCGCTATATAAATGAGTAATAACATCTGCACTGAGTTTGTATGTTCTCCCCGTGTTTGCATGGGTTTCCTCCCACATTCCAAAGACATACTGATAGGTAATTTAGATTGTGAACCGCTTCGGGGATAGTGCCAATAATGTCTGTAAAGTGCTGTGGAATTAATGGCGCCATATAAATGAGTAAAATAAATAAATACACTGTTTGCTAAACACACTCACATATCTTTCCTTCATACACTCACAAAAAACTCATATATACAACACATACAGCTCCTCTATATACACTCACACAAACAGATATATATGTATATACAAACACATATACATAAACACAGCCAATGTATACATTACCAGATTTTGAAATTCCTTTCAAGAATGTGACTGATCATGTGCTGTGAAAGGGTCTTCAGCTACACAGGACGTGCAGTATCCCTGCAGGTCCCAATTTCATTCTCTCCAGTACAGCACCAATCAGATAGATCAGTGTGGGGCAAGAACAGAGAAAACAGTTCTCTCAGTGATCAGGAAGGAATTTGTCAGCATTCTGCTCATTCAGAATAAGCTTCCTCTGGACTGTAACACACATACACTTTTTATCAAGATTTTTCTTTGCTAAAAAGTGCGTCTTATTGTCTTTTTGATACAGGAGTTAAAAAGTACAATTGTTTACAAAGCGTCAAAACCTAGAGTTTTAGCATCCTGGGTTCTTTTGTGGTGCCTTTACCACTGAAAAGAAGTCACATCCTTGCCTATAATTTTTTTCCAGTAAGCTTTATATGCTTGACAGCCTCTTTATATTCCATATTGAGATATACTTAATTACTTTGGACCCGTTAAATACCATTGATGTTGCCCATTTCAGGAGATGAATTGTGAAGGTCACCTCATTATATACTAATACCTACTAAAAAAATGATGTAGTGTAGGTCAGGCATTAATACATATTACAACTAGTGTTTAATAGGCTGACCTCACATGTAGAGTTTCCATGATATACCTTCCAGCTACTTTATCTAAATTAGAAGCAAATTGTTTGAAGATTACTTCTACCTAAATGGCAGAAAACGCACCTATCTTGGTGATGGATAGGACACAGACACAGATCAATCATTAGAATACTTTCTGGGTGGGTTTGTGCGGAGTGACCTGTTTCCAGGAGCCAGGCCCCCATTTAGTGAACATGATGTGGTACAACTCTAACAGGATATTCATGGCCATTATCAATGGTACATATTCTTTAAATGGCTCGCACAGTCATCCACACAATCTTCGTGAAGGGGATCGGTTACTGATTAGCCACTGTTACCCGGATTAACGTCTCCCGCTGTGGCTTGGTCATCGCTTAATAGTAATGGTTGAAGTATGACTTGGACATGGTCGTTACCTGTCACCTGGTATCCAGTAAGCTGTCCACTGGGATTCCTTCAAGCTCAGCTTGCAAGATGGGGCATCCTGCAACCAGATTTTCACTAGGTGGTTTGTCCTTCTTAATCCCCCACAGTAAGCCCTACTACTGAGGGGGCCGTAAGTTTAATATTGGTTCTGGATGTCCTTCCAAATCACTCCGACACCCGCTTTGAACATCTTTTGTGGAGGATGCTGAGGTCCCGGATAGATTGGCTCAGACTGAGGGCCCCCCAGTGGGTGATATTGAGGAACTTGGTAGGATGTTCCACATACAGGTGTTGTAGGTGGGGGGCCATAGGGGTTCAGAGGACTTGCTTTGTGAGGTTCAGGTTCGGGAGCATGAAGGTATGCCCCATAAGGATTTTGTAGAGCCGGGTTGGTGGCCTCAGAGGTGGAACCAGTTCCTATCTTATTTTTTATTTGAGTCTACTTTTCTTGCATAACATTCAGAGAACTCTGCAGATCTTGTACTACTCTGATCAGAGTATTCCTTATGCCCCCGATGGTTCTGATGGTCAAGGTCATAACCACTCCAGAAGCATAGGTTTCTTCTTTGCTTTGAGCCACCGCCTCTGCCAATATTTGTCGAAAGCTTAAGGAAGGATCCACTAACTTGCTCACATAGGACCTGTCTCAGGGAGTACTGTAGAGTTCCAGGATATATTGTTCTTGTAGTATCTGGTCCACAGATCCTATGCCGCTTACTCCGTCTGCCTCATTCTTAATGCACTTCTGCTAGTACTTCCTGTAATGCAGTGGCATATTTGGAGACCCCTTTCTGCTGCAGCTGGTAGAAAAACTTTGCCCAGAGATGCCGTGAGATAGCTGTTTCACCATATATCTCCTCCAAAAATGTCACCATCTCTTTCAAGGTGTTACGCGTGGCTTCCTGTTGTTTGGAATCTGGTTTCTCCTATGCCTATGCAGGAATCCAGATTCTCACATCTATCTCCGGAGGCTAAGTCCTTTGTACCATCTTCTGAGCATGCTCACGGGACGAACTCCCATTGGAGTTCGGGAGTCAGGAGCTCAGGTCCTGCTCCGGATTCTATTGGCTCCTTTTGGAGACCTAGTCATTTCCGGCAGGTCCCGCTTACTATAAAAAGTGCGCATGGCCGTTATGCGCTAGTATTTTCATATTGCTGCTGTATGTATGGTGATGGATGCTTGGACTGGTGACTGACTTATTATGAAACCCCTTTCCTCTGATAATACGATTGTGTGAGTGTTTGGGCATCAGCCAGTATTAGCGCTAGCGCCACCGCGCTTAAGCTCCATTTGTTCCAGCAGCTAGCTTCCTGCATCGCGCTTGCAGCTTAGCGGTGCTTTCTCTGCGGCACAGTTCTTGCCGCGCTGCGGTTGCAGTCTGTCGGACGTTCGCAGTTGCGACGTTCCGCATCTTTTGTTACGGTAGGTCTAGACGGAGTAGTCCTGCGGTTTAAGGCTACTCCTGTGACCCTAAATACCGTATCTGTTTTGCTGTCAGTCTGTGACATAGAACAGACTCAGCGTTATTGTATACTCTGTGCTTGCAGCTCTGTGTGTGAACAGAGCTTGCCTTAGTGCATATTGGGTGCAGTTAAACCCAGTGCTCATTACCGCCATAGTGCTCGGCCTCTGTTAGCAGCGGTTTTTCCATCTGCCGCACGGTGGACCCCGAGTGGCGAAGGCACTTTATTTACATTTTTATTTAGTGTCTTCCGCTACTCCTAACACCTGTTGCAAGAAGACGTTTCTGTGGGCCTCACCCTCCAGGGCAGCCAAAGTGATCTTCACTTGTAACTCTGGGCAGACATTATAACTCTTAGCAGCGCTCTGCAATGTGGTCACCCAGTCAGTCAGTGGCATATTCTGGCCATTAAATTTGGGCAGTACTCTAAACAATGTATCTTAGGGAGGATTCTTGCAGGGGTTCCACCAATGCCTGGAGTACTCACATTAACAACACTACCATTGCTGTCGGATGACTTCATCTATGTACCTTGCTCGCAGAAAAAACACTTGTAGCGGTGCCTGAACGATACTGTCATGCAGGACTCAAATATGGTATAGTAAACTAGGAGACAGAAGCAAAAAAACACTGGCTTTATTGAAAGACAATGGATTATATGCCGAAAAACAAGACTAACGGTTATTGTAATGATAACAGGAAAAATAGATACAAAGAGAGATAGCTGGAGCTGCGCTCCAGCTATGGCAATGCAAAGTTCAATATAAACAGCATAAACAATTTCTACAAACTACTCTCTTCTAACTTCCTACCTGGCTTCTGATAATTGGGCCACACTGCTACAGAGCACTAGGTAAAGAACCCTGCTCTACACCCTAATAATGTTAAACACCGGTGTCACATTCACAGTTCTGTAGTGCTTAGAAAAGAAGTCTGGTAGCTGCTGCTTGGCCCAGATGCTGTAGAGCCGAGTTTGTTGTATTTTTCTCTTCCTTCAGGTTAATTCGTCCTTGTTCTTACGGATCCAGGTAAGTCTCGTTCCCACTTTCAATGGTGAGAGATTACTGGTACCACAATGTTGTTTCTTCTCCTCTCTCAGGTTACAGGTGCTTGGGGAGAACTAACCTGGCTGTGCAATGCAACTCTTTCCTTCTGACAAGGCCCTGGTGATTGATCCTGCAGTAACCGGATACTATCTTCTCCCTTGAAGCCGTTAGTTCATTTACAAGTCTCTCATTGTTAGGACACACTTATAGTCCTGCCAGTCTCTCACAGGCATGAAGCTCTCTCCACGTCACTTCCTGAAACGACACACTTCCTGCTCCTTATTCAAAACCAACACATAAGCTGCAGGGGAGAAAGTTCTAGTCCCCCCTGACCACCTACATCAGGAAGAGAAGGTAGTTGGGACATGACATGACAAATGCGCAAATCTCATATTTCATACTGTTAGGATATGGAATACTACAGTGCTTGTCAAATATTTTTGCCAGCATGGAAAACCCCTTGAAAGGAATTTTCCACTTTCAAAAAATTCCCACATGCTTAGTTACCTGCAAAAATACCAAACTTTGTGCTTTAATTAACAGCTGCAGCCAAGCACTGAGCTCAGTGGCTTGTGCCATCTACAACGGCACAGCAACTAACCTCAGTGATTGTTTGCAGGGCTGTCAATGTGATATCACTGCTATAGCCAGGCAACAGGGCAGCAGCAGAGACCCCTCAATTTGCATGCTGCACACTTCTCCCTAGCTATGTTGACAGCGTTTGCATGCCCAGAGTGGGTGCTGCTAGTGTCAGTTCGAGTGTGCTCTCATCCTCTTTCCTACCTGCATCAGATGCCCACTGCTGTTATATTGTGTGCAAAGAGTACTGTCCACCAAGTCAAGCCATGGGGAAGTGCCCAACATGCTATTTGAGGGGGTGAATGGTGCACTGAGCCCTTGGCCGTGTTTAAAGGGATTGAAACTTTTGAAAAAACTTCTGTCTGCAGGATCAGATTGGAAACACAAACTGAGCTTTATATAACCTTCCCCTGTTCAATGCTGTGTCTCTGTTGCTGCACTGATCTCAGATGTCAGAAATTTGGCTGCAATGGTGACAGCACTGCAGACAATCGCTGAGATCAGTGGCTTGTGATGTCTACACAGAGCATTTTTGCTGGAATATGGGCAGATTTAATAGGTGAGTACTGGTTATTTTTTATTTTCATTCCCTGTTGTTATGCTACAGTGCCTTGCGTAAGTATTCGGCCCCCTGGAACTTTTCATCCTTTTCCCACATATCATGCTTCAAACATAAAGATACCAAATGTAAATTTTTGGTGAAGAATCAGCAACAAGTGGGACACAGTTGTGAAGTTGAAAGAAATTTATTGGTTATTTTAAATTTTTGTGGAAATTCGAAAACTGAAAAGTGGGGCGTGCAATATTATTCGGCCCCTTTAACTTAATACTTTGTTGCGCCACCTTTTGCTGCGATTACAGCTGCGAGTCACATGGGGTATGTCTCTATCAGTGGGGATGGTGTGTTCAGGTTGATGTGCTGTGTTGCCTTTACGCCAAACATATCGTTTGGCATTGTTGCCAAAAAGTTCAATTTTGGTTTCATCTGACCAGAGCACCTTCTTCCACATGTTTGCTGTGTCTCCCAGGTGGCTTGTTGCAAACTTTAAACAACACTTTTTATGGATATCTTTGAGAAAAGGCTTTCTTCTTGCCACTCTTCCATAAAGGCCAGATTTGTGCAGTGTACGACTGATTGTTGTCCTAAGGACAGACTGTCCCACCTCAGCTGTAGATCTCTGCAGTTCATCCAGAGTGATCATGTTTCTCTAGGCTGCATCTCTGATCAGTCTTCTCCTTGTTTGAGATGAAAGTTTAGAGGGACGGCCGGGTCTTGGTAGATTTGCAGTGGTATGATACTCCTTCCATTTCAATATGATCGCTTGCACAGTGCTCCTTGGGATGTTTAAAGTTTTGGAAATCATTTTGTATCCAAATCCGGCTTTAAACTTCTCCATAACAGTATCACGGATCTGCCTGTTTTGTTCCTTGGTCTTCATGATGCTCTCTGTGCATCAAACTAAACACTGAGACTATCACAGAGCAGGTGCATTTATATACGGAGACTTGATTACACACAGGTGGATTATATTTATCATCATTAGATATTTAGGACAACATTGGATCATTCAGAGATCCACAGTGAACTTCTGGAGTGAGTTTGCTGCACTGATCGAGGGGTCTAGGGCACCATAGGAACCCCCACGGCTACTGCTAGTTGTTGTTGTTAGGTTCAGGGGTCTGCAATCCGATAGCTGCCAACTTTTCTGGTTTTCTGTACTTAGCTACTATTTCTGTTTTTGCCTCCTACGGTGACTCATTCATAACAGAATCACCCACCATACCGCAGATCCTAGGGTACTCAATAGCAGGAAAGAATTGTAAAAAAAAAAAAAAGAAGTGTGTATATTCTTTCCTCTATATCTCTGAGGCCGTAGGGGGAATTTCTTTTTTTTTTCTCTCAATGGAGATAAAGCAATTGTCTGATCGTGTGGAGCAGCTCGATGCGGAAGTGCGGGGAATTTCCACCTACCTTGCTCATTCACATGCTGCTAAACCAAAGATCACTACTCCTGATGTGTTTTTTGGGGATCGGTCTAAATTTTTGAATTTCAAAAATAATTGTAAATTATTTTTTGCCTTGAAGCCTAACTCGTCAGGGAGCTCCACGCAGCAGGTTAAAATTGTCATCTCTTTGCTGCGTGGCGATCCCCAGGATTGGGCGTTTTCTTTGAAACCAGATGATCCTATTCTGACTAATGTGAACGCATTTTTTCAAGCCTTGGGGTTGATGTATGACGAACCTAATGCTATTGATCAGGCTGAAAAGACCCTGTTGGCATTGAGCCAGGGTCGAGATTCTGCAGAATTGTACTGTCAAAAATTCCAAAAGTGGGCGGTCCTTAGTACCTGGAATGATAATGCCTTGGCAGCTCTCTTTCGGAAGGGTTTGTCAGAAGCCGTAAAAGATACTATGTGGGATTTCCTGTTCCCTCTGGTCTTGACGATTCTATGTCATTAGCCATTCAGGTTGATCGGCGTTTACGTGAACGCAGGACTGCACGAGAGGTGTTGCCACCTGTTGAACAAGTGTCTGAACCTATGCAATGTGATAGAGTTGTGTCCAGGGAGCAACGTCAGGAGTTCAGAAGGCGTAATAAGCTGTGTTTTTTTGTGGAGATGCCTCGCATATTATTTTTGTTTGTCCTAAATGAGAGAAACGTTTTGCACACACGTTTTCTGTGGGTGGTGTTCAACCTAAGTTTCTTCTGGCAATTACTCTGATCTGCTCCCTGTCCACATTTTCGCCAAGGCTTTTGTGGATTCGGGAGCAGCCCTGAACCTAATGGACTTGGATTTTGCTAAATGTTGTGGATTTCCGATGACACCTCTGCGGACGCCTATCCCTTTGAGGGGGATTGATGCTACTCCTTTGGCGAAAAATAAACCTCAGTTTTGTACCCAGGTGGTAATGCGGGTCGCCCCAGACCATCAAGAAAATTGCAGATTTTTGGTGTTGCATAATTTGCATGATACCATTGTTCTGGGGTTTCCATGGTTGCAAATTCATAATCCAGTTTTGGATTGGAAATCTGTGTCTGTGGTGAGTTGGGGTTGTCGGTGTGCCCTTAGTGAGGCTCCGGTTTTTTCCACCTCTCCTCAGTTGCATGATGTTCCTGACTATTTGGCAGACTTTTATGATGTATTTAGTGAGAATGAGTCTGCGTCTTTGCCTCCTCATAAGAGTTATGACTGTGCAATTGAACTGAGCCCGGGGTGTAAATTTCCCAAGGGTCGGCTCTTCAATTTATCTGTACCCGAGCACGAGGCTATGCGATCCTATATTAAGGAGGCTTTGGAGAAGGGTCATATTAGACCATCCTCTTCACCCTTAGGTGCTGGGTTTTTTTTGTGGCCAAAAAGGATGGTTCATTAAGGCCTTGTATTGATTATTGTCCCCTCAACAAAATTACTATTAAATATCAGTATCCGTTACCTCTGATTTCGGATCTATTCTCCAGAGTTAAAGGTGCTTGCTGGTTTACCAAGCTTGACCTCAGGGGGGCGTATAATCTTATCCGCATTAAGCATGGGGATGAATGGAAGACGGCGTTTAATACTCCGGAGGGACATTTTGAGTACCTGGTGATGCCTTTTGGGCTCACTAATGCCCCTTCTGTCTTCCAGTGCTTCATGAACGACATTTTCTGAGAATTTGTGGATATATTTTTGATTATCTATCGGGATGATATTTGATCTTCTCCAAGGATTGGGATTCTCATGTGGAACATGTTCGGACTGTGTTCCGGATCTTGAGGGAGAATTCCCTGTATGTCAAAGGATCGAAATGCCTTTTTGGGGTACAGAGGATTTCATTTTTGGGATTTATTTTGTCTCCGTCAACTATTGAAATGGACCCGGCCAAGGTACAGGCCATTTATGATTGGGTTCAGCCCACTTCTTTGAAGGCCCTCCAGAAGTTTTTGGGTTTTGCTAATTTTTATCAGAAATTTATAGCAAAATTTTCTAGTATTGCCAAGCCATTGACTGATCTGACTAAGAAGGGTGCTGATGTGTTGAATTGGTCTTCGGAGGCTGTTTCTTCCTTTCAGGAGCTGAAGCGAAGATTCACTTCTGCCCCGGTTTTGCGGCAACCTGATGTCTCACTCCCGTTCCAGGTAGAGGTGGACGCTTCTGAGATTGGTGCAGGAGCTGTTTTGTCCCAAAAGAATCCTGTAACATCTAAAATTAATCCCTGTGCTTTCTTTTCCCAAAAGTTCTCTCCATCTGAACGTAACTATGATGTGGGGAATCGGGAACTGTTAGCCATGAAATAGGCATTTGAGGAGTGGAGACATTGGTTGGAGGGAGCTAAACACCAAGTCGTGGTCCTCACTGACCACAAGAATTTGATTTACCTGGAGTCGGCCAAACGCTTGAACCCTAGACAGGCTAGGTGGGCCTTGTTTTTTACATGTTTTGATTTTGTGGTCTCTTTTCTTCCTGGCACTAAGAATGTCAAGGCAGACGCCCTCTCTAGGAGCTTCTTTGCTGATTCTCCTGTGGTGACCAAGCCTGCTACCATCTTAGGCGAAGGGGTAGTTCTTTCTGCCATCTCGCCCGATTTGAGACGTGCTCTGGAAGAGTTCCAGGAGGACAAACCTGAGCGTTGTCCCAGTGGAAAGTTGTATGTTCCTGACCAGTGGAAGAAGAGAGTGATGTCTGAAGTTCATTGCTCTGCATTGACTGGTCATCCAGGTATTTTTGGTACTAGAGATCTGGTGAGTCGGTCTTTTTGGTGGCCCGCCTTGTCTCGTGATGTCAGGAATTTTGTGCAGTCCTGTGGGACTTGCTCCCAGTCTAAACCTTGTTCTCGCTCTAGTGGGTTGTTGATGCCTTTGCTGGTACCCAGGAGGCCATGGACCCATGTTTCAATGGATTTCATCTCTGATATGCCTGTCTCTCAGAGAATTACTGTTATTTGGGTGATTTGTGATAGGTTCTCTAAGATGGTTCATCTTGTACCACTCCCTAAGTTGCCATCTTCCTCTGAGTTGGTGCCCCTGTTTTTGCAACAGGTGGTTCGCTTGCACGGGATTCCTAAGGACATTGTATCTGACAGAGGAGTTCAGTTTGTCTAGATTTTGGAGGACTTTCTGTTCCAAGCTGGGAATTCAGTTGTCCTTCTCCTCTGCTTTTCACCCTCAGACCAATGGGCAGACGGAGAGAACAAACCAGACCTTGGAGTCGTATTTGAGATGTTTTATTTCCGCTGATCAGGATGATTGGGTTTCATTTTTGCCCTTGGCCGAATTTGCTTTAAATAATAGAGCTAGTTCTGCCACTTTGATGTCACCTTTTTTTTGTAACTTTGGGTTTCATCCTCGATTTTCTTCAGGGCAGGTGGAGCCTTCTGCCTGCCCAGGTGTTGACACTGTGGTGGAGAGAATGCACCAGATCTGGGACCAAGTGGTGGATAAGTTATCTCTCTCCCAGGAAAAGGCCCAGCGGTTTTCCAACCGACATAGGACCATTGGTCCCCAGTTTAAGGTTGGTGATATGGTTTGGTTATCATCAAAAAATATCGCTATGAAGGTGGCTTCTCCTAAGTTTAAGCCTAGATTTATTGGACCTTACAAGATCTTGGAGATTATTAATCCGGTCTCTTTTCGTTTGGCTCTTCCTGTCACATTTAAAATTCATAATGTGTTTCATAAGTCCTTGTTGAAGAGGTTTGTTGAACCAGTTGTTCCTGGGGTGGCACCTCCGGACCCTGTGTTGGTTGAAGGTAACATGGAATATGAGGTAGAGAAGATACTGGATTCCCGTCTGGCTAGACGGAGACTCCAGTATTTGGTTAAGTGGAAGGGTTATGGTCAGGAGGATAATTCCTGGGTCTCTGCCTCTGATATTCATGCCAAAAGATTGGTGCGTGCCTTTCATCGGGCTCACCCTGATCGCCCTGGTGGCGTGGATGAGGGTTCGGTGACCCCTCCTCAAGGGGGAGGTACTGTTGTGAGTTCATTTTCCCGTTCACCATTGAGGTCTGATGAACTCCCTCTTCTGGTGAAGGAAGGCAGTGAGGCTGATTACAAAGCACCTGAGCAGAATGATGATGACTGGGTGACTGGAATTGCTGACTGGATATAAGGCAGCCGACGACCTTCTGCCTTGCGGGTGATTTCTCAGGGATTCTTGGAGACCAGTCTGATTCCTGCTCCTCAAAAGCTAAGTTTTTCTGCTCTGCTTTTTTCATTTGTGTTTTGGTTTTGTTTTGCCTTGTTTTTCTGATTCATGCCTTTCCCTGCTGGGTGAGCTGAATTCCTTTTTGCTCTGTCTTCAGAAAATACCTGAGTACTGATATAGTCTTTTTGAAGCCTAGCGTCTTCAGGGCTTTTTTCCCTATCAGTCTGTTGGCTCTTGTTTTTGAGAGGGTTTTGGCAGATTGCAGACAGCAGTTTTTCTATCCTGTCCTGTATAGTTAGCTTGGGCCCCATCATTTGCTCAGCCTATCTTTCTATCTGTGTGAGTGTTTTTTCATCTTGCTTCACCGTCATTATATGTTGGGGGCTGCCTATTGCTTTGGGGTCTGCTCTGGGGCAGTTTAGATTTCCCTTTCTGTCTTTAGGCTATGTAGTTCTCCGGCTGTGATCGAGGGGTCTATGGCACCGTAGGAACCCCCCACGGCTACTGCTAGTTGTTGTTGTTAGGTTCAGGGGTCTGCAATCCGATAGCTGCCAACTTCTCTGGTTTTCTGGACTTAGCTAGTATTTCTGTTTTTGCCTCCTACGGTGACTCATTCATAACACACTGTCCCTAGGGGGCTCACTATCTAAATTCTCTAACAGTATTTTTTGGGGTGTGGGAGGAAACCCATGAAAACGCAGGGAGAACACACAAAAACCTTACAGATGTTGTCCTTGGTATAATCTGAACCCAGGACTTTAGTGCTGCAAAGCAAGAGTGCCAACCACTGAGCCACTGTGCTGACCAGTGTTTGTACTGTCTAGTAGAGTTGGTATTGTTGGTATACTTTGGATTGTCAGTACTGTCGGTATAGTTTACATGGGTGATATTGTCAGCACTGTTGGTATAGTTAGTACTGTTATTACTCTTGGTTTTGTCAATATAGTTGGTTTTTGGAAGTACTGCCATTATTGTTGATATAATTGATATTGATATTATTGTCGATTTTGTCAGTATACTGTACTTCTGCCCTTTATTTCTTCAAAATAGAAGCAAAAAACACTTTGGTTCTACTGCGGCAAAAAAACATCTCAACATGTCTGACTAATGTGAACGCTGCCTAACAAAACACGTAGGGAGGTGCCCCGGGGTGCAGGAAAACCTAGTTTCGCCTCTGCAGAGGGACATAATGTATTCGTATGTTGATAAAATCGAGATACAATTTAAGTAAAATATATTTCTAAAATGTATAAGAAAAGTGATTTGAATAAATTGGGAACACTAATATGTCGTTGTATTGCAAATGAAACTCTTAAATTCTTGTTACAAGCTATCCTAATTGCTTTAGCGAGAGAAGCAAAACAAGAATGAATGAACTGAGATACAATGATTAGATTCATTGTGCCTGAGTTATTAATGTAGAATATCACAGTCCATGAGCCACCTAAGGGTACGTTCTTGTGATGTCACAGAGAGAAGTCACAGTATTTTCCTCTCTAACGCAGAAAACTTGACCTACATTACAGTCATACTGGGCTATGACGGATAACTGGTATGAGATGGTTAGTCTTCATTGCTCTCTGCTGTGTGCCAACAAATATGACAGGTTAAAACTATGTGTTACATATGTAACCTGGCACAGACATTGCATTACTGATATTGTTTCCTAGCAAGTCCACAATTTTTCTTTTAGAAAACACATCATACAACCACAAATGAATTGCATCTGTGAACCATCTCGCAGGCTAACATAGCAGTTGTCCTACTCCAGCAAGCGATAACATTATACAGAAGTGGAAGAATGATTGTGTTGAAATCTAGACAGAAATAAGCCATGAAATATCAGATTCACATTTATACCGTGGACATATACACTTTGATTGCAAAAATATGGCAGCGTATCCATAAATCCGAATGGGCAAGACATGATCAGAAAAATGTTCTTTTGACTACAATTGTATGAAATTTATGTCATATTGCTCATTTTTTTTAACATTACAAAAAATATAATCACTTTTTTTGTCCCAAAAAACTATATGAAAGATGTACGTGTTTTTGACTTCATTACTCTCAATGGGATGTATATTGAGACATATGGCAGCACGTTTCTCTGATGTGTAAATAAAAGTTAAGAAAAAAACCAATATGGATGGAGATGACATAAACGTCGAAAGCCAGATAGATTTGATTTGATACTTTGCGACGCTTGCCTACATTTTGGATGTATATGTCCTATACTTATATCTGTAGATGACGACGTACGCACATGAACCTAAAGCAGGCAATGCATGTTGATAGCTATTTCATCCAATGCTATAAACAAACATGTATTCACCGGTGTTATATTGTTCTACTCCAGGTGGACACCTAGAGAAAAAAAGAAATGGACAGGTTTAAATACAACAGCTTCTTTCTCAAGCTGACCCTGGAGAATGGGTAATTGGCCCATGTTGTTAAAAGCAATGGGTTTGGGCAACTATAATTTTCTGGGAGTGTTCAGAATATGTTTATTTTTACTGTGTATGTGACTGTGTATAATATGTTCTGTGTCACAGTCCAATTCTTGGATCTGTCAGATTCTGGATTCCCTCATTTAAACCTTTTTTTTTCCTTTCAGGCCTTTGGGGCCTAAGGCTGTGTGCTCACGTTGCGTTTTTTAAGCGTTTCCGCAGCGCTTTTAGACAAGCGTTTCTGCTGCGGAAACGCTTAAGAGAAGCATCTAATGTAATAGAATGGAAAACGCACATGTTGTGCTAATGGTGCGTTTTTTTCCTCTGCGGAAATGCTGAGCGGAAAAAAACGCAGCATGTTCATTAATTGTGTGGAAACGCACGCGATTCCGCATACATACACTGTAATTGCAAAAACGCATAGGAAAACACATGTCAAAACGCTTGACAATCGCATCAAAAACGCGTGTCAAAAAGCGCATGTGTTTTCCCTGGCAAGGGAATGCGTTTCTGCTCAGGAAAAAGACGCTTGAAAAACGCTCCGTGGGCACATAACCTTAATATGGGTTTTTGCCCCCGGTGGTCACATGTGTTATTACATGTCTGATAGGTTTCTTTGCTCTACCTTTTGCCCCCGGTGGTCACTGGGGTTATTACATGTTTTTGGTTTCTCTGCTGATGGTGACCACTCCTCCTTTGCTATATAAGGTCACCTGGTGTATCAGCTGGTGTTGGTGATAGCAGGTCCTTGGTGGATTCCAACCACGGTGAAGTTAGCAGCTGGCTCTGAGGTGTTTAGCCACTGCTGAAAGCTGATCTGGTGCTGAACTCTGCTGCCTGGTGTCTGCAGCGGAGAAAGATATGAAGGTAGCAGCTGGCTCTGAGGTGTCGAGACTCTGCTGAAAGCTAATCCGGTGATGAACTCTGCTGCCCGGTGACTGCAGCAGAGAAAGATGTGAAGGTAGCAGCTGGCTTTGAGGTGTCGAGCCACTGCTGAAAGCTAATCCGGTGATGAATTCTGCTGCCCGGTGACTGCAGCAGATAAAGATAAGTGTTTTGTTGTTTTCCCCCGTTTTGTTCATTTTCCTTTGTGTGTATTTGTGCAGCAGTGGGACCAGTGTCCACACTAGCCAGTTCCCTAGTAAGGGATAGGTGCAGGGCTAGTGAGGAATTCAGGTATCCTGGTCGGCGACAGGTGAAGAGCCTGTATAGGGAATGTTAGGAGTGTTCAGGGACACTGCCTCAGGGGAGTGCAGGAGGTCTCCACGTCCCCGTTCCCTATTGTAGGGCCCACCGTTGTAACTGTTTCCCCGGTGTTCCCCTTTTATCTTGTTTTTTCAGTTACCGACCTGTGGGTCATGTCACACAGGATAGGTACACGTGACAGTTTGTAACCAACCACTCATTTTCTCTGGTGAGCCATGGGCCAAGTACAAACCCTTTGACCAATTGCTTCTGGTCCTCACTGAGGAGAGTGAGGTGCTGCACGGTGTGTTGGAGCAGCAGTAGCAGTTGTCGGGGTCTGGGGCCCCCCTTTGGCTCAACCAGAACCCCAATGTGCAGCTTTGGCGAATATGCCCCCTGTGGTCCCTGCTAGGGAGCAGGACTTGCTCATACACGTGGACGCACCCAGGCAGGTGGGAGGAGTTGGTGTCCCCGAGGTGCTGCTTGATGTTCACCGTGGTGAGGGGACACGTCCCTGTTGGGAGCAGACTGATAATTTGTATATCCAAGTAGAAATGAGGTCGCACTCAACGATTGACCCGTCGAAGCGCTTGGATAGCGCGAAACGATCGTTGTCAGCTCCCTTTGCACTCCTGATGTCACTCCCCCGGCCCGACATGTGTAACATGTGCCAATAAATCAAGCAATATCTTCACCAGCTCGTTGAGTGCGATCTCATTTCTACTTGGATATACAGAGCATTGTGAATTCTCAGGTCTAGCACCCGAAGCTGCCAGTTATCAGCACTCCGAATGCCGTACACCAGCTGAGGATATACGGTAATAGCGGTGCCGTCCGCGTTTTTTATTTCATTTTATGTAGACTGATAATTTGGTCTGCGGGGCCCACGCCGAAACTTCTATACTACCGAAGAAGCCGCCTTTCCCTGGTCATGTGGGGGAAGATGACCAGGGAGCGTATGTTTCCTTCATCTTTCCCTCCCCATTTGTGGCTCTGGCAAATATGTCCCCTGCAGTCCCGGCTAGGGAGCAGGACTTGCTCATACACGCGGACGCTCCCAGACATGTGGGAGGAGTTGGTGGCCCCGAGGTGCTGCCTGATGTTCCCCGTGGTGAGGGGGCACGTCCCTGTAGTGAGCAGACTGATAATTTAGTCCGCGGGGCTCACGCCAAAACTTCTATACCTTCGAAGAAGCTGCCCCCTCCTGGTCGTGTGGAGGAAGACGACCAGGGAGTGTATATTTCCTCTATATTCCCGTCCCCTTCTCCTGCAGTAGTGGCAGCAGGGGTGATGCCAGGGAGTAGGGGCAACTCGCATCCCTCACCACAAGCTGCCCCTCAGAGTCAGAGTCCTCTTAGGAGGGGGGCAGAGAGGAGTGGTTACCGCTGAGCCTTGTGGGGTGTGAGTGTTACGACACGGGGGAACGCCTCTGTTGTCGGTTCTCTGAGGATGGAGCAAGGCGTCCTGTTGTGAATTCTCTTTCTGGGCTCCCTCTGGTGGTTACTGAAGGTAGTGGAGCTGGTCAGATTGACAGAGGTGTTGCGAGTTCTCTTTCTGGGCTCTCTCTGGTGGTTACTGGAGGTAGTGGAGCTGGTCAGACTGACAGAGGCTTGCCACCTGATAATGATAATGATGACTGGAGATCTGGGGTTTCTGACTGGAGTATTGAAGACAGCTGACTTCCTTCAATCCCTGCTGGTGATTTTCCTCCTGTGCTTTCTGTGGTCTGATGTCTCCTGCTCTGTTCCTGCATGGTTCAGCTAAGTGGTTCATATGCTAATCTTTTTGCATTTGATCTGGTTTTGTCTATCTCTGCTTTGTGCAGGTCAGCTTGCTCCTGCTGGGGCTGTGCTGGATCACCGCCCATATGTTACTGCTTGTGTCAGTTTGTTTTGTCCCCTGTTATATTGGTCTCTTTTTGCTTTGCTTTCAGTATATACCAGAGTGCTGATATAGTGGGGGGCAAAGTCGTGTGACTTCAGTGTTTTTTTTGAGCATCAGACGTGTTGGGTTTTTCAGGGTTTTTTGCTTGATTGCAGACAGTGTCTTTCCTTTCCTGTCCTGTCTAGTCAGTCTGGGCCCCATCATTTGCTCAGTCTATTTTTCTGCCTG
The DNA here is from genome assembly GCF_039654945.1 of Dendrobates tinctorius. Taxonomy (NCBI): domain Eukaryota; kingdom Metazoa; phylum Chordata; class Amphibia; order Anura; family Dendrobatidae; genus Dendrobates; species Dendrobates tinctorius. The sequence goes on along the minus strand of NW_027361679.1, from coordinate 48,605,702 downwards.
CATTTGTGTTTTCATCTTGTCTCACCGACAATATATGTTTGGGGGTAATCTATTCCTTTAGGGTCTGCTCCGGGGCAGTTTAGATTTCACCTTTCTTGCTTTAGGCTGAGTTACCTCTCTGGCTGTGCCGAGGCATCTACTGTAGGGCATCGTAGGTACGCTCCACGGCTACTGCTAGTTGTGTGGATAGGATAAGGGGTCTGCAATCCGCTTAGTTAACAACCTCTCTGGTTTTCTGGTGGCTTAGCCTGGTCCTGCTATCCTCCTCGGTGACCCATTCATAACAGCGTCCTCACTGTAGGTGGTCTCCAGTGCAGTATGGTGTTGAGGGTCCAGAGGCCCCTCATTGAGGGTACTGTCACAGTCCAATTCTTGGATCTATGTCAGATTCTGGATTCCCTCATTTAAACATTTTTTTTTTCCTTTCAGGCCTTTGGGGCCTTAATATGGGTTTTTGCCACCGGTGGCCACAGGTGTTATTACATGTCTTTGGTTTCTCTGCTGATGGTGACCACTCCTCCTTTGCTATATAAGGTCACCTGGTGTATCAGATGGTGTTGGTGATAGCAGGTCCTTGGTGGATTCCAACCACGGTGAAGTTAGCAGCTGGCTCTGAGGTGTTTAGCCACTGCTGAAAGCTGATCTGGTGCTGAACTCTGCTGCCCGGTGTCTGCAGCGGAGAAAGATGTGAAGGTAGCAGCTGGCTCTGAGGTGTCGAGCCACTGCTGAAAGCTAATCCGGTGATGAACTCTGCTGCCCGGTGACTGCAGCAGAGAAAGATAAGTGTTTTGTTGTTTTCCCCTGTTTGGTGTATTTTCCTTCATGTGTATTAGTGCAGCGGTGGGACCAGTGTCCGCACTAGCCAGTTCCCTAGTAAGTGATAGGTGCAGGGCTAGTGAGGGATTCAGGTATCCTGGTCGGCAACAGGTGAAGAGCCTGTATAGGGAACGTTAGGAGTGTTCAGGGACACTGCCTCAGGGGAGTGCAGGAGGTCTCCACGTCCCCGTTCCCTATTGTAGGGCCCACTGTTGTAGCTGTTTCCCCGGTGTTCCCCTTTTGTCTTGTTGTTTCAGTTACCGACCTGCGGGTCGTGTCACACAGGACAGGTACACGTGACATTCTGTTTATATATTTTGTGGATTTAATCATATATTCTTGTTTTTCAGGATCCACAGAAACCGGATCTTTGTGCCCTGCATGACCAATATACTGTATGTGGATGCTGCAGTGATTGGAGGAATGAGTAAGATGGTTCTGAGGAACAGTAATTGTTAGAGGTGTGTTGTCCTAATTAGGGTCAAGAGGAGCCTAATGCTGATGTCACTGTGTTAGTAGGAAGGATTTAGAAAGAGCCCATATACAGTTGTGCTCAAAAGTTTACATACCCAGACAGAATTTTTGCTTTCTTGGCCTTTTTTCAGAGAATATGAATGAAAACACCAAAACTTTTTCTTCATTCATGATTAGTGGTTGGGTGAAGCCATTTATTGTCAAACTACTGTGTTTTCTCTTTTTAAATCATAATTACAACCCAAAACATCCAAATGACCCTGATCAAAAGTTCACATACCCCATTTCTTAATACCATGTATTGCCCCCTCTATCATCAATGACAGCTTGAAGTCTTTTGTGGTAGTTGTGGATAGTTGTGGATGGCGTTCTTTATTTTATCAGATGGTAAGGCTACTCGTTCTTCTTGGCAAAAAGCCTCCAGTTCCTGTAAATTCCTGGGCTGTCTAGCATGAACTGGGCTCTTGAGATCTCCCCAGAGTGGCACAATGATATTGAGGTCAGGAGACTGAGATGTCCACTCCAGAACCTTCACTTTGTTCTGCTGTAGCCAATGACAAGTCAACTTGGCCTTGTATTTTGGATCATTATCATGTTGGAACATCCAAGTACGTCCCATGTGCAGCTTCTGGGCTGATGCTTGCAAATTTGCCTCCTGTATTTGCTGATAGCGTGCTGCATTCATCTTTCCTTCAATTTTGACCAAGTTTCCTGTGCCTTTGTAGCTCACACATCCCCCCAAAAAACAGCGATCCACCTCCATGCTTTACAGTAGGAATGGTGTTCCTTTCATCATAGGCCTTGTTGACCTCACTCCAAATGTAACGTTTATGGTTGTGGCCAAAAAGTTCAATTTTGGTCTCATTACTCCAAATTACCTTGTTCCAGAAGTTTTGAGGCTTGTCTCTGTGCTGTTTTGCATATTGTAGGTGAGATACTTTGTGACATTTACGCAGTGATGACTTTCTTCTGGCAACTTGACCATGCAGCCCATTTTTCTTCAAGTGCCTCCTTATTGTGCATCTTGAAACAGCCACTCCGCTTGTTTTCAGAGAGCCAAGTATTTCAGATGATGTTATTTGTGGGATTTTCTTTGCATCCCAAACAATTTTCCTGGCAGTTGTGGACAAAATTTTTGTTGATCTACCTGACCGTGGTTTTGTTTTTACAGAGCCCCTGACTTTCCATTTGTTAATCACAGTTTGAACACTGCTGACTGGCATTATCAATTCCTTGGATATCTTTTTGTATCCCTTCCTGTTTTATACAGTTCAAATATCTTTTCCCATAGATCTGTTGACAGTTCTTTTGCTTTCCCCATGACTCACAATCCAGAAAAGTCAGTGGCTGGATGAAAGATGCAAGAGTCTGTCTGGATCCCAGAAACTCACTCAGCTTTTATGCTCACACAGTGATTCAATGATTACAAGCAAACAGTTTACAAGTGAGGATGTTACCTTTAGTAGCAATTAAAACCCATTTGTGTCAACTTCTGCGCATGTTATCAGGTCAAAATTACCAGGGTATGTGAATTTTTGATCAGGGTCATTTAGATGTTTTGTGATGTCATGATTTAAAAAGAGAAAACACAGTAGTTTGACAATAAATGGCTTCACACAACCACTAACCATGAGTGGAGAAAAAGTTTTGTTGTTATCATTCATATTCTCTGAAAAGAAAGACCAAGAAAGCAAAAATTCTGCCGAGGTATGTAAACGTCTGAGCACAACTGTGTGTAGGTGTTTTGGAGGCAGTCGGCAGGCACATGGAAGACTCAAATTTCTGTTGATCTGGAAAGTTGTTAGGATGGGATCCTAATCTTTAGAGTGGTCACTTGTCCCCCTGCTGGATAGGCAAATTGGACTGCTGCCTGATGTGATGGTTGAAGTGAATTTTTGTATGATTGGCTCTGTGAGTCTCCTAGGGTTATGGAAAAATATAGCCAACTGGAAACTAGTGTGGGTGAGGGAGGTGCTGTGTGCATGTCAGGGGAGGCTGTAGTCAGTCCTATAAAGGATGCAAAGAATCACTTTGGGTGGATAGAGACTATAGCAGAAGTCTGGTTACTATGAACACCTGAAAATGCACTGTAGGCATGAACCTGAAGCATTGGACTGTGCAAAATAGTAAGTTAGGTGACCTAGTTAGAAACCTTGTAGAGACTGAAGCTGGTTAATGACAGCTAAGAAGTAAGAGTAAGAAAGAGCTAAGCTGTAGTCTGAAATCTTGTGGAATGTCTGTAAGGCATGTGGTGAAGAAAGAAGAAATTGGAAGACAGTGACCTTTAGAACTTACCATAATCCTTGAGAGTCAAGGAGCGGTGACCCTAGGTACTGCCTTAAAAAGATGAACCCCTGAGCTTCTAGGACCCGTGATCTAGAGACTATAGACATATTTATAATGTGATGACAATTGGCAAACAAACATTTATAAGAACGCTCATTCCCAATTATCAACCTGTGCCACTGATAAGCCTCGAAACAATCAAACATCTTTATTGTTGGCTAATTGTATTGTTTATGCCAGCATAAAAAAACCTTGTTGGCAGTACATTATCTCTCCCACAGAGGATGTGCTGCTAACAACATGATGCTGAATGAAGATAGAATGTTTGTATTATTCGTGATCATTATTCAAAATGCAGTTTTTGTCAGCCTGTGTGAGTGAGCCAGTAAACGAGTGCCAATCTGCTATTATATCTGGTCAATCGGCACTCACTGATGGGCTGAAGATAAGGTAAATGGATTTTAATCCTTGTACTGTGGAACCCTTGAGTGCATTGTCTTAAGGTACTGTCACACTTAGTGATGCACCAGCAATCCCGACCAGTGATATGACGCTGTCAGGATCGCTGGTGCATCGCTAAGTAGTCGCTAGTGAGCTGCCACACAGGCAGATCTCACCAGCGACATCACAGGGGATGGGGGTCGCTACTTACCTGTCACACTAGGCGATCCTGCATCCTCCCGCCCGGCTCCACGCTCGTCACTCGTCTCTCCACAGGAAGCCCAGCAGGAAGCTGACAACGAGAAACAGTCCAGCCTGTTCTCGCACGATCAATGATAACCAGCGGGGGAGCGGGTCATAGGTAAGTATCAGACACAGCGATATCGCTAGCAATATCGCTATAACGTCACAAGTTATAGCGATATTGCTAGAGATATTGCTTAGTGTGACAGGCCCTTTAGGAATTCAAGGACTTTGGGATTAGAAGAACATAGACAACTTAGGAGTGAAATGGATGCCATAAACGTGTCACAAAATGTCAGCAAGGCAAGAGACTGTGCCAGATGATGAAATACAAATGTGATCTCTGAAGACAACAGAGACCTAGACTTGTGAATTGCATCTATTCACTTGAGTTGATTAAAGCCATCCTCTACAAGTATAGAGCAAAACACTTCTCTGTTGCACAGTTTAATGGCCGCTGTTGGGTGCTGCAGCTCAGCTTCTAGTCAAATGAAAAATCACCCTATTGCCCCCCTGCGATGCAAGTGCAGGATATCAACAGGGTAATATGGCACCTGGGGACCTAACAATGGCTCCATCTTAGCACCTGTTTTGTATTATTATATTAAAATAGTTCATAAAGTACTTTTAATTATAATTGCCGAGATTGTAAAGATAAACTACATAATCATCAGTTTATATAACCTGCATGGTGAAGGGCCAAAAAATAATAGAAACCATTGGCAGAATTGCTGTTGTTTGTCAATCCTATCACACAAAGAATGTAATATAAAGCAATCAAAAAGTCATATGTACCCGATAATGGCACCAATAAAAATGTCAACTCATTCTAAAAAAAAAAACGCTCATGCTCTCATTTAGCTTCCATTCATTTCACTTTGCAGAATTGCTGTTTTTTTGTATCCCCAAGAATTAATAAATGCTCATCAAGTATATGATATATTTCTCAAAATGGTTCCATTAGAAAAATACAACTGTTCCAGTAAAATCAATTCCTCGCACACCTTCATTGATGAAAAAAATAAGAGTTTGTGGTTCGTGTAATGCATTTCGGAAAAAAATGCAGGTTCAATATACAATCAATTGAGGGGTTTGACTAAGGCCACCTTAGTTGATACAAAAAGGCAACATGTTATAGCAAGATCCACATCATCTTCACTGATTATCTGGTACATCTACATGCATTTTGTAGTAGCTAGTTCTGATTACAACTCAATGGCCTGAGCAGCAATGAACAGCAGTAAAAGAAAGCAGAGCGGTAGTTAGTACAGTGAAGGATGCATAATGCTTGCTGAAACCTGCAACCCTTTCAATCAGGTAAAAGGTGGTGGTGCCAGAGTCAGACCCCAACAGACTCTGACATCAACCCAAGAAAACCTCTATTAATTATAGGGTCCTAGAAGCTGTATCACGCTAAAAGCGTAATTTTTACTGTATGGCCTAATTTCCATTAGGGTTGACATGTTAATGACCTCTACACTGTCAGTAGACAGTACACTGCAGCAATGAATGTCCAAAAGTGACAAGGCTGGAGATAGTTATTAAACCAACTAGATGACTTAGGCAGAGTACTGAAGAGGACCTTCATGTGAACATTAGTTTACGATCTTCAGCTTGACCATTGATTAGATCGTTCACGTGGACCATTAAATCATCTTTTACATTGGGTGATGTTCGCACACAACATTCATCCTGTATTGTGTCAGAAGGTCCATGTTAACAATCATTGTGTCTTGACACTGTGTGTTGGCTTTTGGAAATAGTCCATTGGACAAGCACATATATATATGTCCAAGTCTGGCATGCACCAAAGGCACTTTAATTATAATTTAGGTGTGTACAAGGGTCTTTATGGATGTCCGACGTTGAGCGGAGGAGCCATGTTGCAATTATTAAGGTGCTAACCTCCTCGCATAGCTAGGTGCATCTTAAGGACTACTAGAGAATTTATAGTTGATTTGCACCCTACCTAGATACCTATATTATTTTTTGTGGGTATCACAGATTCCATTTATGGATATACACACCTCTATAATTTTTAGAGATAATTAATAAAAATTAAACTTTATAGGTCTATTTTTGTGGTTTGATAACTTATTGGAGTCCCATTATATACAATATTTTGGTTTTCCCTTAAATAGGCAGTGGACAAGCACCCATCGACTAGTAAATAGGTGAATGCCACTCATTTATGGAAAAAAATTGACCTGTGTAAGTGGGCATGAAGAGGCACACAGCGGACATAAGGATGGCAGCACTCACGCATACCATCCAGAGAACAAGGATTTTGTAACATTCTAGTTTTCCAAATCCAATATGAGCTGGTATCTCCCCCATGTCCAGTATGTAACAGGTTCATACTATTAAGTGCTTTTGGCAGGGACAGAAGAACCATATATGTAATCTGTGCTGTTTTCTACTGTATATTAGATTGGGAAAATAAATATCAGAGCTCAAACTACTGATGGATATATTATTTTGGAGATCATGAGCATATTAGAAAAAAAAGCTATATACAATTCTTGCACAGTCACTTTTTGCTGTCTGTTTTCACCTCTAAAGGTTATTGGCTGTAAACATCTGGCAAAAAGTAGTACAATGTTTTCATCTGAAAACCATGTTTGTCAATGCATTTGGATTTTTATCCTAATGAACATGCATCAGACGCACTGATCACTGATTGCCCAAGGGGCCAATCCATTAAGGCTGACATTGCACATACTATTCTTAATGAATGGTTCACTGGAATACAGTATTCTGAATTTATTGGGAGACATGCCATTTAATGAATTTGGCACATCTTTCTTTAATAGAAAAGCTGCTCAAGTCAAGTGACTGGATTAGCATGTTTAGTGTGTGAAATGCCAGCATTTTTAAAGAATTTGAGGGGCAGGCATGGCAAACCCTCATCTCAGCTTCTCCCTAGCCCTGCCCATTTCAGCAGTGCTCATTCTAATTGGCGTGAAAACGACAAAAATTGTGACATTTTTGTGCATTACCTTGCAACAATTTGCGACTTTTCAAAGCTAAATCTGGGAAGTTGTGTTTCCTTGTCTCCTCGTTTCATACTACCTTATGCTTCAAGTGCATATGTGATTTATCCAAGGCAAAGAGAGGAAATGGTTCCAGCTTTATAAAATCCGTTTTTATTTAGACAAGGTGTTCTGTCCTCACTAATTGAAGCAGACTTCATGTAGCCTAAACAGGCAGCTAAACCGCTATACCGGGGTCCAATAAGGAGACTGTAGGTTGAATCTGTATTTTATTGAACGTGGTGGTATATTGATGCGGTGAAACTGCAAATAAAACATATACATACACTGAGTAAATACAGGGTACATCGGGGATACATATAATACATAACACATTAAGAATCAACATCTGCACTACTAGCTGAGTAGGGGGAAACAAACTGAGCATGCTGATCTGAGACAGAAATTAGATATAGGAAGCGTGTTTGCTTACCAGCGATGCTGTAACAAGGGGAGAAGAGAAATGAGATGCTCCCAGGATGGAAAATGGGGGCTGGACCAACCATGATCCTGTGCAAACTTACCAGGGTGCCTTGCAACGTTCCTAGAATACATTGTGAACGGAGGGAAAGATGCAAAGTGAAAGTAAACTACAATATACTGTGGTTATGACTCTGGCCACTATATGGAGCCAGAAACAATGAATACAATAGAATCTATAGAAGACTGAACATCCTATATATTCTCAATACATCATTGGAAATAATATCAAATAGACAGTCAAAGGTTGTGAATTTGATGCCAGAGACAGAACACAAGGTAAAATCAATCTGGATACAAAGTCACATCATGATCCATAATAGCAATGTGTTTGAAACCCCAACAAGAGTCTTTTGTCAGCTTATGGCTGGAAAGGTGAGTATAACTTTTATTTATTCATTTACATTAATAAATAGGTAAAATAATGTTTTGTTCAATTAAATGACTTTTTTCTATGTATTTCTTACTTTTGCTTATGGGCTTAGTAACCCCTGGGCTTAGTGTCAGCAGACTTAAAACAGCTGACATTAACCCAAAAACTATTATCCCACTTGCCAACACACTATGGTAAGTGGGAAGAGCTGGGCAAAATGCCAGAATTGGAGTAACTAATGGATGCACCTTTTCTGGGGCAGCTGCGTACTGCTATCCCAGCCTGAGAATACCAGCCCCCAGCTGTCTGCTTTAGCTTGGCTGGCTATCAAAAATGAGAGTAACCCAATGCCATTTTTTTAAATTATTTAAATCATTCTAAAAAACAGCATGGGGACCCCTGTAGGGTTAGGGCTAGGGCTAGGGTTAGGGCTGGGGTTAGAATTAGGGTTAGGGCGAATTAGGATTAGGGTTAGAATTAGGATTAGGGATTAGGGTTGGGATTAGGGTTAGGGTTGGGATGAGGGTTAGGGGTATGTTGGGGTTAGGGTTGGAGCAATAATTGAGAAGTTTCCACTATTTACCAACTTTGGGGGTCTAAAAATTGGGGGCTAAAAAATCACTTTTGTGGAAATAAAAAAGACTTTATATTTTCACGGCTCTGTGTTATAAACTTCTGTGAAGCACTTGGGGATTCAAAGTGCTCACCACACATCTAGATAAGCTCCTTGGGGGGTCTAGTTTCCAAAATGAAATGAGGTCACTTGTGGGGGGGTTTCCACTGTTTCGATACATCAGGGGCTCTGCAAACGCAACATTACGCCCGCAGACCACTACATCAAAGTCTGCATTCCAAAATGGCACTCCTTCTCTTCCAAGCTCTCCCATGCACCCAAACAGTGGTTCCCCCCATATATGGGGTATCAGCGTACTCAGGACAAATTGCACAAAAACTTTTGTGGTCCAATTTCTCCTGTTAGCCTTGTGAAAAAAAAAAAATAGTGGACTAAAAAATCATTTTTGAGTAAAAAAAATTTTTTTTCATTTTCATGGCTCTACGTTACAAACTTCTGTGAAGCACTTGAAGGTTCAAAGTGCTCACCACACATCTAGATAAGTTCTTTAAGGGGTCTAGTTTGCAAAATGGGGTCACTTTTTGGGGTTTTCCACTGTTTAGGAACATCAGGGGCTCTCCAAACGCAACATGGCTTCCGATCTCAATTTTAGCCAATTATGCGTTGAAAAAGTCAAATGGCGTTCCTTCCCTTGCGAGCTCTGCCGTGCGCTGAAGAAGTGGCTTACCCCAACATATGGGGTATTGGCGTATTCAGGAGAAATTGTACAACAAATTTTGTGGTTCATTTTCTCTTTTGACACTTGTGAAAATAAAAAAAATTGGTTCTGAAGTAAATTTTTTGCAAAAAAAAGTTATATGTTATTTTTTTCCTTCCACATTGCTTTAATTCCTGTGAAGCACGTAAAGGGTTAATAAACTTCTTGAATGTGGTTTTGAGCATCTTGAGGGGTCTAGTTTTTAGAACAGTGTCCCTTTTGGGTATTTTCTGTCATGTACACCCCTCAAAATGACTTTAAATATGATGTGGTCCCTAGAAAAAATGGTTTTGTAAATTTTGTTGTAAAAATGAGAAATCGCTGGTCAACTTTTAACCCTTATAACTTCCTAACGAAAAAAAATTTTGCATCCAAAATTGTGCTGATGTAAAGTAGACATGTGGGAAATGTTGTGTATTAAGAAATTTGTGTGACACATCTCTCTGACTTAAGGGCATAAAAATGTAAAGTTTTAAAATTGCAAAATTTTCGCCATATTTCCATTTTTTTCATAAATAAACACTAGACTTATCAAAGAAATTTTACCACTAACATGAAGTAAAATATGTCATGAAAAAACGTTCTCAGAATCAGAGGGATCCATTAAAGCATTCCAGAGTTATAACCTCATGAAGTGACAGTGGTCAGAATTGTAAAAATTGGCCTGCTCATTAAGCTGCAAACTGGCTCTGTTACTAAGGGGTTAATTAACCTGTTAGGGTTATGGTTTGTTCACTACCATTGTTAGGAAAAGATAGGTGATGCAAATTTCCCAGCTTTATAAAAACCCAGCCTCCTCTAGCCTTGTGCCAAAAAAGGTTTGCCTAGCACTCTGAAAATGAAAATGGTGGAGGTATACAAAGCAGGAGAAGGCTATAAGAAGATAGCAAAGCATTTTTAAGTTATCCTTTCTTAAGTTTGAAATGTCATTAATGAATGGCAGTTCACATGAACAGTGGAAGTCAAGATATGATCTGGAATACCATTCAAAATTCCAGTGAGAGCTTCTTGTAGGATTGCTAGACAGGCAAATCAGAATGCCCGCTTGACTACACAAGACCTTCAGAAAGATTTAGCAGACTCTGAAGTTGTGGAACATTGTTCTACTATTCAGAGACACCTGTAAAAATATAGCCTTCATGGAAGTGATCAGAAGAAAACATCTCCTGCATCCTCACAATAAATTCAGTGTCAGAAGTATGCAAAAGAACATCTAAACAAGCACAGGGAACATTTCACGGGTAGAGGAAAGAATGGATTTAATGAAATTTCAACAAATTCTTGATGCAAACATAACACCATCTGTAAAAAAGCTGATGGATGGTGTAACGCTATAGAAAAGGATTATCCTAGAGTGGACCCTCAGGGCCGTGGCACCGAACCTCCCCTGGGTGAACTGAACCTACTGGGCTGACACCTATACAGGGACCGTCAGGGGCAAGGCCAGGGGACTCAAATACCACAACTGCCGGTAATGAGACAGCGACTCGTAGGGACCGGGGCTCAGAGGATAGAAACATGAGGAACTAACAAGAGAGGATATGAGTAGGGCGATGTTATGAATTCATTTTCCCCTTCACCATTGAGGTCTGATGAACTCCCTCTTCTGGTGAAGGAAGGTAGTGAGGCTGATTACCAAGCACCTGAGCTGGGAGAGGATGACTGGGCGACGGGGATCTCTGACTGGATATAAGGCAGCCGACGCCCTTCTGCCTCGCTGGTGATTTCTCTGTGGAATTCTAGGAGACCAGTCTGATTCCTGCTCCTCAAAAGCTAAGTTTTCTGCTTTGCCTTTTTGCATTTGTGTTTTGGTTTTAGTTTGCCTTGCTTTTCTGGATTCTGCCATTCCCTGCTGGGGTGAGCTGAATTCCTTTTTGCCTTTTTGCTCTGTCTTCAGAAAATACCTGAGTACTGACATAGTCTTTTTGAAGCCTAGCGTCTTCAGGGCCTTTTTCCCTGTCAGTCTGTTGGCTCTTATTTTGATAGGGTTTTTCGCGGATTGCAGACAGCAGCTTTCCTATCCTGTCCTATCTAGTTAGCTTGGGCCCCATAATTTGCTCAGTCTATCTTTCTATCTGTATTAGTGTTTTTTCTTCTTGCTTCACCGTCATTATATGTTGGGGGCTGCCTATTGCTTTGGGATCTGCTCTGGGGCAGTTTAGATTTCCCTTTCTGTCTTTAGGCTCTTTAGCTCTCCGACTGTGATCGAGGGGTCTAGGGCACCGTAGGAACCCCCCACGGCTACTGCTAGTTGTTGTTGATAGGTTCAGGGGTCTGCAATCCGATAGCTGCCAACTTCTCTGGTTTTCTGGACTTAGCTAGCATTTCTGTTTTTGCCTCCTACGGTGACTCATTCATAACAGGGCGACTTGTGGGGACCAGGGCACAGAGGGTAGCAGCACGAGGAGCAGGCTAGGAGGACTTGGATAGGGTGTCACGTGGGGACCGGATCACAGAGGGTAGCAACAAGAGGAATAGGGATCCAGGCAAGGTTGGATGAGTATCAAGAGCGGAAGATAGGAGACTGGAGAGAAGGAGCATGGTCCGGGGACCACCAGGAGCACAGACAGTGGAAGACACTGGGGGAGGCAAAGGCAAACGGGTACAAGGCTAATAGTACAGAGAAGTTCAACAGGGGTCTGAGCTAGCAAAACTAACACAATAATCAGGCATGGCCCAAGGGAGGAAGCAGCAAGAAATACCACATACGTTACCACTATTGGAGGAGAGGGTCAGGGCGCGACAGCCCCACAGAGAGTAGTAGACACGTGCTTTGGCGTCCTAAGCTGACCAGGGAGCGTGCGAACACCGAATCCAGCAGCAGGCCGAGAAACAGGAAGTGCCGGAGAGGTGAGGGAATGCCCCTGACCAGCAGCACGCCGGGACACCAAAGCAGGTAGCGCGCGGTGAGTATCAGGGGACCAGCGGACACCCGCCGAAGTAACTACCTCCTCCCTTACACCCCCTCTTAAGACCAGAAAAGAATCTTCCCAAAATACGAGACGCATTAATGTTCTCCTGCGGTTCCCAAGATTTCTCCTCAGGACCAAAAAACCTTCCAGTCTATCAAGAAAAAAGTCTTTCCTTTAATTTTGTTCATAGCAAGCACGTCTCTCACCTCAAGGACATTATTGGTGCTAACTGGTAGAGAAATAGTACTGGGTGAAGCCTGAAAGCGATTAAATGCCATGGGTTTAAGGAGGGACACATGAAAGGCGTTGGGGATACGGAGCGAGGCAGACAACCTCAACTTGTAGGCAACATCATTAATTTGTTCCAAGATCTCGAAGGGTCCAATATAATGTGGTCCTAACTTGTAGGAAGGAATCTTAAGTCTGATGTATCTGGACGAGAGCCAAACTTTGTCGCTAGGACGATAAGGAGGGGAATCCAAGCGCCTCTTATCTGCATGTCTCTTAATCCTACTACAAGCTTTCTCCAGAGCACATTTGGTCTCCTCCCAAATATTAAAGAACTCCATGGATAGAGAGTCGGCTGCTGGGACACCTGAGACCGGAGAAGGTGGAAGAGGCATACCTGGATGGTGTCCATAGATGACGAAAAAAGGGGACTTGGAAGAAGACTCGCTGGTGTCATTATTATATGCAAACTCGGCCCAAGGAAGAAGGTTGACCCAATCGTCTTGATGAGCATTAGTAAAATGTCAAAGATAGGAAGTTAAGACCTGGTTAATTTGCTCCACTTGACTGTTGGACTGGGGATGATAGGCCGAGGAGAAGTCCAAGGACATGTTCATAAGTTTGCAAAGAGCTCTCCAGAAACAGGAAGTGAATTGAACTCCCCTGTTGGACACAATGTGTTGGGAAATCCAAGGAGCTTGAAGATGTGAGAAATGAAAATCTTCGCCAACTCAAGAGTGGAGGGCAAGCCTGGCAAAGGAAGGAAAGGAAGTGAGTCATTTTAGAAAAGCAATCCACGACCACTAGGACCACTATACTACCAGTGGAACGAGGAAGGTCGGTAATAAAATTCATTGCTATATGTTGCCAGGGAGCCGAAGGGACTGGAAGAGAAAGCAAGGATCCAGAGGGTAACTGCCTTGCGATCTTGTTCCTGGTGCAGGATGTACAAAAAGCAATAAACTCTTTAACATCTTGGCAAAGGCCACCAATAGTAACGGGAGACGAGGATGAGTGTCTTCCTGAGTCCAGCATGACTGGCCAATTTAGATGAATGTCCCCAAAGCAACACCCCACCTCTGTCATCCTCCTCAACAAACGTCTTACCCAGCAATAATGTGGAAAGGCTTAAGGGAGCCACAGTGATAATCCTAGAAGGTTTGAAAATGTGCGAAGGCTCCTACTCCACATGGGAAGACTGGAAGGACTTTGATAAAGCATTGGCCTTGATGCTCTTGTTGTTGAGCCGGAAAAGGAGTTCGAAGTCAAAATGGGCAAAGAACAGAGACCACCTGGCCTGCCGGAGATTGAGCCTTTGGGTGGATTGGATATAGGCCAGATTCTTATGGTCAGTGACGATTATAAAAGGAAGCAAGGCTCCCTCGAGTAGATACCGCCATCCCTCCAGGGCCAATTTGATAGTCAACAGCTCACGATCTCCGCTAGAATAATTGTGCTCGGATGCAGAAAACGCCTTAGAAAAGAATCTGCAGGTGACCAAGCGACCTGAATAAGACCTCTGGGAAAGCATTGCATCGGCTCCCGTAGAGGAGGCGTCCATCTCGAGGATGAATTGTCTGCTAGCCTCAGGACAATGAAGCACAGGAGCAGCTGCAAATGATTGCTTCAGCGTCATAAAGGCATTCTCAGCCTCCGGAGACCAAACATTGGGATTGGCTCCCTTATGGATGAGAGACAAAATAGGCAAGGACAGTGAGGAGAAATGAATGAATTGCCTGTAATAATTTGCTAAACCAGGTAATCGCTGGATGGCTCAGGTTCCGAGAGGACGCGGCCAATTGAGAATGCCGGACACCTTTTCTGGATCCATTCTTAAGCTGGAGTCTGAGATGGTATACCCCAAAAAAGGTAGAGAAATCTGATCGAAAATACACTTTTCAAGCTTGTCATATAAGCAGTTCTTCCTCAAATGCTGCAAGAGTAGACAAACATTCCTCCTATGTGACGATAGATCAGGAGAAAAGACAAGGATGTCATCCAGGTAAACCAACGCAGGAATATAACAGATCCCGGAAGATATCGTTGATAAACTCCTGGAAAGCCGCAGGAGAATTGCAGAGGTGGAAGGGCATGACCAAATATTCATAATGTCCATCCCGCGTGTTGAAGGCAGTCTTCCACTCATTCCCGGTGCGAATACGGATCAGATTGTAAGCACCACGAAGATCGAGTTTAGTGAAGATCCAGAACCCTCTTAAACGATCAAAGAGCTCCGGGATAAGCGACAGAGGGTATTTGTTCTTGACTGTGATACAGTTTAGGCCCCTGTAATCTATACAGGGACGAAGAGAGACGTCCTTCTTTTTGACAAAGAAGAACCCCGCACCAGCAGGAGAGGAGGTGTCACATTCCAATTCTTGAATCCGTGTCAGAGTCTGGGTTCCCTCATGAAAACCTTTATTTTCAGGCTTCTGGGGGCTTGATATGGGCTTTTGCCCCCGGTGGCCACAAGTGTCAGAATCATAGAATCATAGAATCATAGAATCGTAGAGTTGGAAGGGACCTCCTGGGCCATCTGGTCCAACCCCCTGCTCAAAGCAGGATTCGCTAAATCATCCCAGTCAGATGTCTGTCCAGCCTCTGTTTGAAGACATCCATTGAAGGAGAACTCACCACTTCTCGTGGCAGCTTGTTCCACTCATTGATCACTCTAACTGTTAAAAAGTTTTTTCTAATATCTAATCTGTGTCTCCTCCCATTCAGTTTCATCCCATTGCTTCTAGTCTTTCCTTGTGCAAATGAGAATAAAGATGATCCTTCTACAATGTGACAGCCCTTGAGATATTTGTAGACAGCTATTAAGTCTCCTCTCAGTCTTCTCTTTTGCAAACTAAACAATCCCAAATCCTGCAACCTTTCCTCATAAGACAGGGTTTGCAGACCGGTCACCATTCTGGTTGCTCTTTTCTGAACTTGCTCCAGTTTGTTGATGTCTTTTTTAAAATGTGGTGCCCAAAACTGGACACAATATTCCAGATGAGGTCTGACCAAAGAGGAGTAGAGGGAAATAATGACTTCACGTGATCTAGACTGTATGCTTCTGTTAATACATCCTAGAATTGCATTTGCTTTTTTTGCTGCTGCATCACACTGTTGACTCATATTCAGTTTGTGATCTATTAGTATACCCAAGTCTTTTTCACATGTGCTGTTGCTTAGGCCTATTCCTCCCATTCTGTATATGCTTTTTTCATTTTTATTGCCCAGATGTAGTACTTTGCATTTGTCCCTGTTAAAAACCATTCTGTTAGTTGCTGCCCAGTTCTCCAGTTTATTTATATCTTTTTGAATCCTCTCTCTCTCTTCTCTAGTATTAGCTATCCCTCCTAGCTTTGTGTCATCAGTGAATTTAATCAGTTTACCCTCAATTCCTTCATCTAAATCGTTGATAAAGATGTTGAACAATACAGGGCCCAGGACAGAGCCCTGTGGTACCCCACTTGAGACATTCTTCCAACTGGATGTGCAGCCATTTACGACCACTCTTTGGGTCCGATCACTAAGCCAGTTATGAATCCACCTAACAGTTGCCTTGTCCATTCCATACTTAGTCATTTTTTCAATAAGGATTGTATGAGATACTTTGTCAAATGCTTTGCTGAAGTCAAGATATACTATATCTACAGCATTTCCTTGATCCACCCAATCAGTGATTCCGTCATAGAAGGAAATTAAGTTAGTCTGACATGACTTATTAGTTACAAACCCATGCTGACTCTGTTTAATCACTTCATTCTTATCCAGGTACTGACATACATGTTGTTTAATAATTTGTTCAAAGATCTTTCCTGGTATAGAAGTCAGACTCACCGGCCTATAGTTGCCTGGGTCCACCTTCTTCCCCTTTTTGAAGATAGGGACAACATTTGCTCTTCTCCAGTCTTCTGGGACTTCTCCTGTTCTCCAAGAATTTTCAAATATTATGGAGAGGGGTTCAAAAATTTCTTCTGCTATCTCCTTCAGTACTCTGGGGTGTAATTCATCTGGACCTGGAGACTTGAATTCATTTAGGTTAGCTAAGTGTTTCCTCACTATCTTTCTGTTTATAGATATCCTGGATTCTTCTATACCCTTAATAGGACAGTGAAGAACAGTTGATGTTACATTTCCTTTCTGAGAGAAAACAGATGCAAATTAGGAATTTAAAAGTTCGGCCTTCTCAACATCCTGTCTTACCATTTCATCATTTTCATCCTGTAAAAATCCTATAGCATCTTTGACTTTTCTTTTACTTTTGACATATCCCCAAAATCCTTTATTATTGCTTTTGACATCTCTTGCAAGCCTCAATTCATTGTCAGCTTTAGATAATCTGATTTGTGCCCTGCAGGTTCTACAGACAGCATTATATTCTTCTTTAGATATGCCTCCCTCTTTCCATTTTATAAACATTTTTTTCTTCCTTTTTAGCATGTGCTTAAGTTCTGTGTTCATCCATCCTGGCTTCCTTAAATGCTTCCTATTCTTCCCTCTTTTCAGAATTGTTAACAATTGTGCTTTGAGAATTTCATTTTTCAAGATTTCCCATCCTTCCTGGACATTTTTGTCTTTAAGGATATCCAGCCATTGGATCCCTCCAATTCTCTTTCTGAATCCCTTAAAATCTGCCTTTCTGAAATCTAACCTTGACGTCTGAGTCTTCACAGGTCTTCCTCCTCTAGTTATCCAAAATTCTAAAATAGCATGGTCGCTACCTCCTAGGGTCCCAGCCACTTTTACCTCCTCAACCATTTCCTCCCTGTTTATAAGGATTACATCTGATACGTTCTTTAGTTTGCCTTTTGCCCCCGGTGGTCACTGGGATTATAGCAGCTTTTGGCCCCTGATCATTTGACCATTCCCTTTTCCTATATAGGGTCACATGGTCTATGAGCAGGTGTTGGTAATAGCAGCATTTTCCTCTTGGATGCGAAGCACAGTGAAGTGAGCAGCGGGCTCTGAGGTGAAGAGCTACTGCTGAAACTGGTGTGATCTCTGACTGCCCGGTGTCCGCAGCAGAGTTAGATGGTGAAGGTGGCAGCTGGCTCTTAGGTGTTGAGCCACTGCGAAAAGTTTATCTGGTGATTCACTCTGCTGCCTGATGACTGCAGCAGAGCAAGATAAGTGTTTTTCCCTTTTTCCTTTGGTGTTGTGCAGTACACTTTATTCCCTGTCTCACCTCCTGGGGAGGGGGTTGGTGGTTTAGCTCAGGGCTAAACAGGAGATAGGGACAGGTCAGGGACTTGGGCCTCACTACCTTCAAGTGTACCCCCAAGTTAAGGAAAGTCAGGGCACCTCCTTAGCCTGAGGGGCAGTTCAGGGGCCCAGGTTCCATGTCTCCTGCTTTTTTCCCAACTGCCCCGTGACAGGAGGATTTCCGAATGAACCCCTTAGCCAGATTCTCCTGGATGTATTCCAAAATATATTAAACCCATCTGTTCCACAGATAGTAAATGTTTTAACAGAAACAAGCACAAATGTAAAACTAGTTCTAAAATCCGCAGGCACCCACACACCCGCAGACACGCACACACAGACACCCGCAGACAGGCTGACACACTCTTCCCCCTTCTGACATAATTTCCTTTCCACAGCAAATCTGTAAGCCTTTTTACACCTGCGGATTTGACTGACTCAATGTAAGTAAATGGGTGAAGAAAGATGCGCAAAAAGAACTGACATGCCGGACGGAATTCTCCGCAGCACGTGCACACCAATTCTGGATTCCAATTGATTAACATTGCTAGAGCAATCCTTTGTGGATTTGGTGCAATTCCGTTCAGGAGAAACGCTGTGGATCCACAACAAATCTGCAATGTGTGTACATAGCCTAAAGCACAGGTAATACTAAATCTTTTTTTTTTTTACAAAATTATCGATCTACTCAGCTCCTCCTGCCCTATAACATGCTGTTTGCAGATTGGACTGCATTTTTATTGTGACAGGTTCCCATTAAACTTACAGGCTTCTCTTTGAATATTAGCACCACATTTGCTATGTTATGTGGCACAGACCCTGGATGGTCTGTGTAATGCAGTTTTTGAAGGATTAAATTGTTTATGTATACATTTGTCACCTTACTTCACAATTTCTGATCTGTTTATTAAAAAAAAATAACATTTACAAAAATTTGGTTTCACTATGACCACTTTTTTCCCTTTATTTTTTCTATGTTTTTTGCATGCCAGCTAGTGTTGATTCTTGTAAGCAGAGTAAAGCATTTCCAATTTTGTCTCGGGAAATCTGTTTGCAATATGGCAAGGGCGCCACCTAGCCACCAATCAAGAAATCTACGTAAGAATTCCCCCCAAAAACTGGCATCTACTTGTGAATGAAAGTTAGAACATTTATAGCAAATAAATTTAAAAGGCCAATTATGCTTATTGTTTTGTCAGTGTGCCCTGCTCCAGCATTGATTATATTCGATATATAATAAGCTACAATTTTTTTATTTATTTTTTTTTTTTTTAATTCTTATAAATTACCAGTGAAAGAAAATTAAAATTTTCCTTGCACGCCATTGTTTCATATATTAGTTATCATTGCATATATTTCCAAACTTGATGTTATAATCAGAACTGTGTATTTTTTAAAATTTGGCTGTGGAAAGTACTATCACTATACTTTATTGTATATTTAATTTTTGTTATTGCTTTAGTGTTTTCCTGGACATGCAAGTAGGCAATTCAACGTGATATAATTATCTATGCCCGTCAGCCATGTATCATACCTACAACCATTTACATACCTCTGCCCATTGATTTGATGGGTAATTAGTTATTTTCGTTGCTTCTGTTCATACCATTTGTTCTCTAGTTTTATGGTTACCTGTGTAGGTATTCCATTATGTGTAACTAGATGGTGGCCCGATTCTAACGCATCAGGTATTCTAGAAAATCTCTCTCCGCGCCACAGATCTCCCGACGGAGGTGTGTGCCATTCGATGGAGCTGATTGGTCGCAGCCGGCAATGTCAAATAGTGTAAGAAAACACCGCTTTATCTAAATGATACGGAATCGGGTACAGACTGGGGCTGAAATTTAGTCCTGGCATTTGAAATCACACAGGCCCATGTTGTCGCCATCCCCATGAACCAGATGTGATATATTACTAATATTACCCTGGATGGAGGAAAGGAAGATTTCCTACAAGACCAATATTTCTAATGATACCCGTGGCCTGCTGGGGTAAGTGCCGGAGTCAGCAGCTCTGTGTTCTGTCACAACTCTTAACAGTATGGGTGTCTTGAGAACATCGATTCTGCTAACAACGTAGCAGACAAGGCGGCCCACAACCAAACAAGCCCTTCTGGCATTTGCTAGATGGCCAGTCCGGCTCTGTACAGAATGGAATCGCCCAATTACTTATTTGCTCATAAATATTCAAAAGGACTTTCAGAGTTCTACTAAAAGATGATCCACAATTGTTATTTCAGGGGGTATTAAAGAGTCTCCATGTTACTGGAGCTTGTCTGGGTTATGGACCATAGACATGTCAAGAGTGGTGATTTGAAGAAATTTATTTCCATACCTTAAACAGGACCTAAAAAAACAACTTTCATTTAAAAATAAAAAATATAATTCTATATTTATAAGCGTTTATTTGTATTAAGCCCCCCGAATAAAAATGTTCCCAGAAAAAGCAGTGACAGTGTTTTGGATCAGTGTGTCATCAGTGTTTTGGATCAGTGTGTCATCAGTGTTTTGGATCAGTGTGTCATCAGTGAGCCATCAGTGTTTTGGATCAGTGTGTCATCAGTGTTTTGGATCAGTGTGTCATCAGTGTTTTGGATCAGTGTGTCATCAGTGTTTTGGATCAGTGTGTCATCAGTGTTTTGGATCAGTGTGTCATCAGTGAATTATCTGTGCTTTGGATCAGTGTGTCATCAGTGAGCCATCTGTGTTTTGGATCAATGTGCCATCTGTGTTTTGGATCAGTGAGCCATCAGTGTTTTGGATCAATGTGCCATCTGTGTTTTGGATCAGTGTGTCATCAGTGAGCCATCTGTGTTTTGGATCAATGTGCCATCTGTGCTTTGGATCAGTGTGTCATCAGTGAGCCATCAGTGTTTTGGATCAGTGTGTCATCAGTGAGCCATCAGTGTTTTGGATCAGTGTGTCATCAGTGTTTTGGATCAATGTGCCATCTGTGTTTTGGATCAGTGTGTCATCAGTGAGCCATCTGTGTTTTGGATCAGTGTGTCATCAGTGTTTTGGATCAGTGTGTCATCAGTGAGCCATCAGTGTTTTGGATCAATGTGCCATCTGTGTTTTGGATCAGTGTGTCGTCAGTGTTTTGGATCAGTGAGCCATCAGTGTTTTGGATCAGTGTGTCATCAGTGAGCCATCAGTGTTTTGGATCAATGTGCCATCAGTGTTTTGGATCAATGTGCCATCTGTGTTTTGGATCAGTGTGTCATCAGTGAGCCATCTGTGTTTTGGATCAATGTGCCATCTGTGCTTTGGATCAGTGTGTCATCAGTGAGCCATCAGTGTTTTGGATCAGTGTGTCATCAGTGTTTTGGATCAGTGTGTCATCAGTGAATTATCTGTGCTTTGGATCAGTGTGTCATCAGTGAGCCATCAGTGTTTTGGATCAGTGTGTCATCAGTGTTTTGGATCAGTGTGTCATCAGTGAATTATCTGTGCTTTGGATCAGTGTGTCATCAGTGAGCCATCAGTGTTTTGGATCAATGTGCCATCTGTGTTTTGGATCAGTGTGTCATCAGTGAGCCATCTGTGTTTTGGATCAATGTGCCATCTGTGCTTTGGATCAGTGTTTTGGATCAGTGTGTCATCAGTGTTTTGGATCAGTGTGTCATCAGTGAATTATCTGTGCTTTGGATCAGTGTGTCATCAGTGAGCCATCAGTGTTTTGGATCAATGTGCCATCTGTGTTTTGGATCAGTGTGTCATCAGTGAGCCATCAGTGTTTTGGATCAATGTGCCATCTGTGTTTTGGATCAGTGTGTCATCAGTGAGCCATCAGTGTTTTGGATCAATGTGCCATCTGTGTTTTGGATCAGTGTGTCATCAGTGAGCCATCTGTGTTTTGGATCAATGTGCCATCTGTGCTTTGGATCAGTGTGTCATCAGTGAGCCATCTGTGTTTTGGATCAGTGTGTCATCAGTGTTTTGGATCAGTGTGCCATCAGTGAGCCATCAGTGTTTTGGATCAGTGTGTCATCAGTGAGCCATCAGTGTTTTGGATCAATGTGCCATCTGTGTTTTGGATCAGTGTGTCGTCAGTGTTTTGGATCAGTGAGCCATCAGTGTTTTGGATCAGTGTGCCATCTGTGTTTTGGATCAATGTGCCATCAGTGTTTTGGATCAATGTGCCATCAGTGTTTTGGATCAATGTGCCATCTGTGTTTTGGATCAGTGTGTCATCAGTGAGCCATCAGTGTTTTGGATCAATGTGCCATCTGTGTTTTGGATCAGTGTGTCATCAGTGAGCCATCAGTGTTTTGGATCAATGTGCCATCTGTGTTTTGGATCAGTGAGCCATCAGTGTTTTGGATCAATGTGCCATCTGTGTTTTGGATCAGTGTGTCGTCAGTGTTTTGGATCAGTGAGCCATCAGTGTTTTGGATCAATGTGCCATCAGTGTTTTGGATCAATGTGCCATCTGTGTTTTGGATCAGTGTGTCATCAGTGAGCCATCAGTGTTTTGGATCAATGTGCCATCTGTGTTTTGGATCAGTGAGCCATCAGTGTTTTGGATCAATGTGCCATCTGTGTTTTGGATCAGTGTGTCATCAGTGAGCCATCTGTGTTTTGGATCAATGTGCCATCTGTGCTTTGGATCAGTGTGTCATCAGTGAGCCATCAGTGTTTTGGATCAGTGTGTCATCAGTGTTTTGGATCAGTGTGTCATCAGTGAGCCATCAGTGTTTTGGATCAATGTGCCATCTGTGTTTTGGATCAGTGTGTCATCAGTGAGCCATCAGTGTTTTGGATCAATGTGCCATCTGTGTTTTGGATCAGTGTGTCATCAGTGAGCCATCAGTGTTTTGGATCAATGTGCCATCTGTGTTTTGGATCAGTGTGTCATCAGTGAGCCATCTGTGTTTTGGATCAGTGTGTCATCAGTGTTTTGGATCAGTGTGTCATCAGTGAGCCATCAGTGTTTTGGATCAATGTGCCATCAGTGTTTTGGATCAATGTGCCATCTGTGTTTTGGATCAGTGTGTCATCAGTGAGCCATCTGTGTTTTGGATCAATGTGCCATCTGTGCTTTGGATCAGTGTGTCATCAGTGAGCCATCAGTGTTTTGGATCAGTGTGTCATCAGTGAGCCATCTGTGTTTTGGATCAGTGTGTCGTCAGTGTTTTGGATCAATGTGCCATCTGTGTTTTGGATCAGTGTGTCATCAGTGAGCCATCTGTGTTTTGGATCAATGTGCCATCTGTGCTTTGGATCAGTGTGTCATCAGTGAGCCATCAGTGTTTTGGATCAGTGTGTCATCAGTGTTTTGGATCAGTGTGTCATCAGTGAATTATCTGTGCTTTGGATCAGTGTGTCATCAGTGAGCCATCAGTGTTTTGGATCAGTGTGTCATCAGTGTTTTGGATCAGTGTGTCATCAGTGAATTATCTGTGCTTTGGATCAGTGTGTCATCAGTGAGCCATCTGTGTTTTGGATCAATGTGCCATCTGTGCTTTGGATCAGTGAGCCATCAGTGTTTTGGATCAGTGTGTCATCAGTGTTTTGGATCAGTGTGTCATCAGTGAATTATCTGTGCTTTGGATCAGTGTGTCATCAGTGAGCCATCAGTGTTTTGGATCAGTGTGTCATCAGTGAATTATCTGTGCTTTGGATCAGTGTGTCATCAGTGAGCCATCAGTGTTTTGGATCAATGTGCCATCTGTGCTTTGGATCAGTGTGTCATCAGTGAGCCATCAGTGTTTTGGATCAATGTGCCATCTGTGTTTTGGATCAGTGTGTCATCAGTGAGCCATCAGTGTTTTGGATCAGTGTGTCATCAGTGTTTTGGATCAGTGTGTCATCAGTGAGCCATCAGTGTTTTGGATCAATGTGCCATCTGTGTTTTGGATCAGTGTGTCATCAGTGAGCCATCTGTGTTTTGGATCAATGTGCCATCTGTGCTTTGGATCAGTGAGCCATCAGTGTTTTGGATCAGTGTGTCATCAGTGTTTTGGATCAGTGTGTCATCAGTGAATTATCTGTGCTTTGGATCAGTGTGTCATCAGTGAGCCATCAGTGTTTTGGATCAATGTGCCATCTGTGTTTTGGATCAGTGTGTCATCAGTGAGCCATCTGTGTTTTGGATCAATGTGCCATCTGTGCTTTGGATCAGTGTGTCATCAGTGAGCCATCAGTGTTTTGGATCAATGTGCCATCTGTGTTTTGGATCAGTGTGTCATCAGTGAGCCATCTGTGTTTTGGATCAGTGTGTCATCAGTGTTTTGGATCAGTGAGCCATCAGTGTTTTGGATCAATGTGCCATCTGTGTTTTGGATCAGTGTGTCATCAGTGAGCCATCAGTGTTTTGGATCAATGTGCCATCTGTGTTTTGGATCAGTGTGTCATCAGTGAGCCATCTGTGTTTTGGATCAATGTGCCATCTGTGCTTTGGATCAGTGTGTCATCAGTGAGCCATCAGTGTTTTGGATCAATGTGCCATCTGTGTTTTGGATCAGTGTGTCATCAGTGAGCCATCTGTGTTTTGGATCAGTGTGTCATCAGTGTTTTGGATCAGTGTGTCATCAGTGAGCCATCAGTGTTTTGGATCAATGTGCCATCTGTGTTTTGGATCAGTGTGTCGTCAGTGTTTTGGATCAGTGAGCCATCAGTGTTTTGGATCAGTGTGTCATCAGTGAGCCATCAGTGTTTTGGATCAATGTGCCATCTGTGTTTTGGATCAGTGTGTCATCAGTGAGCCATCTGTGTTTTGGATCAATGTGCCATCTGTGCTTTGGATCAGTGTGTCATCAGTGAGCCATCAGTGTTTTGGATCAGTGTGTCATCAGTGTTTTGGATCAGTGTGTCATCAGTGAATTATCTGTGCTTTGGATCAGTGTGTCATCAGTGAGCCATCAGTGTTTTGGATCAGTGTGTCATCAGTGTTTTGGATCAGTGTGTCATCAGTGAATTATCTGTGCTTTGGATCAGTGTGTCATCAGTGAGCCATCTGTGTTTTGGATCAATGTGCCATCTGTGCTTTGGATCAGTGAGCCATCAGTGTTTTGGATCAGTGTGTCATCAGTGTGTCATCAGTGAATTATCTGTGCTTTGGATCAGTGTGTCATCAGTGAGCCATCAGTGTTTTGGATCAATGTGCCATCTGTGTTTTGGATCAGTGTGTCATCAGTGAGCCATCAGTGTTTTGGATCAATGTGCCATCTGTGTTTTGGATCAGTGTGTCATCAGTGAGCCATCTGTGTTTTGGATCAATGTGCCATCTGTGCTTTGGATCAGTGTGTCATCAGTGAGCCATCTGTGTTTTGGATCAGTGTGTCATCAGTGTTTTGGATCAGTGTGCCATCAGTGAGCCATCAGTGTTTTGGATCAGTGTGTCATCAGTGAGCCATCAGTGTTTTGGATCAATGTGCCATCTGTGTTTTGGATCAGTGTGTCATCAGTGAGCCATCTGTGTTTTGGATCAGTGTGTCATCAGTGTTTTGGATCAGTGTGTCATCAGTGAGCCATCAGTGTTTTGGATCAATGTGCCATCAGTGTTTTGGATCAGTGTGTCGTCAGTGTTTTGGATCAGTGTGTCGTCAGTGTTTTGGATCAGTGAGCCATCAGTGTTTTGGATCAGTGTGCCATCAGTGTTTTGGATCAGTGTGCCATCTGTGTTTTGGATCAATGTGCCATCAGTGTTTTGGATCAATGTGCCATCAGTGTTTTGGATCAGTGTGTCGTCAGTGTTTTGGATCAGTGTGTCATCAGTGAGCCATCAGTGTTTTGGATCAGTGTGTCGTCAGTGTTTTGGATCAGTGTGTCGTCAGTGTTTTGGATCAGTGTGCCATCAGTGTTTTGGATCAGTGTGCCATCTGTGTTTTGGATCAATGTGCCATCAGTGTTTTGGATCAATGTGCCATCAGTGTTTTGGATCAGTGTGTCGTCAGTGTTTTGGATCAGTGTGTCATCAGTGAGCCATCAGTGTTTTGGATCAGTGTGTCATCAGTGAGCCATCAGTGTTTTGGATCAATGTGCCATCAGTGTTTTGGATCAATGTGCCATCTGTGTTTTGGATCAGTGTGTCATCAGTGAGCCATCAGTGTTTTGGATCAATGTGCCATCTGTGTTTTGGATCAGTGTGTCGTCAGTGTTTTGGATCAGTGAGCCATCAGTGTTTTGGATCAGTGTGTCATCAGTGAGCCATCAGTGTTTTGGATCAGTGTGTCATCAGTGAGCCATCAGTGTTTTGGATCAATGTGCCATCTGTGTTTTGGATCAGTGTGTCATCAGTGAGCCATCAGTGTTTTGGATCAATGTGCCATCTGTGCTTTGGATCATTGTGTCATCAGTGAGCCATCAGTGTTTTGGATCAATGTGCCATCTGTGTTTTGGATCAGTGTGTCATCAATGAGCCATCTGTGTTTTGGATCAATGTGCCATCTGTGTTTTGGATCAGTGTGTCATCAGTGTTTTGGATCAGTGTCATCAGTGAGCTATCTGTGTTTTGGATCAGTGAGCTATCAGTGAATTATCAGTGTTTTGGATCAGTGTGTCATCAGTGAACCATCAATGTTTTGGATCATTGTGTCATCAGTGAGCCATCAGTGTTATTGATGAGTATGCTTGTTAGGCCGGGATCACACATGGCGAGATACAGGCGAGTCTCGCAGGTTAAAACCAAGCTCCGGCACTGCGGAGCATGCAGCTCCATGTATTGCTGTGCGGCTGCACGCTCCACTCCGGAGTGCCGGCGCCAGAGCTTGGTTTTAACCTGCGAGACTCGGCCGTATCTCGCTGTGTGTGATCCCGGCCTTACTCGAGTTTTCCGAGCATGCTCGGGTGTTCTCCGAGTATTTTGGGCGTGCTCGGAGACTTAGTTTGTGTCGCTGCAGCTGCATGATTTGCGACTACTAGACAGCCTGAATACATGTGGGTATTTCCTAACAAACATGCAATCCCTGCATGTATTCAGGCTGGCTAGCAGCTGCAAATCATGCAGCTGTGGCGGCACAAACTAAATCTCCTAGCGTGCCCAAAATACTCGGAGGACACCAGAGCATGCTCGGAACTCGAGTAATGTGCATAGTCGCTCATCACTTATCAGTGTGTCATCAGTGAGCCATCAGTGTGCCATTATTGTTTTGGATCAGTGTGCCATCCGTGTTTTTCTGTTATGGATAAAGAGAGAATGAAATTCCAATGTTTTGCAATGTTAAACATGTATGGCCCACGGCAAACGAATGCAATCTGTATACTGTAAGTCTTTTTCACGGACCCGTAGACTTATGTTCGTCCTTGTCATCCGTGTGGATGGAAAACGGCAGACATTTCTCCATGTGGGTCACGCGGACACATGGTCCGTGTAAAAATACGAACATGTGCACAGCAGCATAGGTTATAATGGGTACATGAGGCAGCCTTGAAAAAAAAACCAGATACCACTGCAATCACGGACATGTGAGGGGGGCCTTAGATACATACTTTCAAAGCAGTCAGTATCAGTCTAAAAATCTTTGTGTATACCAATTTTTCAGTGGAAGCTGGCATTGCTTCTCATCAATCCCTCTACACTTCTTCTAATGCGCATGTGTGGGCAGAGGAAACAGGAATCGCTAACATAGTGTTACTTTAGCCTGTCTGCAGTTCTTCAGTGTCCATTGTTGTCAAACTGCTCTTGCCTCTGACCAGTCTTCTCATGCCGATCTGTCCAGATTTTCAATGTGCAGACACATAGATTGACAGCAGAAATCTTGTTGTATTCCTTAAAACCCCTTTAATTATGTAATTTCCTACTATTTTCATGCAGCAAAGGTTTCTTTAGAATAGAAATCTCTCTCTGTTTCTCATATCTGTAAATGGTGATTTACTGTACATAACAATTCTAGACATTTTCCTAAAAACAGTTTACATTTGATATCCTTGTACTTTTTTTTTTTTTTTTTTTTTGCAGCCCTTAATCTTACTGTTTGTCTCTTTGACAGTTGTATTTAGTCTGCACTGGGTTGTCCACATTTTCTGTTGCTTATCAACTACTGTGCCCTTGCTCTAGTTACTTGTATTAGTAACCAATGGTGGCAGGATGCTGTCCATATCTGAGTCATTTTTTTACTTAGAGATAGAGTTGTAGAAAATAATGAACTCTACTATACTCACCCTATCCAAATCCAGTGCTGCTTAGTAGCTACTGCCTCAGTCTTTGACAGGCTGCAGTTGTGACGTGATGACCATAGTGCATGTGAGTGCTGCAGCCAATCATTGTGCCCAGTGAGTGGTTTTAGCGATCACATGCACTGTCATCGTGACATCACAGCTGCAGCCTGTGAATAAAGACAGGGGTAGTGCCTAATGGGTGAGTATAGTTCACGTTATTTTCTACATCTGCAATCCTATGATGGCATTTTTTATTCCTGGACAATGCCTTTAATATTCAAATATGTTTCTGCTGCAGAAATATAGGATCCATATTTCATAATACTATCTTAATGTTTTGGGGGGCACAAAGGATAAAGTACCTCCGTCTTCATGTATCCTTATTATATTAAATAAAGCTTTTTTTCTATTTTTGAAAAACTTTTGGGGATTTTTGATCATATTTTTCCTCAGTGCTATACTCTGCTATCTCTGCCTACCTTACTGAATTTCGCTTCGGGTCTGACTCCGGCATCTGCACTGGCAGCAGTATTATTTATTCATGCACAGTGCTATCCATATAGTTATGGCACTAACCAGTGCTACAGTAAATTACTACTCTAAGGCCTCATTTAGATGTCCATTTTTCTCACATGTCAATTACACTTTGATGAGAATTTTTGTCATCCATTTTCATGCACGTGGAATGAGAAAAGTTTCTCCATTTTCTCCTACGCGATACAAATTTTTTCATGGACCTTTAGACTTGCATTGACGATTTTGATCCAACCCTCTGATCAAAATCAAACATGTCTCCGCAAATTTACAACTGCTTTGTCTGGGGAAAAATCAAGGACATGGGAATGGCTCAATAGACCATCACAAGTACGAATTCTATCTGTAAAAAACACGGAGATCGAACGTCTGAATGAGGCCTTAGAGAATGGCACTTGTTATGAATGGGAAACCGAGGAGGTAAAACAAGTCAACAAGCTAAGTCTCAGAAAACCAGAGAAGTTGGTAACTATGCAGATTGCAGATCCCTGATCTTAACCGCACAACTAGAAGCAGTCGTGGAGCGTTCCTACGTTGGTACTAGATGCCTAGTCACAACCGGAGAACTACATAAGCCTAAAGCAGGAAAAGAGGAAAACCAACTTCCCCAGAGCAGACCCCAAAGACAGCCCCCCACATGTACTGACGGTGAACAAGATGAAAATACAAACAGAGGCAGGAAAATAGGCTGAGCAAACGATGGGGCCCGGCTAAGGCTACTTTCACATGTCCGACGGTGGCATTCCGGTGCCGTGCGGCAAAAAGATGGAGTGCCGATCCAGCCGTGAACGGAGGGACCGGAAGTATATGCGGCGCATCTTACGGCGCCTGACACGGCTATGTTGCAAAGGAGTCGCCGGCGAAGAAAAGGATCCATGAGCCGGTGAACGGGGTATGAAAGAGAGAGAGAGAGAGAGAGAACGGGGTATGAAAGAGAGAGATATCCGAGCATGCGCACAGGGTAAAGCAGTGCATGCGGTGGCCGGATCAGGTAGAAGCCTGATCCGGCGGCCGGAATGTGCCATTGAGAAACATGAGCCGGAAGGGCCGCATACGTCCATGTCTGGCTTTTTTCGCCGGACAAAAAACCGCTGCAGCACCCGTCCTGTCCGGCCTCCGGACAGAGGAATTCAGCCGGATCCGGTAAAAACCAGAACAAACGGAAGCACATGTGGCGCGATCCGGCGCATGTGCTTCTCAATGACAAAAAAACGCATACAGCGGTTAAAAAGGATCCGTTTTTTTACACACATGCCGGATTGTGCCTGATGGCACAAACCGGATGTGTGAAAGAGGCCTAACTAAAAAGGACAGAAAAGGAAAGACACTGTCTGCAATCTGCCAAAAAGAACCTACAAAAATAATGTCCAACACTTCTGATAGCAAAATTAACCCTGAAGTCACTAGACTTCTAAACCTATATCAGCACTCTGAAATATGCTGAGACAGAGCAAAAAAGAGGCCAATCTAATAAGGAACAAAAAGCAGATTGGCAAATACTGAATAATAGGAGTGGAATTTTAGCATAGCCCCAGCAGGGGCAGGCAGATTGCACAACAAACTGAATTGACCAACAAGCGCAAGTGTGAACATTAGCAAAAAACAAACGTAACTTGAGAAGACTGGAAGAGAGCTGAAGTCCAGGACCTGAGAAGCAGACTGAATCACCAGCACCCGGATAGGGCGTCGGCTGTCTTATATCCAGTCTGATACTCTAGAGATCCAATCGTTAACATCCTCATCAGGTGGCAGATCACTACCACTTAAACCAACCGCATTACCTCCTGTCACCACCAGAGGGAGAACGGAAGGGGAACTCTCAACTGGTGGAGTAGAAACTGAGTTCATGACAGGCACTGATCTGCAATTAGAATTAAAGCCGCAACATCATGCGCCCCTGTTGCCTTGGCAAACAACAAAGGGGATGCCGCCACCCTGGTGCAATAATACATTTTTACTATATTTAGAAGGCCCATCCTATGGATAGTTCAATATTAAAGAGCTTTTCTAGGCCAGAGCTAAATGTCGGCCAATACTGTAGCATGATGAATCCTAAAGGTGTGTAATAGTTATACACACTATTCATCCGATTAAACGAGCCTGGCCGACAATATTGAAGTCATAGGACGCTTGTTTCCCAGCCTCTTTAGGTTGGGTGCACATGGTCAGTAATTGTCAGCGATTTTTATGCAGCATATGTCTGCTGCCACCTATTGAACGCAAGTGAATCCGCATGTGTTCATTGAACCGTGCGGAATCCCTGTGTTCAATACATTGTACAGGTGAGAATTATCTTGCGGCGTCCCGCGTTTCCACAAGATAAACAGACATGCTGCGGTCTGGAGAAACGCTCCACATGTTCGTCTTCTGGTGAGTGGCGGGTGTCTGTGCACACATAGTAGGCATGGGATTTCTTCAAATCCCATCCACGATGCTGTAACATCTGGGCGCTGTGTAAGGAGGTGGCCTGTCCCCTCAATTGTACCCTCCTCTTCGTCTGTGTGACTCCCTGTGCACTTTCCTGTATATATGTTTTATGTGATATTATTTATTGTGCATTTTCTCCTTTAAATGTCTGTGCAGAGTTATGGACAGGCAATAGTTAGAGAGGCTGGGCTTGCAGCCACAAGGGGAGAGGAAGCTGCTGCTTCCTCAGAACTGCCGGGGGGATATGTTGGCAAGGGCAGACATGTTTTATAGATGGGGCACTGCCAGACCCCCCCCCCCCCCCCCCCCGGACGGAAGAGGTCTGTTGCCCCGGACTCCAGGGACTCAAGAGGGGTCCCAGGGATCAAAGGACTGAGGATCACAACATGGGCCCCAGGAATCTGGAAGGGCCTCCGCTGGAAGGGTGTCAAGGGCCCAGGATTTCAGCACATGGACCACTGTCTACCTTTGGCTGCCACAGCTGCTGTGGCTGCGGCTGTGGAGTGTGTCAGGGAAAGAGCAGGAATCCAGTGCTGCATTCTTCTGTTATTCTACACCAAACCTGTTTATTAAATTATTTTCCCTGTGGGAGAACAGCTGCCATTCTGGAGTATTAATCGACTGGACTGCTGTGACCAGAACAAAGAAGGTAATCTGTGGGGAAAACTGGGTCGGTCCTGTCAATTTATGTACAATGGGCCAGGGGGGGAGCTCGCTGACTATCTGCCCAGTGGACTCGGTCTGTTTACTCTGCCATTAAATTAACCTGGCCACAACTACCCCCCCCCCCCCCCCCGATTGCCCTTGTTACATCTGCGCAGGTATGCAGCTTCTAACCCACATGATTTACTGACTGTGTGCACCTACCCTTACTCTGGCTGAGAGAGAATGCTTGGTACAGATAGTCCTTGATACAGTATAATGCAGGTCCCACATAGTACATATAGTAAAATGCACTCCCCATGGTCCTTGATAGAGTATAATGCAGCCCCCCTCAGAGTATACTGCAGCTCCCCCACAAATTATATTTCAGTCCCCCACAAACACACATAGTATAGTGCAGTCTCCAACACACAGTATAATGCAGCCCCCACATAGTATAATGCAGCCCCCCACTCATTCCCCTGCTGCTCTGGCCTCTGCAGAGCATGTCAGTGTCTCATAAGCTCTAGTGCTGCACAAACTGAGGCAGAGGGGAGTGATGGGAGAGGGAGGGTCAACTGTATCGGCATCTATGATGCAAATAAGTTGAATGTGCAATGTGGGGGGGTGGGCGGCGCCAGGCCCCCTATAGCGTCCACTGGCTGGGGACCCCAGGAGGAGTGGGGGCCCTAGG
This sequence comes from Dendrobates tinctorius, assembly GCF_039654945.1. NCBI lineage: Eukaryota > Metazoa > Chordata > Amphibia > Anura > Dendrobatidae > Dendrobates > Dendrobates tinctorius. The sequence continues at coordinate 48,573,493 of NW_027361679.1, read as the reverse complement.
GGCAGGCAGACCAGGCAGCCACCTAACGCTGACCCTGCACAAGCGCAGCTCTAAGATACACACTGCACAATCGAGGGATTTTTCTAAGCGGATAGCACACCCCTATGACTAAATGAGCAGGTGTGATCCAACTATATAAAGTGCTTTGTGCACATGATTACAGCTCCATTTTTAATGAAAAAGCATGTTATTGATGCACATTGTACCACTAACAATGCACTGGGGACAGTTTACATACTGAAAGCGACATGACTGTCCTCCTGTAACTCTGAGGCTCTTGCTACTACTGTTAATGTCAGTCACAGTCCCGGATAAACAATCTTTGAACCTTTTAACGTATGTAAATTACATCTTAAGAGTGTCAGTCAGTGAAACAGTAGTTTTTCTCTATCAATATTTTATTTCACGACAAGGGTTACTTGAGTTGCTTGGAAAATTGCAAAGTTTTACCTACAAGAGTTGAGCAAGAAGATTTGCACTGCTCTGGACCACCATCCAGTCTGGTTCTCTGCCTTCGTTTTTTTGCACAACGCTAAGGCCACCTGCACACATTCAGTATTTTACCTCAGTATCTGTAATCCAAAGCCAGGAGTGGGTGATAAATGCAGAAATGGTGACGTGTTTCTATAAGGCTGTGTTCACACACAGCGTTTTTTTCACGTTTTTCCCACGGATTTACCAAAAAGTCAGCTCAAACGCTTAAAAGAAGCTTCCTATTCATTTTAATGCATTTTGTACTTTTTGTGCATATTGATGCGTTTTTTACCGCAAAAAACACGCTTTGCGGTAAAAAACGCAGCATGCTCATTAATTTCGCGGTAAATTCCACATTTCTGGCTGTTTTCTATGTGTCTGGGGACGCGCGGCAAAAACACGTGGAAAAAAAATGCGCGTTTCCTGGGAAGGAGTCCTGTTTTTATGCAGAAATGTTCTGCATACGTGTGCACATAGCCTTACACTTTTCCTCTGACTATCTCACTCCTGGTTTTTGCTTATAAATATTAAGGTAAAAAATTCACCAATTACTCAATGTGTGCATGTGGACTTACATCTACATATTATGTTTTCATTGTTTAACATCTCTTAGGCCATGTGCACACATTCAGTATTTGAGTTTTTACCTCAGTATCTGTAAGCCAAAACCATGAGTGGGTGATAAAAACAGAAGTGGTGATGTGTTTCTATTATACTTTTCTACTTTGAGTAATTGGTGAATTTTTTACCTCAGTATTTGTAAGCCAAAACCAGAAGTGGGTAAAAAATTGTAGACTGATGAGAATAATACATTGTTTCATGAGAAGGGCCCTACCAATCAGTGCATTTCTAACAATACATAGTAACAGTTATTAAGGTTGAAGAAAGACTTTAAGTCCATCTAGTTCAACCCATATCCTGTCCTAACTTGCCCTAACATGTTGATCCAGAGGAAGGCAAAAAAACCCATGTGGCAAACAGTAAGCTTCCCATTGGGGAAAAAAATTCCTTCCCGACTCCACATACGGCAATCAGACTAGCTCCCTGGATCAACGCAATATTAAGGAAACTAGTGTATATACCCTGTAATATTATACTTTTCAAGAAAGGCATCCAGACCCTTCTTAAATTTTAGTAGGGAATCACTCATTACAACATCATATGGCAGAGAGTTCCATAGTCTCACTGCTCTTACAGTAAAGAATCCGCGTCTGTGATTATGCTTAAACCTTCTTTCCTCCAGACATAGAGGATGCCCCCTTGTCCATGTCACAGGTCTAAGGCTGGAGTCACACACAACCAACGGTCCGAAATCGCACAAGGGTTTCTTGACCAGTGATCCGTTTTTGATGCGATATTATTTTTTTTTTTTTTTTTTTTTTTTCTTCATTGATCCGATTTTAATCGCATGTAAGCATCCGTTTGACATCCGTCTGGCAATTTTTATTTATTTTTTCCTGACCATTCCAAAATTGACAAATAACGTTTTTTAGGCCTGAAACTCATTTAAAAAAATCATCCCGCCCTATATTTATGGGCTCTCCAACAGGTGTGAACCTGCTACCTTTGACATACAGTCAGTGCTTGGATTTGGTTAGCTCTGCTTTGTGCTAAACATGACAGACAGGCTCACTTTTAACACCAATGAGCGTGTTCTTTTCTATTGGGTTATAGCCCAACGTTTTGGGGAGCAGTACCCTGTGATTGTGGATCCGAGGAGGCGTAGACGAACCCGTGGGTCCATCCACTTTTGCTCCGAAGGATATCTAAAGGCCATTTCTACCGTCTCTATACATCTCTGCGTAGCCATCCGGAGAAGTTCTATCAATATTGTCGGATGAGCCTTGCTACCTTTGATATTTTGCTTGAGATTGTGCGCCCTGGGATCACGTTTCAGGACACGAGGATGCGCAAAGCTATTTCTGCAGAGGAGCGTCTACTCCTCACCTTACGGTATGTCTCAAACCAATATGTTGATGATGTGTGAAGCAGCATATTTATTTAACAGACCTTGAACCTTATTTCTTATTGACCTATTTTCTTAAATTCTTTCCACCACATTTCCCCAAAACATTTATATGCTTGTGGCTTACGGAACCAAGCCATGGCATGTAATTTAATGTTCATCATGCCTACTTTAGAATTCCTCGACTTTAAATGTGTTTGAAAATGTATCTGTTTGTTGGGCTGTGTACTCATGATTTTTTTTTTTTTTTTTTTTCTAATTTAGCTTCCTTTCAACTGGCCTTTCATATGTTGGTCTGCATTTAGAATTTTTAATTGGGAAATCCACATTCTCTGGCATTGTACGGTCTACATGCTCCGAAATCTGGACCAGACTCCATCATGTGGTAATGCCGGAGCCCAAAATGCCTGACTGGTTGCGTATCTCCCGTGGATTTGAGGACACGTGCCAGTTTCCACAATGTATTGGAGCCCTAGATGGGAAGCACATCCGTGTGCGTAAGCCGCCGAACTCAGGGTCCCAATTCTATAATTATAAACAAACAATATTTTTCTGTAGTATTGTTGGCTTTGGTTGACACTCACTACAGGTTTATAATTGTAGATATTGGGGCCTATGGAAGAGCAGGAGACTCCAGAGTCTTCAATTCTTCCATTATGGGTCGGTGGCTGCGTAATAATGAGCTTGACCTACCACCACCACGTCAGCTTCCCAACTCAAATCTGGAACCGGTGCCTTATGTTCTTGTAGCAGATGAGGCGTTTCAATTGAGCAGACATGTCATGAGGCTATATCCACGACGAACCCTTGACCACCGGCGTAGAATATTTAACTTTCGCCTATCACGTGCTCGGCGACTGGTGGAGTGTGCCTTTGGTATTCTTACGGCCAAATGGAGGGTCCTACAGTCTGCAATTCAGCTGAGTGAAGCTAATGTCAATGACGTTATTAAAGCCTATGTTGTCCTACATAACTTCACAAGAATTCATGACTGCCCCTCACATGATGATGCTGAAGTGGAGTCTGCTGATAAGAACTGAATGAGTTAAATGAATTCTACTGAACTTTATCTTTTCTTCGAGGAGATGTCTCAGACATCTCCCTTGTGAACCAAGGTCAAATATTTCCTGCTTACATGGCAAAGCTGTTGTAGAAGTAACTATTTTTCTTTTACAGACATGCGCAATAAAGAAATGTCTAAATTCTTTGCTATAAAAGATGGAAGCCTAACTGATAAGCCAGAGGCGCGCAGCAGGCATCCCGAGTTGTATTATACAGCTTATGTCTGTGTTATTCTTCTCGACGGAGCAATCAATTAGAGACATATGGTGCCTTACACCCAAGAACATCGGTCCTTCAGATGAAAGATATCTGAGGGATCCCGACAGTTTCCTGGCGCCCGAACAGTGACTTGATATAGGCACCTCTCCAAGACTACCCGATCTACAGACTACTTCAGTTACTGATGAAATTGTGAACAGTAGACCTAAACACCTGGCCAGGTAAGAGATCAATTTTTCTCTTCTCTGCTCTTCATAATGTATCATTATAACTAAGGTCCGTATAAAGGGGAATCTAGTAGAGGAGGGGGCCGTAAGATCAGGTCCATATAAGAACTCTGAGGAAATCGGGTGTGACACGCATATGTAACTTCTGCTCGAATGAGAGGTTATTGTAGATTCTGCCTGTATACTGCTGTCTTTAGGAGAAGAGCTGATGCAAATCAAAATGGGTATGGTGCATGGACGTTTGCGGGAACAGTCCCAGGGTTGAATATACAAAAATTTCACCACGTACGTAAGGGAGATGAATGGTGGATATTAGCATTAAATACACATATCCCATTGAATGATACGTTGAGAGGTCTAACATTACGGAATCTAAGGCTGGGTGAACAGTTCATACTGCCCGGACGGACAAGTTTTTCACAATAGACGATTCCGCGTTAGGAATCAAGGAGGTCGTTGAGTGGCTGCTTTGATCTGAAAGATTGTGGAAAGTAGAAAAATAAGCTGCACAGTAGGTATTCGTTCAAAGAGTGGTGATATTGCCTAACTGGGTTATGTGACAGCGTCCTTTCGGGGAGGTCACCGCCTAAGCTTAAATCAACACCCTTTACGAATAAACCTTGTGACAGATAAGAGTGTGATAGAATGAGCACAAGACCACGAAATGAGCCTGTGACAGGATATGACTGAAGAACCCCGATAGATGGATACTTTGTTTACAATCCTGTGTGTTGTGGGAGTGTTGCTGTTCGGATGCTACATAGCATGTAAGTACACGAAACACGTAGTACAAGGAGGAACAGACACCCTGTTTAACCTGTTGGCACCTTAGGAAGAAGGTAACGAGGTATAGTAGAGCCTAGTCTTGAGCTTACCCAATACACCACCTAAGGAAGAGAGGATTAACAGGAAAGAAACAAGAAAAACAGGATAAGAATAAAAGATAAAATGGGGAACAGTCAGGGAAAGACACCCGAAGAAGGAGACCGGTTATGTGATATAATTGAGGATAGATATGGAAGTAGTGCAGCAAAGAACTTGGAAAAAGTATTAATCAAATCCAAAGTACAAGATAGGCAGGCTGTGTGAATCCTTGTATATATGTCTGAGAACCTCTGAATAAGATGAGAGATGAGTAATTGAGTATAAAAAAAAAAAAAATCAGTGAATGAGCACGTATGAATGAATCATCACACATCATTTTTGTGTCAAGAGATTTGTGACCTTTCTAGTTGTGGTGGAATCCCGGACAGATGCGTTATAGATATTTCAAATCTACATCTGAGATTGAATGAATTGAGTAATAGTTCGTGTTATATGTGGCATTACATTGTAAAGTTTCCTGAATGCATTTGGCCAGAAAAAGGGCAAGGCATGGTTAATCTCATTATACAGTTATCTGCCCTTACAGTGAAATCCCGTGATTTTGAGTTTCTTTGTAGAAATTGATTTTGATAAGTCTAAAGAACTACAGAATTCTGTGAAGGACGACGCTGCATTCTGACGGGAGGGAGGAAGGATGGCGCTGCACAGTTTTTCTTCTCCCTTCGCTCTTATCTCTGCTGAGTGTGAGATGTGCTCAAAATTCTCTGTAATTCTATCCGTAAGGTACGCGCTGAAAGATTTGTGCATTTTAAAGCAACAGTACTTACTTTCAACTTCCAATCTTCAATTAAGATATGGTGCCTAATTTAGAAGGGAATTGTAAGTGATTGTTTGGTCATTGTAAGTGATTGCTTGGTCATTAATGTGTTTGAACCTGCTTCTAGTTGTGTGATTGATTTGTATAGCAAATTGTGTCAAATTACAAAAGACAGAGAAGGAAGAAAGCCGTAAAACAAGTGGGACAAATATTGAAAGGCAAAAATACCAGAGTGTGAATGTTTGGATGTACAAAAAGGCACAGACAAGGGAAGAAAATAGCAAGTGAATAAATGATGCTTGAGAATGTGCAGCAGTATGGAAGGTGTATTATGAATGTTTGATTGACAAAGTGTAACCAGAGACCCAGACAAAACAGATGGACTTGTAAACACTGTGGTCAGACTCAGACAAACCCAGACTGAATAGCTACTTGTGTGACCTGTGCTACTGACCTAAGCGAATTGCACTAAATCCTATCCAGACAAGATCATAAGAAGCTGACATAATAGTGCGGGTAGTGGGGACATTGGCCCTTGAGGAGTAAGCTGACAGTAGACATCAGACGACCAACCCCATCAGGACCTAGAAGTGTGACTAGAATAAGAAAGATACAGGTGTATTATCCCTGGAGCCCCTCTGACCAGCTAGCTTTGCTGAAGCAGCTGCCTGACCCTGAAGACCAACCATTCCCGTTTTACAGACACATAAAGGAAGTACAGCAGACATATAAGTGTACCTGGGCAGATCTAGAGAGGTTGGTGAGTTTAAAGGCAGGTGACGCACTAGGACATATAATTAAGACACACAGATGTGACAAAGAATCAGGCTTGGGGCATGGATGATAAATCTGCACGATCTGGGGAGACGTACTGTGAGTCACTAAGACAATGGGCTATAGTGGAACAATCAAAGCAGTCTGTACTCCTGACTAATGTGACACAGCAAAAAGGAGAGAGTGTAGAGATGTACTTTGGACGGTTACAGCTGAAATGGGCAGACATGGGGTACATTTGCATAAACCCACTTGATGTTAGAATACTGGTGAATGCATTCATTGACGGTATGAACAAAGACTTAAGAGACGCAGTACAGACAGCCAGACCTGAATGGAGACATGTAGATCCGAAAGACCTCCTTAGGGTAGCTAAAGAAATTGAGCAAACAAGGACAATAAGACGACCTGTCATGTATGCTGGAGCACAAGGAAAAAAATGGAGACATAATAGGGAAGGCATGTGAGATCACACTGACGTTTCTTTTGACAATCTATTCCCCACATGACATCCATGCCATACTCCTACAAGTTCAACCAAAACATCTGTCTATGGCCAGACAGCTCCGACTTGAGTGTGCTCTACTAATTCCTGAGTATGTCACTCCTCAAAAGATGTAACGTTCTGAATCCAGCCACCCTCCTGCCTGTGGATTCAGAAAAGGGGGAATTGGTGACCGTATTAGCGAGTGAGGAAGGATACTTTGACATGACGCATGAACATGTCTGCATAGAACTGATGAGTCAGGAGACAGTTGGGTTTGCACACATTCATGAAAAACCTGTTCCTAATGCAGACTTTGAGTTTCTTTTTTGTAGATGGCCCCAGATACCACCAGGATGGACGATTCTACACTGGATATGCAGTAGTATCCTCACATGAGGTAATCCGAGCGGAACCACTCTCTCCTCACATGTGGCACTCCTCGCAGGAGGCAGCGTTGAAGGCACTCACTGAGGCGTGTAGAGCCGCTGCAGGTAAAGTCGCTAATATTTTCACAGATTCGAAGCCCATTAAAAATGCAGAGCTGGTGAAACAATTGATGGAGGCATTGATGTTACCAGTCCAGGTTGGCATTGTCAAGGTAAAAGCACACACAAAGGTGACTCCGTGGAGGTAGAGGGCAATAGAAGGGCGAACGAGGCTGCTAAAATAGCACAAGGCGGCCTAGAGAGAGCAGTGGACGGTGGCGGGGAGTCAGCGTATTCCAGCCACATTGGGTCTAGATGTCCTGAAATCCCTCCAGCATAAAGCTGCCCAAACAGAGAAGGTACACCGGGGGAGACTGGGAGCTGAGCTGAACTCAAATGGAGTATGGGAGAATAAGGATAAAATGTGCCCACCAAAGTCCCTGTTCCCAATCATGGCGCAAGCAGCACATGGCCCCAATCACACCTCAAAAAGTCACATGTGTGCCATGGTAGATGCCTTCTGGATCGCTCCTGGTTTCAGTTACGCAGCCGCGAAACTTGTACAATCATGCCTCATCTGTGCACAGCACAACCCAGGTAAAACAGTAAAAGTCCCTAAGAAAGCGACACCTAGGCCTCTCTACCCGTTTCAGAGACGGCAGATTGACGACATACAGCTACCAAGGTAGGAGTGTATGCAAATATCCTAGTATGTGTAGATCTCTTCTCTGGTTGGCCGGAAGCCTATCCGGTAAAACGTGCAAATGCTAAAATGACTACAGACAAACTGATGAAAGAACTGATCTGCAGGTATGGTGTCCCAGAAACCACAGAAACAGATAGGGGTGCACACTTCACGGGAGAAATAAAGAGGCCATATAGGCCACAAGGTAGAGGGAAAGTGAAAAGACTAAATGGGACACAAACTGAAAATTCAAAAGGCCATGGCAGACACAGGAAAGAGCTGGGTGGAGTGCTTGCCTCTTGCACTCTTTTCAGTCAGACACACTCCAAATAGAAACACAGGCTTGTCTCCTTCTGAAGTCCTGAGACTTAGAGATCAGTATGATAAAGACAATGATCGTACTAAAGATAGTTGGTGGTCAGACACTTTCTCCTTTCTTAATCCAGCTAATTGGTTTAAGGGTATTGGAGGCTGGATAGCTGGGATTATACTAAGTTTATTACGTATTGCCGTTTGTCTCCTTATAATATATGTGTTACTGAAACTTGTTTTTTGGTGTATCTCTGTATGCAAGAAAAGATGTAGAAATAGATAAGGAAGTTTGACTGTAAACAACAAGAATTTAACTATTATTCCTTTGAGTCCTAGATTGACATCTCATTTCTGGCATGAAGGAGCGTACTCTTGCAATGATGGACGTGGCTTCACTATCTGGGGGATGGAGAAGGTAGAAGACCTGTCTCCCTTGGGCAACCCGTCGGCCTGGGATAGTACCTGGTGAACGAGCCACTATCCGCTGTTGTTGCAGGATCCAGTGTTCCAGATTGTGGAATATGAAGATGTCAAAGGGGGGAATGATAAGAACTGAATGAGTTAAATGAATTCTACTGAACTTTATCTTTTCTTCGAGATGTCTCAGACATCTCCCTTGTGAACCAAGGTCAAATATTTCCTGCTTACATGGCAAAGCTGTTGTAGAAGTAACTATTTTTCTTTTCTTTATTGCGCATGTCTGTAAATGTCTAAATTCTTTGCTATAAAAGATGGAAGCCTAACTGATAAGCCAGAGGCGCGCAGCAGGCATCCCGAGTTGTATTATACAGCTTATGTCTGTGTTATTCTTCTCGACGGAGCAATCAATTAGAGACATATGGTGCCTTACACCCAAGAACATCGGTCCTTCAGATGAAAGAGATATCTGAGGGATCCCGACACTGCTAATGTGCCTAGGCCTAGGACACATGTAAACCCACCCCGTCGTCCAATTTCCGGACTCAAAGTACGTGATGTGTTTACAACTTATTTTCTAACACCTCAGGGTGCTACTCCCTGGCAAGATGATGCCTTATCTATGTAGTGCTTTGGATGTGTTGTGTTATCATAAAGATTGTTTGCTTGGCCTTTTTTTTTTTTTTTTTTTTTTAAACAGTACTTTTTACTATATCTAACACATTACAGAACATGTACGAACATGAACAGACACACATTGTGAATGTTAACAAGTTTATTACTTGGTTTTTTTTTTGGTATTGCCGTACCAAATAACCATAGTAATGGCATATGGTCTAATGTTATCAGCACATTAGTATTTAACAGTCCAAACAAAAAATGAAACATCATGTACAAAACATTACATCAAGGGAAAAACGAAAACCTACAAGTCATGGTAGGTTGAGGGTGGTGAAGGTGGGGGGGCCTGCTTGGACATTTGGCCTTGGTTGCTGGGCCACATCTCTGTCCCCCTGCGCGCTGGCAGCTGGCTGTGCCATCTGTTGCATCCTGTCAGGATCAATTTGTGGGTTTGAGTAGGGGTAATTTTGATATTGGGGTGGGTAGTCCTGGTAGGGCTGCTCTAATTGCCCATATCCCCCAATATGGCCATGTCGAACATACCCATGTTGTGGCCACCCACCAACATTACTACAAAGGACCTTCTAACCAACAGAATTGCAAACAAAATTTAGAAAAACCTGTGGTAATAATGCGAACATCTATAATGTTTTGAGTCCAAAAACAAAAGTTATATAGTGGCTAAGATACGGGCAAAAAAACAAGGAGAGCACTGCATTTGGTGGCAGAACAATTAGCTAAATATTTCAAATTTTTGTAAGCCAAATTCGTCATGGTGCCACCAGTCAGGGAGTTGTAATTTAGATGTTGTAAATATGCACACAATAAAAATGGAGGAGTAATTATGTCCAGATATGTGAGCAATGACGACAGATATTGGGACTTACATTGAGCAGATTAGATTTGGGGATTTGATTATGTGTACACATTATTTCACTTACTAATTTGCTCCCGCTCCTCCCGAGGTCTTGCCGCATATCCAGTGAACATCTGGGCACAGAGTCTTCTCCACGCTGTCTCCCTGCTTGTGCGGTCAGCATAGCGGGGATAGTTCTGGCCTCTCCTGGACCAGAACTATCAGCATTTCCACATTGACTGGCGTGGACATGATGGAGGACTCCGTGAAGGCGTTCTTCCTGGTTTTTTTTTATGCTGCAAGAGAAATTTGCATCACAAAGCTTCCTGGCCATGCCTCCTGCTATTTCCTGTTGACCAGGAGAAGACTTGCGATTTAATCGCAAGTCACACGTGTGGTGCGTTTTCAATGCGATTTTTAATCGCATCCATAGACTTGCATTGGCGAATCCGATCCGAAAATCGGTGACAATCGCAGCATGCTGCGATTGTCTCGGTCCGAGGAACGGATCCGATAAAAAAACGCATGATGGGAGCAGCAACATAGAATAACATTGGGACGAATGCAATGCAATTTTTTTTTTTTTTTTTTTCGCATTGCATTCGACCGATTTTTATCGCTAGTGTGACTCCGGACTAAGAGTAAAAAGGTCATTGTACTGTCCCCGCATATATTTATACATTGTAATAAGATCACCCCTAAGCCTTTGATTTTCCAAACTAAATAACCCCAAGTGTAATAACCTATCTTGGTATTGCAGACCCCCCAGTTCCCTAATAACCTTGGTCGCTCTTCTCTGCACCCGCTCTAGTTCAGCTATGTCTTTCTTATACACCAGAGACTAGAACTGTACACAGTATTCTAAGTGTGGTCGCACTAGTGACTTATGTAGAGGTAAAATTATGTTCTCCTCATGAACATCTATGCCTCTTTTAATGCATCCCATTATTTTATTTGCCTTTGCAGCAGCTGCCTGACTCTGGCCACTAAATGTGAGTTTGTCGTCCACCCAGGTCTTTTTCAGTGACCGTTTTGCTCAGTGTTTTACAATTAAGCACATAATTAAACGTCTTGTTTGTTCTACACAAGTGCATGACCTTACATTTATCCCCATTAAAGCTCATTTGCCATTTATCAGCCCAAGCTTCTAGTTTACATAAATCCTCCTGTAATATAAAATTGTCCTCCTCTGTATTGATTACCCTGCAGAGTTTAGTGTCATCTGCAAATATTGAAATTCCACTCTCTATGCCCATTACAAGGTCATTAATAAATATGTTAAAAAGAAGCGGGCCCAATACTGACCCCTGTGGTACCCCACTGCTAACCGTGACCCAGTCCGAGTGTGCTTCATTAATGACCACCCTTTGTGGTTGCTTTAATTCTCTAAATGCTTTCTTTTTGTCCCTTATTGCGCTCCTTACAGCTCTATTTAGCCATAGTGCTTTCTTCCTATTTCTCGCATGTTTATTCCCATACGGTATATATTGTGCACAGGTCCTATTCAGGATGCTAATAAACGTTTCCCATTTTCTTTGTGTATTTTTATGTCTCAGGATATCGTCCCAGTTAATTGCACCAAGATCATCTCTCATCCATTGGAAACTTGCTTTCCTGAAGTTTAGTGTCCTTGTAACCCCACTACTACACATCTTATTAAAGGATACATGAAAACTTATTATTTTGTGATCACTATTACCCAAGTGACCCTCAACCCTTATATTTGATATGCGGTCTGGCCTGTTGGTTAATATTAGGTCTAGCAGTGCCCCCCCTCTTGTTGGGTCCTGAACCAGTTGTGAAAGATAATTGTCTCTCATAGTTGTCAAGACCCATTACCTTTGCTGGAACTGCAGGTTTCGGTTCCCCAATGTATTTCAGGGTAGTTGAAGTCCCCCATAATAATGACTTCTCTTTGAGTCGCTGCTTCATTTATTTGCTTGATGAGGATATTCTCTGTTGCTTCCATTATTTTTGGAGACTTAGAACAAACCTCTATCAGTAATTTATTATTTTTTACCCCTCCCCTTATTTCCACCCACAGGGACTCTACATTTTCTTAGATTCATATATATGATCACACAGGATGGGTTTTAAGGATTATTTTACATATAAACACATGCATCCCCCTTGCTTATTTGTACAGTAATTTCTGAACAGACTATATCCCTGTAAATTAACCGCTCAGTCATGGCTCTCGTCCAGCCATGTCTCAGATATCCCCACCATATCATAATTATGTTCCAACAAAATTAATTCTAATTCCTCCATTTTGTTAGCGAGGCTTCTGGCATTAATATACATGCACTTTATGTATCTCTCTGTACCTCTATTCTTTCTTAAAATGACCCAGGAGAACCTGTCATAGCCTGGTGGAAAGCACCCACTGAACATTTGACGCGTGCGGCGAACGCACGAAACGCCGCAGGAGGGAGCTTGCCAATACTGGGACCAAATGGAAAGTGGACACTGGGGTATTGAACTACCTGTCCTGCACTGCCAATGATGACAGAAAAGAGGCCTATGCCTGAAGTCTGTGCGGAGATTGCGAGCCAATCTCCCCGAGAAGTGAGGCTGCGGGCCAGAGGTGCTCTCCAAATAGTCATTGATGCATGTACCCCACCCAATAACCCCACTCCAATCTTGGTTTACCTAAAAAGATGGCAACTTTCACGCCAAAACCGTCTCCAAATGCTAGGACTAACAGAGGATAACCCTGGATCTGAGAGAGACCTCCCTCCCACACGTAGTCCATCACCCCAAATAACTGAAGGCCTAATCCAACACCGGCAACAACATGGACATTTTATGGCTCCAGCTGCACCTCACCAGTATGGCCACTTGATCATACCCAGTGTAGGAGAGTGGGCACATGGGTGTGGTCAACACGGGCATTCTGGGGGGAATCTACAAAAAGGGGCCCTAGCAATACCCTTGATTATGTTCCTCCATACCAAAGTGTTCAGTACCACCATGGTCCACACCAAATACCTTCCATATTCCATCATGGAGTCGCATCAGGATGGAGTTCCATGCACCTGATGGCCTGGTTGGTGAGCTGGCTTTGGTTTTATACCATTTTCTTTTCATACTCCATCATGCAGCCTCAACCACCACTCGGCCTCATGGTCATTTAGGCCAACAAAGTAGCCAAATCGCTCAGGCTGCTGGTCCACCTACATACATTAATTTGTGATATTTCTTAATTTTTTTTGTGATTTATTTTTTTATTAATATTTTTTTTATGTACAACTTGTTTTTGGACTGGGAATACTGGCCATAAATGCCATATGAAGTAAATATGGTTTGTTTGTTAAACCACATTATGTTAGTAAACTGATTTCATTCAATGTGTGTGTTTGTTTTCACTATATAGATCATGTTTTTAGGTTAATTTAGTGTACTTAATAAGAAAAATACATCATACATTTTCAAATGAAACTTATTTTTATTGATCACACATAACAGCTGAAAATTATAACAAAGACACTGCATTCTCTTGCCACGGAGTGTGTCCCTCCGGTGAAACAAAATAATTTGTAAATACATCACGCACTTTAATTCCAGACGGCGGACGACGTGGATGGTGTACATGTGGAGTAGGCCTCACATTATTAACATCTGCCACATCATCAACATTTGCACTACAGTCATGTATTCAGGTAAAGTTGTGAAGGATCACACATGATTTGATAACCTCATTAACATTTCCTTCACTTAGTTGAATTTCAGACTGCAGAACGCGCCATTTGGCAGTGAGAATGCCAAAGGCACACTCCACCAGGCGTGCAGGGGATAGGCGGAAATGAAAAATTCTGCGTCAGTGGTCCAGGGTTCTACCTGGATAGGGCCTAATGAGGTTCCTGGTTAATTGAAAAGCCTCATCACCAACCATCACATAAGGCACTGGTTCAAGATTAGACCCTGGTAGCTGTTGTGGTGGTGGGAGGTCCAACTGATTATTTTGCATACCCCGACCCATAGTGGACGAATTGAACACTCTGGAGTCTCCTGTTCTTCCATAGGCCCCAATATCTACAATTCGAAACATGTATGCACTGTCGACCAGGGCCAACAGCACTACAGAAAAATATTCTTTGTAATTATAATATTGGGAGCCAGAGTTGGGTGGCTTACGTACACGGATGTGCTTCCCATCCAGTGCTCTAATACAGTTAGGAAACTGGCACGTCTCCTCAAACCCACGGGCAATACACAGCCAATCTTGTTGTTTGGGCTCAGGCATGACCGATTGATGAAGTCGGGACCAAATTTCGGAGCACATAGACCGAATAATGCCTTAGATGGTGGATTTGCCTATTAAGAACTCAAGATGTAGTGCCGCATAGGACAGGTCAGTGGATAGAAAGCTAGAAGTAAAAAAAAAAATAAATAAAAAAATTAGGACATATCTAGGCATCATCATGCCAAGTTTAGGCCAACATAACATTGAACGGAGAGTGCAAACTAAGCCCTGGCTATACAAGTTACAGCAGTGTATAATGCCTATGTAACATAGCAGAATTTGAAAGGGCAGGGAATGCAAAAAGCATAATGTTCAACAATAACCCAAAACAAATTAAAAAATGTCAATGTGTGTTTTAGCAAATACCCACATCAAATACAGTACATACGCAACATAGAGGATTGGGACATACTGTAAAGTAAGTAGAAGCCGCTCCTCTGCCGAAATAGACTTGCGCATAACTCTGTCCTTGTAGGTGATCCCAGGGCGCACAGTCTCGAGGAGAAGATCAAATGTGGCCAGGCTCATTCAACAATATTGGTACAACTTGTCAGGATGGCTGCGTAGTGAAGCATAAAGACGGTGAAAATAGCCTTTTGTCACCCGTCGCCTCAAAAGTGGGTGTACCCACATTCTTCTCCGCCTCCTCGGATCCACAATAACTGGGTAAGGCTCCCCAAAACATTGGGACAAAAGGCCCCTTTACATTTAGCGATGCACCAGCGAATCCCGACCAGCGATATGACCCGGTCAGGATCGCTGGTGCATCGCTAAATGATCGCTAGTGAGCTGCCACACAGGCAGATCTCACAGCGATGCAGCAGCGATACAGCGGACGATACTTACCTTTCAGATGCGGTGATCCTGACGTCCTCCATCCGCGTCCACGCGTCGCTCGTCGGCGCCAGCAGGAAGCGCCCGACGAGAAATGGAGCTACGCAATCTCGCGCGATCAGCGATGAACAGCGGGGGAGCTGGTCGGTGGTAAGTATCACACATAGTGTCGCCAAATCGGTGATGCTTTAGCGATATTGTTAGCGATATCGCTATGTGTAAAACCCCCTAAAGCCCAGTGTAAAAGCACCTGCTCGGTGGTGTTAAACGTTAGCCTGTATGACATGTTGCACAAAAATAAGCTCTTTAAATACACCAACAAACACTGTAATGCAAAACTAGGAGGAGGGGACTTGTTATTGACCCAATAAATAGGGTTCCTGATTAATTTCTAATGATTTTCAGGTCATGGATCCATCATTTGCTCATTTTGCAAGTGTGCGACAAAATCACACCATACGGATGTCACACGGATCCTTCAATGCAAGAAAATCGCATCCTCACATTGAAAACGGATTACATATGGATTACCATACGGAGAACATTTGTGCAATTCTCGCCTGACAAAATCGGTCCAATTTTTTAAACGTTGTGTCTGACTCCGCGGCCTTAAAGAGAATCTGTCACCCTTTTTTTCAGCTTGCAGCTGCCGGCATAGACATCGGGGGCTTATCTACAGCATTCTGTTGAGGGCAGAGCAGAATTCTGCAGTATGCAGGCATCGGGAGAGGTCCGGCACCTGCACACTGCAGAATTCTGCTCTGCCCTCAACAGGGCAGAGCAGTGCGCTTGCACCGCAGCCATTACAGGACGGGAGAAGAGGATGTCATCGCATGAAGAAGGGAGGCGTCGGACCGGACCACCCACCCCGGTGAGTATAATATAACGTGTTTTTCTTATCTTTCAGGCTACATCGGAGGCTTATCTACAGCATTACAGAATGCTGTAGATAAGCCCCCGATGTCTATGCCGGCAGCTGCAAGCCGGAAAAAAGGGTCACAGATTACCTTTAAAGGAATAATCATTCAAAGTTTGAAAATTACAAATGTATCTTACTCTTAAACTAAAAGTAGCTTTCCAGCTATTTTCGATGTACATAGTTTGAACATGGAAATTCAAAGAAGATTATCTTACTAAGACAGATAAATTTTTTTGTAGTAGATATACAAATATGTACAGCTCTGTCTATGTTACTATCAAAACTCCTTTCTTTCCCTTCCCTACTCCTATCCCTTTCCTTCCCCCCTTTCCCTACTTACCAATGTGAATTACTACATAAACAAAGAGCATGTTTGTAAATTCTGCTAAAAT
Organism: Dendrobates tinctorius; assembly: GCF_039654945.1. NCBI lineage: Eukaryota > Metazoa > Chordata > Amphibia > Anura > Dendrobatidae > Dendrobates > Dendrobates tinctorius. The sequence goes on along the minus strand of NW_027361679.1, from coordinate 48,556,935 downwards.
ACCTAATAAAAATATTTGAAAATAAAAATTACAAAGGTATTGCAATTTTTGCAAAATTTCTGATATTTTTATTAATACACACTAGACATATCGACCTAAATTTACCATTATGATAAATTATAATGTGACATGAAAAAGCATTCTCCAAATCAATGGGATATGTTGAAGCATTCCAGAGTTATTAATCTGTGACATCTGACAGATTTAAAAAATTTGGCCCAGTCACTAAGGGGTTGAGGATGTCCTTATTCTAAGAGGCACACATCACAAAGACAGCTTGTGTATCTTCACATTTGTGTATTCTCTTACCGTGCATACAATTACTTATCTTTTGTCTCATACCTTTGTATTGTACTCATGCTATGACACTACAGTTTTATGAGCAGTAAAAGCAAACACATGATTAGCCCTGAAATTGAGGAGGTTGGCATGTGAAGTACTTTTGTAACTAGCATCTAAGTGCATTTGTAGAATGAACTCTTGATATCTCTTGCTTGTGTTATGCCTCAGAACACCGGTGAGTGGAGCATTGCTCCGAGTCTACAGTTGTGGCCAAAAGTATTGACACCCCTGCAATTCTGTCAGATAATACTCAGTTTCTTCCTGAAAATGATTGCAAACACAAATTCTTTGGTATTATTATCTTCATTTAATTTGTCTTAAATGAAAAAACACAAAAGAGAATGAAGCAAAAAGCAAAACATTGATCATTTCACACAAAACTCCAAAAATGGGACAGACAAAAGTATTGGCACCCTCAGCCTAATACTTGGTTGCACAACCTTTAGCCAACATAACTGCGACCAACCACTTCCGGTAACCATCAATGAGTTTCTTACAATGCTCTGCTGGAATTTTAGATCATTCTTCTTTGGCAAACTGCTCCAGGTCCCTGATATTTGAAGGGTGCCTTCTCCAAACTGCCATTTTTAGATCTCTCCACAGGTGTTCTATGGGATTCAGGTCTGGACTCATTGCTGGCCACCTTTGAAGTCGCCAATGCTTTCTCTCAAACCATTTTCTAGTGCTTTTTGAATTGTGTTTTGGGTCATTGTCCTGCTGAAAGACCCATGACCTCTGAGGGAGACCCAGCTTTCTCACACTGGGCCCTACATTATGCTGCAAAATTTGTTGGTAGTCTTCAGACTTCATAATGCCATGCACACGGTCAAGCAGTCCAGTGCCAGAGGCAGCAAAGCAACCCCAAAACATCAGGGAACCTCCGCCATGTTTGACTGTAGGGACCGTGATCTTTTCTTTGAATGCCTTTTTTTTTTCTCCTGTAAACTCTATGTTGATGCCTTTGCCCAAAAAGCTCTACTTTTGTCTCATCTGACCAGAGAACATTCTTCCAAAACGTTTTAGGCTTTTTCAGGTAAGTTTTGGCAAACTCCAGCCTGGCTTTTTTATGTCTCGGGGTAAGAAGTGGGGTCTTCCTGGGTCTCCTAGCATACAGTTCCATTTCATTCAGATGCCGACAGATAGTACGGGTTGACACTGTTGTAGCCTCGGACTGCAGGGCAGCTTGAACTTGTTTGGATGTTAGTCGAGGTTCTTTATCCAACATCCGCACAATCTTGCGCTGAAATCGCTTGTCAATTTTTCGTCCACATCTAGGGAGGTTAGCCACAGTGCCATGGGCTTTAAACTTCTTGATGACACTGCGCACGGTAGACACAGGAACATTCAGGTCTTTGGAGATGGACTTGTAGCCTTGAGATTGCTCATGCTTCCTCACAATTTGGTTTCTCAAGTCCTCAGACAGTTCTTTGGTCTTCTTTCTTTTCTCCATGCTCAATGTGGTACACACAAGGACACAGGACAGAGGTTGAGTCAACTTTAATCCATGTCAACTGGCTGCAAGTGTGATCTAGTTATTGCCAACACCTGTTAGGTGCCACAGGTAAGTTACAGGTGCTGTTAATTACACAAATTAGAGAAGCATCACATGATTTTTCGAACAGTGCCAATACTTTTGTCCACCCTCTTTTTTATGTTTGGTGTGGAATTATATCCAATTTGGCTTTAGGACAATTCGTTTTGTGTTTTTTCATTTAAGACAAATTAAATGAAGATATTAATACCAAAGAATTTGTGTTTGCAATCATTTTCAGGAAGAAACTGAGTATTATCTGACAGAATTGCAGGGGTGTCAATACTTTTGGCCACAACTGTATATTGCGCAGTCTGATGGCGATCTGTTTATGATCTAAATTTACTTATTTAAATATATTTGATTTAGAATTTGTCAAAATTTTCTTTGGTTTTGAAGAGCAAGGGAATCGTTTACATAATACCTTTTCCAACTATTTACACTTAGGGGCCCTGAACACAATAGATAACTGTTGACTGTCTGGTTATCTCTATTAACTCCTCTGCCTACCATCCCTATGTTCTTTACAAACAGAGATGCGACTTGACTCCTCTGGCCACAGCTTATCTCACTGAGGACAAAAGTATCAGCAGTCTGAAATCTGACATGCTGGATCCTTGTACCCCCCCACACCCCAACATCATCTGTCAGGAAAGAGTCTAAAAGGCCCCCATACACTTAAGACTTTCATTCAGATCCGCCAATATCGATGGGGGTCCAGCTAACATTAACCTAATGTGTATGGATTCCTTTCACCCCTTAACAGCCAGCCCGTACTTATATGGCACTCATTGACATATGTTGAATAGAGAGGATTCAGGAGCTGAGCCCGATCCATTCCATGGAGATGATGGCTGTGTCATTCACCCATCTAACCCCTTCACCCATGGCTGTTAACATGTTAATTGGAGCTGTCACTCTCTGACAGCAATATTAAGGTTATGTGCGAATGTTGCGGATTTGCCTGGGGAAATTTCTGCCCGGATTCTGCATCTCTTGGCAGAAAACGCAGTCGAAATTCTGCTTGTTTTTGTGCGGATTTCATGCGGTTTTGATGCGGATTGACATGCAGATTTGGATGTGACTTTGTCTGCGAATTTGTTAACTCAATAAAGATGCACTACTGTAAAAAAAATATATTCTGTATATATCCTCTTTCAAGTCCTAACCCCATTGTTGATGTATTTCAATTAAGATTGGCTCTATTTTTAATTCTCCGTCTACACACTCTTCCTCCTTCTGACTTATTTGCTTTTTAAAAACCTGCAGCGTTTTTCAGCTAAATTCACATGAAACCATTTTGACACCTGAGGTTTTGTTGCGGATTTGAGTGCCTCAATGGATGTCAATGGGGGAAAACCGCTGCAGATCCACAAAAAGAATTGTCATACTGCGGAAAATAAAGCGCTATAAATAAAGGACGGAATTTTCCGCAGCATGTGCATGTGAGGAGGTGCCAGGGCCTAGCCCTGTTGATATTGTTATTACAGTTCACTAGAGTTGAGCGAAACAGGTCGGTCAAGTTCAAAAATTGCCTACTTTCGCCAAAGTCGGGTTTCATGAAACAAAACCCGACCATAGCGTGAGGTCGGACATGATGTCGGCGACCCGAGCGCCAAAGTCGCGTTTCAAATGATGCCTCCAGCGCCTTTTTTCAGCCAATGATGGAGGATGCACACTGTGGGCAACGCGATGACATAGGCAGCGGCCAGCACCATCATAGAGAAGGGCATTGGATTGATTGGCTGGCTTTGTGTGGCGTCACAGTGGGTATAAAAGGCTATGAACGCCGACCGCCATCTTACTTCTGCCGATATTACAATAGGGAGAGGTGATGCTGCTGATTCTGAACAGGGAGAGCGTTACGCAGGGAAGAAGAAAAAAAAAAACTGCTTCCGCTGATAGCGCTTTTCACTGTACAGTTAGTGTGCAGTGAAAGGGGAGGATTTTTGCTGTGTGCAGCAGCGCTGGTGGTGATTAGGCTGCCTTTTAAGGCTACCTGCTAGCTGCATTGCTGTGTGCACACTGCTGTTCAAACTGCTTTTTTCAAAGCTCTCCAAATTGTATTATTTTGTCCTGGTGAGTTACTGAGCGTTCATTTTTTCACACATCGTCTAGCGGTGTACGCTCCTCACACACTATCGTGTATTCCAGCTGGTATCACGGACAAATAGAAGCTATCTGGGTGTGACTCTGGAAGAAAAAGCCGAGGAGTTTGTCCGTTTTTCCAGACCTACATATTAAAGTTGTGTCCGTTTTTCAAACAGTTTCGTATATCTGCTGTTTGATTACAGTCAAAACTAGACAGACAGCGTGTCAGTCCGTATACAAATACACGGAGCTTGACAATTTTCCATACAGACACAGTCTAGCGGTGTACGCTCCCCACACACTACCGTGTATTCCGACTGGTATCACGGACAAATAGAAGCTATCTGGGTGTGACTCTGGAAGAAAAAGCCGAGGAGTTTGTCCGTTTTTCCAGACCTACACCTTAGAGTTGTGTCCGTTTTTCAAACAGTTTCGTATATATCTGCTGTTTGATTACAGTCAAAACTAGACAGAGACAGCGTGTGTCAGTCCATATACAAATACACGGAGCTTGACAATTTTGCATACACACACCGTACAGCGGTGTACGCTCCTCACACACTACCGTGTACCGCCTTCTAGCACAGACAAATAGAAGCTACCTGTGTGTGACTCTGGAAAAAAAAAACCGAGGAGTTTGTCCATTTTTCCAGACCTACACCTTAGAGTCCGTTTTTCGAACAGTTCCGTATATCTGCTTGCTGGATTACGGTCCAATACATACTGTGAGAGCGTCTGTGACTAACATAATATATACGTTGATTTAATTTGTGTAATACACCTTACACAGCTGGACGCTCCTCATACAGTACCATCTCTCTGCTGGTATTTTGGTTACATTTTCCCAAACATGAGGAAGTATGGTGGAACAGGCCGCAGACGTGGGCAGGGGGGCGCGGCTGGTACTGATGGTGGTGGTGCATCAGCTGGTTCTGGCAAAAGCACAATAGCAGCTAAGGCAGGAGGTGTTGAGCCTGTGTCATCCTCTGGCCCAAGAAGGCCTGTAAGGTTGCCTTTTCTTGGAGTAGGAAAACCGCTTTTAAAGCCGGAGCATCAGGAGCAGATTTTGGCGTACATTGCCGAAACAGCCACCAGCTCTATTGCCTCCTCTTCTGAACAGTCGAAACCTGCAAGCACAGAGTCGTCAGTGCAGGGTTCTGTCATAAAAAATCCCTTTCCTTGTGTCCTTCACCCCCACCAAAAGTTAAGGATGCAGCAGCCCACACTGCAGATTACTCTATGGAGCTCTTTTCACATACCATGCCTGGGTTATCCAGTCAAATCCTGAATTCCCCAGTCCAAGATGAATCTTACATGGACTGCACTGATGGCTAGATGATTCTGCTGGTAGATTGACCCACAGCACTACAGTCATGGCCAAAAGTTTTGAGAATGACACAAATATTAATTTTTACAAAGTCTACTGCTTCATTTTTTCTAATGGCAATTTGCATATACTCCAGAATGTTATAAAGAGTGATCAGCTTAACAGCAATTACTTGCAAAGTCAATATTTGCCTAGAAAATTAACTTTATCCCCCAAAACACATTTCAACTTCATTGCAGCCCTGCCTTAAAAGGACCAGCTAACATCGTTTCATTGATTGCTCCATTAACACAGGTGTGGGTGTTGATGAGGACAGGGCTGGAGATCAATCTGTCATGATTAAGTAAGAATGACACCACTGGACACTTTAAAAGGAGGATGGTGCTTGGCATCATTGTTTCTCTTCTGTTAACCATGGTTATCTCTAAAGAAACACGTGCAGTCATCATTGCACTGCACAAAAATGGCCTATCAGGGAAGAGTATCGCAGCTAGAAAGATTGCACCTCAGTCAACAATCTATCGCATCATCAAGAACTTCAAGGAGAGAGGTTCCCTTGTTGCCAAAAAGGCTCCAGGGCGCCCAAGAAAGACCAGCAAGCACCAGGACTGTCTCTTAAAAGTGTTTCAGCTGTGGGATCGGGCTACCAGCAGTGCAGAGCTTGCTCAGGAATGGCAGCAGGCAGGTGTGAGTGCATCTGCACGCACTGTGAGGCGGAGACTCTTGGAGCAAGGCCTGGTCTCAATGAGGGCAGCAAAGAAGCCACTTCTCTCCAGAAAAAACATCATGGACAGACTGATATTCTGCAAGAGGTACAGGGAGTGGACTGCTGAGGACTGGGGTAAAGTCATTTTCTCTGATGAATCCCCTTTTCGATTGTTTGGGACATCTGGAAAACTGCTTATTCGGAGAAGACCAGGTGAGCGCTACCACCAGTCTTGTCTCATGCCAACTGTCAAGCATCCTGAAACCATTCATGTGTGGGGTTGCTTCTCAGCCAAGGGAATGGGCTCTCTCTCAGTCTTGCCTAAAAACACAGCCATGAATAAAGAATGGTACCAGAATGTCCTCCAAGAGCAACTTCTCCCAACCGTCCAAGAGCAGTTTGGCGATCAACAATGACTTTTTCAACATGATGGAGCACCTTGCCATAAAGCAAAGGTGATAACTAAATGGCTCAGGGAACAAAACATAGAGATTTTGGGACCATGGCCTGGAAACTCCCCAGATCTTAATCACATTGAGAACTTGTGGTCAATCATCAAGAGACGGGTGGACAAACAAAAACCTTCAAATTCAGACAAAATAAAAGCATTGATTTTGCAAGAATGGACTGCTATCAGTCAGAATTTGATCCAGAAGTTGATTGAGAGCATGCCAGGGAGAATTGCTGAGGTCCTGAAGAAGGGTCAACACTGCAAATATTGACTTGCTGCATTAACTCATTCTAACTGTCAATATAACCTTTTGTTACTCATAATATGATTGCAATTATATTTCTGTATGTGATAAAAACATCTGACAAACACACATAAAAACCAGAGGCCAGCAGATCATGTGAAAATATAATATTTGTGTCATTCTCTAAACTTTTGGCCATGACTGTACATTGCCCTCGCAGTCTATTGAGCCAGAATCTGACCCTGATGAAACCCTGGTGCCAATTCCCGCATACCATACCACCTTACATGGTGATACAGAGAAAGGTAAAGAGGAAGGTGCAGATGACTTTGAAGAGGAGGTGATGGATGACCCATTTCTGGACCCGGATTGGCATCCATTGGGGGAGGAGGATGGCGCTGGCAATAGTTCAGATAAGGAGAAGGATCCGCAGCAGGCATTGACATCGCAGCAGCGGTCATCTAGCAGGCCCGTAGCTGTCCTAAAATGGGGAACAAAAACTAAAAGAATTGCAGGACAGCTTGACCAGACGGTCAACTTAGCACAGCGTGCAAGGCCAGAAAATGTTTACCATAGTAGGAAGAGTGCAGTGTGGCACTTCTTTGTCCAAAATCCTACTGATGAGGCAAAGGTTATCTGTAAGAAGTGTGGAAGGACCTTTAGCCGAGGTAAACAACTCAGAAATGTGAATACCAGTTGCATGCTTAGACATTTAATCAACATGCACTTGCAAGCATGGACGCACTACAAAACCTCAGGTAGCACATGTGCACCTGCTCCGACTGAAGGTTGCCAACAACGCTCCATCACTACCCCCACTGTAAGACCACCGCCACCATTAAGCACACCTCCTCTTCCTTGGACTTGCCCAAATACGCCCTTTGCAGCAGCTGAATGTCCAGCCAATACATCTACATATGCCAATTTTTAAACCTCCTTAACTGGGCTGCCCACCCCTCCCCCAACGGCTGGGGTCAAGACCTGGTACACCCCGGCAAGTGCCGTTGCTCTGAACAGGTGGATGGGCCCACTGATGGCCGCCGGCAATGGCACAGGGCCCCTCATAGTACAATACAGTGTCTCAGACGGTGGGAGGGCCCACTCGCCGTCAGACACACCAGCGTACTATGAGAGGACCTGAGCCAGTACCGTCGACCACGATTGTGCCCCCCCGCTTGGTCATGGCCACAGCACTTGCAAGTTGCAATACTTACCTCTCCCTGCTCCACCGCTGTGTAGTCTGGGCAGTTAAATCCTTCACAGGGACGGCCACTCGAAATTTGATGTTTTGATCAATGATGGTTAAGATGTAGCTATGGCCTGTCCTGCTGGCCTCTACCTTCAGATGATCAATGGCTACCATTTGAAATGGACATCAACTTACAAGTGGATGCAGTGGTGCTTTATGATCACCTTTCACAGTTGTGATAGTCACAGACGTGTGACATTCCTGTCACCATTTTTCAATGTCTCCTCTCATGCCAATCCAATAGAATCGCCTACGGCCTGTGGCTTCTGTCTTTTGCACTCCAAAATGACCAGACACATCATGATAGGCAGTGAGGACCATGGGTACATCTCTCCCTGTGATCACAATTTGATGGAGACGAGTAACGGTGATGTGATCCACGCTACTGCGATAAAGCAATCCTTTCTTCACAAAGAACCTTTTTCGCTTTCTCCACAGACACAGTAATTGAGGATCTGCATCGCCTCTGCAACATATACCAGGAGGTTTCTCCGAGATGAGTAATTCCAAAATTTCTGCTAACACTCGACTTTGCGTCTATACGTGTATCCATGTAGTTTCCAGTAGCGGAGATTCTTGACTGGCTTACTGAGATTGAAATGTATACGAAGATTTAAAAGTACCACAACACTGTATACTGATGTACGCTATGAATACCTTTCCCTTTTTCTACTTTTTTAATTCTGGTGTAATACATAGTGAGCCTGTGAGTGTCTGTGTCGGACTCCGGAAGTATAGATGGAAATTTAACCCTAGACTGGACACACCAGGTATGTGCTGATACAGTACCTTGTTTCAAGAATTTGTATTAAGGTATCATCTGTAGGATAACCAACTGTGGGGGGGCCCTCTTCTTGCCGCAGACAAACACGAGACTGAGACAGAGTTTGTATTGAACAGGTCTGTTTTTAGTGCCCATCCTTCTGTCAACAACAGCAATTCACCACAGCTGTTTCACATTTCTCTGTACACAGGCCCCAGTACCTTCACTTCCTTTGTAACTATAATCGTGGCGTCCTCTGTGGCTCTTCCACTGTGGCTGGCCTAGGCCCAACTACCACAGTGCTGCAACAGTCTGAGCACACCAGCCGTATGATAGCCCCAGGCCGTCTTCGTCTGTGGCTACCGTCCTCTGGCCCACCCCCCCGTGACTGCCTCAACTGTCAGTCCTCTCTGGAGCCTTTCCACTATCTCTATTTCCTCAGCAGAACTTCCTCTTTACTGTGCTCCCATCCCTGACTGAACCTTCCAGAACCTTCCCTCAGCCTTTTATACTTCCAGTTCTGGTAACTCCGCCCACCATCACCTAACAGTTTCTCTGACCAATGGCAGTTATTCAGTCCCACTCCTACACTCTCCACTGCCCTCCAATGGGCAAGCTAAAACACTGCACCCTTTCTCTTTATCTTAGCAGTTTCACACCTACACTGCGCTACACCTCTGCTTCTCACTACAGGCTGGTTTGTCTGTCAGTCCACCTTCCCTACATCATCCATAGTGAGTGAGCGTGTCTGGGTTACGCCTTCTATATATACGGTGAATCAGAGAAACAAATTTTAACACTATACTCGATACAGCTTGTATCTTGTTATACAGTACCTTTGTTCGACATTTAGCATTACGGTCCAATCCATACTGTGTAAGCGTCTGAGAGTGACTACGGGACTATTTATACAGAGATTTCAATTGTCCCCTAAAAAATATATACTTGCTATCTTGTTATCCAGGAACTTTTTTACAACATTTTTTTATTATGGTCAAAACCAAACTGAGTGAGCGTCTGGGGGTGACTACGGAAATATATACCGATATTTTCAATTTGGCCAATGCTGTATACAGCAGAACGCTTCTGATACAGTAACCTTTTTAGCTATTTAGATTCTGGTGTATTCCATAATGAGCCTGTAAACGTCTGTCTGTTACTCCGGCAATATATTTGGAACTTTAAGATTACCCCAACACTGTATACAGCTGTACGCTTGTGTTACATAACCCATTTACAGCTTTTCATATTCTTGTGTAATCCATACTGGGCCTAAGAGTGTTTGTGTCTGCCTCCTGAAATGTATATGGAGAATCAGAGTGTTTACACTATACTATATATACCTTTTATCTGGTGATACTGTACCCTTTTTCAACTTGTTAGTTTATTGGGTAATCCATACTGAGCCTGTGAGCATCTGTGTATGCCTCATGAAATATATACGGAGATTTACTGTTATCCATAGACTGTTTAGAGCTGTACGCTTATGATACAGTACCATAACTGCTGGTATTTTGCTGGCATTTTCAAAAACATGAGGAAGTATGGTGGAAGAGGACGCGGATGTGGGCGTGGAGGGCCACCTGGTACTGATGGTGGTGGTGGTGCATCTGCTGGTAGTGCCAAAAACACAATAGCAGCTAAGGCAGGAGGTTTTGAGCCAGCGTCATGGTGTAGCTCTGGAAGGCCTGTAAGGCTCCCTTTTCTGGGAGTACGTAGACTGCTTTTAAAGCCAGAGTATCTGGAACTGTTTGTGGCTTACATTGCTGAAACAGCCTCCAGCTCTATCCCCTCCTATTCTGAAATTGTAAAAAATGCAAGCACTGAGTCGTAACTGCAGGCTTCTGGTCAGGAGCAACCCCTTTTCTTGTGTCCTTCACCCACACCAAAAGTGAAGGATGTGGAAGCACACACCTCAGATTACTCCATGGAGCTCTTTTCACATACCATGCCTGGGTTAATTAAAAATAGGACCCGTCATGTACTGGAGCAATGTAAATGGGGTAGATCACACACTGGAGCAGCATCTAAGGGGCACATTATACACTGGAGCATTACAAATGGGGCCTATTATATATGGAGCATTATGTGGAGCTCATCAGATACTGTATGGAACATTATATGTGACTAATTATTTGGTATGAAGAAATATATGGGGCGCATTATTCTGTATGGCGCACAATGTGGTGGCCATAACACTGTATGGAGTAATATACTGTCCTGTTTTTGAGCTATTGTGCAATTTAAAATAGATCAGTCATGTCATGTAAGCAGTGAAGTGTCATTTGTATTATACCTATTTTTCTGTGGCGTATCGGAGCATCATGAGTTGTGGCATGTGTTAAAGGGGCGCACTGACACTCTTTGGTCCAGGGAACACGAAAACCTGGAGCCAGCCCAACCCCCCCACAACTTTAGCCAAATAACCCCCAGTTTTCAATGCGTAACTATTATTAGGAAGTAAATTAAGGTTGACAAGCTTCAGTTTTAAGAATTGATGTTTTTGGCATTGAAATGGGCACTGTAGGTGTGTTTACTGTCCTCCACTCCATGCCGACTTTGCTTCCCCATTGACTTGCATTGGGTTTCGTGTTTCAGTTGCCCTCCGACTTTTCCCTATAGTTGCCCGATTTCGTTCGACCCGACTTTTGCGAAAGTCGGGTTTCGTAAAACCCGACTCGACCCGAAAAAAGACAAAGTTGCTCATCTCTACTGTTCACTTGTAAATATTGACATGTTTGAATGCATCTTATGTACCTATCTGTGCATTATATATGTGTTTGTTGCCACACTGTACTTTGTATGTATGGTAGAGACAGTGTAGTTAGAGAGAATGGACACAAGATGGGGGCACTGAGTACATTCATAGTAGAGCACAGCTTTTAGGACACAGTTGTAGGACACCTCAGGGTTAATTAGAGGAGTGTTTAGCCAGGAATGAGCTGAGAGAGATTTCCTGGTTTAGTTCAGCCGGGGGTAGCCTCTAGGACGGGAGGCAGAATTTCTGACAAGCCTTGCTGACAGAAACAAGAAATGGAGTCCCTCAGCCATCCTGAGCAGAGAAGTGGAGTGTATTGCCTACAGCAGCAGCCAGTGGGAGAGCCACTGGGGAGCCATCAGCCTGAGAATGGAAGCTGATTGCCTAGTGCAGCCAGTGAGAGAGTCACTGTGGAAAGACGTCGGCCTATATCTGGAAGCTGATGAGATATTGAAGCCAGTCTGTGGAGAAGTCGGCCTGTATCTGGAAGCTGTCAAGCCAGGGAGGTCAGTGAAAGAGTCCCTGTGGGAAGTGACAGCTAGACTGTGGGAGCTGACCATGTAGTCGAGTGGGCCACTAGCTGCTTCAGATCTCCCCAGAGTGGTTCAGTGATATTGAGGTCAGGAGACTGAGATGGCCACTTCAGAACCTTCACTTTGCTCTGCTGTAGTCAATGACAGGTCGACTTGGCCTTGTGTTTTGGATCATTGTCATGTTGGAACGGCCAAGTACGTCTCATGCGCAGCTTCCGGGCTGATGATTACACGTTTGCCTCCAGTTTTTGCTGATAACCTGCTGCATTCATCTTTCCTTCAACTTTGACCAAGTTTCCTGTGCCTTTGTAGCTCACACATCCCCAAAACATCAGTGATCCACCTCCATGCTTTTCAGTACGAATGGTGTTCCTTTCATCATAGGTCTTATTGACCTCTCTCCAAATGTAACATTTATGGTTGTGGCCAAAAAGTTCAATTTTGGTCTCATCACTCCAAATTAACTTGTTCCAGAAGTTTTGACGCTTGTCTCTCTGCTGTTTTGCATATTTGAGGCGAGATACTTTGTGGCATTTGCACAGTAATGGCTTTCTTCTGGAAAATCGACCATGCAGTCCATTTTTCCTCAAGTGCCTCCTTATAGTGCATCTTGAAACAGCCGCATCGCTAGTTTTCAGAGAGTCCAGTATTTCAGCTGATGTTATTTGTGGGTTTTTCTTTGCATCCCGAACAATTTTTCTGGCAGTTGTGGACAAAATTTTTGTTGGTCTACCTGACTGTGGTTTTGTTTTTACAGAGCCCCTGATTTTCCATTTGTTAATCACAGTTTGAACACTCCTGACTGGCATTATCTATTCCTTGGATATCTTTTTGTATCCCTTTCCTGTTTTATACCGTACAACTACCTTTTCCCGCATATCCGTTGACAATCACCTTTTCCCATAGATCCGTTGACAATTTTTTTGCTTTCCCAATAATTCACAATCCAGAAACTTCAGTGGCTGGATGAAAGATGCAAGAGTCTGTCTGAATCCCAGAAACTCACCTCAGCTTTTATGCACATACACGGATTACAAGCAAACAGATCACAGGTGAGGATGTTACCTTTAGTAGCCATTCAAACCCATTTGTGTCAACTACTGTGCATGTTATCAAGCCAAAATCACCGGGGTATGTAAACTTTTAATCAGGGTCATTTGGATGTTTTGGGTTGTCATTATGATTTAAAAAGAGAAAATACAGTAGTTTGTCAATAAATGGCTCCACCCAACCACTAACGCAAAAATTCTGACCGGGTATGTAAACTTTTGAGCACAACTTACATGGAAACTCTGACACAAGCATTTAGAGGAGAGCGCAGTATAAATGTGAAGTGAGTCTTATTCCGATTTTTGTGAGGTAGAATGAACAAATAAACATCAGTTCAAGAATAGTTATTTTTATTTCTGCATCGTTTTTCATGTGGTATAAGTCATAAGATAGCCTTATTTTTCAGGTCAGTATGATTTTAGAGATACCAAATTCATGTTTTTTGTTTTACTACCATTATACACTAAAAATGCTTTTTTTAAATTGAAAACAGTTTTTTCTTCTCCATATTCTGAGAACAGTATTTTTTTTGGTGAACAGAGCTAGATGACTGCTTATTTTTTGCTCAACAAGTTGAAGATTTTTTTGCTACCATTTTTAGGTGTAATTAACATTTTTTGATCGCTTTGTATTCAGATTTTTCAGATACAGATTGCGCAAAACCAAGCAATTCAGTTATTGTTTATATATGTGCTTATATACACGTGCTTCTCACAAAATCATTAAAAAGTTAATTTATTTCAGTTCTTCAATACAAAAAAATAAACTCATATTATATAGTCATTACAGAGTGATTTATTTCAAGTGTTTCTTTCTGTTAATGTTGATGCTTATGGCTTACAGGACAGCCAATGAAAACCCAAAATTCATTATCTCAGATAATTAATAAAAAACTTATAAAGGCTTCCTAAGTGTTTCATAAGGTCCCTTAGTATGTTACAGTAGGCTCCACAATCATGGGGAAGACTGCTGACTTGACAGATGTCCAGAAGGCAGTCATTGACACACTCCACAAGAAGGGTAAGCATAAGCAACAAAAGGTCATTGCTGAAGAAGCTGGCTCTTCACAGAGTACTGTATCCAAGCATATTAATGGAAAGTTTAGTGGAAGGAAAAAGTGTGGTAGAAAAAGGTGCACACGTAACTGGGATAACTGCAACCTTGAAAGGATTGTTAAGAAATGGCTATTCAAAAATTTTAGGGAGATGCACAAGGAACGCACTGCTGCTGGAGTCATTGCTTCAAGGGTCACCACACACAGACTTTTCTCTCACTTCCTGATATAACTGATGGGGAATCTGCCGGTAATGCTCTCGAATGGGTGCTGTATCCCCCGTTGGTGTCTCATGAGTGATCGCCGTGGTGCAGCCGTAGTCATCCTCATGATTCGCAAAAACGGACTGATATCGCCTCTGTAACTCTTCTACTTGTGGCACCTTGGTGGGCGTGAGTTCAGACAGTTCAGCGCGCATCTGTTCCAGGATGTGTCGACCCTCTTGGATGTATTGAGGTTCGGCTGTCGGAGAAGTAGTGACTTTTACAGACCACGGGTCTTCAGGATTCACCGCCAACTGTATGACCTGGGGCAGTATGACTTCTTTGGGCATGTCCACTACCCACGCAAACTTCACCCCTGTGTGGGACGACAATCTCCTGGTCTGTCAAATTGACGCAGCGTACAAGCACCGTCCCCTCTCGTAACACAGCCAGCGTTCGGGCCACCAAGAGTCCTGCAGGCAGCTGTTCCACTACCGAAGGTTCCAATTGGACTTCCACCCCCTCCAGCGGGGCATGTGCTCGGACGGGCAGGGTTAGTACGGTCTGCCCTGGTGATAGGGTGAGTTGGGTGGAGGCCGGCACAACCACTTTTCCTAATGTTTCCCCTTGACTGGAGACTTCCTGAACCCGAGCTGTACGGATTAACTGTTTTGATACTTTGGTTATTTTCCTGTTTAAGGGATTTTCTCATTGTGTGATTCAAAAAATTTTTATTTTTTTTTCATTTCCTTATTTTTAATGGGAAAGTAGGGGGCCAATTTGAATTTTACTTATTTCTATGTATATATTTACATTTTTTCTCTTGATTTTTTTCTTTTACGATGTGCCGTCATTCAGTTATGGAGCCTCGGACGCTGGCTGCAGCGTCTGAGGCACCGTCACCGATAGCGCAGATGAATCATCTGCACTAGCGGTCAATGCTATGCGTTGAACGGGCTGATTTAATGCAGTATGAACCTGGCCTTACAGTGGTTAAAACAAGACTGAGATAGTGATTCATTTCTGCAATGAGAACAAGTTGGTAGCCTGGCATAAGGCTGGATTCACACTTGCGGTTGTGTCCGCAGTGTTTCTGCTGCATACATCCGCATGCGTGGTGTTTTCCTATCTTTAACGTTGTGGATGCATTCGGCCGCGTTTGACATGCGTCATTTCAGCTTGTGCGGCGGGGCGCGGCCAACGCAACATGTTGCAATTTTGGTGGCGGCAATTTTCCACCTATAAACGCATGCGGACGGATGCATTGAAACAATGCATTACAGTCTATGAGAACGCATGTGAACGCAAGCACACACGTTCGATTGCATTTTCGTACGTGTAAGTTTTGGTTTTTTTTCTTTGTGTTAATAGTTTTTCTGGCCTTTTTTTTTTCTTGTTTATCTTTCCAACATTAATGTTTTTATTTCATTTATAGGTTCCACAATGGGAGGAGGACTACATTGACAATGACCTCCTGATCTCACTTGTTCAGGAGAGAGTCGCCTTGTGGGACAGCCGGGAGCGAGACCACTCGGACAACATGGTGCTTCGACGGCAGTGGAATGAGGTGGCCCAAGAGCTGATGGATGACTGGGACAACGCTACGCCATGAGCCAGAAAGGGCTTTTGTAGGTATTGCAATGTTGTCTGACGCATCAGTGAACCTGTAAAGGCCGGGATCACACAACCGTGAGTGATGCGATAAACTCCTGCGAGTTTCTCGCATCACACACGGTTGTGTGATCCTGGCCTAAAGTGCATTGTTTAACCCTTTTTTTATCCCTTTCACAGTGAACAAAGTCAGAACCCATTGGCGTTCAATGAAGGATCGCTGCATCAAGGACCTCAGACAGGAGAACCAGGCTCGCAGTGGTGGTGGTGCAGCAAGGATCCATAAATATACCACTGGATGCTGGCTTTCCTGAGGCCTGTCCTTGCTCAGAGAACATAAGTATTTTTGTGTTGTATTCCATTGAGTTGTGTTCCCTAAACTGAATTTTTCTATTCCACAGGAGTTGGCGCTTGTACAATAGCTTTTTTGTGGTAGTAATGTTTTTCTTTTCACAGAAATTGGAGCAGCACCCTCGAATTTGGTTCGTCCCCTGGAGCGGTCCTTCAGCGAACAGCCTCGGAGCAGTCCCAGCCATCCACCAGCGATGCAGCAAGTAGGCCGGCATCACAGGCTGGAGTACAGGCAGCTAGTCCTTCAGGTCTTCCCCTGTACCAGGCCTCCTCCACCTCTTTTTATGTTGGGTCTTCCTGACAGTGGCAGAAGGCCTTGGACAGGACACTCATGCCCGAGTTTATACACTTGAGCTCGATTTTCCAGGATGGCATGAAGTTGATGGTAGATAGACTGGATAGTGGTTTGAACCATATTGACACACTTTTCCAGTCTGTCCACCAGCGCCTTCACCATCTGGAAGCTGACAACCAGAGACCAGCTCATTTTTTTACGGCCATAAAATGGGGCATGGCGGAAAACCTTACGCCCAAACTTCAGCTGAATGTGATGCAGGCCTGCAATGTTGCTTACGTTCAGGCTATGCAGCAGACTCGGTTATACCTGCAGGCACATTTTACATTTCCTACTGTGCCACCAGTTACCCAGTTTACGTCTCTACCGAGTTCTGCTGCATTCCCCTGTATGGCCACCACCATGCCCAGTCCTGCCGCACTCCACTACAGCGCCACCACCATGCCGAGTGCAGTTGAGAGCCACTCCACCACCATGCCGAGTCCTGCTCCTGCATGGATTCTCACCGCCACCATTCACGCAGAGTCCTGTTCCCTGCACAGCCGTCCACCGCCATCAGCACGCAGGTTCTTGCTCCTTCACGGCCGTCCACCAGCATGCAGATTCCGTGTCCTGCATGCTCGTCCACCACCACCACACCTTCTGAACCCATCACTCCCACCCTTTCAAGGAGAAGAAGCAGCCAGCAAACACATGGGAAGCAGAAAAAGAGGAAAAGGGAACAGGGGCGGGAAAGGACAGTTGTGCTCCCTCCACCACCCTCACCTCCCAATGTGTCTGTTATGTCCAATTTGTCACTCCCTTCTAATGTGTCTCTCCCATCCCATGTTTGCACTCCTAATGTGTGAACCTCAATCCTTGATCTCCCAGACCCCCACACATCTATTAGCCCCTTCTCCTCCGCCTTCAGTTGGGTTCCTGTCCCTGACGGGGGGACCCACAGTACGGCGTACCTGTGATTCCAAAGAAGAGTCCGGATCCGGGGATGACCTGTCCGGTGTACGGCAGCGGGGAGGCCCCTGTCGCGGCAGGAGCAGTGGCCGATGCGGGCTGCCGGGGGAGACGTCGGAGCCGCCGCTCCGGAAAGGAGATCGGGGCTCGCGAGGACCTGGTGGAAGTGCGGGCAGCGCCATGGTACAGAGAGTACCAAGATGGCCGCTGCCCCGGAAGTAGAAGAGCGGCTACCGGGTCCCTGGAACCGGCGCATGCGCAGGAGCACGCTCCCTGGCCAGCGCGGTGCAGGATGGGAGCGGTGACATCACGGGGGCGGCAAATTTAAAGATGGTGGATTCAGAACTCCTGGCTGGAAGCGATCCTGATAATGGGGTATAGCGACCAGCAACAGGAACAGCATGCCAGCCTGCAGCCCAAGCAGCAGCACCACCAACACCACCACCGGCAGAAGGAATGAGACAGAGATGGCCGTTCCAGCAGTCACTCCACGCGGCGCAGTACATCAGCGGGCAAGGAGCAAATCGCCACCAGGAGATCAGCCTATACAGGACCTGACTCCATCTCCCGAACCGGTACCTGCGGCCGCACACCTTTGGGGGTAAGTGATCTTCGTGAATGTTCTCCCTTGTAATATAATTCCTCTCCCTTATTAGGGAAAGAAGAAGGGGAAAAAGAAGAACCGGGAATGCCCCACTTGCACTAGACCCCTACCTGTATCATGGGAGAAAAAACTATGTGAGTCTTGCACAAAAGAAATTCTTTGTCAGGAGACTCCAGATTTCGCATCCGACCTAAGGGCCGCAATCAAATCAGAGGTTCAGAGTGCCCTCGCATCCCTTAAACATAGGGATAAAACGAGGAAGAAAGATACGATCGGAACCTCCAAGTCAGACTCTTCCACGTCTGGAGAAATCACATCTAAAACCTCGGAATCCGGCTCCTCATCCTCAGACGAGGAAACAGGAGGGCGTCACTGTTTTCCCCTAGAAGAGGTAGATAGACTAGTAAAAGCTGTAAGGTCTACCATGGGGGTATTGGACCCTAGGCCGGATAAAACAGTCCAGGACATAATGTTCTGGGGACTAGGCCAGAAAAAACAGAGTATTTCCGCTTAACGAAATTGGCAAGGGCCTAATCAAAAAAGAATGGGACAAGCCAGACAGGAAAAATACTACAGTCCCTTCCCTGAAAAGAAAATATCCCTTTGAGGAGGAGGCATCTATGTCTTGGGATAAAGCCCCGAAGCTCGACGTAGCAGTCGCAAAGGCCTCAAAGAAATTCGCCCTACCCTTTGAGGACATGGGCATCCTCAGGGACCCCCTAGATAAAAAGGCAGATACCTTTCTAAAGGGGGCATGGGAGTTAGCAGACGGAAACCTCAGGCCAGCCATAACTGCAACTAGTGTTGAGCGACTTTTGGTTTTTTAGGGTCGAGTTTCGTTTCATGAAACCCGACTTTTCCAAAAGTCGGGTTGAGCAAAATCGTCCGACTATAGGGAAAAGTCAGGGTCGTCCCGAAACACGAAACCCAATGTAAGTCAATGGAGAATTAAAGTCTGCAGTGAGAGGAGGACAGGAAACACACCAACAGTGCCCATTTGAATGCCAAAAGCATAAATTCTTGTTACCGAAGCTTGTCAACCTTAATTAACTTCATAATACTAGTTACGCACTGAAAAATGGGGGTTATTTGGCTACAGTTGTGGGGGGGGAGGGCCAAAGAGCGCCCCTTTAACACATACCACAACTCATGATGCTCTGATACGGCAGAGAAATAGCAGTATAGTACAATGAAAAATACTTCACTTCCTACATCTCATGACTGATATCCATTTTAAATTCTCCAATACCTCCAAAAACGGACAGTATATAACTCCATACAGTATTATGGCCAGCGCTTAGTGCGCTATACAGAGTAATGAGGCCCATATATTTCTTCTCCATACGGATTCATTATTCCCATATAATGTTTCAAACCGTATATGATGAGCTCCACATAATGCTACAGTATATGTTGGTCCCAATGGATGAAGCTCCACTGTCTTATGGGCCCAAATAATGCTCCATATAGAATGGGCCCCATTTCTACTGCTCTAGTGTATAATGGGCCCTGTAAATGCTGCTCCAGTGTCTGATGTCCACCTTTGGAATGCTCCAGTGTATGGTGGGCCCCATATATCATTCACCAGAGTATAGTGCTCCCCAAAAATTGCTGTCCCAACATTGAAAACAATTACATAAGTCTCCTTGCTAGGGAATCCCTGCACTACTCTGAACTCCTTGTCGTCCCCATATTCCATCTCGCTGCACTTGGCTGTTTAGGCCCTCCCACCGGCAGAGACACTTTCGCGTACTATGCGGTGCCCTGTGCCAGTGCCATCGCTCATGAGTATGCCCCCCCACCTGCTCAAGGAACCTGCACTTTCATCTGCACCTTCCTCTTTGTCACCGTGTAAGGTGGTATAGTATGCGGGAAGGGGAACCTGAGTTTCCTCTGGGTCAGATTCTGGCTGTGTAGAGTGCGAGGGGAATGTAGTGCTCTGGGTCAATGTACCAGCAGCATCATCCAGCAGTGGCTGGGCCTCAGTGCACTTGTGGCGTCCCCAAGAGTACGGTCGCCACTGTGGCATTGCCTTCCTCCTAGGGAGTGTGTTGTCAAGCTTGGGAGCAACGAAGGATCTCTCTAGCAGTGAAACCAACACACAACACATTTCCCACTCCAGGCCAGCAGGGAGACCTCTGAACCTGACTGCTGAGGAGCTGCTCTCTGTGGTCGGGAGGAGGTAAGTTAGGGCACTCTGTGCAGGGAAGGGGAAGTGTGTGGACGTGAGAAGGGGAGCTGGAGGATGAGCAGAGTTAAGGCTCACTCCTAGCTGGAGCACATGGTCCGGATTCCGGTCTCCGAGTTTGTAGGGACACTGACGTTCCTGCAGCAGAAACCGGGCAAAGTAGCAGCTATAAATGCTCTGTACCCAACTAAGGCTCGGGGGCCCCAGCATCGACGTGTGCGAGGCAGAAGGAAAAGGCTACAGCTGTCTGCCATACAAGTAAAGTCTGAGGAACATCTGTTAGACAGGAGGCGTTACAGTGAACCACGGTCCTGTGAGTGCTTCCCCCACAAGCGCTAGAAAGGAGACGCTCAGGAAGGTACATGTTGGCGGAGTGTTGGAAGGGAGCTTTCCATTCTGGTCCCGGAGGTTGGCAGAGGTCTTGACCCGGAGGACACAGCACGGAGGCAGGCATCTGTGTAACCTGCAGACTGTGAGTAAAGCTTTGGAACTGCACGCTCTGGTGTCCTACAGTTATTCCAGCACCGCTACATCTGGGTGCCTTTCCCCCATCACTATATCTACACTTCCCTGGGACTCCAGCTCCACCTGTGGGGAGCTTCACCATCTTTGCTGCACAACACCATCAGTCCCAGAGGATCTGCATGCAGCGTCGGCCTAACATCTATGTTGCCGAACACCACAGGTGGCGTCAAACTATCTATATAAACTCTTTACCATTATACCACGCCATTTACATGGGCGCCCAGGGCCACCGTCCGGGTCACCGCTGCTGTGACACATCCCACTGACACCGGCCCGGTACCGAGTACCCCACAGCCCTGGGAGGACGACCCATATGCCGACTGCTGATCGGGCGGCGTTATTCCCACGAACCTCCAAACAGCGTCCCTGAAGGCAAAGTTTTTGGTTTCCGGGGGCAGTATGATTGCAAAGCTGAACCTTAAAGGAATGTCCAAAAGGGCACCACCAGGAGTGGAGCCTGTGGCTTAATTGGACTGCACCCGGGAAACCACTACCATACAAGCTACAGAAAAGATGGACAGATTGCAAGCTTTGTCGATTCTGTGTGTGGTGTGGTATGTCCGTTTGTAGTTGTGCTAGCGATTTCTCAGCTCTATTCCGTTAACGACCGAGACTCCGGCATGGCCCCGCGGTACGCGTCAAGCTTACTAGAGGGATACGCGAGGCTGTGGCACGTGAGATCGAGCAATAACAGGTCTAGCATTCCAGTACATGTCCGGGGCTGCATGCGCGCTACACTGAAAGGACCAGCTTTTGTCGCTTACAGGTGCAGATAACCTGCTGAACTCCGTTAGTGATGGGGAGCTGGGATTCAGATTATTCCCCGCGAACGATGATTTCCCAGTAAGTTCAGGTCAACCGCAATTCTGGAGTTAGGCCTAACCGTCATTCCTGAAAAAATTACGTGTCCAAACCACAGGTGCTGTAACTTGCTTAACAGCTCGTCAGCAGTTCTCAGGCCCAGTATGGATTCAACAACATTGTAGAAAGTTGATAAAGGGTACAGTTTCACCGGATAACACGTATATATGTAGCCTAGTTTACACATTAAAAATATATGTCTATAGATCAGGAGGCAGACTCAGATGTTCTCAGGCCCAGTATGGATTTGACCAGATTGTACAAAGTTGAGAAAAGGTACTTTATCACTGGATAGCAGGTATAAATAGCATAGTTTAAACATGTAAAATCTCCTGTGTTCTCAGTATGGATTACACAGCAATCTAAAAAGTGGAAAAAGGAAATGCATTTGAGGCGTACACAACTATATACTTTTGGTGTTATTTTTAAATCTTCATATATATTTCTGTCTCAGTAATACACTCCAGCCTCTCCGCAATAGGAAATGAGATGCATACAATTAGTGACATAAAGGCTATTGATTGCAGAAATCTAGGAATTATAATTCACGGGAAAAACTTCCGTCACAATTCTCCTAGGCGATGCTGACCCTCAATTAATTTGTGTGTTGAGACAGTGAAAACATTTTTTTGTGAATAAAGTCTTGCTGTATCGCACTTCCATTGATTCCATCACGGTTACTCATCTCAATCCAATTTTTATCACAGGGAGTGATGTAAACATGGTGCTCACTGGCTATCATGATCTGTCACGTAACTTTGGAGTGCAAAAGACAGAAGCCACAGGCCGTAGGCAATTCTATTTGATTGGCATGAGAGGGCACATTTTGAAATGTGCGCCGGAATGTCACACGTTTGTGAGTAGGAAAACTGTGAAAGCTGATGATAAACCACCACTGCATGTAATTGTGAGTCGACGTCCATAAGAAATGGAAGCCACTGATCATCTGGAGCTAGAGCCCGGCCAGCAGGACAGGGCATAGCTACATCTTAACCATCATCTTTCAGTTCAATCAATTTGTAGTGGCAGTCCCAGTGAAGGATTTGACAGCCCAGACTACACAGCGGAGGAGCAGGGAGAGGTAAACATTGCAAATGCTGGGGCCCTGCCCAAGCAAGGGGGGCACACTCGTGGGCGTCGGTACTGGCACTGGGCCCCTCATAGTACGGCGGTGTGTCTGACGGCGGGTGTGCACCACCACTGTCAGAGACACTTGATTGCACTATGAGGGACCCTATGCAGTGCCCGCGCCCAAGAGTCGGCCTACCCACCTGTTCAGGGCAACGGCATCCGCACGATTTTGTGCGCTAGGTGGTGACCCCGGCCATGGGGGGGGCCGCCCACTTAGGGAGGTTTACAAAGTGGCATATGTAGATGTGGGTCATTCAGCTGCTGCAAAAGGTGAAATAGGTCAAGTTCGCGGAATAGGAGGAGGACCAAAGCAAGCCATTTTTCTGGCAACCTATGTGTCATCAAGGGAAGGTGGGACAAAATCTGTGGAAACCCATGCATGGTTCATTTTAATGAAGGTTAGATCATCCACATTTTGGGTTGACAGACGGGTCCTTTTTTCGGTCAGGATTGATCCAGCTGCACTGAAGACTCTTTCCGATAGCACACTTGCAGCTGGGCAAGCGAGCTCCTGTAAGGCATATTGTGCCAATTCAGGCCAGGTGTCCAGTTTAGCAGCCTAATAGTCAAAGGGGAATGACCTGTGCGGGAGAACATCGATATGGGAGGAAAAGTAGTTGTTAACCATAGTTGACAACTGCTGTCTCCTGTCACTTTCCATCGATGCAGTATTACCAGTTGTGTGAGCGGTCCGTGAAAAATCAGTCCACAACATTGTCATGAAACCATTGTCTCCAACGCCACTTCTGCTGTGTGCACCACGAACACCTCTGCCAAGCTGCCCCGTACGGCTCGTGTGAGAACCATCACCGCTGCTGTGTGCTGCGAATGCCTCAACTAACCGGTTAACCAGAGTTGCTTGTTTAGTAGCCAATATTAGGTCAAGGTTCTCCTGTGGCATGATGTTTTGTAATTTGCCTTTATATTGTGGATCCAGGATGCTGGCCAACCAGTAGTCGTCATTGTTCATCATTTTGGCAATGCGTGGGTCCCTTTTTAGGATCTGCAAGGCATAATCTGACATGTGGGCCAATGTTCCCGGTGTCAATGATGCACTGCGAGTGCTGGGTGGAGGAGCACTTTCTGGCAAATCCACATCCCTCCAGTCACGCACAAACCCTGTACCAGACCTTGTCACGCCAACATTTTCACTTGCCCCACGAGATGCATCCTCCTCCCCTAAGTAATCATCCCCATCATCCTCCTCCTCCTCCTCCTCTTCTTCCTCCACCTCGTCCAGGAGAGGTCACTGAGCAGACAATGGCTGAATGTCATCAAGGATTCCCTCCACCTCTTCCTCCTCGTCAACATTGGCTGCAGACGCCTGCTCCTTAAGGTGCGTCAAAGTTTGCATGAGCAGACGCATAAGTGGGATGCTCATGCTTAGGATGGCCTTGTCTGCGCTTACCAGCCGTGTGCATTCCTCAGAACACTGAAGGACTTTACAGAGGTCTTTCAGCTTAGACCACTGCACACCTGTCAACTCCATGTCTGCTCTCAAAGTGCCTGGCCGTGTATCCTCCCACAAATGCATTATGGCCTGCCTCTGCTCGCACAGCCGCTCAACCATGTGCAGGGTGGAGTTCCGCCTTGCTGCAATGTCGATAATGAGGCGGTGGTTGGGAAGGTGGAGCAGTTGCTGCAGCTTCTGCATACGAATGGAGTGTACAGGCGACCGGCGGATGTGCGCGCACAGTCTTCGCACCTTCTGGAGCAGGGCTGTTAACTCTGGATAATTGTTGAGGAAGCACTGCACCACCAGGTTCAAGGTGTGAGCCAAGCAAGGTATGTGGCTAAGTTTTGAAAGGGCTATGGCTGCCACAAAATTACGGCCGTTATCACTATCTACCTTGCCTGCCTCAAGATGTACACTGCCCAGCCATGACTCAGTTTGTCGCTGAAAGTACTCGGCCAGCACCTCGGCAGTGTGTCTGTCGCCCAAACACATCATCTGCAACACAGCCTGCTGACGCTTTCCACTAGCTGCTCGATAGGGGGACACCTCGTGTGCAACAGTGGCAGCTGCAGATGGAGTGCTCGTACGACTGCGCTCTGTGGACGAGCTTTCGCTTCTGGAGGAGGAGGAGGAGGGTCGAACACCTACAGCCAACTGTTTCCTATACCGTGGGCTAGGCAGCACTGTCCCACCACCGCTGTCCCCTGTGGACCCTGCATCCACCACATTAACCCAGTGTGCAGTGATGGACACGTAACGGCCCTGGCCATGCCGACTGGACCATGCATCAGTTGTGAGGTGCACCTTTCCACTCACTGACTGCTTGAGTGCATGGACAATGCAGTCTTTCACATGATGGTGGAGGGCTGGGATGGCTTTGCGAGAGAAGAAGTGGCGACTGGGTAGGTCATAGCGTGGTACTGCATAGGCCATGAGTTCGCGGAAAGCTGCGCTTTCCACCAACCGATAGGGCATCATCTCTAACGAGATTAGTTTGGCAATGTGGGCGTTCAAACCCAGTGTACGCGGATGAGAGACTGAGTACTTTCTTGACCTACTCATAGTGTCTGGGAGGGTGAGCTGGACTTGAGAGCTGATGATGGTGATGGAGTTGGTGTTCTTTCTGATGGCCTAGATTCAGTCTTTCGTTGATATAACAGTGGGATTCCCTGACTGCTGTGGCCTTGCAACGACACCTCAACATTTGCTGCTGTGCTAACCAGTGGGCTTACAGTGGGGGAAACAATGTAGTGTTGCTGACTACCTTCTTTGTGATCAGTTGCACATGTGGTACTTGAGGTTTGGTGTTGTGTCCACGCTTGCAAGTGCATGCTAGTTAAATGTCTAAGCATGCAACTGGTATTCAAATTTTTCAGATTTTTCCCTCGGCTAAAGGTCTTTGCGCACTTCTTACTGATAACCTTGGCCTGATCATGAGGATTTTGTTCAAAAAAGTGCCACACTGCACTCTTCCTACTTTGGCAGACATTTTGCGGCCTAGCACGCTGTGATATTTTGACCCTCTGGACAAGCTGTCCAGCAACTCTTTTGATTTTTGGAACCTGTCTTTGGAGTGTTCCGGGCCTGCCAGATAACAGCTGTTGCGATGTTGATGTCTGCTGTGGATGCTCCTCCTCCTCATCTGAGCTATTGGAAGCAGCACCCTCTTCCCCCAATGGATGCCAATCTGGGTCAACAACTGGGTCATCCATCACCTCCTCTTCATGTCATGTGCACCTTCCTCTGTGTCACCGTGTATGGTGGTATAGTGTGCGGGAAGGGGCACCTGAGTCTCATCAGGGTCAGAATCTGGCTCTGTACACTGCGAGGACAATGTAGTGCTCTGAGTGAATGTATCAGCAGAATCATCTATCAGTGGCTGTGCATCAGTGCACTCCATGTCAGATTCATCTTGGCCTGGGTAATTCACCATTTCACTTGATAATCCAGGCATGGTATGTGAAAACAGCTCCATGGAGTAATCAGTAGTATGGCCTGCGTCATCCTTCAATCTTGGTTGGGGTGAAGGACACAAGGAAAGGTGTGGTTCATGAACATGAGCCTCCAATGACGACTCAGTGCTTTTACTTTTTACAACTTCAGAAGAGGAGGCGATAGAGCTGGAGGCTGAGTCAGCAATGTAAGCCAAAACTTTTTCCTGAAGCTCTGGCTTTAAAAGCGGTTTGCCAACTCCTAGAAAACTAAGCCTTCGAGGCCTTGTGGAGCCAGACGATGATGCAGGCTCAACACCTCCTGCATTCGGTCCTATTTGGCTTTTGCCACTACCATCAGATCCACCACCAACACCATCATTACCAGCTGCCAACCCCCGCCCAATTCCACGGCCTCTTCCACCAGCCTTCCTCATTTTTGGTAGAAATGTAGACAAAATCCAACAAACTATATAGTAATGTAAGACAAGGTCCAAGGTGTCTATAGGACAGGGGAGATTTTCAATTTCTGCACACACTTGTAGACACTGGACAGGACACTTTTGGATTGTGTGAGGCCCAGTGAATATCACAGCGCTATGTCACAGGCAGAAATTGGCTAGTGTATGACAAACTACAAGGTGTATATAGAATTGGGCAGAATAGGAATCTCCCTAGAGTGTAGGTCTGTAAGAACGGAACAAGTCCTCGACTTATCCTTACAGAGCGACACACAGCTTCACTGTGGCCGTGATAACAGCCGTTACACGGTACTGAGAGAGGAGCGTGCACGTACACGGCTGTCCGGTGTACGTAAAATTGTCAAGCTCCGTGTTTTTTAAGTATACTGACTGACACACGCTGTCTCTCTATAGTTTTGAATGTGATCAAACAGCAAATATATTTAACTGTTTGAAAGCTAGACAAAACTAGAAGGTGCAGGTCTGTAAGAACGGAACATGTCCTCGACTTATCCTTACAGAGCGACACACAGCTTCACTGTGGCCGTGATAACAGCCGTTACACGGTACTGAGAGAGGAGCGTGCACGTACACTGCTGTCCGGTGTACGTAAAATTGTCAAGCTCCGTGTTTTTTAAGTATACTGACTGACACACGCTGTGTCTCTATAGTTTTGAATGTGATGAAACAGCAAATATATTTAACTGTTTGAAAGCTAGACAAAACTAGAAGGTGCAGGTCTGTAAGAACGGAACATGTCCTTGACTTATCCTTACAGAGTGACACACAGCTTCACTGTGGCTGTGATAACAGCCGTTACACGGTACTGTGTGAGGGGTGTGCACCGCTGTATGGTGTGAAAAAATGCACGCTCAGTACCTCACCAGGACAAAAAAAAAAATTGGGATTGCTTTTAAAAAAAGCAGTTTGCAGAGCAGTGGGTAAACAGCAATGCAGCCGTCAGGAAGCCTTAGAAGGCAGCCTAACAACCAACACCGCTGATCCAGCAAAATATAGCCTCCACTTGCACTGCACACACAGTGACTGGTGTGTTGTACAGGCAAAATTGCTAGCAGCAGAAGCAGTTTTTGGTGTCTTCTTCCCTGCCTAACGCTCTCCCTACAAAATCAGCAGCAGCAGCTCTCCCTATTCTGAGATCAGCATGAGTAACATGGCGGTCGGCGTGCACGCCCTTTTTTACCCCCTGTGATGCCCAGCAAAGCAAGCCAATCACTTGCATGCCCTTCTGAAAGATGGTGGTGACCCCTGCCTATGTCATCACGTTGCCCACAGTGTCCGTGGATCCTGATTGGCTGAAAAAGAGCGCAAAACAAACTTTTGAATCGCGACTTTGGCGCTTAAGTCGCCGACCTCGTGGCCGACCTCATCCTAGGGTCGGGTTTCGTTTCATGAAACCCGACTTTGCCAAAAGTCGGCGACGTTTGAAATTTTTCGACCCGTTTCGCTCAACTCTAGCAGCGACATGTACTTCAAGAGCCCTAATGGTATGGGTGGACCAAGTTGAGAAACAGCTGAGGGAAGGGACACCAAGAGATAAGATCTTAGATTCTATCCCAGTAATAAGGGGAGCGGCTGCCTTCCTAGTGGACTCATCGGCCAATTCAGTTAGGCTATCGTCCAAAACAGCAGCACTTTCAAACGCGGCCCGAAGAACACTATGGGGAGAAGGGTCCTTCAGGCGGTGGTCCCTCCCTAAGCTACCAATCTCTGTAATTCTCTCCGTGGTGCTGTCATGGGTGAGACAGAATAGCTTAGTTACTCACCGATAACGATGTTTCTCGGAACCAATGACAACACCCGCTTATTCCCCTCCCCTTCACGAGTGTGGTGAGCACGTTTTACTGTTAGTAGAGTGTTTCCGTTTAGGCACGGTGCTTTTGATAAATAAGCAGTATTATAATATTATGTATATATTTCTGTTGTCTAACCTGGAGACCCTCTGATGCTCTGTAACCGACTGAAGGCGGAGGAGAGGTACCGCCCTTTTATCTGTAGGTTCTTGTCCCTGAAGGGCGGATCCCCTCTCTCCGTGGTGCTGTCATGGGTTCCGAGAAACACCGTTATCAGTGTGTAACTAAGCTATTGCCCCCTATCATTGCTTGTTCTTTGTCTCTTTGGTCGCCGGCAACAAACACCATGCGCCGTCAATACACAAATCGCCGTATACACACAAACACTTTTTTTCCACCTCATAGATCCATGACACACAATGTTCTCTTCCTTTTCTTTCTTGTGTTTGTCATGGAGCTATGAGGTGGCAAAACAGCAAAGCGGACTGAAAATCCCCCCCCTAAAAAAGGTAAACACTAAGTATCAAGGGTCTGCAATACTCACCTGCCCAGGTGTCAGTACTATTGCACTCAGGTTGCTGTTTTTTCTGCATCCTGAGTGCAGTAGTTCTGACACACTGGCAGGTGAGTAAAGATATAAGTTGGATTTCCTCCATCATCTCTTCAGTGTGCATTAATCTATTGGACTATAGATTAATGCAGACTGAAGAGACGATGGAGTTCATGAGAAGGTACCAACCATAGCACTCACAAATAGAACAGGCGAAGTGTAAAGCATGGGGACATAAAGAAAGTAAATAGGTGTTGTACTAAATTTTTTTATTTTACATAAAACATTTAAACTACATGTTAAAATTAAAAAGCCATAATATCACATAACATTTCAACGTTTCTCTAAACCATTGCATCTTGCCATGCCACACGTCCAATCTCAGAAACAAAGAAGTCCGTGAATGTATCTCTCATTTGAGCAACTTCCCTTGTTGTCCTCAGAGGGCGATGATGGTAATCTGGCAACGGGTTATAAACAGGTTCTTCAAGTTCGAAGGTTGGTTGCTCTTTAGCCATTATGTAGTTGCGGAGAACCACACAATCCTTGACCACCTGATCGACAGTCTCAATTTTGAGATTAATTGCTGTCCCTAAAATGAGACATTTCAAGACGAGAATACAAAAGGCACACTCAACAGTTCTTCGTGCCCTGGTCAGTCGGTAATTAAAAATCCTTTTTGTGTGGTTCAAGTCCCGACTGGAGTATGGCTTCAGTAGGTTTCCACACATCTGAAAGACCAACAGCAACAAATGGCATTGGCGGGCCTTGAGTGTTGGGAAGAGGTCGTAGGAGGGGGAAATTAAAAGTATTGATATACAACCGTTGGCCCATGTCAGAGTTTTTAAAGGTCTGGGAGTCATTTCCACGGCCAAAAGAACCAATGTCCACAGCAATAAATCTACAGTCTGCAGCTGCAATGGTCATCAGCACTATAGAAAAGTATTTTTTATAATTAAAGTACTCAGATCCACTTCGAGCCGGTTTTGTAATCCTAATATGTTTATCCTACACTGCTCCCACACAGTTGGGGAAATTACACATTTCCCAGAATTTTTCTGCAGTTTCCTGCCATATTTGGTGGTGTGAACATTGTCCAACCGACCTGTTAACTTGTGTGCATGTCACATGTGTTTTCCGTGGTGGGTAGGGGGATAAATTTTTGACGAAGAACATCCCACAAAGCCCGGCAAGTGTCTGAGACTATCCTAGAAAGGGTGGAAAGGCCAATTCTAAACTGGAAATGGAGCGATGATAGGCTCTCTCTGTTAGCCAGGAATCTGCCAAACAGAGAAAGAAAAAAATATTATGGATAATATTTACGACGGGTTTTGAAAAAAAAAAAAGGGGGAAAAAAATAAGGACATTGCAGAACAATAATAATTATGACAGTCGTTTTTTTTTTTTTAAATATTACATACCTTATTGTCACTGTGGCGCCCCTGAGGCTCAGTCGCCACAGAGGTACTGCACCTTCTCCTAAGGTGTAGTGCCCCACCATCCAGGTAAGTTGAGAACTCCTTTCCACACTCCAACACTCGCACTCCACACAACAGGGTAGTTCTGCACAACCACATTGCGGCTCAGTGCTTAGGGAGTAGCAGAGCACCTCTGGTGGTTCCCTGCATGGAACACTGGATGTGCTGGGAGGTGGGTGGAGTTTAGATACATGAAAGTGTAAGATGACAGATCAGTCTGGGTTCAGTCTGACAGAAGGTCAATGAGGAAGGAAGCCACTCGGGAGGAGTGGGGATACCTGGAAGAAGGGATGGAGGAAGGAGTGCTGCAGCTGCCTCAGTGATCTGAGCCAGCTGGCATGGGAAAGGAACAGAAGGAGAAAGACGTAGAACTGCAACCTAAGCTTCCATAAGAGAAGGATCAGTATGGAACGAAGGAGTAGGAGAACAGAGAGGAGACGTGGGTTGGAAGAGGAACCCTGCCTATAGGTTCTCAGCGCAAGGCCGGGGCCCGGTCCCTGAGGTTGTATGGACACTTATGGTTCTGCAGCAGACACCAGTGGAGTAGTTGGCTGTAAATGCACTACTCCCAACTAAGACTTGGGGCACAACAGCAACTGAATAGAAAGCCAGGACTCCGGAGAAAGGGGTCCCCGAGAGAGGCTACAGCTGTCTGCCATACGAGTAGAGTTGTTAGGAACATCTGACCGGAGGAACTCCAGAGTACCACGGTACTGGAGCTCTTCACACCTTAAGGCGCAATAGAGGAGTCGTTCAGGAAAGGTACATGTTGGCGGAGTGTTGGAGAGGAGCTTTCCATCTGGCCTGGAGGTTGGCTGAGTCTCTGACCCGTAGGACACAGCCCGGAGGCAGGCACCCTTGTGTACCGCAGACTGTGAGTAAAGCTTTGGAACTGCAAGTCTCGGTGTCCTCCATTCGTTCTCGCGCCAACCCATTCAGCACTGCTACATCTGAGTACCATCTTTTACACTGCCTGCGCCTTTCCACAACCATTACAACTACACTGCCCTGGGACATCAGCCCTGCCTGTGGAGGGCTATACCATCACTGCTGCATCCTGCCATCTGTCCCAGAGAATCTGTCTGCAGCGTCGGCTTAACACCTCCCTCGCCGAGCACCACAGGTGGCGTCACAAACTATTCCATTAACTACAGATACATTCCGCCATTGACTTAGGCGCCCAGGGCCACGGTCACTGCTGTTGTGACACGTTCCCCTGACACAGGCCCGGTACAGAGTACCCCACAGCCCTGGGAGGGCGACCCATCACCAGCAGACGTTACTCAGCTGGAATAGCTCTACGAAGCTGGGTATCCTGTCTGCTGATGGCTTCTTCTACACGACCCAGCAAATCCCAGAAGCTCTCTTCAGACATCTTTGTATAATCAAAATATTTATCCGGGTTTTCACAGAGCTGAATAAGGAGTGGTAGGCTCCACGGCTCTCCCGGACTTCAAGAATGGGGTGTTGCCAAAAGTGCCGACGCCGTCTTCTCCATCTTTCTCTTTTCCTTTCTTGCTCATAAGCAAAGGCAAAGGCAAGAAACAATTTCATATCCAAATACAGTTTAAAATAGTAACTCTCCTTGCGAATATCCATCTTGACGCAGGATGCAGGATTAAAATCTGCGGATTTCAGCTCTGCAAGGCTCTATATAACGAAATCCCATGAGACACGCCCATTGGTCATGGCTTGTGTCCCAGAAAATCTCCTGGAAAAATTTTTCCCTATGGAAAGCATGTGCATAAAAAACGCAAACGCACGCAAAAACGCATGCAAACGCGTACAAACGCAGCTTTTTTGGACATCTTGCGTAAGATGATGCGGCTAAAAAAAGCTGCATTTTTATGCGCTTACATACGTTTTTTGCATGCGTTCATGGTTGCGGATGATACGATGCGGACTCAACTGAAAATGTGAACCTAGCCTTAGTAGTACAATGTCAGACTGTCGACATGTTTTCACTGCCCGGGTACTCATACCTGCCTAAACATCCTGTCACTACTCGCCTATGGAAGTAGTAGTGACCCAGGGAAATTGTAGCTCAGAGAATAGCACTGAGCTTCAATAAAATAGCGCCTCGCTTCCCTCACAGCTGTGAACTGCACATTCACATGCTGAGGCTGTCGTATTTGCAGAGTGTAAAATGTCATGCTTTGACACTTGGGCTATGTGCACACGTAGATTTTGTTACTGCAGATTTTTACGCATGGATTTGTAAAAATCCGCAGGTAAAATCTCAGGTCAAAAGACCTGAGGTTTACCTGCGGATTAGCCTACGGTTTAGCCCTGCGGTTTCACACCTATTCAATGGTGAAGGTGTGAAACCGTAGTGGAATCCACACAAAGAATTGACATGTTGCGGATTGTAACCCGCAGCAAATCCGTGCGGAAAAATCCGTAGCATGTGCACAGCGTTTTTGATTTTACCATTGCAAACAATGGTACTGTACAACGCAGCAGAAACGCTGTGGATCCGCAGCAGAATCTTCAGCGTGTGCACATAGCCTAAGGCTACATTCCCATGATGGGCTTTTGGTGAGTTTTTGATGTGCATCAAAAATGCAGCATCTTACAGTTCTAGCAAAGTGGATGGAAGTTATAGAAATCTCATGCTCACTGTGCTTCTTTTTAACGCTGCGTAATCTCACCTGCGGTACATTTTTCATATCCGCAGCATGTCAATTTCTCTTGCAGGCACCTTGAATTTTCTGTACAGAATTCCCCTTAGACTGGCACTAGGTGCAGAAATTGGTATAAAACACACATGCATTTTTTGTGTGTTTCTGCGCCGGCAACACATAAAAAATGTGCGTAATCTGCACCTAAGTGTATTAATACAGTTTTCTCAAAGCAAAAAAACAAGAAGTATAAAAAACAAAGCAGCTATATTTAAAGCATGACACACCAAACAGAGAAAAAAAATGCAGCTTCAAAAGCATGAAAAAAAATGTTAAAAAACACAAGTAACCTAATTTAAATAATAGGTTCCGAAATAGTGCCGAAAAAATGTAAGAAATTTTTTTTAATACAGTACATTTTAAATTGTTTTAAAAACAGATTCTTTCTTCCCTTGGCATCAAAGACCTTGCCCTGTCCTGGATTGCCTCATACCTTTCTGACCGCACATTCAGTGTTTCCCACTCCCATACTACCTCCTCATCCCACCCTCTCTCTGTTGGAGTCCCCCAAGGCTCTGTCCTGGGGCCCCTACTTTTTTCCATCTATACTCTTAGCCTGGGACAATTCATAAAGTCCCATGGCTTCCAATACCACCTGTATGCGGATGACACTCAGATCTACCTCTCTGGCCCAGATGTCACCTCTCTGCTGTCCAGAATACTGGAATGTCTACAAGCCATATCCTCCTTTTTCACCTCTCGCTTTCTAAAACTCAATGTTGACAAAACTGAACTCATTATCTTTCCTCCATCTCATGCATCTTCCCTACCCGACCTATTATGGTAAATGGCATCACGCTCTCTTGACACCTGAAATCCGCTGCCTCAGAGTAAAGACCCCATCTCACGTAGCGAGATTGCTGTTGCTTCACCGATTTGTGACGCAACAGCGATCTTGTCTGTGATCTCACTATATGTGACACGTAGCAGTGATCGGGCCCCTGCTGTGATGTCGCTGATCGTGCTCGAATGTCCTGGGCCATTATTTGATCGCTGGTGTCCCGCTGGCCAGCGTGCATTGCTGTGTTTGACAGGGACAACGATGAACGACCTCAATGCTACAGGTCTGAGAGACAGGGTCCCAACGACCGTCGTATCATTCCGTATCGTTGCTGCGTCGCTGTTGAGATCTGACTGTTTGGTATCTCACCAGCAACCTCGTAGCGATTCCTACCAGGTCGCATCGTTGTTGGGATCACTGGTGCGTCGCCAAGTGTGACGGTACCCTAACTCTCGACTATCGCCTCCAACTCAAAAATATTTCCAGAATCAGTCCCTTCCTCAGCCCTCAATCTACTAAAACTCTTGTACATGCCCTCATTATCTCCCGCCTTGACTACTGCAACACCCTCCTCTGTGGCCTCCCTGCTAACTCTCTTGCACCACTCCAGTCTGTCCTCAATTCTGCTGCCCAACTAATCCACTTCTCTCCTCGCTACTCCCCTGTCTCCCCCCTCTGCAAATCCCTCCATTGGCTCCCAATTCCCCAACGAATCCAGTTCAAACTATTAAGACTGACCTACAAAGCCATCCACAACCTGTCCCCTCCCTATATCTCTGAACTAATCTCCCAATATCTTCCCTCACGTAATCTTCGATCCTCCCAAGACCTCCTACTCTCCTCCATACTTATTCGTTCCTCACACAACCGCCTGCAAGATTTCTCCCGAATATCCTCTGGAATTCCATGCCTCAACACGTCTGATTATCCACCACCCTTGGATCCTTCAAACGGTACCTGAAAACCCATCTTTTCAGGAAAGATTACAGCCTGCAATGACCTTTTTGCCGCCTCACCACCGCCTGAGCTGCCGCTTCATCACCACCAGAGCTGCTGCACCCCCAACCTTCTGTCTCTTCCCCACTATCCCGTAGAATGTAACTCCGCAAGGACAGGGTCCCCTGTGTACCAGTCTGTCATTGTAAATTTGTTTACTGTTAACGATGTCTATAACTTTGTATGTAACCCCCTTCTCATGTACAGCACCATGGAATTAATGGTGCTATATAAATAAATAAATAATTATGTAATCTTAATAAAGTAAGCAAAAATTGTGATACACTACCTTTAATTAAGAAACAATCCACATGTGATAATGGTGAAAGCAAAAATAGAGTAGTGTAATAGAATGCATGGTGTCTAAGTGAAGGAAAAAATTCTGAACAAATAAGAAAAAAAATTGGAAGTATAGACGTTTACATACAGTATATAGTAGTATACGCACTATACTGTGTGAAGCGTTACTATGTAAAAGAGTGAAGAATAACTGAAGCAAATGCATTCTACCGTTGAAGCGATGTAGACAAACAAGAATCATGTGTGATATTTGCTATTTGACGTTAATACAATCCAGAGAATATGTTAAGCCCAAGAATATTCCCTTTTCCAAGTATTATGTGCATGGTGTATAAAGCTGGCTATACACATAGGTTAACTGACGGGCAACAGCAATCTTCCCTAAATCCTCCATAAGCATGCACATTCAACTCTGGGAAAGGTGAAGTAATTGGCGTGTTGTATGCTCTTCGGGCTCGCTTACACTGAGCAGCAGAGCATAAGTGAGGATTTATAATGCTTATTACGCTCTTCCTCAGCATCAATTTATATGAAACTACTAGCTGAAGAGCCCGGCGTTGCCTGGGCATAGTAACCAACTGTGGTTATTTCTAACAAATTATAATGATTAATATTGCACACCGTGCATCTAATCCTATACTGTGTCATACTGACTGCTGAGCCATGTATCTAATCCTATCCTGTGTGATACTGTGTGCTGAGCTGCGAGTCTATTCCTATCCTGTGTGATATTGTCTGCTGAGCCGTGTATGTATTCCTATCCTGTGTGATACTGACTGCTGAGCTGTGTATCTAATCCTAACCTGTGTGATACTGACTGCTGAGCCGTGTATCTAATCCTATCCTGTGTGATACTGCCTGCTGAGCCATATGTCTAATCCTATCCTGTGTGATACTGACTGCTGAGCTGTGTATCTATCTAATCCTATCCTGTGTGATACTGCCTGCTGAGCTGTGTGTCTAATCCTCTCGTGTGTGATACTGACTGCTGAGCTGTGTATCTAATCCTATCCTGTGTGATACTGACTGCTCAGCCGTGTATCTAATCCTATCCTGTGTGATACTGCCTGTTGAGCTGTCTATCTAATCCTATCCTGTGTGTTACTGACTGCTGAGCTGTCTATCTAATCCTATCCTGTGTGTTACTGACTGCTGAGCTGTGTATCTAATCCTCTCCTGTGTGATACTGACTGCTGAGCTGTGTATCTAATCCTATCCTGTGCGATACTGGGCTCCCCCTGCAGTCTGTGTCAGAGGGTGGTCTGTGTTGGCACGGTAATAAATTGTGTTATTTCCAGCTTTACAGAAGGACGATAACACCATAGAAATTATATGAATAATAGGCCTCAGTTACCACAACTGTCTACAAAGAAAACTGTTGCTGATAGCAACCAATCACAGCTCATTTTTCATCTTTTGAATAGCTCTGGGACAGCGTGGTGAGTTTTGAGTGGCGACTTTTGTGTTTCGACTTTTATGTGGCGAGGTTGGTGTATGTGTGGTGAAATGTGTGCTGAGGGTGGTATATGTAGTGAAGCACGTGGTAGTGTGTGGTGCATTTTGTGTGTGTGTTCCTATCCCCGTGTGTTGTGAGTATCCCATGTCAGGGCCCCACCTTAGCAACTGTACGGTATATACTCTTTGACGCCATTGCTCTCATTCTTTAAGTCCCCCTTGTTCACATCTGGCAGCTGTCAATTTGCCTCCAACACTTTTCCTTTCACTTTTTCCCCATTATGTACTGTAGATAAGGGCAAAATTGTTTGGTGAATTGGAACGCGCGGGGTTAAAATTTCGCCTCACAACATAGCCTATGACGCTCTCGGTGTCCAGACGTGTGACTGTGCAAAATGTTGTGGCTGTAGCTGCGACGGTGCAGATGCCAATCCCGGACATACATACACACCCACATTGAGCTTTGTATATTAGATATATGGTTCTGTCCAGCATCTTCCATATCTCATATGTTACTTCCAAATATGAAAGCATAAAAGAGCTGATAGGAGCCATTTTCATTCATTTAGTTGCTTCAGGTGTGCTATACGTCAGGGCAAAATATGAATTTAATAGCAGGAAAGTATTATCTATTGCAGCTTATATTTCAATTCTGACTGCGGTCAAAATTTGGCATGGTGCATTCACACACAGCATTTATAAAAAAACCCAAAAGAAAACTAGTATTTATAGCCAAGATCATTGCGCAAATGAAGGCCTAGATAAGGAAGTATTATAAAGCTAAGGTTACACAACTGATCTGAGCACTACAGGAAACGTCTGACCTCTGTAACTGCACATAAAGGTTTCTGGACCAAATATTAAGTTCTGTTTTTCTATTGCATCAAATACTAATTTCATGCAATAAAATGCAAATTAATTATGTAAATATCATACAATGTGATTTTGTTTTATTTTTTATTTTTAGATTATGCTTCTTTCAGCTGAAGTGTACCTACAATAAAAATTACAGACTGTTCTATTCTTTGTAGGTGGGAAAACTTGCAAAATCGGCAATCAAGTACTTATTTTGCCCACTGTACATTGAAAAGATGTGTGTTCAGTGATGATAGATGTAGCAGAGGTGGTAGGTGATGCAGGAAGAATTCAGAGGACACAGCTGGGTGCAGTTCCAAAGGTTTACTCACAGTTCTTATGGGCCCTAGTGCCCGCTTGGCACTGCATCCTCCAAGTGAGGGGCTAAGCAAACTCCCAGGTAAATCAGGATCCACCTTCCCAGGACTCCCTTCAGTGTGTGCTTTTCCTGGCCGTCTCACTGTGCTGGTTTTCCGCCTCTTCCTACCCAACACCTCACAGTCAGTGTCCCAAGCCAGCAGCTGCGGACCTTATCGGGTGATGTCCTCTACAGGTGCCTCTGCCTCCGGCTTGCTAG
The DNA here is from genome assembly GCF_039654945.1 of Dendrobates tinctorius. Classification (NCBI taxonomy): domain Eukaryota; kingdom Metazoa; phylum Chordata; class Amphibia; order Anura; family Dendrobatidae; genus Dendrobates; species Dendrobates tinctorius. Next base: position 48,518,784 of record NW_027361679.1, on the reverse strand, counting down.
TTGAGTCCGGTGATTGCTCCACTAGGCTAGGGGGCGGTACCCCACTGTGATCTGATCCCTCCACCCAACGTTAGTTGGCGTGGAACAAGTCCCAGGGGCAGTATGGTCACTGCGCCGTGCCTCTAGGATCCCTTCTCCTCTCCAGGAGCTTCCTTCTGTTTATTCCCTTCAGCTTTTCCAGGGAGCTGCTTGTCAGCACATCTGCTCCCTTTTCTTTCCTCCTGACTGACTGAACTCTCTTCTCCAGTTCTCTTTCCCTACTAACTCCACCCACCTTCCAACACCCTTTAATACTCAGCCAGGGATGAGATCATCCTCCCGTAGGGTACATCCAGGGTGCCCTGCTGTAGTGTATGTTGGGTGCAGGTGTTAGAGTCCTGTGAATAGGGTACCACACCTCTGGATGAGGTGCAGTACCTCTGTGGCGACTGAACCCTCAGGGGTGCCACATAACTATGTACACTACCTATTATACTAAGGTGTCATGTACCCTATCTAGTGGCCAAACTAAGGTACTGCACTTTCCCTATCTCCACATATATATATACAATGCTCAAGAACATATCAAATCAGCATATATACATTACATACAAATATGTAGCAGAAATAGGTACGTCAAAATACACACATTAACCGGAATGGGCTTAAAGGGGTAGGGGCATATAACAGTTTCTGCACCCCTTAGGTTACTTTTACACTTACCTCTTTTTTGCAGTCCGTTATTGCGGCCCACTTTTGCGGGCCATATTGCCACATATTTTACAGTCTGCCGCAACAACAAACCACAAAAAAGTTTGCGGATTGCCGTTTTTCATTTTTCCAATACTATGTAAATAGTATTGGGGAAAAAAACGGTGTTCCGCAAAACTGGAACTCATGGCTGCAAATACGGCCGTCACTGCCGTACGGCACACGGCGCACCATGGAATTTTTGCGGGCCTGTTTCAAATCCGCAAACACACTTTTGATTTTAGTATGTGTCCATAACAGAAAAGCAGCAAAACGCATGTACTCCACCAATGACATGACTGTATAAATAAAGTTTTGTTAGGCTAGTTTCACACTAGCATTTTTTTGCGCTGCGTTTTTGCGCAGTGCAAACGCATACAAAAAACGCAACATGCATTTTGTATGCGTTTGCTGCTTTTTTGCGCATGTGTTTTAACCATTTTTTAGCCATTTTTACTCTTAAAACGCATGCGTTTTTAAACGCAGACGTGGGCATATCCATGTGCACATCTGCGTTCCCATAGACTGTAATGTGTTTTTTTTGCGCATTCCGTGCGCATGCGTTTTTTTGAGACAGGTCGGACGGACCAAAAATGCAACAGGTAGCGTCCGGCGCGCTTGGGCGCACACTACAAAAAAAGCATGTGCACATAAAACGCGTACGAACGCGTGCAAATGCAAGACCATGCGCCCCCATGTTAAAGATAGGGGAAAAGGACGCATGCGCAAAAACGCAGCGCAAAAAAACGCTAGTGTGAAACCAGCCTTAAACCTAAAAACCATGAAATATCAAAAACAAAGCAATTTTCTTTAAAGCATGACATACCGACAAGAAGCAAAAACAGTGTCAAAAAAGAGATTAAAACGCTACTCAATAACACAACGAAAAACGCAAGAACTTGTTTACATAATGAGTACAGAAATGTTGCATAAAATCTGCAACATCAAAAACTCACCATAAGCTCATCATAAGAACCCAGCCTAAAACATAGCAAATATCTGCATTTGTTGAGAAGATTATATGTCTGATTTCTCTACAGCACATGTTAAAAAAAATAGCTTTTTTCACCAAAAATGTTACAACAATCTTTGCAAAAACACAGCACAAAAATTGTTTTTTTTTAACTGCGTTTCAGCACTGTCATTGCTTTCTATGGGTGAAAAAAAAACACTGCAAAAACACTGAAAGAATTGACATGCTACAGATTTTCATAAAAGCTGCAGTTCTTAAATTCATTCAGGAAAAAAAGCTTTGTATGCATGATATTTGTGAAATCTCATAGCTTTTGCAGGAACTGTAAAATGCAGCTTCTTTTGTGCAAAAAAAGCATCAAAAAGTGCTGCAAAAACATGTGAACATAGCTTAAATACAGTTATATGTTAATAAATGAAAAATACTGCATACAGATCAAAGTTGCTATCATGCATCGACCAGGTTTCTATGTAGTACTACACAGAAACTCATACATCACATCACCTGTCACTTTCTTTTTTCCTCTATATCTGACCCAGACTGTCATGACAAATTCTCTCAAACATGACTCCTCTCAAAAAATTACATGGCGTCCACCCTATAATTAATAATCAGCAAAGGCTAGGTAGACAGCTGCGGGCTCATATTAATAGCCTAGGAATGAGCCATCGATATTGGGCCCCCTCCCTGACTAAGAACATCAGCTCTCAGTCACCCCAGAAACGGCGCATCCATTAGATGCGCCAATTCTGGCTCTTAGCCTCTGCTCTTTCCACTTGCACTGGTGCAGTGGCAAGTGGGGTAATAGTATTGGGTTGATGTCAGCTTTGTAATGTCAGCTGACATCAAGCCCAGTGGTTAGTAATGGAGAGGCATCTATAAGACATCCCCATAAGTAATCCCATAGTCAAATGTAATAAAGACACAGAGTGAGTAAATTAAAATTGAAATAAAAACTTCCTGACCCTCTTTTACTCATTTATTAATATCCAAAGAAAAATAAAAAATAAAGACATCCTCATGTGTCTGCTGATAATCCATTTGTCCTGTGATAAGCCCAACTCAGCTACATGTGGAAGCTTTGCTGAGCGGTCAGATAAAATGTGACCACTCAGCCTGACATCCAGGGGTCACTGAGCTGTACGAACACAGCTTCAGTGATGAGAACTGATGTTAAGGTGACTGGAGTTCATAGATGAAATGCGGTCACCTCACCTATATCAGTCATTGTTTTGCTCCTTTTCTATGGACGCCCTTCCCACAAGTTGATATGATTTTTTTGCATCATTTTTACCTATGTTTTAGCGATTAGTTTTAATATTGTCTATATTAGTGTTTAACATTTTTGTTTCTAATTATCTTTAGTTTCATTATCATATCCCTGTTTCTGTTATGGCTTTTTTTTTGGACCTAATAATCACCATGGGGGACCTAACCCGAATGCAAATTTCATTGACTGCCTATACTAATTTTAGGATCTGCACCCTATCTATGGAACAATCAGAATAGATATCATGGCGTGGGGACCAATATGGAGAATATATGTGGAATTTATCCATCGTTTTTGCCTTTTTTTAATATTGCTCCCCTCTTGGGTATAACTTCCTTTGAATACATTTTTTCCATATATCCATTAATGCACATAATTTCAGAATTATATGTATCATTTTAGATCTATCCCCCCTGAATATTAGGGCCATTAAATGTACTTAATCCTCTTTTACTAGTATTATTTATATACTTTTGAATCTTATATTGGGTTTACATGGGCCTTTTTTCAGTACCCTATTTAGGCTAGTTTTACACTAGCGTATGGAGGAGCTGCGGAGGGAAGCGGACTTCCTCTGTGAAGCTCCGCCCCCTGCTGCGCCTCCTCCATTCAGCCCTGCCTCTTTCAGCATGTGGCCTGCGTACCCTATCTTTAGTATTGGGTACGCAGGCCGTGCGGATGTGTGCGGATGCTTCTGCATGTGTCTTTTTGATGGTGTGGCGACCACACCGAAATGCACGTTGTATTTTTGCTCTGGCTTTCCTATAAAGGAGTGTCAGGTGTGTTCACTCACGGTTGGTGATATTGGTCTTTTCCAACCACCTTGGTGAAGGAAGGAACTTGAGGAGTCCCGTGCAGCTCAGTCAGAATCCTGGAGTGGCAGCTATGGTGTCAGCGAGGAGTTCTTGCAAAGCTTGGAGGAGTGGCAGCTGTGGTGTCAGTGTGGAGTTCTTGCATAGCTTGGAGGAGTGGCAGCTATGGTGTCAGCGAGGAGTTCTTGCAAAGCTTGGTGGAGTGGCTGCTATGGTGAAAGCTGCACTCAGATGCTGGACTCTGTTGCTGGAAAGCTGCACTCGGATGCTGGACTCTGTTGCTGTAAAGCTGCACTCACATTCGGGACTCTGTTGCTGGAAAGCTGCACTCAGGTATTGGATCCGGTTGGAGGAAAAGATGCACTCAGGTGTCGGACTCTGTTGCTGGGAGCATTAGCAACAGAGCAAAGCTAAGTGGTGTTTCCCTGTTTGTCACTTTCCTCAATGTGTGTTTTAGTGCAGTGGTGGGATTGGTTTCTGCACCGTCCACTTCACTAGTAAGGGATTGGTTCAGGGCGAGCTAGGGATTTCAGGTATCCTGATAGGCGCCGGTGCGGAACCGGCCTAGGGATCGTTAGGAGTGTAGAGACACTGACTCAGGGGAGTGCAGGAGGTCTCCACATCCCCGTTCCCTATCGCAGGGCCACCATTGTAATTGTTTTCCTGGTTTTCCCCTTTATTCTGAAATTCACCCTGCTGGAGGCGGTGTATCCAGACATACGTGTACTACTGAAATTCGCCTGCTGGAGGCGGTGTATCCGGCTGCACGTTCTATCATTTAAATTCGCCCTGTTGGAGGCGGTGTATCCAGGGTCATGCGTGTCATATAAATTCGCCCTGCTGGAGGCGGTGTGTCCGGTCTCACGTGACCATGACAGTTAGGCAACCCTCATCTTGTTTTGTTTTTTTTGTCCATTTTCAGTTTTTGTCTGTCATTCAATTCTTTATACTATTTCATCTAAGTCCATTATAGGTGCTGGTGCGCATGCATGGAGACATCCCATTGCTTTGTGCCACTGATCGTGCCATTCCAGGGCGGCAGACTGGTTGCGTGACTGTAGCTCCACTCACGTGACCCATGTGGGTGCTGAAGTATGTTGTTGTAGACACTCCTCTTCCCGTGATGCCCTCGGTGACGCTAACCGCCATAATGTAGACGTTTCATGCGCCAATCAGCAGCACTGTCTCTAACCTTATGTCAATTAGTATATATTATGTGATTGGAAGCATTATAATTCTTAAGGGGCTCAGGTTTGCCATGATTCCACTCCCCCAGAAGAAGGCATGCCCGCTTGGCTCATGTACATTACTTATTTCTCTTTACTATGTGTCTTTTCAGCTGCGGAACTATGCTATCTAATTTGTGCTTACATTCTTGCCTTACTATATTTGTTTTGCACATGACATGACACTTCAATATACAGTAGAACTACAGCCAGTATATATTTTCAATGAATAGACAATCATGGTTCATTGCCAAATAACAAGCTGTATTTAGTTGTTACTGTAATTATTTGTACCTTGCCATTCTTTGGTGCCTCCTGCTACTAGCTTTCCACCATCATTTACCTGTCCTACTTGTTTTTAACATTCTGTAGTACTGTATAATAATTCAATAAAGGTTGTGGCTTTTTATCCAGTTCTGTGTGCGCTTTTCTCTTATATCTGCTTCCCCTACCACCATCCATCTGACCTTTGCTGCACTTCTACTGATGGTGTCCCATGTGGCAAAAGTTAGTGTCCAGAAACATGCCCATCCTTGTGCCCTACAGTTATAGTGCCTCATTAGTGTTATCCTAGTATTAGTGCTATTCTAGTATTGGGCCCCCAGAGTAATACTTCCTTTTTACAGTAACAATGTTCTCTTACTGCCCTTACACAGTAATAGTGACCCCCTACTGCACTCTCACTAAGTAAAAATGCCCAATGTCTTCCAAGTAAGTGAAAATCCCCCTTTAGTTCTCTGTTCAGTTACAGTGCCCCCACACAGTTATAGTGCCCCCACACAATTATAGTGCCCCTAAGTAACTTCAACGTAATAAAAGTGCACCAAAATTGATACAAATAAGACTTACCTAAACCCACTAAAATGAAAAAAAAAAAAAAAGAAATAGCTCACGCCATAAACAAGTATGATAGATGATGACGCTGCATCTAGTGATCTGCACTCACGTGTCAGTGTTCCTGAGGACACCAACACAGTTGAAATTGGCAAAAAGACACCAGCGTGCATAAACTTATTTCTTGTAATTTCCACTAGAAATGGTGATTAAATGGGATTACAATACAGTGATTTAATGGTTTCAAATGCCTTGGATAATTACAATCTATAGCAAATGTAAAATATTGAACCAGAAAGATCAACAAGACTCAATTGCTGCATTTGCATATTAAGTGTCAGACAGATAAGACATTCTTCCCTAGCCATGGCAGGATCAAAGGACATTGCTCGGAATCAATATTCAGTCTTTTCACTTATTCAGCATATTCTAGTATCCATTTCCATTCTGACTTCCACCCTGACTGTCACCATAGTCTTGAAGGGCAATCCATTTATAGAATAGCAACACACAAATAAAGAGCATGACACCGGCACAGGAGCAAACATTTCTTTGTTAAGCTATTCAGAATAGAAGAAGGTCAACAGCATAGAATACGTCGTATGTATTGTGAGCCATGTTTCTATACTGTGAACGTCCGCTATATACAGTGGCATGAAAAAGTTTGGGTGCCCCTGGTCAAAATTACTGTTATTGCCAACAGTTAAGCAAGTTGAAGATCTCTAAAAGGGTTAATGTTAAAAATGAAACATTTCCTTTATAGTTAAGGCAAAAAAACACATTGTGATTTCATATGTTTTAAAAATTACAAAAAGGAAAATGGTCTATGCAAAAGTTTGCCACCCTGCATGGTTAGTATCTAGTAGCTCCCCCTTTCGAAAGTCTCACAGCTTGTAAACACTTTTTGCAGCCATTCAAGAGACTCTTTCAATTCTGGTTTGAGGGGTTTTCATCCGTTCTTCACATCATCTGCGCAATTTTTTCTCTTATGTACAGCACTAAACATAAAATAGCTCTATACAAAATAGAACAGGGGTGGGAGATTACTTTTCTCAAGGGGCCACATGACAGACCGTGACTATTATGGAGGCCAAACCAACAATATAAAAAATTATTAATAATTGTATGACTTAATATTGAGCAGAATTAAGTATGCCTACATACAGTATGACCCACCACATAGCCCCCCTACTGTGACGTCCGTCCGCGGATCTGGGCTGCAGTAGGGACAGCACCCCGAGAAACCCCGAGACCCTTAACCCCTATACAGGGATCTGGAATTGTAGCAAGGCCAGGGGGTGGCTGTCTAGAAGCAGTGCACCAGAGCAGGACGGTCGCCAATATGGAAGAAGGCAGGGAACCAAAAACGTAGTCAGAAACTGGGCGAGCAGCGGAGGTACAGAAACGGCAGGCAGTGGCAGAGTCGAGAGTCCAGGCCAAGGTCACAAAACGGGAGAATAGTAGAGGGGTCAGAAATCCAGGCTGAGGTCAGAGTCAAACAATAGCAAATCACACAGTAGCACATAGGGGCACCAAGAATATATCCGGCGGCTTGCAAGACCAGTCCCAAGGTATTTGAGGAATCAGCTCCCGGACTGATGATGTCATCAGGACCGCCCCCAGGACCAGGCCAGATGGCGATGCACCAACCCCTCCATGTCCGCCAGAGGAGCGGAGCCTGCGTCCATCAGATGCCTGCGCAGGAGCCCTTTCTCTGTCGCCGCCATCACTCGGGGGTGAACCACGGCGCTTCCCAGTGGCCGAGGCAGGAACAGCAGTCAGCGAGTCTGACGGCGACGTGACAGTCCGGCGCCTCCTAGTGGCTGAGGTCGGGACAGCAGGCCCCGAGCCTGACGGCGACATGACAGCTACATACAATATGATCCCCCACACAATTCCCTCAATCAAAAGCCAAAGCAGTCAACCTGTGGGGCCCTTATACATGAAAACCATAGCAAAAAAACCTTAAAAATTATCTCTTTAGTTATTTATTTATGGTAGTTTAAAATTACAATGCAAAAAGACATAAATGCAGTGATTGCAGATAATAGAGCAGAAATGAGGGAGATAGGAACTAGTTTTACTCTTCATAATTCCCTTTCTGACAGCGGAGAATGGCACCCCCGCTCCTCGTCGACTGCCCCTATTTACTACTACTCTGACTGACCAGTCATCCTCTATAGGTGATCAGATTAAAGATTTCCTCTGACCCACTTCCTGTGGACTGATCTGAGCAGAAAAAAACCCTATGAAATTCCAATAAGAAACATATATCATGTCCTTATCAAACAAACAATAACCCTTCAGATCACAAATGGCAGTCAAGTGGCAGTGCAATTAAAACCACAAACATTCATATACCTCATAGTCACGTTTCTATGGACATGGACTATTATATTATATTATACTATGCTATTACTAATATACCTTATATGGCCTGAACAGTTGTCTACTTAGCTTAATGGCATCTTCCTCTGGTGCTTTTTCCCCTCTTTGGTCATTCAGGGATTCATCAGGGAATTTCATCAATCAAAACAAAAAAAGGAAACCAGAAGCCAAGGTTATGTGTCCCAACACATAGCTCCCTACATACAATATGAGCCCAAACACAGTCTACTTATATACACAGTATGAGCCCCCGCATGGCCCATTATATACAGTATGAGTGCCAACACATAGCCCTTATATACAGTATGAATCCACACACAGCCCACTATATACAATATATTAGTCCACACACAGCCCCTACATACATTATGAGCCCCCACAAAGCTTCCTATATACAAAATGAGCCCCCATATAGCTACCTAGATACAGTATGAGCACTCACATAACTCCCTATATACAGTATAAGCCCCACATTGCATACAGTATGAGACCCTATATAGCCGCCTATATACAGTAGGAGCCAACACATAACCTTCTATATATAGTATGATCCCTGATATAGCCTCATATATAAATTGAGACCCTATATAGGCCTCTTATATACAGTATGAGCCCGCACATAGCCTCCTATATATAGTATGAGCCCCGTATAGTATCCTATATACAGTATGAGCCCACACATAGCCTTCTAAATACAGTAGAGCCCCCACATAGCCTCCTATATACAGTATGAGCCTCTATATTGCCTCTTACATACAGTCTGAGACCCTATATAGCCCCCTATAAGTGATTGATTGCAGTTATTTATTCAAAAGGGTGTGCAACTAAATATTACGTTGAGGGTGCCAACAATTTTGTCTGGTACATTTTCGGAGTTTTATGTGAAATTATGTCCAATTTGCGATTTTTCTCGTTTTTTTTGTGTTGTTACACACACAAAGGAAATAAACATGTGTATAATAAAACGTGTAATTGCAATAATTTTCTGGGATAAATACTTCATTTTCTTCAATTTCATGAGTGCCAATACTTTCGGCCGAGACTGCATATATGCATAAATAGTCTTTCTGAGGTGACAGATTCCTTTTAAATCTTCAAATCTTATGCTTTTACATCATGTTGATTTTTGGAGCAAAATTATGTTTTGAATAATTTAATATGTCTTTTGGTCAGAGCTCTTTTCTTCATATTCAAGGAACCAATTACCCTTAGTCCATTCACATAATTTTTGATGTTTCCTGTCATGGACTCAGCTGTGTAGCTTCCTGGTTCACCATTCAGTAGAATGTAAAATCATACTTTTCATTAGTATGCTGGAAGAACCTTAGCTCCATCTAGGGGTGGTGGCAGGCAATCAGAATGTTATGTGTTCAGGACATAACCAGAACAGGATTTTTACCCTATTCAGGTAAAACTTGCATGCGTTTGTATGTCGTGAGTTCCCAAACTAACCCTACTGGTAACTGTAAGCATCCAGATTGTAATATTGTAAAACTATACCTATGTAGAGATTAAGAGGTCTGCAAGGATTGTTTTTAAGCAGTCTTTGACTCGATCTCGAACCATGGCGACTGGATTGATGAGCGATCTCTTGGAAGATTGATCTTGTGTAAGTCTAGATAGGTCGACCAAGTTCTTCTCTGCCATTATCTTAATAGTATCAAGCCATCAGGTTGCTGGCATTCCTCTTCGCCGCCTTCTCTCTATTCTTCCAACCATTAGATCCTTCTCCAGTGATTGCTCTTTTCGTATGATGTGTCCTAAGCAGGCAATTCGTAGCTTGGTGATCCTTGCTTCGAGTGACATGTCTGGCTTGATTTGTTCCAAAATTGATTATTTGTTCTACTTGTTATCCATGGTGTTGACAACATCCTTTTCCAGTACCACATTTCAAAGGCGTAGATTCTTCTTCTGTGTTATTTCTTTATCGTCCAGGTTTCGCATCCATATGTTACAACAGAAAAAAACCAAACTATTTACAAGCCATGTCTTTGTCACTAGGGAAATGTTCCTCGATTTGAAGACCTCGTCCAGTGACTTAATTATTGATTTGCCCACAGCTATTCTACTATTGACGTGCAGTGTAATTGCTACATCTTGAGTTATCATCGATCAGAGTAGGTTGAAGTCCTTTACGACTTCCAGTTCCCTGCAGTCCATCTCCAATGTGTCTCAGTTGTACCTGGCAGTACTCAATATTTTTGTCTTCTTTGTGTTGAGTGGTGGTCCCATATTTGAGCTTTCCAGCTTGATACTCCGTAATAAGTCCGTCATTCCATCTATGCTCGTTGCTAATAAAGGTCTCTAACTGTTATTTGGACATCTTATGATATTAATTAGCAAAGAATTTTGGTTCTATCAAATTACAGGAAGTTAAAAGGAGAATTTGCACTGTAAGGTTATGTTCACTTTTGTCGTATTTGCAGTGTTTCTTTTTTGCACCAAAGTGGTGGCAGGTAAAACGCTGCATTCCAAAGTACTTTTTTTGACAGCGTTATTACTTGCATTTTCCAGACACTTATTTGACAGCGTAAAAAGGGCTACAAAAATTCTAAAAGAATTGACATGCTTTATCTTGACAAAAATACAGCAAGGCTCAAAATACGCAGAGAAAAAAAATCCATCGTGTACATGAGATTTCATAAATCTCATTGATTATGCTGGCACTGTAAATACTGCATGTTTTATGCAGCACAAAAGCTACTTGTGAACATATCCTAAGGCTGCGTTTGAGCAAAGCAACACCAGTAAATTGAGTGTTTAAATGATTATACAATAGCAACATTATCCAATTGTTTGCTATTTCAAGAATACTCTGTCTGATTGGCCAAATATATGGTCTACTGATAATTATAAAAAAACTTTCTAATCTTTACTATTAGAAACAGATACATTTCCTGAATATGAAATTGGTTGCAGTTAGACTATTGGGAACCCCACTGATCCCAATAAGGGGAAGACTAGTCTCTTGATGACAGTTGATAAGGAGATAAGAAAACAGTGTTCATGTGAATTGTCTGTCATAGTGGTGTGGTAGAAATGCTATTAAGGTGTTTCATGGGAAATATATCTATTGAATTTTTGAACTTATTCAACAGATTTCCAAAGGTCTTTATTGCTGCAACTGTTGTCAGGCCAAATTCAATTCCAGATTGATGATCACTACACCAACCTTTGACTCTATATTCCTTTCCATTGCATTTCATTCATGAAGAAAAAAATACAATTTCATCTAGGTATATACATCTGTGTATAAAATATACTGTAGTTTTTTGGCTAAAATATTCTGTGTATTGCATACCTTACTTCACCCCTAACTTTATCTCTACATAGAACAGGAATACACTCCTAAATATTGAAATTCCTACATCAAGAAGATAAAAAAAGTTGTGGAGTTATGGAAATCACAGGATCCATAGACATGTTAATGACAAACAAGTGATGATTACGAAACAAAATTTTCAAAACATGCTAATGATATGCAAATGATGAAAAAAATTGAAACAACATTTACAATGCATCTTTATTTATAGAATATTTATCCTTCTTTGTGTTACAATTTCAATATTGTGGAGTGTATATCTAACAGCAGTGGGGGTTGGGCATTTCGAGAAGAAGGGCGGACAGACTCCACAGTCATTTGGTTTGCATTGTATTCCAGTCATTGACAAAACACCAAGAATTCTCCAGGCGGACCCCACCAGACACTATTAATTGTCTCCTGCGAGACTATGGTGAATGAATCTTTCACCTTCTTTCACACTAACCTCAGGTGTGTTCTTATTGTTTCCTGTTATTGTGTCATAACACAATATTTTGTATATTTTTGTTTCAAGTAATCACCCCTAGAACTAAAGTCAGGCTCACACGTGGGGCTTGTAAAGTGTTTTATTTGATTGATTATAGGAATTCCCATTCATACTGGGCAGTATGGTTGGATCCAAACATCTGGCGTATGTTCCCACCTAGTGTTAATGCAGCAGATTTTGTATCCACACCATGTCAATCTATCCTGCGTCTGTCAGTGCTTATTTCATCCAACTGAAAATACAAAGGGTTAAATGAGCAATGTACCACTTCTGAAATTCAAGTGTGAATATATCCTATAAGTTTTGTTCATATCACATCTAAGCCATCCATGTATGCATTGGGACCAAACGTGCCTCCCACTGCGACATATAATGACATTGTTGGGTCATTCCATGGTAGCTTACATTACAAAGATTATGGTAACTTACTTTCAGATGAAGGAAACCTATGGTAAAGTAACGCATTGTAACGCAAGTTAACAACAGCTTTGTGACGCAAGTTACTATATTGTGTTGTAACGTAACTTATCTTCATTTCTTGTTATAAAAACTGTTGTGTTTAACTTGAGAGGTTAAAATAAATTTGTTAACGTTACTTGGACCATGGTGTTTTAATACGATAAAAACAGTGCTTCTCCCCTGTTTACCAGAACAGAAAATTTGGCAGTCTCATGATGGACAATTGCATTTCCTTTTTTCGTAACGTAAGTTTCCAAGTAATAACACTATTTTGAATTTAATTTTATTGTTGAAAAATCAAACTGTGTTAATCTATTGAGAATAGTTTAATGTACAATATACATTCACTCATTTTTGTGCCTGCCTTCAAAGAACAGTCTGTAGCCAGTTTTTGGCTTGTGAATGTAACATAAGTTACCATGGAATGACCCAGTTCGCCACCGACTCCCATACCACGCAGTATTGTCAGGCAGTCGGGCAAGGCAGTGTGGGCACAAGCATACCCCTCATGCTTCTGGGTGTACCTCGGCTCCCTGGCGGGATGCCGCACACTGCTCTCTGGTTGCAAAAGGGTGGTTGGTCGCCTTTGTGGGTCGAGGCCCTGCCTTGCCCATGTACTCCATTCCAGGGGATGTGCCTCAGGATGGTACATCATTACCCTCAGCTCTAACGATATTCAGGGTCCCAGGACGCTGGGCTCCCCAACATCAGCTGTTGCTAAGAGACATGGGACGCTATGCCTCCTGGTTCAAGTATGTGGTGGGAGGTTCCTTTCTCTCCGCCCTCCTAGTCACTTCCTCTGTCTCTGGGCATAGGCTGTAGATTGAGCGCTACCTCCGTGGTGTCAGGTGATCAATGAAGGGGATATTTAAACCCTCTATATCCTTTTGTTGACTGCCAATTATTCTGATACACCTCATTAGTATGGTTGGTAGTTCTTTCGTGAGTGTTTCTGACTCTGGTGCATGGTGTCCTCTAGTTCCTACGTCCCTGTTGATGCTCAATGACCTTCTAAGTTTAGTTTTCTAGGTTCGTTTCTGCATTACCAGTATAGTTTAATGGTGTGTGACAGTGTGCTCAGCCATCAGCCTCCTCGGTATTGGCACATGGGAAAGGCTCTGCAAATGTCCCCCTACCTTTAGAGGGAAGGGGTGAAGAGTACCATGCCCCATAAGGGTGTGCATAAGCATGATAGCTTGCACCAAGTGGGTCTGGTATACTGCTGTTTCTGGTCTTCAGTCCTGTCATGTCATCACTACTCAAGTGTCACAAGCATACATATTTCTACTGGCTGTCTCTCCACAGTATAGCATAGTATGCTGTGGTAGTCCATACAGCAAACATTGCACTCAAACATCTAAGGTTTCTGGATGACAAGACTAAAATGAACAGAATTGTTCAAATAGTCAGTAGCAAAACAGTTCATAGTCGTCAATGCACAATGCTTTTTATTTTGCAACTTTTGGATTAAGTTATTTTTCCAGAACACAGAAAAAGAAAAAAAAGCCATCTGACAACAGTTTGAATGCAGGCTAGGCAACCTCTTCTAGGACCTATCTCCAGAAGGCCACTCTGTCTCACTGACACTTATCCTCAGTATATCGCTATCCCTTCTCTTTGGTCTCCTATCTTTAGGGTCATCCTCGAACGCGGCATTGTTCAGCTCTGACCTTTGGGTCCGCTCACTCAGCACTCCAGAACCTATCTGACTTCCTGCAAGAAAGCAATCACTCTCCCTAACACTAGCCCAATCCACTGTGGGCTAGTCTCAACCATTAAATCTAAACATTTCTACAGTCAAACTACACATATCTAACGCATTACATTATTTCTTACATTACTACACACTATACAGGAACACATAATATCAATGCCTATCACAATTTATATCACAATATTATTTACTGTAAGATCTGTAGACTAAGGGTAGAGACACACTGGTGTATTTCTCCTGCGATAATCGCATCGCACTGAACAGACTGGCCGACACCTGTCCTGACCTGAGCATGACAGCATGATGGATTACTGTGCAGCTGTCAAGCTCAGGTCAGGAGAGCAGACAGCCAGTGCGAGTTTTACAATGCGATTCTCGGACGAAAAATACGCCAGTGTGTCTCTCCCCTATGAGCCCTCGTGGGCAGGGTCCTCTCGCCTTCTGTATCTGTGTGTGCCTTGTATTGCTCATGTTTATTGTACTTGTCTATATTTGCCCGTTTCACATGTAAAGCACCATGTAATAAATAGCGCTATAAAAATGTATAATAATAACAATGAGATGCAAGACACAACACGTTTGGTGTCTTCAGGGGTAGGAACGAGAGTTCAGCAGCAGTCCATCTCCTTGCATATATGTCACAAAGGTGGGTACGCCCCTCACATTTTTGTAAATGTTTTATTATATCTTTTCATGGGACAACACTGAAGATATGACACTTTGATACAATGTAATGTAGTAAGTGTACAGCTGCTATAACCATGTAAATTTGATGTGCCCTCTAAATAACTCAACACTCAGCCATTAATGTCTGAACCACTTGCAACAAAAATGAGTACACCACTAAGGGAAAATGACCAAATTGTGCAGAAAGTGTCAATATTTTGTGTGGCCACCATTATTTTCAAGCACTTCCCTAACTCTCTTGGACATGGAGTTCACTAGAGCTCACCGGTTGCCAATGGAATCCTCTTCCACTCCTCCATGAGGACATCACGGAGCTGGTGAATGTTAGAGACCTTGCGCTCCTCCACCTTCCATATAAGGATGCCCCACATATGCTCAGTAGGTTTGGAGAAATGTTTGGCCAATCCAGCACATTTACCATCAGTTTCTTTAGTAAGGCAGTGGTCGTCTTGGAGGAGTATTTGGGGTCATTATCATGTTAGAACACTACCCTTTAGCCAAGTTTCCAAACGAAGGGGATCATGCTTTCTTGTGCGTCATCTTTAGAAGAGACTTCCTTCTAGGATGACAGCTATGCAGACCAATTTGATGCAGTATGTAGCATATGGTCTGAAAACTGACAGGCTGCCCTCCAACCGTTTTAGACTTTGCAGCAGTGCTGGCAGTACTCCTACATCTTTTTTGAAAAGACAGCATCTGAATATGATACTGAGTGCATGCACTCAACTTTTTTGGTCAACCATGGCATGGCCAGTTCCAAGTGGAACCTGTCTTGTTAAACCGCTGTATGATATTGGCCACCAAGCTGCATCTCAGTTTGGCAATCTTCTTACAGCCTAGGTTATCTGTATGTATAGCAACAATTCTTTTTTTCAGATCCTCAGAGAGTTCTTTGCCATGAAGTGCCATGTTGAACTTCCAGTGATCAGTATGTGAGAGTATGAGAGCGCTAAATTTGGTGTTAATACCTCAATCACACCTGAAACCTTGTAACACTAATGACCACATGGCACCAGGGAGGGAAAATGGCTGATTCAGCACAATTTGGCCATTTTCATTTATGGGTGTACTCACTTTTGTTGCCAGTGATTTAAATATTTATGGCTGTGTTTTGACTTATTTAAGGGTCACACCAAATTTACAGTTATACAAGCTGTTTATTAGATGTCCATAAACTGTCCAGTTTAATAAAACAAAACAGTCCCTTCTGGGAGAATGGATAAGAGACCCAAAACAGAAAATAAACAGTCCATATATAGCATGGACGCACCCATTTATATGTAAGACCTTCACTCAGCCTATGGCAGAGACTGAGCCACACAAGCAAGGTTTTTCACCTTGCGCAAACTATGTCATAATAATACAGATAGGTTTCCTTGTATCTTTCGTATCACGCCCCGGGGTGGGGATATGTGACCAGCCAGACCCACACATCTCTACGACTGCTAGTAAACCCGACCCTTGACACGCCTTATTAACTCTCTCAGCACTATACTATACTTCTTTTCCGGGATTACATCACTAAGGTTACCAGCCTCGATGATACATATCTCCCCTTGAGGACTTGTCCGAGGGGCCATCTTACAAAATATACATACAGCGGGTGAAACAGGTATTGAACAAATTACCAATTTTTTAAGTAAATATATTTCTAAAGGTGCTGTTGACACTAAATTCTCACCAGACATTGGTAACCCATCCAACTCACACAGGAAAATAAATCAACCATAGCTGTCCATAAACTAAGTTATGAGTCATAAAGAGAAATGACACAGGAAAAAAAGTATTGAACACATCAAGAAAGAGAGACGCAAAAACCATGGAGAGTCATGACACCAGCCACTCCGTCCATCCGATTTGCACAGATACCTGAATGAATGCTTACTCTTGAATGCTAGATAAGTAACACAGCCAATATCCGAGCTGTATGATGCTGATCAGATTTTGAGTTCTATACATATAGTAAGTACGCACATCTACCTGTACATCGGATGTCGCTAAGGCGTTATTAGAGAAATAAAAACAGATTTGAAGATTGACAACAAATTGGACCAACTTAGATCTTCTAACTAGAAAAAGAATTTTTAGCTGTTGGCTCCCCTCCAGAGGTAATTGTGACTATAAAGCCATGACAGCATTCTTCAACCTTTGTAACTATGTATCCAGCACTGCTGCACAAACTGTAACACCCAGTGCCTGTACAGGGCAAGGTCACACACAATAACTGCAGAGCAAGGTAATAAAGGCATATACACTGATCAGCCAGCACATTATATCTACTGACAGGAACAAGGAATAACAATAAAACTCATAGCAATGGTACCTGTCAAGGATGAAATATATTGGGTAACAAGTGGACGGTCAGTTCTTGAAGTTGAGACGTTGACAGAAGAACTGTCTGGCCTTCCAAAGTGACCCAAGAAAGGACACCCAATGAAAGTGAAACAGGGTTATGGGCATCCAAAGCTCATTAAGGCTATGTGCCCACGTTAGCGTTTTTAAACACTGAGAAAACTGGACTCCTTCCCAGAAACCGCGCATTTTATTTCCACGCCATTTTTGCACAAAAAACGCACGTTTTTTATGCATTTTTTTTCCACGCGGTTTCTGGGAACATAGGAAATGGCTAAAAATGCGCAGCTATGCGGAAAATAATGAGCATGCTGCGTTTTTAGCCGCTAAGCATTTTCTAAGCATTTAAAAACGCATGCTTTCGCACAAAAAGCCAAAAACACATGCAATTTAATGCAAAGCTTCTTTTAAGCGTTTCTGCAGCGTCTGATCCAGCACAAACGCTGCGGAAATGCTTAAAAAAACGCAACGTGGGCACACAGCCTAAAGGGGTCGTCCACACTCAGAAAAGTGGGCTTCAAACTCTGTATATTATCTAAAATAACAATTTAAGCAGGTACCTTCCCCGCTGCTGCCCTTATCTCTAAGGGTATGTGCACACGTTGCGGATTTGTGTGCGGATTTTTCCACGCGGAATCTGCAGAATCCGCAGGTCAAAATGCCTGCGTTTTACCTACGGATTTCTAGTGGATTTAATGCGGATTTCACCTGCGCTTTTACACCTGTGGATTCCTAGAATGGAATAGGTATAAAAACGCTGTGGAATCCGCACAAAGAATTGACATGCTGTGGAAAATAAACCGCTGCGTTTCCACGTGGAATTTTCCACAGCATTTTTTGTTTTCCATAGGATAACATGGTACTGTACATCCCCTGGAAAACTGCTGCGGATCCGCAGACAAATCCGCAACGTGTGCACATACCCTTACTGTTCGAGTCAAGGCACTAGATAATAAGTGAGATCAGCGGCTCGTGCACTGAGCTCAGCAGTGTGTGCCATCAATCTGGGTACAGCTGCTCAGCTTGGTGATCAACTAGAGATGTGAAGCGCGCTGTCGATGTAAGGTCACCACTATAGCCAAAACACTGAGGTGGGGGCAGCATTAGGGAACCAGTACTGGACCCAGGGAGGATCAGTACTTGCTCTGTTATTTTAGGTATTTTACAGAGTTTAGTGCTGACTTCCCTGTAAGGAGCATAATTTAGTTCATCCCATGCAAACTCACTGAAGAGCTCCTACAGCACAAATCAGAAAAGTACCAATACATACAGGCATCCCAGCTTGCTGCATGGTCACAGGCTGATCAATATGCTGTAAGGAGATGGACATACTGCTCACGTTCCCCCCTTGAAAAACAAGTTTAAATTTTATGTGGACTAATGTGAAATGTGATGTATAATATAAATTGTGATGTGTGTTAAAGGTGTTAGTAATATTGATAGTGTGCGTAGTTTGACAGTAGAGATAGGGAGAGTTAATTTCTGGGTCTCACCCACAGTGGGAGGGGCTAAGTTGAAGAGAAAGTGATGGTTTTCCTGTCAGGAAGGCAGATAGGGCCTGGAGTGCACAGAAAGAGAAACTAAGGTTCATTGTGAGCAGTGCCACATTCTGGGGTGTCCCTAAAGTGAGAGGAGACCAAAGGAACAAGATACCGAGATGTAGAGCAGAAGTGACAGAGGTACATATCGGAGACTGGTCCTGGGAGAAGACGCCTAGCTGGAAAGCCCAGAGTTTATGAACTTGAATGTAACGGGCCTAAGGCTAGGGTGACGTTGCGTTAAAACAGCCCGTTCAACGCATAGCGATCACGTTATGCTTTACCGCTAACGCAGATGATTCATCTGTGCTAGCGGTGACGGAGCCTCTGATGCTGCAACCCGTGTCCGAGGCGCCGTCACTGAATGCAAGCACGCGTTGGCGATGCGCCCTACAATGGGAGTTAATGGCAGCGTTAACGGACTGCGTTACACCACGTTATACCGTTACGGACTGCCTGAACCCAATGTGACCCCTGCCTAAACAGGACTGAGCACATGAGACGAGTAAAGTGCCCCAAGCGAATATTACAGCGTGTCGGCATAAAATTAAATAAATACCAGCCACACTGGCACCGTTATGGGGAAAAAAGGAGCGGAACTGGTGTCAGAGACACCGCACTGCACTTGCTCATAGAGCCAGTGCGCGTGTCCTGAGTACAGAAGCAGTGCTAAAAGATACCTGTGGAGCAGGGCAGCAGAGGTGACCATGCGTGCTTCAGGCGAATAGTGTCAGGGTCCAGTCCGCGCTGGAAAGTAAAGAGGCATAGGACCTGCGGACACTGAAACTGAATAATCTGCACGGGACCTATGGTCATGTGACTGCAAGGGGGCGGGGCTTAGCGTCCTGTATTCAGATAGGACAGGACACCATACAACAACTCAGAGTCAGGCAAAACAGAGGTCACAGCAGTACGGGCAAACGAGGTACAGGAGGGACAAACAGACGGGTAGTCAGACAGAGCCAAAGGTCATACACAAGAGGGCGACGTGGTACCAAGGGGACAAGCAGAGAGGAGTCGGTCACAAGCAGAGAGTCATACATGAGAGGTAGCGCAGTACAAGAGGGTCAGGCAGAACTCGTAACAGGGACAGAACCAGATCAAAACCGAACAAGCAAGAAAGATATCAGGCACAAGGCACACGTATACAAGAGGTCACTTAACTCAGCCGAGGGCAGGAGTATAACTGACACCGGACCCAGGTCCAGTGAGTACTAAATAGCCTCCTGCTGCCAGAGACAGGCAGCACAATTAACCCATAGTCTAACCAGGACGGGTCAAAGCGAAATCCCGTCCTGGATCATGACAGTACCCTCCTCTCAATGGGGGGCCACCGGACCCCCAGGTTTCTCAGGGTACTTGGCGTGAAAGGCTCGGATCAACCGATCCGCATGAACTGATCGAGCAGGAACCCACGAGCGTTCCTCAGGACTGTAGCCCTTCCAATGTATCAGATACTGAAGGGCGCGACAGACCAACCTGGAGTCGACAATTCGTTCCACCTCGTACTCAGCCTGCCCATCTACCAGAACCGTTGTCGGGGAAGATGATGATCCCTCCCCACTGGACCTCACAGGTTTCAAAAGGGCCTTATGGAAAACATTAGGGATCCTTAGAGATGGCGGAAGACTCAACCGAAAAGCCACCGGGTTAACTGCTTCGGTAATTACATAGGGACCTATAAACTTGGGTCCAAGCTTCGCAGAGGGGACCTTGAGCCTTATATTTTTGGTGGATAACCATACCTTATCTCTGACCTGAAACACTGGACCCACGGATCGTTTTTTGTCCGCAAAAAATTTAAATTTGTCCTGGGCCTTCGTAATGTTATTCTGGACCTCCCGCCATACCTCCCCCAACCGCTGGATCGTCTCATCCGCCCCAGGACACCCAGAATTCAAGCGGGAAAATTCTCCAAAATGAGGATGAAACCCATAATTGCAAAAAAAAGGAGATGTACCCGTAGACTGGTTAGTGCGGTTGTTAAATGCAAACTCAGCCAATGGTAACACAGAACACCAATCATCCTGTCGGGCTGAGGTCAAACAACGCAGAATTTGCTCCAGAGACTGATTGGTCCGCTCAGTCTGCCCATTAGTCTCTGGATGGTAGGCGGATGAAAAGGACAGACCAATACCCAACCTCCTACAAAAAGCTCTCCAAAATCTGGACACAAATTGCACTCCCCTATCAGGGGTACCCCATGCAACCGCACCACATGCTCCACAAACAATCTGGACAATGTTTCCGCATTAGGTAGAGCTGCCAAAGGTACAAAATGTGCCTGCTTACTAAACCTGTCCACTACGACCCAGACCACGGTATTACCCCTGGAAGGGGGAAGGTTGGTGATGAAATCCATGGACAGATGAGTCCATGGTCTCTCAGGAATTGGCAGTGGTACCAATTCCCCGGCCGGCCGGTTATGGGGAGTTTTCGCACGGGCACAAACCTCACATGCAGACACATACTCCCCAACATCAGAGGCTAAAGAAGACCACCAGAATATTCTAGCAATGGCCTTCCGGGTCGCTGAGATCCCTGGATGTCCACCCAGAACTGAGTCATGGAACTCCTGAAGGACCTTGAGACGAAACTGAGCTGGCACAAAAAGTTTATCCACCGGCTTAGCTGGAGGTGCAAGAGCCTGGGCTTCTCGAATCTCCCGTTCCAACACATTAGAAACCTCTGCCACCACCACCCCAGGCCGAAGAATGGAGGATGCAGGTTTCGGGGGGGACACCGGATCAAGACTGCGTGACAATGCATCTGCTCTGATATTCTTGGATCCTGGTCGAAAAGTGATCGAGAAGTTGAATCGGGAAAAAAAAAGTGACCATCTAGCCTGTCTGGGAGTCAACCTTTTAGCTGACTCAATGTAAGCTAGGTTTTTGTGGTCCGTGATTACCGTTATAGGATGAACAGCCCCTCCAAAAAATGCCTCCATTCTGCAAAAACCAGTTTTACGGCCAGAAGTTCCCGATTCCCCACATCATAGTTTCTCTCCGCAGGGGAGAACTTCTTTGAGAAAAAGGCGCAAGGTCTTAAATTGGTCAAAGTGGCGGGTCCCTGGGACAATACCGCCCCCACCCCCACCTCTGAGGCGTCTACCTCAACAATAAATTGTTGAGGGGTCCGGTTGGATAAGAACCGGGGCCGACATGAAACATTTTTTCAAAAACTGAAATGCCGCTACCGCTGCGGTTGACCAATTCTTGATATCGGCCCCCTTTTGAGTCATGTCTGTGAGAGGTTTAACCACCTGTGAGAACCCCCTTATAAATTTCCGATAATAATTAGCGAACCCTAGGAACCGTTGCAGACCCTTCAAATCACACGGCTGAACCCACTCGAGAATGGCCTGCACCTTATTAGGATCCATGCCATACCCTTCAGCAGACACGATGAACCCCAGAAAGGACAGTTCCTGAACAAAAAATAAACATTTTTCAAGTTTAGCAAACAAACAGTTCTCCCTGAGCCTTTGGAGAACTGCCCGAACATGACCAATGTGAGTCTGTTTATCAGGCGAGTAGATTAAAATGTCATCCAAATACACCACCATAAAACGTCCAATCAAATCGGAGAACACAAGATTTATGAAATTTTGGAAGACCGCTGGAGCGTTGGTCAGGCCGAAGGGCATGACCAAATTTTCAAACAACCCTTCAGTAGTGAGAAAAGCAGTCTTCCATTCATCTCCGTCCCGGACTCGGATAAGGTTATACGCTCCCCGTAGATCTAATTTCGAAAACCACTTAGCTCCGGACAACTGATTGTATAAATCAGGAATAAGTGGAAGGGGATAAGTATTCCTCACAGTTATTTTATTTAACTCACGAAAATCGAGGCATGGGCGCAAACCACCGTCTTTTTTTTTTTACAAAAAAGAACCCTGCCGCCACAGGAGAAACAGAATGACGAATATGTCCCTTACGGAGGCTCTCGGAAATATATTCCTTCATCGCAGCCCGTTCCGGACCCGAGAGGTTATACAGGCGGGCTTTGGGCAATTTAGCACCTGGAATCAGGTCACTGGCACAATCAAATGGGCGGTGTGGTGGTAAAACCTCAGCCTCTTTTTCGGAGAAAACGTCAGTATAATCTATCAGGCACTCCGGAATGCCTTCTAGACCCACGGACGACACAGACACAGAAACAAGACATTTCTCAGAGCAATAGGGACCCCATTTAACAATATCCCGAGATTCCCAATTAATCACTGGATTATGCAGCTGTTACCAGGGGAACCCCAACACCAGTCCCGCAGGCAGGTTGTTCAATTCAAAACATGAAATACGTTCCTGGTGTAAGGAACTCACTTTAAGGAGAAACTCTTCAGTACAAAACACAATGTCATTCTTAACCAGTGGTGTTTTGTCAATAGCAACAAGGTGAATCGGAGTTTCCAACCTAACTGTCCCTAACTTACACCTGGCCACCAAGTCAGAGTCAATAAAGTTCAGTGATGAACCGCAATCCACGAAGGCAGAAGTGGATGTGGAGACACCCCCACAACAAAGTTCCACTTGAAATGACATTTTAGAAAATGCAGAAAAGGGTACCTGAGAGCCTGGGTGACCTCCACGATAATCACCCGGGCTCAGTCGCTTGTTGGTTAGTGGCCGGGAGGGGCAATCCTTTTTCCAATGTCCAGACTCGCCACTGTGAACACAGCATTTCTCACGTGCCGTTGTCTCCTTTCTTCCTCCTTAAGGTTGATGGTTCCCATCTCCGTGATTTTCACTGAAGAACTGGCTCCCCTTCCTTGGGAGAATAATGATGTCTCGATTTGTATCACTCCCCTTACCCGTAACCTGCGATCCATTCGGACGGCCTGTGTCATAGCTTCCTCCAGGGCATCAGGTGGGGGGTGGAGAGCCAAGGCGTCTTTCAGATGCTCAGACAGGCCTCTACGGAACAACCCCCGGAGAGCGGCGTCGTTCCAGCAGACTTCAGCAGCCCCGCGTCTGAACTCTGAGCAAAACCACTCGGCTGAGTGTTTCCCCTGGCAAACATTCATCAGCCTGTCCTCAGCCATACGCACCCGATCAGGCTCATCATAAATATGCCCCAGGGCCTCAAAAAATGCATCCACAGTCATACGCTCAGGGGCCGTGGTAGGAAGGGAGAAAGCCCAGGCTTGGGGGGCTCCCCTTAACAGAGACATAATGACCCCCACTCTCTGACTTTCATCCCCAGAAGAGTGTGGTCTTAAGGAAAAAAAAAGCTTACAGCCCTCCTTGAAAACTCTGAAGTCAATTTTATCTCCAGAAAAGGTATCTGATAACTTCACTGGAGACTCAGGGGAAATTAATGTAACATCCCGAGCCCTCCATGAAAGAACTCCCTGCACAGTGTCGGCGATCAGCTGCTGAGACTGAGCCAGGACTCTTTGTTCTCCAAAGAGTTTCTGAGACATCTGCGTCAGATGCTTAACCTGTTCAGAAAGAGTGTGCACAGGATCCATCACACACACAGGTGAATGGGAGCAGAGAAAAAAAAATGGTATGGGTCAGTTATAATGTCAGAGACACCGCACTGCACTTGCTCATAGAGCCAGTGCGCGTGTCCTGAGTACAGAAGCAGTGCTAAATGTTACCTGGGGAGCAGGGCAGCAGAGGTGACCATGCGTGCTTCAGGCTAATAGTGTCAGGGTCCAGTCCGCGCTGGAAAGTAAAGAGGCATAGGACCTGCGGACACTGAAACTGAATAATCTGCACGGGACCTATGGTCATGTGACTGCAAGGGGGCGGGGCTTAGCGTCCTGTATTCAGATAGGACAGGACACCATACAACAACTCAGTCAGGCAAAACAGAGGTCACAGCAGTACGGGCAAACGAGGTACAGAGGGACAAACAGACGGGTAGTCAGACAAAGCCAAAGGTCATACACAAGAGGGCGACGTGGTACCAAGGGGACAAGCAGAGAGGAGTCGGGTCACAAGCAGAGAGTCATACACGAGAGGTAGCGCAGTACAAGAGGGTCAGGCAGAACTCGTAACAGGGACAGAACCAGATCACAACCGAACAAGCAAGCAAGATATCAGGCACAAGGCACACGTATACAAGAGGTCACTTAACTCAGCCGAGGGCAGGAGTATAACTGACACCGGACCCAGGTCCAGTGAGCACTAAATAGCCTCCTGCTGCCAGAGAGAGGCAGCACAATTAACCCATAGTCTAACCAGGACGGGTCAAAGCGAAATCCCGTCCTGGATCATGACAACTGGCAGACGAATACATGTCTCTTGCTAAGCAGGATTGTAGTCTGAAGCTGGATTGTGGTGAAGCATTGATAAACCGTGGCCTCAAACACACCTCCAGGCTGTGTAAGGGCTATTTGACCAAGAAGGAGAGTGATGGGGTGCTACGCCAGATGACCTGGCCTCCACAGTCACCAGACCTGAACCCAATCGAGATGGTTTGGGGTGAGCTGGACTGCAGAGTGAAGGCAAAAGGGCCAAGAAGTGTTAAGCATCACCGGGAACTCCTTCAAGACTATTGGAAAACAATTCCCGTTGGCTACCTCTTGAAGCTCATCAAGAGAATGCCAAGAGTGTGCAAAGCAGTAATCAAAGCAAAGGTGGCTACTTTGAAGAACCTAGAATATAAGACATATTTTCAGTTGTTTCACACTTTTTTGTTAATTATATAATTCCACATGTGTTAATTCATAGTTTTGATGCCTTCAGAGTGAATCTACAATTTTCATAGTCATGAAAATAAAGAAAACTCTTTGAATGAGAAGGGGTGTCCAAACTTTTGGTCTGTACTGTATGTGGCACACAGTAGTGATCATGAGGCTGGACATACGTGAGACAGTAATGATCATGAGGCTGGACATATGTGGGACAGTACTGATCATGGAGGCTGGACATACTGGTACAGTAGTGATCATGAGGCTGGACATACGTGGGACAGTAGTGATCATGAGGCTGGACATAAGTGGGACAGTAGTGATCATGAGGCTGGACATAAGTGGGACAGTACTGATCATGAGGCTGGACATAAGTGGGACAGTAGTGATCATGAGGCTGGACATAAGTGGGACAGTAGTGATCATGAGGCTGGACATACGTGGGACAGTACCGATCATGAGGCTGGACATAAGTGGGACAGTACTGATCATGAGGCTGGACATAAGAGGGACAGTACTGATCATGAGGCTGGACATATGTGGGACAGTAGTGATCATGAGGCTGGACATACTTGGGACAGTAGTGATCATGAGGCTGGACATACCTGGGACAGTAGTGATCATGAGGCTGGACATAAGTGGGACAGTAGTGATCATGAGGCTGGATATACTGGGACAGTAGTGATCATGAGGCTGGACATACTGGGACAGTAGTGATCATGAGGCTGGACATACGTGGGACAGTAGTGATCATGAGGCTGGACATACGTGGGACAGTAGTGATCATGAGGCTGGACATACGTGGGACAGTAGTGATCATGAGGCTGGACATATGTGGGACAGTACTGATCATGAGGCTGGACATAAGAGGGACAGTACTGATCATGAGGCTGGACATACGTGGGACAGTAGTGATCATGAGGCTGGACATACGTGGGACAGTAGTGATCATGAGGCTGGACATACCTGGGACAGTAGTGATCATGAGGCTGGACATACGTGGGACAGTAGTGATCATGAGGCTGGACATACGTGGGACAGTAGTGATCATGAGGCTGGACATACGTGGGACAGTAGTGATCATGAGACTGGACATACGTGGGACAGTAGTGATCATGAGGCTGGACATACCTGGGACAGTAGTGATCATGAGGCTGGACATACGTGTGACAGTAGTGATCATGAGGCTGGATATACTGGGACAGTAGTGATCATGAGGCTGGACATACTGGGACAGTAGTGATCATGAGGCTGGACACACGTGGGACAGTAGTGATCATGAGGCTGGACATAAGAGGGACAGTACTGATCATGAGGCTGGACATACCTGGGACAGCAGTGATCATGAGGCTGCACATACGTGGGACAGTAGTGATCATGAGGCTGGACATATGTGGGACAGTAGTGATCATGAGGCTGGACATAAGAGGGACAGTACTGATCATGAGGCTGGACATACGTGTGACAGTAGTGATCATGAGGCTGGACATACGTGGGACAGTAGTGATCATGAGGCTGGACATACCTGGGACAGTAGTGATCATGAGGCTGGACATACGTGTGACAGTAGTGATCATGAGGCTGGATATACTGGGACAGTAGTGATCATGAGGCTGGACATACTGGGACAGTAGTGATCATGAGGCTGGACATACGTGGGACAGTAGTGATCATGAGGCTGGACATAAGAGGGACAGTACTGATCATGAGGCTGGACATACCTGGGACAGCAGTGATCATGAGGCTGCACATACGTGGGACAGTAGTGATCATGAGGCTGGACATATGTGGGACAGTAGTGATCATGAGGCTGGACATAAGAGGGACAGTACTGATCATGAGGCTGGACATACGTGTGACAGTAGTGATCATGAGGCTGGACATACGTGGGACAGTAGTGATCATGAGGCTGGACATACCTGGGACAGTAGTGATCATGAGGCTGGACATACGTGTGACAGTAGTGATCATGAGGCTGGATATACTGGGACAGTAGTGATCATGAGGCTGGACATACTGGGACAGTAGTGATCATGAGGCTGGACATACGTGGGACAGTAGTGATCATGAGGCTGGACATACGTGGGACAGTAGTGATCATGAGGCTGGACATACGTGGGACAGTAGTGATCATGAGGCTGGACATACGTGGGACAGTAGTGATCATGAGGCTGGACATACGTGTGACAGTAGTGATCATGAGGCTGGATATACTGGGACAGTAGTGATCATGAGGCTGGACATACTGGGACAGTAGTGATCATGAGGCTGGACATACGTGGGACAGTAGTGATCATGAGGCTGGACATACGTGGGACAGTAGTGATCATGAGGCTGGACATACGTGGGACAGTAGTGATCATGAGGCTGGACATACGTGGGACAGTAGTGATCAAGAGGCTGGACATACTGGGACAGTAGTGATCATGGAGGCTGGACATACCTGGGACAGTAGTGATCATGAGGCTGGACATACCTGGGACAGTAGTGATCATGAGGCTGGACATACCTGGGACAGTAGTGATCATGAGGCTGGACATACGTGTGACAGTAGTGATCATGAGGCTGGACATACGTGGGACAGTAGTGATCATGAGGCTGGACATACGTGGGACAGTAGTGATCAAGAGGCTGGACATACTGGGACAGTAGTGATCATGGAGGCTGGACATACCTGGGACAGTAGTGATCATGAGGCTGGACATACTGGGACAGTAGTGATCATGAGGCTGGACATACCTGGGACAGTAGTGATCATGAGGCTGGACATACGTGGGACAGTAGTGATCATGAGGCTGGACATACGTGGGACAGTAGTGATCATGAGGCTGGACATACGTGGGACAGTAGTGATCAAGAGGCTGGACATACTGGGACAGTAGTGATCATGGAGGCTGGACATACCTGGGACAGTAGTGATCATGAGGCTGGACATACCTGGGACAGTAGTGATCATGAGGCTGGACATACTGGGACAGTAGTGATCATGAGGCTGGACATAGGTGGGATACATTAGTGAAGGCTGGACATAAGTGGGACACGTAGTGATCGTGGAGGCACCACATATGTGTGACACAATAATGACCGTGGGGCATCACGGGGTTTTCTGCACTTTCTAGGGATAATCGCATTTGAAATGGCTGAAAAGAGTGAACAACACCTCGCGTGCACGCAGCAGCTGGCCACAAGCCAGTGTAGGTGCCATGCTGCCTGTCACCCTGCTGGCAGCACAGGAAGGGCAGGCGCTGGGTGCACCTTGCTGTACCTTGCACTGAGGGTCCCGCCCTCACATTCCTGCCGCCGCTCCTCCCTCACACGCCTCCATGTCAGCATCCTCGGTATAATGGGAGGGCATTGCTGGCGAGGGCTGGAGATGGGCGGCTGGGAGTGCAGTGCCCTTCAGCTGGAGGCGGAGAGGAGTGGACGCGCAGGTGAGGCGAAGGTGTGGAGGAGCAGAGGCTATGAGGCACAGGGCTGACTGAGCAGGATGGCCAAAGAGCTGAGCCAGGAAGAGGTGCTGGATTTCCTGTGCCAGGCTGGAGGGAAGGTGGCCAATGCCTCCCTGCTGGCACACTTCAGGCGCTTCCTGAGGGACCCGCAGGCGCCGGCAGAGCAGCTCCTCAAGCGCCGGGAGAGGTTCAAGCGCTATGTGAACTCGGTGGCAGTGGTGAAGCCAGAGGGAGCTGTCAAATACGTGCTGCTTCGGAGCCGCTATCGCGATCTGCTGGGAGAGGACTTGTCGCGACCGCCGACTCCGCTGAAGCCTGAGGTTCAGGTGCCCGCTGTGCCGCATGGAGCTCAGGTACGTGATGGCAGTGCATGTGGCCGCCAAGGTAGATCTGCACAAGTTCCTTGCCACCAGGGTGCTGTCCTTATCTCAGATGTGGAGGGAAATGCTTGGGAGGCAGAAGTTTCTTCTCATCATGAACCATCTCAGTGGACTTCAACAGCTACTACCCAAGAGTATACATCCTCTTGCCCCACCTCATCACCAGCCAGCAACACTCAATTCCCCTCAAAAAATGGGCATTCACTGCAAGGAAGCCCTTCCATGGAGTATAAAAACAGTCCACCAGTCATCAGAGCTTCAGCCCAACACCCACAACATGCTAATACTTACCTGTCAATCTCCAAGACCTCATCACCAGCCAGCAATACATCCTCACCACAAAATAATAAGACTTTTTTGCACAGAAGCCCATCCATGGAGTATAAGTCCAGTCCAACAGTGATAAAAGCTTCACCTCACCACCCACAATCTGCTAACACCTACCTGTCCACCTCCAAAACTTTTGAAAATATTGGAACTTCCCTGCACAGAAGCCCATCCATGGAATATAAGACCAGAGCTTCATCACACCACCCACCACCTGTTAATACCTACCTGACCTCCTCATCAGCCAGCAAGGAGTCCTCACCTTCCAACAAAAGTAATTCTTCTTCAAACCATCCATACCACAACCAGTCCTCCCATCCTGGAAGCCTTGACATTCCTGAGATTCCCTCCCAGGTTCCTGGTGGACATGTTAAAGCCTCACCTTTTGGACAAAGGAAAACCGAATCTACTAATCCTGCTTTTGTAAATGTAACTAGCAGGGATCAGGAGGGACAAAGACTTGGATGCCATGCCTGTACTGAGCCAAAGTCATCAAATTTCCACTTAAATGGTACTTTTCGGGAGCACGAAGACTATAAGGACCCTGTACAAGATGACCAGCAAATGCTTACTTTGTATAATGAGCTGCCACCTTCTCCTCCTTCATCCAGGTATATAGATTCACTACACCCTTCCCCCTCCCTGCCGTTCCCACATGGATCAAGCATTACTCCTTCAGATGTTCAGTTAGAAGGTTATCAGTCAGCGAGTCACAGTCCCTCTCCTCCGCTACCTCTCTATGATATACATGAAATGTGGATGTCTAAAATGCCAGTCTTTAGAAGCATCAGATGCCAGCTTTCCTTGCAGGATATGGAGGACTTTGTGGATCAGGAGAGCTATGGAAGTGAAGGGAGTGACAGTGGGGAAGGAGCTGACTGTGACACAGAGCACAATATCGATGAAGACCCTTCCAGTGACTCCAATAATGACAGATATGTACATTACATTGAACAGAAATGTGAGACCACTAGGAGATGTCCTCCTGGTAGAAGGTTCCTCAGCATCAATGAGCAATATGATAAATTAAAAAGTGCTGCCCCCATCAATTTGAAGGACACGTTGGCTGAATGTGGAGTAGTATCTGCTGAACCTATGCTAACAAATGCGGAGTACAGTAAATCTCCATACACCACCAAATCTTTTCTCACCGACCAAGCTCCTATCTTGTTTGCACTGGCTGGGAACCCACCAAGGCATAAGATGAGTGCTCGTATGCGAGATGTAATGTCCTCTTCTGATGATGAACTCATTGAAAGGGATTATAAAAAGAGGCGGCGTCCATCCAGAGCTAAAAGACCACCTAATATTGTGTTGGCTACTCCACAGCCAGATGTAGACTTGCTGCTAAGAGTGAAGCCTGTGAGCTCCAACCATTTTATTACATATGATATCCAAGACCAAAAAGCTCTCGTTTCTCAAAATGAACCCAAAGTGAATACGGAATTTGTTTTTAAAAAGACTTCTAGTTATAAATCGTCCACCGTCTTTCCCTTGGATTCAGTGGAACATGACTGGATTATAAAGTCGTCAACGGGATCTTGGCTTCATGTGTATGGTTTGTTCATGCAGGACCCAAGCTTAGCATTGCGGAAAGACTTCATCTCTGGCTTCACCGCTTTTCACTGGTTTGCCAAACACGGTGCTACTGACATGTTCCACAAATTTGTGGCTGGTGCCAAAAAGGCCGGGATTTATCTGGATGCTAACGTCAAGTCCAATGGGGGATATACTCCTTTACACATAGCCGCTATCCATGGGCATCATAAATTAGCAGCCATGTTAGTAGAAAAACTCAATGTAGATGTGAGGATGAGGGACAATAGTGGTAAAAGGGCCTGGCAGTACCTGAGCTGCAACACTTCTGGAGAACTATGGCAGCTCTTAGGAGCACCGAAGGGCAAAACCATTTTTGCATCTCGTGCCTTAAATATCGCTAGCAGTACAAGCACACAAAACAAATCCAGCCAGATAAATAGAAAAACGTCCTTAGCTGCTTTTATGAAGCCTCAGCATCAGAAATGGAAAGCAAGCAATCACCCTGTTGTGAGGGAAAGAGAAATCTACAGTGACTAAGTCAGGAAAACCTCTGAGTTACACTTTTCCTCCTTGTTTGTTTGAGCTGAGGGAGTAAAGCTGTGCTTCTACCGGCGGGCCTGGTGTCTGCCGGCGGGCCTGGTGTCTACCGGTGGGCCTGATGTTTACGTCAAGTGGGAGAATGCTTCTTGCAGGCTGTGCCATCTATGCTGTAGATCATTGATAGAACAAAATGTTGCATGATTAATAGGGTTAAGCTGTCTTTTTTTTTTTTTTTTTTGTGGGAGTCTGATTCTCAGTCCAATGTTAAAGGGATTGTCCAGGAATTTAAATAAAAAATGTATTCAACAGCAGGGGATGCTGTAAAATATAACAAAAGCTCACCTGTCATGCCCTGTTGTTCCAGTGGTCCTCGCTGGTTTCTGTATACTTTGCTGCAGCAGTCACATGCCATATATCCGTGTGGTCACAGCAGACTATTACTGACCCCAGTGGGGATGCTTGTATGTACAGCACAAGACTGCTGTGTCCAGTGATTGGCTGCAGTGGTTATGTTGATGTACAGCTTGTGATCACTGCAGCAAACTAAATAAAGACTGACGCACAGGCAATGGAGATGCCGAGAAACTATCCAGTGAGCATTACTTTTTTTTTTGTTCCATAGTATGCCTGCTGTTAGAAAAATATATCTTGGACAACCCCTTTAAGGTGGCCATAGATGTTACCTCCAACCTGTGGTTCTTCAGTGATTGTAAAACTCCAAATCCCAGAGGGTCAGAGTCCTGACAGCTGGTATCTATAGGGTCTCAATAGACCAAAAGTCACAGATCACTGCCATAGATATTAAAGGGAACCTGTCAGCAGGATTGTGCTGAGTAAACTACACACGCTATCAGGTCAGTGCCGTTATACTGATTAATATGATACCTGGGTTGATGAAATCCATCTTGTGGTTGTTGTTTAATCTTTATTATCAGTTTTCAGTTAATGCTCTGGGGGCGCCCTGTGGGGGGGTCTTCGTGTGGTGTTCTGATTAGGTATTCACCAGTATGGCTTCTGATAGGTTACAGATCCCGGCAGTGGCACCTGCGCTGCAGCATAGTCGCATATTTCGTGTGTCAATAATATATTTTATTCACGTTATTCAGCTTGAAAAAAAAAATTAATTTGAAAATGGTGCCCGCGCAGTAGCTGCTATTGGTGTATATAGCTGTGATCCGATAGCTTCTATTGCGCATGCGCCGGCTGTCTCTGAGCTGCTACTGCGCAGGTGCGAGCTGCGCCATCTTGGAGGAGGTTTTTTTTTTTTTTTTTTTCTTCTCCAGTAAGATGGCGCTGCCATTTTTTGTAGCTGAATAACGTGAAGAAATGTATTAGGGCGTGTGCATATGTTTCTGCTGCGGTGTACACTACCATTATAATCAATGGAAAACAAAAACTGCAGTGCACACGGTGCAGAATTTTCCGCGCGGGTTTGCTGTGGTTACAAAGCCGCAGCATATTACTACTTTGTGCGGAATCCGCAGCGGTTTTACACCTACCCCATTGTCCAGGTGTCAAACCGCAGGGGCAAAATCCGCGTGGAAAATTCCACAGCAGAATCGGCAGCGTGCGCACACATCCTTATTGGCACCTAAACCGTGATTATGCTGCAATGCAGGTGTCACAGCCGGCACCTGTCTGCAGAAGATTTGTTTTTTTTACATATGTACAGATATTCATTATGTAAACTAGCGGGCAGGTCAGTGAGGGATCAGCGACATGTCAGCAGTCTACATTCTGAATACTTAAGCAGAGCACCACATAAAAACACACACGGACACCCCCCCCCAACAACCACAAGACGGATTTCATCTACCAAGGTATCATTTTATTCAGTATAACGGTGCAGACCTGACACTGTCTGTAGGTTACTGTGCACAATCCTGCAGACAGGCTTCCTTTAAGTGGCTGATTTATCAAAGTGTTTATGCTAGACTTCTGGAGTAAAGCACATTGAAAAATTGCAAAATTTTGCAACACTTGTTCTTTTCACGCCCCATTCCAGCTGGCTTCACTAACGTAGATTGAGCATGGGTGGGTTGGGGGTGGCAGAACTTTTCAAATGTATCAGCCATGGCGTAACGTACCTCAGAAATGTACTCCGGTAGCATCTCTGGCAAGGCGTACTCCCCTGTAAAGTATACCACTTAATGAATTAGGAGCATCTTACTCGTGAACGCCCATCATTAAGGCTCTTGTGAACCATGCTGAACTTTATGAATCGGCCCCTTAACCCCTTCACGACATGCACACTGTATTAGTACTGCGCATGTCGTGTCTCCCCCTTTGATGTAGGCTCCGGCGGTGAGCCCACATCTTTCCTGGCAGATGTCAGAGGCATATGTCAGCTGTTCAAAACAGCTAACAGCCACTGTTAACCCGTAAAATGCCGCTGTCAAACTCCTTGACAGTGGCATTTAAAGCGCGCTTCCGGCAAGTGCGCCGGAAATCCTGCACATCGGTGACCCCGTCACGTGATCGCAGGTGACCGATCGGTTGGCATGACAACCAGAGGTCTCCAACAGAACTCTATGGTTGTCACTGCCGGATTGCTATGAGCGTCGCTCGGTGGTCAGCGCGCGTAGCAAGTGAGCAATTCTGATACATACCGGCAATCTGATCTTCACCTGTATGTAGCAGAGATGATCGGATTATTGGAGCTTCTAGTCTCCCATGGAAACTATTGAAGTGTGCCAAAAGTAAAAAAAAAAGTTTTTTAAAATATTAAAAAAATATAAAAGTTTAAATCACCCCCCTTTTGTCCCATACAAAATAAAACGCTAAAAAAAAAAATCAAACATACACATTTTTGGTATCCCCGCGTTCAAAATCACCCGATCTTTCAATATAAAAAATAATTAACCCGATTGGTAAATGGCATAATAAGAAAATTAAAAATGTCAAAATTAGTGTTTTGGTCGCCGCTACATTACAATAAAATGCAATAACGGGCGATCAAAAGATTATATATACACCAAAATAGTATAAATAAAAACGTCAGTTTCACATGCAAAAAGTACATCCTCACCCAACCCGAGATCACGAAAAATGGAGACGCTACAGGTCTCGGACAATGATGCAGGTTTTTTTATTTTTTTTAACAAAATTTTGATTTTATTTCACCACTTAAATAAAAAAGAACTTAGACATGTTTGGTGTCTATGTACTCGTAATGACCTGAAAAATCATAATCGGAGGTCACATTTAGCATTTGATGAACATGGTAAAAAAAAAATCCAAAAAACAATTGTGGAATTGCATTTTTTTTTTTTGCAATTTCACACCACTTGGAATTTTTTTTTTTTCTGTATTTTGAGTACACCAAATGCGGTCGTTCAAAAGTACAACTCGTCACGCAAAAAACA
This sequence comes from Dendrobates tinctorius, assembly GCF_039654945.1. Classification (NCBI taxonomy): domain Eukaryota; kingdom Metazoa; phylum Chordata; class Amphibia; order Anura; family Dendrobatidae; genus Dendrobates; species Dendrobates tinctorius. The sequence goes on along the minus strand of NW_027361679.1, from coordinate 48,483,753 downwards.
AGCCCTCACATGGCCATATTGCCGGAAAAATAAAAAAGGTATGGCTCTGGGATGAAGGGGAGCGAAAAACAGAAACCCAAAAACGAAAAAGGGCTCCATCGTGAAGGGGTTAATGTTTCGACTCATGTATATATGATGGATATTAAGGATCCGATTCATCAAGACTAAAGTGTTACACCTTCTAATCTGATGAAGGGTGTGCTGGAGTAAGATGTGCCAAATGAATTAAAGGGAATCTGTCAGCACGATTTTGCTAAGAAATCTGAGTGGCATGATGTAGAAGCTGATACCTTGATTCCAGGGATGTGTCACTTACTAGTCTGTGTGCTCCAATAAATCAGTGTTTTATCTGCAGGAGATTATTGCTACAGGACTAGGTGTCTCGCGCCTCCTAGGCAACTGCTCTGTGTAACCCCACACCCACCACTGGTTAGCAGCTTTCTGGCAATGTAGGCTCAGAGTGTACACAGAAATCTGCCAGTCAGTGGTGTGGGCGGCGTTATATAGGGCCCAGCATTCTGATGAGCCCTGCTAGATCTGCAGCAGAGAAATCAGAGATTGTATCAAAATAACAGCAAGTAGACCAGCAAGTGACACATCGCTGGAATCAGGGTCTCATGCCCAACACCCAGTGCTGTGGAGTTGGAGTATAAAATGGACCGACTCCTAAAATATGTATAAATATATAATAAATTGGGTATAGTAGTATGATGAAGGACGTGCTGTAAGTGTTTCTATAAGAATTTAGGAAATTAATGTCCTAATATATGTCTGTTCTGTTCCTGATCTGAGCTTTTACTGGAGATGAATCTGTGCTGCACTTTATGCACATGCTCAGTAGTGACCAGTGCTGTGGGGTCAGTCAGGGAAATTGAGGAGTCGGGAGGGTTGGCTTACCAACTCCACAACCCTGCCTACAACGGGCTGCTCTCGGATTACGTAACACATACCTGCTGACATATTCCCTTAAGAGGTGTGTGCTTAATGATATTGGTACATATTTCAGCTGCCGGTGTATGAAGTGACCAGACCACATTTCTGCATTCAGTTACCACATCTTTGTGATGTAAATTACAATGAATTTATCAGCTGTGTTTGGCCCCTTCCAAGTAAGCGTCACACAAAAAGCACAAATATCCTGAAATAAAAAGTAGCAGAGCTGGCCGGGAGTTTGTAGAAGGGTAGAACTCCAGAATTATGGTGAAAACTCTGAGGAATTGGCTCTCAAACGTCCAGCAGATCCTTACAAATGTACTGGATCTCCAGACACTTACGGGATGTTGGTGGCCACTCCAAGGATATTGTTAAGAAACATCTCATGTATCTGTGTGTGGATAACAGGTCCGTGTGTAATAGAACTTGAAGGGGTTATATCATATGACATTTTTTTATTGCCCCGAACAATGCCCACAAGTTGTTTGTGTTATGGCTAAGTATCCCCATTCACTTCACTGTAATCATGCCGTGATACTAAACACAACCCATTGCCAGGTGTGGTGCTGTTTCTGGAAGAAGGCAGCCATGGTTTTTTTTTTTTTTTTTTTTATCACGTTCATCCCCTTTTAGGCTATGTGCACACGCTGCGGATTCACCAGCGTATTTTTCTGTGCGGATCCGCAGGTAAAACCACAGGTAAAATGACCTTCGGTTTGACACCTGGACAATGGAATAGGTGGCAAACTGCAGCTGAGTCCGCAGAAAGAATTGACATGTCATTTCTTTCTGCGGATTCAAAACCGCAGCTTTTCCTGCAGTGAAAAAACTGCAGCATGTGCACAGCAGAATGTAAATCCCATAGACTGTAATGGAACTGTACACTGTCTGCAGATCTGCAGAGGCAAAATCCGCAGCATGTGCGCACACCCTTGTGACCTGTCGCGTAACAGCAATTTGCAAACAACTTGTGCCATAGGAAATCGTTAGCGACGAGACGACGCAGTGTGTCACTGTGCTTTCAGTGTTGTGCCATACATGTCGCCCCAGCCGCCTTCTTACAATAGATGTGTGATCATTGTGTATCTTTCTTCTGAGCTCTCCCCCTCTATACGAGGAGGGCTTCCATTGGCCCTTTACAAGAAATCCAAATTAGCCTGCAAGAACAGATCAGTGGAAGACGAGAGAAGATCAGGCTCCATTAGTCTAGGAATTACCGAAACAGCACAGCCGGCGCATACTTTTTCCATAACTCCAATAGACTCCAATGTAGAGTGCTTCACATGCTTTACCTACTGTCTGCCAGCATATACATGACACCAAAAATGGACTAACCCTTTAAGCATAATCTCCTCTTAGACAGTGGAGGTAGATAGACTAAGCGCCTCTAGTGCTCTGATATAAATTCACACCTCGGGATTGGAGCTGGCGGAGCACGTTGTGGCATCAGGGTACGCGGCTAGTGCTGCGAGATCAGTGTCCAGTGCTTGTCTGCACATTCGGATCTAGGAGTGTGAATTTTGATTTTTGATGAAATTTTACTCTAAAGTTTTTGCTAGGATACTACATCTGTTAACCCCTTATTGTGCTAACAGTTCAAATTCTGGTTTAAGTAGGTATTAATTTGAAACGCGCTGGACTTTGTCAGTGATGGTCTCTGTCGCTTTACCGAATATTCCGTAATGAATACTGCACAACATGCATCCCGTGCCCCCGTTTGGTGGCTAGGTACTACCATGCACCGAGTCTTCCCCTTTTGGACATCTCCAGTAAGCATGAGCCATGCATGTAATCTCTATATCATGCTGTAATTCACAGACCAAAGTCAACTTTTTTTTTTTTTTGCTTAATAAATTGCAGAGTTTGGAATATTTTTGATGGTAATAATATTTTCAAGGTTATTTTGGTACGTGTTCCTGACATTGATCTATAACGAGCTGGATCAGAGGACATTACTCTTAGCAATATACTGTGGTTCACCTGCTATTGCTTCTTCTTACTGTGCTTGTCTGCCATCTGCGGAAATATACAATTTACAAAAAAAAACTTTTATTTCATCTGGAAAACCTTGTCCATAGGCAGTTTGTATTGATTTTTTTCATAGTCAAGATGTGGATACAAACAAATGAGAATTCTAAGAATTTTCCTTTATTTCTTTCTTTTAGGATAAAAAAAAAAAGCATTAAAATCTGCACCTTGCAAACATGACAAAAATCCCTGTGTATCATGATAGTATGTCCAGCATAGCAATAAGTGTCCATGCATGGACAGGTGACTGTCTCACCTATACTCAGTATGGATGTCTTTACTACTGTATTCTTATTTGTGTGTAGAAATGTTTGTAATTTTTTAAGTGTTTATTGTACATTAAATAAGGTTTTTTTTAAAAAAAACAAAACAAAAAAACAGATCTATTTGCCCTTTTTCTTTACGACTACTTTATTTTACTCAGTTCACAACTACTCACTGTATGGAGTTCATATCCAGTTAAAGCGTTTTTTGATTCCAGGAAACTTGTTTCCCTAGGTACACTTTGTGGTAAAGAAACAAATGTTCTACTCACCCTCTCAGGTCCAGCACTAAGTCTCTGACCCTGCCACAGTGTCTGTCATTGTCTGCAGTGCTAACGTCACGTCAACATCGCTACAGTCATTCATTGAGTAAGCTCATGTAGATAACGTAGCTCATAGCCTTGCTGCAGTGCTGTCGTCATGATATCAATGCGGCAATGTCATGCTGTGATGGTCTTTGATAGGGGAGAGAGGCCTGAAACTGTCCCTGGAACAGGAACCCTAAAGGTACTGTCACACTTAGCGATGTACCAGCGATCCCGACCAGCGATATGACGAGGTCAGGATCGCTGGTACATCGCTAAGTGGTCGCTAGTGAGCTGCCACACAGGCAGATCTCACCAGTGACATCGCAGAGGATGGGGGTCGCTACTTACCTGTCACACCAGGCGATCCTGCGTCCTCCCGCCCGGCTCCACGCATCGCTCGTCTTCACAGCAGGAAGCTGACGACGAGAAACAGTCCAGCCTGTTCTCGCGCGATCAGCGATAACCAGCGGGGGAGCCGGTCGTAGGTAAGTATCACACACAGAGATATCGCTAGCAATATCGCTATAACGTCACAAGTTATAGCGATATTGCTAGCGATATCTCTTAGTGTGACATGCCCTTAACTAGCCCTATCCTGGGGGTACTGTTGATGGTAGAGAAGCCCGGGTCTCCAACCTTGCTATGCTCCTGTTCAACTCTATTCTGTCCTGTCCCCCACCCCATGAGGCATGGGACAGAAATGTAATGTAAACAAGACACAAAGGCAAAACAGGGATAACATAAAGCCTATATCATACAAAAGCACAAACCAACAATAGGGAGGAGGATAGGGACAGGGAGGATTAAAGTAAATGGGAGCAGCGACCAGGAAATAAACAAATGTATTACAGCAAACCACAGAACACTACTACAACAACTCTACTAAAACCACTTAGCTTTGGAACCCAGCACAGGAAGACAAATCTTTCAGTGGCAGAGCTAGTAAATGATAAGCAGTTACAGCTGAGAACAACCAGACTGTATGGTCTCAGCCAGCATAGAAAGTGTCTTTAACCCCTTAACGACCGCCGATACGCCTTTTAACGGTGGTAATTAAGGGTACTAAAACCACAGCGCCGTTAATTCACGGCGCTGTGATTTAAGTGAACAGCGCCCCCCAGTGTTGGATTTTCTCCGGGGTCTCGGCTGCCAGGGGTAGCCGAGACCCCAGAGAACATGAATCGGTCAGTTTTTACTGACCCCCGCTTTTGCGATCACCGTTATTAACCCTATAACAGCGACCGCAAAAAAAAAAATCGCGATTTTACATTTAATTTCTCTCTCCTCTGATGTGATCGCACATCAGAGGAGAGAAATAGGGTCCCCGATCCCCCCCCGGTACCTCTCCGTGGCCCTCCGTCCCCTCCCGGTGGTCCCACGTCCCGCCGGCATCCTCCGATGGGCGCCGCCATCTTGAAAATGGTGGGCGCATGCGCAGTGCGCCCGCCGGGAATCTGCCGGCTCGGCTGGCAGATTCCATTCATTATTTTGATCACTATGATAAATGATCATAGTGATCAAAATAAAAAAAAAAGTACATAACCCCCCTGTTTATCACTCCCTTATATAGGCCAATATAATGAAATAAAGAAAATATTTTTTTTTTCAGTTTTCCATTAGGGCTAGGGTTAGGGTTGGGCTAGGGTTAGGGCTAGGGTTAGGGCTCGGGTCACGACTAGGGTTAGAATTAGGGTTAGGGCAAACTAGAATTAGGATTAGGGATTAGGGTTAGGGGTGTGTTGGGGTTATGGTTGGAGCAAGAATTGAGGGGTTTCCACTATTTGCCAACTTTGGGGGTCTAAAAATTGGGGGTCTAAAAAAATCACTTTTGTGGAAATAAAAAAAGACTTTTTATTTTCACGGCTCTGCGTTTATAAACTTTTGTGAAGCGCTTGGGGGTTCAAAGTGCTCACCACACATCTAGATAAGTTCCTTAGGGGGTCTAATTTCCAAAATGGGGTCACTTGTGGTGGGTTTCCACTGTTTAGGCCCATCAGGGGCTCTGCAAGCGCAACATGATGCCCGCAGACCATTCCATCGAAGTCTGCATTCCAAAATGGCACTCCTTCCCTTCTGAGCTCTCCCATGCGCCCAAACAGTGGTTCCCTCCCACATATGGGGTATCGGCGTACTCAGGACAAATCGCATAACAACTGTGCGGGTATGATTTCTCCTGTTACCCTTGTAAAAATAAAAATTTGGGGGCGAAAAGATCATTTTTGTGGAAAAAAAAATGGATTTTTTATTTTCACGGCTCTACGTTATAAACTTCTGTGAAGCACTTGAAGGTTCAAAGTGCTCACCACACATCTAGATAAGTTCCTTAATGGGTCTAGTTTCCAAAATGGGGTCACTTGTGGGGGGTTTCCACTGTTTAGGTCCATCAGGGGCTCTGCAAGCGCAACATGATGCCCGCAGACCATTCCATCGAAGTCTGCATTCCAAAATGGCACTCCTTCCCTTCCGAGCTCTCCCATGCGCCCAAACAGTGGTTCCCCCCCACATATGGGGTATCGGCGTACTCAGGACAAATCGCATAACAACTGTGCGGGTATGATTTCTCCTGTTACCCTTGTAAAAAATAAAAATTTGGGGGCGAAAAGATCATTTTTGTGGAAAAAAATAGATTTCTTATTTTCACGGCTCTACGTTATAAACTTCTGTGAAGCCCTTGGGGGTTCAAAGTGCTCACCACACATCTAGATAAGTTCCTTAATGGGTCTAGTTTCCAAAATGGGGTCACTTGTTGGAGGTTTCAACTGTTTAGGCACATTAAGGGCTCTCCGAACGCAATATTGCATCCGATCTCAATTCCAGCCAATTCTGCGTTGAAAAAGTCAAACGGCGCTCCATCCCTTGCGAGCTCTGCCGTGTGCTGAAAAAGTGGTTTACCCCCACATATAGGGTATCAGCGTATTCAGGAGAAATTGTACAACAAATTTTGTGGTTGATTTTCTCTTTTAACACTTGTGAAAATAAAAAAAAATTGGTTCTGAAGTAAATTTTTTGCAAAAAAAAAGTTAAATGTTAATTTTTTCCTTCCACATTGCTTTAGTTCCTGTGAAGCACTTAAAGGGTTAATAAACTTCTTGAATGTGGTTTTGAGCACCTTGAGGGGTCTAGTGTTTAGAATGGTGCCACTTTTGGGTATTTTCTGTCATGTACACCCCTCAAAATGACTTTAAATATGATGTGGTCCCTAAAAAAATGGTTCTGTAAATTTTGTTGTAAAAATGAGAAATCGCTGGTCAACTTTTAACCCTTATAACTTCCTAACAAAAAAAAATTTTGCTTCCAAAATTGTGCTGATGTAAAGTAGACATGTGGGAAATGTTATTTATTAAGAAATTTGTGTGACACATCTCTCTGATTTGAGGGCATAAAAATTTAAAGTTTTAAAATTGCAAAATTTTCAAAATTTTCGCCATATTTCCGTTTTTCATAAATAAACACAACACTTATCGAAGAAATTTTACCACTAACATGAAGTACAATATGTCACGAAAAAACAATCTTAGAATCAGCGGGATCCATTAAAGCGTTCCAGAGTTATAACCTCATAAAGGGACAGTGGTCAGAATTGTAAAAATTGGCCAGGTCATTAAGCTGCAAACTGGTTCTGTCGCTAAGGGGTTAAACCTCTCGGCACCGAGTTATTTTAAAGTAAATTTAAAATAGGCATTAATCACACCATCTGTAAAGAAGGCCTGTGATTCATTAACTGACGTGACCATCTAACTCCAGGTCTTCCAGTGTAACGTGACACCCTCCTGACAGACACCCAGACAGAGACTGTGACAGTGTAAGGGTGTGTGCATACGTTGCGGTTTTTGCTGCGGTTCCGCAGCGGATTTGGTCCTGCGGATCCGCAGCAGTTTCTATGTGGTTTACAGTTCCATGTAAACCTATGGAAAACCATAAACCTATGGAAAATTCCCCGCAGATTTGCTGCGGTTTATTTTCCGTAGCATGTCACTTCTTTTTTGCGGAACTGCTGTTGCAGTTTTCGTTCCGGGACAAATTCTCTCTCCTTCCACAATCCGCACAGCCCAAGCCGCACAATAATCTGCATCAATTCCACTGGACAAAGGATAGGAAACCACAGGAAAACTGCAGGCGTTTTACCCTGCGGTTTTGGCCAAGCGATGCGGATTCTTGTGCAGATAAATTCTGCAACGTGTGCACACACTCTTAGATATTCAGTGCTGGATGAAGGGAGGGTATGTAAAGGCAGTTTGTTTTTTTTAAATTTGGAACACAGGTTTTCTGAAAACAGAAAAACCTCTTTAAATTTCTGTGATATATTTTTGTAGAAATTTTGCAATGACCTAAAGTGAAATACGCAGCTCCAGCACCAGGAGAGATAAGCATTATTTTTCAGAACTTGATTGTAGTCCATAGCGAAATCAGCAATTATATCCAGCACCAAAATCTCCACAATTTAGTGCAGAATTCTACTGATTTCCCTGCAGGGAAAAATGGGAAAATACTTGACAACCACCTTCCCACAACCTCAGAAAATGCTTATATTCCCTGGCTTTTTGGTGGATCCCTTTTCAGTTCATATCCACTGATCCTATACATTTTCAAGGGGCTTAAATCATCGATTCTATTATAATCCATCTCTAAATAATGCCAGATTTGTATATTCATAGCATTTAGCTGAACAACTCCATCACATAATTCCAAAAACAAGAATTACAAACTTTTATTTCATGGTGAAAAAGTAGTGACAGGAGCTGGACAATAATATCTCTCAGTAGAGTCCTATATTTGATCATAATTCCATAACATATATATACAGACGGAGTGTTTGAAGATAATCTGCTACATATCGATCAAATTGTCTCAATATATTAGCTTCACACTCCATATAATATCCGCAGATTTTTTATACATGTAACATTTTCTATATCATAGAAAACATTAATCATATTAATCGAAGAGCATTTGTAAACCACATCAGTTGTACAATTGCATCCATACAAAAGATATCCCAATGAGCTATATCGCTTTACAATAGGTATATCAATTATACCAAAAATAAAATAAGTCGTTGCTATAGCAATATCCACTGCATATCCAGTGCAAGCCTGCGTATATACATAAGAAATTACGGTATATTATTTGCAATACTAATGTCCACAAACGCACATCAAATGCAAAATTGCACCTATGCATATAAGTTATAGTAGGCATATCAGAGCAGGTAATTACCCATAGCAATGTCCATCACCGCAGTGTCCCACTACCCCAATGCGCGTTTCGCATCACTTGCGTCTTCAGGGGGTCCCGCTATATATTTGTTATATATCATGTTATGGAATTATGATCAAATAAAGGCGTTCACAGACAATATAATGAGAGATAGCATTGTCCAGCTCCTGTCACCACATTTTCACCATTTATTAAGTTTTGGAATCTCAATATTTGTTTTAATCAAATGAAATAAAAGTTTGTAAGTTATATTGAGCTTTGACTCCTCTTTTTCTCTTGTCTTTGCTATTATAATCCATGGTTACAGGTTAAAATAAATCACGATATATGTCGATGGCAGATAAAATTAAAAACTGAAGCATAATATAAAGTGTGAACCCAGACTAATCCCTAAGTAACTGACTGCCATATCTGTATTTGTGTGCTGCAACTTTCTTCCGACCTTTTGTGATCTGATTTAATGTATGTTTGGTTAAGACTCCCAACCCAGTAAGTTTATTCTAAGCCAGTGTGTGATCCCTTAACATGTCCAGACTCCAGCCACATTATTTTCACTAATCTTTCTGCCAGTTAAGGCTATACTAAAGGAATTCCGTTTTGCCCAGTATGAAAAAAAAAAATCACCACTGAGCAGACCTGCTTCCTTTTTAGGATGTTAAAATTGTGACAAACAGGTATTTCTCTTCCAAGATGTGTTCCAGAAACTCTGGGCTCATGACAGCGGCTTCCCATAGAGAACACGTTTCCAACTGATGCTGAGCGGAGCGGGAAAAGCTGGAGGCTAATAAACGGGAATCAAGACTTGATGTTTCTCCGGTTGATCCAGTCGCAGTGTTTGCATTGTTTGGTATTCCGGTGCATGATCACAAGTAGGAAGCGCAGACAGCTCAATAACAGGTTTGGCAGCTGCTGACTCATCCAACTTGTCAACCTCAGATTGAGCATGCCGAGAGTTTTGACTTCTAAACACCTTTTTAACCCCTGAAGAATCATCTGATGTTTAAAAATCATTTTTTTTTCCCAGTATAGTATTATATTGCAATCATTTTATGGTAATTATTCAAACTGGTTTTTACTCAGATTATTTTAAAACTAAAATTGAGGAAAATTATCGTTTTCTTGCCTATCAAACATGGCTCGAATTGTGATCGCTGCAATAAGGCCTTGCTTAGCCTTCGATAATTGCTTAGGCTGGGGTCACACAAGCGTATAATAAGTCAGTCTCATTCTCATCTGGAAAAGTGGGGCGATTTTTTTTCACTTATCATCCGTGTGCAATCTTTTTTTTTTTTACTCAGCAGCTTTTAATTTTTGCAGGACCATTTACAGTTTCGTATCTTACAGAATTGCATTGTATCTGTAAAAATAGGATGCCATACTGATGCCAAATACAGCTGAGAAAAAATACGCAGATCTGCACTTCCCCACTGAATTACATGGATCCGAGTGCAATCTCGTTTTTTATCAGATTGCACTCGCCGGATTTATACACTTGTGTGAGCAAACCCTTCTAGTAACCAAACGTGGCTCAGATCACACATGCGTGGAATACAAACGAGTCTCGCATGTTAATACCTGGCACTTAGTAGCGGAGCGTGCGGCCGCATAGCAATACATGGAGCCTCAGGCCTTACTTAGATGAGGGGATTTTTGGTCTGTGTGCGCAATAGCTTGCAGGCTAACAGCCAGGGTCTGTTTTCATAGACCCTGTGTGAAAGTGTCTCAGTGGGCCCCATTAACACATACCGCAATTCATGGTGCACAAATACAGCAGAGAAATATGGGAAATACAGTGTCATAGATTTCACTTACATTACATGGGTGATATCTATTGTAAATTATACAATAGCTCTGAAACCGGACAGTATAGTCCTCCATACAGTACTATGGGATCCACATAGTGCTCTATACAGAATAATGTACCCCATATATGGCTCCTTACAGCATTATGGGTATTATTGGAATGTGGGAGGAAACCAGAGGAAACCCACACAAACACGGGGAGAACATACAACCTCCTTGCAAATGTTGTCCTTGGTGGGATTTGAACCCAGGACCCCAAGGCTGCAGTGCTAACCGCTGAGCCACAGTGCCACCCTATATATTGCTTCATACAGAATAATGGACCCCATATAATGCGCCATACAGTACATTGAGCCCCATATATTTCTCCATTCTGTATAATGAGCCCCATATAATAGTCCAAACAGTATACTGAGCACCATATATTGCACAGTATTATGGATCCCATATAATGCTCCATACAGAATAATGGGCCCCATATAATGCTCCATACAGAATAGTGGACCCCATATACTGCTGCATACATACAGCATACATACAGTTGTGCTCAAAAGTTTACATACCCCGGCAGAATTTTTGCTTGCTTGGCCTTTTTTCAGAGAATATGAATGATAACACCAAAACTTTTTTGCCACTCATGGTTAGTGGTTGGGTGAAGCCATTTATTGTCAAACTACTGTTTTCTCTTTTTAAATCATAATGACAACCCAAAACATCCAAATGACCATGATCAAAAATCCACATACCCTGGTGATTTTGGCCTGATAACATACACAGAAGTTGACACAAATGGGTTTGAATGGCTACTAAAGGTAACATCCTCACCTGTGACCTGTTTGCTTGTAATCAGTGTGTGTGCATAAAAACTGAGTGAGTTTCTGGGATCCAGATAGACTCTTGATCTTTCATCCAGCAACTAATGTTTCTGGATTGTGAGTCATGGTGAAAACAAAAGTTTTGGTGTTATCATTCATAATCTCTGAAAAAAGCCAAGAAAGCAACAATTCTGCCGGGGTATGTAAACTTTTGAGCATAACTGTAATGAGCCCCATATAGTGCTCCATACATAATGGGCCTCATGTAATGCTCCATACAAAATGAGCCCCATACATTGCTCCATACAGTATATGATGGGCCCCATATATTGCTCCTTATATAATGTGCCCCATTAATGATCCAAATGCAATGGACCTCATGTAATGCTCCACATATAGTGTGCTCGATATAATGCTCCATATATAATAAGCCTCACATAATGCTGCATACATAATGCGTCCATACAATGGCCCTATACTATAATGTTCCATACAGTATATGATGGACCCCATATTATGCTCCATACAGTATATGATGGCCCCATATAATGTTCCATACATAATGGGCTCCATACATAATGGGCACCATACAATGCTCCATACAGATTGGGCCCATATAATGCTCCATACAGTATATGATGGACTCCATATAATGCTCCATACATAAAGGGCCACATATAATGCTCCATACAGAATGGGTCCATATAATGCTCCATACAGAATGGGTCCATATAATGCTCCATATAGAATGGGTTGATATAATGCTCCATACAGTATAGAATGACCCCCATATAATGCTCCATACATAATGGGCTCCATATAATGCTTTAGTATATGATGGGTTCCATATGTAATGGGCTTCATATATAATAGGGCCCATATAATACTCCTTACAGAATGGGCCCCATATATAGCTCCAAATATAACAAAAATAATGAAATACCTCTCCTTTCTGGCTGCTGCTCTGCTCCGGACTCCTCAGCGTCGGTGTCTTCTGGCTCTCTGCACTGTGACTGTTCAGAGCAGAGAGTGCTCTGTAGAGACGTCATCGCACCCTCTGACCTGAAGCGTCACATAGAAGACGCCGCAGCTGCAGAGGAACAGGGTGAGATAATTATTGTAAGTACCGGGCATTGAGCAAGCAGGGGAAAAGCACAGAGAGCTCTGGCACCGGGCCCCTATAGTGAGCCGGTGTCCCCAACAGCGAGTGGGCCCCTCCGCCTGCTCAGGGCCCTGGCTCTTGCTCAGGTGCTGACGTTGGCCCTGCTGACAACACACTGGCCAATATTAAGAAAGCTCTTATGTGCACTTTAGCAATCTTTCAGTCGTTGTGGAACATGCAGTACACACTATTTTGGTCCATCTTATAATCCAGAATTGTAAGAGACATCTACGAGGTCTGCACATGGAGCCACTCATGTCTACAATTTGAGGACGTGTCTGAACTAATTTTCTTTCTACTCTACGACCTAAGGGCTTTGTCATATGAAAGTGTTTTCGGTTTGTGTGCACAACAGACTGCACCTGGACCAATTGTAGCAAATATGGTAGTGCACACGGCGGCCAATTTATTTATTTTTCCGACCAGAAAGTGCGTGGGATAAAAAAAAAGTCATACAAATGCTACATGTATACATTCTGCACATCAAGTCATATGTTGTTCTTTTTAAAGCATGTTTATACTTTTTAACTTTTTTAATGCCCCCTTTTCAGGTTAGTTTCAGAGTGGACTCGCCACGAAAAGACGTTGTGTGCACATAACCTAAAGCTTACCTGTTTACATTATGAGGAGCTGCAAACTGTCCTCGTTTCGCAGATGTTTTGGGAGACAGGAATATATCCTTTCTTGCCACAAAAGACAGAGAGCAGTTTATTCTTTGGCTATGTGCACACGTTGCAGATTCAGCTGTGGGTTTTTCCGCGCGGATCCGCAGGTAAAACCGCAGGTCAAGTGACCTGCGGTTTATCTGCGGATTATCCTGTGGTTTTGCCCTGCGGTTTCACACCTCTACTATGGTAAAGGTGTGAAACCGCTGTGGAAACCGCCCAAACAACTGACATGCTGCGATTTGTAAACCGCAGCAAAACCGCGCGGAAAAAACTGCAGCGTGAGCACAGCGTTTTTGAAAACCCATAGGCTTCCATTGTACTCTACCTTGTCAGCGGAACTGCTACGTTTCCGCATGGCCAAAACTGCTGCGGAAACGCAGCAGAATTCACAACGTGTGCACACAGCCTTTCTTTCCCCACTGAGATAACCAGGCACACTCGGATGAAACAGACCTCAGGCCAAATAATAAAATGGGCAGCTTATGGTAAGGAGCAGATCTAGGTTTTGTGTTAGTTGTGATCATACTCACTGTTCTATATAATTATTGTTTATTCAATCTGTTTTATAAAAGGTTTATTGAGCTTTAAACACTAGAATCCCTAAGCAACTATCCCAGATTACCATTTTTCTGGTTTCCTATATGCACCAATGTAAATGAGCAGTGCCCATAATGCGGCAGTAGTTACTGTGACTAAAGCCATTTGTGAGTGTAATTATAACCCTAATATATCCAATAACCCTGATGAGTCCAGCTTGATGCATGTAAGGCCGCTCCATAGTCAATACATTGTCTGGCGCAGGCTCTTTGTTGCTGGAAATCCAGCTCTGACGTATATCAATTTCCCATGACAGCTAGTAATCAGAGCTACTGCCCAGCTTCTTCTCTCCCTGCTGCAGCAGTTTCTGATAGCTCTTCTGACCTGCTTGTACTTTTTTTAAATTGATAAAATGGTGTTAACCCTTAGGCTACGATGAGCTTTTGGTGATTTTTTTTTTTAAATGTTATGGTACATACTGTATATCTGAACGATTTCTGCACCCATTAAGTAAAATAGGTTACTACTCACCAAAAACTCTTCGTGGCAGCGTAGCCTTTGGGTAATTTCCCTCATGCATTTTTCCTGCAGACCACACGCAGCAGAAATCCACAGCACTATTTACATCTGCCAATATCATTGTGAAAAAGGTAAGCAAGGGTATGCATTTGCCGAAGAAATTTCTGTACCAAAACAGGTGTAGCAAAACACTGCAGTTTACCGTACCAGTAATGGGAATAAGGTTCCTGGAGTCTCATTCACACGTTGCTTATTTTTTGTTTGCAGATTTGAAGCTTTCTCAAATCTTCATGTCAATTCTTTCACCATTTTTCATATGAACGTGAAAAAAGATGTGTGAAAAACACAGTGATTTTCTTACCGAAAATACTTTAAATTTGTGATGCAAATATGTAACATGTGCATATACCCTTGCACATTTCATTTGTTGCTTTGCAAAGGGTAAAAAGTACACCGCAATCCATAGGATAAATTGAAGTGCTACATATTTCAAAAAAGGTAATTCACACTATTAGTTGCTGTAACCAGGCAACACTGAGAGATGCTGATAAAAAGGCTTTTTATTCAGATATTTAAAAAAATAATAAAAAGAAAAAATACTGATTTTACAAAAATCAGGGACATCATGCCATAGAGTACCAACAGTGCAAAAAGGAGCTGTAAAAAACAGCAATATCACAAGATAATGAAATGGTTGAACCCGCTGTGAAAAAAAGCACAATTCATATATAATATACAAACATTACATATATGGGGTTGTGTAAACATGTACCCCCATCCTGACTAAAGTGCTAAGGTGCTCACCTAACAAGTGCATATAGCTATAGCACTTAGCATGACAAAAATGTGCCTATGAAAGGGCTAAATAAGCCACTATATAAGGTGCATAGCACCTAGCAAGTGCATATAGCTATAGCACTTAACATGACAAAATATGCCTATGAGGGGGCCACAAAAGCCACTACATAAGGTGCATAGCAGTATAATCAATCATGACACCTGTAAAAGGCTGAAAACATTACCAATATAATGCACGTGGAAATCCTGGCGTCCCTGCTGCCTCGACGCGCGTTTCGATATCCTTCGGGAGGCGTGTCAGGGCAGGGGACACGTCAAGTATAAATAATGATAGACACATTGTGATAGGACAACATACATAAAACAGCCAATAAAACAAATAAAGTGAAACCAGCAGCTATGGCTATTTCAAAAAAGCAGCGCTGGCCGATTTATACTGCGTATATTAAAGGTATTCTCCACTGCTAAGACAACCCCTTCTTATTTGGCCCCCACAAAATAATAAAGACTATACTCACGCTCCTGCAGTGTCAGCACTCGCTCTCCCGGGGCTCTCGTGCGGTTGTTGTGACACGTGACACCGGCGTTCACTCAGCGTCCCCGCCTTCAGACAAATCAAACATAAAGAGGAAGTCTGGGCTGCAGCTGATCCCAGACTTCCTCTCCCTGCTCAACAGGAGGCAGGGGCAGTGACATTGGGGCCGATTGGGCACCGGAGTCACGTGTCACTACAACCGCACAAGAACCCTGGGACCGCAAGTGCCGACACTGGGGGAACGGCGCCAGCACAGGAGGTGAGTATAGGCTATATTATTTTATGGGGGCTAAGTGAGGGGCATGAGAAGAAGTTGTCCAAGTAGTAGTGTATGCATGGTAATTTAAAACAGAGTGGGTTTTCCAATGCATTAACACCACGTCGGGACATACCCTTAGCGTTGCACAGAATCTTTATATTTTCCATCCATTGTGGAATCTCTCACAAAATACAGTAAATCTAAAAATTTTGAAATAATTGTGTCTATCAAGGATTAAAGCTCAGCTGCATTTACACTGAACCAGAGCCAAAACATATTTTCAGAAATTTGGAAAAACTGTGTATAATCCGGGCGTAGAATAAAACTGCCATATTTCTCTCAATTTATTTTCTGCATATTCTAGGCTGTCAGTTCTAATGATTTCTTTTACAATCCAAACATAAGCTACATACTGTCTCGCCTTCCTTAATCAAAGAATTACACTTCCCAGCATTCCTTGCCATACCGTATTATTCCTAAACCACGTGTGTTACAGGTTATGACTCTGAGTGGATTCTCTGGCCTTCCGGATACTCCCCAGAGTGCTCCATCAATGATATTGACTCAAAGGGATCACAGAGTTGTTGAAGGTAGGACTTTCCGAGTAAGGCTGGAGTAAGACTTGCGAGAAACTCAGAGGAGTCTCGTACATCAATAGCCGGCACTGCCGCCGGCACTCGGATCGGAGCGTTCATCTGCATAGAAAAACATGCACGGCTATTGACGTGCGAGACTCGTCCGAGTTTCTTGCAAGTCTGACCCCGGCCTAACAGAGATATCAACCCCTTGAGATGTAATGGCAGCCGACCTTATTATTACACAATGAGAATATTTCTATCAGGAAACAAATAGAATACACAAGCCTTGTACACACATTATTGACCTCGGCTTCTCTTCATAAGGATCTTTAATCACATTGTTCTGTGCAGTTACTTTATGTAAAAAAAGAGAAAAAAAACATTAATCTCGCACATACGATTTTCACACCGAATACCAAGTGACTATGGCTATTTATAAATTGAATGGCTGCCTTTTGGTTTCTGTGAGAATTTAACCTGTGCTGTGTAAGAACAATCTGACTTGTTTACAGATTTGATTACTGATTATGAGATTTATGGTGGTTTGTATTGCAATGATTGATTTTTATTAATCATCTCGGGTGCAGCAATCAAAATGAACATTTTTTTTTCCAGTCATTGGCTCTAATTTCCTGTGAAATCACTTTTTAGATACAAGTTACTTTGAAATTTATGGTAGTATCTGCCAACTGACTGAATGATAACCCTGGGAAATGCTTCCTTTCTTAACTTCCATATTAACGGGGGATGTAAAGTGAGACTTCCCATTTCTTTATTTTAAAATCCTTCCTCTGTGTCGTAGAGTTGGGACTGTGAGACTAAAGGCTTCCATATACATTAGACAAATGTTAGCTAAACCTGTTGATACTGTCCACTGTGTATGGTTTCTGCATTGGCGCAAAGCCCTCACAACACGAATACAAATACACATTCAGGCCCCTCACTTTCATGTAGGGCATAAGGGCATAAAAGGAAACAAGGGCCTTGCCCGCATCTACACGCACAGTACATAACAGTGCATATCATCAATGTCAAATAGGTTGTTGTAGCAATCTAGTGCCATGTAATTTGTTCCATAGTTGACTCCATTGTAGATTTTCTACTGAATATTTTTCCTATTACTTTGTCAGTTTGTGGTAACATAATAGGTTTAAAAAATGTAAAACTAAGTAAACATTTTTTTAAACAGAAATAAACCCTCACTTTTTACGCCAACACAAACGGCTGCCATTGCCACCTTGTTCAACTCTTCTGTGATTTCCATGTATGGAACGTATTCTGTCCCCGGGGCCTGTGGCTGCAAATATGACTCTGTGAGATGCTGGATCTCTTCACCTTATTTACAATTGGCGATGGTCACAAATAGCTCAACTCAGCTGCTGGCACACGTTATGAAGAATCCAGAAGAGACTTTGATTTCTTTAAGAATTTTTGTTGAATGCATACAAACAGCAGCAGGTAAAAAAGACTTTCTTCAGACAGGCTGAAAGCACATGCATGTGTCTCTAATAAAGCCAAGATGGAGAATGAGACACAGGGGGGAAGAAGAAGGAAGTGACATCACACCCAGAAGAGGGAGACAGAAGGGACAAACTTGATGGAAAGGGAGGATTTCAGCTATGCAAAACACAGAAACACATAGCAACAATAAAACAATATGAGAGACTTCAATACAACATGTAAGATGTACAAGACAGTCTGTAAAATGTCTCATTCATGGGACATAACACTCCCCATCTGAAATCTATACATTTCATAATTTTTATGATGTCCTCTGGAGATATCACTGTAGACCTGAAAAACAAAGGGAAAACAAGCATGCAAGTAATAACAACAACTGTAGTAGTCCAATTGGCAAGGTCCAATCTTCAGTTGGAGGCATGAAGTTCTCAACAGCGGAATAGTCCGAGTCCAAACGTAAACCCATCTTCAGATTGGGGAAGCCGCAACGTGCAAACGCTTCCACCAACCCAATAATCCGCTAGAAAAAGTTCAAATGTTAGAATGTTCCAACACAGCTGGAGGAATATATGGTGGTAGGCTCCCTGCCGTGAGCTGTGTCTATAAACAACGACTTTCATGTGATGTCCTCCTTCAGCAATCCGTGATGATCGATCACTGGGTCCAATTCAAACAGAGAACTTGTTCTTAGACAGGCTAGTACCCCTTGTGATATTGTCAATCTCATGACCATATTCTTCTTGTTGCACACATCGGATGATGAATTGCTCGGCATGTCTGATATCAGCAACGATAGGGTGTCCTCTGCACATATGCCAGCCACAACACTCTGATGTCTTGTTACCGACAAAGGACTGGGTGATGTGAATAAGACGAGCTATGGCCGCACGACAGCTGACCATCGTGAGAAGCGCTCAAAGTGGAGAGATCTGTTTCAATTTTGGTGACACAGAAGTGTAGTGAGTAGAAATGATTGGTTTGATCTCTTTGTCAGACTCTGTTCCACCAGTTTGTAAATGTTGTTGGAGTCCCTTGAACTGGAATCCTCGTACAGTAGCCTTGGAGGTGACACCCATATGTTGTCATTGAGTTTAGACGTGGCGGTGAGTCTCGTCCCTCGGTGAGCTGGATTCATGTCAGTAGGGACGTAATACCACTGGTCAGGGGTAGAAAAGCTTCTGAAATGCTCTACTCTATTGCTGATGTAGACATAAAATTGTTTTGTTCGGTTATAGATGTAATCAAGTACCACTTTACTGTCTGTGTAGAAGGTAAATGAATCAATAGCAATGTCCATTTCGTCTTTTATAACTTCAGCTAACTCCACTGCCAGAACGGCGGCACAAAGTTTGAGTCTTGGAACAAAGTGAGCAGGTTTCTGGGTTAGTTTTTCCTTACTGAGGATGAATCCACAATGCACCTTGTTACCTTCTTCCAAAGTCTTCAGGAAGGCTACGGCAGCTATAGCCTCTGTAGAAGCGTCGTAGAAAAGGTGGACTCTTCTGATGGTGGCTGAAAGGGTGCCTGGGGAATAACAACGTGGGACTTGGAAATGCTCTAGGACCTTCAGAGACTTCTTCCACGCCTCCCACCTTTGTTGTTTCTGGGATGGTAGCAGAGTGTCCCAATCTGTACTCTCGGCAGTCAGTTGTCTCAACAGTATCTTGCCTTGAATGATGATGGGTGCGATAAACTCAAGAGGATCATAGATGCTGTTCACAACAGATAGGACTCCTCGTTTAGTGAAAGGTTTATCGCAAGCTGACACCTGGAAAGTGAATGTGCTCTGCTTAATATCCCAATGTAGACCGAGGCTGCATTGTGTGGGAGGAACGTCAGAATCCAGAACAAGATCCCTTACACCAGCAGCGTGATCCTCAGATGGAAATGCTTTCATTACCTTTTCACTGTTGGAGATGATTTTGTGGAGTCTAAGGTTCACTGTTAACAGCATTTCCTGCGTCCTCGAGAGCAGATTGATAGTCTCTTCACTTGTGGGCAGAGACTTAAGCCCATCATCTACGTAGAAGTTTCTTTCCAGAAATAGACAAGCATCAGACCCATACTATCTCTTACCTTCCCGTGCTGTCCGTCTTAGTCCGTAGATGGCGACTGCAGGCGAGGGGCTGTTCCCGAAGACGTGCACCTTCATCCTGTAGTCTATGACCTTGTTGCGGACGTTGTCTTTGTGCCATAGGAATCTGAGGTAGTTTCTGCTGTCTTCTCTCACGGTAAAGCAATGAATCATTTGTTGAATATTGGCCATTACTGCGACAGATTCTTGTCTGAAGCGAATTAGTAGTCCTATAAGGCTGTTGTTTAGATTAGGCCTAGTGGGGAGCAGGCTATTTTGAGAGATGCCTTCATACTGAGCACTGGAGTCAAACACCACTCTAATTTGGTCGGGTTTGCGAGGATGGTAGACACCAAAGGATGGAAGATACCAGCATTCTTTACCTTCGTTTAATGGGGGTGCAGGTTCTGCGTGACCTCTATCGATATTCTGCATGAAGTCGACAAAATGTTTCTCCATCTCCGGCCTTCTCTTTAAGGTGTGTTTTAGGGATGAAAAGCTTGCTGTTGCTTGTTGCAGATTATCAGGTAGCCTTGTTCTTGGAGAAAGAAAAGGTAAAGGTGCTACCCAGCTATTTGAATCATCTTGGGCGAATTCCTTTTCCATAATCTTTATAAATTCTTTGCTCTCACTTGCAAGTGCTAGCTGGTTGTCTTCTCTTGTAGAGTTGAATACTGTTGACCCTAGGTCATCATTACGGGACAGGAATATGTTCATGTCGTCAGAGGTTTCTTTCTTCCACTTGTTGTCGCTTATCTTCTCTTTCACCCAGTAATGATGTGGGCATAGTTGAAAGTGCTGTGACCATTTGCTAGGACATGAATCTTAAATGAGGAAATACTCGTGGGTCTCTTCATCTTTTCTATACAGACATTGCCTATGATAACCCAGCCTAGGTCTAAGTGTTGAGCAAAAGGAGCGTTGTGTGGCCCGTTGATTTGCTGACGTACCTTGTGTAGTCGCAGAATGCCTCTGCCAAGCAGGATCAGGATGTTTGCGCTGTTGTCGAGAGCTGGTATCTTGCCTGCCAAAGTCCTTAGATGAGGGTGATGGAGTGCAGCCTCTGGAGTTGGAATTTCCTCTCTGTTGGACTGTATCAGGTTGCATTCGACCAGAGTGGGTAAGGGTATCTCCACATTGTTCTCAAGAGAAGACACCATGAGTCCATTGGCTCTTCTCCCAGAGACCTCCGTAACACCGCTGCAGGTGCCTAGGGTGTAGGGGTGAGAGTTTCCCTTTAAATCAAACATGTCAAAGAGTTCTGACCTTGCAAGTGACCGGTTGCTCTGATCGTCCAAGATAACACACACCCTTACGGTTTTCTCTGGTCGACCCTTGGGATACACATTCGCCAGGCATATCTTCGCACACGACTTGTCCCGGAGGCCTTCTCCGCAGACTTCTGTGCATGAAGAAGATATTGTGATAGAACTCACTGTTTGAACAGCCTCCTCCCCGCCTTGCCTTTTGGTGGGTGAAGGTGTAAGCTGTGTAGTATTAGATTGGGATGGATGGAGCGCTTGCACATGCTCCTCACTGTCACTCTCCAAACACTTAATAATAATAATAAATAATAAATTTTATTTCTATAGCGCCGACATATTCCGCAGCACTTTATATTTCAGAGGGGACTTGTACAGACGATAGACATTACAGCATAACAATAATCACATAGATCATAACAGATACCAAGAGGAATGAGGTTCCTGCTCGCAAGCTTACAATCTATGAGGGAAAAAGGGGAGACACGAAAGGTGGGTGGTAACAATTGCCCTGATTGTTTGGACCAGCCATAATGTTAAGTGTGTAACAGTATGGACACAGAGGGCTAATAGATGCATAAAGCATGTGGGAACATGATACGGGGAACCTGGTTATGGTAAAACTTTTGACTGTGCCACACAGGGATAGTTAGGTTAATGTGTTGAGGCGGTAGGCCAGTCTGAATAAATGAGTTTTCAGGGTACGCTTAAAATTGTAGGGATTGGGGACTACTCGTATTGACCTGGGAAGTGCATTCCAAAGAATTGGCGCAGCACGTGTATAGTCTTGGAGAATGGAGTGGGAGGTTCTGATTATCGACGATGCTAACCTCAGGTCATCAGCCGAACGGAGGGCATGGGTAGGATGGTAGACTGAAACAAGGGAGGAAATGTAGGGTGGTGCTGTGCCATGGAGTGCTTTGTGGGTGAGGGCAATAAGTTTGTACTGGATTCTGGAGTGGATGGGTAGCCAGTGTAAGGACTGGCATAAGGTAGAGGCATCGGTGTAACGATTGGCGAGGAATATGATCCTGGCTGCAGCATTCAAGACAGATTGGAGGGGGGAAAGTTTGGTAAGAGGGAGACCGATTAGAAGAGAGTTACAATAGTCCAGACGAGAATGAATAAGAGAAACAGTAAGAGTTTTTGCAGAGTCAACGGTAAGAAAAGGTCGAATTCTAGAAATGTTTTTGAGATGCAGATAACAAGAGTGATCCAGTGATTGGGTGTGGGGGGTGAATGAAAGCTCGGAGTCAAGTATGACCCCAAGACAGCAGGCATGTTGCTGGGGAGTAATAGTGGAACCACACATGGAAATGGCAGTGTCAGGTATAGGTGCATTAGTAGAGGGAGGAAACATAATAGATATTTTGCAGTCATTAGCAATGTGTTCAGTAGAAGCGCAGCAGCTGTAACATATCCCAAAGTTCTTCAGAAGCTCTTTGCGTTCCTGGAGTGGTTTCTTTCTGAAGCTGATGCACTTCTTTAAGGGATGAGGTTTCTTGTGAATGGGACACATACGATTAGGATTCTCAACCTTCTCACCTTTGTCGCTCTTATCTTGTGATACTGAAGGTGTGGGAAGAACATCGGTCTTCTTGACGGACATTGGAGCTTGGCGGTTCCTGTAGTTAAGAAGTGGATTGTCGTGTTTAGGAGATGAAACAGGGTCACTGTGTTCTCCATAGGAAAAACTTGGATCGGTCTTACACTCTGCAATATTTTCGATGAACTCGCAGAAGTAGGAAAATGGAGGGAAGGAGACTTGGTTTTCCCTTTTATATTTTGATCCAAGCATGGCCCACTTATTTTGGATATTGGACGGCATCTTCGAAACTTTTGGGGATACCCCATGAGCAGTGTCCAGGTAGCTGAGGCCAGGAAGGTACAGGTCTGCTTTGGCCAGCTGAAGCTCTAGCAGGAGGTCGCTGAGCTCTTGGAACCTTGTACTGTCCATATTAGATACCATTGGAAAATCCTCTAGTCGCTTGAACAGGGCCTTTTCTATGGCCTCAGGACTGCCATAGCTTCTTTCTAGCCTCTTCCATGCAGCGGTGAGACCTGCGATGGGATTACTGATGTAGACAGATTTAAGTCTCTTGACCCGATCCATGGATTGTGGCCCAAGCCACCTGATTAGCAGGTCTAGCTCTTCAGCGGCGGTGAGGCCGAGGTCACTGATTGTGCTTTTAAAGGTAAACTTCCAACCCCTGTAGTTCTCAGGTTTATCGTCAAACTCTGTAAGACCGGTCTTAGTTAGATCACGCCGAATCATGTACCTTGCAAAGCCAGTCATATCAGCATTCTCCGATTTTGGAAGGACCATTGCTGGCTGGATAGCATTGTTCCTATAATCTGTGCTTTGACCTGGGAAAGCAGGTACATATGGGGCAGTGTAGGTGTTCAGTCCATTAACTGGCTTAATGAGCTTAGTTTCTGCCACACATGGAACTGGAATTGTGTGACTGACCGGAGTGTGGTGACTTGCCTGCATGTTGGCCTGCACGTATGTTTCTGTGTATAAGTTTAGGTGAGGTGCAGGTTTCTGTAACATTTCGGTGCACAGAGGAGGATCAGGATGCAAGGTTGGCAGCGTACTGTACTGACCTTATATGACTCAGCAGTTTTTGCCATAGCTCTGCTATAGCACGGAGAAGATCATGTTTACTGGATTCTAGATTCTCCCTTACTTTCCATGTAGGCTTTGTGGGACATCTAGCCTTCTCACTAAATGGTGGATCAAGTTCTATGCACTCTT
Organism: Dendrobates tinctorius; assembly: GCF_039654945.1. NCBI lineage: Eukaryota > Metazoa > Chordata > Amphibia > Anura > Dendrobatidae > Dendrobates > Dendrobates tinctorius. The sequence goes on along the minus strand of NW_027361679.1, from coordinate 48,459,775 downwards.
CCTCTAACAATGGGTCTGGCAGAGACCGTGTATTCATTCATTCAGCCATCCTGATTCACAGGGAGAAGGGGAGCTGTATAGTCTCTTATATCCTGAGAGCGGATGCTCTGCAGGAAGTTTTGTAGCTTTATAGAAGCTGTGGGTGGCTTTACAGATGAATCTGGTAAGTCTTTTTTACTATTCTGTCCTCGGGGCCTGTGGCTGCAAATATGGCTCTGTGAGATGCTGGATCTCTTCACCTTACTTACAATTGGCGACGGTCACAGATAGCTCAACTCAGCTGCCGGCACACATGTTATGAAGAATCCAGAAGAGACTTTGATTTCTTTAAGAATTCTTGTTGAATGCATACAAACAGCAGCAGCTAAAAAAGACTTTCTTCAGACAGGCTGAAAGCACATGTGCCTCTAATGAAGCCAAGATGGAGCAAGATGGAGAATGAGACACAGGGGGAGGAAGAAGGAAGTGACATCACACCCAGAAGAGGGAGACAGGGAGACAGAAGGGACAAACTTGATGGAAAGGGAGGATTTCAGCTATGCAAAACACAGGAACACATAGCAACAATAAAACAATATGAGAGACTGTAATACAGCATGTAAGATGTACAAGACAGTCTGTACAGTCATGGCCAAAAGTTTTGAGAATGACACAAATATTAATTTTTACAAAGTCTACTGCTTCATTTTTTCTAATGGCAATTTGCATATACTCCAGAATGTTATAAAGAGTGATCAGCTTAACAGCAATTACTTGCAAAGTCAATATTTGCCTAGAAAATTAACTTTATCCCCCAAAACACATTTCAACATCATTGCAGCCCTGCCTTAAAAGGACCAGCTAACATCATTTCAGTGATTGCTCTATTAACACAGGTGTGGGTGTTGATGAGGACAGGGCTGGAGATCAATCTGTCATGATTAAGTAAGAATGACACCACTGGACACTTTAAAAGGAGGCTGGTGCTTGGCATCATTGTTTCTCTTCTGTTAACCATGGTTATCTCTAAAGAAACACATGCAGTCATCATTGCGCTGCACAAAAATGGCCTAACAGGGAAGAGTATCGCAGCTAGAAAGATTGCACCTCAGTCAACAATCTATCGCATCATCAAGAACTTCAAGGAGAGAGGTTCCCTTGTTGCCAAAAAGGCTCCAGGGCGCCCAAGAAAAACCAGCAAGCGCCAGGACCGTCTCTTAAAAGTGTTTCAGCTGCGGGATTGGGCTACCAGCAGTGCAGAGCTTGCTCAGGAATGGCAGCAGGCAGGTGTGAGTGCATCTGCATGCACTGTGAGGCGGAGACTCTTGGAGCAAGGCCTGGTCTCAAGGAGGGCAGCAAAGAAGCCACTTCTCTCCAGGAAAAACATCATGGACAGACTGATATTCTGCAAGAGGTAGAGTTGAGCGAAACGGGTCGAAAAATTTCAAAAGTCGCCGACTTTTAGCAAAGTCGGGTTTCATGAAACGAAACCCGACCCTAGGATGAGGTCGGCCACGAGGTCAGCGACTTACGCGCCAAAGTCGCGTTTCAAAAGTTTGTTTTGCGCTCTTTTTCAGCCAATCAGGATCCACGGACACTGTGGGCAACGTGATGACATAGGCACGGGTCACCACCATCTTTCAGAAGGGCATGCAAGTGATTGGCTTGCTTTGGTGGGCGTCACAGGGGGTATAAAAGGGCGTGCACGCCGACCGCCATCTTACTTATGCCGATCTCAGTATAGGGAGAGGTTGCTGCTGATTCTGTAGGGAGAGCGTTAGGCAGGGAAGAACACAAAAAAACTGCTTCTGCTGCTAGCGATTTGGCCTGCACAACACACCAGTCACTGTGTGTGCAGTGCAAGGGGAGGCTATATTGTGGTGTATCAGTGGTGTTGGTTGTTGGGCTGCCTTTTAAGGCTTCCTGACAGGCTGGCATTGCTGTTTACCCACTGCTCTGCAAACTGCTTTCTTAAAAGCAATCCAATCTCCCTTATCCTCTAGTCACTTTTGTCACAGCTGTGCCATCGAGCCTGTGACATAGCGCTCAGATATCAGTGGGCCTCACACAATCCAAAAGTGTCCAGTATCCACAAGTGTCTGCAGAAATTCAAAATCTCCCTTATCCTCTAGTCACTTTGGTCACAGCTGTGCCATCGAGCCTGTCACATAGCGCTCAGATATTCATTGGGCCTCACACAATCCAAAAGTGTCCAGTGTCCACTAGTGTGAGAAGAAATTCAAAATCTCACTTATCCTCTAGTCACTTTGCTCACAGCAGTGCCATCGAGCCTGTCACATAGCGCTCAGATATTCATTGGGCCTCACACAATCCAAAAGTGTCCAGTGTCCACTAGTGTGAGAAGAAATTCAAAATCTCACTTATCCTCTAGTCACTTTGGTCACAGCAGTGCCATTGAGCCTGTCACATAGCGCTCAGATATTCATTGGGCCTCACACAATCCAAAAGTGTCCAGTGTCCACAAGTGTCTGCTGAAATTCAAAATCTCACTTATCCTCTAGTCACTTTGGTCACAGCTGTGCCATCGAGCCTGTCACATAGCGCTCAGATATTCATTGGGCCTCACACAATCCAAAAGTGTCAAGTGTCCACTAATGTGAGAAGAAATTCAAAATCTCACTTATCCTCTAGTCACTTTGCTCACAGCAGTGCCATCGAGCCTGTCACATAGCGCTCAGATATTCATTGGGCCTCACACAATCCAAAAGTGTCCAGTGTCCACTAGTGTGAGAAGAAATTCAAAATCTCACTTATCCTCTAGTCACTTTGGTCACAGCAGTGCCATCGAGCCTGTCACATAGCGCTCAGATATTCATTGGGCCTCACACAATCCAAAAGTGTCCAGTGTCCACAAGTGTGAGAAGAAATTCAAAATCTCACTTATCCTCTAGTCACTTTGGTCACAGCAGTGCCATCGAGCCTGTCACATAACGCTCAGATATTCATTGGGCCTCACACAATCCAAAAGTGTCCAGTGTCCACTAGTGTGAGAAGAAATTCAAAATCTCACTTATCCTCTAGTCACTTTGCTCACAGCAGTGCCATCGAGCCTGTCACATAGCGCTCAGATATTCATTGGGCCTCACACAATCCAAAAGTGTCCAGTGTCCACTAGTGTGAGAAGAAATTCAAAATCTCACTTATCCTCTAGTCACTTTGCTCACAGCAGTGCCATCGAGCCTGTCACATAGCGCTCAGATATTCATTGGGCCTCACACAATCCAAAAGTGTCCAGTGTCCACTAGTGTGAGAAGAAATTCAAAATCTCACTTATCCTCTAGTCACTTTGCTCACAGCAGTGCCATCGAGCCTGTCACATAGCGCTCAGATATTCATTGGACCTCACTCAATCCAAAAGTGTCCAGTGTCCACTAGTGTGAGAAGAAATTCAAAATCTCACTTATCCTCTAGTCACTTTGGTCACAGCAGTGCCATCGAGCCTGTCACATAGCGCTCAGATATTCATTGGGCCTCACACAATCCAAAAGTGTCCAGTGTCCACTAGTGTGAGAAGAAATTCAAAATCTCACTTATCCTCTAGTCACTTTGCTCACAGCAGTGCCATCGAGCCTGTCACATAGCGCTCAGATATTCATTGGGCCTCACACAATCCAAAAGTGTCCAGTGTCCACTAGTGTGAGAAGAAATTCAAAATCTCACTTATCCTCTAGTCACTTTGCTCACAGCAGTGCCATCGAGCCTGTCACATAGCGCTCAGATATTCATTGGGCCTCACACAATCCAAAAGTGTCCAGTGTCCACTAGTGTGAGAAGAAATTCAAAATCTCACTTATCCTCTAGTCACTTTGGTCACAGCAGTGCCATCGAGCCTGTCACATAGCGCTCAGATATTCATTGGGCCTCACACAATCCAAAAGTGTCCAGTGTCCACTAGTGTGAGAAGAAATTCAAAATCTCACTTATCCTCTAGTCACTTTGCTCACAGCAGTGCCATCGAGCCTGTCACATAGCGCTCAGATATTCATTGGGCCTCACACAATCCAAAAGTGTCCAGTGTCCACTAGTGTGAGAAGAAATTCAAAATCTCACTTATCCTCTAGTCACTTTTCTCACAGCAGTGCCATCGAGCCTGTCACATAGCGCTCAGATATTCATTGGGCCTCACACAATCCAAAAGTGTCCAGTGTCCACAAGTGTCTGCTGAAATTCAAAATCTCACTTATCCTCTAGTCACTTTGGTCACAGCAGTGCCATCGAGCCTGTCACATAGCGCTCAGATATTCATTGGGCCTCACACAATCCAAAAGTGTCCAGTGTCCACTAGTGTGAGAAGAAATTCAAAATCTCACTTATCCTCTAGTCACTTTGCTCACAGCAGTGCCATCGAGCCTGTCACATAGCGCTCAGATATTCATTGGGCCTCACACAATCTAAAAGTGTCCAGTGTCCACTAGTGTGAGAAGAAATTCAAAATCTCACTTATCCTCTAGTCACTTTGGTCACAGCAGTGCCATCGAGCCTGTCACATAGCGCTCAGATATTCATTGGGCCTCACACAATCCAAAAGTGTCCAGTGTCCACAAGTGTGAGAAGAAATTCCAAATCTCACTTATCCTCTAGTCACTTTGGTCACAGCAGTGCCATCGAGCCTGTCACATAGCGCTCAGATATTCACTGGGCCTCACACAATCCAAAAGTGTCCAGTGTCCACTAGTGTGAGAAGAAATTCAAAATCTCACTTATCCTCTAGTCACTTTGGTCACAGCAGTGCCATCGAGCCTGTCACATAGCGCTCAGATATTCATTGGGCCTCACACAATCCAAAAGTGTCCAGTGTCCACTAGTGTGAGAAGAAATTCAAAATCTCACTTATCCTCTAGTCACTTTGCTCACAGCAGTGCCATCGAGCCTGTCACATAGCGCTCAGATATTCATTGGGCCTCACACAATCCAAAAGTGTCCAGTGTCCACTAGTGTGAGAAGAAATTCAAAATCTCACTTATCCTCTAGTCACTTTGGTCACAGCAGTGCCATCGAGCCTGTCACATAGCGCTCAGATATTCATTGGGCCTCACACAATCCAAAAGTGTCCAGTGTCCACTAGTGTGAGAAGAAATTCAAAATCTCACTTATCCTCTAGTCACTTTGCTCACAGCAGTGCCATCGAGCCTGTCACATAGCGCTCAGATATTCATTGGGCCTCACACAATCCAAAAGTGTCCAGTGTCCACTAGTGTGAGAAGAAATTCAAAATCTCACTTATCCTCTAGTCACTTTGGTCACAGCAGTGCCATCGAGCCTGTCACATAGCGCTCAGATATTCATTGGGCCTCACTCAATCCAAAAGTGTCCAGTGTCCACTAGTGTGAGAAGAAATTCAAAATCTCACTTATCCTCTAGTCACTTTGCTCACAGCAGTGCCATCGAGCCTGTCACATAGCGCTCAGATATTCATTGGGCCTCACACAATCCAAAAGTGTCCAGTGTCCACTAGTGTGAGAAGAAATTCAAAATCTCACTTTTCCTCTAGTCACTTTGGTCACAGCAGTGCCATCGAGCCTGTCACATAGCGCTCAGATATTCATTGGGCCTCACACAATCCAAAAGTGTCCAGTGTCCACTAGTGTGAGAAGAAATTCAAAATCTCCCCTGTCCTATAGATAGCTTGTACCTTGTTTTACATTACTATATAGTTTGTTGGATTTTGTCTACATTTTTACCAAAAATGAGGAAGGCTGGTGGAAGAGGCCGTGGAATTGGGCGGGGGTTGCCAGCTGGTAATGATGGTGTTGGTGGTGGATCTGATGGTAGTGGCAAGAGCAAAATAGGACCAAATGCAGGAGGTGTTGAGCCTGCGTCATCGTCTGGCTCCATAAGGCTTCGAATGCTTAGCTTTCTAGGAGTTGGCAAACCGCTTTTAAAGCCAGAGCATCAGGAAAAAGTTTTGTCTTACATTGCTGACTCAGCCTCCAGCTCTATCGCCTCCTCTTCTTCAGTTGTAAAAAGTAAAAGCACTGAGTCGTCATCGGAGGCTCATGTTCATGAACCACACCTTTCCTTGTGTCCTTCACCCCAACCAAGATTGAAGGATGACGCAGGCCATACTACTGATTACTCCATGGAGCTGTTTTCACATACCATGCCTGGATTATCAAGTGAAATGGTGAATTACCCAGGCCAAGATGAATCTGACATGGAGTGCACTGATGCACAGCCGCTGATGGATGATTCTGCTGGTACATTCACTCAGAGCACTACATTGTCCTCGCAGTGTACAGAGCCAGATTCTGACCCTGATGAGACTCAGGTTCCCCTTCCCGCACACTATACCACCATACACGGTGACACAGAGGCAGGTGCACATGACATTGAAGAGGAGGTGATGGATGACCCAATTGTTGACCCTGATTGGCATCCATTGGGGGAAGAGGGTGCTGCTTCCAATAGCTCAGATGAGGAGCATCCACAGCAGACATCGACATTGCAACAGCTGTTATCCGGCAGGCCCGGAGCACTAAAAAGACAGGTTCCAAAAATCAAAAGAGTTGCTGGACAGCTTGTCCAGAGGGTCAAAACATCACAGCGTGCTAGGCCGCAAAATGTCTGCCAAAGTAGGAAGAGTGCAGTGTGGCACTTTTTTGAACAAAATCCTCATGATCAGGCCAAGGTTATCTGTAAGAAGTGCGCAAAGACCTTTAGCCGAGGGAAAAAGCTGAAAAATTTGAATACCAGTTGCATGCTTAGACATTTAACCAGCATGCACTTGCAAGCGTGGACACAACACCAAACCTCAAGTGCCACATGTGCAACTGATCACAACGAAGGTAGTCAGCAACACTACATATTTTCCCCCACTGTAAGCCCACCGGTTAGCACAGCAGCAAATGTTGAGGTGTCGTTGCAAGGCCACAGCAGTCAGGGAATCCCACTGTTATATCAACGAAAGACTGATTCTAGGCCATCAGAAAGAACACCAACTCCGTCACCATCATCAACCCTCTCTCAGTCCGCCCTGTCCACCGCTACTTCCACCATATGCATCTCTCAAGTCCAGCTCACCCTCCCAGACACTATGAGTAGGTCAAGAAAGTACTCAGTCTCTCATCCGCGTACACTGGGTTTGAACGCCCACATTGCCAAACTAATCTCGTTTGAGATGATGCCCTTTCGGTTGGTGGAAAGCACAGCTTTCCGCGAACTCATGGCCTATGCAGTACCATGCTATGACCTACCCAGTCGCCACTTCTTCTCTCGCAAAGCCATCCCAGCCCTCCACCATCATGTGAAAGACCGCATTGTCCATGCACTCAAGCAGTCAGTGAGCGGAAAGGTGCACCTCACAACTGATGCATGGTCCAGTCGCCATGGCCAGGGTCGTTACGTGTCCATCACTGCGCACTGGGTTAATGTGGTGGATGCAGGGTCCACAGGGGACAGCGGTGGTGGGACAGTGCTACCTAGCCCACGGTATAGTAAACAGTTGGCTGTAGGCGTTCGACCCTCCTCCTCCTCCAGAAGCGAAAGCTCGTCCACAGAGCGGTCGTACGAGCACTCCATCTGCAGCTGCCACTGTTGCACACGAGGTGTCCCCCTATCGAGCAGCGAGTGGAAAGCGTCAGCAGGCTGTGTTGCAGATGATGTGTTTGGGCGACAGACACACCGCCGAGGTGCTGGCCGAGTACTTTCAGCGACAAACTGAGTCATGGCTGGGCAGTGTACATCTTGAGGCAGGCAAGGTAGTTAGTGATAACGGCCGTAATTTTGTGGCAGCCATAGCCCTTTCAAAACTCAGACACATACCTTGCTTGGCTCACACCTTGAACCTGGTGGTGCAGTGCTTCCTCAAAAATTATCCGGAGTTAACAGCCCTGCTCCAGAAGGTGCGAAGACTGTGCGCCCACATCCACCGGTCGCCTGTACACTCCGTTCGTATGCAGAAGCTGCAGCGATTGCTCCACCTTCTCAACCACCGCCTCATTATCGACATTGCAACAAGGTGGAACTCCACCCTGCACATGGTGGAGCGGCTGTGCGAACAGAGGCAGGCCATAATGCATTTGTGGGAGGATACACGGCCAGGCACTTTGAGAGCAGACATGGAGTTGACCGGTGTGCGGTGGTCGAAGCTGAAAGACCTCTGTAAAGTCCTTCAGTGTTTTGAGGAATGCACACGGCTGGTAAGTGCAGATGACGCCATCCTAAGCATGAGCATCCCACTTATGCGTCTGCTCATGCAAACTTTGACGCACCTTAAGGAGCAGGCTTCTGCAGCCAATGTTGATGAGGAGGAAGAGGAGGAGGGAATCCTTGATGACATTCAGCCATTGTCTGCTCAGGGACCTCTCCTGGACGAGGTGGAGGAAGAAGAGGAGGAGGAGGATGATGGGGATGATTACTTAGGGGAGGAGGATGCATCTCGTGGGGCAAGTGAAAATGTTGGCGTGGCAAGGTCTGGTACAGGGTTTGTGCGTGACAGGAGGGATGTGGATTTGCCAGAAAGTGCTCCTCCAACCAGCACTCGCTGTGCATCATTGACACCGGGAACATTGGCCCACATGTCAGATTATGCCTTGCAGATCCTAAAAATGGACACCCGCATTGCCAAAATGATGAACGATGACGACTACTTTTTGGCCAGCATCCTGGATCCACGCTATAAAGGCAAATTACAAAACATCATGCCACAGGAGAACCTTGACCTAATATTGGCTAATAAACAAGCAACTCTGGTAAATCGGTTGCTTGAGGCATTCCCAGCACACAGCAGCAGTGATGGTTCTCACACGAGCCGTACGGGCCGGGGTCAGCTTGGCAGAGGTGTTCGTGGTGCACACAGCAGAAGTGGCGTTGGACACAGGGGTTTCATGACAATGTTGTGGACTGATTTTTCAAGTACCGCTCACACAACTGGTAATAATGCATCGATGGAAAGTGACAGGAGACAGCAGTTGTCAACTATGGTTACAAACTACTTTTCCTCCCATATCGATGTTCTCCCACACAGGTCATTCCCCTTTGACTATTGGGCCGCTAAACTGGACACCTGGCCTGAATTGGCACAATATGCCTTACAGGAGCTCGCTTGCCCAGCTGCAAGTGTGCTATCGGAAAGAGTCTTCAGTGCAGCTGGATCAATCCTGACAGAAAAAAGGACCCGTCTGTCAACCCAAAATGTGGATGATCTAACCTTCATTAAAATGAACCACGCATGGGTTTCCAAGGATTTTGTCCCACCTTCCCCTGATGACACATAGGGTGACAGAAAAATGGCTTGCTTTGGTCCACCTCTTCCTGGGACTTGACCTATTTCACCTTTTGCATCAGCTGAATGTCCAACATCAACATATGCCACTTTCTAAAACTCCCTAACTGTGCTGCCTCCCCCCCCATGGCCGGGGTCACCACCTAGCGCACGACACCGTGCGAGTGCCGTTGCCATGGACAGGTGGGTAGGCCAACTCTTGGGCGCGGGCACTGGCACAGGGTCCCTCATAGTGCAATCAAGTGTCTCTGACGGTGGTGGTGCACACCCGCCGTCAGACACACCGCCGTACTATGAGGAGCCCAGTGCCAGTACCGACGCCCACGAGTGGGCCCCCCTTGCTTGCGCAGGGCCCCAGCATTTGCAATCTTTACCTCTCCCTGCTCCTCCGCTGTGTAGTCTGGGCCGTCAAATCCATACTGGGCCTGACACCGTTTGAGCCTGCCTCCTGATGTATAGACATATATTTTGAATGTGTACGCTATCCATATATGTTATCTGGAGATACGGAACCCTTTCTCACCTTTGTGCAATCACGTGCAATCCATACTGGGCCTAACACCGTCTGAGCCTGCCTCCTGATGTATAGACATATATTTTGAATGTGTACGCTATCCATACATGTTATCTGGGGATACGGAACCCTTTCTCACGTTTGTGCAATCACGTGCAATCCATACTGGGCCTGACACCGTCTGAGCCTGCCTCCTGATGTATAGACATATATTTTGAATGTGTACGCTATCCATACATGTTATCTGGGGATACGGAACCCTTTCTCACCTTTGTGCAATCACGTGCAATCCATACTGGGCCTGACACCGTCTGAGCCTGCCTCCTGATGTATAGACATATATTTTGAATGTGTACGCTATCCATACATGTTATCTGGGGAGACGGAACCCTTTCTCACCTTTGTGCAGTCACGTGCAATCCATACTGGGCCTGACACCGTCTGAGCCTGCCTCCTGATGTATAGACATATATTTTGAATGTGTACGCTATCCATACATGTTATCTGGGGATACGGAACCCTTTCTCACCTTTGTGCAATCACGTGCGATCCATACTGGCCCTGACACCGTCTGAGCCTGCCTCCTGATGTATAGACATATATTTTGAATGTGTACGCTATCCATACATGTTATCTGGAGATACGGAACCCTTTCTCACCTTTGTGCAATCACGTGCAATCCATACTGGGCCTGACACCGTCTGAGCCTGCCTCCTGATGTATAGACATATATATTGAATGTGTACGCTATCCATACATGTTATCTGGGGATACGGAACCCTTTCTCACCTTTGTGCAATCACGTGCAATCCATACTGGGCCTGACACCGTCTGAGCCTGCCTCCTGATGTATAGACATATATTTTGAATGTGTACGCTATCCATACATGTTATCTGGGGATACGGAACCCTTTCTCACCTTTGTGCAATCACGTGCAATCCATACTGGGCCTGACACCGTCTGAGCCTGCCTCCTGATGTATAGACATATATTTTGAATGTGTACGCTATCCATACATGTTATCCGGGGATACGGTACCCTTTCTCACCTTTGTGCAATCACGTGTAATCCATACTGGGCCTGAGAACAGATGGCGAGCTGTTAAGCAAGCTACAGCACCTGTGGTTTGCACACGTAAGTTTTTCATTTTTTCAGGAATGACGGTTAGGCCTAATTCCGGAACTGCGGTTGACCTGCACTTACTGGGAAATCATCGTTCGCGGGTAATAATTGTAATCACAGATCCCCATCACTAACGTTGTTCAGCGGGTTATCTGCACCTGTAAGCGACAAACGCTGGCCTTTTCAGTGTAGCGCACATGCAGCCATGTAAGGGCATGACACACCAGTTATTGGCCAATCTCATGTGCCAGAGCCTCACGTGTCCCTCTAGTAAGCCAGACTCGGACCGCAGGGCATGACGGAGTCTCGTTCGTTAACGGAATTAAGCTTGCAATGTGTGCATCTGTTCTGTAGCTTGCATGGTTGAGGTTTCCCAGGTGGAGTCGAATTAAACCGTAGGCTCCACTCCTGGTGGTGCCCTTCTGGACATTCCTTTAAGGTTCAGCTTTGCAACCATACTGCCCACGTAAAACAAACACTTTGCCTTCATGAACGCTGTTTGGAGGGTCATGACTCATGGGAATAACGCCGCCCAATCAGTTAACCTGCTAGAGAGATCCTTCGTTGCTCCCAAGCATGACATCACACTCCCTAGGAGGAAGGTAATGCCACTGTGGCGACCGTACTCCTGGGGGCGACACAAGTGCACTGATGCCCAGCCACTGCTCGATGAATCTGCTGGTACATTGACCCAGACCACTACATTCCCCTCGCACGCTACACGGCCTGAATCTGACCCTGATGAAACTCAGGTTACCCTTCCCATATACAGTTCCATCTTACACGGTGACAAAGAGGAAGCTGCAGATGAAAGTGCAGGTTCGGACCACCCACCATCAGACACACCACCGTACTATCAGGGGCCCTGTGCCAGTGCCGTCGCCAATGAGTGGGCCTCCCCTGCTTGCTCAGGATCACAGCACTTGCAAGGTTGAAATACTGTGCAGTGAGATGGAAGATGGGAACGACGAGGAGTCCAGACTAGTACAGGGATTCCCTAGCGAGGAGACTTATTTGATTGTTTTCAATGTTGGGACAGCAAGTTTTGGGGAGGACTATACTCTGGAGAATGATAGATGGGGCCCACCATACACTGGAACATTCCAAAGGTGGACATCAGACACTGGAGCAGCATTTACAGGGCCCATTATACACTAGAGCATTAGAAATGGGGCCCATTATGTTTGGAGCATTATTTGGGCCCATAAGACAGTGGAGCTTCATCCATGGGGACCAACATATACTGTAGCATTATGTGGAGCTCATCATATACTGTTTCAAACATTATATGGGACCAATGATTCTGTATGGAGAAATAGATGGGCCTTGTCATGAGATGTAAAAAGTGAAGTATTTTTCATTGTACTATACCGCTATTTCTCTGCCGTATCGGAGCATGATGAGTTGTGGTATGTGTTAAAGGGGCGCTCTTTCACCCAGGGCACATGAAAACCTGGAGCCAGCCCTCCCCCCCCACAACTTTAGCCAAATAACCCCCATTTTTCAGTGCGTAACTTGTATTATGAAGTTAATTAAGGTTGACAAGCTTAAGTAAGAAGAATTGATGCTTTTGGCATTCAAATAGGCACTGTAGGTGTGTTTCCTGTCCTCCTCTCACTGCCGACTTTTATTCCCCATTGACTTACATTGGGTTTCGTGTTTCGGGACGACCCCGACTTTTCCCTATAATCGGACGATCTTGCTCGACCCGACTTTTGGAAAAGTCGGGTTTCACGAAACGAAATGCGACCCTAAAAAACCAAAAGTCGCTCAACTCTAGCAAGAGGTACAGGGAGTGGACTGCTGAAGACTGGGGTAAAGTTATTTTCTCTGATGAATCCCCTTTTCGATTGTTTGAGACATCTGGAAAATGGCTTATTCGAAGAAGACCAGGTGAGCGCTACCACCAGTCTTGTCTCATGCCAACTGTCAAGCATCCTGAAACCATTCATGTGTGGGGTTGCTTCTCAGCCAAGGGAATGGGCTCTCTCTCAGTCTTGCCTAAAAACACAGCCATGAATAAAGAATGGTACCAGAATGTCCTCCAAGAGCAACTTCTCCCAACCGTCCAAAAGCAGTTTGGCGATCAACAATGCCTTTTTCAACATGATGGAGCACCTTGCCATAAAGCAAAGGTGATAACTAAATGGCTCAGGGAACAAAACCTAGAGATTTTGGGACCATGGCCTGGAAACTCCCCAGATCTTAATCCCACTGAGAACTTGTGGTCAATCATCAAGAGACGGGTGGACAAACAAAAACCTTCAAATTCAGACAAAATAAAAGCATTGATTTTGCAAGAATGGACTGCTATCAGTCAGGATTTGATCCAGAAGTTGATTGAGAGCATGCCAGGGAGAATTGCTGAGGTCCTGAAGAAGAAGGGTCAACACTGCAAATATTGACTTGCTGCATTAACTCATTCTAACTGTCAATATAACCTTTTGTTAATCATAATATGATTGCAATTATATTTCTGTATGTGATAAAAATATCTGACAAACACACATAAAAACCAGAGGCCAGCAGATCATGTGAAAATATAATATTTGTGTCATTCTCAAAACTTTTGGCCATGACTAAAATGTCTCATTCATGGGACATAACAGAACGCATAGAATCATAGAATCATAGAATTGTAGAGTTGGAAGGGACCTCCTGGGCCATCTGGTGCAACCCCCTGCTCAAAGCAGGATTCGCTAAATCATCCCAGTCAGATGTCTGTCCAGCCTCTGTTTGAAGACTTCCATTGATAGAGAACTCACCACTTCTCGTTGCAGCCTGTTCCACTCATTGATCACTCTAACTGTCAAAAAGTTTTTTCTAATATCTAATCTGTGTCTCCTCCCATTCAGTTTCATCCCATTGCTTCTAGTCTTTCCTTGTGCAAATGAGAATAAAGATGATCCTTCTACAATGTGACAGCCCTTTAGATATTTGTAGACAGCTATTAAGTCTCCTCTCAGTCTTCTCTTTTGCAAACTAAACATTCCCAAATCCTGCAAACTTTCCTCATAAGACAGGGTTTGCAGACCGGTCACCATTCTGGTCACTCTTTTCTGAACTTGCTCCAGTTTGTTGATGTCTTTTTTAAAATGTGGTGCCCAAAACTGGACACAATATTCCAGATGAGGTCTGACCAAAGAGGAGTAGAGGGAAATAATGACTTCACGTGATCTAGACTGTATGCTTCTGTTAATACATCCTAGAATTGCTTTTGCCTTTTTTGCTGCTGCATCACACTGTTGACTCATATTCAGTCTGTGATCTATTAGTATACCCAAATCTTTTTCACATGTGCTGTTGCTTAGCCCTATTCCTCCCATTCTGTATATGCTTTTTTCATTTTTATTGCCCAGACGTAGTACTTTGCATTTTTCCCTGTTAAAAACCATTCTGTTAGTTGCTGCCCACTTCTCCAGTTTATTTATATCTTTTTGAATCCTCTCTCTCTTCTCTAGTATTAGCTATCCCTCCTAGCTTTGTGTCATCAGCAAATGTAATCAGTTTACCCTCAATTCCTTCATCTAAATCGTTGATAAAGATGTTGAACAATACAGGGCTCAGGACAGAGCCCTGTGGTACCCCACTTGATACATTCTTCCAACTGGATGTGCAGCCATTTACGACCACTCTTTGGGTCCAATCCCTAAGCCAGTTATGAATCCACCTAACAGTTGCCTTGTCCATTCCATACATAGTCATTTTTTCAATAAGGATTGTATGAGATACTTTGTCAAATGTTTTGCTGAAGTCAAGATATACTATATCTACAGCATTTCCTTGATCCACCCAATCAGTGATTCCGTCATAGAAGGAAATTAAGTTAGTCTGACATGACTTATTAGTTACAAACCCATGCTGACTCTGTTTAACCCCTTCACCCCCAAGGGTGGTTTGCACGTTCATGACCGGGCCAATTTTTACAATTCTGACCACTGTCCCTTTATGAGGTCATAACTCTGGAACGCTTCCATGGATCCTGGTGATTCTGACGTTGTTTTCTCATGACATATTGTACTTCATGTTACTGGTAAAATTTCATTCAAATAACTTGCGTTTATTTGTGAAAAAAACAGAAATTTGGGAAAAATTTTGAAAATTTCGCAATTTTCCAACTTTGAATTTTTATGCCCTTAAATCACAGAGATACGGCACACAAAAAAACTTGATAACTAACATTTCCCACATGTTTACTTTACATCAGCACAATTTTGGAACCAAAATTTTTTTTGTTAGGAAGTTGACCAGCGATTTCTCATTTTTACAACACCATTTTATTTTTAGGACCACATCACATTTGAAGCCACTTTGAGGGGTCTATAGGATAGAAAATACCCAAAAGTGACACCATTCTAAAAACTGCACCCCTTAAGGTGCTCAAAACCACATTCAAGAAGTTTATTAACCCTTTAGGTGCGTCACAGGAATTTTTTTGAATATTGAAAAAAAAATGAACATCTAACCTTTTTTCACAAAAAAAGTACTTCAGGTTCAATTTTTTTTATTTTACCAAGGGTAACAGGAGAAATTGGACTGCAAAAGTTATTGTGCAATTTGTCCTGAGTACGCTGATACCTGATTTGTGGGGGGGAACGACTGTTTCGGCGCATGGCAGAGCTCAGAATGGAAGGAGCGCTGTTTGACTTTTTCAATGCAAAATTGGCTGGAATTCAGATCGGACGCCATGTCACGTTTGGAGAGTCCCTGATGTACCTAAACAGTGGAAACCCCCTACAAGTGACCCCATTTTGGAAACTAGACCCCCCAAGGAACTTATCTAGATATGTGGTGAGAACTTTGAACCCACAAGGGCTTTACAGAAGTTTATAACGTACAGCGGTACAATTAAAAAATCATATTTTTTCCACAAAAATGATCTTTTCACCCCAATTTTTTTTTTCCCAAGGGTAACAGGACCCTAAAAGTTATTGTGCAATTTGTCCTGAGTATGATGATACCCCACATGTGGGGGTAAACCACTATTTAGGCGCATGGCAGAGCTCGGAAGGGAAGCAGCGCCATTTGACGTTTTTGGCTGGAATTGAGATCGGACATCATGTCGCGATTGGAAAACCCCTGATGTACCAAAACAGTGGAAACCCCCCACAAATGACACCATTTTGGAAACTAGACCCCCTAAGGAACTTATCTAGATGTGTGGTGAGAACTTTGAACCCCCAAGGGCTTCACAGAAGTTTATAACATAAAGCTGTACAATTAAAAAATCATATTTTTTCCACAAAAATGATCTTTTCACCCTCAATTCTTATTTTTCCAAGGGTAACAGCACCCTAAAAGTTATTGTGAAATTTGTTCTGAGTACGCTGATACCCCACATGTGGAGGTAAACCACTATTTGGGCGCATGGCAGAGCTCGGAAGGGAAGCAGCGCCATTTGACGTTTTTGGCTGGAATTGAGATCGGACACCATGTCGCGATTGGAAAACCCCTGATGTACCTAAACAGTGAAAACCCCCCACAATTGACACCATTTTGGAAACTAGACCCCCTAAGGAACTTATCTAGATGTGTGGTGAGAACTTTGAACCCCCCAGTGCTTCACAGAAGTTTATAACGCCCGGGCGTGAAAATAAAAAATTTGTATTTTTTCCACAAACATGATCTTTTAGTCACCATTTTTTTTATTTTCCCAAGGGTAACAGGAGAAATTAGACCCCAAAGGTTGTTGTGCAATTTGTCCTGAGTATGCTGATACCCCATATGTGGGAGAAAACTACTGTATGGGCACACGTCGGGGCTCGGAAGGGAAGTAGTGACGTTTTGGAATGCAGACATTGATGGAATGGTCTGCGGGTGTCATGTTGCCTTTGGAGAGCCCCTAATGTACCTAAACAGTGGAAACCCCCCACAAATGACCCCATTTTGAAAACTAGACCCCCTAAGGAACTTATTTAGATGTGAGGTGAGCACTTTGAACCCCCAAGGGCTTCACAGAAGTTTATAATGCCAGGGCATGAAAATAAAAAAATCGTATTTTTTCCACAAATATGATCAATTAGTCCCCAATTTTTTTATTTTCCCAAGGTTAACAGGAGAAATTGAACCCCAAAAGTTGTTGTCCAATTTGTCCTGAGTACGCTGACACCCCATATGTGGGAGAAAACTACTGTATGGACACACGTCAGGGCTCGGAAGGGAAGTAGTGACGGTTTGGAATGCAGACTTTGATGGAATGGTCTGCGGGTGTCATGTTGCCTTTGGAGAGCCCCTAATGTACCTAAACAGTGGAAACACCCACAAATGACCCCATTTTGGAAACGAGAACCCCTAAGGAACTTATCTAGATGTGTGGTGAGCACTTTGAACCCCCAAGGGCTTCACAGAAGTTTATAATGCCCGGGCATGAAAATAAAAAAATCGTATTTTTTCCACAAACATGATCAATTAGTCCCCAATCTTTTCATTTTCCCAAGGGTAACAGGAGAAATTGGACCCCAAAAGTTGTTGTCCAATTTGTCATGAGTACGCTGACACCCCATATGTGGGAGAAAACTACTGTATGGACACACGTCGGAGCTCGGAAGTGAAGCAGTGCCATTTTGGAATGCAGACTTTGATGGAATGGTCTGCGGGTGTCATGTGCGTTTGGAGAGCCCCTGATGTACCTAAACTATTGAAACTCCCCACAAGTGACCCCATTTTGGACACTAGACCCCCCCACGGAACTTATCTAGATGTGTGGTGAGCACTTTGAACCCCCAAGTGCTTCACAGAAGTTTATAACGCTCGGACGTGAAAATAAAAAAATCATTTTTTTCCACAAAAATGATATTTTTGCCCCCAATTTTTTATTTTCCCAAGGGTAACAGGAGAAATTGGACCCCAAAAGTTGTTGTCCAATTTGTCATGAGTACGCTGACACCCCATATGTGGGAGAAAACTACTGTATGGACACACGTCGGGGCTCGGAAGTGAAGCAGTGCCATTTTGGAATGCAGACTTTGATGGAATGGTCTGCGGGTGTCATGTGCGTTTGGAGAGCCCCTGATGTACCTAAACTATTGAAACTCCCCACAAGTGACCCCATTTTGGACACTAGACCCCCCCACGGAACTTATCTAGATGTGTGGTGAGCACTTTGAACCCCCAAGTGCTTCACAGAAGTTTATAACGCTCGGACGTGAAAATAAAAAAAATCATTTTTTTCCACAAAAATGATATTTTTGCCCCCAATTTTTTATTTTCCCAAGGGTAACAGGAGAAATTGGACCCCAAAAATTGTTTTGCAATTTGTCCTGAGTAGGCTGATACCCTACATGTGGGGGTAAAACACTGTTTGGGCGCATGGCAGAGCTTGGAAGGGAAGGAGCACCATATGACTTTTTCAAATCAGAATTGGCTGGAATTGAGATCAGACGCAATGTTGCATTTGGAAAGCCCCTGATGTGCCCAAACAGTGGAAACCCCCAATTCTAACTCCAACCCGAACCCCAACACACCCCTAACCCTAATCTCAGCCCTAACCCTAGCCCTAACCCTAACCCTAGCCCTAACCCTAGCCCTAACCCTAACCCTAGCCCTAACCCTAGCCCTAACCCTAACCCTAATGGAAAAATGGAAATAAATACATTTTTTTAATTTTATTATTTTTCCCTAACTAAGGGGGTGATAACGGGGGGTTTGATTTACTATTTATGGCGGTTTTTATGTTTGGTGGCTGTCGCACGCTGAAAGACGCTTTTTATTGTAAAAATAGTTTTTGCATCACCACATATTGAGAGCTATAATTTTTCCGTATTTTGACCCACCAAGTCATGTGAGGTCTTATTTTTTGCAGGACAAGTTGACGTTTTTATCGGTACCATTTTCGGGCACGTGACATTTTTTGATCGCTTTTTATTCCGATTTTTGGGACGCAGAATGAACAAAAACCAGCGTTTCATGAATTTCTTTTGGGGGGTGCGTTTACACCGTTCCACGTGCGGTAAAATTGATAAAGCGGTTTTATTCTTCGGGTCAGTACGGTTACAGCGATACCTCATTTAGGTCGTTTTTTTATGTTTTGTCGGTTTTATGCAATGAAAACTATTTTATATAAAAAATAATTATTTTTGCATCGCTTTATTCTGCGAGCTATAACTTTTTTATTTTTTCGCTGATGATGCTGTGTGGCAGCTCGTTTTTTGCGGGACAAGATGACGTTTTCAGCGGTACCATGTATATTTATATGCATCTTTTTGATCGCGCGTTATTACACTTTTTGTTTGGCGGTATGATAATAAATCATTATTTTTTGCTTCGTTTTTTATTTTTATTTTTTAAGGGGTTCGCTAAAGGGGTTAACTAATGGGACAGTTTTATAGGGCGGGTCGTTACGGACACGGCGATACCTAATATGTGTACTTTTATTGTTTTGGGGTTTTTTTATTTTCAAAAAATGAATTTATTGGGGAATTTATTTTTTTTTTTACTAATTTATTTGGCGATTTTTTTAAAATTATTTTTACACTTTTTTTTAATTTTTTTTTAACTTTATTACATAGTCCCAGGTGGGACATCACTGTCCTGTGACAGATCGCTGATCTGTCACATCACAGATCACTGTGAAAGATCAGCAATCTGTCACAGGCATTGAAGAAGACTTCCTCTTGCCTGCGCTTTGCAGGCAGTGAGGAAGCCAGCTTCCTGCAGGCCCCCGAAGGCCCCCGTCGCCATCTTGGATTTGGGGGCCTGGAGGAAAGGAGTGCCCCGCAGCAGCGCTGCACATCCGTGACCGCCCCTGACACGTGGGCGCCGCTGATCGCGGTAGACGTACTATCCCGTCCATGGGCATAGCGGCCCGGGTCCCATGGACGGGATAGTACGTCTCATGTCAGGAAGGGGTTAATCACTTCATTCTTATCCAGGTACTGACATACATGTTGTTTAATAATTTGTTCAAAGATCTTTCCTTTTACCCAAGTCTGTGTGGTTAATCTACCAGTTGGTGACATTCTGAATCTGTGTGGCCCCTGCACTAAAAGCCCAGTGGAAAATATGAACTTTACTCCTCCCGGCAGCCTTGGGCTTTTAGTCATTGAAGGTGCTCAGTACATAGTGAGTGGTGGCTGTGATCACTCCGCACACTATGACTGACAGCCAGCTCTGTAATGATGCATTGCTGAGCTGGCTGTCAGTCATTGCAGGGGCGAGGATACAGCCACCGCTCACTATGTACTGAGCAGTGTCTGAAGCAGTGCCAGCCACTCCTCTGTGACTGAAAGCCTGAGACTACCGGGAAGAGATTAGCTTTATTCTGCCCTGCAGACGGCTTTTAATGCTGCAGCTGCACTACTTTAAAACACTATTAACCTGCGGGTTAACCTCATATCTGCAGGTTAATAGCATTTGGTATAGCGCATGATCCTGTAAATGAATGTGGGTTGCCAGCAGAATGTTGATGATCAAGTGACCACAATGTTGATTAACCTTTGAAGCTCAAACCACAGGCTGGACTTTATAAGAGACCATGATTTTAGCTATATATTGCAATACACTGGTACAGAACAAGTGATCAAACGATTGCAAGTTCAAGACCAAAGCATCCATTCAAGTAAATAGGTCAGTGTAAAACACACAGCACGCTTAATGCCATCTATGATCTGTGACGCTTCTGTGTGCTGTCAGTTTTTCACAATTTGCTTGGAGAAGATTGCTAAACCTCTAATATAAGTTTGTATTTTGTTCTTTTGCAAATGAAAAAACAGATAATACATGAAAGGTAAAACCACAAGAACCAAAAACAGGTTAAACCAGCACAATTTTAAATGTTAAAGACAATTACATTTTTACGTACAAGAAAATAGCTGACCTGTTAATTCGGACTTTGGTCTTTTGTGCATGGGTTAAAGGGACACTAGTGGCCCTATACCGCTATATTTCAGTGATTTTAGAACCTTTCTATTGGTAAAACCTTGTTACATTATTAGGGATTTTATATTCACAGGCGCTAACAGTTTATTTTCTTCCCGTCAGGGGCAATTTCCTGTGTTACAGACTCCTTTCAGAAACAATTGTTCATGGCTCCTTATTTTGATTGCCTTTCTCCTTGGGACTACTTTTATAATAGAGACAAGCATACTAATCATAGCAATGTTTATATGTCACTGGCTATCATTAGAGATATTTTTTTTGTATTGTGAATGAACCAATTCAATTGTAATCTCTGAAGATTACATGGCTCCAGTGAGACAGTGAGTAATTATTGGTTACATCAGTCTCAAGCTGTACTTATTGAAAAGGCCTGTAATTTCTAGTCAAACCTTCTTTGTGCCTGGACATTATCTCTTAGCTAACAATGGTGATTGGTCAAGGAATTCCTGTACTTCTTATCTGGATGGTCATGTTTTTCACATTGCTATTCAAGACGTACAAAGGGTGGTAAAGTATGGGATGATGGTGCTTTATCTAGAGATTAATCAGAGATACTAACCTGAAATCCTTTTTCTTAAGCCCCCTTTACATTTAGCGATGCACCGACAACGATACGACCCGGTCAGGATCGCTGGTGCATCGCTAGTGAGCTGCCACACAGGCAGATCTCACAGCAATGCAGCAGCGATAGAGCGGTCATTACTTACCTTTCAGACGCGGCGATCCTGACATCCTCCCGTTCGCGTCCACGCGTCGCTCGTCGCCGCCAGCAGGAAGCACAGCAGGAAGCGCCCGACGAGAAATGGAGCTGCGCGATCAACGACAGACAGGGGGGGAGCCGGTCGGAGGTAAGTATCACACATAGCGATATCGCTAGCGATATCGCTGCTGCGTCACCAAATCGGTTATGCTTTAGCGATATTGCTAGCGATATCGCTATGTGTAAAACCCCGTATAGAGTTTTAGAAATGTATTTCTATTTTGAGAAGTTGAAGGATACCTTTGCTTGCAACATAGGAGAGTGCAGAGTTCGGGCCTAACAGCGCAGCCATGCTACTAGTGACTGTCAATCATCAGGAGCGCAACATTCCCCGGCAAGCAAAAAACCTGGAGGCAGTGGAGTGTTGGGCTCCTGAACAGCAAGATGATACAAACCAATTTAACATCAGAACAACTATTTCAGGAAAAATCTTTTCTTGTCTAATGGTGGCTGTGTAAGGTTAAGCAGGAACGCGGGATGCAGAGACGAGCAGGAGGCAGACCAAGAGTTAACCGGTGTCTAATACAGGGAATACTCCACGCATGGAGAGAATACGGGAGGTATGGGGGGGTTAAGTTTCAATGAGAATCAGCTGACACCCGACCACGATCAGCAGCACATCACCCGTGTGCGCGGCCAATCGCTATGACGTACTATTCCGTCCATGGGAAGTAAAGCCCAGGTCAAATAGACGGAATAGGACGTCGGATGGCAGAGAGAGGTTAATCAACTAGCAGGGGCCAAGTGGTTTTCTAAACAGTATCTGAGAGGGGCATATAACCTTATACGTGTTCACCAAGGTCATGAGTGGAAGACTGCCACGAGCGTCACTTTGAAAATTTGGTGATGCCATTCAGTTTGACCAATGCTTCAGCAGTGTTTCCGAACTTCATAAATTATATTTTTTCTTCTTTAGTGGGTAGATTTGTGGTGATATACTTGGATAATATCTTGATTTACTCAGGTTCTTGTGGGAAGCATCAGGACAATCATTTGTTTGCCAAGCTAGAAAAATGTCAATTTGAGATGCAGCAAATTCAGTATTTGAGTCATTTGGTTTCTGCTAAAGGATTTCAGATGGATCCCATTAAGGTACATGCCGTCCTTCATTGGGTACAATATACTAATCTTAAAGCTTTACAGAGGTTCTTAGGTTTTGCTGTAGGGATGGATGCTGTTCTTTCACAGAAGAAGAATGATTACTTCCATCCTTGGGCTTTTATTTCTCGGAAATTTTCAATGCATAGTCCAACTAATATATAGGCGATTAGGAACTCTTGGCTGTTAAGAGATCTTTCGAGGAATAGAGCCATTGGTTGAAGGGCTTGGCATAGAGTAATAGTCTTTACTGATCACAAAAATTTACTGTATGTTGACGCCACTAAATGCTTGAATACTAGACAGGCCCATTGGGCCCTTTCTTTCACTCGGTTTTATTTCTCTGTGATACAGTATATCTTCCTTGCACTAAGAATGTTAAGGCTGATGCTTTATCACGTAGTGTTGTTCCAAAGTTGCTACAGGAAAGATATATATCTTTGAACTGTGTTAGCCAGTAGATAGAAGAATATTTAGAATTGAGAGTCCTCAGTGGTTGATACCTTTTAATGGCTAACTGAATAGATGGTAACAAATTGGAAGCTTTCGAGACTACGCAGGTCTCTTCATCAGGCTAGACTAATACAAAATCTGAAGAATAACATATTTATACACAAGACAGCACATAAATAACTCAATAGATAAGGCAAGTGATGTGAAGCGGAATAGTCATTGTGGGAGAGAGATAAGCATAAATATTGGAGCAGTTCATAGATAAGCAGTGTGAAGGTTCTATTGCCCTCTGCCGGTCTGGTTCTGTGTTGTGATGACCCCAGAAGGTCTGAGGGGCAAATTCCTTAATTGATGTAAAAAGACATAAATCCATGCGACACATTAATACCTGCACTGAATGTGTCGAAAGTTTTCATAAATTTGTACTCAGAGATTCTTCTCTCTCTTTGAGACTTGAAGTTACCTATTAATACAAGTAATTTAATATCCATCATGCTATGACCAGGGATACAAAAATGTTTTGCCACAGGTAGATCCATTCCAACTATTCCAGCACTGAAATTGACTTTTTCGACACCATCATTAAGCTAAAAAACAATGAAATAGAGACATCCCTGTATCAGAAGCCAATCGACCGTCCAACATACCTTAAATGGTACAGTTTCCATCCACAAGCATCCAGTATCAGTGCCCAGGAGAAAAAGGCCATACAGTCTCTGAAAACCAACAAAGAAATCATCATTAAACCTGCTGACAAGGGAGGTGCAATAGTCATGATGAACACATCAGACTATATGAAGTAAGCAAACAGACAACTTATGGACACACGCTACTACAGAAAATTGGAGTCGGATCCTACACAGGACTATTACAAGGAACTAAACAAGTTGGTATCTGGTCTGCCTGACGGATCCATAAGAGGCAATGACCTGATACCAGAGAGTCCAAGAATAGGGACATTCTACATGCTTCCCAAAATCCAGAAATCTGGAAATCCAGGGAGGCCGATTATTTCATGTGTGGGCACCCTTACTGAGCAGGTATCTGGATGGGTAGATGGTATTCTTAAACCCCTGGTAAAGGATACACCCAGCTACATTCAGGACACAACTGCCCTATTGAATAAACTAGCAGCAATAGGTCCTCTACCAGAAGGAACCATCCTGGCCACCATGGATGTGGAATCTTTGTACTCTAATATCCCACATCAGGATGGATTAAATGGCTGCAAAGTCTTCATGGAAAACACCGGGAATGATGTGAATTCTGTGGTGAAACTCACAAAATTTATCCTCACCCACAATTACTTTGAATTTGACAATAAGATCTATTTACAGGAGACTGGCACAGTTATGGGACGTAAAATGGCTCCACAGTATGTAAATCTTTTCATGGCCAAGCTTGAAAGCGACTTTTTGTCCTCATGTCCCATCAGGCTTCTGGCCTACTACCACTTCATTGATGATATTTTAGTCATCTGGACGGAGTCTGAGCAACAGCTAAAGACGTTCCACGAACAGTTTAATCAATTTCATTCCGCCATCAACTTAACACTCAACTATTCCAGCACTGAAATTAACTTTTTAGACACCATCATTAAGCTAAAAAACAATGAAATAGAGACATCCCTGTATCAGAAGCCAATCGACCGTCCAACATACCATAAATGGGACAGTTTCCATACAAAACACATAAAGAACTCTATTATCTACAGCCAAGCCATCAGATACAATCGTATATGTTCCAACCCCATGGACAGAGATGAACACCTTGGTCGCCTCAGAAAAACCTTTTTGAATCAGGGCTACCATCCAAGAACAATTAAAAACCAAATTACAAGGGCCACCAGAATATCAAGGAATCACCTGCTACATTACAAATCTAAAGAAGAGAATAACTGGGCCTCTAGTGGTCACCTACAATCCAAATCTGGAGGTGCTAAGGGGAGCTGCACGGAAATTACAACCTTTACAACCTCACAGCAACCAATCACAGCTCAGCTTCTTTTGAACAGCTCTGGTAAAATGAAACATGCTTCGTGATTGGTTGGTGATACACACACACACACACACACACACAAACATACATTCACTTTTATATATAGAGATAAAGGACTTTATTCTGGCTGTGTCGTTATTTACCATACAACTACAGGATTAGGAATGGATAAGCGTCTTATAGTTGCCTCTCCATTACTAATCCTTGGGCTTGATCCCACCGGACAAAACAAAGGTGACATAAACCCCACAAATATGAAACCCACTTGCCACCGCTAGAGGGCAAGTAGGAAGAGCTAGGCAAGGCGCCAGAAATGGTGATTATCAAAAATACAGGGAAACCCATGCTGCTTTTTTCTTTAATTACCGTATATACTCGTTTATAAGCCAAGTTTTTCAGCACTTTTTTTGCGCTGAAAATGTCCCCCTCGGCTTATACACGAGCCAACTGTCCCAGAAAGATGGCAGGGGAGGGGGAGCGGCGGAGCAGCAGGTCACAGGAGGCAGATCTGTGGCTAAAGCCTGTGCTGCTGCTAAAGGGAAATATATACAAGGATAGGGGATAAGGAGCCATGCATACAAGGACGGGACGGAGGAGCCATGCATACAAGGACAACGACGGCGGAGCCATGCATAGAAGGAGAGGGGATAATGAGCCATGCATACAAGGAGAGGGATGAGGGGGACAATGCATACCTGGCTTATACTTGAGACAATAAGTTTACCCAGTTTTTTTTGCAAAATCAGGTGCCTTAGGTGGCTTATACTCGGGTTGGCTTATACTCTAGTATACTGTATATGGTATTTATGAACAGTGCAGATGCCAGCTGATTAATACTCCCCTCAGCCACCACCTGCTCTCGCTGTTTTTAGTGGCAGCAGGCGTAGGCTAATGGGAGCAGTAGTCCCATCAGCCGACACCAGTGACCAGAGGTAAATGTTTTACCTCCGATCACAGCTGCGGGTTAAGGCTGTCCTGCGTGGGAACTACGGCTCTCTGGCGGTAATGATTTTACCACCGATCAGAAGCAGTGTTTACAATGCTGTCATGCACATGACAGTGCGACAAACACCCAGTGTTCTGGGGGCTGAACTCAGATAGTAACACGGACTTCCTGGTGAAGTCCGTGTTCAGTGTCAGTGCCCAAACAATAGCTGTTCGGTATGGATGCCGAACTTTACTCTTCCCCATCTCTAATCATATCAGAGGAGAGAGAGATTAATTTTAAATCAGACTTTTTTTTGACAGGCGACCATAAAGACTAATAATGAAAAAGTTTCCAGCTTCCAAATATACAAAAATTTATTCAAGGCATAAGAACAAGGAGCTTGAAAAAGAACATATTGTTCGATACGCGTTGCTGTGTCTTTCCGCTATGATGGGGCATGTCCGTTTATCCTTGTTCTTATGCCTTGAATAAATTTTTGTATATTTGGAAGCTGGAAACTTTTTCATTATTGATTTACTCCACGTGTGGCTTCACGAAATATCCGAGCTTCCATGCACCACTACTAGCCAAGAAAGCAGGTGAGCTGGTTACCTTTATTTTTTGACCATAAAAACTGTCTCAGATCATGCTCTTAAGGGTGTCAGCTACCCCCAGTAGCCGAGACCTCAGAGATTTTCCAACGCTGGGGAACCTTTCAGAAAAGGTGTGTATATACCGACAGACTATGTAAGACTTAAGGGGACTTTACACATAGCGAGATCGCTAGCGATATCGCTAAAGCGTCACCGATTTTGTGACGCAACAATGATCTCGCTAGCGATCTCGCTACATATTACACTTACCTCCGACCGGCCCCGCCGCTGGATATCGCTGATCGCGTGTGAACGTCCAGGGCCATTTTCTCCTCATTGGCATCCCGCTGGCGCCGACTAGCGACGCATGGATGCAGGCGGAAGTCGTCATCATCGCTGCCGTGTGACAGGTAAGAACGACCGCTGAGCATCATTGGATTGCTGCTGCGTTGCTGGTGAGATCTGCCTGTTTGGCAGCTCACTAGCGACCATTTAGCGATGCACCAGCGATCCTGACCAGGTCGTATCATTGTCGGGATCGCTGGTGCATCGCTAAATGTAACGGGACCCTTAGATTGCACACAGGTGGACTTCCTTTCAGTACCATGTGACTTATCAAGGTAGTTGCTTGCACCAAAAATTTCTAGAGGCCTCATTGCAAAAGGGGTAAATACATATGCACATGGCAATATTTAGTTATTTAATCCCCAATTTAATTTATGCCTATATTTTTCTAACTTTGCTTAACTAACTTTGACTATTTAGTATTGATGCATCACACACAAATTGGATTATAAAAATATTTAAACATAGGTTGCAATGGAACAAAATAGGTAAAAAAAATATTCAACTGTGCTGTAATCACTTGTATGCTCTGCAGGATTAGTATTTACCACTATATGGTCACCATACAGCAGTAATAACAGTATAGGTCTTTGTGTAAAGATTTATTTTAGATTCATCTGCTGAGGTTTCCCTTTACACACGATCAAGGTGCGCCACCAAAGCTGTAGTCAGAGTTACCTGTTAGGGGCCCGTTCAGATGTTTCGCCCCCCCGATCTGAGCCCTTAGCACTGTTTCTTCAAAAGTTGAAAGCTACGTACGCCTTCATACACACTTTCTTTTATTGATAATTTGTTTCCTAAATGCAAAGCTACACAACTTTATAAATAATTTCACTGAAATTGTTGCTTGCTTTTGCCGAGAGTCTCTTTTCACAAAAATGTTACAAATCCATCAGAGTTCCTGGTTCTTTCTGATGGCCATGTGCTCTCCCTATCCTTTCTATAGGGGAATCTTTGTCATTTACAATATTTATATGTTCATTAGTGAAAATCACTCATGAATCTCTGATGATAAATACTGACACTGACCAAACACGGATGAAAATCTGATGCAAAAGAATGATGAAGGAGGCCTAAATGTCGGAGATGGAGAAACGTTAGGAATAGAGTTGAGCGACTTTGGTCGGATCGGGTTTCATGAAACAAAATTTGAGTCGGATGAAACTGGTCCGACTAGGGCAAAAAAAAGTCGGAGTTTCGTCCGAAACCCGACCCCAATGCAAGTCAATGGGAAATAAAAGTCGGCATTGAGCGGATGACATTCATCCACTCAGTGCCGACTTTTATTCCCCATAGACTTGCATTGTGGTCGGATTTCGGACAAAACTCTGACTTTTTTTTGCCCTAGTCGGACCAGTTTCATCCGACTCAAATTTTGTTTCATGAAACCCGATCCGACCAAAGTCGCTCAACTCTAATTAGGAACAATAACGAAAAGGAAATCAGTGCAGGATAGAAGCAGTGCTGAATAAGAGCTAATAATACAGCAGTACCCTGATACATTTGGACCTCATGTCCAGCGCATTTTAGTAGGAAAGAGACTCAAACTAGAGAATAACGTGAAACATTATCATACTGCAACCTGCACATACAGCATTGGGTCCTGAAAATGAATGAAGATTACAGACTGAAAGTTTTTGCAATTTTATTAACTAAAACCTCTAAAATATATAAAAACATTTTATTTCATGTTTAAGGTGTCTGTAGCCTTTAAAAAAAGCCCTTCTCAGGTGATCCATGCTGCCTAAAATGTGGGCAGCATGAATCGCAGCCTGAAGGCACAATCGCAGCCAGGTATATTATTCTCTGAAAACCTCTGGCATTTGAGAAAGAATGTACTTTGAAGATCCGTCCTGGGATAATAGCCGGGGACAAGATAAGTCTGACGTCACCTTTGGCCGGCTACTTTTAATACTGCTGTTGGGGATTGACAGGTATCCCAAGGGAGAACCTGTCAGTCTTAGGCCTGTTTCACGCATCCGTTTTTTCCCTTCAGTCAAAATCCGCCAAATTTGTAAAAAAAAGGATCCGCCAAAAAAGGGGCGGGTCCATTTTTTCCCCCATAGACTTACATTATTGGCGGATCTTGACCGACGGTCGTCCGTCCCACCCGTTTTTTTAAGGATCCACAAAGGTTTTAGCGGCTCCCGGGCGGATGAAACGGACCCTGCAACGTTTTTTGCTTTGACGGTCCTCTAATTTCGGCATTAACCCATAAATGCCGTAAAATCTCTCTCTCTCTCCTCACCGGATTCCTCGCCGATCCTACGATCCTCTCGCAGCGCTCGTGCCAAGATCTCTCCGATCCTCTCGCATCGCGGCGCTCGTGCCGAGATCTCGCCGATCCTCTCGCATCGCGGCGCTAATGGACTTCATCATGACGACAGCGACATCCCTCCGATGATATGGCCATGGTCGCTTTAATTCCCGCCGCTTCGGATCCGTCCTACTACGTGGTCCGCTGTAATCCGTACTTCACTGAACGGAGACGGATCAGTTCTTTTTCACCTTTCGCGGATTGCAGCTGACCGCCGACAACGTATGTGTGAAACAGGCCTTATCTTCATGCTGGGAAGAGCTGGCCAGGGGAGATCCCGGACAAGTTTAGTTTCTGACTATGGCCAGATTGTCAAAGTATACTTTTTCTGAAATGCCAGAGCTTACCTGGCTACAAGTGTGCAGCCAGGATCTGATTTCTGCTGCCTGTGGTTTGGTGCAGCATAAATCTCCTGACAGGTTCCCTTTGTAATATAAAGAAGTGGTTCTTCATGTAATTCATTTCTGATCAGTGTGGAAAAATACATGAAAGGGGTTGCTTTTCCTCACAATAAAATGAAAGCAAGCCGTGACTTGCCAAAAAACATCTCACAGTAAATATCCAGCTTATTTGTGACCTTTCATATTTTAATAAATTCATAACTTTTGTGACTGAACTAAGCACTACACTTAGTATGTGCAAGATTGTCGATGGTTATTTATCAGTGTATATGCCATTTCTGTGTATAGATCTGATATTTTGACAATAAAATTTGCATGTCTGAGGAGACTGCAGGCACGTAGGATGCAGTAACGGACTGTACACAGACCAAGGGTGAAAGGGGTTTATATACAGTAGAAACTCTGTGCAGGGAGAAAATGGAGGGGTAATATTCCTTAATACAGCAAAAAGCTAATGGGGATAACTTAAGGAACATGGACAAATAAAGCTGACAATACAATAAAATATAACTTATCACTCAGGCGCCAGTCTGTGACTGGTGCTGCCGAGATTGCGTCACCGTGGGGGTCTGTCACAATCCTGAGGTAAATGATGTAGTATCTTTTGACATTGGCGGTGTCCTCCCGTGGTCCTGACGATGGTGGCGAATCCTCGGGATCCTGATGCGGGTCTTGGGTCCAGCAGATGAGGTGATGAAGAGGGATACCCGCATCCTTATCCTCAGCGGTGAGTGTCCCAACACTACGGAGATTTGCAGCACTGCCCAAACACAGTTTAAAATGGGCAGCCCGGTTCGCTGTGTCGAATCGACATATGCCTAAGTCCTGTTCACAGACCTTGTCTCTCATGGTCAGTACTGTCAGCGGGGATGGCTGTGTCAGCATTGTCGGCTGTGTCAGCGGTCTCAGCGTGGGTAGTGATGTTGGCTGGGACAGTGGTGTCTGAGCGGTACTCAGTCGACGGTCTCCTGTCAAAGCGCTCTGCCGTCCCAGGCGCTGCACTGCACAGACGCCTCTCAGCTGATTTTACCTCACATGTGTCCCGTGCTCCCGATGTTCCCACCCAAACTGGTTACTTGTGCACTGCAGCTCTGTCTGCTTAGCCACACCCCCTTTTCTCAGAGTACGGTCTGGAGTCTCAAGCTTTCTACCCCGCAATATAGGTGACAGCCCTGACAGTTCCGGACCCTTCACGGAGGAGACATTCCTAGTTAGTTCCTTACCCTTATACATGCACATTATGAATCTTACAAGCTAATTATTGAGTCTGCCTATCCCAAAACTCAAATGAAACTACTTATACAGTACAGTCATAAAGGGGACTTAACCCCTATACAAATTCTACCTGCAGTATGTATTCCACTGCTTCAGTTTTACATAAAAATGGTTTTTAACCCGTACGTGACAATGAAGAGTCCTTAATGCATCCTTGATCCAGGGCTCAGTGCACCATTCCACCCCTTAATTAGCATCCTCTGTATTTCCCTTTATCTTAGCTTCATTGACAGTGTGTATTTGCCCAATGAAAACATTGCCCGAGTTGAATACCTATCTGCAGGACACCAGTGAGTGAACGTACACACGGTGTCAAGACTCACACGCTCTCATTCATCCTTCCTGATGGCATCAGCCTCCTGCTACTGTGTTATTCCATGTGCTTTGTGCCGACGCTGCAGGCATCGAGCAAGGGGGTAAATGTGCGTCCGGGCAGACATTGTGTGTGCGTGCACTTGATGTGCTCCTGCAGATTCAGTGTTGACGTGTAGGGCTAGGTATTCTATGCAAGTAGTGGTAACTTTGGGCAAGTGAGCGCGAATAATCAAAACAAGGGGAAAGACACATCATTTGCTTATGTAATGAAACAATTTTTATATAAAAACTAGCTGAAAAGCCCGGCATTGCCTGGGCATAATAACCAACTGTGGTTAGTTATAACAAATTATAATGATTATATTGCACATAAAAACCGTACATCTAATCCTATCCTGTGTGATACTGACTGCTGAGCTGTGTATCTAATCCTATCCTGTGTGATACTGGGCTCCCCCTGCAGTCTGTGTCAGAGGGTGGTCTGTGTTGGCACGGTAATAAATTGTGTTATTTCCAGCTTTACAGAAGGACGATAACACCATAGAAATGGTAAGAATAATAGGCCTCAGTTACCACAACTGGCTATAATGAAAACTGTTGCTGATAGCAACCAATCACAGCTCATTTTTCATCTTTTAAACAGCTCTGGGTCAGCGTGGCGAGTTTTGAGTGGCGACTTTTGTGTTTCAACTTTTATGTGACAAGGTTGGTGTATGTGTGGTGAAATGTGTGCTGAGGGTGGTATATGTAGTGAAGCACGTGGTAGTGTGTGGCGCAATTTGTGTGTTTGTTCATATCCCCGTGTGTGGTGAGTATCCCATGTCAGGGCCCCACCTTAGCAACTGTACGGTATATACTCTTTGGCACCATCGCTCTCATTCTTTAAGTCCCCCTTGTTCACATCTGGCAGCTGTCAATTTGCCTCCAACACTTTTCCTTTCACTTTTTCCCCATTATGTAGATAGGGGCAAAATTGTCCGGTGAATTGGAACACGCAGGGTTAAAATTTCGCCTCACAGCATAGCCTATGTCGCTCTTGGGGTCCAGACGTGTGACTGTACAAAATGTTATGGCTGTAGCTACGACAGTGCAGATGCCAATACATACATACACTTTTCCCCCATTATGTAGATAGGGGCAAAATTGTTTGGTGAATTGGAACATGCGGGGTTAAAATTTCCCCTCACAACATAGCCTATGACGCTCTCGGGGTCCAGATGTGTGACTGTGCCAAATTTTGTGACTGTAGCTGCGATGGTGCGGATGCCAATCCCGGACCTACTGTACATACATACACACACACACACACCCACATTGAGCTTTATATATAAGAGTAATGTAATGAATTCTGTACTCCAATTATGATTTTTATAATACTAAATCTCCTATGTGACTGAATAAGTGTTTTAAGTTGAGATTTGAGTTTTGGGGGTAACAGACTCCCTGGAAAGTGACCCTCCAGGATCAACCTGGAACATTCATTTTTCCTGTAAATGGTTGGTCGTATGTTTCATGTGGAAATACAAATTATTGAATTCCTTTCATGTAGATGGGATGAAGAGCCGACAACAATGCAATATGAATAGAGATGAGTAATAATTGACTATCCCAATATATTTTGCACATTCATGATACTTGTTGAATGTATAACAAGCTCCAATTAATTTTCTAAAAATAAACTGGTGGTGGACATTTCTTTCAACTCAGCAGCCAATTAGAAGAGGTGGATCTGCAGGGGGAGGAAAAAACAGAAACGTAAGCCAATGAGGATGCAGGTGTGGATCAGACTCTCTCAGACTCCCTGGACACACTGTAATATAAGTGTAGTCAACTCACAGCTATTGGAGCTAATCTAAACGGCAGTCATCAGCAAACATTGAGGAAAATAAATAGCAGGTATCTTAGCTTGTGGACATTGATTCACATCCCAGTTTTTGAGGTCCTGACTGGATAGTCACTTTAAAAATGCACAGTAACTACAGTAGCTTACAGTGCTCGGTATAAATGAGAAACTTTAGCTTTTCTTTAAGAGTCAACATTTTCTCTGGGATAACATGCTACTAGAGAAGAGCGACTTTGCCTTTTTTATGGTCGAGTCGGGTTTCATGAAACCCGACTATCTCAAAAGTCGGGTCGAACGAAATCGGCCGATTATCGTGAAAAGTCGGAGGCCGACAGAAACACGAAACCCAATGCAAGTCAATGGGGAAGCAAAGTCGGCCGGGAGTGGAGGACAGTAAGCACACCTACAGTGCCCATTTCAATGCCAAAAACATCAATTCTTATTACATAAGCTTGTCAACCTTAATTTACTTCCTAATAATAGTTACGCATTGAAAACTGGGGGTTATTTGGCTAAAGTTGTGGGGGCAGGGCCGGACTGGGACTAAAATTCAGCCCTGGCATTTGAAGTTACACAGGCCCACTAGTCACATGGTGACTATATAATAATTTTGTACAGTTGTAGGTTACAAGAAGTGAGAGGAGATTAACACGACTATATAACATGTAGTCAGAGCTGTGCCCAGTATTTCAGCTCAGTCCTATTTATTGCTTTTAGGTACAGTACTCCTCCCAAAGCTCTGTCCCCTTTTGTACGCACGGTGACAGAATTCCTGGCAGAACTGCTATCCATTGGGCAACCAGACCCCCTGGTCATAGCTGCCCCTATCATACCTCCCAACTTTTGAAGAAGACAAAGAGGGACAAAGACTGCGGCGCGCGCGGCGCGCTGCTGCAAATTTTAGGCCACGCCCGGCCACACCCATTTCACAACTAGTCACACCCATGTCCACGCCTAATCGCACCCATTTAGCACTGCTGATCACACTGACTGGTACTGAGGGCACAGTGGCTGGCATTATGGGCACATTGGCACTAAGGAAGAGAAAAAACAGAGAGAGAGAAAAAAGAGAAAGAAAGAACAGAGAGAAAGAAGAAAGAACAGAGAGAGAAAGAAAGCGGGGAAAGAGAAAGAACAGAGAGAGACAGAGAAAGAACAGAGAGAGAAATAAAGAAGTAAAGAAAAGAAAGCAAGAACAGAGAGAAAGAAAGAGAGGAAAGAAAAAGAAAGAGGTGAAAGAAAGAACAGAGAGAGAGAAAGAAAAAAGAAAGATTAGAGAGAGAAAGAAAGAACAGAGAGAGAGAAAGAAAATGAGGGAAAGACAGAACAGAGAATGAGAAAGAAAGAACAGAGAAAGAAATAAAAAGAGAGAAAGAAATAAAGAAAGATTCTATACAGATACTATAGCAGCCCGGCTCCCATTGTAGTGCCCACCTGAGCCTCCCGATGCAGGACATATCATGATCCACTCACATGGCTGGCATCCCCAATTCCAAGGCGATCCTGCTGTCTGTCGGAGGAGGACATGGTGATGGATCTGAAGCATTCCTAGTTCCGTCACAATTTCCTCATGAAATTATCTCATTTCCGGACAGCTTCCAGCACATCACTTCAGGTGGAACATCATGTGTGTGTTTTAAAATGCTCCTCGGGGCTCCGCCGTGTACTCCTGTGTCCGTGGGAAAAGCCCGCTTTGTATGCTTCGTACACACTTGGCTCCGCTCCGTACATCCCGTACACATATGGCTCCACTCCGTACACACACGGCTCCGCTCCGTATACCCCATACACACGCGGCTCCGCTCCGTACACCAAGTACACGCGCGGCTCCGCTTCGTACACCTCGTACATGCGGCTCTGTTCCGTACACCTCATACACACACGGCTCCTCTCCATACACTTCGTACACACACGGCTCCGCTCCGTACACCTCGTACACACACGGCTCCGCTCCGTACACCTTGTACTCACGCGACTCCGCTCCGTACACCTCGTACACATGGCTCAGCTCCGCTCTGTACACCTCATATACACGACTCCGCTCTGTACACCTCGTACACGCGGCTCTGTTCCGTACACCTCGTACACTCTGCTCTGTTCCGTATGCCTCATACACACACGGCTCCTCTCCATACACTTCGCACACACACGGCTCCGCTCCGTACACCTCGTACACACACGGCTCTGCTCCGTACACCTCGTACACACACGGCTCCGCTCCGTACACCTCGTACACACACGGCTCCGCTCCGTACACCTCGTACACACACAGCTCTGCTACATCTACCCTGTAAACCCCTCCTGACCCCACACATACTTACCTCATCCAGCACCGTGACAACAGCACAGCAGAGTCTTGCAGACACCAAGAGGCAAGGATGAGCGCACAGGACCTGTGATGAGGTCACAGGAGGGGCGGAGTCAGAGGTCACATGATCAGGGGTCTGGAAAAAAGGCTCCTGATCATGTGACCCCTGACTCCTCCCCTCCTGTGACCTCATCACAGGTCCTGTGAACAGAGAAGAGAGCAGGCAAGCGATGCTGTGAGTGGCTGCGGGGGGGAGGTCTCATGCTACAGCGAGGATAGGGTGCATGGGGGGACGTGGCGGCTTATCTCCCTGCAGTGCGGGAGGGTTGGAAACTATAACCGCCGTGCCCGCAGAGGGCCGGCGGCAGGAGCAACAGCCAGGCCAGTGGCCGCATCAGCTGGCAAGTGGCCAGATGACAGCGGCCCAGCGGGAAAATGCCCGGTTGGTTATATTACTAATCCGGGCCTGTGGGGGGGGTAGGGCTGGCTCC
This sequence comes from Dendrobates tinctorius, assembly GCF_039654945.1. NCBI lineage: Eukaryota > Metazoa > Chordata > Amphibia > Anura > Dendrobatidae > Dendrobates > Dendrobates tinctorius. The sequence continues at coordinate 48,423,914 of NW_027361679.1, read as the reverse complement.
AGGTTTTCGTGTGCACTCGGCCAAAGAGTGTCAGTGCGCCCCTTTAACACATACCACAACTCATGATGCTCCAATACGGCACAGAAATATAGGTATAGTACAATGACAAATACTTCACTGCTTACATGACATGACTGATCTATTTTAAATTGTACAATAGCTCAAAAAAAGGACAGTATATTACTCCATACAGTATTATGGCCACCACCTAGTGCACCATACAGAATAATGAGCCCTATATATTTCTCCATACAGAATAATTGGCCACATATAATGTTCCATACAGTATATGATGAGCTCCACATAATGCTACAGTATATGATGGTCCCCATGGACGATGCTCCAGTGTGTTATGGGCCCAAATAATGGGCTCCATTTCTAATGCTCCAGTGTATAATGGGCCCCGTAAATGCTGCTCCAGTGTCTGATGTCCCCAATCTGGAATGCTCCAGTATATGATGGGCCTCATGGATGATGCTCCAGTGTCTTATGGGCCCTAATAATGCTCCATATATAATAGGCTCCATTTCTAATGCTCCAGTGTATAAAGGGCCCTGTAAATGCTGCTCCAGTGTCTGATGTCCCCCATTTGGAATGCTCCAGTATATGATGGGCCTCATAGATGATGCTCCAGTGTCTTATGGGCCCTAATAATGCTCCATATATAATGGGCCCCATTTCTAATGCTCCAGTGTATCATGTGCCCCATAGATGCTGCTCCAGTGTCTGATCTGCCCAATTTGGAATGCTCCAGTATATGATGGGCCTCATGGATGATGCTCCAGTGTCTTATGGGCCCTAATAATGCTTCATATATAATAGGCCCCATTTCTAATTCTTCAGTGTATCATTTGCTCCATAGATGCTGCTCCAGTGTCTGATCTGCCCCATTTAGAATGCTCCAGTAAAAGATGGGCCTTATGGATGTTGCTCCAATGTCAGATGTCCCCATTTTGAATGCTCCAGTATATGATGGGCCCCATTTTGAATTAACCCAGGCATGGTATGTGAAAAGAGATCCATGGAGTAATCTGAAGTGTGTGCTGCCGCATCCTTCACTTTTGGTGTGGGTGAGGGACACAAGGAAAGTGGTTGCCCCTGACCAGAATCCCACTCTTATGACTCAGTGCTTGCATTTTTTTAAACTTCAGAAGAAGAGGCGATAGAGCTGGAGGATGTTTCAGCAATGTAAGCCAAAAACAGTTCCTGATGCTCTGGCTTTAAAAGCAGTCTACCTACTCCCAGAAAATGGAGCCTTACAGGCCTTCCAGACCTACATCATGACGTAGGCTCAACACCTCCTGACTTAGCTGCTATTGTGCTTTTGGCACTACCAGCAGATGCACCACCACCACCATCAGTACCAGGTGGCCCCCCACGCCCACGTCCGCGTCCTCTTCCACCATACTTCCTCATGTTTTAGAAAATTGACCCAAAATACCAGCAGATATATGGTACTGTATCAGAAGCGTACAACTCTATACAGTCTAGGGATAACAGTAAGGCTACTTTCACATATCCGGTGTGTGGGGTCCGGCGGCGTGCGGCGAAAAGCCGGGCCGCCGGATCCGTCCTGCAGCCGTGACACCTCGGCTCGGACATGATTTAAATGAGCCGCAGGAGGAGGTGGACAGAGGCAGCCGCTGAGAGAGACAGCTGCTGAAAGGGAGGGGAGGGGAGGAGAGGAGAGGAGAGGAGACGGGAGGGGAGAAGAGAGGGGGATGGAGAGAGAGAGACATGTGGGGTTAACACTCAGTGTCCAGGCGAGAGAATCTCTCTCTCTTGCCAGGCACTTGTGGGGTTAACCCCACAGAGAGATCTCTCTCTCTCACCCAGACACTGTGAGTGTTAACCCCACAAGTGCCCGGCGAGAGAGATCTCTCACCAGTGTCAGGGTGACAGAGAGAGATCTCTCTCTCTCTCTCCGGGCACTTGTGGGGTTAACATTCACAGAGTCTGGGTATGCGCTGTGGAAAAAGCCGGTCCGGCGCTGACAAAAACGTTGCAGAGAACGTTTTTTGCAGATGCCGGACGGCTAATTTTTGCCGTGTCCGGCAACAACCGGACACGAAGCATAACCATCCGGCACGATGCGGCGACCAAGAAAGCTTATGGGACAAAACCGGATCCGGTGCTGGATCCGGTTATGAAAAATTTCGCCGCATCGTGCCGGATTACAAAAACCGGATGTGTGAAAGAGGCCTTAATCTCCGTATATATTTCATGAGTCATACACAGACGCTCAGTATTGATTACTGAATAAAATAAAAAGGTGAAAAAGGTACAGTATCACTAGATACAAGGTATCTATAGTATAGTGTAAACATTCTGAATCTCCGTATACATTTCAGGAGGCAGACACAAACGCTCTCAGGCCCAGTATGGATTACACAAGAATATGAAAAGCTGTAAATGGGTAATGTAACACAAGCAAACAGCTGTATACAGTGTTGGCCAGATTTGAAATCTCGGTATATATTTCTGGAGTCACCCTCAGACGCTCACTCAGTCTGGGTTTGACCATAATAAAAAATGTTGTAAAAAAGGTACTGGATAACAAAATAGCAAGTATATATATTATAGGGTACAATTGAAATCTCCGTATACATAGTCCCATAGTCAGTCTCAGACGCTTACTCAGTATGGATTTGACCGTAATACTAAATGTCGAACAAAGGTACTGTGTAACAAGATACAAGCTGTATCGAGTAAAGGGTAAAAATTGGTATCTCCGATTCACCGTATATATAGAAGGCGTAAACCACACATGCTCACTCACAATGGATGATACTGTAATACAAAATTTTGAACAAAGGTACTGTATCAGCACATACCAGGTGTATCCAGTTTAGGGGTAATTTTAAATTTCCGTCTATACTTCCGGAGTCAGACACAGACACTCACAGGCTCAGTATGTATTACACCAGAATTTAACAAGTAGAAAAAGGGAAAGGTAGTCGAAGCGGACAACAGTATACAGTGTTGTGGTACTTTTAAATCTTCGTATATATTTCAATCTCAGTAAGCCAGTCCAGACTTTCCGCTACTGGAAACTACATGGATACAAGTACAGACGGAAAGTCGAGTGTTAGCAGAAATTTGGGAATTACTCATCGCGGGAAAACCTCCCGGTACATGTTGCAGAGGCGATGCAGACCCTCAATTACTTTGTCTGTGGAGACAGCGAAAATGGTTCTTTGTGAAGAAAGGATTGCTTTATCGCAGTAGTGTGGATCACATCACCGTTACTCGTCTCCATCAAACTGTGATCACAGGGAGAGATATAGACATGGTCCTCACTGCCTATCATGTTGTGTCTGGTCATTTTGGAGTGCAAAAGACAGAAGCCACAGACCGTATGCGATTCTATTGGATTGGCATGAGAGGAAACATTGAAAAATGGTGGCAGGAATGTCACACGTCTGTGACTATCACAACTGTGAAAGGTGATCATAAAGCACCACTGCATCCGCTTGTAAGTTGACGTTCATTACAAATGGTAGCCATTGATCATCTGAAGGTAGAGGCCAACAGGAAAGGCCATAGCTACACCTTACTCATCATCGATCAATAAACCAAATTTCTAGTGGCCGTCCCTGTGAAGGATTTAACTGCCCAGACTACACAGCGGTGGAGCAAGGAGAGGTAAGTATTGCAACCTGCAAGTGCTGTGGCCATGACCAAGCAGGGGGGGCACACTTGTGGTCGACGGTACTGGCACAGGGCCCCTCATAGAACGCTGGTGTGTCTGACAGCGAGTGTGCCCCCCCACAGTCAGAGACACTGTATTGTACTATGAGGGGCGTGTCAGTGCTGTCGGCCATCTGTGGGCCCATCCACCTGTTCAGAGCAACGGCACTTGCCCGGGTGCGCCAGGTGTTGACCCGAGCCATTGGGGGGGTGGGCAGCCCACTTAGGGAGGTTTTAAAAATGGCATATGTTGATGTGTTGGCTGGACATTCAGCTGCTGCAAAGGCCGGAATTGGGCAAGTCCGAGGAAGAGGAGGACAAAAGCGAGGCAGTTTTCTGGCAACCTATGTGTCATCAGGGGAAGGTGGGACAAAATCCTTTGAAACCCATGCCTGGTTCATTTTAATGAAGGTTAGATCATCAACATTTTGGGTAGACAGACGGGTCCTTTTTTCTGTCAGGATTGATCCAGCAGCACTGAAGACTCTTTCAGATAACACACTAGCAGCAGGGCAAGCAAGCTCCTGTAAGGCATATTGTGCAAATTCAGGCCAGACGTCCAGTTTAGAGGCCCAATAGTCAAAGGGGAATGACCTGTGAGGGAGAACATCGATATGGGAGAAGTAGTTTGTAACCATAGTTGACAACTGCTGTCTCCTGTCGCTTTTAATCGATGCAGTATTAGCAGTCATGTGAGCGGTACTTGAGAAATCATTCCACAACATGGTCATTAAACCCCTGCCTCCAACGCCACTTCGGCTGTGTGTAACATGAACACCTCTTCCATTATGCCCACTACGGCTCGTGGGAGAACCAGCACCGCTGCTGTGTGCTGGGAAAGCCTCAAACAAACGGTTTACCAGAGTTGCTTGTTTGTTAGCCAATATTATCTCTAGGTTCTCCTGTGGCATGATGTTGTGTAATTTGCCTTTGTAGCGTGGATCGAGGATGCTGGCCAGCCAGTAGTCATCATCCACATCATTTTGGCAATGCGGGGGTCCCTTTTTAGGATCCGCAAGGCAAAATCGCACATGTGGGCCAATGTTCCAGGTGTCAATGATGCACTGCCAGTGGTGGTTGGAGGAGCACTTTCTGGCAAATCCACATCCCTACAGTCACGCACAAACACTGTACCTGACCTTGGAACACCAACATTTTCTCTTGCCCCCTGAGAAGCATCCTCCTGCCCAAAATAATTATCCCCCTCATCCTCCTCCTCTAACTCGTCCAGGACAGTTCCCTGACCAGACAATGGCTGACTGTCATCAAGGCTTCCCTCCTCCTCCTCCGCTGCAGACGCCTGATCCTTAATGTGTGTCAATCTTTGCATGCGCAGACGCATAAGTGGGATGCTCATGCTTATGATGGCATCATCTGCACTTACCAGCCATGTGCATTCCTCAAAACACTGAAGGACTTTACAGAGGTCTTTCAGCTTTGACCACTGCACACCCGACAATTCCATGTCTTCCCTCAAACTGTGTGAAGTGTGAAGATATATTTTAGAATTAAAACCAGAAGGATGTATACAGACTGTGCCCTGCTACCTGCCACCATCGCACTCTAACAAGCATCTCTATTTTTCCGACAGGTATGCTCATCCACCCAGCTCTCCTGCTCTCCTGCTGTCTGTCTATGAAGTGCACATAGTACATCACCCAGCTTTGCACATAGACTTGCCTCTGCACCTAGCATTCACATGGTATGCTCATCCACCCAGCTCTCCTGCTGTCTGTCTATGAAGTGCACATAGTACATCACCCAGCTTTGCACATAGACTTGCCTCTGCACCTAGCATTCACATGGTATGCTCATCCTCCCAGCTCTCCTGATTTCCTGCTGTCTGACTATGAAGTGCACATAGTACATCACCCAGCTTTGCACATAGACTTGCCTCTGCACCTAGCATTCACATGGTATGCCTTTCAGCTAACCCCAGCTTACCCCAGAGTTATTTATGACCTTGTTTACTCTGGCTTGATCATATGCATCTGGTCCACTCTTAATTGTGTGACCAAGATGAGCAGAGACCACTCCTCTCTGCTTCACACCTGAATGAACTTAGTTGTACATATATTGCATAGCTCAAGTCTGCATAGACTTCAGTTTTCAGTGTGATTGCTATAAGTGTGTCCTAGAAGTGTGAAGATAAATTTTAGAATTAAAACCAGAATTGAACCAGAAGGGAACTGAAGGTAACTGTACACAGTCACAGTAAACAATGTTTCTGTTTGTTTTCACTTTCACCCCTATAATCCTTGACTTTCTGCTAATTCCCCTAATCCCTACTCCTAGTAAGGAACTGTTCATCTCTTCTTCAATCCTCCCCATCCACCTCACCTCCTCCTCAAAACTGTTCCTTAACATACAATCCTCTGTCTCCAAACACAGACAGCCCCCTCATGCCCTCTCCTGCGCCCACCTGCTAACACTTTCTCTGCTCCTTCTCACTGCTGGTGATATCTCTCCAAATCCTGGTCCTCCTCACCACTTTCCCACAGTCATTTCTACCTCCCATCCACGCTCTATCACAACCTTCCGTAACCACTGCAACCTTACACCCATTCACCCAGCCCCCGCTTCCCCAGTCCCACTAACAGGAGCTCTGTGGAATGCTCGCTCTGTCTGCAACAAGCTTTCCTACATCCATGATCTTTTTGTTACTACCAAACTTTCCTTCCTCGCCATCACCGAAACCTGCTCACCCCTTCTGACACAGCCTCTCTTGCTGCACTTTTATATGGTGGTTTCCACCTTTCTCACACCCCCCGCCCCAGCAGCAAACAAGGCGGAGGAGTTGGTTTTTCAGATACCTGCTCCTTCACCCCAATCCCACTGCCACCCTCTGTTACCCTCCCTTCCTTTGAGGTGCACTCTGTGCGCATCTACTCCCCCTCCAACCTCCAACTGGCTGTCATCTACCGGCCCCCAGGGCCAGCCACCACCTTCTTTGACCACTTCACCACCTGGCTACTTCATTTCCTTTCCGCGGACATCCCTACTATCATCATGGGCGACTTCAACATCCCCATTGACACTTCCCTCTCAGCTTCCACTAAACTTCTATCTCTCACTTCCTCCTTCGGCGTCACTCAATGGTCTTCTACAGCCACCCACAAAGATGGCCACACACTGGACCTCATCTTCACCCGCCTCTGCTCCCTATCTAACCTCTCTAACTCACCTCTTCCTCTCTCTGACCACAACCTTCTCACATTCTCTTCCCTCTCCACTCCATGTCTACAATCCCCACCCCACAAACTTTCACATCCTAGCAGAAATCTTAAACACCTTGACCTACACTCATTCTCTGAATCCCTCCTCCCTCTCACAGATATAAGTTCCTTACACAATGCGGATGATGCTGCTGCTCTATATAACACCACAATAGCTGTAGCTTTGGAATCTGCTGCCCCACTTACACATACCAAAGCTCGCAAAATCAACAGACAGCCCTGGCACACCAGCCTGACCAAAGAACTGAGGCGAGCTTCCAGGGCTGCTGAGCGCAGATGGAAAAGATCCCACTCCAACGAGCACTTCATCGCATTCAAACAGTCCCTTACTACTTTGAAGACCACACTCGCCACAGCTAAACAAACCTACTTCTCATCTCTCATATCCTCCCTGTCTCACAACCCTAAACAGTTATTCAACACCTTCAATTCTCTCCTCCGTCCCCCAGCACCTCCTCCCTCCCCACTCATCTCAGCTGAAGACTTTGCCTCATTTTTCAAGCAGAAGATTGATAACATCAGAGACAGTTTTGGTCAACTCTGTATCTAGCTATCGCCCTATATCACTTCTCCCCTTTGCCTCCAAGCTACTGGAACAACACGTCTACCTTGAACTGTCCTCCCATCTCTCTTCTTGCTCCCTCTTCGACCGCTTACAATCTGGCTTCTGGTCACACCACTCCACTGAAACTGCTCTTACTAAGGTCACCAATGACCTCTTAACCGCCAAGAGCAAGCGCCACTACTCTGTCCTCCTCCTCCTGGACCTGTCGGCTGCCTTTGACACAGTGGACCATTCCCTATTATTACAGACCCTCTCATCCCTTGGCATCACAGACTTGGCCCTATCCTGGATCTCATCATACCTAACAGACCAGACATTCAGCGTCTCCCACTCACACACCACCTCCTCACCTCGCCCCCTATCTGTCGGAGTCCCACAAGGTTCAGTCCTAGGACCCCTGCTCTTCTCCATTTACACCTTTGTCCTGGGACAGCTCATAGAATCTCATGGCTTTCAGTATCATCTCTATGCTGATGACACACAGATCTACATCTCTGGGCCAGATATCACCTCCCAACTAACCAGAATCCCTCAATGTCTGTCCACTATTTCATCCTTCTCTGCTAGATTTCTGAAACTTAACATGGACAAAACAGAATTCATCATCTTTCCCCCATCTCACGTGACCCCCCCAACGAACCTATCTATTACAGTAAATGGCTGCCCACTCTCCCCAGTCCAACAAGCTCGCTGCCTCGGGGTAATCCTTGACGCTGATCTCTCCTTCAAACCATATATCCAAGCCCTTTCCACTTCCTGCCGACTTCAACTCAAAAATATTTCACGAATCCGTTCATTCCTCAACCAAAAATCTGCAAAAACCCTAGTCCATGCCCTCATAATCTCTCGCCTTGACTACTGCAACCTCCTGCTCTGTGGCCTCCCTTCGAATACTCTTGCACCCCTCCAATCTATTCTAAACTCTGCTGCCCGACTAATCCACCTGTCCCCCCGCTATTCCCCAGCTTCTCCCCTCTGTTAATCCCTTCACTGGCTCCCCATTGCCCAGAGACTCCAGTACAAAACCCTAACCATGACATACAAAGCCATCCACAACCTGTCTCCTCCATACATCTGTGACCTCGTCTCCCGGTACTTTCCTGCACGCAACCTCCGATCCTCACAAGATCTCCTTCTCTACTCCCCTCTTATCTCCTCTTCCCACAATCGCATACAAGATTTCTCTCGCGCATCACCTCTACTCTGGAACTCTCTACCACAACATATCAGACTCTCACCTACCATCGAAACCTTCAGAAAGAGCCTGAAGACCCACCTCTTCCGACAAGCCTATAACCTGCTGTAACCACCGATCGACCAAACCGCTGCATGACCAGCTCTACCCTCGCCTACTGTATTCTCACCCATCCCTTGTAGATTGTGAGCCTTCGCGGGCAGGGTCCTCTCTCCTCCTGTACCAGTTATGACTTGTATTGTTTAACATTATTGTACTTGTTTTTATTATGTATACCCCTCCTTACATGTAAAGCGCCATGGAATAAATGGGGCTATAACAATAAATAATAATAATAATAATAATAATAATAATAATAATAAACTGCCTGCCCATGTATCCTCCCACAAATGCATTACAGCCTGCCTCTGTTCGCACAGCCTCTCAGGCATGTGCAGGGTGGAGTTCCACCTTGTTGCAACATCTATGATTAGGCGGTGCTTGGGGAGGTGGAGCAATCGCTGCAGCTTCTTCATACGAGTGGAGTGGATGTTTGAGCAATGGATGAGCGAGCACAGTCTTCGCACCTTATGGAGCAGGGATGTTAACTCCGGATAATTATTAAGGAAGCACTGCACCACCAGGTTCAAAGTGTGAGCCAGGCAAGGTATGTGTGTGAGTTTTGCACGGGCTATGACTGCCACAAAATTACGGCCGTTATCACTGACTACCTTGCCTGCCTCAAGATGTAGACTGCCCAGCCATGACTCAGTTTGTCACTGCAAGTAGTCGGCCAGTACCTCCGCGGTGTGTCTGTTGTCGCCCAAAGACATCATCTTTAACACAGCCTGCTGACGCTTACCACTAGCTGTTCGATAGTGGGACACCTCGTGTGCAACACTGCCAGCTGCGGATGGAGTGCTCGTGCGACTGCGCTCTGTGGATGAGCTTTCGCTGATAGAGGAGGATTGAAAGCCTACAGCCAACTATTTCCTATACCGCGGGCAAGGCAGCACTGTACCACCACCGCTGTCTCCAGTGGAGCCTGCATCCACCACATTAGCCCAGTGCGCAGTGATGGACACGTAACGGACTTGGCCATGCCTACTGGTGCATGCATCTGTTGTGAGGTGCACCTTTCCACTCACTGACTGTTTCAGTGCATGGACAATGCGGTCTTTCACATGCCCGTGGAGGGCAGGGATGGCTTTTTGAGAAAAGAAGTGTCGACTGGGTAGTTCATAGAGTGGGACAAGCGTAGGCCATGAGGTCACGGAAAGCTTCGCTTTCAACCAAACGGTAGGGCATCATCTCTAATGAGATTAGTTTGGCAATGTAGGCATTCAAACAAAGTATACGCGGATGAGAGGGTGAGTACTTTCTTGTCCTACTCAGAATGTCTGGTAGGGTGAGCTGGACTGGAGAGCTGCATATGGGGGAAGTAGCGGTGGACCGGATGGAGTGAGAGGGGGTTGGTGATGGTATTGGTAGTAATTGCCTAGATTCAGTGTTGTGTTGCAAAACCATTGTGATTCCCTGAGTGCTTTGGCCTTGCGACGACACCTCCACATTTAGTGCTGGTGGAGTGCTTAACGGTGGCGGTGGTCTTACAGTGGGGGAAGCGATGGAGCGTTGCTGGCTACCTTCAGTCGGAGCAGGTGCACATGTGCTACCTGAGGTTTTGTAGTCTGTCCACGCTTGCAAGTGCATGTTGATTAAATGTCTAAGCATGCAACTGGTATTCAAATTTCTGAGTTGTTTACCTCGGCTAACGCTCCTTCCGCACTTCTTACAGGTAACCTTTGCCTCATCAGTAGGATTTTGGACAAAAAAGTGCCACACTGCACTCTTCCTACTATGGCATACATTTTCTGGCCTTGCACGCTGAGCTTAGTTGACCACCTTGCCAAGCTGTCCTGCAACTCTTTTAGTTTTTGTTCCACATTTTTGGACAGCTATGGGCCTGGCAGATAACCACTGCTGCGATGTCAATGCCTGCTGCGGATCCTTCTCCTTATCTGAACTATTGCCAGCGCCACCCTCCTCCCCCAATGGATGCCAAAGTCATCTGCACCTTCCTCTTTACCTTCCTCTGTGTCACCGTGTAAGGTGGTATAGTATGCGGGAAGGGGCACCTGTGTTTCATCAGGGTCAGATTCTGGCTCAATAGACTGCAAGGGCAATGTAGTGCTCTGGGTCGATGTACCAGCAGAATCATCTAGCAGTGGCTGTGCATCTGTGCACTCCATGTCAGATTCATCTTGGACTGGGGAATTCTGGATTTGACTGGATAACCCAGGCATGGTATGTGAAAAGAGCTCCACAGAGTAATCTGAAGTGTGGGCTGCCGCATCCTTAACTTTTGGTGGGGGTGAAGGACACAAAGAAAGGTGTTTTTCCTGACCAGAACCCTGCACTGATGACTCTGTGCTTGCTGGTTTCGAACGTTCAGAAGAGGAGGTAATAGAGCTGGTGGTTGTTTCGGCAATGTACGCCAAAACCTGTTCCTGATGCTCCAGCTTTAAAAGCGGTTTTCCTACTCCAAGAAAAGGCAACCTTACAGGCCTTCTTGGGCCAGACGATGACGCAGGCTCAACATCTCCTGCCTTAGCTGCTATTGTGCTTTTGCCAGAACCAGCCGATGCACCACCACCATCAGTACCAGCTGCGCCCCCCTGCCCACGTCCGCGGACTCTTCCACCATACTTCCTCATGTTTGGGAAAATGTACCAAAAATACCAGCAGAGAGATGGTACTGTATGAGGAACGTCCAACTGTGTAAGGTGTATTAAAAAAATTAAATCTACGTATATATTTTATTAGTCACAGACGCTCTCACAGTATGTATTGGACCGTAATCCAACAAACAGTTACAGTATATGGAACTGTATCAGAAGTGCACAGCTGTATACGTTTTTTGTGTAGCTAACAATCTCCGTATGTGTATTTACTGAGTGTCACACACACGCTGACTCTGTATAGATGTGACTGTAATGCAAACGGCAGATATACAATACTGTTTGAGAATCGGACAGCTCTATACGGTGTCTGTATGGAAAATTGGAAATCTCCGTCTATTTGTATACGGACTGACACACGCTGTCTCTGTCTATTTTTGACCGAAATCAAACAGCAGATATATGAAACTGTTTGAAAAGCGGACAGCACTCTAAGGTGTAGGTCTGGAAAAACGGAAAAACTCCTCAGCTTTTTTTTCCAGAGTCGCACACAGATAGCTTCTATTTGTCCATGATACAAGGCGGTACACGGTAGTGTGTGAGGAGCGTACACCGCTATACTGTGCCTGTATGGAAAATTGTCAATCTCCGTCTATTTGTATAGGGACTGACACACGCTGTCTCTATCTAGTTTTGACCATTATTAAACAGCAAATATACGAAACTGTTTGAAACGCGGACAGCACTCTAAGGTGTAGGTCTGGAAAATTGGAAAAACTCCTCGGCTTTTTTTTCCAGAGTCACACACAGATAGCTTCTATTTGTCCGTGATACAAGGCGGTACACGGTAGTGTGTGAGGAGCGAATACCACTATACGGTGTCTGTATGGAAAATTGTCAATCTCCATCTATTTGTATAGGGACTGACGACTGACACGCTGTCTCTGTCTAGTTTTGACCGTCATCAAGCAGCAGATATACGAAACTGTTTGAAAAGTGGTGTAACAACCCTGCTGGCATCACTGCATGGCCTCCCATCCCCCGCACACCAACTTACTTTCTGCTTCAAGCCATGCTGTGAATTCTGTCTGTTGCCAGCCCTGAGCTCCATGCGCTATGCCTCTTGCTTTCTTGCTTGCTCTCCATGTTTCCTGACTGTGTGTATAGGGGGCGGCGCCTGAACTCTCTGGTTCTAATGGGTCCCTGACCAATTACCTAGAGCCCTGGACTATTTAACCCTTTCCTGTGCAATGTCTAATCTCAGTTAGTATCTTGCTGCTGATGAAGCCAGGCCCTGTCCTGTGTATCTCCTCCTTCTCTGGAGGAATACTTCTTGTCTTGCTTTGTACCTTGTCTGCCTGCCAGGAGGCTGAATATCCTGACCCTTGAGTCTTGGTTCCAGTACCTTGTCTGTACTCTGTCCTACCTTTGTCTCCCTTTCTCCTTGTCTGTGGCTTCCTTCCCTGCTGTGTCTTTCCTTGTGTCCTCCCTGTCTGTGCATCTGCACCCTTGCAGCTCGGTCTGTGCATCTGCACCCTTGCAGCTCGGTCTGTGCATCTGCACCCTTGCAGCTCGGTCTGTGCATCTGCACCCTTGCAGCTCGGTCTGTGCATCTGCACCCTTGCAGCTCGGTCTGTGCATCTGCACCCTTGCAGCTCCGTCTGTGCATCTGCACCCTTGCAGCTCCGTCTGTGCATCTGCACCCTTGCAGCTCCGTCTGTGCATCTGCACCCTTGCAGCTCTGTCTGTGCATCTGCACCCTTGCAGCTCTGTCTGTGCATCTGCACCCTTGCAGCTCTGTCTGTGCGTCTGCACCCTTGCAGCTCTGCCTTCTCTACTGCTGCAGAACTTCTTGCTGCAGCTTCTCCACAGACCTTGTGGTTCAGCTCTACTCTGCACTCCTGGGGCTCCGCCTATTCCACTCCTTCCTGCCTGTATCCATACCTGCACCTCCTGTGTGAACAGGTCCAAACCTGTTCCTTCATATTCCACTCCTTCCTGTCTGTATTCATACCTGCACCTCCTGTGTGAACAGGTCCAAACCTGTTCCTTCATATTCCACTCCTTCCTGCCAATATCCATACCTGCACCTCCTGTGTGAACAGGTCCAAACCTGTTCCCTCATATACCACTCCTGCTTGCCCTGTTTCTCAAGCTGTGCCCGCCTGTCCTGTGTCTCAAGCCATGCCTGCCTGTCCTGTGTCTCAAGCTGTGCCTGCCTGTCCTGTGTCTCAAGCCGTGCCCGCCTGTCCTGTGTCTCCAAGCCGTGCCCGCCTGCCCTGTGTCTCCAAGCCGTGCCCGCCTGCCCTGTGTCTCCAAGCCGTGCCCGCCTGCCCAGTGTATCCAAGCCGTGCCTGCTTGCCCTGTGTCTCCAAGCCGTTCCTGCTTGCCCAGTGTCTCCAAGCCACGCCTGCTTGCCCAGTGTCTCCAAGCCACGCCTGCTTGCTCAGTGTCTCAGCCATGCCTGTCGTGTCTGCCTGCCTGTCTATAGCTTTCTGTCCAAGTGACTTGTCCCTGAGTGGGACCAGCAGTCACAGCCAGACACCACCCTGGAGTAGCACCCGACAGCTATCTGCCGCACAAGCCTGACCTCACCATCAGAGGCTCCAGTGAAGACCGAGGTAGCTGTCATAGTCACGCCCCTACCAGGGTAGTCTGGTTTGTGGCACAGTGGGGCCACAACCCCCCGGCTCACGCCCTTCAGCCAAGGCGTGAGTGTGACAAGCGGACAGCACTCTAAGGTGTAGGTCTGAAAAAATGGAAAAACTCCTTGGCTTTTTCTTCCAGAGTCACACCCAGATAGCTTCTATTTATCCGTGATATCAGCCGGTACACGGTAGTGTGCAAGGAGCGTACACCGCTATACGGTGTGTGAAAAAATGAACGCTCAGTAACTCACCAGGAAAAAATAATAAAAGTTGGAGTGCTTTCAAAAAAGCAGTTTGAACAGCAGTGTGCACACAGCAATGCAGCTAGCAGGTAGCCTTAAAAGGCAGCCTAATCACCACCAGCACTGCTGCACACAACAAAAATCCTCCCCTTTCACTGCACACTAACTAACTAACTGTACAGCGAAAAGCGCTATCAGCAGAAGCAGTTTTTTTTCTTCTTCCCTGCCTAACGCTCTCCCTGATCAGAATCAGCAGCAGCACCTTTCCCTATTCTAAAATCGGCAGAAGTAAGATGGCGGTCGGCGGTCACAGCCTTTTATATCCACTGTGGCGCCAAACAAAGCCAGCCAATCACTTCAATGCCCTTCTCTAAGATGGTGGTGGCTGCTGCCCATGTCATTGCGCTTCCCACAGTGTGCGTCCACCTTCATTGGCTGAGAAAAGGCGCTGGAAGCATTATTTGAAACGGGACTTTGGCGCTCTGATCGGCGACCTCATGGCCGACCTCACGTTATGGTCAGGTTTTGATCGGCGAAACCCGACTTTAGCTAAAGTCGGCTATTTTTGAATTTGACCGACCCGTTTCACTCAACTTTTCATGCTACAAAATACTTTCATAAATGTGGGCCATTGATTGCAAACAAGATTTGTTATTTTGCAATCTCAAAAAATAAATTTTCCTAAGAAATTAATTTAATTTAAGACTATGTTGCAAAAATGAGTAAACCCTAATAAAAGTCTTAGGAGCCAAGCTAAGGTTTAGACTATACAATTCTAATTAACAATAATTCAATTACAGGTAAGTCTAATTATTAATTGAACAGGTGTCCAGTGGAGAGTTGACTATAAAAGAGAGTTACTTACCAAAGAAAACCTCTTCCCATTTCATCTTGTAAACAATAGCACCATATGGAAGAGAAATGTCACATGACCTGAAAAAGAAAATAATTGTTTTTACACTAGAAAATTGAAGACTACAGAAGATCAGCAAAGCTTTATTTCTCAGTCATAATATTGTAGCAAAAGTTATAAAAATAAAAAACAGATGGAACTGCCCTGATTCAAAAAGATATGTTCCATCCCTATGGATAGAGATTAGAGACAAACACCTTGGTAGCCTCAGAAAGACCTTTTTGAATCGGGGCTATCATCCAAGAATAATTGAAAACCAGATTGCAAGAGCCACCAGAATATCAAGGAATCACCTCCTACATTACAAAGCTAAAGAAGAAAGCAACCGGGTGCCTCTAGTGGTCACCTACAACCCAAATCTGGAAGTGCTAAGGGGAGCTGCACGGAAATTACAACCTTTACTACAAAAAGATGCCCGATTACAATCCATATTTCCAGACCCTATACTTCTGTGTCTTAAGCAGCCCCCAAATTTAAGAAGCATCATTGTCAGAAGCTCCCTGTTCTCTCCAACAGCTACAGGAACCTATCTTTGCAAACAGAAAAAAGGTCAAACCTGTCCATTGATAGTGACCACGGACAAAATAAAGATCCCCAACTGACATCAGGACTACAAGATCCCAGGTACTTTCAGCTGCATCACATCTAGTGTAGTGTAGTAGTGTACTTAATTATACTGCATATACCAAATGACCGGGTTGGGGTCTGTATGTGGGGGCGACAGGGCAAAAACTTAGAACAAGGATGAATTCTCATTGCCACACAATAAAAGAAAAAAGAATAGCTCAACCTGTGGCCTAACATTTTTGTAGCCCTGATCACAGCATCCTGGACATGAAATTGCTGGTATTGAAAGGTAACTTCACATCCAAAGAGACAGATGGGTCTGGTAATACAAACTTATGACAACGTTTGAAACACTCAAAGCAGGAATTATTATTATTATTATTATTGTGCCATTTATTCCATGGCGCTTTACATGTGGAATGAATGAATGTGTCACATGGATTTATGTCTTTCTACATCAACTAAGAAATGTGCTCTTCAAGCCAATTGGGGGCATCACAATCATAGACCAGACTTCAATCACAGGACAATAAAACTTCCACACTCCTTATCTATGAAGTAGTCCAATTATGGCCACAACTGTTTATCCCTATTCTATAATGATAGTTCTGCTTCACGTCACTTGGCTTATCTATTGCATTATTTCTGTGTCCCATTGTATGTAAGTATGAGACTCTTCAGATTTTGTGTTATTCTATGCCTGATGAAAAGACCTGAGTAGTCTTTAGAGCTTGCAATATGTTACCATCTTTTCAGTTAGCCATTAAAAGGTATTAATCACTGAGTTCTCTCAAATCTTAATATTTTTCCACCCATGAAGTAAAACTCTCCTGAAGCCCATGCACAAAAAAGCCCATCTAGAATTTGTTAGGGACCATGCTGAGAAATATTAAAACTACTTGGACTCTATATTCTGGTGTGATGAGACAGATACAAATGTTTTCAGAACTGATGGCTTTAAAATTGTATGGCATTGCAAAGGTGAGGAGTAGAGTTGAGCGAAACGGGTCGAAAAAATTCAAAAGTCGCCGACTTTTGGCAAAGTCGGGTTTCATGAAACGAAACCCAACCCTAGGATGAGGTCGGCCACGAGGTCGGCGACTTACGCGCCAAAGTCGCGTTTCAAAAGTTTGTTTTGCGCTCTTTTTCAGCCAATCAGGATCCACGGACACTGTGGGCAACGTGATGACATAGGCACGGGTCACCACCATCTTTCAGAAGGGCATGCAAGTGATTGGCTTGCTTTGGTGGGCGTCACAGGGGGTATAAAAGGGCGTGCACGCCGACCGCCATCTTACTTCTGCCGATCTCAGTATAGGGAGAGGTTGCTGCTGATTCTGTAGGGAGAGCGTTAGGCAGGGAAGAAGACCAAAAAACTGCTTCTGCTGCTAGCGATTTGGCCTGCACAACACACCAGTCACTGTGTGTGCAGTGCAAGGGGAGGCTATGTAGTGGTGTATCAGTGGTGTTGGTTGTTGGGCTGCCTTCTAAGGCTTCCTGACAGGCTGGCATTGCTGTTTACCCACTGCTCCGCAAACTGCTTTTTTAAAAGCAATCCAATCTCCTTTATCCTCTAGTCACTTTGGTCACAGCTGTGCCATCGAGCCTGTCACATAGCGCTCAGATATTCATTGGGCCTCAAACTGCTTTTTTAAAAGCAATCCCAATTTTTTTTTTTTGTCCTGCTGAGAAGAAAAAAAAACTGCTTCTGCTGCTGATAGCAATTTGGCCTGCACAACACACCAATCACTGTGTGCAGTGCAAGGGGAGGCTATATAGTGGTGTATCAGTGGTGTTGGTTGTTGGGCTGCCTTTTAAAGCTTCCTGACAGGCTGGCATTGCTGTTTACCCACTGCTCCGCAATCTGCTTTTTTAAAAGCAATCCAATCTCCCTTATCCTCTAGTCACTTAGGTCACAGCTGTGCCATCGAGCTTGTCACATAGCGCTCAGATATTCATTGGGCCTCACACAATCCAAAAGTGTAAAGTCTCCAAAAGTGTGTGCAGAGATTCAAACTCTCACTTATCCTCTAGTCACTTAGGTCACAGCTGTGCCATCGAGCTTGTCACATAGCGCTCAGATATTCATTGGGCCTCACACAATCCAAAAGTGTCCAGTGTCCAAAAGTGTGTGCAGAGATTCAAAATCTCACTTATTCTCTAGTCACTTAGGTCACAGCTGTGCCATCGAGCCTGTCACATAGCGCTCAGATATTCATTGGGCCTCACACAATCCAAAAGTGTCCAGTGTCCAAAAGTGTGTGCAGAGATTCAAAATCTCACTTATTCTCTAGTCACTTAGGTCACAGCTGTGCTATCGAGCTTGTCACATAGCGCTCAGATATTCATTGGGCCTCACACAATCCAAAAGTGTCCAGTGTCCAAAAGTGTGTGCAGAGATTCAAACTCTCACTTATCCTCTAGTCACTTAGGTCACAGCTGTGCCATCGAGCTTGTCACATAGTGCTCAGATATTCATTGGGCCTCACACAATCCAAAAGTGTCCAGTGTCCAAAAGTGTGTGCAGAGATTCAAACTCTCACTTATCCTCTAGTCACTTAGGTCACAGCTGTGCCATCGAGCTTGTCACATAGCGCTCAGATATTCATTGGGCCTCACACAATCCAAAAGTGTCCAGTGTCCAAAAGTGTGTGCAGAGATTCAAACTCTCACTTATCCTCTAGTCACTTAGGTCACAGCTGTGCCATCGAGCTTGTCACATAGCGCTCAGATATTCATTGGGCCTCACACAATCCAAAAGTGTCCAGTGTCCAAAAGTGTGTGCAGAGATTCAAACTCTCACTTATCCTCTAGTCACTTAGGTCACAGCTGTGCCATCGAGCTTGTCACATAGCGCTCAGATATTCATTGGGCCTCACACAATCCAAAAGTGTCCAGTGTCCAAAAGTGTGTGCAGAGATTCAAAATCTCACTTATTCTCTAGTCACTTAGGTCACAGCTGTGCCATCGAGCCTGTCACATAGCGCTCAGATATCAGTGGGCCTCACACAATCCAAAAGTGTCCAGTGTCCAAAAGTGTGTGCAGAGATTCAAAATCTCACTTATTCTCTAGTCACTTAGGTCACAGCTGTGCCATCGAGCCTGTCACATAGCGCTCAGATATCAGTGGGCCTCACACAATCCAAAAGTGTCCAGTGTCCAAAAGTGTGTGCAGAAATTCAAAATCTCCCCTGTCCTATAGACACCTTGTTTTACATACTATATAGTTTGTTGGATTTTGTCTACATTTCTACCAAAAATGAGGAAGGCTGGTGGAAGAGGCCGTGGAATTGGGCGGGGGTTGGCAGCTGGTAATGATGGTGTTGGTGGTGGATCTGATGGTAGTGGCAAGAGCAAAATAGGACCGAATGCAGGAGGTGTTGAGCCTGCGTCATCGTCTGGCTACATAAGGCCTCGAATGCTTAGTTTTCTAGGAGTTGGCAAACCGCTTTTAAAGCCAGAGCATCAGGAAAAAGTTTTGTCTTACATTGCTGACTCAGCCTCCAGCTCTATCGCCTCCTCTTCTTCAGTTGTAAAAAGTAAAAGCACTGAGTCGTCATTGGAGGCTCATGTTCATGAACCACACCTTTCCTTGTGTCCTTCACCCCAACCAAGATTGAAGGATGACGCAGGCCATACTACTGATTACTCCATGGAGCTGTTTTCACATACCATGCCTGGATTATCAAGTGAAATGGTGAATTACCCAGGCCAAGATGAATCTGACATGGAGTGCACTGATGCACAGCCGCTGATGGATGATTCTGCTGGTACATTCACTCAGAGCACTACATTGTCCTCGCAGTGTACAGAGCCAGATTCTGACCCTGATGAGACTCAGGTGCCCCTTCCCGCACACTATACCACCATACACTGTGACACAGAGGAAGGTGCACATGACATAGAAGAGGAGGTGATGGATGACCCAGTTGTTGACCCAGATTGGCATCCATTGGGGGAAGAGGGTGCTGCTTCCAATAGCTCAGATGAGGAGCATCCACAGCAGACATCGACATCGCAACAGCTGTTATCTGGCAGGCCCGGAGCACTCCAAAGACAGGTTCCAAACATCAAAAGAGTTGCTGGACAGCTTGTCCAGAGGGTCAAAAGATCACAGCGTGCTAGGCCGCAAAATGTCTGCCAAAGTAGGAAGAGTGCAGTGTGGCACTTTTTTGAACAAAATCCTCATGATCAGGCCAAGGTTATCTGTAAGAAGTGCGCAAAGACCTTTAGCCGAGGGAAAAAGCTGAAAAATTTGAATACCAGTTGCATGCTTAGACATTTAACCAGCATGCACTTGCAAGCGTGGACACAACACCAAACCTCAAGTGCCACATGTGCAACTGATCACAACGAAGGTAGTCAGCAATGCTACATTGTTTCTCCCACTGTAAGCCCACCGGTTAGCACAGCAGCAAATGTTGAGGTGTCGTTGCAAGGCCACAGCAGTCAGGGAATCCCACTGTTATATCAATGAAAGACTGATTCTAGGCCATCAGAAAGAACACCAACTCCATCACCAACCCTCTCTCAGTCCGCCCTGTCCACCGCTACTTCCACCATATGCAGCTCTCAAGTCCAGCTCACCCTCCCAGACACTATGAGTAGGTCAAGAAAGTACTCAGTCTCTCATCCGCGTACACTGGGTTTGAACGCCCACATTGCCAAACTAATCTCGTTTGAGATGATGCCCTTTCGGTTGGTGGAAAGCACAGCTTTCCGCGAACTCATGGCCGATGCAGTACCACGCTATGACCTACCCAGTCGCCACTTCTTCTCTCGCAAAGCCATCCCAGCCCTCCACCATCATGTGAAAGACCGCATTGTCCATGCACTCAAGCAGTCAGTGAGCGGAAAGGTGCACCTCACAACTGATGCATGGTCCAGTCGGCATGGCCAGGGCCGTTACGTGTCCATCACTGCGCACTGGGTTAATGTGGTGGATGCAGGGTCCACAGGGGACAGCGGTGGTGGGACAGTGCTGCCTAGCCCACGGTATAGGAAACAGTTGGCTGTAGGCGTTCGACCCTCCTCCTCCTCCACATCCTCCAGAAGCGAAAGCTCATCCACAGAGCGCAGTCGTACGAGCACTCCATCTGCAGCTGCCACTGTTGCACACGATGTGTCCCCCTATCGAGCAGCTAGTGGAAAGCGTCAGCAGGCTGTGTTGCAGATGATGTGTTTGGGCGACAGACACACCGCCGAGGTGCTGGCCGAGTACTTGAAGCAACAAACTGAGTCGTGGCTGGGCAGTGTACATCTTGAGGCAGGCAAGGTAGTTAGTGATAACGGCCGTAATTTTGTGGCAGCCATAGCCCTTTCAAAACTCAGCCACATACCTTGCTTGGCTCACACCTTGAACCTGGTGGTGCAGTGCTTCCTCAAAAATTATCCGGAGTTAACAGCCCTGCTCCAGAAGGTGCGAAGACTGTGCGCGCACATCCGCCGGTCGCCTGTACACTCCGTTCGTATGCAGAAGCTGCAGCGATTGCTCCACCTTCCCAACCACCGCCTCATTATCGACATTGCAACAAGGTGGAACTCCACCCTGCACATGGTGGAGCGGCTGTGCGAGCAGAGGCAGGCCATAATGCATTTGTGGGAGGATACACGGCCAGGCACTTTGAGAGCAGACATGGAGTTGACAGGTGTGCAGTGGTCGAAGCTGAAAGACCTTTGTAAAGTCCTTCACTGTTTTGAGGAATGCACACGGCTGGTAAGCGCAGACGACGCCATCCTAAGCATGAGCATCCCACTTATGCGTCTGCTCATGCAAACTTTGACGCACCTTAAGGAGCAGGCGTCTGCAGCCAATGTTGATGAGGAGGAAGAGGAGGAGGGAATCCTTGATGACATTCAGCCATTGTCTGCTCAGGGACCTCTCCTGGACGAGGTGGAGGAAGAAGAGGAGGAGGAGGAGGATGATGGGGATGATTACTTAGGGGAGGAGGATGCATCTCGTGGGGCAAGTGAAAATGTTGGCGTGGCAAGGTCTGGTACAGGGTTTGTGCGTGACTGGAGGGATGTGGATTTGCCAGAAAGTGCTCCTCCACCCAGCACTCGCAGTGCATCATTGACACCGGGAACATTGGCCCACATGTCAGATTATGCCTTGCAGATCCTAAAAAGGGACCCCCGCATTGCCAAAATGATGAACGATAACGACTACTGGTTGGCCAGCATCCTGGATCCACGCTATAAAGGCAAATTACAAAACATCATGCCACAGGAGAACCTTGACCTAATATTGGCTAATAAACAAGCAACTCTGGTAAATCGGTTGCTTGAGGCATTCCCAGCAGACAGCAGCGGTGATGGTTCTCACACGAGCCGTACGGGCCGGGGGCAGCTTGGCAGAGGTGTTCGTGGTGCACACAGCAGAAGTGGCGTTGGAGACAGGGGTTTCATGACAATGTTGTGGACTGATTTTTCAAATACCGCTCACACAACTGGTAATACTGCATCGATGGAAAGTGACAGGAGACAGCAGTTGTCAACTATGGTAACAAACTACTTTTCCTCCCATATCGATGTTCTCCCACACAGGTCATTCCCCTTTGACTATTGGGCCGCTAAACTGGACACCTGGCCTGAATTGGCACAATATGCCTTACAGGAGCTCGCTTGCCCAGCTGCAAGTGTGCTATCGGAAAGAGTCTTCAGTGCAGCTGGATCAATCCTGACAGAAAAAAGGACCCGTCTGTCAACCCAAAATGTGGATGATCTAACCTTCATTAAAATGAACCACGCATGGGTTTCCAAGGATTTTGTCCCACCTTCCCCTGATGACACATAGGGTGACAGAAAAATGGCTTGCTTTGGTCCACCTCTTCCTGGTACTTCACCTATTTCGCCTTTTGCATCAGCTGAATGTCCAACATCAACATATGCCACTTTCTAAAACTCCCTAACTGTGCTGCCTCCCCCCCCATGGCCGGGGTCACCACCTACCGCACGACACCGTGCGAGTGCCGTTGCCCTGGACAGGTGGGTAGGCCGACTCTTGGGCGCGGGCACTGGCACAGGGTCCCTCATAGTGCAATCAAGTGTCTCTGACGGTGGTGGTGCACACCCGCCGTCAGAGACACCGCTGTACTATGAGGGGCTCAGTGCCAGTACCGACGCCCACGAGTGGGCCCCCCTTGCTTGGGCAGGGCCCCAGCATTTGCAATCTTTACCTCTCCCTGCTCCTCCGCTGTGTAATCTGGGCTGTCAAATCCATACTGTGCCTGACACCGTCTGAGCCTGCCTCCTGAGACATATATTTTGAATGTGTACCCTATCCATACATGTTATCCAGGGATACGGTACCCTTTCTAACCTTTGTGCAATCACGTGCAATCCATACTGGGCCTAACACCGTCTGAGCCTGCCTCATGCTGTATAGACATATATTTTGAATGTGTACGCTATCCATACATGTTATCCAGGGATACGGTACCCTTTCTAACCTTTGTGCAATCACGTGCAATCCATACTGGGCCTAACACCGTCTGAGCCTGCCTCATGCTGTATAGACATATATTTTGAATGTGTACGCTATCCATACATGTTATCCAGGGATACGGTACCCTTTCTAACCTTTGTGCAATCACGTGCAATCCATACTGGGCCTAACACCGTCTGAGCCTGCCTCCTGAGACATATATTTTGAATGTGTACGCTATCCATACATGTTATCCAGGGATACGGTACCCTTTCTAACCTTTGTGCAATCACGTGCAATCCATACTGGGCCTAACACCGTCTGAGCCTGCCTCCTGAGACATATATTTTGAATGTGTACGCTATCCATACTTGTTATCCAGGGATACGGTACCCTTTCTAACCTTTGTGCAATCACGTGCGATCCATACTGGGCCTAACACCGTCTGAGCCTGCCTCCTGAGACATATATTTTGAATGTGTACGCTATCCATACATGTTATCCAGGGATACGGTACCCTTTCTAACCTTTGTGCAATCACGTGCAATCCATACTGGGCCTAACACCGTCTGAGCCTGCCTCATGCTGTATAGACATATATTTTGAATGTGTACGCTATCCATACATGTTATCCAGGGATACGGTACCCTTTCTAACCTTTGTGCAATCACGTGCAATCCATACTGGGCCTAACACCGTCTGAGCCTGCCTCATGCTGTATAGACATATATTTTGAATGTGTACGCTATCCATACATGTTATCCGGGGATACGGTACCCTTTCTAACCTTTGTGCAATCACGTGCAATCCATACTGGGCCTAACACCGTCTGAGCCTGCCTCCTGAGACATATTTTGAATGTGTACGCTATCCATACATGTTATCCAGGGATACGGTACCCTTTCTAACCTTTGTGCAATCACGTGCAATCCATACTGGGCCTAACACCATCTGAGCCTGCCTCATGCTGTATAGACATATTTTGAATGTGTACGCTATCCATACATGTTATCCAGGGATACGGTACCCTTTCTAACCTTTGTGCAATCACGTGCAATCCATACTGGGCCTAACACCGTCTGAGCCTGCCTCATGCTGTATAGACATATATTTTGAATGTGTACTCTATCCATACATGTTATCCGGGGATACGGTACCCTTTCTAACCTTTGTGCAATCACGTGCAATCCATACTGGGCCTAACACCGTCTGAGCCTGCCTCATGCTGTATAGACATATATTTTGAATGTGTACGCTATCCATACATGTTATCCGGGGATACGGTACCCTTTCTAACCTATGTGCAATCACGTGCAATCCATACTGGGCCTAACACCGTCTGAGCCTGCCTCCTGAGACATATATTTTGAATGTGTACGCTATCCATACATGTTATCCGGGGATACGGTACCCTTTCTAACCTTTGTGCAATCACGTGCAATCCATACTGGGCCTAACACCATCTGAGCCTGCCTCCTGAGACATATATTTTGAATGTGTACTCTATCCATACATGTTATCCGGGGATACGGTACCCTTTCTCACCTTTGTGCAATCACGTGTAATCCATACTGGGCGTGAGAACGGCTGGCGAGCTGTTAAGCAAGCTACAGCACCTGTCCAGACAAGTACAGGGATTCCCTAGCGAGGAGACTTATTTGATTGTTTTCAATGTTGGGACAGCAATTTTTGGGGAGCACTATACTCTGGAGAATGATAGATGGGGCCCACCATACACTGGAACATTCCAAAGGTGGACATCAGACACTGGAGCAGCATTTACAGGGCCCATTATACACTAGAGCATTAGAAATGGGGCCCATTATGTTTGGAGCATTATTTGGGCCCATAAGACAGTGGAGCTTCATACATGGGGACCAACATATACTGTAGCATTATGTGGAGCTCATCATATACTGTTTCAAACATTATATGGGACCAATGATTCTGTATGGAGAAATAGATGGGCCTCGTCATGAGATGTAAAAAGTGAGGTATTTTTCATTGTACTATACCGCTATTTCTCTGCCGTATCGGAGCATGATGAGTTGTGGTATGTGTTAAAGGGGCGCTCTTTCGCCCAGGGCACATGAAAACCTGGAGCCAGCCCTCCCCCCCACAGTTTGTAGCCAAATAACCCCCATTTTTCAGTGCGTAACTTGTATTATGAAGTTAATTAAGGTTGACAAGCTTAAGAAAGAAGAATTGATGCTTTTGGCATTCAAATGGGCACTGTAGGTGTGTTTCCTGTCCTCCTCTCACTGCCGACTTTTATTCCCCATTGACTTACATTGGGTTTCGTGTTTCGGGACGACCCCGACTTTTCCCTATAATCGGACGATCTTGCTCGACCCGACTTTTGGAAAAGTCGGGTTTCACGAAGCGAAACGCGACCCTAAAAAACCAAAAGTCGCTCAACTCTAGTGAGGAGTACAAAAAAATGCATGGCCCCTACAGGGAAACATGGTATTGGCAGTGTCTTAATGTGGGGCTGCATGAGTGCTCTTTGTGCTAGGGAAGATGATACCATCACTCCCTTCCCTTGGTAGAAGTGCACTTTCCAACATGACAATGATCCAAAACACATATGTAAGGCAACTGTTGCATTTCAGAAGAACAGGGTGAAAATGATCCAGTGGCTAAGAATGTCTACTGATTTGAACCCAATCAAACACCTATGAGAGTTTAAAGAGACAAGTTGAGTATCACTCTCCATCCAGCATCTAGGCTGAAAAAAGACAGATGATGTAATATGTCATCAACTTGTTCATCCCATACCTAAAAGACTTGGTGCTGTGCTTAAAATTAATGGAGTTCATAGAAAATACTAGATGTGATTGTTTTTCATATGGGGTATATTGATATTTTATCAGCTAATTTGAGTAAAACTGATGTTTTGTAACAAAATTTATATTATTAGCCTTATTTCAGGTTATGGGGTAAAAATGTTCTATGAAACCTAGTGTCAAAATTTAGAGTTCAGTTATATAGGGTTTAAAATCTTATTTTTCAAAGGGGTTGTACTGATTTATGCTGAACATTATATATTAGTAATTGTGTTGGTCTTAAACTGTTGGAATATGTTTGGTGCAACAACTCCATTCCTGTCTATGAGTGTTTAGTTGCCAAATTTGTATGCTGTTCATAAAGTTAGAACAAAGAAAAAACTCCCAGAGGCTCACACAGGGATAGCATGTGACTGTATTTCCTGTTTTTCCTGTGTCTGTGTATGAGAGAAGCAGCCTGCTGTAGATGCTGTCCAGATAGAGACACACAAATGATTTATTCCTGATTAGTGATTAACGAGTATATTCGTTGCTCGGGTTTTCACGAGCATGTTTGGGTGTCCTCCTAGTATTTTGGCGTGCTCTGAGATTTAGTTAGTGACGATGCAGCTGCAAGATTTACGGCTGCTAGACAGCCAAATACATGTGGGATTCCCTAACGAACAGGCAATTCCTCACATGTAAACCCAGAAGTGGTGACGTGTTTCTAGTATACTTTCCCTCTGATTGTTCCAATCCTGGTTTTGTCTTACAGATACTGAAGAAAAATACAGACCAAATACCGAATGTGTGAACGTGGCCTTTTTGTATGCTACTAGCAATGGTAGAAGTTAGACTTCATGCACACTTCATGTGTTAAAGATCTTAGTACAAACTCACAAGAACGTTTTATGCCCTTCCATGGTGAGCCCGTGGACACATCATTTCCTCATGTGTTGCCCTTTTGCCTGCCATGCTCCTAATTGCAGTAAATTAAAGGGCTTATCCGCTGCTGGAACCCCAACATAGGGGAAATTAAGTGTTCCACAATGTGCTTGTGCTTTAGATGAGTATCCTGAAGAGCGAAACCACCTTTATTCAATTTTATTTCCCTACCTGGGTATTTAAAATGGGTTTTCCAATCCATTTACCACTCGAGGTGAAGCAATTGAGACAAAAGTATTTGGAATCCATGCACAGTTTGTTACAGAAATGTCCTAGGATTTCTCTCTTGTACTATAGGTGTATGGCTGTGTAACTCTAAGTGTCCTTTACACTAAGGAACATACAGTTTTACCCGTAGCTTATATAATTCTTCTCATAAATGCATTGGTAGGCAGTGAGCTGAACCGCGGTTTATGCTTCTGCAGCCTAATCTTTTCCTAAAGAAGCAAACAAATGGGTTAATGACTGATGTGTTCAGCATTTGTACCGTGATGGTTTTAATCCAGGGATTAATTTTTCTATTATAAAAATATTATAATGTAGACATACCAATCTATGATTATAGTATTATGTAAGAAAGGAAAGATCCTAGATAAGCAGAATGAATGAAAAAGAAATGTAGTATTCCCCTTATCTGGTGTACAGCAGATTTTACCTTCGTATAATGACCTTATATCATCCCTGAAAAGCAATTTTGTCCCAGTATTTTACATAAAAACAAATGACTTTGGCGTTGTAGAATCTGTTCCCAGATACAGAAAAACATCTCTAAACCCAAGCTGCTTGTCACTTGCATCCTCACCATCCACTCAATGCCTCCTTCTCCTACATTGCTGAGTGCCAAATAAACACAGTTTGGATTTCATTTCATTAGCAAACACACAAATATACAATATTACACATTTTTGTTATTTTGGGGGTTCTTGGCTGACAGGTAACCAAAAATCATGCATACTTCTACTTTCCAACTTTTCACTCCATACTGTAACTCTGACTCAGGGTACAAGACAGCACCACAGGTGGCGACTAACCATTCTACCACTGGATCCAACCCCCCAAATTTGCCAGATCAAAGAAAATTGTTCTATGTAAATTGCTATGACCATACCCATGATGAATCCCCCACCAGCAATTTACCACCAACTACAAAGACCGGCTCCTGTTAACAGCTTCCATGCTAAATACATAATTTCTCCCTCTTGTCCAACTAATATCTAATACATAACGCTTAAGTTGAAAATCATTACCCAGCAAACGAGCGAAATGCAAGCGTAAAAACCCCCCATCATTCTTAGCAGCATATCATCCTGTATAAACAGGACATGTGCTACTGATAACATGATGTCCTGTGCACACTGTGATTGTATTTACGATCATTCTGTGCGCATGGAGGAGTGGTCAGCCTGTCTACTTATGCCATTAAAGGGAATTTGTCACCAGGTTTTTGCTACCTCATCTGAGAGTAGAATAATGCTGGAAAAGAGACCCTGATGCCAACAATGTAGCACTTACTTTACTGGGTGCAGGAGTTGTGACACAATCACAGTTTTTAGATGTAGCATATAGCAGAGCTCAGAAAGCTGCCCCCGCCCACACTACAGCTGTCTGTGTACATTGTCTATTGACAGTGAGCTGATTATCAGAGGAGGGGGCAGAGTCAGACGACTTGGCACTAGGCAGCTAATCTTAGCAATAATAATATCCTAATGATAAAACCTTCATTGCAACTAAACAATAGCACACAGCTTAACAAATGGCTCATCGATGAAGACTGTGTAATTTATAAAGCGGTGTGTTGTTGTTTACAAAAACATTCTGGCAGATTCCCTTTAAACGACTGCCAATCGACCTGCATGTAGCTGATTGACAGTCGTTTAACGGATGTTGTAGGCTCTTCTAAATAGGCCCCAAGGCTCCCACATTCTACTGCAAAATACTGGGCACACTATACTGTGCTGGAATTTGTATATATGGATTAGTCATATCCCTAAATAAGAATTAATACATTTTCTAAACAATAACATGATATAGTAACTATTAGTAATATTTTTTATTTATGGTCTATGTACAGAACAGCAGGAGAATCTAGTTGGGATGTAAGAGCAACGGACTTCCCATTTGCACTGGGAATATGGAAGAATCGTGACAGTGTGCATATTGCACATTCTCACAATTCAGTCATATAGAGTGATTGCAGTCATTTGTCCACAGCCTGGAAATATCTTTAGGCTGTTTACCCACGTAAGCCTTTTTTTCGTGTCTTTTAAGTTGTTTTACTTGCAAAAACGCTTAAAAAATGCTTACAAGAAGCATCCCATTCATTTTAATGAATTCTGCACTTTTTGTGCATATTGATGCACTTTTTTCCACGAAAAAAGCGCATCGTGGTAAAAAACGCAGCATGCTCATTAATTTCGCAGAAAAATCTGCATTTCTAACTATTTTCTATGAGACTGGGGATGCTCCGGAAAAAAACGCATAAAGACGCGCAAAAAACGCACGGAAAACGCAAGTTTTCTGGGAAGGAGTGCGGTTTTCAGTCAGGAATTTTCTGCATACGTGGGTACATAGCCTTAAAATTGAGAAAGGCTATGTACCTACGTATGCAGAAAATTCCTGACTGAAAACCGGACTCCTTCCCAGAAAACGCGCGTTTTCCGTGCGTTTTTGCGTGTTTTTTTGCATAAAAAACGCGCGGTTTTTATGCGTTTTTTTCCGGAGCATCCCCAGTCTCATAGAAAATAGAAATGCGGATTTTTCCGTGAAATTAATGAGTATGTTGCTTTTTTACCGTGATGCATTTTTTTCGCATCAATATGCACAAAAAATGCAGAATTCATTAAAATGAATGGGATGCTTCTTTTAAGCATTTTTGCCGGTAAACGCTTACGTGTGCACACACCCAAAAGTAGATAAGCAAAGCTCATTAGGGGTACAAGAATCCAATCAATCAACGTAGGGGTAATCAGGATCAGATATTATAGATAAAATATAATTTTTAATATTCAAGATTAAAATATGCTAGCCAATACCTCACAATGACATATACAGACATTAAAGTGATAAAATGAACCAGTGCTCAATTAAAAAATGTTTGGATCTTACAATTAGAAGTTTTCAATCAGTAAAAACATCATGAAGAAAGGAGAAAAGGGAAATAAAGTCAGACAGGTAAAACTAAATTCAAGACCTATATCTCCCATCCTTACAAGGAGAGTACCCAACTGTGACCTATCCCTCTAAAAATGTCCTTGTACAAACCCTGCCTACGCGTTTCATCACCCTGTAATGGGGGACTCCTCAGGGGAGATACATCTCTAATAAGGGAATAGTTAACGAGAGGTCCTTGGTAATAGGAACCCTCCTAAGTTTCAAAAAGCACAATTAGGGGGGTGCTGTAATCCAATCACAGCACCTTTATGTGGCTGAGTGATGTGCAGCATGTGGATCAAATCAGTGGTGTAACTACAAAGTTATGGGCCCCGGTGCGAACTGTCAAATGGGGCCCCCCATGCCAAAATACACGCACATCTCCCTCCGTACACCTCGTACACGCGCGGCTCTGCTTCGTACACCTCGCACATGCGCGGCTCCGCTCCGTACATGCGTGGCTCCGCTCCGTAGACCTCGTACACACACGGCTCCACTCCGTACACCTTGTACACATGGCTCTGCTCACCTCGTACACACGCGGCTCCGCTCCGTACACCTCGCACACACACGGCTCCGTTCCGTACACCTCATACACACGCGGATCCGCTCCGTACATCTCGTACACACACAGCTCTGCTCCGTACACCTCGTACACACACGGCTCCGCTCCGTACACCTCGTACACACGCGGCTCCACTCCGTACACCTCGTACACACGCGGCTCCACTCCGTACACCTCATACACACGCGGATCAGCTCCATACACCTCGTACACACGCAGCTCAGCTCCGTACACACGCAGCTCAGCTCCGTACACCTCGTACAAATGCGGCTCCGTTTCGTACACCTCATACAAACGTGGCTCTGCTCCGTACACCTCGTACTCACGTGGCTCCTCACACCTCGTACACACGAGGCTCCGCACCAGTACACCTCGTACCACACACAACTCCACTCCATACACCTTGTACACACACAGCTCTGCTACATCCACACTGTAAACCCCTCCTGACCCCACACATAAACTTTACCTCATCCAGCACCATGACAACCAGCACAGCAGAGTCCTGTAGACACCGAAGCCTCTGATCATGTGATCCCTGACTCCTCCCCTGCTGTGACCTCATCACATGTCTTGTGCGCACATTGGAGAAAACAGCACGGGGCGTGGGTTGATCAAAAATGAGACTGTCCTGTGAGAATCAGGATGATTGGGAGATATACCTGCCGGGCCCCTGAATCCCCCTGAGCCCGGTCGCAGTGGAGACTCCTGCAACCGTGGTAGTTAGGCCCCTGGATCAAATGCTTCCTGGAAAGCTTGAACCTGGACTGGGTAGAGTAAAAGGTTACATCTGTGCCAGAGGAAGTCATCAGGTTGGATTTTATGAACTGTCCAAAGCCAAAAGTGTAAGTGGTACAGAGAAGGGATCCCAGGACAAAGCCTTTCGGAACACGAAAAGTGAGTAGGTATTGTGACCATGGGGCACATGAAATGTGCAGTTGGTGAGGTATAAGGAGATCCAAGCAAAGGCCAAGTCTGTGATGCCAAGTAATGAGAGAGTTTGTAGCATGGGAGGGGGTGAGGGTTGTAAAATGTATTGCATGAAGAGAACAGGTCCTGGCAGATAGCAGTTGGTAGGGACTTTGGTTATAGTGGTTTCAGTGTTTTAGAGTTTTGAATTAACACAGCAAAAAAGGGTAGCAGTGTTTTCAAGGCCAAAAATGCTGGACTTGGCTGCTCTCTGAAAAATGACGTGCAAAAAACATATATACAGGTACTTCTCACAAAATTAGAATATCATCAAAAAGTTCATTTATGTCAGTTCTTCAATACAAAAAGTGAAACTCATATATTACATAAAGTCATTAGAAACAGAGTGATTTATTTCTATTAATGTTGATGATTATGGCTTACAGCCAATGAAAACCCAAAAGTCATTATCTCAGTAAATTAGAATAATTAACAAAAAACACCTGCAAAGGCTTCCTAACCATTTAAAATGGACCCTTACTCTGTTTCAGTAGGCTCCACAATCATGGGGAAGACTGCTGATTTGACAGATGTCCAGAAAGCAGTCATTAACACACTCCACAAGGAAGACAAGCCACAAAAGGTCATTGCTGAAAAAGCAGGCTGTTCACAGTGCTGTGTCCAAGCATATTAATGGAAAGTTGAGTGGAAGGAAAAAGCATGGAGGAAAAAGGTGCACAAGCGACCGGAATAACCGCAGCCTTGAAAGGATTGTTAAGAAAAGGCCATTTGAAAATCTGGGGGAGATTCACAAGGAGTGGACTGCTGCTGGAGTCATTGCTTCAAGAGACACCACGCACAGACTTATCCAGGACATGGGCTACAAGTGTCGCATTCCTTGTGTCAAGCCACTCATGACAAATAGAGAATGCCAGAAGCGTCTTACCTGGGCCAAGGAGAAAAGGAACTGGATTGTTTGCTCAGTGCTCCAAGGTGTTGTGTTTTCAGATGAAAGTACATTTTTCCATTTCATTTGGAAATCAAGGTCCCAGAGTCAAGGCCTGTTTTAGGCAAAGTAGGCCCTAGGCAAAAGTTTAATATAGGGCCCCAAATGCTATCATATTGCACATCACTCAGAAGCATTTCTGTTGTATTTAAGTGCGCTGAGTTCAGGCCACTAAAGTGTGTGATCGACAACACTGAAGTCGTTCGACACTTGATTCCTGGCCTCTTTACACCAACTGAGAAAGAATGATGGGAACAGAACAATCACTATTAGATCAATCTGTCCCCATACAGTATGATGTTATCAGCACCACATCTACAGTTTACACCGGGCAATGTGCTGCTGAGAACAATGATTTTTGTTCCGGCATAAACAATCCAATCACTCGATGAATATGCAGCATTTTGCTTGTTTAGTATAATAATAATAATAATAATAATAATAAATTTTATTTTTATAGCGCCGACATATTCCGCAGCACTTTACATTTCAGAGGGGATTTGTACAGACAATAGACATTACAGCATAACAATAATCACATACAGTAGATTATAACAAATACCAAGAGGAGTGAGGGCCCTGCTCGCAAGCTTACAGTCTATGAGGAAAGAGGGAGACACGAAAGGTGGGTGGTAACAGTTGCTCTGATTGTATGGACCAGCCATAATGTTAAGTGTGTAACAGTACAGACACAGAGGGCTAATGGATGCATAAAGCATGTGGGAACATGATGCTGGGAAGCTGGTTATGGTAAAACTTTTGGCTCTGCCACACAGGGATAGGTTAGGTTAATGTGTTGAGGCGATAGGCCAGTCTGAATAAATGCGTTTTCAGGACACGCTTAAAATTGTGGGGATTGGGGACTAATCGTATTGACCTGGGAAGTGCATTCCAAAGAATTGGCGCCGCACGTGTAAAGTCTTGGAGACGGGAGTGGGAGGTTCTGACTATTGAGGATACTAACCTCAGGTCATCAGCAGAACGGAGGGCGCGGGTAGGGTGGTATACTGAAACAAGGGAGGAGATGTAGGGTGGTGCTGAGCCATGGAGGGCTTTGTGGGTGAGGGTAATAAGTTTATACTGAATTCTGGAGTGGATGGGTAGCCAGTGTAATGACTGGCACAAGGTAGAGGCATCGGTGTAACGATTGGTGAGGAATATGATCCTGGCTGCAGCATTCAAGACAGATTGGAGAGGGGAGAGTTTGGCAAGAGGGAGACCGATTAGAAGAGAGTTACAATAGTCGAGACGAGAATGAATAAGAGAAACAGTAAGAGTTTTTGCAGAGTCAAAAGTAAGAAAAGGTCGAATTCTAGAAATGTTTTTGAGGTGCAGATGACAAGAGCGAGCCAGTGATCGAATGTGGGGGGCAAAGGAAAGCTCGGAATCAAGTATGACCCCAAGACAGCGGGCATGTTGCTGGGGAGTAATAGTGGAACCACACACGGAAATGGCAATGTCGGGTGTAGGTACATTAGTAGCGGGAGGAAACACCAGGAGTTCAGTCTTTGACAGGTTCAGTTTCAGATATAGTGAGGACATGATATTAGACACAGCGTTTAGACAATCGCCAGTGTTTTCTAGAAAGGCTGGTGTGATGTCAGGAGAAGAAGCGTATAATTGGGTGTCATCAGCATAGAGATGGTACTGGAAACCAAATCTACTGATTGTTTGACCAATAGGGGCAGTGTACAAGGAGAAGAGGAGGGGGCCTAGAACCGATCCTTGAGGAACCCCAACAGTAAGGGGAAGGTGAGAGGAGGAGGAACCGGCAAAAGAAACAGTAAAGGAGCGGTCGGAGAGATAGGAGGAGAACCAGGAGAGAACGGTGTCCTTGAGGCCAATGGAATGGAGCATAGTGCATAGTGAGGAGGAGCTGATGATCCACAGTGTCGAATGCTGCAGAGAGATACACCCCACCCCATAGTCCTCCATATATTATAATGTGGCCCACATTCCTCCATATAGTATAATACACTCCCCATTGTCCTCCATATCGTATAATACACTACCCATGATCCTCCATATAGTATAATACACTCTCTATAGTCCTTCATATACTATAATACACTCCCTATAGTCCTTCATATAGTGTAATACACTCCCTATAGTCCCTCCAAATATTAAAATACTCTCCTCAGTCCTCTATATATTATACACTTCCCATAGTCCTCCATATAATATAATACACTACTCAGTCCTCCATAGAGTATAATACACTCCTCATAGTCCTCCATATATTAAAATACACTGCTCAGTCCTCCATATAGTATAACACACTCCTCAGTCCTCCATATTGTATAATACACTCCACATAGCCCTACATATATTAAAATACACTCAGTCCTCCATATAGTATAATACACTACTCAGTCCTCCATATAGTATAATATAATTCTCATAGCCCTCCATATATTAAAAAACACTCAGTCCTCCATATAGTATAAAACACTCCTCGTAGTTCTCCATATAGTATAATGCACCACCATAGTCATCCAGGTAGTACAATTCACTTCTCATAGTATAATGCACCCCATAGTTCTTCATATAGTATAATGTATTCCCCATAGTCCTTGATACAGTATAATGCAGCAGACATTTAGTATAATGCAGCCACCCCATAGAGCATAATGCAGCCACCCACAGAGTATAATGCAGCTAACCCACAGAGTATAATGAAGCCAATCCACAGAGTATAATGCAGCCCTGCCATACAATATAATGTAACCCCCATAAAATATAATGTAGCCTGTTATGAATGGGTCACTGAGGAGGAAAACTAAACAAGCTAAGTCACAGAAAACCAGAGAGGTTGGTAACTATGCAGATTGCAGACCCCTGATCCTAAACACAAAACTAGCAGCAGCTGTGGAGCGTTCCTAC
The DNA here is from genome assembly GCF_039654945.1 of Dendrobates tinctorius. Classification (NCBI taxonomy): domain Eukaryota; kingdom Metazoa; phylum Chordata; class Amphibia; order Anura; family Dendrobatidae; genus Dendrobates; species Dendrobates tinctorius. The sequence continues at coordinate 48,388,552 of NW_027361679.1, read as the reverse complement.
GATGAATCTAGACGCTTCATCACAGCCGGAGGACTAAATAAGCCTAAAGCAAGAAAAGGGGAAAACTAACTGCCCCAGAGCAGACCCCAAAGGAATAGACAGCCCCCACACATGTATTGATGGTGAAACAAGATGAAAACACAAACACAGGCAGGAAAATAGGCTGAGCAAACGATGGGGCCCAAACTAACTAGAAAGGACAGGAAAGGAAAGACACTGTCTGTAATCTGCCCAAAAAACCCTACAAAAATAATGTCCAACACTTCTGATAACAAAATTAACCCTGAAGTCACTAGACTTCTCCCACTATATCAGCACTCTAAAATATTCTGAGACAGAGCAAAAACGAGGCCAATCTAATAAGGGACAAAAAGCAAATTGGCAAATACAGATAAATAAGAGTGGAAATTCAGCACAGCCCCAGCCGGGGCTGGCTGACCACACAAAAAACTGAATAGACCAACATAATCAAGTGTGAACATTAGCAGAAATAGTGAAAACTGAAAGAAAAGAGCGCAATAGGGTCTTACCCGATAAAATGAGAATATAAAACAATAAGTTATACTCACCCTGTGTAGGAGAGTATTAGGCATAAAGGAACAAAGTCAGCCTGCTGCACCTCCAAATGACCACGCCGTGGCCATAAATCATCAGATTCAAAGAAGGATTTTTTTTGGATTAAACGTGCGCTGCCAGACCATCACTCCTCACAAGTTGTGTGCTTTAAAACATTTAATTCCCAACGCGTTTCAAAGTTAAAAACTTCTTCCTCAGGGGATGACATGTACAGACAGGTATAGACATCGCCGGTTTTATATATACACAGTTCAAAAATTGGCGCCAAAGGTCACATGTTGCGAGGGAGACAAAAGTCAAAGTTCATCAGTGTTGCAGTGTCAAAGGTAATTAAAAGCTTATTACTTCCAACGAAATTAATTCTTTTAATATTTCCAGGTGAAAAGAAAGGAAAAAGAGAGGAAAGAGAAAAGAAAAGGAAGAAAGGAAGAAAAAAAGAAGAAAAAAAGGAGAAAAGAAAAAAGAAAAAAAGTGTACGTGAAGAGGACTTGAACAGAACCAGAAGAGCGGAGTCAAAAGAGAGCAATAGCCAATGCATAGACCACTACTCTAATAGACGGATTAGTCATAAATATTAAAAGAATTAATTTCGTTGGAAGTAATAAGCTTTTAATTACCTTTGACACTGCAACACTGATGAACTTTGACTTTTGTCTCCCTCGCAACACGTGACCTTTGGCGCCAATTTTTGAACTGTGTATATATAAAACCGGCGATGTCTATACCTGTCTGTACATGTCATCCCCTGAGGAAGAAGTTTTTAACTTTGAAACGCGTTGGGAATTAAATGTTTTAAAGCACACAACATTAGCAGAAACACTTAGCTTGAGATGACTGGAACAGAGCTGAAAACCAAGACCTGAAAAGCCAGAAGGAATCAACAGCACCAGAATAGGACGTCGGCTGTCTTAAATCCAGTCTGAGATTCCAGAGATCCAATCGTTATCCTCACCATCAGGTGGCAGATCTCTACTAATTAAATCAACCTCACTTCCTCCAGTTACCACCAGAGGGAGCCCGGAAGGAGAACTCACAACTGGTAGACCAGAAAATGAGTTCACAACAGTAGCCCCCCTCATATAGTATAATGCAGCCCCTCCATAGAATATATGGTAGCCCCCACATAGAGAATAATGCAGCCACTCCATAGAATATAATGCAGCTCTCTTATACTACATAGTATAATGTAGCCCCTCCATAGAATACATGGTAGCCCTCCTCATAGAGTATAATGCAGCCCTCCATACAATATAATCTAGCCCCCATAGAATATAACGCAGCCCCCTCATGTAGTATAATGTAGCGCCCTCATAGAGTATGATGCAATCATCCCTCATAGAATATAATAAATATAATACAGCCCCCAATAGAATATAATATTGCCCCCATAGAATATAATACAGCCCACCTCCCCACAGAATATAATGTAGCCCATCAAAGAGTAAGATGCAATCCTCCCTCATATAATATAATACAGCCCCCAATAGAATATAATGTAGCCCCCCCATATAATATAATACAGCCCACCTCCCCATATAATATAATGTAACTCCATCAAAGTGTATGATGTAATCCTCCCTCATAGAACATAATACAGCCCCCATAGAATATAATACAGCCCACCTCCCTATAGAATATAATACAGCCCCCAATAGAATATAATACAGCACCGTTCCCTATAGAATATAATACACTAAAAAAGGAATTGTTTTATTCACAGCCAGTTGATCCACAAGGTTTACATTGTTATGTAACGTTTCAGTCACTACCCAGACCTTCTTCAGACTAATTATAAATAATACAACAAAACAACAAAAAATAACATAGTCATATATATGATTCATGTAATACAACTGGCATCATCATATCCTACATTTGATCAGTATTGTCTTAATGAAACAAAGCTATATCAGGTGACAAGTGCCACATGAGCGAATCATGTATGCAGTAAATAAACAGCATAATTTAATTTATCAAATATCAGAATGCTGACATCATGCAAGAAAAACAAAAAATGAAAAAGATCTCTCTCTTAAGTGACAAAAGGGATATACCATACGTATTGATTTAAATAGATATCATCATATAACTAGATGAAGTTGGATTTCCCAATAAACGGGTTCCTTGAGAGATGAAAGAAAATCTCTTGCTCAAAAGTATACACAAAAAGAAAAAATATATATAGAAAGGAGGGGTATGGAAAAGGCTTATCATAGTAACAGCATACCAAAAGTAGGAGATATACTCTTTCTAAAAAATGAAAGGAATAAAAATTAAAAAAATATAAAATAAAACAAAAAAGAAAAAAGAAAGACCTATAGCCTCAAAACACATATAATGGCAAATATCTTACCAATGCAAACACTTGAAAAGACCTGGTGAATCTTAATAGCGTGGGCTAGTGAAAGATCATAAGGCTGCGCTGCTAGAAGACAATAGATAAAGTCAATGAAAGTCATATAGTGAAAAAGAGACACATAGTTACCCCGGGTCTGAGCTGCGTTGCTTACCATGAATAGCTGTAGTTCATGTGCTAAATAGAAGTTTTGCGCTAAGGGGTTTGTGCAAGTTTGCTGCAGAGATAGGCGCTGAGTGCTGATGTGCTTAATCGGGTTTAAATACCCGATAGAAGTGCGCGCTGAGGCGCACGTGTGCAGGCTGACAGGAAATGCGAGTTTCAAGATGGCAGCGGCCGGAAGTGGGAGGTGAAACGCTCGGTGGAACGCATACAGGAATATGGCAGCTGCCGGACGTGGTCAGTGAATCGGAAGGTGAAACGCAGATCAGCGGTGTTCAGAGGACCCACGGTGCTAGTATATTCAAATGTGGCATCTGGTTCAATATCGGAACACTGAAAGGAACAAAAAAAAGTGTTACAAACATATTATAAACCGTCGACTTGACTGTAACCATAAATTAGTATGTAAATCAATAAAAAATAAAGAAAAATGAAAAAAATTAAAAAAAAGGAAAGTATAAGAAAAAAACATAAAAATTAAAAAAATACAAAAATAAAAAATATAATAAATGAAATGACCAGATATATACAAATATTCAAATGAAAAAATACGGGAAAAGAAATAATGAAAATAAAAAGGTAAAAAAATTAAAATAAAATGTCGAAGTGAAAAAAATAGAAAAAATAGAAAAAAAGAAAAAGAAATTTTTTTAGAAAAAATAACAAGAAATTGGAGAAATTAAGAAAAAAATAATCAGAAAAAAAATAAATAATTAATATCCATACCCCTCCAAGAATATTCTCTACCGCGACTGTTGTTGCGGTAGAGAATAATAGAGAGTCATCTTAATATAATGGAGATACAAACAACAGAATCAAAACCCTATTTAACCATTTGCGTTCCATACTTTGTAGTGAATGAGTCCAAAACGCCTCCCTGAGCTTCAGTAATTTAATCTGGTTACCTTCTCTCCTACTCATAAGGACTTGTTCAAGAACCAAGAACCTCAACTGGGCTATGGTATGTCCTGCAGTATGAAAATGATATGGAATCGGTAGATGTTGGCGTCCACAATGTATGTCCGATTTATGGTGTGAAATCCTATCTTTAACGCTCTGGGTTGTTTCTCCCACATACAATTTGCCACATGGGCATTTAATAGCATAGACAGCAAATTTCGAGTCACAGGTGTAGAACCCTTTAATGGGGATATCAGCATCTGTTTGAGGATGTGAGATGATAGGCCATTTCAGAACATTAGCACATTGAGCACACTGTAGGCAAGGGATAGTGCCTCTCGTTTGTGTCTGAAGAAAACTCTGTCTTGGAATTCTTAGTGTGAAACCAATGTTCCACACTTTTAATTAAAACCCCGCTGTTCTGATCACATTTACTATACACTTGTACTGTTTCAGGTCAATATGTCCTGACTAGTGTTGAGCATTCCGATACTGCAAATATCGGGTATCGGCCGATATTCGCTGTATCGGAATTCCGATATCGAGTACCGATATTTTTTCAATATCAGATACCGGAATCGGAAGTTCCCATAATGCAATAAGCCACTGTTGTGGCTGTGATTGGCTGCTGAAATGATGTCATCATGATGCGCGGTCTGTGCGCATCATGATGCGCGGTCAGTGCGGGCCTGCCGGGGGTCTGTGCCGGCTGCCGGGGGTCTGTACGGGCCTGTCGGGGGTCTGTGCCGGCTGCCGGCGGTCTGTACGGGCCTGCCGGGGGTCTTTGTCGGCTGCCGGGGGGTCTGTGTGTGTGTGCAGGCATCATCCGATGGGACTACAAGTTCCGTCGGGCGATGCCTGCTACAATGACAGTGATTGACACATTAGCCAATGATGGGACAGTAGTAGTCCCTTCATCCGGCTAATGTGTTGAATGTAAAAAGAAAACAAAAAAAACCATACATACTACATACATACAACATACATACTACATACTACATACATACTTCATATATACTACATTCATACAACATACATGCATACTACATACATACTACATATATACTACATTCATACAGCATACTACATACATACTACATACAACATATATACTACATTCATACAGCATACATACATACTACATATATACAACATTCATACAACATACATACATACTACATACATACTACGTATATACTACATTTATACAGCATACATTCATACTACATATATACAACATTCATACAACATACATACATACTACATACATACTACATATATACTACATTCATACAGCATACATACATACTACATGCATACTACATATATACTACATTCATACAACATACAGTACATACATACTACATACATTCTACATATATACTACATTCATACAACATACATACATACTACATACATGCTACATATATACTACATTCATACAGCATACATGCATACTACATACATACTACATATATACTACATTCATGCAACATACATACATACTACATACATACAACATACATAAAACATGCTACAGATACACTACATACATACTGCATGCAATACATTCATACATTCATACAATACATACATATAGACATACAGTACATATAACATAGAGTACATACTCACCATTACTTGTCACTTTGATCCCCGTACAGACAGCTGGCAGCCGGCACAGACCCCCCGGCAGCCGGCACAGACCCCCGGCAGGCCCATACAGACCGCCGGCAGCCGGCACAGACCCCCCGGCAGCCGGCACAGACCCCCAGCAGGCCCGTACAGACCGCCGGCAGCCGGCACAGAACCCCGGCAGGCCCGTACAGACAGCCAGCACAGACCCCCCGGCAGCCGGCACAGACCCCCGGCAGGCCCGTACAGACCCCCGGCAGCCGGCACAGACCACCTGGCAGGCCCATACAGACCGCTGGCAGCCGGCACAGACCCCCGGCAGCCGACACAGACCCCCGGCAGGCCCGTACAGACCCCCGGCAGCCGGCACAGACCCCCCGGCAGGCCCGTACAGACTGCCGGCAGCCGGCACAGACCCCCGTTAGGCCCATACAGACCCCCAAGAGGCCCACACAGAGCCCGCCCGCGCACACATACACGCACAGTGTCCGCCCACGCACCGCCCACACTCTTCCACTCTCCCGAACTGGATGTACAAGGAAAGAAAGGTTATTTTTTAAATACGATATTTATGTCCCATTGACTTGAATGGGACTTCCGGTATCGGAATCGGCGATACCCGATACTTTTTGTGTATCGGGCCGATCCAATCCGATCCAATATTTCTGGATATCGGATGGTATCGCTCAACAGTAGTCCCGACCTATTAAAATGTTGATTTTAGCTACTGTGTTTTATTTGAATACCAATTTCATTATTAAACTGTATGTGAACATGGTTGATCATAAACAAATGAAAAATGAAGCTTACATCATGACACAGTAATCAAAAAATCTTAAGAACAGAATTGAATAATTTAAGAAGAACACCACAGCTTGCTACATACCGGTAAAGATGTGTATTCACAGCTCAGTATCCTCTCTCACAGAATTAAAAGAACAGTGAAACCTCCACCCTTTTGAATAATGAGATGAAGTATACAAGAAAACAAATTTTGTAGGCAGAAATAATTAATGTTATCGGGTCATATTGACCCAAACAGTACAAGTGTAACAGTCAGCTTGTAGCAAAAATTAAACAAAAAACAAATAAAAAAGAAACACTCCTAGTAAGAACCCCTCAAATGAGGAAAAGTCAATTAATCACAAGTTTCAGATCCGCATAATAAAAAATCTGCAGGGTCTCAAATTTAATTTTGGGTCATATTGACCCAAACAGAACAGCAGGGTTTTAAAATAACCAAGCAAATGAAAAAATAAAAAATGCAATTTAATTACCCGATTTTAGTGCATGCAATTTGTTAAATATATTAGTATAGAACAGTATTTTAATGACTTTAAATAAGTAGCAAATATGTAAGTGATAATAAACATTACATACAGTTATACACAGTAGTTATATATAAGTTGAAATAAGACTTACGTCCATCAAGTTCAACCTTTCTCCACCACTTAAACATTACCTATCGTTAAACTATGCATAGCCCAAAATGCCATTTGGTGTGAGAAAAGCTTCCAGCCCTTTATTAAAAGGTGTTATAGTGTCTGCCATTACTACCTCTTCCACAGTCTGACTGCTTTAACCGTAAAGAACCCTTTTCTTTTTAGCTGCCAGAATTGCCTTTCTTTCACCTGTAATGAGTGCCCCTGATCCTTTATAAGAGCTTTGGAAGGAATAAGGCTGGGTTCACACCGCGTTAGTGCCATCCGTTTAATGGATCCATTAAACGGATGGCACCTAACGCAATGTGAACCCATCCTTAGTTTTTTGCCAGTCCTTTGTATTGAGCACACATGTATATACTATATACACATATAAATGAGATCTCCTCTGAGGTGTCTTTTTTCCAAACTAAACAGGTCCAACTTTTCCAACCTCTCCTCCTATGTAATAATTTGGTTGCCACCTTTGAACTGACTCTAACTTCCAATTATCATTTTTAAAATGTGGAGCCCAAAACTGGATTCCATATTCTAGATGTGTCCTTACCACTGATTTATAGAAGGGTAACAATACATTGGGATCACAGGATTTTTTCTCTTTTTATACACCATAAAATCTTGCTTGCTTTTGCAGCTGCTGCCTGACATTGAGTACTGCTGCTTAGCTTACTTGTAACCAGAATACCCAAATCCTTCTCTTGTTCTGTAGTTCCTACTATGTTTCCATTTTATGTAAATGCTGCAATAGGATTACTCTGTCTTAGGTGCATTACTCAACATTTATCTACATTTAAATCTCATCTGCCAAGTGTTTTCCCAGTCAGACATCTTATCCAGATCGTTCTCTAATATTTTACTGTCAAGGTCAGTTTTTATTATCCTACATAGTTTTATGACAACAGCAAATACTGACACTTTACTCACAATCCCATCCACAAGATCATTAATAAAGATATTTAAAAAATTGGGCCTAACACTAAGTTGTGGTCTCCATTGCTGGCTATTAGTTTGAACATAACACACACTCACGGGTAATGGGAAAAGGGAAAACCTACTACAAGGAGATGCTGCACAACTCAAAAACATTACCTCGGACCTGGCTTCCTAAAAAGATATCGGTGTTTTTCGTACCTCTTGAGGAGTCAGAGGGAAGGAAGTACTGTAACACACTGTCAAAAAGAGGAGAGTAAAATGTGCAGGAAGAAACAAAAACTCAGGGTAAGAAAATTAAAACACGTTTATATAACATAGTTTATATAACATAGAGAGGGAAAGTTAAGGAGTAACAAAAATAAATGGAACAAGAATTACCTCCCAGAAACATAAAGAGATGAAAGGAAGAGGAATTGAGAAGGAAAACAAACAGACTCATTGCAGGAATTAAACCGGTGTTCACCATCCAAAGTAAACCCTTTAGCTGAAGGGCTGGAACTCCTAAACCCAATCACCTAGAGGTATAGCCAGTAAGGAAGAGCAATGAAGGGTGAACATGTAAAATCCAACCCAGAAGGGGGAACAAAGACAATTGGAACCATCAATATTTTGACCGAGAAAAAAAGGCAATAGCTCATCCGATAGAGGAATTGACCAATGAACAGCAGGTTAGCAGATGTCCAAACTGAGCCATTACAACTATATCCCATTTAGAGAATGTATCATCATTTACAGTGACTCTTTGCTTCCTGTTTTTTAACCAATTCTTTACTAATCTGCATATAGTGTCCTCTAGTCCCTGCTTCTTGAAGTTCAATATATAGCTGATATGTGGTACAGAATCAAATGCCTTTACAAAGTCCAGATATATCACATCAGCGTCATAGTCAACATCCAGATTTGCACTTACCTCCTCATACCCAGCATGTTGGTTAGACACGACTTGTCTTTCTTGAACGCATTCTGGTTGTCTATTATTATATTATTCTCTGCAGTGTATTTCTGCAGGTTATCTGTTATAATGCCCTCTAAAACTTTGCACACGACTGATGTCAGACTGACCGGACGGTAGTTGCCTGGACCCACCTTTTTGCCTTTCTTAAATATTGGCACTATGTCAGCCCTCCTCCAATCCTGTGGCAACTAACTTTTTTCAATAAAGTCTAAGGAGATGATACACATGGGTCTGCTAATTACTGAGCTCAACTTCCTCAATATCCATGGATGAATTCCATCTTGCCCAGGGGGCTTTAACAATATTTAATTTGCTCAGACACAGCCAAACTTCTTGTGTTAAAGTAGTTATTACAGGTAGTGAACTTTGATTTCTGCCTTGCTGAATGATCGCTGGTACATAAATAACAAAAGACTGACTGTCACTTCCAAACAGAAAACTGGTGTGTACAGGTGCAAACTAAGAGTAGCCATCTCTATACATAATTAACAAATAACATTGCACTCTGTAGCGCTATAATATGTAATCATGAAATATATGAAATATGAATTGCTTACTGCTCTAGATAATAGGAAAAAATGGTTTGGCCAAATATTATTATTATTCCCAAATATTATTATTCATTAGTAGCACTTTTCCAGCATGTTTTGAAACCTGTCCCAACTTATTTGAGATGTGTTGCTGCCATCAATTTCTAAATTAGGTAATATTTCAATGAAATAAATAAAAATCTAATTTTCAACTTCTGATATGTGTTCTATGTTTTGTTGCAAACAAAATATGCCTATAAGAGATTTCAAAATCATTGTAGTCTTGGTTTATTTACCTTTCACAAAGTTCCGAACTTTTTTGCAATTGGTGTTTTGTGCCATTACTACCTCTTGTGGTAGGGCATTCCACATTCTGACTGCAATTTGTCCCATTAAAAAATGCCCTATTTAATCATGCATGCAGTTTGTATTGTGAATTCTGATGACAAATCCATTTGTGATCAATTTTTAATTTTAAACATATTTGTTAAGTATTTTGGAGAATGGTTTGGGGTGAGCTGGACCGCAGAGTGAAGGCAAAAGGGCCAACAAGTGCTAAGCATCTCTGGGAACTCCTTCAAGACTGTTGGAAGACCATTTCCGGTGGCTACCTCTTGAAGCTCATCAAGAGAATGCCAAGAGTGTGCAAAGCAGTAATCAAAGCAAAAGGTGTCTACTTTGAAGAACCTAGAATATAAGACATATTTTCAGTTGTTTCACACATTTTTGTTAATTATATAATTTCACATGTGTTAATTCATAGTTTTGATGCCTTCAGAGTGAATCTACAATTTTCATAGTCATGAAAATAAAGAAAAGTCTTTGAATGAGGTGTGTCCAAATTTTTGGTCTGTACTGTATATATATTTTTTTACATTTTAAAACTAACAAAAAGATGAAATGAAAAAGATGAATATATATATTTTTTGCCTAAAAAATAAAGGAAATATGTCATCTTAAACTTTAGCCCTTTTAGAGATCATTTCATCTTTAACTTGCTTAACTGTTCACAATAGCAGTAATTTTGACCAGGAGTGCCCAAACTTTTACATTCCACTGTATATACCGTGCCATTTTTAGAGTTTGTGCTCCCCTAAGCACTTTTAGGCTGCATTTATGCAGGTTTTTGCAGCAACAGTGATAAAAAAAAACACGTTTTTCAACTGGAGTCACAACATGTGAAAGCAGAAGCAGCCTTAGTGTTCACTGTTAGGCTGTGTGCCCACGTCGCTTTTTTAAGCATTTCCGCCGCGTTTTTGCCGCTGCAGAAATGCTTAAAAATGCTTAAAATATGCATTCCCATGCAACCCTATGGGATTCCACGGTTGCTGTGCTCATGCTGCGGATTTTTCCGCTGCGGAATCCCATAGCTGTAAAATCCACAGCATGTCCATTAATTCTGCAGAATCGTGGCGATTCCACCGCCATAGAATTGCATTGAAACGCTCAGTTAACGCATGTGGCTATGCCCACCATGCGTAAAGTGAGCGTTTCATGTGCGGATGGTACCCAGGGTCTGAAGGAGAGGAGACTCTCCTCCATGCCCTGGGTACCATATTCCTGTAAAAAATAGAATTAAAATAAAAAATAGGGATATACTTACCTTCTGTCAGCCCCTGGAGTTTCGCGAGACCGCCACGTCATCAGAGGTCATTTGCGCTATGCATCCCTGGGAACGGAAGTTGCCGCCAGCGCCAATGAGGACCGGGAGTACTCCGGGGGGCCAACAGAGGGTAAGTATATCCCTATTTTTTATTTATTTTAATTATTTTTAACATTCTGTCTTTTACTATTGATGTTGCATAGGCAGCATAAATAGTGAAAAGTTGATCACACTTGTCAAGCACTATGCTTGTCAATTGTGACCAATCTGTCAATCACTTTTCCAAGCGATGCTTCAAATCACTTGGAAAAGCGCTAGCATTCTGCAAGATAAAAAGGCTTGCAAAACACTTATGTTTTGTGGGAAAACGCATGCAAATTCCGCATCTGTTTTACCCGTGGCGGGGAGTTGGAGAAATGCTGCTGAGTGGAATACCTGGGGGACAGAGGTGCTACCTCCAGGTAGACCCCGGACACATGGCAGCTGTCAACGCGGGACAAGCGGGTAAACAGATATTACAGATATAGTGGAGCTCACCGGCGGACACTGGGTATGAGAGATGAAACTGGCTCTGGTAAGACTAGTCAGATTCCTGGTAGATGGGAGGAAGCTGGCTCGAGCAACTTTAGCGATGTCCATGGGTTCGGATGGCGAGTGACGGAACGGGATGGCACTTGAGTGTGTAGGGACAGGTGTTGTCTTAGTATAGCTGAACAACTAGTCAATGGCATTCTGCGGAAACAAACAGTATAAGCAGAGTGCAAAACGGAATGCTATAACAGCTCAGGCAGAACAGGAACAAAACTGGATATAGCAAGAGTAGATACTCATTGCTATGGCACCCTCCCTATGATGGGTGCAGGGCCAGAACTGGGTGTAGCAGTATCCCTTTCTTTACTCCCCCTCTTTTTCAAGCCTACGTGAAATCTTTTAAGAAGGAGAGGGGCCTGGAAGTTCTCTTTAGGCTCCCAAGACATTTCCTCAGGACCAAAGTCCTTCCAGTCCACCAGGTAATAGGTCTTACCCCTCACTTTCCTAGTGGACAAGATATGCTTTACCTCAAAAACATCATCCTCAGAGACAGGATCTGGAGTGGTACCCAGGTCCTTAAAGAAGGAACTCAAAACTACTGGTTTGAGGAGGGAAACAAGAAAGGAGATAGCCACACGTAAGGAAGTAGGCAATTTCAGTTTGTAAGAGACCAGGTTGATTTTTCTCAAGACTTCAAAGGGCCCAATGAAACGGGGACCAATTTGTAGGAAGGCAACATCAGACGGATGTACTTGAAGGAGACATACCTTGTCTCCGGGGCGAAAGGTGGGAGCATCCAGGTGTCTTTTGTCTGCATGTATTTTCGTACGTTGAGAGGCTCTCTCCAAAGCAGTCTTGGTATCTCTCCAAACTTTCAAGAAATCTTCGGTAAAGGTATCGGCTGCCGGAATGCCAGACGACCCAGAATAGGAAGAGGAATTCCGGGTTGGAGTCCAAACACAATCTGAAAGGGAGATTTTCCGAAAGATTCACTTACTTGGTTGTTGTAGGAGAATTCCGCCCAGAGCAGTAACTGTACCCTGTCGTCGTGGTGTGCGTTGACAAAGTGGCGCAGGAATCCGGCCAGGATTTAATTGGTCCTCTCTGTTATGAATGAGTCACCGTATGAGGCAAAAGCAGAAATACAAGCTAAGTCCAGAAAACCAGAGAAGTTGGCAACTATCAGATTGCAGACCTCTGAACCTATCAACACAACTAGCAGTAGCCGTGGGGGGTTCCTACGATGCCCTAGACCCCTCGATCACAGCCGGAGAAATACATAGGCCTAAAGAAAGAAAGGGGAAATCTAAACTGCCCCAGAGCAGACCCCAAAGCAATAGGCAGCCCCCAACATATAATGACGGTGAAGCAAGATGAAAATACTAACACAGACAGAAAGATAGACTGAGCAAAGACGGGGCCCCAAAACTACCTAGATAGGAAAGGACAGGAAGGCTGCTGTCTGCAATCTGCCAAAACCCTATCAAAGACATAAGTCAACCAGCTGATATGAAAAAGGCCCTGAAGCAGCTAGGCTTCAAAAACTGAATCAGCACTCAGGTATTTTCAGAAGACAGAGCTAAATGAATTCAGCACACCCCAGCAGGGAATGGCAGAAATCCAGAAAAACAAAGCAAAAACAAAGTCAAAGCACAAAAGCAAAAGGCCGAGCAGCAAACTTAGCTTTGGAGGAGCAGGAATTCAGACTGGTCTCCAAGGATCCCACAGAGGAATCACCCGCAGGGCAGAAGGGCGTCGGCAGCCTTATATCCAGTCCGTAACTCCACTCAGCCAGTCATCATTATCAGCCTCAGGTGTTTGACAATCAGGCTCACTACCTTTCTTTACCAGAAGAGGGAGTTCCTCGGGCCTCAGTAAAGATGGGGAAAATGAACTCACAACACCTCTCCACTTGCCCATTCGATTGGGGATGATATACCAAAGAAAAATCCAGTTCTATTTTTACCAGTTTACAGACTGCTCTCCAGAACTTTGAGGTGAACTGGATGCCCCTATCGGACACAATGTGGAGAGGAAATCCATGGAGATGGAAGATGTGCTGAATGAAGTGATCCACAAGTTCAGGAGCAAACGGGAGACCGGGTAATGGAATGAAGTGAGCCATTTTAGAGAAGCGGTCCACCACAACCCATACCACTGAACGGCCGGAAGAGATGGGAAGATCTGTGATGAAATCCATCGCGATGTGCTGTCAGGGAGTGGATGGAATAGGAAGAGCCTGAAGCCTACCGGCTGGTAGGCGTTTATCAGTCTTGTTACAGGCACATGAATGACAGGCTGCGGCATACTTCTGGATATCCTTAACCATGGCAGGCTACCAGTAGTAATGGGTGATGAGTTGCTGAGTCTTTTTCTAACCGGCGTGGCCAGCCATCTTGGAAGAATGACCACACCGCACGACACAATTACGCTCCCGAGGCGGTCACGAGAGTTTTCCCTGAGGGAAGTCGGGCAAGATCAATAGAGGCAACTGGAACTAACCTTGACGGTTTAATAATGTGCTGAGGTTCTTCTTCCAGCTCAGGAGACAAAAAGGCTCTGAAAAGTGTGTCTGCCTTGATGTTTTTGTCAGCTGGATGGAAATGAAGTACAAAATTAAAATGAGCAAAATACAAGGCCCACCGGGCCTGACGGGGATTCAGCCTCTGTGCGGATTGGAGGTAGGCAAGGTTTTTAAGATCAGTGAATATGACTAGCTAATGAAAAGCTCCCTCAAGAAGATGTCTCCATTTCTGCAGAGCTAATTTGATAGCCAACAATTCCCGATCTCCAATGGAATAGTTCCTTTCTGCGGGGGAAAAAACCTTGGGGAAAAAACCACAGGAGATCATCCAACCGGTAGACGATTTCTGGGTGAGAACCACTCCTGCACCTATGAAGGAAATGTCTACCTTAACAAAAAATTGCTCATTAGACTTCAGACGATGGAGAACGGGTGTGGAAGCGAAGGCTTTCTTGAGAGAAACAAAGGCCTCCTCTGCCTCGGGGGGCCATTCCTTGGAGTTTTCAACTTTCCGTGTTAGTGCTGTGATAGGCGCCACTCGGGTGGAAAAGTGTGGGAATTGCCGGTAGTAGTTGGCGAACCCCAGGAATCATTGTATGGCTTTTAGCCCAGACAGACGAGACCACTTGAGGATGGCAGACAACTTCTCTGGGTCCATCTTTAATACTGTGGAAGATACAATGTAACCGAGGAAAGGCAAAGGGGATTTTACAAAGAGGCATTTCTTAAATTTGGCATAAAGCCTGTTCTCTCTGAGTCTTTATAGGACCAGACGCACTTGCCTCCGGTGCGAGGCCAAGTCTGCAGAGAAGATCAGAATGTCATCCAGGTAGACAACGACACAAGTATAGAGCAGATCCCTGAAAATGTCATTAACAAATTTCAGAAAGTCCGCAGGTGCATTGGCTAGGCCAAAATGGCATTATCAGGCATTCATATTGGCCATCATGGGTGTTGAAGGCTGTTTTCCATTTGTCGCCTTCTCGTATTCGGATCAGGTTGTAAGCCCCTCTGAGATCCAATTTGGTGAATATCTTGACCCCACAGAGATGATCAAACAGCTCTGAAATAAGAGGTAATGGGTACCTGTTTTTTTACCATGATCTGCTTTAGGCCCCAGCAGTCGATGCAGGGCCGCAGAGATCCATCCTTTTTCTTCACAAGAAGAATCCTGCTCCTGCCTGAAGATGAATTTTGGATAAATCCTCTTGCCAGGTTCTCTTGCATGTAGTCCGACATAGCCTGAGTCTCTGCTTGAGAAAGAGGATAAACTCTCCCACGAGAGGGAGATGTTCAGGGGAGAAGATCAATCAGACCGTTATACGACCTGTGTGGAGGTAGTCTCTCAGCCTCATTTTTCCTAAAGACATCAGAAAAGGACCAGTAAGAGGAAGGTAACCCTGGCAGGATAACTGGTTGGACTGGAGGCGAAATAGGTTGAATCCGGGTTAGGCATCGTTCCATGCAGCAATCTCCCCAATGCAGAACCTCTCCTGTTCTCCAGGTTAGGACCAGTTCATGCATCTGAAGCCATGGTAGACCTAAAAGTAAAAGATGAGACAAACTGGGGTACACATAAAAACAGATTCTTTCAGAATGCGTTAGACCTACCTGGAGTTTCACAGGCTCGGTCTGAAACTGGACGGGCTCGGTCAGTGGTTTGCCATCTATGGCGAACCAGGAAGACACTGGACTGGTAAGTGGTAACGATCCACAACCGCCTACTGGATGAAGTTCCCAGCGGCTCTAGGATCCAGCAAACAGAGTTCAGAGAATTTTATTGCTCCGAAGGACACGGAGACCAAGATTTTCAATGATGGAGGCCTAGGTGGCCTCTCCAACTGAACCTAGGCATTGGAGTTTTCCGATCTCTTTGGACAGGTATGAATCAGGTGGTCAAGACTACCGCAGTAGAGACAACTTCCCTCTTTGCAACGCGCCTCCTGGCTGCGGCTGGCCAAACTTACACGATCAACCTCCATGGCCTCAGGGGAGGAAGTCGAGGTATATGACTTAGGTGAAGTGGAGAACAGGTGGTAGGGCCGTTTGTCTCATTTGACCTCCTTGGCACATTCCTGAAAATGCAGATCTATTCGGGTTGCGAGGGATATTAGGTCATCCAAGGTAGTAGACCTGTCCTGTCCTGCCAGCTCATCCTTGATTCTTCCCGACGTGACAAGACCAGATTCATCGAAGGTCCTGCAAAATGTTTCTAGGAAAGACTGGAGATCATTAATCAGAGGATCCCCTCTCTCCCATAGAGGGTTCAGCCAGGTGAGGGCCTCTCCAGCAAGGTGTGACATTATGAAGCCCACCTTGGCACGGTCGGAAGCAAACATATGCCCCAGCATTTTGAAGTATAGCGTGCACTGATGATGAAACCCCAACACTGAGTGGGATCACCATGGAAGTGGGTAGGGGCTGCCAGGCAAGGGCCTTTACTTGCCGTGCAGGCGGGTACCTGGGTGCTGGTAGATGAGTCAGTTGCAGTCGGGGACAGCAGGGCATTCATGTGGGTAGAGAAGTTGCAAAGATAAGTCGTGATCTTATCCTGTTGAACCCTTTGACAGGTCACCTCTTGGCAAAGCTCCACAGTCGGAAGTCTCTGGGATCCATTGGGTTCCATGGCTGCAGCAATCTGTAACGAATAGTAGCGGAGGCACAGATGATGAACTTCACATTCGCTTTTTATTTTTTGAGTAGAACCTCGGGACCTCGGTCCGGGTGGCTCCGAAGGGGGCGTAATTAGTGAGCCCCAGGTATCTGTAGTAAGATCCCTCAAACAGGACCAGAGTGGAATAACAGGTGCTACCTCCAGTTAGACCACGGACACGTGGCAGCTGTATCAGTGTCCATACCCGGACACTGGGTATGAGAGATGAAGCTGGCTCTGGCGAGGGTACTCAGATTCCGGGTAGATGGGAGGAAGCAGGCTCCAGCAACTTTAGCGCCGTCCAGGGGTTCGGATTGTGAGTAGCGGAATAGGATGGCACTTGAGTGTATAGGTACAGGTATTGTCTTAGGATAGCCGAACAACTGGTCAATGGTATTCTGCGGAAACAAACAGTATAAGCAGAGTGCAAAACTCAATGCTATAACAGCGCATACAGAACAGGAACAGAACCGGATATAGCAAGAGTAGATACTCGCTGCTCCAGCACCCTCCCTATGACGGAGGGGCCAGAAGTAGTAATCAGTGTGCTGCCATTGGTTAATTGAATTTTTTTAAAAATGCGAGCTGTCCCTTTAAGAGATGGGAGGTAAGCGCGCGCGACCTAAGTATTCTTCCTGGAGGTCTACTGGCAGCGTGCCAGGAAGTAGGGGAGACACAAGCAGCAGCAGGACGCCAAGGGAAAAAAAAGAGAGCGAGGATCCAGACAGGGATCTCACAAAGGTACAGGGGCAGCCTCGGGAGCAGGAGCAGGTGAGAGACCAGAACTGGGGGCAGCGCCAGAACCAGGTGCAGGGCCAGAACTGGGTGTAACATAACAGCAGTCCATAAAGAGAAGACAATTGATCCAGCACTTCAAGTAAGATCCAAAGCTTTACTCCCAATTTTTTTGCCATCAATAAATACATGATGCAAGGAAAAATCCACATACTGAAATGAATAAATGAATCATCTGAGGAGAAAGTCCCAAGAGAAAATGAATGTCCTGGTTGACGTGTTTCGAAGTGATACTTCTTATTCCTCAGGTTATGAATAAGGAGACAGCCCCCTTATGAACCATAAGGCTATGTGCACATGTTGCGGAATTCCCGTGGAGATTTCCACGGGAATTCCTGAATTTCATTCCGTGGGAAATATGCGAGCAAATCGCATTTTAATTTCCGCCTATTTCCCACGGAAAAACTAGAGATTTGCAAGCGTTATTAGCTTGCAGAATACCATCGCTTGGCAAACTGATTGACAAGTTAGTCACACTCGTCAAACATAGTGTTTGACGAGTGTGACCAACTTTTTACTATTGAGGCTGCCTATGCAGCCTCAGTAGTAAAAAGATCTAATATTAAAAATAATAGAAAAAATAAAAAATAGTTTTTTTCTTACCTTCCGACGTCCCGCACAGCGTTCCCGATCATCGCGATGTTCCTGGCAGGTCCCGTTCCCAGTGATGCATTGCGGCAATGACATTTGATGACGTCACTGTCTCGCGAGACCACTACTGTATCGCGAGACCGCGACGTCATCAAAGGTCATTATCGCAATGCATCACTGGGAATGGGTGTTGGCGGGAGCATCGTGGAGGCCTGGTGACGCTGCGCGGGACATCGAAAGGTGAGAATATGATGATTTTTTTATTTTTTACAGGGATATGGTACCCAGAGCCTGGAGGAGAGTCTCCTCTCCTCCACCCCTTGGGTACCATCTGCAAATATTCTGCTTACTTTTCGCATGGTGAGCACAGCCACATGTGGAAAGTAAGCAGAACAATGCATTCCTATGTGGGCGGAATCGCTGCAATTCCGCAAAATTAATGAGCATGCTGCGTTTTTTTTCCGCGATGCGATTCCACCGATGAGAAATTCGCAGCATTAGCATGCATTGCGGAATTCCATAGGATGGCATGGGATGCTTTCTTTTTGCGGCAAAATCGCGCGTTTAAAAACGCAGCGAAAATGCAAAAAAAAGCTGCGTGTGAACACAGCCTAACTGCTACACCATTCTTACTTATGTATAACTAGATTATGGCCCGATGCTATCGCATCGGGAGGATGCGATAGCATCACACCTCTTGCCATGTTAACCCTCAACACACACACTCTTCTCACCTTTCACCATCTCCACTCACTCTTTCACTCCACATACGACCCCTTCTCTCACTCCGTCTCTCATACTCACGCCGTCATCGCCGCTGCTCCACGATCCCCGACATCTTCTTCCGCCGGCGCCATCCTGGATCCAGACGTTGTCCACGCCGGCGACATGTTCTTGCGGCGACGCCATCTTGAGTATCGTGAAATCCCGCGATACTCAAGATGGCGTCGCCGGAAGAACATGTCGCCGGCGTGGACGACGTCGGGATCCAAAATGGCGTCGGCAAAATCTCGCGAGTTTTCGCAGACGCCATTTTGGGGCCCGACGTCGTCCTCGCCGGCGACATGTTCTTGCGGCGACGCCATCTTGAGTAACGCGGGATTTCGCCGATCCAAAATAGCGTCGCCGCAGGAACATGTCGCCGGCGTGGATGCCGTCGGGATCCAAAATGGCGTCGGCGAAATCTCGCGAGATTTCGCCGACGCCATTTTGGATCCCGACGTCCTCCATGGCGGCGACATGTTCTTGCGGCGACGCCATCTTGACTATCGCGGGATTTCGCCGATCCAAAATGGCATCGCCGCAAGAACATGTCGCCGGCGTGGAGGACGTCTGGATCCAGGATGGCGCCGACGGAAGAAGATGTCGGGGATCGGGGATCAGCGGCGATGACGGCGTGAGTATGAGAGACGGAGTGAGAGAAAGGGTCGTATATGGAGCGAAAGAGTGAGTGGACGTGAGTGGAGATGGTGAAAGGTGAGAGGAGTGTGTGTGTTGAGGAGGAGTGGTGTGTTGAGAGTTAACATGGAAAGAGGTGTGCGGTGACGTCACCGGTTACAACTGGACGGAAGTTGTTACAACCGGAAGCTGCTTAGGGCATTTATTATTATAGATGACCAACACACAATTCCCTCTTATAATTTAAACCAACCACACTGTTCCTCTTTATGTAGTATTGCCACCACACCATACCCCTTACGAATTATAACACCACATGGTCCCTCTTTGTATGACCGCCACACCGCTCTCCCTTATGAACCAGGACCTTAACACTTTACTCACTTCATGCTCTCCTTATTTCTACACTATCCCCGCATACCCTGCATGTTCTCCATACAGTGCCCCCCTCTGTTAACTGTCCCCTCACATTTTAATACCCAATGACCCCTTCCCATACTGTACCCCCTCACACTGTCCCTCATTTTGTATCCTGACTTTCCCCCTACACCTGTCTACAGTAAAAGTCCCATGTTTCTTTAGCTCACTGTAGAACACTTACTGTTTCCTGGTTCCTGCATCTTTGCTCAAGGCTGCAGTGATGTCAGCAGGGTGATAAGGTGATGTCATCATGCTGCAGAGATGTCAGCAATGCGGTCATGCTGCTGCATGTCAGGGCAAGAGTCTGACTAGTGCTCCTCTGTCCCTGCTGCATAGGTATATTCACATATTCATGTCTATTTGTGTCTTGAAGATGTGAATACAAATGAATGCAAGGAGACTACAACTCTCTCCCCTCTGAAAAGATGCCAATTTTGCTATTTAAGCTGGAAAAATAGACAGGGAATAAAAAAAATATTTTTCACACTGGCACCTTTCCCACTACCGTATTTTCCGGTGTATAAGATGACTTTTTAACCCCTGAAAATCTGCTTAAAAGTCGGGGGTCGTCTTATACGCCGGATGTCGTCTTATACGCCGAGTGCATATGAGGGGAAAGGTCCAGATGAACAAGAGAGGGTGTAATTGGTGGTATCATCCCCCTTGTACCTCATTGGTGGCAGCGGTGCGGCGGCTCCTCCTTCAGCAGTGTGGCGGCTCCTCCTTCAGCAGTGTGGCGGCGGCTCCTCTTTGTCCAGCGTGGGGGCGCTGTGCTGGGGGCGGTGGTGGAGGCTCTCTGTCCAGTCTTGGGGCTCCTCCGGCACTTCCCCAAAGCCCGGAGGCCCAGGCAGCTCCATTGCTGTGATGTGGTGGCCTCTGGGAAAATGGCCGCCGGAGTCCACGCGAGCTCAGATTCAGATCTCGTCCCGAGATCTCGGGAGACGAGATCTGAATCTGAGCATACATGGGCTCCGGCGGCCATTTTCAGGGAGGCCACCGCATCGCAGCAATGGAGCTGCCTTGGCCTCCGGGCATTGGGGAAATCCTGGAGGAGCCCCGACGCTGGACAGAGAGCCTCTACAGCCTCCCCCAGCACAGTGCCCCCACGCTGGACAAAGAGGAGCCGCCGCCGACCCCCAGCACAGAGACCCGCAGACAGCATCGCTGCCACCAATGAGGTAAAAGAGGGATGATAACTCCAAGTACACCCTCCCTTTGTCATCGGTACTACTCCCCCGCACCCGGCATATAAGATGACACATGGCATATAAGAAGACCCCCGAATTTTAAGAAAATTTTCTATTTTAGCTGGAAAAGTTGGGGGGTCGTCTTATACGCCGGAAAATACGGTACTTGCCATGCTGGCACTGTAATTCTAGTGCCTAGTGACAAATAGGGACCTGGCAATATATATGAAAATGGATCATACCATTCACAATAGGTGATGGCTACAGTTTACCTACTCTACTCTCTCCCTGCAACGTGACCTCTGTCTACATAAATCTCCCATAGAAGAATAAAAATATCTTCACATAATTTATTTCTATGATCTATTTGGTTGCTTTTAAGTATATCTTTGAATACTATTAATGACTCAGACACATTGACTGACCCCAAAATTATATACATATATATCTATAATAATAAATGCCCTAACCAGCTTCCGGTTGTAACAACTTCCGTCCAGTTGTAACCGGTGACGTCACCACACACACACGCACATGTTAACCCTCAACACACCACACCGCCTCAACACACACTCCTCTCACCTTTCACCTCCACTCATGTCCACTCACTCTTTCACTCCACATACGTTCCTTTCTCTCACTCCGTTTCTCATACTCACACCGTCATCGTCGCTGCCCCGACATCTTCCTCCGCCGCCGCGATCCAGGATCCAGACGTTCTCCAGGCCGCCGACATGTTCTTGCGGGACGCCATCTTGGATGTTGTGAAGTCCCGCGAGATTCAAGATGGCGTCGCCGCAACAATATGTCGCTGGCGTGGACGACATCGGGATCCAAAAAGATGGCGTCGGCGAAATCTCGCGAGATTACGCCGACGCCATTTTGGATCCCGATGTCGCCCATGCCAGCGACATGTTGTTGCGACGACGCCATCTTGAATATCGCGGGACTTCACGACATCCAAGATGGCGTCCCACAAGAATATGTCGCTGGCGTGGGCGACATCGGGATCCAAAATGGCGTCGGCGTAATCTCGCGAGATTTCGCCGACGCCATCTTTTTGGATCCCGATGTCGTCCACGCCAGCGACATGTTGTTGCGGCGACGCTATCTTGAATATCGCGGGATTTCACGAAATCCAAGATGGCGTCCCGCAAGAACATGTCGGCGGCCTGGAGAACGTCTGGATCCTGGATCGCGGTGGCGGAGGAAGATGTCGGGGCAGCGACGATGACGGTGTGAGTATGAGAAACGGAGTGAGAGAAAGGAACGTATGTGGAGTGAAAGAGTGAGTGGACATGAGTGGAGGTGAAAGGTGAGAGGAGTGTGTGTTGAGGCGGTGTGGTGTGTTGAGGGTTAACATGGCAAGAGGTGTTATCGACGTCGGCGAAATCTCGCGAGATTTCGCCGACGCCATCTTGCATTCGTGAAATTGCGTCATTTACCTCACGCCGACTTGCTGTGCGGACGCTTGGCATTGCCTGTACCACCATAACTACTGCTGCCTTGGTCCTATGCCTGTTTACTGCCGGTGTCTAATTACTGGACCAATTTGCCTGTACCGCCATAACTACTGCTGCCTTGCTCCTCTGCCGGTGTCTAATTACAGGACCAATTTGCCTATACCGCCATAACTACTGCCTTTGTCCTCTGCCGGTGTCTAATTACAGGGCCAATTTGCCTATACTGCCATAACTACTGCTGCCTTTGTCCTCTGCCAGTGTCTAATTACAGGGCCAATTTGCCTCTATCGCCATAACTACTGCTGCTTTGGTCATCTGCCTGTTTACTGCCGGTGTCTAATTACAAGGCCAATTTGCCTCTACCGCCATAACTACTGCTGCCTTGCTCCTCTGCCGGTGTCTAATTACAGGGCTAATTTGCCTCTACCGCCATAACTACTGCTGCCTTGCTCCTCTGCCGGTGTCTAATTACAGGGCTAATTTGCCTCTACCGCCATAACTACTGCTACCTTGCTCCTCTGCCGGTGTCTAATTACAGGGCCAATTTGCCTCTACCGCCATAACTACTGCTGCCTTGCTCCTTTGCCGGTGTCTAATTACAGGGCCAATTTGCCTCTACTGCCATAACTACTGCTGCATTGCTCCTCTGCTGGTGTCTAATTACAGGGCCAATTTGCCAATACCGCCATAACTACTGCTGCCTTGCTCCTCTGCCGGTGTCTAATTACAGGGCCAATTTGCCTCTACCGCCATAAGTACTGCTGCCTTGCTCCTCTGACTGTTCACTGCCTGTGTCTAATTACAGGGCCAATTTGCCTCTACCACCATAACTACTGCTGCCTTGCTCCTCTGCCGGTGTCTAATTACAGGGCCAATTTGCCTCTACCGCCATAACTACTGCTGCCTTGCTCCTCTGCCGGTGTCTAATTACAGGGCCAATTTGCCTCTACCGCCATAACTACTGCTGCCTTGCTCCTCTGCCGGTGTCTAATTACAGGGCCAATTTGCCTCTACCGCCATAACTACTGCTGCCTTGCTCCTCTGCCGGTGTCTAACTACAGGGCCAATTTGCCACTACCACTTCATAACTACTGCTGGGCAATTACAGGGTCAATTAGTATCTGTTTACTCTACAATACTCCAGGACGCCTTCTTCACTGCCAGATAACTGCCAAATAGACTCCTTTACCTGTGCCAACATGAGTCATAACAAAAAGTATGCCAATGCCAGTGAAAGGAAAGCAGCTTTAGCACTACGACAAAAACAACGCCGTGCTAATGAGACTCCTGAGGAAAAACACCATCGCCTTGAGAAGATTAAGGCTTATAAACGCCGTAGCCTCACACACGAATCCCCTAACTCTAAATCCATAAGATTGGCTGAAGAAGCCTCTGCACGCCGTCACCGCCGACAACAGACGGCCTCTTCCTCATCATTATTATTAGACTCACAACAGGATGCTTCCACATCAGCATGTGGAACAATTTACTGCTACACTTCATCCCATATGCCGTTCACTGACATAACTAATCAGCAATCTGTTTCTGCCCTATCAATACCACCATTCAATACCGATGCACAGTATGCCAATGCCAGTGAAAGGAAAGCAGCTTTAGCACTACGACAAAAACAACGCCGTGCTAATGAGACTCCTGAGGAAAAACAGCATCGACTTGACAAGATTAAGGCTTATAAACGCCGTCGTCTCACACACGAATCCCCTAACTCTAAATCTATTACATTGGCTGAAGAAGCCTCTACACGCCATCACCGCCAACAACAGACGGCTTCTTCCTCATCATTATTAGTAGACTCACAACAGGATGCTTCCACATCAGCATGTGGAACAAGTTACTACCACACTTCATCCTATATGCCGTTCACTGACATAACTAATCAGCAATCTGTTTCTGCCCTATCAATACCACCATTCAATACCAACGCACAGTTTCTTCACATACAAGCTGCAGTTAGCCCGCAGAAAGTGCAACCAAGACAAATATACGTTGGTCTCAAAACTAGGCGCACCCCATCGGTTGGACATGCACTTCTACTACAACCTCACATTTTCACTAATGATGAAAATAGTATTACCGAACACAGCTGTGGTGACATGACCCATGTATGTGAGCATTGCGAAGCTTTGCATTTTGTAGCAGAGATACCTTCTGATAACAACTTTACGCTCTGCTGTCAGAAGGGTAAAGTCCATGTACCCATACTACAATATCCTGATGTCTTTACACGTTTGCTGAAAGGGCAAAGTGAATTTAGCAAAAATTTCATGGATAATATTCGAAGTATTAACAGTTCCTTTGCTTTTGCCTCCATGGGTGCAAATATTTCACCACCTCCTGGATATGGCCCATACTGTTTCCGCATACATGGCCAGATCTATCATAGAACTGGAACACTACATCCCTCAGATGACCAGCAACGCGCATTTGCCCAACTTTACATTCTCGATACCACTACTGCAAACGAACAACGCTTACGACGTAAAGAAAATCAAAAATGACATCCTACATTGATGAACATTATTGCCCTTCAAATCTAAACTATTAATCCTTTTGTGGAAGCTTATCAAATGTTACGTGATGTGGAAGAACAAGAAAAAATTAAATCTCTACAAAACGGAACTGTCATGCCAAACATCACTATGGCTATTAAACAAGATCGTACTCAAGACCCTCGACGCTACAATAATCCCACTGTCAGAGAAGTAGCAGTCGTGTTTCAAAATGACAATGGTGAGCCACCTTTCAATAGAGACATATTAATTCATTTAAAACCTGATCCCCATAACCCTTTAGCTCCAAAAACACAACAAATTAGTATTCTCCATAGCAATTTGGATGCCCTCCTCTATCCAATATTTTTCCCTTATGGAGACCAAGGATGGCATGATGCACTCAAACAACAAGGCAAAAGTTCGAGGAGGATCACTCAACTCCAATACTATTGCTATATGTTATCTGTCAGAAATTACTTTAATCCACTCCTCAATGGTGGTAAGCTAACACAGCAATATTTAGTAGATGCTTATGTCAAAATCGAAGCTAATCGCCTACATTACATCCGCAAACACCAAAAAGATTTAAAAGTGGAGGATTACTGCCTCCTTCAAGAACATCTACTCAAAAAATCGGTTCAAAAGGGCATCCCTATTGGGAAAACCGTCATTTTACCATCTTCTTTTGAAGGCAGTCCAAGAAACATGCAGCAGCGCTACCAGGATGCTATGGCTATTGTTACAAAGTATGGTCGACCAGATCTATTTATCACCATGACATGTAATCCTAAGTGGAATGAGATTACTACACATTTAGAACCGTGGCAGCGTGTTGAACACAGACCAGACTTGGTTGCACGTGTCTTTAAAATTAAACTGGAATCCCTCTTAAAAGACATTAGCAGTGGATTATTTGGAAACGTCACTGCAATGGTCCATGTCATTGAATTTCAGAAGCGTGGTCTCCCACACGCTCATATTTTAATTATTCTTGACAGCCTGTCTAAATTACGGACTGAGGCGGACATAGACAATATAGTCTGGGCTGAAATACCTGATGAAACAATCTACCCTCAGCTCCATAACATTGTTCTTCAACACATGATTCATGGTCCCTGTGGAGAACACAATCCTAATTCTCCCTGTATGGATCTTGGAAAGTGTAGCAGAGTTTTCCCAAAACAAAACCAACCATATACCATCAAAGAAAAGGATGGCTATCCCACTTACCGCAGACCCATTGGCAAAACATATGAACACCATTCTAAGACGATTGACAATTCATGGGTAGTTCCATATAACCCATTTTTACTCACCAAATACAAGTGCCATATTAATGTAGAAATATGTGCTTCCATTCAAAGTGTAAAATATTTATTTAAATACGTTTACAAAGGACATGACAAAGCCAACCTTGAAATTTCCCAAAATAACATCCAACATGATGAAACACACCAATTTACGGATACCAGATATGTTAGTGCACCTGAGGCTGCATGGCGGATATTTGCTTTTCCTATGCATAAACAATCTCATGCCATCATTCGCCTAGCCGTACATCTGCCTAATTCTCAACCACTCTATTTTCATGAGAATGACTCTGCAGACAACATCCATCAAAAGCTCAATTCCAATTCTACACTTATGGCGTATTTCAACCTTAATAAGATCGACCACAATGCACATAACTATTTCTACCGCGAAATTCCAGAACACTACGTTTGGAAACAAGGCACATGGGAACAAAGAAAACGAGGGGGTCTCACAGTTATTGGAAGAATGTATACTGTTAGTGTGAAAGACCAAGAACGCTATTATTTACGTTTGTTGTTACTGCATGTAAAAGCTGCTACCAGTTTTGACAGCATTAAAACCGTCAATGGAGTTATGCATGAAACCTTTAAGGATGCTGCGTTAGCACTTGGATTATTATTCGATGATAGCATCTGGAGACATACTTTAACAGATGCTTGCATTCTTAACATGCCTTCCCAACTTAGAGACATGTTTGCTTATATCTGTATTTTTGGCCCCCCCAGTAATCCACTTGAATTGTGGAATGAATTTAAGGACCATTTTTTACAAGACTATTGTCATACATACCACAGCAACACTGAAGAGTGTATCGATTGTGAAGGATATGCTATGAAAGATGTCCAAGATGTCCTCATAGTCCATGGAAAAACTTTTGCTGATTATAATTTACCACGCCCAGCAAAAAATATTAAACAACTCCTTAAACAATATGATAAGGATTATGAGTTAAAAAAAGCTGCAGAGATGAAAGAAACTCTTAATCAGGAGCAACTTTTTGCCTATGATGTCATTACTGAAGCTTTACAAAATAGCAGTTTAATACCAAAGTGCTTTTTTCTCGATGGACCTGGTGGCAGTGGAAAGACCTACCTATACCATCTACTTACACATCATTTAAGAGGACAAGGAGAAATTGTGTCACCTGCAGCAACTACAGGAATAGCATCTAACTTGATACAAGGAGGCCGAACAATCCACTCTCTATATGGCATACCTATTCCGATCAACGAAACATCTGTTTCCAGGATTAAAAACGATACAAATGCAGGAAAACATTTACAGAGTACAAAACTTTTTATTATTGATGAGTGCACTATGGTCCAAAAACATGCATTGAATGTGATAGATAGACTTCTACGTGACATCATGACAACAAATGTTGCTGAAAAAAATATAACACCATTTGGAGGTAAAGTTATTGTTCTTGGAGGAGACTTCACACAATGTCTTCCCGTCATCGCTCATGGAACAAGAATAGACATTGTAGATTCCTGCATTAAATATTCAGAACATTGGCAACATTTTACCAGACTACCGCTAATTAACAACATGCGCTCCACTGATCCTGAATACAGCACTTGGTTGCTTAAACTTGGAAATGGTGAGCTGTCTAATGAACATAACCTTGGAGAGGATGTCATTGAAATTCCTCCAGACATGCTTTGCACTGGCTCTATAGTAACCGAGATCTTTGGAGACCATATTTGCATTGATGTTAATGACCAACAAAGCCTCGACACTGCTGCATCACATGCTATACTATGTCCGAAAAATGATGACGTCGATTTTCTGAACTGTAAAGTAATGGATCGCATTAGTGGTGATAATACTGTATATACAAGTGATGATTCTGTCGATGCTGATGAGGCAGAGGAATGTGAAAACTACCCAGTTGATTTTTTAAACTCTCTGACACCATCAGGAATGCCATCACATCTCTTAAAACTTAAAATTGGCACCATTGTGATGCTATTAAGAAACCTAAACACCAAGAAAGGTCTCTGCAATGGCACTCGCCTCATTGTCATTGCCTTACTCCGCAACATCATACAGGCTAAAGTGATTACTGGCTCAGCTGAAGGAGACATTTTGTTTATTCCACGCATCGATTTGTGTCCTTCAGAAACTGGGTTACCTTTTAAATTAAAACGTCGACAGTTTCCTCTAAAACCTGCTTTTGCTATGACCATTAACAAATCCCAAGGACAGACCCTCAATCGAGTTGGAATTTTTTTGCCCGAACCTGTATTTGCCCATGGACAATTGTATGTTGCATTCTCCCGAGTAAAGCAACGCAGCAACGTTAGGGTCAAAGTGGTGGATACACCACTTCAAGGACAATTGCTACCTAATAGCCCAAAAATCTTCACTAGAAATGTCGTTTACAAAAATGTCTTACTTTAAACTATTTAAGTTGGTCCTGGAATTGATAGATATATAGATATATAAATAATAGTTACATTCTAAATAGATATAGATAATAGACTTCTAAGACTTCTATACATAGCTTGATATATGTTATATATATAAATATTTAAGCAGATAGATATATCTTACACTAATTATCTCTTTCACATATATGTCATAGACATATTTAAATCCATAAAAATATACATAGGTATAGGTATATATAGATTAAAAAAAAAAAAGGCAAAAACAAAAAAAATTTAGGCAAACATACGTAGATTTCAACTACATAGCTAACACATACAGTCATGGCCAAATGTATTGACACCCCTGCAATTCTGTCAGATAATACTCAGTTTCTTCCTGAAAATGATTGCAAACACAAATTCTTTGGTATTATTATCTTCATTTAATTTGTCTTAAATGAAAAAACACAAAAAGAATTGTCCTAAAGCCAAATTGGATATAATTCCACACCAAACATAACAAAGAGGGTGGACAAAAGTATTGGCACTGTTCGAAAAATCATGTGATGCTTCTCTAATTTGTGTAATTAACAGCACCTGTAACTTACCTGTGGCACCTAACAGGTGTTGGCAATAACTAAATCACACTTGCAGCCAGTTGACATGGATTAAAGTTGACTCAACCTCTGTCCTGTGTCCTTGTGCGTACCACATTAAGCATGGAGAAAAGAAAGAAGACCAAAGAACTGTCTGAGGACTTCAGAAACCAAATTGTGAGGAAGCATGAGCAATCTCAAGGCTACAAGTCCATCTCCAAAGACCAGAATGTTCCTGTGTCTACCGTGCGCAGTGTCATCAAGAAGTTTAAAGCCCATGGCACTGTGGCTAACCTCCCTAGATGTGGACAGAAAAGAAAAATTGACAAGAGATTTCAACGCAAGATTGTGCGGATGTTGGATAAAGAACCTCCACTAACATCCAAACAAGTTCAAGCTGCCCTGCAGTCCGAGAGTACAACGGTGTCAACCCGTACTATCCGTCGGCATCTGAATGAAAAGGGACTGTATGGTAGGAGACCCAGGAAGACTTCACTTCTTACCCCGAGACATAAAAAAGCCAGACTGGAGTTTGCCAAAACTTACCTGAAAAAGCCTAAAACATTTTGGAAGAATGTTCTCTGGTCAGATGAGACAAAAGTAGAGCTTTTAGGGCAAAAGCATCAACATAGAGTTTACAGGAGAAAAAAGAGGCATTCAAAGAAAAGTACACGGTCCCTACAGTCAAACATGGCGGAGGTTCCCTGATGTTTTGGGGTTGCTTTGCTGCCTCTGGCACTGGACTGCTTGACCGTGTGCATGGCATTATGAAGTCAGAAGACTACCAACAAATTTTGCAGCATAATTTAGGGCCCAGTGTGAGAAAGCTGGGTCTACCTCAGAGGTCATGGGTCTTCCAGCAGGACAATAACCCAAAACACACTTCAAAAAGCACTAGAAAATGGTTTGAGAGAAAGCACTGGAGACTTCTAAGGTGGCCAGCAATGAGTCTAGACCTGAATCCCAAAGAACACCTGTGGAGAGATCTAAAAATGGCAGTTTGGAGAAGGCACCCTTCAAATATCAGGGACCTGGAGTAGTTTGCCAAAGAAGAATGGTCTAAAATTCCAGCAGAGCATTGTAAGAAACTCACTGATGGTTACCGGAAGCGGTTGGTCGCAGTTATTTTGGCTAAAGGTTGTGCAACCAAGTATTAGGCTGAGGGTGCCAATACTTTTGTCCGGCCCATTTTTGGAGTTTTGTGTGAAATGATCAATGTTTTGCTTTTTGCTTCATTCTTTTTTGTGTTTTTTCATTTAAGACAAATTAATTGAAGATAATAATACCAAAGAATTTGTGTTTGCAATCATTTTCAGGAAGAAACTGAGTATTATCTGACAGAATTGCAGGGGTGTCAATACTTTTGGCCATGACTGTACCTACATAACTTAGGTAATAATAATTAATTTTTTATTTATTAATAGAGTACTATTATTTCAATAGCACTTTACATACATCAGTAATACTGTCCTTCTTGAGGCTCACTATGTAAATATCTTATCCACATAAAAACATAGGTGTGATACATCTATCTACTATAATAAATGCGCTAAGCAGCTTCCGGGTTGTAACAACTTCCGTCCAGTTGTAACTGGTGATGTCACAGCACACCTCTTGCCATGTTAACCCTCAACACACCACTCCTCCTCAACACACACTCCTGTCACCTTTCACTATCTCCACTAACGTCCAGTCGCAGGATTTTAGAATACTCAAGATGGCGTGGCCGCAAGAACATGTCGCCGGCGTGGACAACGTCGGGATTTAGGATGGCGCCGGTGGAAGAAGATGTCGGGGATCGTGGAGCAGCGATGATGACGGTGTGAGTATGAGAGACGGAGTGAGAGAAAGGGTCGTATGTGGAGTGAAAGAGTGAGTGGAGATGGTGAAAGGTGAGAGGAGTGTGTGTTGAGGCGGTGTGGTGTGTTCAGGAGGAGTGTGTGTTGAGGGTTCACATGGCAAGAGATGTGTCACTATCCTCCCGATGCGATAGCATCGGGCCTTAATCTACTATAATAAATGCGCTAAGCAGCTTCCAGGTTGTAATAACTTCCGTCCAGTTGTAACTGGTGACGTCACAGCACACCTCTTGCCATGTTAACCCTCAACACACCACTCCTCAACACACACTCCTCTCACCTTTTACTATCTCCACTAATGTCCACTCGCAGGATTTGAGAATACTCAAGATGGCGTGGCCGCAAGAACATGTCGCCGGCGTGGACAACGTCGGGATCAAGGATGGCGCTGGTGGAAGAAGATGTCAGGGAACGTGGAGCAGCGATGATGACGGTGTGAGTATGAGAGACGGAGTGAGAGAAAGGGTCGTATGTGGAGTGAAAGAGTGAGTGGACGTGAGTGGAGATGGTGAAAGGTGAGAGGAGTGTGTGTTGAGGCGGTGTGGTGTGTTCAGGAGGAGTGTGTGTTGAGGGTTCACATGGCAAGAGGTGTGTCACTATCCTCCCGATGCGATAGCATCGGGCCTTAATCTACTATAATAAATGCGCTAATCAGCTTCCAGGTTGTAACAACTTCCGTCCAGTTGTAACTGGTGACGTCACAGCACACTTCTTGCCATGTTAACCCTCAACACACCACTCCTCAACACACACTCCTCTCACCTTTCACTATCTCCACTAATGTCCACTCGCAGGATTTCAGAATACTCAAGATGGCATGGCCGCAAGAACATGTCGCCGGCGTGGACAATGTCGGGATCCAGGATGGCGCCGGCGGAAGAAGATGTCGGGGATCATGGAGCAGCGACGATGACAGTGTGAGTATGAGAGACGGAGTGAGAGAAAGGGTCGTATGTGGAGTGAAAGAGTGAGTGGATGTGAGTGGAGATGGTGAAAGGTGAGAGGAGTGTATGTTGAGGAGGTGTGTGTGTATTGAGGGTTATCATGGCAAGAG
This sequence comes from Dendrobates tinctorius, assembly GCF_039654945.1. NCBI lineage: Eukaryota > Metazoa > Chordata > Amphibia > Anura > Dendrobatidae > Dendrobates > Dendrobates tinctorius. Next base: position 48,356,187 of record NW_027361679.1, on the reverse strand, counting down.
GTGTGTCACTATCCTCTCGATGCGATAGCATCGGGCCTTAATCTAGTCTACTATATAATTGTCTAATTCTGTCTGTCTGTTTGTCTGTAATGGAAATCCCACCTCGCTGATTGGTCGCTGCAGTTAGGCCGCGACCAATCAGCGACAGTTGCTTAGTCGTCATGGCAACACGGCCGCATTGCTTATTGTACAGGCACATTACAGCTGTTAAAGGCATCACTGCTGCGTTGCTCATTACACAGGCACAGTCCTGTACATATTCTGGACTACAATACATTAGGTGATAGCAGAACAGTGACTGCAGCTCTGGGTGTAACTGGAGTACAATACATTAGGTAAGATCTCAACAGTGACTGCAGCTCTGGCTGTAACAGGAGTATATTACATTAGGTAAGAGCAGAACATTGACTGCAGATCTCGGTGTAAATGGACTACAATACATTAGGTAAAAGCAGAACAGTGACTGCAGCTCTGGGAATAACTGGAGTACAATACATAAGGTAACAGCAGAACGGTGACTGCAGCTCTGGGTGTAACTGGAGTACACTACATTAGGTAACAGCAGAACAGTGACTGCAGATCTGGGTGTAACTCGAGTACGCTACATTAGGTAACAGCAGAACAGTGACTGCAGATCTGGGTGTAACTGGAGTACACTACATTAGGGAACAGCAGAACAGTGACTGCAGCTCTGGCTGTAACAGGAGTATAATACATTAGGTAAGAGCAGAACAGTGATGGCAGATCTGGGTGTAACTGGACTACAATACATTAGGTAAAAGCAGAACAGTGACTGCAGCTCTGGGAGTAACTGGAGTACAATACATTAGATAACAGCAGAACAGTGACTGCAGATCTGGGTGTAACTGGAATACACTACATTAGGTAACAGCAGAACGGTGACTGCAGCTCTGGGTGTAACTGGAGTACACTACATTAGGTAACAGCAGAACAGTGACTGCAGCTCTGGGTGTAACAGCAGTACATTAGGTAACAGTGACTGCAGATCTGGGATTAACTGGAGTACAATATATTAGATAACAGCAGAACAGTGACAGCAGCTCTGGGTGTAACTGGAGTACAATACATTAGGTAACAGCAGAACAGTGACTGCAGCTCTGGCTGTAACTGGAGTACAATACACCTATACTCACCTTTCGACGACCCCCGGACTCTGTCCCTCCTCTCACCACGCTCCCGGCATCTTCCGGTCCCAGTAATGCTTAGCAAGAAGGGCCGGAGATGACGTCACTCCCGCGAGAGCACGACGTCATCAGCGGTGTTTCACGCTAAGCATTACTGGGACCGGAAGATGCCGGGAGCGTGGTGAGAGGAGCGAAAGAGTCCGGGGGCCGTCGGGAGGTGAGTATATCACTATTTTTTATTTTAACAGAGACTCTAGAATACCCGATGCGATAGAATCGGGCCACCATCTAGTATATATATAATTGTCTAATTCTGTCTGTCTGTCTGTCATGGAAATCCCGCCTCGCTGATTGGTCATGGCCTTACTGCCGCGACCAATCAGCGACAGTTGCTAGTCATCGTGGCAACACGGCCGCATTGCTTATTGTACATTACAGCCGTTAAAGGCATCACTGTTGCATTGCTCATTATGCAGGCACAGTCCTGTACATATTCTGGAGTACAATACATTAAGTAACAGCAGAACAGTGACTGCAGCTCTGGGTGTTACTTGCGTACAATACATTAGGTAACAGCAGAAAAGTGACTGCAGCTCTGGGTGTAACTGGAGTACAATACATTAGGTAAGATCTGAACAGTGACTGCAGCTCTGGCTGTAACAGGAGTATAATACATTAGGTAAGAGCAGAACGGTGACTGCAGCTCTGGGTGTAACTGGAGTACCATACATTAGGTAACAGCAGAACAGTGACTGCAGCTCTGGATGTAACTGGAGTACAATACATTAGGTACCAGCAGAACAGTGACTGCAGCTCTGGGTGTAACTGGACTACAAAACTTTAGGTAAAAGCAGAACAGTGACTGCAGCTCTGGGTGTAACAGGAGTACATTAGGTAACAGCAGAACAGTGACTGCAGCTCTGGGTGTAACTTGAATACAATACATTTGGTAAGATCTGAACAGTGACTGCAGCTCTGGGTGTAACTGGACTACAATACATTAGGTAAAAGCAGAACAGTTACTGCAGCTCTGGGAGTAACTAGAGTACAATACATTAGATAACAGCAGAACAGTGACAGAAGCTCTGGGTGTAACTGGAGTACAATACATTAGGTAACAGCAGAACAGTGACTGCAGCTCTGCCTGTAACTGGAGTACCATACATTAGGTAACAGCAGAACAGTGACAGCAGCTCCGGGTGTAACAGGAGTATAATACACTAGATGGTGGCCCGATTCTATCGCATCGGGTATTCTAGAGTCTCTGTTAAAATAAAAAATAGTTATAAAAATAGTTATATACTCATCTTCCTACGGCCCCCGGACTCTGTCCCACCTCTCACCACGCTCTTCCGGTCCCAGTAATGCTTAGCGAGAAGGGCCGGAGATGACGTCACTCTCGCGAGAGCACGATGTCATCAGTGGTGTTTCACGCAAAGCATTACTGGGACCGGAAGATGCCGGGTGCGTGGTGAGAGGAGAGAAGAGTCCAGGGGCCGTCGGGAGGTGAGTATATCACTATTTTTTATTTTAACAGAGACTCTAGAATACCCGACGCGATAGAATCGGGCCTCCATCTAGTATATATATATATATATATATATATATATATATATATAAGATAAAGAAAATGAAAAATGGAAACACATTAGAGAAAAATGTTGTGTCTGGTTTTTATTGTTTAATTCTGTTAGAGAATAGGACCTCATTTTTGTGGTAGGTTGATGTCACAGAGGAAGGAAGCAAGCTTGTCAGACATTTACAGCATATTTTAAGATGTCAGAGAAAATCCTGACTAAATCAAACTAATATGTCACATTAATAATCGTGTATGCTAAGAAACAATCTGCATAAATACATTTTAGATAAAAATTCTCTTTAATGCAAACGGATTGGGATGAGACTGAGGGACCAGTCTGTCTTTTCTACTTAGGATAACAAACTACCAAGCACCATCCCTGATATACAGTGGGTACGGAAAGTATTCAGACCCCTTTAAATTTTTCACTCTTTGTTTCATTGCAGCCATTTGGTAAATTCAAAAAAGTTCATTTTTTTTCTCATTAATGTTCACTCTGCACCCCATCTTGACTGAAAAAAAACAGAAATGTAGAAATTTTTGCAAACTTATTAAAAACGAAAAACTGAAATATCACATGGTCAAAAGTATTCAGACCCTTTGCTCAGTTTTGAGTAGAAGCACCCTTTTGAGCTAATATAGCCATGAGTCTTCTTGGGAAGGACGCAACAAGTTTTTCACACCTGGATTTGGAGATTCTCTGCCAGTCTTCCTTGCAAATCCTCTCCAGTTCCATCAGGTTGGATGGTGAACGTTGGTGGACAGCCATTGTCAGGTCTCTCCAGAGATGCTCAATTGGGTTTAGGTCAGGGTTCTGGCTGGGCAAGTCAAGAATGGTTACAGAGTGGTTCTGAAGCCACTCCTTTGTTATTTTAGCTGTGTGCTTAGGGTCATTGTCTTGTTGGAACATGAACCTTTGGCCAAGTCTGAGGTCCAGAGCACTCTGGAAGGTTTTCACCCGGGATAGCTCTGTACTTGGCCGCATTCATATTTCCTTCAATTGCAACCAGTCGTCCTGTCCCTGCAGCTGAAAAACACCCCCATAGCATGATGCTGCCACCACCATGTTTCGCTGTTGGGATTGTATTGGGGAGGTGATGAGCAGTGCCTGAATTTCTCCACACATACCGCTTAGAATTATCACCAAAAAGTTCTATATTTGTCTCATCAGACCAGAGAATCTTATTTCTCATAGTCTAGGAGTCCTTCATGTGTTTTTTAGCAAACTCTATGCGGGCTTTCATATGTCTGCACTGAGGAGAGGCTTCTGTCAGGCCACTCTGCCATAAAGGGCCGACTGGTGGACTTTGTGGAGCTTTCTCCCATCTCTCTACTGCATCTGTGGAGCTCAGCCACCGTGATCTTGGGGTTCTTCTTTATCTCTCTCACCAAGGCTCTTCTCCCACGACTGCTCAGTTTGGCTGGACAGCTAGGTCTAGGAAGACTTCTGGTGGTCCCAAACTTCTTCCATTTAAGGATTATGGAGGCCACTTTGCTCTTAGGCACCTTGAGTACTTCGGAAATTCTTTTGTAACCTTGGCTTGACTCATGATTCTCATTTGGTCTGACATGCACTGAGAGCTGTGAGTTCTTATATAGACAGGTTTGTGCCTTTACAAGTCAAGTCCTATCAGTTTAATTAAACACAGCTGGACTCCAATGAAGGAGTAGAACCACCTCAAGGAGGATCGCAAGGAAATGGACAGCAGTGACTTAAATATGAGTGTCTGAGCAAAGGGTCTGAATACTTATGACCATGTGATATTTCAGTTATTCTTGTTTAATAAATTTGAAAGACTTTCTACATTTCTGTTTTTTTTCAGTCAAGATGGGGTGCAGAGTGTACATTAATGAGAAAATGAACTTTTTTGAATTTACCAAATGGCTGCAATGAAGCAAAGAGTGAAAAATTTAAAGGGGCTGAATACTTTCCGTACCCACTGTATGTGAACAATTGTTTTTAGAAGGTTTACATTATTTGTGTAATTAACACAGCAAAAATGTGCATTGTTGGCAACTTGCAATAATCTTTATTACACAGCGAGAGATTGTGATTCTTCTCCTCTTGATATCAGTACTCACAACATTTTTCTTAATTTTTAAATTATTACATCAACCTTTGAACTGCACGTCCAATCTCTATTTTGGAAGCTTCATTCAATTCACAAGAACATTTTCCTTATCCTCAAAGCTGGTCACTTTGAGTTAACCCAGATTTTCTCTTTGACCTGAATTCTTGAGTTTTCTTGGCTTTTGACTAGAAAAGCTTGACTGCTGTCTGCAAAATCTTATGAAATAAGTCTGTATTTAGTCTATACAGCACCTAATATTGTCATTACAACATTCATATTTTATTATTATGATTAATGGAAAAGAAAGCATCCAATTATTCTCTTGTACATTGCTACCAATTATCATAAATCTTTTAAGTTGGTTTCTTGCTCAGTGTTAGCTATTTCACTTTTACACTTCTTTTGTTTTAATTTTCAAGTTCTAAATTCAAGCCTATAGTTATGGCAAATTTACCGTCTTCAAGAAAATTGAAGAAATGTGCTACTGTTTAGCTGTGATAAATTTCCCTGTATCATGTTCAACTTAAAAAATAACTTAATCTGGGATTTCACAAATGTATGCGTAGTGCACAGTAGTGGTTTAGCTTTAGGGGGAAATCAGGGGTAGCAGAACCTAGGCTATGAAATTGGCGTCAAGTATGAGATTCACATCTAAGACCTACATGACAAAATTAGATTAGTTAGACACTATTCACTGTGATGAAAACTGTCTCTTGACTTACAATGTGAAATAGATCTTCCAATGTACTGTGGATTCTATTGTATACAAAACCATGTGATCAGAGTTTTAAAGTGATATGTGGCATAAGAAGTCATCATCAATCCACTGATAGATGATAAATGCTGTTAGAACAGTGAAAGTCCACATGATGAGATTTACCAATTGCCAGAACAAGCAAGGGTACCTAGTCCCGTTTCTTAGAATGGAACAGTAGTGGTACTACCACACAGTGTCCCATGTCTTCCATTTGAATGAAACAAAGGTCACACAAGTGTGTGCTGCTCCATTCACAGTCCAAGGTACTGATGAGGATAGGCATATACAGCACTCATCTATCTCTATCAGTCTGCATGCTTTCATCCCATACTATCTCTGTTGAACTGATGGAGATAGCTGTGTGCTATACATGCCTATCCTCATCAGTATCCTAGTGTATGACTAGAGCAACACACACTTGTGTGACTATTGTTTCATTCAAACAGAAGGCATGGGACCCCTGAACTGGTAATTGATGAGAGTTCTTAAAGAGGATATCTGGGACTTTAAAAAAAGGCATGTAGTTGCTAACAGAGGCAACTACCTGTCTGTTGTACCCAGAACCCGTCAGTGACCACTTCTGCCAGAGACTCAGATACTCCCTGCCAAAGAAGCAGCAGTTTCTCCTCCTGATGACAGTGCGGGAATAATGGTGTCATGCTGAGTGACAGCTGGTTTCCTCTAATTAGCAGCAGAAGCTGGCTGTCAATCAGCATGACACCATTAGGCCCACCTGTCAACAAGATGAGAAACTGCTGCTCTGTTGGCAGGGAATCGAAAGAACAAACAGAGTATAGCATAAAAATATAAACAATCTTTATTAATGTATACAAACATTAAAAACAACATGAAAAACATAGACAGTGTGTAGACACCAGTGAATCCGGAATATGCAGCACCATGCTGTGAAGTAATACCAAAAACAAACCCCTCTAATGAATCATATGTATCCCCTGATAAGAACAATATTGAATATAAAGGGTTAAGCCATGCTAATTGTAATTCAAGAGCCACAAAACAATTCAATGGGGCTTGGCCAGCAATGCGACCTATAGTCATTATAATAAGAGAGCCATGAGACAATTCAATAAGGCTCGGCCAGCAATACGACCTCTAATCATTATAAATCAAGAGCCATAAGATGATTCAGTAAGGCTCGGTCAATAGTATGACCCATACGCATGGCATATTGTATCCCTGTGAAACAAATCATGGGGGAGTAAAGAGAGGTTAAGTACTCACATAATGACACAGCAGCGGCTACCCGGGAAACCCCGACGCGCGTTTCGCTAGTGCACCTGTGTGGGTTGCCTGGTTCTCCTCTGGCCTCGGTCATCCGGCACGGCCTGGGTTGGCTTGTGACTGGGGACGATTCTGTCCCCGCTCGCCTGCTGACAGGGCGCCGCTGGGTATCGGGGCTTGCGGATGCCGGGGACCGGCGCATGCGCCATTAATACACAGCACCACGGGAGCGGGCCAGCTGAGGATCACGTGATTAATTACCAGATGGATATAAGGTCCGGTGTAGCGTCTCACTGCACTTCCCCTCGATAAAGCTACTGTGGTGTAGGGGATACATATGATTCATTAGAGGGGTTTGTTTTTGGCATTACTTCACAGCATGGTGCTACATATTCCGGATTCACTGGTGTCTACACATTGTCTATGTTTTTCATGTTGTTTTTAATGTTTGTATACATTAATAAAGATTGTTTATATTTTTATGCTATACTCTGCTTGTTCTCTTGATTCCATTGATCCTTTAGCAGAGTGGCTGACAACACTTATTAGGGTGTATGTACACCCAGTGCTAGATTATGATGAGTCTGGTTTTTGCTGCGCTCTGTTGGCAGGGAGTAGCTGAATTTCTGGCAGGAGCGGTCAATGACTGGCACTGGGTAGTTGCCTCTGTTAGCAACTACATGCCTTTTTTTTTTTAAAGTCCCGGATATTCTCTTTAAGTATACTAAGCTGTAAACCTCTACTGATCTTTGCCCACAGTTGTCTTCTCAGGTCAATTCTACTCTTGCCTCAAGAGCCCGTTACAACAACCCTACCCCGCTTCTTGTTTTTCTTTTTTACGATATGTATTGTCATGGTTTCACCCCTCAGGTTGTCTGGGATGCAGTTACTGAAAGCTTGGCCGTCCAATCCAGTACAGGAGCGTGCTGAAGGTGTCAGTACTTTGATTGACAGCATGGCCATCCAATCTGGTTCAGAGGCATGCTGAGCTGTCAGTGTGTTGATTGACAGCTGGACTAGCCAATCTGTGACTGGGAGACGTCAGCTGTCTCTAAGTGTTCACTATCCCAGGTGATGGCCATACCTACTTAACTGAGCAGCTTCTCCCAGACCATCACCAGACGTACATTCAACAAGTGAGGTTTGTGCACCCTGTGCCTTGATTTCTGTGCGCTTGATCTGTTGCCTGACCTTGGACTTCGTTCTGACCATTCACCTGTTTAACCCCTTCTGCTCCGAACCTTTATCGTCTTGGTATTCTGACCTCGGAACGTTACTTGACTACGCTTTTGGCTCTTCCTTCTGTTTATGACGTACCCTCCTGACTTCTGACCTTGGACCCTTTGACCACTCTGACTCATGGCTTGACTGTGAGAAGTGACTAGCCTCACACTATATGCCTGACTGTACGTGAAAGTCATCTTGACTGGTATTCAATATGCAGTTATTTCCAGTGACACTTACGTCCTAATATTTTCAGTAATAACTTGAACTCTGTCATTTTAATGATTAAAAACAGTACGTGTAACACACACACACACACACACAAATATATGTTTAAATACATGCACACTATTCATATACACATGCTGGGAAATCCCTTTAAAATGATCAAGGAGACAATATTCTGTAAATGACTTTGCATTGACAGACCAGTGCTATGTCTGGCCAGATTCATCATCAGCATTTTGTATTTAATGACCCCCATAAATAACAAGCATTATATCCTTAATTGGGACTCTTTTATAGCTAAATTAATCAGAGTGACAGAATTATAATCCATAAAAATAAGGTGAAAATGATGGGATCTCCTTAAAGGACTGAAACAAAATGTCAGTCGAAGGAATTTGTCAAGACTCAAAATAACAGCTTGATTTTGCAGGCATGTTGATATGTCACAAATTTACACAAATCTAAGACGTAGCCGAATTCAGAGCAATCGATGGAACAGATATAACAGTATTCACTCATCCATATTGGGTTTGACAGTTGACAAATTAGCTTCTCTTACTGCTCACTCATCTCTCCATATACTCATCACATAAAATCATTAAAGGGGATCTGTCACCCTTTTTTTGGACTATGAGCTGCCATCACCGACATCAGGGGCTTATCTACAGCATTCTGTAATGCTGTTGATAAGCCCCCGATATAACCTGAATGAGAAGAAAAGGAGTTATATTATACTCACCGGGGGGCAGTCCTTCTTGGTACAATGGGTCATGCGGTCCGGCGCCTCCCATCTTCATATGATGCCGTCCTCTTCTTCCCTTCCTGTCGTTGCTCCGGTGCAGACCCACTGCTCTGCCCTGTTGAGGGCAGAGCAGAATACTGCAGTGCACAGGCGCCGGACCTCTCCCAGTGCCTGTGCACAGCAGGACTCTGCTCTGCCCTCAACAGGGCAAAGCAGTGCGCCTGCACCGGAGCCACGGCAGGAAGGAAAGAAGAGGACGACATCGTACGAAGGTGGGAGGTGCCGGACCGGACGGTGACACCCATCGGACCGGACCCCAGGGTGACTATAATCTAACTCTTTTTTCTTATCTTTCAGGTTACATCGGGGGCTTATCTACAGCATTACAGAATGCTGTAAATAAGCCCCTGATGGCGGTGCCGGCAGCTCATAGTCCAAAAAAAGGGTGACGGATTCCCTTTAACACAGGATACTTACACATATTATTATTACACCCATGAATCACCCAGAGTGATTTTCACATGTCCGCTTCCTCAGGAGGAAACTTGATTGATGTTGTTATTGGTATTTATGAAATAAATTGTATTTTTTGTACGATAGCTCTGTAACTTTTTTTTTGGGGGGGGGAGTTGAATTTGACTTTGTAAGTAAACAAGTTTTGCAAGAATTGTACACATTCCATATACAATTACACACATTCCTGGCATGTCTGTCATTCTTTTTATATTGTATGCAAATAGAGTGACCCAAATTATGTCACTACTTTTCCATTAAAATAATATATAGCAAGCAAATCTGCATGTATGGAATATTTACAGTATATATTTACAGTACCAGTCAAAAGCTTGAACACTTCTGTCCATGCAATGGTTTTCCTTGTTCTTATTGGAATGTCCACATTGTAGATTCTGACTTAGGCCGGAGTCACACTACCGTAGAACACGGCCGAGTGCTATGCGATAAATATCGCATAGCACTTGGCCCAGTGTTACTAAGGGGAAGCTGCGACTATTTTATTATCATGCTGAATCGGCATGCGAGAACAATCGTAGCTTGCTGCGACTGGCAGTGAGACTTAGCTCACTGGCAACCATATAAGTCTGTGGGTGCCAGTGACACAATGCATAGCACTCATATCACCCAAGTGAGGTGCGATATACACCGACGCCGGCAGCAGAGGAGATGGAGAAATTAATTTCTCCACCTCCTTCATAGCTATTATATGGCTTATGACAGGTCACTGATCCCTATTTTACATACTGAATATAAATATATTATTTTTAAAAATAAATTCACATTCATCATGCATGTCCCGGCATTGGTAGCATGATACTAAAAAAAAAATCGTAATCAAAATGGCACCAGTGGCCGTACCTGCGCAGCAGCATCATTCGGAACACGATAGATGCTACTGCGCAGGCACCGCCACCATTTAGCTAGAGAAAATAAATATTTGGCTCCATCAAAATGACGCTGGCCGTGCCTGTGCAGTTGCATCCCTGGGAATGCGATAGATGCTACTGCGCAGGTGCATCTATCGCGTTCTGAATGACGCTGCTGCACAGGCGCCGATGCTAGAGAAAAAAAATTGGCTCCATCAAAATGGCTTTGGCAGTGGCCCTGCACAGTAGCATTTATCGGCGATCCGATAGATGCTACTGCGCACTCACTGCCGGCGCCATCTTGAAGGAGACAATTTTTTTTTCTCTAGCAAAATGGCGCTAGCAGTGCCTGCGCAGTAGCATCTATCACGTTCCAAACTATGCTGCCGCCGGTGCCATTTTGATCAAGATAATTTTTTTTTCACATGTTCAGTATTTGGTCAGTATTTTACCTCAGTATTTGTAAATTAAAATAAGGAGTGGGACATTTAGAAGAAATGTATAATAGAAACACGTCACCACTTCTATATTTATCACCCACTCCTGGTTTTGGCTTACAGATACTGAGGTAAAATACTGACCAAATACCGATCATTTGAATGTGGCCTAAAAGAGGAGAACTTTGAGGAATCTAAGGCTTAATTCGTGTTTTGGTTTGTTTCACACGTTTCCTTGCTCCTTCTTTCCGTCTGTGATCCTTCATAGTTTTTGTTGCTATGTTCCTTCCAAATAAGCAAGAAAATGCATTGCATAAACAAATGCATCCAGGCTTTTGGCTTGTACTATATACAGTATGTGTGTATTGCATCGGACAACATCAACATTTCTTTAATTATAAATAACTAGTTTATCAGAGTAATTCATATACTATATGATCTTATCCATATGACCTTATGGACTTTTTTATCATCCTACCAAAGAAAACATTTGAGGTCCATATCTTTTCATCCACTATCAACATTTCCAAATATATACTAGATATTTTTCATAACTAGAACAAGGCCCTGATTTCTTTAACATATATTAAAGAAAAACATACAACGCACTGTATAGTGTGATGCATTGATGAGAAATATGATCAGAACATGTGAACTGTAAGGATCCTGCTTCAATTTAAATAATTTTCCAATAAATCAGGCAGAGCACTGCATATGGCTATAAACAGAGTATGTCATAGTTTCTGCTCCAACCTGTCAGGAATATCTGTCTGTAAGTCTGTAGTCACTTGTGTATAACTGCAGACTGTGCACCATGAGGATTGCCATTGTTGGCGGTGGAGAAGTATGCGCTATGCATACTGTGAGGCAGAACCTGTCTAGTGTGCCCGGCTTTCTAGTGGGTGCAGCCTTACACAGGTGTAGTGAGTGAGGCTGCATAAGGGGAGGCCAGGACTGTAGTCATGGCCAGAGTCACTGAAGCATCTGTGTCCTGACCTTCCTTCAAATAAAACTGAATTCCACTTCTCAGCGAACCTGCGTCTCCAATTTCAGGTCCCCCCGGGCACTTCCCAGGCGGCTACGGCCCCTCTTCCAGGTGACCCCCAGTAACGGAGACACAGTCCAGGATACCTTGAACATTCTCTTTACTTAGTACTTCACACGTTATATCCATAGTTGGCACATCATGGAATTCACTTGTTTCCTCAGCTTTCCCTATTTCACTGACTCTTCTGTGCGGCACACGTCTGGACCGCACCGTACTTAGACTGCTCCCCACATCCTTCCTAGCTTAACCTCGCCATGATGACAATTCCTTCTGCCTGTTTTGCCCCAGACTTGAAAATCATCAGCCACCTGGTTTGGTTGCCTCTGGAAAAGCATCCGGCCTGTCTGTACCATTCCCATCGAGGCTCCAACTTCCTTCAACTCCTCACTCCAACAGACTCCTGCCCTAAAGGCGTCCACCTGGGCTATAAGTCGCCTCATCTTTCTTCTTCTGTACTGCCCACAGTAATGATGCCCAGTGGCCGTGGATAACGTGGGCAGCAGCTATTTAACGTTGCGAGGCTGCCGAGCCGTCCAGGGCCTATAGCCCATGTGGACATTCCGGCACACTAGCCCCGTCTGACTAGACTTCCTAAAAACTCCTGTCTTACTACCCGGCAGCCCCTCCTATTTTAACCCCCTGCAAACTAGCTATAACCTATTCTAACCGTGCACTCTAGTATGCCTCCATCTAGTGGCCCCCAAAGAAACTACACTTACCCTTAACTATGATAACTATAATACTAAGGTGCCAACCTCTAATGTCCAAAAAGTGCACTTTACTTTCCCTATACTACACATATATTACATATATATATATATATATATATATATATATATATACATATATATTACAGGAACATAACACATATACAACATTTGGTAAGCACAATACCCAAGCCCATTATCCTTTTGAGGAGCGGGCTACACTCTGAATACACAGATATATCACAAAGGTCATGTCACCGTCAGGTGACCCAATAACCAAGAGTGTCACTCATTTCATAAAATGAACATTTTATTCAACATTAATAGACATACAACCTTAAAACCATTGCCTCAAACCAACACATGTAGGTAGGAGAAGCAACGAAAGGATACAATTCTTGTGTATATAATGTATCAAAATTTGGAAAAAATTACTACAGTATCCAAAATAATATAATATGCCCAACAGTATGCTTAGTATCTTTTGTTGACTACAAAAGGGCTGAATGGCTATAGGAAAATGTTTGCAAAAACTGCAACGATGTAAATGAAATTTACTGCCTTAATTTGAATAAATAAATAAGATCTTGCATATAATTCCCACCATTAAGGTTCAATGACTATTTCACCAGTTGTAAATCAAATAGCATGCAGCTATTGCTGCTGCTACACCGCCATAGCCTTACATATACATGGATTTAAATCACCCACAGCATACGATATATGCAGCCATTGCTGCTACAGTGCTACCACAGCCTCTAATATATGCAGGTTATAATGACCCAAAACATATATATAAATGTGACTAAATGAATTGCCAAATACGTATTACCTGAGCCGTGTGCACCATAAAGTTAGGCATGAAAGACACGCTACTTCTCCGCACCACAACGCGCGTTTCGCCCGTGCTTCTTCCTGGGGGTGCTTCTTCCCCGCACCCCCAGGAAGAAGCACGGGCGAAACGCGCGTTGGGGTGCGGGGAAGTAGCGTGTCTTTCATGCCTAAGTAACATTTACATGTGTTGGTTTGAGGCAATGGTTTTAAGGTTGTATGTCTATTAATGTTGAATAAAATGTTCATTTTATGAAATGAGTGACACTCTTGGTTATTGGGTCACCTGACGGTGACATGACCTTTGTGATATACATATACAGCATTGTACATAAATGGTAACACTGAAAAGAGTGTGGCAGTACCATTGACTGTGCGGGGTAACACATATTTTACATATAGCAGTACCACCGAATATTAACTACAATATTACAGTAACTAACATATGTAAACAGTTACACATTAAAAACCATTAGGGGAGCAGAGCAAGGCAGTAATCCTATGTCACCGACTTACAGATGCACCCACTAGATGGACTTTGGCCGGGAGTATGTATATCTTATATTGCCTTCCCTGGGGCAGACAACAGCAAATCCTTGCAGCTCACATTGTGTGCACTGGGAGAATTCACAAGTCTGCAGTCACACAGAGTGACTGCAGACTTTTCATTTTAAACAGAACAATCCCTTTAAGCTTTATTGAAATCATGTTTGAACTTAAATTTGAATGAATATTCCTAATAAAGGAGTTGATGGCACATGAATACAAAGTTGTTACTATGATATTTCTATATAAATAAATAAATCCAAAAATACAAACTGAGTCAGAAATTCCAAGCTTATTAGAAAAATAGAAAGTGGATGTTTATTCATCCATCTGCTCCACTGAGCCGAGCCAGACGTTGCAGATGGTTGAATAAAGATCCACTGTCCTATTTTCCAGTTTCTTGGAAGGGCTGCCTTGCTCTTTATTTTTTGGGACTTAAAAACCCATGACTAAGGCTTATTGCTGAAACACGTTGGTTTCATCCATGTGAACTATCTGTACAGTGACCCACATTAGTTGTTATATTTTTAAATGATTTAATTAAAAGTTACGGTTTTTTACCTTCCTTTTGGAACCGAGCTTTTCATCACTGGAGACCACTTCTTTCTTTCCTGCTTCATTGACTACGTCTGAGACTGGGATGGCTCCATGCAGATGATATACATGATCAAGGTGCATGGCTTTTTTGGTGAGCTGACTTTCCTCTTTTCCCTCTTCCTATTTTTTGTGTTTATTGTATAAGTCTGTTACCAAATAGCCCTTAGGGGCTTCGCACTAAGGCTATGTGCACACGTGCGGAATTGCCGCGGATTTTATGCATTTTTGCTGTGTTTTTTCACCACGAAAACACTGCGAAAGTGCATACAAGAAGCAACCCATTGAATTCAATGGCATTCCGCACATGCTGTGCTAATCCTGCGGATTTTTCCGCGGCGGAATCGCATCGTGGAAAAATATGCAGCATGCTCATTCTTTTTGCGGAATCGCGGGGATTCCACACACATAGGAATGCATTGTTCTGCATTTCTTTCCGCGTGTGGCTATGCCCACAATGCGCAAAGTAAGAGGAAAATGTGCCGATGGTACCCAGGGTCTGGAGGAGAGGAGAATATCCCCCAGGCCCTGGGGACCATATCCCTGCTAAAAAAATAATTAAAATAAAAAATCGTGATATTCTCACCTTCCGGCGCCCCCCGCAGCGTTCCCAGGTCTCAGCGATGCTCCTGGCAACTCCCGTTCCCAGTGATGCCTTGCGACAATGACCTGTGATGACGTAGCGGTCTCGCGTGATACTAGGTCACCTGGGGTCATTGTCGCAAGGCATCGCTGGGAATGGGACTTGCCGGGAGCATTGCGAGGATTGGGAATGCTGCGGGGGCCACCGAAAGGTGAGAATATCATGATTTTTTATTTTTCTAATTATTTTTAACATTATATCTTTTTACTACTGATGTTGCATAGGCGGCCTCAATAGTAAAAAGTTGCTCACACTTGTCAAACACTATGTTTGATGAGTGTGACCAACCTGTCAATCAGTTTTCCAAGCGATGCTACAGATCGCTTGGAAAAAGCTAGCATTTTGCAAGCTAATTACGCTTTAAAATGCTAGTTTTTAGCGGGAATTCTGCATGCGGAGCGGATTTCCCGCGAATTTCCTGCGGCAGGGAGTTGCAGAATTTCCACGGAAATTTCTGCGGCAATTCCGCACGTGTGCACATAGCCTAATACCTGCGCTGCTACTATATTCTTTTTTTTTCTATTATTTCTGTTAAATTAATACATTCAGAAATATTTAGCTTGTTTTTTGAGAGTTGTGTCAGGATGGGTATTTTATATTCATGCTATTGTGATTACCCCAAAAAGCTATTTCTCGCTGTTATCACCTCTTACTTTGACTCCCATTTTGCCCTCTGTTATCCTCCTTTCAGACAGGTGTTATTTTGCCCTCGACTGTTTTTGTAAGTAATTAAGTAATTGGGAGCAAATTTTAAATAAACTATTTATTGATTAGTTAAGCAATTAATTGCTTTTACTAATCCATTTAACGGAATACATGATTTATTCACTGTGTAAAGTAGATGTATTAATTTCCTGCACCTCTGATTTCTCCTATTTGGGCCCTAATTGCCTGATTATTGATCTGTGACAATCTCTGACATCTATTCCATGTACCCACAAACAGAGTCCATGACACCATTGTGATAGAGCATGCTGATTACATTATTTCTATTTTATCTCTATTATCTGCCCTTATTTCTTCTACCCTTAAAGCGATTACTCACTGTTACAACCATTCAAATGAGCATTTTTAGTCCTTTTTAATCCCTGATCACATTGCATCTTTCAAGTTATTTATTTACTTCAAACTATCACACTTTATTTTTATCAAATGGTGCATTTTATGCATTTTAGAAATTAGATTTTTTTTATTGTGTTTCTTGGGCTCCAGTTTGTTTTATTTCAATGTTATTCATTCTTATTGCAGTTGACAGTGTTTTTTTGCCTAGCTTTGTTGCTCTATTGTACCAGGGCATGCTGTTATATGGTGTACTAAGTGTAATTTTTCAAGCCGGATGAGGGCACTAATTCAGAATTTATACTCACAGCTTTATTAAACTTGATATTTTAAAGTTTACGATCAGAACCCACAATGCCGCTTTTTTTCTCCTCCAATAAGCCGTGAGCATAGTAAAAATAAATTACATATAGTGTAAATTATTTACAGTAGTGTGCAAATGTTTTAGGCAGGTGTGGAAAACGTGCTACAAAGTAAAAATGCTTTAATCCCGTCCGGAGTCACACATGCGAGAAACTCGCACAAGTCTTGCGTCTCAGTACCCAGCACTGCCATCGGCACTCAGGACCAGAGTGTGCGGCTGCATGTATTTCTATGCAATGGAATTGGAATGGGCATTAGGTGAGTATTTTTGTTGTTTATTTGTTCCTTTTTTTTTTTTTCAGGAGACCATGGCTTCAATGTAATGGGCCTTTTCTGGGGAGGCTGTGGGCTGCTATTTTTAGAATAGGGGCAAATATACATGGCCCTTACCAGCCAGAGAATACCAGCCCTCAGCTGTCTGCTTTATCTTGGCTGGCTGTCAAAAATGGGGGTACCCCATGCCATTTTTTAAAAATTATTTATATAAATAATTAAAAAACAACTTGGGGACTCCTCTGTTCTTGATTACTAGCAATGCTAAAGCTGACAGCTGAAGGTTGCATCCTGAAGCTGTCAGTTTTGCCTGGATGGTTATCTAAAATACAGGTGAAGCCATTCCGTTTTTTTATTTATAGCGCAGGCGCCAACTGATGATTACTCCCATCAGTTGCACCTTCTTTTGCTGATATCAAAGACAACAGGCAAAGGCTGATGGAGGTAGTAGTCCCATGAGTGGATGCCTGTGACAAGAGGGAAACTTTCAACATTGGACAAGTGAGGGATATAATTGTTTTTTTATTTTTGCTTACGGGGACAATGCTTCAGAGGATCAGGTGTTAAGGTGAGTATAAAGGGATTTTTATTTTATTCTTCATTTTACACTTCAGTACAGCTTTTTGTCCCCTGCTTGCGCTGATCACAAACAGAGCAGGGGCAATGATACGAGCTTTCTTCAGCAGCCGGTGTCGTGGAACAACGTGAACAATACCGCTGATTTCCAGGCATCGGTACATGTCACATTGATGACACATGGATATCATCTATATGTCCTCAGTATGCATGTGTGCGGGATGTTTTGTGCTGCAGATAAAAAACAGCCATGTCAACATGTTTTGCCCATGGACACAAGGTCCGTGGAAATACACTGACATGTGCACAGACCCATTCACTGGAATGGGTCTACGTGTGTGTCTCCGGTACATGTGGTAACTGTCACGTGTAGCGGAGACACTGACGTGTGAAAGAGGCCTTAGGGAACTTGAACCTGCGATCGTTTGTGCTATATACAGCAATACCACAGAATTACTGCTTATACTAAAAATCACAGGCAGTTTTTCAAAAGAACTCTGTTATGATACGCATGGAGGTCTCCAAAAAAAATGCCAGCTGTCATAGCAACCCATCAGTGATCGTGATCGTGTTTTTGCTTTTATTTAATCACTGAAGTTGTGCTTCTAATCTAAGTTCCCTGCCCTTAGTCTTAAATTTACCCGTCACCATCTTCACCACTCCCAAAAGTCTCCAGCAGTTTGTGACATGCTGAATCTCTCCAGTGTTTGCTGGAGCTAGCCAAAGGTCACCTTAGAATGCAAGTCTATGAGAGTCTCATTTCAGCACTCATAGACTTGCATTAAGAGCTTGTGACCATTACTTATGACCTTTTACCAGCCAGAAATTTTGGTCACAAGATGGCGGTGCGGAACCTGAGCACTGCCGATAAAAGGTGAAGATAGTGGTAGGCAAGTACTGTATAATTCTAGGTTCAGGGACCCACCACTCTAGTGCTGAAAAAAACAAAAAAACAAAACGCTGTAGTGGTGCTTTAAACTAGATCATCAATATCAGATCGGCAGGTGTTTGACACGCAGCACCCCACATCAATCAGCTTTATGAGCTCCTGCAGTATCTGGATGTAAATAAATTGAATGGAGCTGCAATTCTCTTGATAGTGGCTGCTCTTTAGGACCTTGCAGTGAATGCTACACATTAAATGAAGCTACACGTTGCATCTTCGTCCAATGTGTTTGTATGCTGCCGCTAGGAACGCTAGGGCATTAGGGTGTTTCATTTTGTATGGTAAAAATTAAAATGTCAAATTTTTGCAGACTTTGCTTACGCCCTGAGTCTCACTAATGTAAAAAGTATATATGCCAAATTTCAAGACGAACGAACAATATTTAGAGGTTGCACACTTTTATCAGTTTAATAAAAGTACGCAAAAAAACAGATTTTCAATGTTAAGTATTTTTTATTAGAAATTCAAACAATTAAAAACTTAGAATAATAGTGACAATAAGCAGTAACATTGATAGGCAGTATCATACGTATTAAATGATTTACACTAATATGCTGTGACAGATGCAACTCCTTCTTTTGTTCGCTTGGTGACGGCTTTTCTATGATACTCGACAACTCTTAACAAGAACTGTTTCTGTTGCTCATCTCTGATTGAATTCTTAAACTTCTTTCTCAGAGCAATGCCCCTTTCTGCGATGTCATTCACCACCTTAAGGCTGTGTGCACACCTAAGCGTTTTTTTTCGTGTTTTTTAAGCGTTTTTAAAAATGCTTAAAAGAAGCATCCCATTCATTTTAATGAATTCTACACTATTTGTGCATATTGATGCGTTTTTTCCGAGGAAAAAACGCATCGCGGTAAAAAACGCAGCATGCTCATTAATTCTGAGGAAAAATCCACATTTCTAACTATTTTCTATGAGACTGGGGACGCTCCGGAAAAAACGCATAAAAAAACGCACGTTTTCTGGGAAGGAGTCCGGTTTTCAGTCCGGAATTTTCTGCATATGTGGGTACATAGCCTAAGAGCATTGATGGAGCTTCTTAATGTATCACTGCAATATTCTTCTACGCCGTGGATGCCAACAAATCAAAGAATGTCTTTGTTTTACTTGTAACAAAATCGCTGAGGTCTTTTCCTTCAAAAACGAGGTTTTTACCTTCCAACTGTTTCTGTTCCTTTTTCTTTGCAGGTTTCATTCTTAAATTTTCAAACATCTTCTCCTTCTCAGCCTGACCGATCCGTTCATCCAAAAATGCCAATCCTGTTAGTTTCTGACAGATAACAAATGTGTCTCTTAGCCACTGTGAGGGCACTTTCTCTGACATCTTTATCTGGATGATATTGTGAAAGCTGTAGCATCTCCAAATCATTCTTTGGAGCCCATCGTCTTACAGTTGCCTCGTGCCAAAAGCGGACATATATTATTAGACAGACAAAACGTGCTGCTTTTCTTATTCCTTTCCATTTGGTATTAGACATATGCAATTGTTTAGTGAGTAGCACAATTTTGAGGACATATATGGCCTTTGCCATCCACCTTGCTTCAGTCAGAGCCCCTGGAACCCGAAATTCGAAATCGTTTTCATCCCAACCTCCAAGATATAGAAGTGATTGTTGTAACAGCTCTTTGTAATCTTCTCTTGGATGACTGCCATCTTTCAAGACATTGTTGAGGTAGTCCACCATTTTCACACGTTGTTCTTCAGTTTCAACCGTAATTCTGCCGGAGACACACTGACTCTAATGCAATCCCCCTTTGTGTACAAGGACTTCTGTGTAACTTCTGCTTTTTATAGCACCTTTAAAAATCCAGTTTTTTTTATTTCCTGCATCCTTGTTCAAAAAAAAGAAAATTGAAAAGATATGGAGAGGATAATATAAGCTGCTAAATGGGAACAAGAGTATGAATCTGTTTTAGGAAAGAAAAGAAAGGGGAAATATTGATTATTCGACACCGAGGCCATATTCAGATTGTCCCCCCAAGTACATCATAAGGCTAGTAACCCCGGTATTAGGAAACCCCTTTTCTAGGTGGCAGGAGACATTTGTGCAGACTGTGGGGAAGGCTGTGGATTTTCTATATGCAGTATGATCTTTGTCATGCTGAGTCGTTACAGAAATTTGTCTAAAAAGTCACATTTTGTAAGAGGTAAAACGTGCTGCAAAATCCACAGCAAAATTTGTGTCATGTCCAAGTGTGGCATAAAAAGTGTCAATAAGGGGATAGTGTGATATATTGTCATTTTTCTGGCCTATGTAAAGTTGCTATAGTTTAAGATTTGCATGAAAAAAAACCAATAAAAATATACAGTGGCATGCAAAAGTTTGGGCACACCTGGTCAAAGTTACTGTTATTGTGAACAGTTAAGCAAGCTGAAGATGAAATTATCTCTAAAAGGCCTAAAGTTAAAGATGACACATTTCCTTTGTATTTTAGTCCGGAAAAAAATACTGTCATTTTTTTTTTTATTTTAAATTGCAATGCAAAAGTTTGGGCACCCTTGGAGATTTGTGTGCTCAGAAAACTCTGGAGTTGTAGTACATTGTTCTGCTGTTCAGAGACACCTGCACAAATATGAACTTCATGGAAGAATCATCACAAGAAAACCTCTCCCGCATCCTTGCCATAACAATCCTTGTGGATTTAGCAGCACACGAGAGTGTTTCTTTCATTTCCTTGTGATGGTAAATAAAAACTAAGAGCACTTGTTCCTTGGAAGGGAGTCAAGCTCCCAAAAATTCACCACCAGGCACCTTTTCAAGTAATCAAATAACCTTTCTAGTACTCATTTTCAGTTTAACTACCTGCAAAACATAATAGAAACACAACATACACATTAGTGTGAAGTCGATGACAGATTTTCATGAAATCTCAGTACTTTCAGATAAAAGTGATCAAAGTGTGCAACCCCTAAATATTAATCGATTTCGCTAAAATTTTTTACATGGATCTTTTAGATGACTTAGGCTGGTTTCACACTTGCGTTTTTTTTCGCGGTATTTTAGCGCTAAATAGCGCATGCGTTTTTTTTCCTATACTTTGCATGGGATGCGCTTATGTGCGCATACACATGCGTTTGTACGCGTTTTTCCGCGCATGCGTTTTTTTGCGGTATGCGCTCGGGCGCACAAAATGCAACCTGTTGCATTTTTTGGGCGTCCGACTTGCCTCAAAAAAACGCATGCGCGCAATGCATTTTTTTACAGCAAGACACCCATTATAAGTCTATGGTGAGCATATGTGCGCATTGGCATGCTTATGTATGCGTTTTTTTGCACATGCGGTTTTTTTTTACCATTAGTTTAGACAATGGAATTTAGGGGTTTGGGTTAGAGTTAGGGTTAGTTAAGGGGGTTTAGGGTTAGGGTTAGGGTCAGGGTTAGGGTTAGGATCAGGGTATGGCTTGGTTAAGGGTTAGGGTTAGGGTCAGGGTCAGGGTCAGGGTTAGGGTTAGGGTTAGGATCAGGGTATGGTTTGGTTAAGGGTTAGGGTTAGGGTCAGGGTCAGGGTTAGGGTTAGGGTCAGGGTCAGGGTTAGGGTTAGGATCAGGGTATGGTTTGGTTAAGGGTTAGGGTTAGGGTCAGGGTCAGGGTTAGGGTTAGGGTTAGGATCAGGGTATGGTTTGGTTAAGGGTTAGGGTCAGGGTCAGGGTTAGGGTTAGGATCAGGGTATGGTTTGGTTAAGGGTTAGGGTCAGGGTCAGGGTCAGGGTTAGGGTTAGGGTTAGGGTCAGGGTTAGGGTTAGGGTTAGGGTCAGGGTTAGGGTTAGGGTTAGGATCAGGGTATGGTTTGGTTAAGGGTTAGGGTTAGGGTTAGGGTCAGGGTTAGGGTTAGGGTCAGGGTTAGGGTTAGGGTCAGGGTTAGGGTTAGGGTTAGGGTCAGGGTTAGGGTTAGGGTCAGGGTTAGGGTTAGGGTCAGGGTTAGGGTTAGGATCAGGGTATGGTTTGGTTAAGGGTTAGGGTTAGGGTCAGGGTCAGGGTTAGGGTTAGGGTTAGTAAAGTCATGGTTTGGGTTAGTGTGAGGGGCCACCTAATGTTGGAAAAAAACGCAAACGCGGTAAAAACGCACTAAAAACGCATACAAACGCATAAAAATGCTGCGTTTTTTTCATGCATGCTCATAAAAATGCTTGAAAAAAACGCAGCATCTGTATGCGTTTGTATGCGTTTTTTCAATGCGTTTTTTTGCGGGAAAAACACGCTGCAAAAAAAAGCAAGTGTGAAACTAGCCTTAGACCAATGATTCAAGCAAAGTCATATGAAAATCATAACTTCAGAAAAATGAAACACCCTAGTGGGCGCACAGGGTGTCGGATTCCCACTGATCTGCCATTAATGACCTATCCTATGGATACATCATCAATTTCTGATGACTGGTCAATCTTTTTAATACCATAATAGCATATGTTGAATTAATATTATATATTGATTAATTAAAAAAATTTCTTTTCTACTTTATTCAATCATAAAGAATTTAAAAGATGGTTTAAAGAGACTTTTTTGAGTTTTCCACTTTGAAAGCAGATACCTATCACAATGTGCTAATACTGTACAGTGGGGAAAAATATTTAGTCAGTCACCAATTCTGCAAGTTCTTCCACTTAAAAAGATGAGAGAGGCCTGTAATTGACATCATAGGTAGACCCCAAATACTAGAGTCAAAATAAGAAAACAAATCCAGAAAAATCACCTTGTCTGATTTGGCAAGATTAATTTTGCAAATTATGGTGGGAAATAAGTATTTGGTCATTAACAAAAGTTCATCTCAATATTTTGTTATATATCCTTTGTTGGCAATAACAGAGGTCAAACGTTTTCTGTAAGTCTTCACAAGGTTGGCACACACTGTTGGTGGTATGTTGGCCCATTCCTCCATGCAGATCTCCTCTAGAGCAGTGATGTTTTGGGCCTGTCGCTGGGCAACACGGACATTCAAATACCTCCAATGGTTTTCTATGGGGTTGAAGTCTGGAGACTGGCTAGGCCACTCCAAGACCTTCATATGCTTCTTACGAAGCCACTCCTTTGTTGCCCTGGCGGTGTGCTTGGGATCATTATCATGCTGAAAGACCCATCCACTTTTCATCTTCAATGCCCTTGCTGATGGAAGGAGGTTTGCACTCAAACTCTCACGATATATGGCCCCATTCTTTCTTTCATGTACACAGGTAAGTCGTCCTGGTCCCTTTGCAGAGAAACAGCCCCAAAGCTGTTGGGGCTTTGGGGCTGGGAGAAGTGGGAGAACTTGCACAATTGGTGGCTGACTAAATACTTTTTTCCCCACAGCATGTATAGTTGGTACTGCCTTTATACTTGTATTCTGTGTGACTGACATAGCTCATATCCGATTTGTTGATAGTATCTAAACCATTTTTTCCACTGAAACATAGAAACAAACCTGTTCCATGTACATGATAAAGCAATTAAATGAAACCAGTATCATTTCAACTGGAATTTCCAAATTTCTTTGTATCTATTTCTTTAAATCTACCAATAGATTGCTGAGTTACATATGATATCCTATAGTCACTAGAACCGTGCATACAGAATAAGTCAAGCAGATAAAGAAAACATCTTGAAATTTCCAATTCATGGCACACTGAGCTCTAATAAATTTTAGCCTTAGGTGTGCACCATATGTCCGATTCTCTACACCGGTAAGAAGACACTGAATCTTCTGACAGTATTTCCCAATCCCATAAAAATCTGTAGATGAAAAAATATGAATAATTTAATACAAAGATATCCATGATACTTTACTGAATCTTGGCTGTTTCTCAATGAGAAGAGGAAGATGGCTGTTAGGAATCAGCCCTGTAACATGGATCTTCTATTGAATGTAAGGGTTTATTCACATCTTTTTCAGCCCATTGTTGGTGACCACTGTGACAACTGAATAGCTGCAGTTCCTAATGGAACTGGAGTAAGAAGGCTGACGTATGCACTTTGGCAGCAGTATGGAGGATTGGCAGATGAGAATATATTTATTGATAATATTGTTTAGGCCACTCTGGGCTTTATTGCAGCAAAACAAGGTTGAACAACCCTTTAAGTCACAATATAGTATCTTACTCAGCATTTCTCGTTATTCTTACTTTCTTGGATAGAATAACTTGTTTTTCAACATTTTGTTTACGTGGTTTCTAGATTCAGCGAAATGTGTGAAAGACGTGCTTGAAAAACATCCTGGAACCAATTCACAGACAAACACAGGAATTAGAAAATATAGTAGAGAATAAACAACACATGACCCATATATCAACGATGCTAAAGGGCTGAACTCATTAAACATTCAGTAACACAAGAAGGTAGGAGAAAGACCTACAGAATATATTTGCCCAATAAAATTTTTTTTATTATTGTAAACATGGTACACGTGCGTTGGGGCAGTGGGAACGCGGTAAGCAGCTGGTGACAATTACATGTACAGTCATGGTCAAAAGTATTGACACCCCTGCAATTCTGTCAGATAATACTCAGTTTCTTCCTGAAAATGATTGCAAACACAAATTCTTTGGTATTATTATCGTCATTTAATTTGTCTTAAATGAAAAAACACAAAAAGAATTGTCCTAAAGCCAAATTGGATATAATTCCACACCAAACATAACAAAGAGGGTGGACAAAAGTATTGGCACTGTTCGAAAAATCATGTGATGCTTCTCTAATTTGTGTAATTAACAGCACCTATAACTTACCTGTGGCACCTAACAGGTGTTGGCAATAACTAAATCACACTTGCAGCCAGTTGACATGGATTAAAGTTGACTCAACCTCTGTCTTGTGTCCTTGTGTGTACCACATTGAGCATGGAGAAAATAAAGAAGACCAAAGAACTGTCTGAGGACTTGAGAAACCAAATTGTGAGGAAGCATGAGCAATCTCAAGGCTACAAGTCCATCTCCAAAGACCTAAATGTTCCTGTGTCTACCATGCGCAGTGTCATCAAGAAGTTTAAAGCCCATGGCACTGTGGCTAACCTCCCTAGATGTGGCCGGAAAAGAAAAATTGACAAGAGATTTCAACGCAAGATTGTGCGGATGTTGGATAAAGAACCTCCACTAACATCCAAACAAGTTCAAGCTGTCCTGCAGTCCGAGGGTACAACGGTGTCAACCCGTACTATCCGTCGGCATCTGAATGAAAAGGGACTGTATGGTAGGAGACCCAGGAAGACTCCACTTCTTACCCCGAGACATAAAAAAGCCAGGCTGGAGTTTGCCAAAACTTACCTGAAAAAGCCTAAAACATTTTGGAAGAATGTTCTTTGGTCAGATGAGACAAAAGTAGAGCTTTTAGGGCAAAAGCATCAACATAGAGTTGACAGGAGAAAAAAGAGGCATTCAAAGAAAAGTACATGGTCCCTACAGTCAAACATGGCGGAGGTTCCCTGATGTTTTGGGGTTGCTTTGCTGCCTCTGGCACTGGACTGCTTGACCGTGTGCATGGCATTATGAAGTCAGAAGACTACCAACAAATTTTGCAGCATAATTCAGGGCCCAATGTGAGAAAGCTGGGTCTACCTCAGAGGTCATGGGTCTTCCAGCAGGACAATAACCCAAAACACACTTCAAAAAGCACTAGAAAATGGTTTGAGAGAAAGCACTGGAGACTTCTAAGGTGGCCAGCAATGAGTCCAGACCTGAATCCCATAGAACAGCTGTGGAGAGATCTAAAATTGGCAGTTTGGAGAAGGCACCCTTCAAATATCAGGGACCTGGAGTAGTTTGCCAAAGAAGAATGGTCTAAAATTCCAGCAGAGCATTGTAAGAAACTCATTGATGGTTACCGGAAGCAGTCGGTCGCAGTTATTTTGGCTAAAGGTTGTGCAACCAAGTATTAGGCTGAGGGTGCCAATACTTTTGTCCGGCCCATTTTTGGAGTTTTGGGTGAAATGATCAATGTTTTGCTTTTTGCTTCATTCTCTTTTGCGTTTTTTTATTTAAGACAAATTAAATGAAGATAATAATACCAAAGAATTTGTGTTTGCAATCATTTTCAGGAAGAAACTGAATATTATCTGACAGAATTGCAGGGGTGTCAATACTTTTGGCCATGACTGTAAGTCTAAATACCGCTGTTTGAGTTTCCCCTCTGCTGTCTACATATATTAGAAAGCTTTAACCACTTAATTGCACTACCTCCAGTGGACTGTGATATACAGGGTGGGCCATTTACATGGATACACCTAAATAAAATGGGAATGGTGGTGATATCAACTTCCTGTTTGTGGCACATTAGTATATGGGAGGGGGAAAACATTTCAAGATGGGTGGTGACCATGGTGGCCATTTTGAAGCTGGCCATTTTGGATCCAACTTTATTTTTTCCAATGGGAAGAGGGTCATGTGACACATTAAACTTATTGAGAATTTCACAAGAAAAACAATGGTGTGCTTAGTTTTAACTTAACTTCATGCTTTCATGAGTTATTTACAAGTTTATGACCGCTTATAAAATGTGTTCAAAGTGCTGCCCATTGTGTTGGATTGTCAATGCAACCCTCTTCTCCCACTCTTGACACACTGATATCAACACCACCCATCTTGAAAAGTTTCCCCCCTCCAATATACTAATGTGCCACAAACTGGAAGTTGATAATAATAATAATAATAATAATAATTTTATTTCTATAGCGCCAACATATTCCGCAGCACTTTACATTATAGAGGGGACTTTTACAGACAATAGACATTACAGCATAGCATAGCAATAAAAACATAGATCAAAACAGATACCAATAGGAATGAGGCCCTGCTCGCAAGCTTACACTCTATAAGGGTGTGGTAATAGAAGGTACGCAGGATGCAGTGACGAGATGCGAGACTGATTTGTGCTTTGGATAATGACTTTTTATAAATGGAAGCCACTAGGGCTATCCTAAGCAACCAAACAAAGTAACAGCAATTGTCCTTGCAGGGACTCAGCACAAACAAACACTATTAAGGTGAACATGACTATCCCGGCAAAAGTCGGTTACTATAGGGCCGCGAGATGGCCGACTTCGGGTCCTTAGTTCTATTGTATCACTTATCTGTCCTGACATCCCTTGGTGTCTCAGATGATGTAGCTGCGGCATCGCAGCCGCTGGGCCCAGCTGCTGAAGATCTGGCGTAGTCTTTGGGCTCCCCAGCGCCCAGGAGGTGTTGGGGCACAACAGGCCCTGGTTGAGTCCTTTGATGAGGTGACCCCCTGTAAAGACAGCGGGGTTCCAGTAGGGGTTGGGGCACAACAGGCCCTGGGTGAGTCCTTTGATGAGATGACCCCCTGTAAAGACAGCGGGGTTCCGCTCGTAAGCAGGTTCAGGGAGACTCCAGTCCCCAAGCATGGGTGTGTCGCAGTTACTAGGAGTGGTGGTTGGTAGGCCGCGTGCACGCCCTGGGGCTGGGCAAAGAGTTTCTCTGTTGGCGAGGAGCAGGCCCCAACTGCCGACTACAGCGAGGTGATGGTGGCTGCGGGCAGTGATGGACAGGCCACAGCTGCGGGCTGAAGCGGGGCGGCAGCATCCGCGGGTGGCAGCGGGCAGGCCGCAACTGCGGGTTGGAGTGAAGCGCAGCGGCCGCGAGAGGCAGCAGACAGGCCGCAACGGGCTGGAGCACAGCGGCAATGGCCGCGGATTGGAGTGAAGCGGCCGTCTCTGGTTGGTAAGCTCGGCGCCTCCTCCCCGAAAGCCACTGTAAATCTCCCCTCTGTTACTGGTTTCCTCTCTGGTTACTGTTTGTCGCTCTGGCTCTCTCACGCCCCCACAGTCTCTTGCTCCGTGTCTGCCGTTCTGCCAACTGCCTCCCTTGTGCGCTCCCTGCCCCTTTTATACTCGCCCCTCTCCTTGCTGTCCTGTCACTCTCAGCCATCCACCTTCCTCCTCCGTTCCCCAGGTACAGTTCCCTTAGGAACCTAAATGGCGGCCCCCTTGGTTCCGGTCTGGAAACTCTGCGGGGGACCTCCTCCCTACAAGGGAAAAGGGGAGACACGAAAGGTGGATGGTAACAATTGCTTTTATTGTTTTTATTGTGTGGACCATCCCTAGTGTAAGAATCGGGTGTTCCTGTTGCTGCATGAACCAGGTAACAGTCTAAATATGTAACAGTACAGACACAGAGGGATATTGACTGCAAAAAGCATGTGAGAACATGATGCGAGGAACCTGGATATGGTAAAAAAATTTGAAATGAGCCACACAGGAATATTTAGGTTAGTGCGTTGAGGCGATAGGCCAGTCTGAACAATTGCATTTTTAAGGCAAGCTTAAAACTGTGGGGATTGGGGATTAATCATATTAACCTGGGTAGTGCATTCCAAAGAATCGGCGTGGCACGTGAAAAGTCTTGGAGACGGGAGTGGGAGGTTCTGATTAATAAGGATGATAACCTCAGGTCATTAGCAGAACGGAGGGCATGGGTAGGGTGATAGGCGGAGACTAAGGAGGAGATGTAGGGTGGTGCTGAGCCATGGAGTGCTTTGTGGGTGAGGGTAATAAGTTTAGACTGAATTATGGAGTGGATGGGTATCCAGTGTAAGGACTGGCACAAGGTAGAGGCATCGGTATAGCGATTGGTGAGGAATATGATCCTGGCTGCAGCATTCAGGATCGATTGGAGAGGGGAGAGTTTGGTAAGAGGGAGACTGATTAGAAAAGAGTTACAATAGTCCAGACGAGAATGAATAAGAGAAACAGTAAGAGTTTTTGAAGAGTCGAAAGTAAGAAAGGGTCGAATTCTAGAAATGTTTCTGAGGTGCAGATAACAAGAGCAAGCCAGTGATCGGATGTGGGGGGGTGAATGAAAGCTTGGAATTAAGTATGACCCCAAGACAGTGGGCATGTTGCGGGGGAGTAATGGTGGAACCACACACGGAAATGTCAATGTCGGCATAGGTAGGTTAGTAGAGGGAGGAAACACGAGGAGTTCAGTTTTTGACAGGTTTAGTTTCAGATAGAGGGAGGGCATGATGTTAGAGACAGCAGTAAGACAATCACTGGTGTTTTCCAAAAAGGCAGGCATGATATCAGGAGAAGTGTATAATTGAGTGTCATCAGCATAGAGATGGTACTGGAACTCAAATCTACTGATTGCTTGACCAATAGGGGCAGTATACAAAGAGAAGAGGAGGGGTCCTAGAACCGATCCTTGAGGAACCTGTCATGAACTCATTTTCTGCTCCACCAGTTGAGAGTTCCCCTTCCGTTCTCCCTCTGGTGGTGACAGGAGGTAGTGCGGTTGGTTTAAGTGGTAGTGATCTGCCACCTGATGAGGAAGATAATGATTGGATCTCTGGAGTATCAGACTGGATATAAGATAGCCGACGCCCTAACCGGGTGCTGGTGATTCAGTCTGCATCTCAGGTCCTGGACTTCAGCTCTCTTCCAGTCTTCTCAAGTTAAGTTTGCTTTTTGCTAATGTTCACACTTGCGCTTGTTGGTCAATTCAGTTTGTTGTGTAATCAGCCTGCTCCTGCTGGGGCTATGCTGAAATTCCACTCCTATTAATCAGTATTTGCCAATCTGCTTTTTGTCCCTTATTAGATTGTGCTCTTTTTTGCTCTGTCTCAGAATATTTCAGAGTGCTGATATAGGTTTAGAAGTCTAGTGACTTCAGGGTTAATTTTGCTATCAGAAGTGTTGGACAATATTTTTGTAGGTTGTTTTTGGCAGATTGCAGACAGTGTCTTTCCTTTTCTGTCCTTTTAGTTAGCCGGGCCCCATCGTTTGCTCAGCCTATTTTCCTGCCTTTGTTTGTACTTTCATCTTGTTTCACCGTCAATACATGTGGGGGGCTGTCTTTCCTTTGGGGTCTGCTCTGGGGCAGTTAGTTTTCCTCTTTTCCAGCTTTAGGCTTATGTCGTTCTCCGGTTGAGACGAGGCATCTAGGACCAACGTAGGAACGCTCCACGACTGCTGCTAGTTGTGCGGTTAAGATTAGGGATCTGCAATCTGCATAGTTACCAACTTCTCTGGTTTTCTGAGACTTAGCTTGTTGTCTTGTTTTTCCTCCTCGGTTTCCCATTCATAACAGGAACCCCAACAGTAAGGGGAAGATGAGAGGAGGCAGACCCAGCAAAAGATACAGTAAAAGAGCGGTCAGAGAGATAGGAGGAGAACCAAGAGAGAATGGTGTCCGTGAGGCCAATGGAACGGAGAATAGTGAGGAGGAGCTGATGATCCACAGTGTTGAATGCTGCGAAGAGATCCAAGAGAATTAGCATGGAGTAGTGACCATTAGATTTAGCTGTTAGAAGATCATTAGAGACTTTAGTGAGGGAAGTTTCAGTAGAGTGTAGAGAGCGGAAACCGGATTGTAGAGGGTCGAGGAGAGAGTTATTTGAGAGATAGCGGATAAAACGGGTGTGGACCAAACATTCCAGGACTTTAGAGATGAAGGGAAGATTGGAGACAGGTCTATAGTTAGCGGCACAGTTTTGGTCGATGGATGGTTTTTAAAGTAATGGCTGTATGATGGCATGCTTAAATGAGGAAGGAAAGATGACAGAAGAGAGAGAAGTTAAATATTTTAGTTACGTGAGTGGTGACAGCAGGGGAACGGAACTGGAGGAGATGTGATGGAATGGGGTCACTGGTGCAAGTGGAAGGGCGAGAAGATGCAAGGAGCCTGATTACTTCTTCTTCTGTGACTGGTTCAAAATCAGAGAGTGAGCTAGATGCAGTGGGGGAGGGGAGGATAGTGCATGGTATGAGGTGATTGGGAGATAATTTCCTGTTGGATATGGTCAATTTTTTTCTTTGAAATAATTAGCCAGATCGTCAGCATGGCGATCCGTGGTTGGGGCCTGCCTGCACTCTTGGGTTAAGTAGGGAATTAAAAGTGTCAAAGAGACGTTTCGGGTTATTGGATAGTGAGGTGATGAGGGAGTTGAAATAGGTTTGTTTGGAGAGGTGAAGGGCAGTGTTGTATGTTTTAAGCATAAACTTATAATGGATGAAATCTTTGGGTAGTTTGGATTTTCTCCACAGACATTCGGCGCACCTGGAGCACCGCTGTAGGAAATGTGTTTGCAGCATGTGCCATGGTTGTCGCCGTCTGTGCCTAGTTGATCTATGTATAAGAGGTGCAATTTCATCCAGGGCACTTTGAAGTGATTCATTGTAATGCTGCAGTGCAGAATCAGGACATGAGAGGGAGGAGATGGGGCCAACGATGATTGCAAGTTTTTCATAAGATTCTGGGTGTTAATGGCCTATATGTTTCTAAAAGTGTGGAAAGTGGGGGTGACCTGGGTGGGATAGCAGTTCTTGATAGAGAATGATAGAAGGTTGTGGTCAGATAGCAGGAGAGGGGAGTTTATGAAATTATCCACTGAGCAAATCCGGGAGAAGACCAAGTCGAGGGAGTTTCCATCTTCATGTGTTGGAGAGTTAGTATGCTGTGAGAGGCCAAAAGAGGAGGTTAGAAATAAAAGGTGAGAAGCAGATGGTGACAGGGAAAGGGCAATGGGAATGTTGAAGTCTCCCATGATGAGGGTGGGGATATCACAGGAGAGATAGTGTGGAAGCCAGGTGGCAAAGTGATCCAGAAACTGATGGGAAGGGCCCAGATGACGACACACCACCACTACTCACATGGAGAAGGGGACGTAGAGTCTGACAGTATGGACCTCAAAAGAAGGGAAGACAAGTGAATGTACTTGAGGGATAACCTGAAAGGTACATGTGTGTTGTGAACTCATTTTCTGGTCTGCCTCTGGTTTCTGGTGAGGGAACTGTTTGTGCTGACAGAGGAGTCGTGAGTTCTCTTTCTGGGCTCCCTCTGGTGGTGGCAGGAGGTAATGAAGCTGATCTAATTAACAGAGACCAGCCACCTGATAATGAGGACGACGATTGGACATCTGGAGTCTTAGACTGGATTTAAGACAGCCGACTCCCTATTCCCATGCTGGTGATTTTTTCCTGCCTCCTGAGGTCTTGGTTTCCAGCTCAGTTCCTGTCTTCTGAAGCTAAGTTTTCGCTGCTAATGTTCACATTTGATTTGGTTGTGTCTATTCAGTTTTTGTGTGGTCAGCCAGCCCCGGCTGGGGCTGTGCTGAATTTCCACGCTTATATTACTGTATGTGCCAGTTTGCTTTTTGTCCCTTATTAGATTGGCCTCTTTTTGCTCTGTTCTCAGAATATGCAAGAGTGCTGATATAGTGGGTGAAGTCTAGTGACTTCAGGGTTTTTTTTGCTATCAGAAGTGTTGGACATTTTTTGCAGGGTTTTTTGGTGTGAATGCAGACAGTATCTTGCCTTTCCTGTCCTTTCTAGGTAATGTTGGCCCCATCATTTGCTCAGCCTATTTTCCTACCTGTGTTTGTGCTTTCATCTTGTTTCACCATCAATACATGTGTGGGGGCTGTCTATTCCTTTGGAGTCTGCTCTGGGGCAGTTTACATTTCTCCTTTTCTTGCTTTAGGCTTATTTAGTTCTCCGGCTGTGACGAGGCGTCTAGAATCATTGTAGGTATGCTCCACGTTGTTGTGTGGTTAGGATCAGGGGTCTGCAATCCGCGTAGTTACCAACCTCTTTGGTTTTCTGTGACTTAGCTTGGTTTTGTTTTCCTCCTCGATGACCCAATCATAACAGAATCACCAGCCACCTTGCAGATTCTAGGGTACTCAAAAACAGGAAGGAATTGCTAAAAAAAAAAAAATATTTTTTTTTTCCTTTTTTTCTCTGGGGCCGTTGGAGGATTTTTCTCTAATGGAGATGAAGCAATTGTCTGATCATGTGGAGCAGCTCGCTGCTGAAGTGTGGGGAATTTCCACCTATCTCACTCAGTCACATGCTGTTGAACCAAAGATCCCTACTCCTGATGTGTTTTCTGGGGATCGGTCTAAATTTTTGCATTTTAAGAATAATCGTAAATTATTTCTTGCCTTGAAGCCTAACTCATCGGGGAGCTCTGTGCAGCAGGTTAAAATTGTCATCTCCTTGCTGCGTGGCGATCCCCATGATTGGGCTTTTTCTCTGACACCTGAAAATCCTATTCTGACTAATGTGGACGCATTTTTTCAAGCCTTGGGGTTGTTGTATGATGAACCTAATGCTGTTGATCAAGCTGAGAAAACCCTGTTGGCATTGAGCCAGGGTCAGGATTCTGCAGAGTTATACTGTCAAAAATTCTGAAAGTGGGTGGTCCTTACTGCATGGAATGATGGTGCATTGGCAGCTCTCTTTCGGAAGGGTTTATCAGAGACCGTAAAAGATGTTATGGTTGGATTTCCTGTTCCCTCTGGTCTTGATGATTCTATGTCATTAGCCATTCAAGTTGATCGGCGTTTACGTGAACGTAAAACTACATGAGAGGCATTGCCACCTTTTGAACAAACATCTGAACCAATGCAATGTGATAGGGTTTTGTCTAGGGCGCAACGTCAGGGGTTTAGAAGGCGTAATAAGCTGCGTTTTTTCTGTGGAGACGCCTCTCATACTATTTCTGTCTGCCCTAAACGAGAGAAACATTTTGCACACACATTTGCTGTGGGCAGTGTACAACCTAAGTTTCTTTTGGCAATTACTCTGATCTGCTCCTTATCCACATTTTCCGCTAAGGCTTTTGTAGATTCAGGAGCAACTTTGAATCTGATGGATTTGGACTTTCCTAAACGTTGTGGTTTTCCCATGATACCTCTGCGGACGCCTATTCCTTTGAGGGGTATTGATGCTACTCCTTTGGCGGAGAATAAACCTCAGCTTTGGACCCAGGTGATGATGCGAGTTGCCCCAGACCACCAAGAAAATTGTAAATTTTTGGTGCTGCACAATTTGCATGATACTATTGTGCTGGGTTTTCCATGGTTGCAAACTCATAATCCAGTTTTGGATTGGAAATCTGTGTCTGTGATGAGTTGGGGTTGTCAGTCTGTTCTTAGGGACACTCCTGTTTTCTCCACCTCTCCTCAGTCTCATGATATTCCTGATTATTTGGCCGATTTTTCTGATGTATTTAGTGAGAGTAAGTCTGCGTCTTTGCCTCCTCATAGGAGTTATGACTGTGCAATTGAGTTGATGCCTGGGTGTAAATTTCCCAAGGGTCGGCTTTTCAACTTATCAGTACCCGAACATGATGCTATGCGATCCTATATTAAGGAGTCATTGGAGAAGGGTCATATTAGACCATCCTCTTCACCCTTAGGTGCTGGGTTTTTTTTTGTGGCCAGGAAAGATGGTTCATTAAGACCTTGTATTGATTATCGTTCCCTTAACAAGATGACGGTTAAATATCAGTACCCGTTACCCCTGATGTCTGATTTATTCTCCAGAGTTAAAAGTACCTGCTGGTTTACTAAGCTTGACCTCAGGGGAGCGTATAATCTTATTCGCATCAAGCGCGGGGATGAATGGAAGACGGCGTTTAATACTCCGGAGGGACATTTTGAGTACCTGGTGATGCCTTTTGGGCTCACTAATGCCCCTTCTGTCTTCCAGTCCTTTATGAATTATATTTTCCGGGACTTTGTGGATAAGTTTTTGATCATCTATCTGGATGATATTTTGATCTTTTCCAGTGATTGGGATTCTCATGTGGAACATGTCTGGACTGTGTTCTGGATTTTGAGGGAGAATTCCCTGTTTGTTAAGGGATCGAAATGCCTCTTTGGTGTACAGAGGATTTCATTTTTGGGATTTATTTTGTCTCCTTCGACTATTGAAATGGACCCAGACAAGGTACAGGCCATTTATGATTGGGTTCAGCCCACTTCTTTGAAGGCTCTCGAGAAGTTTTTGGGTTTTGCTAATTTCTATCGTAAATTTATAGGTAATTTTTCAGGTATTGTCAAGCCATTGACTGATCTGACCAAGAAGGGCGCTGATGTGCTGAATTGGTCTCCAGAGGCTGTCTCAGCATTTCAGGAGCTTAGGCGGAGATTCACTTCTGCTCCGGTTTTACGGCAACCTGAAGTCTCACTTCCATTTCAGGTGGAGGTAGATGCTTCTGAGATTGGTGCAGGAGCTGTTTTGTCCCAAAAAGATCCTGTGACTTCTAGGATGAATCCCTGTGCCTTCTTTTCTCGAAAGTTCTCCCCATCTGAACGCAACTATGACGTGGGGAATCAGGAATTGTTGGCCATGAAATGGGCATTTCAAGAGTGAAGACATTGGTTGGAGGGAGCTAGACAACAAGTTGTGGTCCTCACCGACCACAAGAATATGATTTATCTGGTGTTGGCCAAACACTTGAATCCTAGACAGGCTAGGTGGGCCTTGTTTTTCATGCATTTTAACTTTGTGGTCTCTTTTGTTCCGGGCACTAAGAATGTTAAGGCAGACACCCTTTCTAGGAGTTTCTTTGCTGATTCTATTATTATGACCGAGCCTACTACCATCCTAGGTGGGGGGGTAGTTCTTTCTGCCATTTCGCCCGATTTGAGACGCGCCCTGGAGGAATTTCAGGAGGATAAATCTGAGCGTTGTCCTATGGGAAAATTGTATGTTCCTGACCAGTGGAGGAAGAGAGTGATGTCTGAAGTTCATTGCTCCACATTGGCTGGTCATCCAGGTATTTTTGGTAACAGAGACTTGGTGAGTCAGTCTTTTTGGTGGCCTGCCTTATCTTGTGATGTCAGGAATTTTGTGCAGTCCTGTGGGACTTGTTCTTGGTCTAAACCTTGTTCTCTTTCTAGTGGGTTGTTGATGCCCCTGCCGGTGCCCAAGAGGCCATGGACCCATATCTCAATGGATTTTATTTCTGATCTTCCTGTCTCTCAGAGAATGACTGTTATCTGGGTGATTTGTGATAGATTTTCTAAGATGGTCCATCTTGTACCACTCTCAAAGTTGCCATCTTCCTCAGAGTTGGTGCCCTTGTTTTTACAACAGGTGGTTCAGTTGCATGGGATTCCTGAGAACATTGTGTTGTACAGAGGAGTCCAGTTTGTTTCCAGATTCTGGAAAGCCTTTTTTTCCAATCTGGGAATTCAGATATCTTTCTACTCTGCGTTTCATCCTCAGTCCAATGGGCAGACTGAGAGAACAAACCAGACTTTGGAGTCCTATTTGAGATGTTTTATATCTGCTGATCAGGATGACTGGGTCTCATTTTTGCCCTTGGCCGAATTCGCGATAAACAATAGAGCTAGTACTGCCACTTTGATGTCGCCCTTTTTCCGTAACTTTTGGTTTCATGCTCGATTTTCTTCAGGGCAAGTGGAATCTTCGGCCTGCCCAGGTATGGACACTGTGGTAGAGAGAATGCAGCAGATTTGGGACCAAGTAGTGGATAAGTTGTCACTCTCTCAGGAAAAGGCCCAGCGGTTTTCCAACCGGCATAGGACCATTGGTCCCCGGTTTAAAGTGTGTGATATGGTTTGGTTGTCGTCCAAGAATATTTCTATGAAGGTTGCATCTCCAAAGTTCAAGCCAAGATTTATTGGACCTTATAAGATTTTGGAGATTCTTAATCCTGTTTCTTTTCGATTGGCTCTTCCAGTTATGTTTAAGATCCATAACGTTTTTCATAAATCGCTGTTGAAGAGGTTTGTTGAGCCAGTAGTTACTATGGCGGCACCTCCTGACCCTGTATTGGTTAAAGGCAATGTGGAATATGAGGTAGAGAAAATATTGGATTCTCGTTTGGTTAGATGGAGACTCCAGTATTTGGTCAAATGGAAGGGTTATGGCCAGGAGGATAATTCTTGGGTCTCTGCCTCTGACATTCATGCCAATAGATTGGTTCATGCTTTTCACCAGGCCCATCCTGATTGGCCTGGTGGCGTGGATGAGGGTTCGGTGACCCCTCCTCAAGGTGGGGGGTACTGTTGTGAACTCATTTTCTGGTCTGCCTCTGGTTTCTGGTGAGGGAACTGTTTGTGCTGACAGAGGAGTCGTGAGTTCTCTTTCTGGGCTCCCTGATAATGAGGATGATGATTGGACATCTGGAGTCTCAGACTGGATTTAAGACAGCCGACTCCCTATTCCCATGCTGGTGATTTTTTCCTGCCTCCTGAGGTCTTGGTTTCCAGCTCAGTTCCTGTCTTCTCAAGCTAAGTTTTCTCTGCTAATGTTCACATTTGATTTTGTTTTGTCTATTCAGTTTTTGTGTGGTCAGCCAGCCCCGGTAGGGACTGTGCTGAATTTCCACTTTTATGTTACTGTATGTGCCAGTTTGCTTTTTGTCCCTTATTAGATTGGCCTCTTTTTGCTCTGTTCTCAGAATATGCCAGAGTGCTGATATAGTGGGTGAAGTCTGGTGACTTTAGGGTTTTTTTTGCTATCAGAAGTGTTGGACATTTTTTGCAGGGTTTCTTGGCGTGAATGCAGACAGTATCTTTCCTTTCCTGTCCTTTCTAGTTAGTGTGGGCCCCATCGTTTGCTCAGCCTATTTTCCTACCTGTGTTTGTGCTTTCATCTTGCTTCTCCGTCAATACATGTGTGGGGGCTGTCTATTCCTTTGGGATCTGCTCTGGGGCAGTTTAGATTTCTCCTTTTCTTGCTTTAGGCTTATTTAGTCCTCCGGCTGTGACAAGGCATCTAGAATCATCATAGGTACGCTCCACGGCTGCTGTTAGTTGTGTGGTTAGGATCAGAGGTCTGCAATCCACGTAGTTACCAACCTCTCTGGTTTTCTGTGACTTAGCTTGGTTTTGTTTTCCTCCTTGGTGACCCAATCATGACACATGTGGGTGATAGGAGCAGACCAACGCCTCCACCTGCTCTGTTTTCCGATCGTGGGGTATGAGAGAAGTGTAGTCCACCATATGAAAGAGCAGCAGCAGCGGTGGTGTCTGATTGCTGGATCCAGGTTTCAGTAAGAGCCACAAGCTTAAGAGAATCAGAAAGGAAGAGGTCATGGATGAAGGAGAGTTTATTACACACTGAGCGAGAATTCCAAAGGGCACAATTGAAAGAGATAGAAGGCATGCAGGGAATATTAATAAGATTAGAGGGGTTTTTGAGTGTAGCAGTTGAGGGGTTTGACTTACTATAACATGAGGGGCCGGGGTTGGGAGACATATCTCCTGCGACTAGGAGAAGGAGGATGGAAAGAGTGAGCAGATGGTTAAGTGATTTGTGAGAGTGTCTCGTGTGTTGTATGGTGCGAGTGAATGGATCTGTGCTGTGTAGCAATGTGAAAAGAAAATGAGTGCTATACATAGGAAAGGAAAGGACAGAGGGGCAGATATGGATGGTGAAAAGCGTTAATGCAAGGGCAGTGGATGTGAGTGAATGCAGCAGCCAGGATATAAATTATACAATTGCCTATGGTATATATTTGTTGTAATCCAAATGTACAGAAAATAGATTTATTAAATTGTCTTACCTGTCTTCTGCCCTGTCTAAGTGCCATGTTATAACTGCCTGTACTTTAATAGATGTACTTCGATTACATGTGCATTAATGCCCCCTGCATAAATGCATCCCCAGGCTAGCTCTGAATTTATAGAAGGCCAGTTCTAAGATCTTCCTTTTCTTTCTTTTTCCCTCACTCATTAGCAATCAATCAAACTAAGTTAAAACAGCAGGACACAATAAATGTATTGAGCAGATAAACAAATATCACCAACAGATATCACCAACCATTCAAATTTTATTTAGGTGTATCCATATAAATGGCCCACTGTTGTGAATTCACTTTCTGGCCTGCCTCTGGTTGCTAGTGAAGGTAGTGGAGCTGGTTGTATTGACAGAGGAGTCGCGAGTTCTCTTTCCGGGCTCCCTCTGGTGGTTACAGGAGGTAAAGGAGCTGATCTAATTGACAGATGCCTGCCACCTGATAATGAGGAAGACGATTGGACATCTGGAGTCTCTGACTGGATTTAAGACTGCCGACTCCCTGCTGGTGATTTTTCCTGCCTCCTGAGGTCTTAGTTTCCAGTTCAGTCCCTGCATGCTCAAGCTAAGTGTTCTTTGCTATTGTTCACATTTGTTTTGGTTTTGTCTATTCAGTTTTGTGTGGTCAGCCAGCCCCGGCTGGGGCTGTGCTGAATTTCCATCCTTATGTTACTGTTTGTGTCAGTTTGTTTGTTGTCCCTTATTAGATTGGCCTCCTTTTGCTCTGCTTTCAGAATATGCCAGAGTGCTGATATAGTGGGAGAAGTCTAGTGACTTCAGAGTTTTTGCTATCAGAAGTGTTGGACATTTTTGCAGGGTTTTTTGCGTGATCGCAGACAGTGTCTTTCCTTTCCTGTCCTTTCTACTCAGTGTGGGCCCCATCGTTTGCTCAGCCTATTTTCCTACCTGTGTTTGTGTTTTCATCGTCTCACCAACATTATATGTTTGGGGGCTGTCTATTCCTTTGGGGTGTGCTCTGGGGCAGTTTAGATTTCCCCTTTTCTTGCTTTAGGCTTATTTAGTTCTCCGGCTGTGTCGAGGCGTCTAGAATCATCGTAGGCACGATCCATGGCTACTGCTAGTTGTGTGGATAGGATCAGGGGTCTGCAATCCACTTAGTTACCAACCTCTCTGGTTTTCTGTAGCTTAGCTTGGTCTTGTTTTCCTCCTCGGTGACTCAATCATAACAGCCCACCCTGTAATTATACTACACTATGCATGTCTTTTCTCACCTCTTGTGCATGTCTATGTTTCCCTGCATGTATGCCTAGCAGCATGCGTTTTTTAGTCTTTTTTCTATGTATGTACTATGTTTACAATAATAAAAATCTTTTTAATGGCTAAATATACTCTGTAGGTCTTTTTCCTACCTTTTTGTGTTACTGGTAGAGAATAGCTGTAAGTAACAATTTTCACCATATGTCTTACTGGATACATTCCTTTACCATTTCTGCTATTTGTAAACTGATGAAAAAGAATCTGTTTTACTTCAAGATACATCATAAAAGTCTGGTACTGTCATAATGCAGTCAAATCTTTTTTATTGGTGTGTCCTCTGAGGATGACTGTTGTGGACAAATCCCAATTCTCAGCTCTCGGTTAAACTGGAATAACAGGGTTACACCTTCTGATATCCATTAGTCACAGGTCCCTATGCAAGGCTTTCTGGCCAGTACAGACATGCATGTAAACACAATGTCTGAGGTAATTCAAGTTAATATGTATCTATTAATTACTGTTAACCACAGCCACAGTTAAAAAGTATTACTGAAACTTTTTTATAGCTTCCCATACACATTACACTAATGTCAGCTTAACCTGCTGATCTCAATGGGTTCAACAGACAGTCGAAGGCCGGAGTCGCACTAGAATGAAATACGGACGAGTGCTATGCGAGAAAAAATCTCATAGCACTCAGACCATTGTTAATCTATGGGGCAGCTCTCATCATCCATTTTTTTCTCACCTGTATTGTACATGTGAGAGAAATCGCAGCATGCTGCGATTTCCACCGTATCTCAGCCGAGACTCGCCAATTCACCCCGTAGTACGATGTACGCGGTTATTGTATACCCACACCAACTCTGCTACAAATTCTGGCCAGCGCACCTTAGGGTCCTCCTCCAATGTTCTCAACATCTTGGATGAGAGATCGATTGAATCGTTCACATGCACCATTGCCCTGAGGGTGGTAAGGCGTCATTCGAGACTTCTCAATTTGATACAAACGGTGCAACTCTTCCATTAGTCATCCTGAGAAAGAAGCACCCTGGTCTGAGTGTATTCTCTTTGGACAACCGTACACTTGAATAAAGTTCTTACAGCTGACATGAGCTGCAGATTCGGCAGTTTGGTCCCGAGTTGGAGTCACAACGGCAAATTTAGTGAAATGATCTACCATTTCTAAACAGTGTTCGCACCTTTGATGGGCTGGACCTATTGTCAGAGAGTCGATCATCAACACTTCTAATGGAGCTGAAGTCACAATTGTTTGTGTGGGGGCTCTCTGCTCCCGAGGTTTAGATAGCATGCAGCTCCTACAGTGCCGACACACTTCTCAACCGCTGTCTTCAGCAAGGGGTGATCAACCAGTTTCTGCAACCACTGAAAGGTCTTCTGGCCGAAGTGAACCCCTCTCTCATGTGCCTCTGTGGCCACTTGATACAGCAGCGCTTCAGGGATCACGACTTGCCAAGTGACGGACAGTGACAAGGCCACCCAGAGCTGCTCCAGGGCACCTAATTTCGCGTTCTCCAGGTGGGCCAATGGGTTGCGCACCAGAACTTCAGACCCAGACAGGTATTCCGCAAACTTCTCTGTCATGGCCCACACTAACAAAAACAACTCTAACTTGAACGAGCTGTAGTTGTCCGGATTCTGTTCGGAGTCAATTTGTGCTATTCCGCTCTTGGGAGAAGTGTCAGGATGTCCTCCCTCAAGTTCATGCGCCGCACGGGTACCGTTCCATCACGTACTGTAGCCAGGGTCCGGGCAACTAGGAGTCCTGATGGTAAATTCTGCATGGTAGCCAGTTCTAGTTGTACCTCAACCCTCTCCAGCGGGAGTGCAAGCTTGGACAGGTAGTGAGAGCAAACTTTGCCCCGGTGGTATGACAAGATTGGTTGTAGCCGGAATGATCACTTTTCCCAGCACCTTTCCATCATAGGAGACCTCCTGCACCTGGGCCATCTGGATTAATTGTTGAAAAATTCTTCTTTGTGGCGTCCGCGGCTCCACTGTTTCAGGAACATGTCTGGAGACTCATTAATTAGAAGGCTTCCAAACTCCTTAAGCACATTCATTCCTTGTGTGACCGTATGTCCACGTTCGGTGTCGCCTGCGGGTAACACCACCCCCTTGTGGCCCAAGTCTTTGCTGCAGACCCTAATCTGCATCCACGTCACCCCTGAGACTGAGATAGGCAGTTGATTAGCGGCCATCAACTTGATCACCAGCCACCACTCAGGCCTCTTTGCTTCAGGGAAATGTTTTCTAAAATATGTCTCTGGCATCGTAGTTACTTGAGAGCCCGTTTCTATCAGGCAGCAGACGGCCAGAAAATCAATTTCGGCCCAGACTAAGGGACACCCTGAAACTAAATTGGTGGGACTTCTGGTTCTCCTTTCTGGCTGTTCTGGCCCCGGCAGGCGTCCCCCAGCTTGGGAGCCTCCTAGTTTAAGGGGCGGTGCTGAAGCAGCCATCCTCGTTGTGGGCAAACCCGGGCCACATGTCCCAGCTCTCCGCAGAGATAATATGTAGGGGGCTCTTCCTGACTGGACACTCTTCCACCCTGTCGCAGTTCTGAGAGAGGTCTGCCCCCAAATGAACTTAGCGAGGTCACCTTCCTTTTAGTTTCGGTCAGATCTTCCCACATGACTTTGATCTCCTTCCAAAAGTCTTCCACCCATCCTGGTTCGGCGATTAAATTCACAGACACCTCCCCGCTCCGGACCTTCGCCGCCGGGACTGTGACCCCCTGCTCCTGCTCATGCGCATGCGCCTCACCTCCAACCTCTGTGAAGGTCATGCGTAGGTTCACTCACAAGCGCTCTTACAGGACCTGTTATAACAGCGCATCTCTCATCCTGGTCACTAACTGGTCTCGAAGCACTATGTCCATCGGCCCTACTCCCACACCGTCTTTTCCAACTATGGCAGTGTGAATCTCTTGTAATACATTCTTGTACTGTGTCACCGTCTCCCCCTCTCTTTGAACCCGGCTAAATAGCCGCATGTGCAATTCCCCTACATCTGTGGGGTCCCCATGAGTCTTCTCCAGTATGCGCAATACTTTGTCAAATGTATCCCGTTCTCGAGGGGGTCGCAGCATAACTGAATCCCACGCCTCTCCCTCCATAGCCATCATGGCGATCTCTGCCTGCAGGGTTGGAACCATAGGGTGCATTCTCATCATCCCTCTAATACGCTCAGTCCAGCTCCATATCATGGTGTTATTCCCATTGAACTTCGGAAGATTGTTTAACATTGACCCCAGGGAGATACTAGACCTAGGGCCCTCCCCAGATTCTTGGTCTGCCTCATCCGTATGGGTAGACTGCATCCTGCCGACTACAATGAAAAGATCCAGCTCACCAGAAACAGCATCCTGACATCGGAGCACAAGACTGCTGTGTCAAAGCGCTTGATTTAAAACAATAAAGAAAGGAATGTCCAGCTCCACGATGTAGTGAATACATAAATCCTTTAATTCACTTAGTCACTTCAAAGGTGAGGTTAAAAGGCCAGCATAGAAAAACAAGGCTTGTGTTCTCAATGCGTTTCTGGTGACTTTGCACCCTAAGGGTACCGTTACACCTAGCGACTCACCAGCGATCCCGACCAGCGATATGACGCGGTCAGGATCGCTGGTGAATCGCTGGGTGGTCGCTAGTGAGCTGCCACTCAGGCAGATCTCACCAGCGACATCGCAGGGGACAGGGATCGCTACTTACCTGTCAGACGTGGCGATCCTGCGTACTCCCGCCCGGCTCCATGCGTCGCTCGTCGTCACAGCAGGAAGCGCCGCAGGAAGTGGATGACGAGGAATGGTCCAGCAGCTTCTCGCGCGATCAGCGATAACCAGCGGGGAAGCCAGTTGGAGGTAAGTATCACATGCAGCGATATCGCTAGTAATATCGCTGTAACGTCACAAAATAGGTGACTTTACAGCGATATTGCTAGCGATATCGCAGTGTGTAACGGGGGCTTAAGTCACCCATGTTTTAAATCCTCCCGTCTACGCCAAGTATAAGATACAGCAGGAGCGCGTGGGATGCAGTAATGGACCGGAGACAGAGCAAGGGTTAAAGGGGGTTTAATATTACAGTGGATACTCCACACAGGGAGAAGTGGGGAAAGGGCTTACTTCAGCATTGGTATTATAACTAAGAAAAACAGGTTTAGGCAAATAAGGCAAGCAGTTCGGAAGTAATAAACTTATCAAACCAGCAACTTCAGCAATTGAAGTCCTGGGTGTAAACGTTGGCGCCAAGGCCATGGTGCGTATGGGGTCCGGTGTAGTCCTGGAGTAGATGGCATCCTGGATCCTGGCGACGGCAGTGATTCCTCATGGTCCTGGCGACGGTCCCGGGTCCAGAAGATGAGGGGACGGAGAGGTTAAAGTCTCTATCCTGGGGTGAGTTTATCACTGTATGCGGACTTATCAGGGCATAGTTCAAAACAGGTCACCTGGATATCCTGCCGGTATAAGCACATGTCTACGTTCCTCCCAAGGGCCTTATGACTCACGGTCAGCGGTTTCAGCGGCGTTAGTGGTAGCAGCGGTAACAGCGGTGTCGGCGGACACGAGACAAGTGTCTGTCGACAGTCTCTGGTCATGGCGCAGTGGCCCCTCAGGCTTGGGCTTGCTCCGATGTGATGCTCCGAGGTCGGAGCACTCACACTGTTCACCTGCGCCCTGCGTGTTCCCGCCAAGACTACCTTGTTTCCCATGCGCCACGCCCCTTTGTCACTGAGTGCAAAAGCTGGTCCGTGGCCTTAAGCTTTCACCCGTGCAACAAAGGTGTCAGCTCTGACAGTTCTGGATCCATCATGGAAAAGATACGCCTGACCTGGTTCTTCTCCTTACATAAGTCCCAAAGTATGTTGAAGCAAGCTGAGGCATCATACTGCATTGAGGCATTGTGGGGAAATTGTATTGTATTTGAGTCACTGT
This sequence comes from Dendrobates tinctorius, assembly GCF_039654945.1. Taxonomy (NCBI): domain Eukaryota; kingdom Metazoa; phylum Chordata; class Amphibia; order Anura; family Dendrobatidae; genus Dendrobates; species Dendrobates tinctorius. The sequence goes on along the minus strand of NW_027361679.1, from coordinate 48,311,354 downwards.
GGGGGTATCATAGTGTGTTGGGGCACTGTTGGGAAATTGTACTGTAATGGGGTCATTGTGGGGGTATCATACAGTGTTTGGGTGTAACAAGGTGGCATGGGGTGGTAGTCTTGGGTGAGTCCACTAAGGCACAGTCAGCGAGCACCCCGGACCCTTGCAAAAAATAGACAGGACAGATGCAGCCCCAGGCAATTTACCTCTTCTCCACAGTCACTGCAGCATGGGCAATCAGGATCCAGGAACACAGTTGTAATCCAACAGGGAAACAATTTATTGCAGAATACAAGAATTAGAGAAAGTGAATGCAGTAAATCGGGTGTAACTTCCTGCTCTTTTCCTAGCACCCTTCTCTGCTGTATCTTTGGCAGCAACAGCGACAGCAACGGTAATATTGGCAGTCCATAAGCCGATGTCTGGAAACTTATAGTCCTCGGCAGGGCACTTATGTAGTTGGGGTGCCCACTTCACTGCCCATGAGTCTGGTGCAGCAGTCCCTGTCCCCTCCAGGGGGTCTGACAAGCTCTCACCCACTGCTGAGCACCCACCCTGGGCAAGCTTGCCTGGGCACTGACTGAGGAACAGGAACTTCCTGCTCCTTTTGGAACTGTTAACCCAATCCCTTCTGTCCCTGCCTCTAACATGTGAATAGCAAACATAGTAGGTACATCACATTTCTCAGTACATGTTAATAACAGTGGAAAACACAGAAAAGATCACAGCACATACACTACAGGATAATACACATCAACAGGTTACATACAGGGGGACTACACACAGTAAAGGGGAGAGGGGAGGCAACGAAGTGCTCCGCCACTTCCTTACACCCCTCCCTCCTAAAAACATGGTCGTCCTCGACCGTCAGGGCCTATACAAAAAAAAAATGCAACGTCCTTTAAAAGGTATACAGTCTTCATCTGTTATTGCCAGCGGACCAAATGTGACTTAACTAGACTACCACATTCCAGTTAAGATGGTCCATAAAACTTCACAGTCCTTAAGGCATGCTTAGTCCCTTAAAGTGGCCCAATGTCCAAGTAACACCGGTGCACCTGATTCAGACCTGGCTCGCTCCTCGGGTCTCCTACACACAGGTTTCTCCCTCCCTCCTTTTAGTAGAACACAGGCTTTTAGACGTTGGTAAGCTGCACTCAACATTGGGCCAGTCCAGGGGTAGAAATGGGTGCAGAGTCCAAGGGTAATACAATACAGTTCTTAGGCAGCCACACACACAAGGCCCACTGCAGTCAACCCACGTAGATTACAGACCAATGGTCCAGCAGGGGAGGTGCAACAGGCGCAATTGCAAATGGGGAAGAGGGGAAAGAGAAATTTTGGTCCATTTGTGACCGCATCGGCGACTACTGACGCCTCAGTACTTTGGTGCCATACAGGGCTCACTGCCCTCTCAGGGACGGGGAACAGTCCCTTTTACTTTTCCTGCAGCGCAACTAGCACAACTCACTTTTTTTTATTTTAAAGGAGCCGCTTCAGTCTATGTTTCAAGCAACACTTATTGTTGCTCCTGGTGGGGTCCTTAGTCCACAGTCCAATGGGGGTAGTAATACCAGCAATGGCCAGTGTAGTGTCCTCAGATGGGGTCCAAGTTTAGCGATCCGTCTTCTGGCAGTAGCGGTCGGTCTCCGGTTTTACCCCCTGAGCCCCCTAGTCCATAAGCCCATGCAATCAAAGCGTGAAAAGCTGCAGTAGTCTCTGTATCAACCTTGGGGTGCTGTGTGCTAGCCAGCAAAGGAAACGGCACTTCACTGTCCTGTAACCAGCCCACACTTCTCTGCACATGGGCGATCTTATGCAGAGCCGGGTGCATGGTGCTTCCCACACTCACTGTCCCGCAGGAGCGCTCAGGAGATCTTGGTCGCAGTACATCATGGCATTGCTGCTTGGAGCTGAGAGCACCCTTCTTCCTGCACTGCACTCTTCCTGATGGTGGGAAACTGCTGGCTGTTTCACTCGCTTTCTGCTCTGTCCTGCATCTTCTTTGGAATGAAATTCTTGGACTTTAAGTGCGCTGCCAGACAAATTTCATATCCAAATCAGGTTGATGAATTAACCCTTTATTTCCAACGCGTTTCGAAGTTCATAATACTTCTTCCTCAGGGGATGAACAAGTCTGTCCTGCATCTTAACACACCCCCTCCTTCCAGGTCATGGGGTTTGTCCGGTCCCCTATTCCTACCCCCGGGCAACACGGGACACAGCGCCGACAGTTCCAGACTCAGCTCAGCGCAGGTACCCGCCACCTGGTCTTCTTCCTTACATGGGCACTGTGTGGACATTAAACTGTGTTGGATGCACTGTGAGGGCATTATACTGTGTTAGGGCACAATGGTGGCATCATATTTTCCTGCGGTCATCGTACTGTATTAAGGTGTATCATGCAGCATGTGTTAATGGTAAGGGTATCATAGTGGGTGCTAACACTATGTAGCTTCAGTAAGGGCACTAGTTTTGCAGATTTTTTTCTTAGGAGTGAGAGAGAAGGGGAGCCTAAGGCTACTTTCACACTTCAGTTTTTTGATGTCAGTCACAATCCTCTCAGCTCGACGAATCAACAGATCCTTCACAGATTGTGAAAAACTGATGCGACGGATCCGTTTTTTCGCCAGATCTGACTGCCCTATCTGGCAGGTTTATATACATTTGGGGCTGTGGATATTGGAGCATACTCCATATTGACGGACAGTGATGGATCCGGCATTCATAGGCTTCCATTCTAGTAAACGACAGACGGCGCTGGATCCGTCGCTGTCCGACTTTTTGACGGAGACTAAAAACGTTCCTATGTCCGTTGTCTCCGGCCGACGGACAAAGAATTTCCGACGGATCCGGCGAACAACGGATGAAATGTGCGGCCATCAGTCAGAATCCGTCGCTAATACAAGTCTATGAGAAAAAAATGGATCCGGCGGCATCAGTCGCCGGATCCGTTTTTTTCAAAATTTGATGGATTGCGACTGATGGCAAAAAACTGAAATGTGAAGGAGGCCTAATACTCACTTTGATGTTCATAGTGAAAACAGCCATGTCACCTCACCATTATACATACCATTATATATTTTGTTTTAACATACAGTTGTGGCCAAAAGTATTGACACCCATGCAATTCAGTCAGATAATACTCAGTTTCTTCCTGAAAATGATTGCAAACACAAATTCTTTGGTATTATTATCTTCATTTAATTTGTCTTAAATGAAAAAACACAAAAGAGAATGAAGCAAAAAGCAAAACATTGATCATTTCACACAAAACTCCAAAAATGGGCCAGACAAAAGTATTGGCACCCTCAGCCTAATACTTGGTTGCACAACCTTTAGCCAAAATAACTGCAACCAACCACTTCCCGTAACCATCAATGAGTTTCTTACAATGCTCTGCTGGAATTTTAGACCATTCTTCTTTGGCAAACTGCTCCAGGTCCCTGATATTAGAAGGGTGCCTTCTCCAAACTGCCATTTTTAGATCTCTCCACAGGTGTTCTATGGGATTCAGGTCTGGACTCATTGCTGGCCACCTTAGAAGTCTCCAGTGCTTTCTCTCAAACCATTTTCTAGTGCTTTTTGAAGTGTGTTTTGGGTCATTGTCCTGCTGGAAACCCCATGATCTCTGAGGGAGACCCAGCTTTCTCACACTGGGCCCTACATTATGCTGCAAAATTTGTTGGTAGTCTTCTGACTTCATAATGTCATGCACACGGTCAAGCAGTCCAGTGCCAGAGGCAGCAAAGCAACCCCAAAACATCAGGGAATCTCCGCCATGTTTGACTGTAGGGACCGTGTTCTTTCTTTGCCTCTTTTTTCCTCCTGTAAACTTTATGTTGATGCCTTTGCCCAAAAAGCTCTACTTTTGTCTCATCTGACCAGAGAACATTCTTCCAAAACATTTCAGGCTTTTTCAGGTAAGTTTTGGCAAACTCCAGCCTGGCTTTTTTATGTCTCGGGGTAAGAAGTGGGGTCTTCCTGGGTCTCCTACCATACAGTCCCTTTTCATTCAGACGCCGACGGATAGTACGGGTTGACACTGTTGTACCCTCGGACTGCAGGGCAGCTTGAACTTGTTTGGATGTTAGTCGAGGTTCTTTATCCAACATCCACACAATCTTGCGTTGAAATCTCTTGTCAATTTTTCTTTTCCGTCCACATCTAGGGAGGTTAGCCAAAGTGCCATGGGCTTTAAACTTCTTGATGACACTGCGCATGGTAGACACAGGAACATTCAGGTCTTTGGAGATGGACTTGTAGCCTTGAGATTGCTCATGCTTCCTCACAATTTGGTTTCTCAAGTCCTCAGACAGTTCTTTGGTCTTCTTTCTTTTCTCCATGCTCAATGTGGTACACACAAGGACACAGGACAGAGGTTGAGTCAACTTTAATCCATGTCAACTGGCTGCAAGTGTGAATTAGTTATTGCCAACACCTGTTAGGTGCCACAGGTAAGTTACAGGTGCTGTTAATTACACAAATTAGAGAAGCATCACATGATTTTTCGAACAGTGCCAATACTTTTGTCCACCCTCTTTTTTATGTTTGGTGTGGAATTATATCCAATTTGGCTTTAGGACAATTCTTTTTGTGTTTTTTCATTTAAGACAAATTAAATGAAGATAATAATACCAAAGAATTTGTGTTTGCAATCATTTTCAGGAAGAAACTGAGTATTATCTGACAGAATTGCAGGGGTGGCCACAACTGTACTTATACTTGTAAGTTGTTTAAGAGTAAAGGTGCCCATATACCTTTAATAGCTATTAACCAAACCACATGAGAGGCTCCAATTCAGGTGCTTCACCATTGCTCTTCTGAATGCCCTGATGCATTGGCAATTGGTATAATGGTGCTTAAGGTTAATGTCAGCTGTGATGTGTCCAAAAACATAGCTGACATAAAGCCCTGGTGCTAGTTATGGAGATATGCAGCGTGACCCAGAACGTCTAAAGAGAGGTATCATTACTTATGTCACCACTCTTCAGAGTCGCTGGGTCTTGTGTAAGGGTCGGCCAGGACTATAGTGATGGCCATAGAGCATCAGTGTCCAGGCCTACCCTTACAAAAAAATACAATTCACTCTATGGCGTACCTGCGTCTCCAGACTCGGGTCCCCCTGGGCACTTCCCAAGCGGCGATGGTCCCTCTCCAAGGTGACTCCCAGTAAATGAGACACAGTCCATGTTAACTTGAATGGTTTCTTTTTTTACAAGTTCACAAAAAATATCCACAGTTGGTGCAACATAGGTTACACATTCATGTTTACTTGCTTCCTCAGCTTTCTCTACATTGCTGACGCATCTATACGGCACATGCCCGGACCGTCTTAGACTGCTTTCCAGCTTCTTCCTGGTCTAACCTCACCATGATGACAATTCATTCTGCCTGTTTTGCCCCAGACGTGAAATCATCAGCCATCTGGTTTGGTTGCTTCTGGAAAAGCATCCGAACCGTCTGTACCGCTCCCTTCAAAGCTACAGCATCCTTCTGTTCCTCACTCCGTCTGATTCCCGACCTAAGAGCCTCTGCCCTGGCTACGAGTCACCACATCTTCTCTACTGCTTTGGTCCACTAACCTGATGCCCAATAACCATGGATAACTTGGACTGTTGCTGCTTAACGTTGTGTGGCTGCTGATCCGTCCTGGGCCTATAGCCCATGTGGACACTTCGGGCACCCCGGCCCCGTCTCAACTAACTTCCTTCTAACTTAGCCTTAACTCCTGGCAGTCCCTCCTATACTTAACCCTATCCTGCTACAAATTCTAAATACTAAAGTGCCCCCTCTAGTGTCCTAAGGGTGCACTATGCTTTCCCTATTCTGTAAATAGCAAACCTGGTCATGCACCAAATACTATCACAACTATGTGTAAATAAAAGCAACAATGTCAATAGATCATAAATACAAACAAATGGTAATACCCTGAAAGGTGTTGTAGTGCCATTCCATATGTGTGGTAATACTTTTGAACATGTAGCAGTACCATTTAGCAATGAGTAATAAATAAAACGTTGAATATCTTACTTACATTTTACTGTTGCAACCATACTCCTCGCAGAGAGGCAAAGAAAGATAGACTATTTACACATTCAAGTATAAATTGGCCCAATGTGAGCCAAGTCCAATAAACAACGCAGCACCGTCCGTGTTGCACCAAAATGGGTCCTGATTCACAGTTCTCCAGGTGTAATAACTTCTTTAAAAAAGAGAGACCCGCATTTTGGGTCCACATTGCTTTACGACGTGCTCCCCCCTTCCCTTAACCCATTAATGACCGCCTATATGCCTTTTACCAGCGGTAGTTAAGGGTACTTAAACCACAGCACTGCTAATTAACGGCGCTGTGGAAAAAGTGTATAGCGCCCCCAGAGTCGGATTTTCTCTGGGGTCTCGGCTGCTGGGGGTAGCCGAGACCCCAGAGAACATGATTTGGGTCGGTTGGGTCGGTTTTTACCGACCCCGCTTTTGTGATCGCCATTATTAACTGTATAATGGCGACCGCAAAAAAAATTCCGACTTGCCATTTAATTTCTCTCTCCTCTGATGTGATCGCACATCAGAGGAGAGAGAAATAGGGTCCTCGATCCCCCCGGTAGACTCCCCGGTGGTCCTCGGCCCACGTGAGTCCCTTCCATGGGCGCCGCCATCTTCCAGTTAGAAAATGGCGGGCGCATGCGCAGTGTGCCCGCCGAGATCTGCCGGCTGGCAGATTTCATTCATTGAACATACATTTTGATCACTGTGGTAAACCCTATCACAGTGATCAAAATATAAAAAATTGTAAATAATCCCCCTCTTTATCACCTCCTTAGTTAGGGAAATATAATGAAAGAAAGAAAATATATTTATTTTCATTTTTCCAATAGGGTTAGGGTTAGAATTAGGATTAGGGTTAGGGTTGGAATTAGGGTTAGGATTAGGTCTGGGATTAGGGTTAGGGTTGGGATTAGGGTTAGGGGTGTGTTGGGGTTAGGGTTGGAGCTAGAATTGAGGGGTTTCCATTGTTTAGGCACATCAGGGAGTCTCCAAACGCGACATGGCGCCACCATTGATTCCAGCCAATTTTGCGTTCAAAAAGTCCAATGGTGCTCCCTCCCTTCCGAGCCCAGACTTGTGCCCAAACAGTGTGTTACACTGCTGAAGACAGGAGCAAGAGTGAACCCACTGGACCGTGACGTCGAACCCTCCCCGAGCGAGCGCACCAGGTGGACCGACCCCTCTACAGGGACCGTTTGGGAGCAGGCTCAAGGAGTTCAAACGTCACGGCAGCCAGGACCAGGGGTCGGCTCGAGAGGATGAGCAGCTGATGAGCGGTGGGAATTCCAGAGAGATGTCCGGGATAACCAGAGTCCATAGGATGGAGAGAGAGTTGCTGAAGGAACGAGGGAGGACAACAAACCTAGCGGAGGCAGGAGGACAGCAGACTGCAAAAGGAAACAAGACACAGAAGGGTTAGCAGAGGCTCAAGCAGCAGAGACACGGGAACCAGGAGAGCGAGCTGGAGCAAGGGACTAGCAGAAGCGAGCAGGGCCTGGACGAAGCGAGAACTGACTCGACAGTCAGGCTCCTCCCCTAAGGGAGGGCGACCTGAAATACCTAGTGGTAGCCCCTGATTGGCCAGGAGGTGGGTCCGGGTCAGGTCATGCTGGCGGGCGTCCGTACTGCAGGGACGCGTGGTCTGACACCCTGGCGTGTGCACAGAGGCACAGTGCGCGTGGCCGAGGGCAGAGGAGGAGAGCGCCGGGAAGCTGCCCGCCGGAAAGGAGGAAGACCGGAGGCGCGCGCCGGAGCAGAGAGGAAGGAGGAACCCAGGCCGGAGGGAGAAGTGGCGGCGGGACCAGCGGTGAGTATCAAGGCAGCAGCGGCAGCGGGATCAGCCGCGGCGGTGCTGACACAGTGGTTTACCCCAACATATGGGGCATCAGCATACTCAGGACAAATTGCACACCAACTTTGGGGGTTTAATTTCTTCCGTTACACTTGGGAAAATAAAAAAATTGTGGGCTAAAAAAAAATCATTTTTGTGAAAAAAAAATGCGTCACAAACTTCTATGAAGCACTTGGGGGTTCAAAATTCTCACCACACATCTAGATAAGCTCCTTGGGGAGTCTAGTTTACAAAATGGTGTCACTTATGGGGGGTTTCTACTGTTTGGGCACATCAGGGGCTCTGCAAATGAAACATGACGCCCGCAGAACATTCCATCAAAGTCTGCTTTCCAAAATGGCGCTCCTCTTCTGAGCTCTGCCATGCGCCCAAACAATGGACCACCCCACATATGGGGTATCAGCGTACTCAGGACAAATTGCACAACAACTGTTGGCGTCTTATTTCTTTTGTTAGCCTTGAGAAAATAAAAAAAAATGGTGGGCTAAAAAATCATTTTTGAGGAAAAAAAAGATTTTTTATTTTCACTGATCTGCGTTATAAACTTCTGTGAAGCACTTGGGGGTTCAAAGTGCTCACCACACAGTTTCTTAAGGGGTCTAGTATCCTAAATGGTGTCACTTGTGTTTTTTTTTCACTGTTTAGGCACATCAGGGGCTCTCCAAATGCAACATGATGTCCAATCTGAATTCCAGCCAATTTTGCGTTGAAAAAGTCAAACAGTGCTCCTTCCATTTCGACATCTGCTATGCGCTGAAACAGTGGTTTATCCCCACATATTGGATATTAGAGTACTCAGGACAAATTGCACAACAACTATTGGGGTCCAATTTCTCCTGTTACCCTTGGTAAAATAAAAAAAATTGGATTTGAAGTAATTTCTTTGTAAAAAAAAGTTTAATGTTCATTTTTTTAAACATTTCAAAAATTCTATGACGCACCTGAAGGGTTAATAAACTTCTTGAATGTGGTTTTGAGCACCTTGAGGGATGCAGTTTTTAAAATGTTGTCACTTTTGGGTATTGTTTCTCATATAGACCCCTCAAAGTGACTTCAAATGTGATGTGCAGGGCCGCCAGGACTGCTGTATGGGGCCCGGTGAACAGCAGTACAGAAGGGGGCCCACAGGTCAGGGGCCCTGCTCCTGTGCTTCTAGTCATCGGGCCCCAAATGCTGTGCACTGCGGCCGAAGCGTTGAAGGACCTGTGGTGACGTCATCGTCATGTGATCAGGGGGCGGAGCTGATCACAGGCCTTCACCATTGATCAGCTTCGCCTTCTGATCATATGACAATGACATCACCACAGGTCCTTCAGCTGAGCTCACACAGCAGCTGCATCTTTGCCACAGGAGCGGGGCCAGGTAAGAAGAAAGTTTTTTTTTATTTAATTATTGAAAGCGGCCAATATGTTTCCCTGGCAGGATGGAGACAAACATGGACCATGCGAGTTGGGCAGGATTGGAGACAGACTGGGGGCAGGATGGAGATGGGGCATGATTGGAGACACGAGGGCAGGATTGGCGATACATGGGGCATGATTGGAGATACAGGGGGCAGGATTGGAGATACAGGGGGCATGATTTCAGACACTGGGGGAATAATTGGAGATACTGGGGGCATGATTGGAGATACAGGGGACAGGATTGGAGACACAGGGGGCATGGTTGCAGACACTGGGGGCAGGATTGGAGACACTTGGAGCATGATTGGAGATACTGGGGGCATGATTGGAGATGCTGGGGGCATGTTTGGAGATACAGAGGGCATGATTGGAGGCACAGGAGGCATAATTGGAGATACGAGGCATGATTGGAGACACAGGGGGCAGAATAGAGATACGGGGCATGATTGGAGACACAAATGTGTGAAAAAAGCTTGAGGGCATTGCGAATGATCTATGGGGGACTGCAGTCCACACACCTCGAGAAACAGACCAAGAGGAAGAAAAGAAGTGTGTATAATGGATGCGATCAACCCCAAAATGAGCATAAAAATATTAACCATGATATATCAATTTTTATTGTTTAGCATACAAAAAACACAAGTGACAAGAATACAATTAAAAACAATTAAAAAGGCCATACAAAATTGGCCATTAATGACACTCCAAGAAAACAGGTTCTAAGGTAGGAACCTGATATGTGCCCCCTCCAGTATGCTTGGGCAGAAACCTATAAATAAATTTCCATAAATGCAAACATGAAAAAGACCTATATAACCATGTATTGGATAGGGTAATGAACATGAAAAAGCATTAGAAAACACCAAGCATTTAATATGTGTATACTAGTGTTGAGCATTCCGATACCGCAAGTATCGGGTATCGGCCGATACTTGCTGTATCGGAATTCCGATACCGACTTCCGATATTTTTTCAATATCGGAAGTCGGCATCGGAATCGGAAGTTCAAAGTTGATTGACAGCCTGACGTCATCATGATGCGCGGTGTGTGCGCATCATGATGCGCCGTCATTTCGGGCCTTCTGGGGGTCTCTGCCGGCCTGCCGGGGGGCTGTGTGGACTGCCCGGGGTCTGTACCGGCCTGCCGGGGGGCTGTGCCGGCCTGCCGGTGGTCTGTGCACCCTGTGGGGGTCTGTACCGGCCTGCCGGGGGGCTGTGCCGGCCTGCCGGTGGTCTGTGCACCCTGTGGGGGTCTGTACCGGCCTGCCGGGGGGCTGTGCCGGCCTGCCGGGGGGCTGTGCTGATGTCCGGGGGTCTGTGCAAGCATCGTCCGATGGGACTACAAGTCCCATCTGGCGATGCCTGCTACCATGACAGTGATTGACACATTAGCCGATGATGGGACAGTAGTAGTCCCATCATCCGGCTAATGTGTTAAATGTTAAAAAAAAAAAAAAAAAAATACTACATACATACTACATGCATGCTACATACATACTACATACATACCACATACATACTACATACATACTACATACATACCACATACATACCACATATATACCACATACATACTACATACATACTACATACATACTACATACATAACACATATATACTACATGCATGCTACATACATACTACATGTTACATATATACTACATACATACTACATACATACATACTACATATGTACTACATGCATGCTACATACATACTACATGCTACATACATACTACATATATACTACATACATACTACATGCATGCTACATACATACTACATGCTACATACATACCACATACATACTACATACATACTACATACATACTACATGCATGCTACATACATACTACATGCTACATACATACTACATATATACTACATGCATGCTACATACATACTACATGCTACATACATACTACATATATACTACATGCATGCTACATACATACTACATGCTACATACATACTACATATATACTACATACATACTACATACATACTACATGCATGCTACATACATACTACATGCTACATACATACCACATACATACTACATACATACTACATACATACTACATGCATGCTACATACATACTACATGCTACATACATACTACATATATACTACATGCATGCTACATACATACAGCATGCTACATACATACTACATATATACTACATGCATGCTACATACATACTACATGCTACATACTACATATATACTACATACATACTACATACATACTACATGCATGCTACATACATACTACATGCTACATACATACCACATACATACTACATACATACTACATGCTACATACATACTACATATATACTACATGCATGCTACATACATACTGCATGCTACATGCATGCTACATACATACTACATACATACTACATGCTACATACATACCACATATATACTACATACATACTACATACAATACATTCATACAATACATACATAGACATACAGTACATATAACATAGAGTAACATACTTACCAATACTTGTCACATTGTTCCCCGAAGCCATTGTCTTTTACGGAATAAATATTAACATAACAAACCACAAAAATACTCACCCACGATCCGAAGCAGTCCACGAGTGTGTCCCACGACGATCTTGGGTAGAGAACTGCAGCATCAGCTGTTGCTGCCGTTCTCTACGGGCTGCAGGAATCCAATGACGGAAGGTAGGTATCCTTCCGCACTGTATTCCTCCGCCACTTTAAAAAAAAAAAAGTCCCTAGTCTCACTTTATGCCATTGCTGTGTGGGAAATTCCCACACAGCAATGGCATAAAGTGAGACTAGGGACTTTTTTTTTTTTAAGTGGCGGAGGAATACAGTGCGGAAGGATACCTACCTTCCGTCATTGGATTCCTGCAGCCCGTAGAGAACGGCAGCAACAGCTGATGCTGCAGTTCTCTACCCAAGATCGTCGTGGGACACACTCGTGGACTGCTTCGGATTGTGGGTGAGTATTTTTGTGGTTTGTTATGTTAATATTTATTCTGTAAAAGACAATGGCTTCGGGGAACAATGTGACAAGTATTGGTAAGTATGTTACTCTATGTTATATGTACTGTATGTCTATGTATGTATTGTATGAATGTATTGTATGTAGTATGTATGTAGTATATATGTGGTATGTATGTAGTATGTATGTAGTATGTATGTGGTATGTATGTAGCATGCATGTAGTATGTATGTAGTATGTATGTGGTATGTATGTAGCATGCAGTATGTATGTAGCATGCATGTAGTATATATGTAGTATATATGTAGCATGTAGTATGTATGTAGTATGTATGTGGTATGTATGTAGCATGTAGTATGTATGTAGCATGCATGTAGTATGTATGTAGTATGTATGTAGTATGTATGTAGCATGTAGTATGTATGTAGTATGTATGTAGCATATATGTAGTATGTATGTAGCATGTAGTATATATGTAGCATGTAGTATGTATGTAGTATGTATGTGGTATGTATGTAGCATGTAGTATGTATGTAGCATGCAGTATGTATGTAGTATATATGTAGTATGTATGTAGCATGTAGTATATATGTAGTATGCATGTTGCATGCATGTAGTATATATGTAGTATGTATGTTGCATGTAGTATATATGTAGTATGTATGTTGTATGTAGTATATATGTAGTATGCATGTTGCATGTAGTATATATGTAGTATGAATGTAGCATGTATGTAGTATGTAGTATGAATGTAGCATGTATGTAGTATGCATGTTGTATGTATGTAGCATGTATGTAGCATGTAATTTTTTTTTATTTTTTTTACATTCAACACATTAGCCGGATGATGGGACTACTACTGTCCCATCATTGGCTAATGTGTCAATCACTGTCATGGTAGCAGGCATCGCCCGATGGGACTTGTAGTCCCATCGGACGATGCCTGCACAGACCCCCGAAGCCGGCACAGCCCCCCGGAGCCTGCACAGCCCCCCGGCAGGCCGGCACAGCCCCCCCGGCAGGCCGGCACAGCCCCCCGGAGCCTGCACAGCCCCCCGGCAGGCCGGCACAGCCCCCCGGCAGGCCGGCACAGCCCACCGGAGCCTGCACAGACCCCCGGCAGGCCGGCACAGACCACCGGAGCCTGCACAGACCCCCTGGCAGGCCGGCACAGCCCCCCGAAAGGCCCGTACAGACCCCAGAGAGGCTGTACAAGGGAAAAACAGGATTTTTCTTATTCCGATACCGGAAGTCCCATAGACTTGAATGGGACTTCCGGTATCGGAATCGGCGATACCGATACTTTTTTTTAAGATCGGCCGATCCATTCCGATCCGATACTTTGAAGTATCGGACGGTATCGCTCAACTCTAGTGTATACCAAAAATACCCTGATGGCAAAAAAGATCACGAAGTGACCATGAATGTAAAGAACCCTTTGTTACGTGTTACAGAACCACTCAGCACCCAGAATATGTTGTGCAGTTATATGTATGTATAAGAGGTTCTATGTGAGATGCATGTCCCTAATGCATCAGCCCACAAGCTGCGCCCCTGGGCAGAGGGGACACGATATTCTCCTTTTGTCCGCCCTCCCCCCACCTTTGTAATTCCCACAGTAAACATCAGCAGGCTCCGGCCACCTGCAGCTTTTGTAATGCATGTCTGGCCTGCCGCTTTTCTATTGGCCTGCCCTCTGTATCTGTATGATATTGTCACGTTTCCGCCAGACTTAGGGCCTGCTGTTCCGGTCGCGGCCTCTAGGAGGCGCCGGACCGCCACTTTATCGTCAGACTCAGGGACGGCTGTTCCTGCCTCGGCCACTGGACAGGGCCGTGGTTCTGTCACGTCAGGCTCAGAGCCTACTGTCCCGGCTTTAGCCTCTAGGAGGCGCCGGTCTGTCACGTCGCCGTTAAATTTTGGGTCTGCTGCTCCTGTCGCGGTCACTAGGAGGCGCCATGGCTCGCCCGGGAGTTATGGTGCTGACAGAGTAAGGGCACCTGCGCAGGCATCTGGTGGATGCAGGCTCCACCCCTCTGTCAGTCATCAAGAGGTTACTGCATCTCCATCTGGCCTGGTCCTGGGGGCGGTACTGATGACATCATCAGTCCAGGAACCTATGAGGGGCAACCTGATCCCTGAAATACCTTGGGACTGGTCTTGCAAGCCGCCGGATATATTCTTGGTTCCCCTGTGTGTTACTGTGTGAATTGCTTTCTGACTGACTGACTTTGGCCTGGACTTCTGACTCTCCTTCTGCCTAACGATTCTGTACCTCTGCGACTCTCCTGGTTTATGACTTTCGGCCTGAATCTGACTCTGCTTCTGCCTAACGATTCTGTACCTCTGCTACTCTCCTGGTTTATGACTCTCGGCCTGAATCTGACTCTGCTTCTGCCTAACGATTCTGTACCTCTGCTACTCTCCTGGTTTATGACTCTCGGCCTGAATCTGACTCTGCTTCTGTCTACCGTTTTTGTACCATTGCTGCCCGACTGGTTTAGACTCGCATATCTCCACGTTTGTGTCCTGTATTGGAACACCTTTCTGGCGACCGTCCTGCTCTGGTCACTGCTCCTATTCAGACAGCGCCTCCTGGGCTCTGCTATAAATCCAGATCCCTGTATAGGGGTAAAGGGTATCAGTGTTTCTCGGGGTGTTGCCTGGCTGCAGCCCAGACCCGCAGGTGGACGTCACATTATATCCGGCCATATAAAAAAAAACTGCTTCTTGTGTATATATCCAGCATATACAAAAGCAGTCTCCCTGAACTTTTTTTTTCTCTCCCTTCTTCTGACTGAGCTGATTTCTGGCCTAAACACCTGGTTCAGTGCACAGCCTGAAGGAGCACTTTCATCTTCCTGCACCAGTATGCTGCAGTCTGGAGCCTTCAGAGAGAGAGCTGAGCGTCAGAGATCCATACTACTGAGACATCGGCCTCTGGGCAACTCTGGCTATGGTTGCCCAGGGGCACAGGTATTGCCCGCAGATGCGGCTAAAGTTTTATTGCCTATTGCCCTTTCTTTTGGTCAGAAATCTGTGTGTGAACGCATATGTGGATTGTGGATCTGAAGGGAATTTTATGGATTCTTTGGTTGCTAAAAGTCTCGGTGTACCCCTATTAAGACTTAATGCCCCTATAAAAACTACGGCTATTAATGGCACATCTATTGTCCAGGAGGGGGTTAAATTTGTTACTGACAAAATCACTATGTCGGTGGGAGCATTGCATACCGAGGTTATGTCATTTTTTGTGATGGATAATTTGTCTGCTGCAGTCATTTTGGGGATGCCATGGCTACGCCAGCATAATCCAGTCATCAACTGGCACCTAGGCGATGTTATACGCTGGAGTTCACACTGTCAGGAAAACTGCATGTCGCTAACAGTAAACCAAGTTAAAGTTAAACCCCTCCACATACCGTTTGCCTTCAGAGATTTTGAGGATGTCTTTTCTATTGCAAAATCTGAAAAGCTACCCCCTCACAGAAAGTATGATTGCCCTATAGATCTGATTCCAGATGCCCGTCTCCCAAAAGGGAGAATATTTAATCTCACAGGTCCAGAGCGTCAGGCTATGAACGAGTACATAGCTGATAGCTTAAAAAAGGGGTTTATTAGACCATCTATTTCACCAGTTGGAGCTGGCTTCTTCTTTGTAGAAAAGAATGATGGTGGTCTCAGACCCTGCATTGACTACCGGGAATTGAATGCAATCACTATAAAGAACCAGTACCCGCTTCCACTCATCCCTGATCTTTTTAATCAGCTAATGGGAGCCCGTTGGTTTACTAAACTGGACCTCCGGGGGGGCATACAATCTAGTCCGCATAAGAGACGGGGATGAGTGGAAAACAGCCTTTAATACCCCTCTTGGCCACTTTGAGTACCTGGTAATGCCCTTCGGACTCAGTAACGCACCTGCCGTGTTCCAGCACTTTGTAAATGACATTTTCAGGGACATTTGTGGGGTGTATGTCGTCGTGTATTTAGATGACATTTTGATTTATTCTGCTGACCCTGTGACACATGCTCAGCACGTTCGCTCTGTACTGCAGAGACTGCGAGAACACTCCCTGTTTGCTAAACTGGAGAAATGTGTTTTTTTTGCGGAGGAGGTACAATTTTTAGGATATGTGGTTTCAAGCACAGGCTTCCGTATGGATCCTGCCAAGATCCAACCTATTAAAACTTGGGTGCAACCCAAGTCGCTAAAAGCGCTGCAGCGATTTTTAGGGTTTGCAAATTATTACCGAAAATTCATCAGGGGTTTCTCCGAAATTGCTAAACCACTCACGGATTTGACCCGAAAAGGGGCAGACGTGACCAATTGGAACCCTGAGGCAATTCAGGCTTTTGCTTCGTTAAAAGAGTGCTTTGTAGCCAACCCAGTTTTGGTTCAGCCTGATCTGGACCGCCCGTTTATTGTAGAGGTGGACGCCTCTGAGGTCGGAGTGGGAGCAGTGCTGTCGCAAGGCACTGCATCACTCACTCAGCTTCGCCCATGTGCCTTTTTCTCCCGCAAATTCTCTGCCACTGAGAAGAATTACGATATAGGTAATCGGGAGTTATTGGCGATCAAATGGGCCTTCGAGGAATGGCACCACTTCCTCGAAGGCGCCAAACATAAGATCACTGTGATTACAGATCACAAGAATCTGACTTACCTGGAGTCAGCAAAAAGATTAAATCCTAGACAAGCGAGGTGGGCCTTGTTCTTCTCTAGGTTTGATTTCTTAATAACCTTTCGTCCTGGTACCAAAAATGTGAGGGCTGATGCTCTCTCTCGAAGTTTCTGCCCCTCACAGGCTGAGGACTCGGAGCCAGTTCCAATACTGGCCAATGGTATTGTTGTGTCGGCTGTGTCTCTGGACCTTCTGGAGGAGATCCGTAGGTCCCCAGAACCAGCCCCTGACTCGACGCCCCCCCAGAAATTGTTTGTTCCAGCGCCGTTTCGCCTACAAGTTCTGAAGGAGTCGCACGACTCCGTCCTGGCAGGCCATCCTGGGGTCAATAATACCGCCAGACTTGTGACTAGGAGTTTTTGGTGGCCAACGGTAGTTAAGGACTGCAAGGATTATGTACTAGCTTGTGAAACCTGTGCTCGCGCCAAGTCCCCTCACAATCGGCCTGCCGGCTGGCTCCAGTCCTTGCCCGCTCCAGAGAGTCCATGGACCCACATCTCCATGGACTTCATTACTGACCTACCACCCTCAGAGGGGAAGACATGTATCTGGGTGGTGGTGGACAGGTTCAGTAAACAATGTCATTTTGTTCCCCTCTCTGGATTACCTAATTCAGAAACTCTGAGTAAGTTGTTTATTGTTCATGTAATAAGGCTGCATGGCGCTCCAGAGAATATCGTGTCCGACCGAGGTACCCAGTTTGTTTCCAAATTCTGGAGAGCATTCTGCAAACGTATTGGTATTGAATTATCCTTCTCCTCTGCTTACCACCCTGAGACCAATGGTCAAACGGAGCGTACCAACCAGGCTCTAGAGCAATATCTTCGCTGCTATGTCTCGGAACATCAGTCTGATTGGGCGGAACATCTCCCATTAGCTGAGTTCGCTCTAAATAACCAGTACCAGGAATCTATCAAAACCACCCCGTTCTTCTGCAATCATGGTTTGCACCCACGTTTTGGTTCATTTTCGGCCAAGATGTCGGAGCTTCCGGGAGTAGAGAATTCCATACGTCACTTAAGGACAATCTGGTCGGAGGTGAACACAAACTTGAAAGGGTCCCAGGTCAGGCAGGCTTCGGCCGCAAATAAACGGAGGTCCATGGGGCCGCACCTAGGAGTTGGGGACAAAGTTTGGCTGTCTACCAGAAACATTAAGCTTAAGGTGCCATCTGCCAAACTGGGGCCCAGGTTTATTGGTCCCTACGAGATATTAGAAGTAATTAACCCGGTAGCCTTTCGTTTAAGGCTCCCTCAGTCTTTTAAAATTCCTAATGTTTTCCACAAATCCCTTCTCAAGGTGTACCGCTCCCCAATTCATCCCATCCAGTCCCCTCCTCCTCCAGTTTTGGTCAAGGGTGCCTTGGAGTACGAAGTCCAGGGCATCCTTGATTCCCGTTTAGTGAGAAAGTCTGTGCAATATTTAGTTCATTGGAAAGGCTATGGCCCAGAGGAGAGGTCCTGGGTCCCCGCTAGTGACATTCATGCCAAGGGGTTGATTAGAAGGTTTCACCTCCTTCACCCTGATAAACCGGGTTTTGAGGGTCCGGAGGCCCCTCTTGGAGGGGGGGTACTGTCACGTTTCCGCCAGACTTAGGGCCTGCTGTTCCGGTCGCGGCCTCTAGGAGGCGCCGGACCGCCACTTTATCGTCAGACTCAGGGATGGCTGTTCCTGCCTCGGCCACTGGACAGGGCCGTGGTTCTGTCACGTCAGGCTCAGAGCCTACTGTCCCGGCTTTAGCCTCTAGGAGGCGCCGGTCTGTCACGTCGCCGTTAAATTCTGGGTCTGCTGCTCCTGTCGTGGTCACTAGGAGGCGCCATGGCTCGCCCGGGAGTTATGGTGCTGACAGAGTAAGGGCACCTGCGCAGGCATCTGGTGGATGCAGGCTCCACCCCTCTGTCAGTCATCAAGAGGTTACTGCATCTCCATCTGGCCTGGTCCTGGGGGCAGTACTGATGACATCATCAGTCCAGGAACCTATGAGGGGTGACCTGATCCCTGAAATACCTTGGGACTGGTCTTGCAAGCCGCCGGATATATTCTTGGTTCCCCTGTGTGTTACTGTGTGAATTGCTTTCTGACTGACTGACTTTGGCCTGGACTTCTGACTCTCCTTCTGCCTAACGATTCTGTACCTCTGCGACTCTCCTGGTTTATGATTTTCGGCCTGAATCTGACTCTGCTTCTGCCTAACGATTCTGTACCTCTGCTACTCTCCTGGTTTATGACTCTCGGCCTGAATCTGACTCTGCTTCTGCCTAACGATTCTGTACCTCTGCTACTCTCCTGGTTTATGACTCTCGGCCTGAATCTGACTCTGCTTCTGTCTACCGTTTTTGTATCATTGCTGCCCGACTGGTTTAGACTCGCATATCTCCACGTTTGTGTCCTCTATTGGAACACCTCTCTGGCGACCGTCCTGCTCTGGTCACTGCTCCTATTCAGACAGCGCCTCCTGGGCTCTGCTATAAATCCAGATCCCTGTATAGGGGTAAAGGGTATCAGTGTTTCTCGGGGTGTTGCCTGGCTGCAGCCCAGACCCGCAGGTGGGCGTCACAGATATATTCTGTGTCCTGTGAGTAAAGTGTTGTCAGACTGGAAATACGTGGAGAAGCAGTGATTTTTTTATATGCGCTCATGTAACCAAGGAATTCCATTCAGCGTCATTCATTCAGACACGGGGTGGTACTGAAAAGGGTACCCCAGCTTGGGTAGACCCCGTTACATTGGTGGCAGCGGTGGGATTTGATACCCCTTCTACAGGAGGAAAGGAATGAATGGAAAATAACTACCAGAAGTTGAAGAGGACTACATTAAAAGAACTGGTGGAAGCCCAAGGGTTGATCGCCAGCAACAAAACAAAAGCGGATTTCAGAGCAGCCATCATGGAACACGACAGTGCAGCGCCCCCAATGTGAATGTGGAGGAGACCGAATTCCAGAGGGAGGTAAAGAACAGACTGGCGTTCTATGGCCTAAACCCTGCAGTAGAGATCATACGAGAGGTAATGGCTGATGTGCGTACTGATCTGAAGGAAAAGATGGCCGAACGGACCAGGATAGAGCTAGCCAAGATGGAGATGGCAGAGCGGACCAAAGTGGAGCTGGCCAAGATGGAGATGGCAGAGCGGAGAGAGGAGAGTCAGCGAGCAGGGGGAGCTCTGGCCTTTGACCAGGTACCTTCAACAGTAAGCCACAAAAAGATCCAGTATAATGCCTTCCGACAGTTGGGGGAGGCAGAGGAAGACATTGATGGCTTTCTGCAGGACTTTGAGCGGCAGTGTGCCCTTCATCAAGTGAAGCCGGAGGAACGTGTTCAGATTCAAGCAGCGGACACCTATCGCATGGTACCTGATGAGGACTGTATGGACTATGAGCATATCAAAGAAGTGATCTTGGCCCGGTATGCGCTGACACCAGAGGCCTACCGCCAAAAGTTCCGCGGACTTATAAAACACGTAACCGATACCCACGCTGAATGGGCCTGTAAATTACGGCGATGAGAAAATGGAAACGGTCTTAGGAGCGCAGGAAAGAGACTCGGACAAGATCTCTTGTCTGAGTCTCTTTCCTGCGCTCCTAAGACCGCTTCCATTTTCTCATTGCTCCTATCCTCCATTGGAGGTTTTCGGCTGGAGCTGCGGTGGAGACCGGACATTTTTGACTGCCCCTGGGTTGCTTCCTAAGCGCTCCTCTATGACCGCTTATCACTGACTTTTATGGTAAATTACGGCGGTCACTGCTACAGTGGGTACAAGGGAGCCAAGCAACCACTAAGGAGGACGTCCTCCAGGTCTCCCTGTTAGAACGATTCTTTAATGGACTAAACCCCGAGACACAGGAATGGCTTCGGGACAGGCGGCCAGCGACTCTTGAGGAAGCCGCTCGTCTGGCCGATGAACATCATGATGCCAGGAGGCCGCAGTTGTCCGGATCGAAGGTGGTCACTAGGGGCCCGCCCATGGACCTGGGGGACCCCAAACCTCCAAGGATTGTAGGGGGACCAGCTAGAAACCCGGCCTACCACAGTCCCCCTGGGGTGCGATGCCACACCTGTCGTCAGCTGGGCCACCTGCAAAGACAATGCCCCAACCGGACTCAGCATACCCAGTGGCCAAAGGCGGGAACAGCTACCTTCAGCCGGGCTGCTGTACACTGCTACCAAGGCGAAGCTGACCCGGCATTGGGGGCTACGATTAACCAAGGGGTGGAAGAGATGGAGGAAGTGCTGCATAAAGTAGACCCCATGCAGGCAGCCCGGGCAGATAATCGACAACAGCATCGACAGGTCGTGTGGGTTAATGGGAAACGTATGCAGGGACTAAGAGATTCCGGGGCAACTTTGACCCTTGTGAAGCCTCATCTCGTCCGGGACCAAGAGAAGATGGACTGGACAGTGGCAGTCCATGTAGCAGGGGGAGCTATACATCGACTACCCACTGCCAGGATTCACCTGAACTGGGGAGTCGGGGATGGCTTTGTTGAGGTCGGCTTGATGGAGGATTTGCCTGCAGACGTCTTGCTGGGAAATGACTTGGGGCCCATGTTGTCTGCATTCTTGGTGGCCCCTCTGGCTGAGACCTATCCTGTGACCACCCGGAGACAAGCTCGAGCTGCGGAGGCGGAATTACACTCAGATGAGGCCCAGGTAAGACATCCCAGCCCTGCACCTATTCCCATAGCCAGACACATTTCTTGGGCCACCCCAGATGAATTTAAGAGGGAGTTACTTGAGGATCCTTCATTAGAGGGATATCGTGGGAAGGCACAGGAGGGGATGCGACAAGAGATACAAGAGATGTTGCGTTTAGGGGTCATTGAAGAGTCAGATAGTCCCTGGGCATCCCCCGTAGTGTTAGTGCCCAAGACGGATGGGACTACACGGTTTTGTGTAGACTATCGTGAGCTCAATGAGAAAACAGTGACGGATGCATACCCCATGCCGCGTGTGGATGAGTTGTTAGACCGGCTGGCGGGGCAAAGTATTTGACCACCATCGATCTATGCAAAGGCTACTGGCAGATTTCCCTTAGTCCTGACACTATTCCCAAGTCGGCATTTGTCACCCCGTTCGGCGTATTCCAGTTTCGAGTTATGCCATTCGGGATGAAGAATGCCCCGGCGACCTTCCAAAGGCTGGCTTACCGGCTTCTGGATGGTCTCCAGGACTATGCTTGTGCCTACCTGGACGACATCACCATCTACAGTGCAACATGGGAAGAGCATCTAAATCACCTAGAGACAGTATTGGACAGGATCCACCAGGCCGGAATCACCCTGAACCCAAACAAGTGTCACGTGGGCAAAGCAGAGGTTAAGTATTTAGGCATTGGGTGGGAAGTGGGAAACAGCGACCAGAACCAGCAAGATTGAGGCCATAGCCAAATGGCCGATCCCACGCACTAAAACCCAGGTCATGGCGTTTCTAGGGACAGCGGGGTATAACAGGAAATTCGTTCCCAATTACAGCAGCGTAGCCAAGCCCCTCACTGATTTGACCCGTAAGAACCAACCCCGCCAGGTAACCTGGACCTCAGAATGTGAGGAAGCCTTCCGTCAAATAAAGGACGCTCTCACCAATACCCCTGTATTGGCAGCAACTGATCCAACTAAACGTTTCCTTGTTCACACAGACGCTTCTATGTTTGGATTGGGGGTAGTACTGAGCCAAGTCGGGCCGGACGGCCAAGAACACCCGGTAGCTTACCTGAGTCGGAAACTACTGCCCCGTGAAGTAAGCTATGCGGCCATCGAGAAGGAGTGCCTGGCGGTAGTATGGGCACTCAAGAAGTTGCAACCATATTTGTATGGATGACAGTTTTCCCTCCAAACGGACCATAATCCCCTAGTCTGGCTTAATCGGGTCTCCGGAGACAACGCCAGATTGCTGCGGTGGAGTTTAGCCCTACAACCTCTGGACTTCACCATCCACCACAGACCCGGCAAACAAAATGGTAACGCTGATGGACCAAGTCAACAAACGGAACTTGTACCAACCCCATAAACTTCGGTCATCCCCAAACCGATCCGTTGAGGATCAGACTGTGTATGCCGATCGCGTCGCTGAAAAGGGGAGCCGTTTTACAGAACCACTCAGCAGCTAGAATATGTTGTGCAGTTATATGTATGTATAATAGGTTCTATGTGAGATGCATGTCCCTAATGCATCAGCCCACAAGCTGCGCCCCTGGGCAGAGGGGACACGATATTCTCCTTTTGTCCGCCCTCCCCCCACCTTTGTAATTCCCACAGTAAACACCGGCAGGCTTCGGCCACCTGCGGCTTTTGTAATGCATGTCTGGCCTGCCGCTTTTCTATTGGCCTGCCCTCTGTATCTGTGTGATATATTCTGTGTTCTGTGAGTAAAGTGTTGTCAGACTGGAAATACGTGGAGAAGCAGTGATCTTTTATATGCGCCCATGTAACCAAGGAATTCCAGCCAGCGTCATTCATTCAGACTCCAGCCAATGCAGAGCGGACCTCCGAAAACATGGGGTGGTACTGAAAGAGGTACCCCAGTTTGGGTAGACCCCGTTACACCCTTATTATGAAAATAATATTAAATAATAAAGGTTTGGACCCAACACATGGTTTGCAGTTCCCAAAATGATCTAGGAAAACCTTGAGGCATGTCTGTAACATGGGGAGCAAGAATAACCTGAATAGCGAATCACCACAGATGACCATGGAGCATTACCTCTAGGGCACAATGCATAAATAGCAGTTCCCAAAGTGAACTATCTAAAAAAATATAATAATAATAATGCATAAAAACAAGGCAATGCTTATAGCATGAGGAACAAAACAATAACCATGATGGCAGAAAGCTGTAAATAACCTCTTTACTGTTAAACATGGCCCCCTGCTCGTGTTTTGAGCTTTTGGGTGGTCCATGTTTTCTGACCAGGGAATTTATAGCTACGTCTCAGACCCCTAGACCCATTCTATCATAATTGCAGTTTCAATGTGTCATAGTCCCACTCCCTTTGGTCATTGTCCTTTGACTTATGGCCACAAACCATTTGGATGGGGGGCTGGTCAGGGGAAAGGAAAAGGGGGTTGGGTCCAAACCTTTATTATTTAATATTATTTTCATAATAAGGGTTCTTTACATTCATGGTCACTTCGTGATCTTTTTTGCCATCAGGGTATTTTTGGTATACACATATTAAATGCTTGGTGTTTTCTAATGCTTTTTCATGTTCATTACCCTATCCAATACATGGTTATATAGGTCTTTTTCATGTTTGCATTTATGTAAATGTATTTATAGGTCTCTGCCCAAGCATACTGGAGGGGGCACATATCAGGTTCCTACGAGGAACGGGGCATGATTGGAGATGGGGCAGAATGGAGATACGGGGCATAATTGGAGAAAGAGAGGGCATAATGGATCTATGGGGTATGATTGGAGACACAGGGGGCGTGATTGGAGACACGGGGCAGAATGGAGATACAGGGCATGATTGGAGACACGGGGCAGAATGGAGATACGGGGCATGATTGGAGACACAGGGCAGGATGAAGGACATGGGGGCATGATTAGAGACACAGGGGGCAGGATGAAAGACATGGGGGCATGATTGGAAACACTGGGGGCAAGATTGGAGACAGATGGGGCAGGGTTGGGGACAGATCGTGCAGGATCATGGGTCAGGATGGGGAGATCATATGGGGCAGAATGGATACTCATGAGGGCAGGATGAGAGAACATATGGCTGAAGCCAGGAATGAGAAACATGGGGGCCAGGATGGGGGATATTACCATAGGGGTTAATTAAGGGATATTATTACTGCAGTGATGTATTTATTTTACTTTTTGAGTATACTGTTTTAAATGGGGGGCGGTCCTGTTACTGTGTAGATTGATACTATGTTGCCTTTTTTTCTTCATGTGGTGTACTGTAGAAGTTGGGGAAAAAAGTAATAAGTAATGTGTTCTGTAAATGGAGCTCTAGATAACTGTGTTATTTCCTGCAGAGATGAGTCCTGGCTGGAAGAAGTGATGGCAGTCTGTGCTGGATGAAAGATGAAAAGCAAAGATGAAGGACGTCACTGGTGAGTCAGTGTGTTACCTATACACTGACACTATACACTGTATACTATATACAGAGGTCCTGTGTATAATGTCACCAGTGATCACTGTATTACTTATACATTATGTACAGAGCTCCTGTGTATAATGTCATTGATCACTGTATTACCTGTACACAGACACTGCACACTAAGTACAGATTTCCTGTGTATAATGTCACTTATGTTGATAGTATTGTGTTTTTTTTATTACTGATCAGTATTGTAGTATTCATTCATTATGTGGTAGTAATATGTGGTCTGGACATGGTGTTGCGGTATTTGTCCCTTGTATGTGCTATTATTTGGTCACTTTGTAGTGGTAATATGTGGTCTGGTCATGGTGCGGTCGTATTTGTTCCTTGCATGTGATATTATTCAGTCACTGTGGTGGTAATATGTGGTCAGGACACGGTGTGGTGGTATTTGTTCCGTGTATGTGATATTATTGGTCATTGTAAAAATTGAAAAATAAATAAAAATATACCTAAATTGTATTGCACATTTTAACAAAAATTTAATAGGTTACAGTAGAGTAGCGCTCGGCCAAAAGTGTCTACCGTGTTATGGTGGCGGCTTAAAAAATCTTTTGGCCAAAACAAAAGCTATTTGTGTGATCTGGTGATGGGAACTGTTAATGTGTGATAGGTGAGAAGTGGAGTTTTTTCAAGAGAGAGCGGTGGGACTGTGGACAGTTCAAGGGGTGGAGACGGGGCTGCGGTGGAGCCTGGGAAGAGTCTCAAGAGGGCCCCAAAAATTTTGCCAGTATGGGGCCCTGAAATTCCTAGTGGCAGCCCTGTTGATGTGGCCCCCAAAAAAAATGATGTTGCAAAAATGATAAACCGCTGTTTAAATTTTATCCCTTTTAACTTCCTAACAAAAAAATTTTGGTTCCAAAATTGTGCTGATGTAAAGTAGAAATGTGGAAAATGTTAATTATTAAATGTTTTGTTTGACATATCGCTGTGATGTAATGGCATGAAAATTCAAAGTTGAAAAATTGTGAAATCTTTAAAATTTTCGCAAAATTCCCATTTTTTTCACAAAAAAATGCAAGTCATATCAATGAAATTTTACCACTATCATGAAGTACAATATATCACAAAAACAATCTCAGAAAAATCGGGATGCATGGAAGCATTCTATAGTTATTACCTCATAAAGGTAAAAATTGGCCCGGTCATTAAAGTGCAAGCCACCCTTAGGGGTAAAAGGGTTAAATCAGAGAGTAAAATAGCTCAAAATAGTTAATAAATAACATTTCCCACATGTCTACTTTAAATCAGCACAATTTTGGAAACAATTTTTTTGTTAGGAAGTTGACGGGCACCCCTCAAGGTACTCAAAACCACATTCAAGAAGTTTATTAACCCTTCAGGTGATTCACAGGAATTTTTGGAATGTGCAAGGAAAAAAAAAACATTTAGTTTTCTTTTCACAATAATTTTCCTTTAGACTTATTTTTTTTTTACTTTTTCAAGGCTAAAAAAGAGAAAATGCACCTTAAATTTTGTTGTGCAATTTCTCCTGAGCATGCCGATACCCCATATGTGGGAGAAATCTACTGTTTGGGCACACGGCAGTACTCGGAAGGGAAGGAGCGCCATTTCAGTTTTTGAATGTAAAATTTGCTGGCATAATTAGCGGACGCAATGTCATGTTTGGAGAGTCCCTGATGTGACTAAACAGTGGAAATCCCCACAAGTGACATAATTTTGGCAAGAAGACCCCTCATGAAACTTATCTAAATATGTATTGAGCACCTCGAACCCACAGGTGCTTCACAGAAGTTTATAACGTAGAGCTGTGAAAATAAAAAAAAATAACATTTTTTCCAGATAAATCTTTTTTAGCTCCAAATGTTGCATTGTCTTAAGAGAAACAGGAGAAATTGCTGCATACAATTTGTTTGTGCAATTTCTCCTGAGTACGCCGATGCCCAATATGTAGAGGAAAACAACTATTTGGGCACACGGCAGGGCTTGTAAGGAAAGGAGTGTCATTTGACTTTTGGAATGCAAAATTTGCTGGAATAATTATCGGACGCCATGTCGCATTTGAAGAGCTCTTTATGTGCCTAAACAGTGGAAACCTCCCACAACTGACACCATTTTGGTAACTAGACCCCTTATTGAACTTATCATAGAATTATAGAATCGTAGAGTTGGAAGGGACCTCCTGGGCCATCTGGTCCAACCCCCTGCTCAAAGCAGGATTCGCTAAATCATCCCAGACAGATGTCTGTCCAGCCTCTGTTTGAAGACTTCTATTGATGGAGAACTCACCACCTCTCGTGGCAGCCTGTTCCACTCATTGATCACTTTAACTGTCAAAAAGTTTTTTCTAATATCTAGCTTTATCTAGCTGTGTATTTAGCACCCTGAATCACAGGTGCCTCACAGAAGTTTAAAATGTAGAGCTGTGGAAATAAAAAAAATCTCATTTTTACCAAATAAATCTTTTTTAGCTCCATATTTTGCATTTTGCAAAGTGTACACTTGTTTTTGTGTTATAAGATGCTTGTATGTTTCATTTTGTTGGTGTAATTTTGTGCATTTAAAGACATTTTCCCACTTACAAAGTTAATTTTAATCAACATTTTAATCAATAGCTACTTGAATGTTAATAAGTTCTACAATTGAATTTGTTTTAAAATAATGTTCCTGTGCTGAGATAATTTTATAAATGTGTACTGTGTACTGTGTAATGACTGTGTCTGACCGTACAGGGACATGGTCTGATCATCCCACAGCTCCTGGACAGGGAGGAAACAATGAAGTATAAAGCATGGGAATATTTTTTTTTAAATACATCCAATTGTGGAACTTATTATTATTCAAAGATCTTTTGATTCAAATGTTGATTAAAATTAGCTTTGCTAGTGGGGAAAACCCCTTTAAGAGTGTGCTTTTTGATACTGTCAAGTAGAGCAGAATTCGCCACAGTGCTTTAAGGTCTCGTTACAGTAAACGATGCACCAGTGATCCCGACAACGATACGACCTGTAACAACCCTGCTGGCATCACTACATGGCCTCCCATCCCCCACACACCAACTTACTTTCTGCTTCAAGCCATGCTGTGAATTCTGTCTGTTGCCAGCTCTGTGCCTCTGCTCTCCATGTTTCCAGACTGTGTGTATAGGGGGGCGGCGCCTGAACTCTCTGGTTCTTATGCAGTCAGGGTGCACCTGTGTAATCTGTCCCTTACGAATCACCTAGAGCCTTTGACTATTTAGTTTCGCCACACCCACTGACCTTTGCCTGTGCAATGTCTATACTCAGTTAGTGTCTTGCTGCTGAGGAAGCCAGGCCCTGTTCTGTGTATCTCCTTCTCTGTAGGAATACTCTTTGTCTCGCTTTGTACCTTGTCCGCCTGCCAGGAGGCAGAATATCCTGGCCCTTGAGTCTTGTTCCCAGTGACTTGTCTGTTCTCTGTCCACCTGCCAGGAGGCAGAATATCCTGGTCCCTGTGTCTTTGTCCCGGTATCTCTGTCTGAACTCAGTCTTACCTCTGTCTGTCAGTCTCCTCGTTTGTGGTTCCTTCTCTGCCGTGTCTTTCCTTGTGTCCTCCCTGTCTGTGCATCTGCACCCTCGCAGCTTTATCTGTGCATCTGCACCCTCGCAGCTTTATCTGTGCATCTGCACCCTCGCAGCTTTATCTGTGCATCTGCACCCTCGCAGCTTTATATGTGCATCTGCACCCTCGCAGCTTTATCTGTGCATCTGCACCCTCGCAGCTTTATCTGTGCATCTGCACCCTCGCAGCTTTATCTGTGCATCTGCACCCTCGCAGCTTTATCTGTGCATCTGCGCTCTCGCAGCTTTATCTGTGCATCTGCGCTCTCGCAGCTTTATCTGTGCATCTGCGCTCTCGCCGCTCTGCCTGCACGGCTCCTTCTGCCGCTGCAGTACCTCTTGCTGCAGCTTCTCTCCACAGACCTTGTTGTTCAGCTTTGCTCCACTCCTGCTGCCACTGCAGAACCTCTTTCTGCAGCTTCTCTCTGCACTTCTGCCTTCACTTGCAGCCCTTGAGTGAACAGGTCCAAACCTGTTCCTTCTTATTTCACGCCTGCCTGCATCCATACCTGCACCTCCTGTGTGAACAGGTCCAAACCTGTTCCTTCATATTCCACTCCTGCCTGCCTGCATCCATACCTGCACCTGCTGTGTGAACAGGTCCCTACCTGTTCCTTCTCAAGCCGTGCCCGCCTGTCCTTTGTCTCAAGCCGTGCCCGCCTGTCCTGTGTCTCAAGCCGTGCCCGCCTGTCCTGTGTCTCAAGCCGTGCCCGCCTGTCCTGTGTCTCAAGCCGTGCCCGCCTGTCCTGTGTCTCAAGCCGTGCCCGCCTGTCCTGTGTCTCAAGCCGTGCCTGCCTGTCCTGTGTTTCAAGCCGTGCCCGCCCGTCCTGTGTTTCAAGCCGTGCCCGCCCGTCCTGTGTTTCAAGCCGTGCCCGCCCGTCCTGTGTCTCAAGCCGTGCCTGCCTAAACCAGTGTCTCCAAGGCATGCCTGTTTGCCCAGTGTCTCCAAGCCACGCCTGCTTGCTATCTGCCGCACAAGCCTGACCTCACTCTCAGAGACTCCAGTGAAGACCAAGGTAGCTGTCGCAGTCACGCCCCTTCCAGGGTAGTCTGGTCTGTGGCACAGTGGGGCCACAACCCCCAGCTCGCGCCATTCAGCCAAGGTGCGGGCGTGACACGACCTTGTCAGGATCGCTGGTACCTCGCTACATGATCGCTGGTGAGTTGTCAAACAGGCAGACTCAGCAGCGATCAGGACCAGCGAGGACGCTGGTATCCAAGGTAAATATCGGGTAACTAAGCGCGCGCGTCACTTAGTTACCCGCTGTGTACCTTGGATACCAGCTCCCAGTGCAAGCACGCAGGTATCCAAGGTACATAGCGGGTAACTAAGCGACGAGCACGCTTAGTTACCCGATATTTACCTTGGATACCAGCTCCCAGCGTCTGCTTACCGCGCTGGGAGCTCGCTGATAGTTGGTCTCCCGCTGCCACACACGATGCGTGCTGGCCAGCGGGAGACCAACGATCAAAAAATGGCCCAGGACATTAGAGCACGATCAGCGATACCCGGGAGGGGGGGCCGGTTGCTGATGCGTGCCACACACAGTGAGATCACTGGCGAGATCGCTGTTGCATCACAAAATCAGCGATCTTGCTGTGTGTGACAGGGCCTTTAGTGTGCTTTACATACCCAGCTTTCCGTGATATGGAAGAGGGGTGTAATATTGTATGTGGGCCGATGGAATTTATGTGCCAGCCAGGGCAGCCTCCTAATCTAGTTCAGCCTTGATAGTGAGCCTAAAAGGAGCATTTTTCATGTATGACTTGCAAACAGCTCATTAGTCTTGGGTAAACATGATCCAATGGAATTCACAGTCGTGCTGTGGTTATATCAGTCTAATCACAATACACGCCCACTTTATTCAGTGTGGGCGTTTAGGCTAAATATAAGTGCTCTCCCTGGTAACCACTTTGTCACAAGATATTAGAGAATATAGTGCAGTTTCTTGCTGGACCTCTATGCCACACAAAGTTTTATTGGCTATTTCAATAGCAAGTATGAATTGTAAAAAGTTCATGGCAGTTCAAATAAGGACGACGCAGTATCACTTTTTGGGCTCTGTATCCTAAAGGGGTTCTCCGAGAATAGAAAAAAATAGAGGACAAAAGGAAAGATCATTCTTCTATTATTTTTGATAGCAAAAATAATATTGTTTGTACTATCTTCTGTAAAAAAAAACAACTCACAAAAGGGGCGCAATAAATGTAAAAAAGAAAGCGATTAGAGAATTAAAGCAAGAGGGTAGTGATGAGGCATTAAAGCACCACTTCAGCATTTTATTTGTTTTCCGCACTGGAGTGGTGCTTTATTTCTAAGCCCCCTGCCCCTGGACATATACTCACCCTCCAGCGTCTTCACAGTTTTTTCTAGGCCACTCTGGTCCCCCTGAGCCATCTTGTGATCGCTGCTTAGCTCTGACTGTCTGGAAGTCAAAAACTACATCTCAAGCTCTCAATGCAAGTCTGAGAGAGCCAGAATGAGGCCAGATGAGGCTCTCATTGACTTGTATTGGAAAGTGACCTTTGCTTAGCTCCATGAAACACTGGAGCAGCGGGCAGGTCACTTTTCGTCGGAGACCGACAGGAACGGCAGCAAAAACAGATGAAAATGCCGGAAGGTAAGTATTAGACAGGGGGCAAGGGGCAGGGGACTTACAGTTAAAGAACCACTTCTGCAGTGCTATAAAAAATTGCTGGAGTGATGCTTTAAATAATTATAGAAAAAAAAAATTATGTAAGAATGAAATTACCGTAATGCAGCAAAGACTGAGACAGAAAGACTCACTGTCAAAGAAAGTAAAAATAACCCCCAAATATTCTTCAACTATATAAACCATAAGGAACAAAAAAATATATAAGTGTTGGCCCCTCAAAAATAGTGTGGGTTAAATGTTGGAAGAGCATGAGGTCAATATGCTAAATTCCTATTCCTCTTGTTGCGTTCCTATACGGTCGGCGGGCGCGTCAAAATGACGCATCTGCATACATCCACATGTCCTGCATACCCAATGTTAAAGATAAGTATGCAGGATGCATGCAGAAGTAGGTGGACCTAAACAGAAGAACTGCGGAAGTGGGCGTAGCTTCATGGAGGAATTAAGCAGCCGTCCGCAGAGCCCCAGAACGCTAATGTGAACTTAGCCTTATACGGTGTCACAGAAAAGGTTGGAATATAAAATGAGAAAAATGATACTAGGGGAAATTGTGTAATTGGGTTAACAACTGGCTCTGTGATAGGAAACAAAGGGTGATTATTAATGGAGCATACTCGGACTGAGTCACAGTTAACAGTGGGGTACCAAAGGAGTCATTTTTGGGCCCTCTTCTTTTTAACACATTTATTACTGATCTTGTAGGGGACATACAGAGTGGAATGACAATATTTGCAGATGATACTAAACTATGTAGAGTAATTAATACAGAAGGATAATTTTATTAAAGTAAAATTTATGTAAGCTGAAGGTTCAAACTGAGAAATGGCAATTGAAATTTAACGTAGGTAAATGAACGGTTATGCAGTTGAGCAGAGTAAATAGAATGTATAATTATGTACTAAGTTGTGAAACACTTGGTAATACTGTCACTGCAAAAAAAACTCGGGTGTATGGGTGGATGGTAAACTCCATTTAAGTGATCAGTGTCAATCAGCTGATGCCAAGGGGCTATTTAGTTTGGAAAAACAAAGACTTAGGGGTGATCCTATTACAATGTACAAATATATTAGGGGACACTCTAATGATCTTTTTACACTTAGACCTGTGACAAGGACAAGGGGGAATCCTCTACTTTTAAAGGAAAGAAGGTTTAATCATAATCACAGAGGCAGATTCTTTACTGTAAAAGCAGTGAGACTTTGAAACTCTCTGCCACATGATGTAATGGTTGTTAGGCTATAGGTCGAACTCGATGGACTTAAAGAGTACCTACCACATCCAAATATATTATAGTAAATTACAGGAAGGAGACTGTAGATATAAATAAACATTAAATACATTACCATTGGAAGAATAACTAACTAAAAATACATGAATTATGAAATGAGAGAATTACCATGTACAGGAGCTGCCATCTTGGGATTGGCAGCTCAGAGTGTTGTGTTCTAATGAGACACACCCCCTGTCATGAAATATGACGTAATTCTTATTGTTCTCGTACACATACGGAGCTATCGGCTTCAGCTCCTTGGTATGTGAATCACATGCTCCAGCAACGATCCCTCTTGCAGCTTCCCCCCATGAGGCTTGTACCGTTCACACACAAGCTGCAGCATCCAAACCCCTCCTTCTCTCCCTGCCAGCACTGTGTAATTCTATCTCACTTTTCCCCCCTCCCTCGGGAATGTGTGTGTGATTCCCCTCATTCGTCCAACCTGCTATACATCTTTGTGTAAGGTGAAGGTGCCCCTAACCAGATCAATCCGGTCTGTCTCCGGCACATGGCAATCCAATGTCTCTTTGTTCATTTCAGATCAAATTTAATAACACAGATTAGGCAGGGAAACAGGGCAATATAGTTTTGGAATCTACATCCTGAAAGCTATCCACAGTAGTGTTTTCTGACTTATGCATGCATCAGGAGCTGAGGAAAGGGTTCCTGCCTTCATCTAGCTGGCTGGTAGTTTGTGTTTGGTAGCAATAGAAAGGTAATTTCGTGATAAGAAAAATGATAGTCCTCCCATCCCTCTTTGAGCCTCGTGGCCAAAGTTATGACACTTATGAGTTTTTAGTAACTTTTGAAAAGGGGAGTACATTCCATAGCTCCACCCACTCAGTGAGGTCACCCAGAAGAAGGTATAAGGATAGCAGGTTCATTCAGGCTGGTGTTCAGTACCTGGAGGGGGACAGCTATCTACCATCCATGCTGTAGACTGAATCTTTGACTTTGGGAACCCCTCCCCCACTCCACATGGCATGCCATTGACTGAAATACATAAGTTCATCTTTTAATCCATTTTTATTTTGCAATTGCCTATATATATTGTAATAGTCTTGTTTCTTTAATCTTTTTATATTTTTGTAAACAATGCCTATCTTTTCTGGAGTTAAACTATAAAACTTTACTAGCTTTGTTTTCCTTGCTCTAAACGTACCACCTACATCCTACATGCTAAACCTACGCTACCGGTGGGTTGGCTCCTGACCCGATATTGATATTAATATCAGAACTAGGAGCTGGTGGCAGCAAAGTGTGTTCTGGGGTATTTGGTAGATTCTGGCAGGGACAGAACAGAGGTTTTACATGTGCATTTCCTGCCTGGGACTGGGAATACATATACCGCCCTCCCTGCAGAGTGCCAATAGCCAATACACAGCAAGGCAACCCTTCAGGCGACTACTTATCCTAGGAGTAGTTCCCTGACTGACCTGAGGGTTAGGGGGGTGCCAGAGAGCTGCAAGTTCCAAACCGGAACTGGAAGGTGGGATCGTGAAATAGGATCCCTGACACCCCCATATTCCAGGCTAGTTGCTAGGGATCGCCTCTAGTCAGCAGCAGGGCAGGGACCCTAGGTGCTCATTTATCAAATTGTTCCATTAGAGAAAAACAGAAAGTTTATATAGAGGGGCTTTCGATCTATATATACTGTGTTTACAGCCAGAGAAAAGGCCTACGGAGTAATCACAGCATGTATTACCCAAATCCGCATATAAAAATGCACATTTCCTAGCTAAAAACGGAGGAAGTGTGACTATGTATATGTCTATCAATAATAGAATGGAAGCAACACTCCATTGGAAATGAGTGAAAAATGTTGACTTTATTCACTTATTTTCCATTCAATTTTTTCTATATTTGAAAGTTTTTAGGTGGTCGCTGATATTTTTCTATACTTGGAAATATATATATATATATATATATATATACATTTCTTAAAGAAATAAAGGGAACAATGGAAATGCCTCAAGACAAAGAAATGATGCTCAGTATTGTATGTGGCTTTCACGTGTGCCTGTATGACCTCCTCGCAAAGCCTGGGCATGGTCCTGATTAAGTGGCGGAGGTTCTCCTGAGAGATCTCCCAGACCTGGATTAAAGCATCAGCAAACTCCTGGACAGTCTGTGGTGCAAAGTGGTGTTGGTGGATGGAACGAGACATGATGTCTCAGATGTGCTCAATTGGATTCAGGTCTGGGCAACAGGCAGGCCAGTATATAGAGTCAATGCCTTCCTCATACAGGAACTGCTGACACACTTCAGCCATATGAGGCCTAGCAATGTCATGCATCAGAAGGCACCCAGGGTCCAGCGTACCTGCATATGGTCTCACAATGTGTCTGAGAATCTCATCCCGGCACCCAATGGCAGTCACAGTACCTCTTGCTAGCACATGGAGGGCTTTGCTTCCCTCCAAAGAAATGCCTCCCCCACACCATTACTGACCCACTGCCAAACCGGTCATGCTGGAGGATGTTGCAGGAAGCAGGACATTCTCCACGGTGTCTCCAGACTATGTAATGTTTGTAACATGCTCAGTGTGAACCTGCTCTCATCCATGAAGAGCACAGGGCGCCAATGTCGAATCTGCCAATCTTGGTATTCACTGGGAAATGCCAATCTCCCTGCATGGTGTTGGGCTGTAAGCACAACACCCACTTGTGGACATCGGGCCCTCATACCACTCTCATGAAGTCTGTT
This sequence comes from Dendrobates tinctorius, assembly GCF_039654945.1. Taxonomy (NCBI): domain Eukaryota; kingdom Metazoa; phylum Chordata; class Amphibia; order Anura; family Dendrobatidae; genus Dendrobates; species Dendrobates tinctorius. The sequence goes on along the minus strand of NW_027361679.1, from coordinate 48,276,104 downwards.
TCTGACAGTTTGATCAGACACATGGATGTTAGTGGCGTGCTGGAGGTCATTTTGCAGGGCTCTGGCACTGCTCCTTCTGGCACAAAGAAGGAGGTGGCGGTTCTGCTGCTGGGTTGTTGCCCTCCTACGGTCCTGTCCACGTCTCCTAGTGTTCTTGCCTGTCTCCTGGTATCCATGCTCCATGCTCTTGACACTGTGCTGACAGTCACAGATATCCTTCTTGCTACAGTTCCATTGAAGTGCCATGGACAGTCAGGAAAGTCAGCAGGGGTTCATCAAGAAGCATGTACATATTCAGGCTGCAGATGATAACTGAACTAATTCAATTAGCGGACTTTTTGTAAGCTAATTAAGAGCCCAGACAAGATGAGGAATACACAGTAAACATATGAACATAGACAGAATGATACCCTGCACACTATATCACATGATCATGCTCGGTAGAGCTGAGCGACTTTGGTCGGATTGGGTTTCGTGAGACCCGACTGAAACAAAATTTGAGTTGGATGAAACTGGTCTGACTAGGGCAAAAAAAAGTCGGAGTTTCGTCCGAAACCCGACCCCAATGCAAGTCAATGGGAAATAAAAGTCGGCATTGAGCGGATGACATTCATCCACTCAATGCCGACTTTTATTCCCCATTGACTTGCTTTGGGGTTGGGTTTCGGACAAAACTTTGACTTGTTTTTGCCCTAGTTAGACCAGTTTCATCCGACTCAAATTTTGTTTCAGTCGGGTTTCACGAAACCCGATCCGACCAAAGTCGTTCAACTCTAACGCTCGGCAAAAGAGAAGGGCTCACTATCAAAGATTTAGACAAATTTGTGAACAATATTTGAGAGAAGAAGGCCTTTTGTGTACATAGAAAAAAATCTTAGATCTTTGAGTTCAGCTCATGAAAAATGGGAGCAAAAACAAGTGTTGCATTTATATTTTTGCTCAGTATAATATAAAACTGTGTATTTTGGCAGTTGATATAGTCATTAGGTTTATAGTGCAAAAGTTGTGGTCTTTTCTGGCCAAAAGAGTCATTTACATAAGGTTTGTATGTTCCTACAAATATGTGTCTCCTTTTAAATGGCGGAAATAGGGAAATTAAATTGCAATATTCACTGGTAGATATACAGGTGAACAAATACAGTACATTTCCTGAATAGTATATGACTATAAAGGTATGTGCACACGTAAGCGTTTTTTCCCATTTTTAAAGCGTTTTTATAGGCAAAAACGCTTAAAAAATGCTTACAAGAAGCATCCCATTCATTTTAATGAATTCTGCACTTTTTGTGCATATTGATGCATTTTTTTCCGCGAAAAAACGCATCGCGGTAAAAAACACAGCATGCTCATTAATTTTGCGGAAAGACCCGCATTTCTAACTATTTTCTATGAGACTGGGGACGCTCCGGAAAAACACACAAAAAACGCGCAAAAATCATTCAAAAAACGCACGGAAAACACGTGGGAAAAAACACATGTTTTCTGGGAAGGAGTCCGGTTTTCAGTCAGGAATTTTCTGCATACGTGTGCACATACCCTAACGCTTTGTTCCTACGATAAGTATTTGGTGAGTTTTTGATGTTGCAGATTTTCTGCTGCATTTCTGCAACTATTAGACCAATTAGGTGACGTGGCGGGATGGCTTCTACATTATTTTGATCAAAATTATGTTAACTAAATACCCTTATTATTACTATTATTACTACCTTCATGCAATTTTTGCAATACATTTTTTTACTTTTTTATTCCAGGATATTTGTTTTGTGTTTTGCTTTTGGTTTTCTCTGTGTAAAGGTCATGTGTTCATATGCAATTACATTTTGCATGCACATTAATTTACTTTTTCTGCTCAGACCCAGTTTCTTATTTGTTTCAATGTGCATTCTGTGCATATAAGGGTGTGACCGCCCTGTTTCTGAGTTGGAAAATCCATCCTGTCTGGCCTATACTATTACTGGTGGTTCAGTCCCTCTGTCCTTGTTCACATTTACGTCACTTGACAAGTGGAAAGGTTTTAAATACAAGAGTTAGGACTGTCCCACAAGGGTTGCCGTGACGTGGCGGGATGGCTTCTACATTATTTTGATCAAAATTATGTTAACTAAATACCCTTATTATTACTATTATTACTACCTTCATGCAATTTTTGCAATATATTTTTTTACTTTTTTATTCTAGGATATTTGTTTTGTGTTTTGCTTTTGGTTTTCTCTGTGTAAAGGTCATGTGTTCATATGCAATTATATTTTGCATGCACATTAATTTACTTTTTCTGCTCAGACCCAGTTTCTTATTTGTTTCAATGTGCATTCTGTGCATATAAGGGTGTGACCGCCCTGTTTCTGAGTTGGAAAATCCATCCTGTCTGGCCTATACTATTACTGGTGGTTCAGTCCCTCTGTCCTTGTTCACATTTACGTCACTTGACAAGTGGAAAGGTTTTAAATACAAGAGTTAGGACTGTCCCACAAGGGCTGCCGTGACGTGGCGGGATGGCTTCTACATTATTTTGATCAAAATTATGTTAACTAAATACCCTTATTACTATTATTACTACCTTCATGCAATTTTTGCAGTATATTTTTTTTACTTTTTTATTCCAGGATATTTGTTTTGTGTTTTGCTTTTGGTTTTCTCTGTGTAAAGGTCATGTGTTCATATGCAATTACATTTTGCATGCACATTAATTTACTTTTTCTGCTCAGACCCAGTTTCTTAACTATTAGACCAATTAGGTTACTTGTGTTTTTTTCATTGTATTTTTTACTGTGTTTTTAAGGGTATGTGCACACGCTGCGGATTCTGCTGCGTTTCCGCAGCGTTTTTGGCTCTGCAGAAACGCAGCAGATTTTGCTGCGTTGTACAGTACCTTTATTTCCTATGGAAATAAAAAAAAGCTGTGCACATGCTGCGTTTTTTTCCGCGCGGTTTTGCTGCGGTTTACAATCCGCAGCATGTCAATTGTTTGGTGCAGAAATGCTGCGGTTTTACACCTCATCCATTATGAGGTGTAAAACCGCAGGGCAAAACCGCAGAAAAAACGCAGATAATCCGCAGATAAACCGCAGAAAAACCGCAGCACTTTGTCCTGCGGATTTCCTGCGGTTTTCTCTACAAAATCCGCAGAGACTAAAAACTACGTGTGCACATACCCTAAAGCGGGTTTGACCTCTTAATGGTATGTCATGTTTTAAATAAAGCTATTTTGTTTTTGATACTTTAAAATGTTGCCAAAAGTTTATTGATACAATCATGTGAGAATTACATGCATTTTTAGTGACTTTGTTTTTGCATATCCGTTTTTTACCTGTGGATTTACTGCATCTTTTGCAATTCTATGGGGAAAATCCGCACAAAATTTGCAGTGTACGCGCAAAAGAAATTGACATATTGCGGATTTCCAACACGGTGCAGGTCAGTTTACTCTGCATTAAAAAAAGCACGGTGGCTATGAGGTGTGTATGAATCCCATCCACTTTACGGGAACTGTAAGATGCTGTGTTTTTTGCACAGCGAAGATACGCAGTGTCAGAAACTCATCAAAGAGTCATTGTGGGAACTTTACCTAAGGCTTTGGATATGAATAGTTTAAATAAACTCCATGTAACCAGTTTGTATAATCTATGCTCTAATTCTAAACTGAATATTTTCTGTATGGAAATCTAATCCATGAATATGTTTAACAGGACAGAAAACTCTGTAGGAGTCTGCGAATTAAGAGATGATTATATCTTAGTCCAAAGCTGAGGCGTCTTTCCTTCCTTTACTACATCATTACTCGTCATTTAATACAAGAATTTTTTTTAAGAGAAAAGGCAATGAGCAAAGATAATTACATGGGAGAATAGAGAAGGAATTCTATAAATGGGGTTATGTGATTTATCATTATGTTACTTAATAAGTAATGTTAATAATATAAAAGCTTTTAGTTATGACTAGCTTGTGTCATTGTGGCAGCTTGTAACCATCAATCAAGCACATGGTACAAATGATCCCAAATAGCACATTTTCATGCCTAATGTAATCAATTATGCAAAACTACATTTTTTAATAACTTTAAAAGGAGATTCGGGAAAGAAGAAAATCAATGTTTGGACCCTTTTAGCTGTAACTACTGGGACTTTTACCAGTTTGATCCCGTAGTGGTATTCCCCTCCATTTGTCTACTACATCTTGCTACGTCCATAAGGTGTAAGTTTGCAAGAAGTAAAGGACAGGTAGAAGGGAATATGACTGTAGGATCAGAATACAAACAAGGCTTGTTTGCCATCTGTCACCATGGAGGTACTGTATATAGGTCTACATTGGAGATTTAGTTATGGCCAAAAGTTTTGAGACTGACACAAATTTTGGTTTTCACAAAGATTGGTACTTGAGTGTTTTTAGATCTTAATCAGATGTTTCTGTGGTTAATGGAGTACAATTATAAGCATTTCGCAAGTTTTTAAGGTTTTAATGACAAATACAAAAGACTCAATATACAGGGTGGCCTGATGAAGAGACCTGCGTAGTCTTGAAAGCTTGCAATTTGTTACCATCTTTTCAGTTAGCCATTAAAAGGTATCAACCACTGAGGACTCTCAATTCTAAATATTCTTCTATCTACTGGCTAACACGGTACAAAGATATATATCTTTCCTATACAGGGTGGGCCATTTATATGGATACACCTAAATAAAATGGGAATGGTTGGTGATATCAACTTTCTGATTGTGGCACAAGAGTATATAGGAGGGGGAAAACTTTTCAAGATGTGTGGTGACAATGGCGGCCATTGTGAAGTCAGCCATTTTTGATCCAACTTTATTTTTTTCAATGGGAAGAGGGTCATGTGACACATCAAACTTATTGAGAATTTCACAACAAAAACAATGGTGTGCTTGGTTTTAACCCATTACTTGCCAAATTAGCAACTTTCATTTTTTTTAAATGACAGATTTTTAATGATTTGGGTCCTAATGAATCAGAAACATACAGTTGTGGCCAAAAGTATTGACACCCCCGCAATTCTGTCAGATAATACTCAGTTTCTTCCTGAAAATTATTGCAAACACAAATTCTTTGGTATTATTATCTTCATTTAATTTGTCTTAAATGAAAAAGCACAAAAGAGAATGAAACAAAAAGCAAAACATTGATCATTTCACACAAAAACTCCAAAAATGGGCCAGACAAAAGTATTGGCACCCTCAGCCTAATACTTGGTTGCACAACCTTTAGCCAAAACAACTGCGACCAACTGAAGTGTGCAATACCTCTAAAGTTCCTGCTACATCATTCAATTCATGAGCAAGAAGCTCATTTTCCTGAAAATCTTCCTCAACAGTTGCCTCATCAGGGTCAGGGAGCACAATCACTACTTCAACATAAGAAACTTCCTCTTCTTGGTCATCTCGCCTACTGTATTCTCACCCATCCCTTGAAGATTGTGAGCCTTCGCGGGCAGGGTCCTCTATCCTCCGGTACCAGTTATGACTTGTATTGTTTAACATTATTGTACTTGTTTTTATTATGTATACCCCTCCTTACATGTATAGCGCCATGGAATAAATGGCGCTATAACAATAAATAATAATAATAATAATCTAATTCCTCAAGATAACCTAGTATTTCATCAACAGTAAGTCCTTTTTTATATCGATATGCCATGTTCTTACTGCTGATACAACAAAAACAAAAATTAGTATAGTAACATTTAAAAAACTATAGATAAAAATATATATTATTATTTTAATATATATATCAATATATTTCACATTTCACTATCCATTCATAAAACCAGCTAAATAAACAATTGTGATGAATAAAAACATAAAATACTAACCTTATATACTGTGATGTGATCGTAAACAATGTCTGACAAGCCAGCAAGTTACAGGGTCTGTTCTCCTGAGTGTCTCCAGTACAGCTGAGATATCAGGTTTCACAAAGCATATATAGTCAGAAAGGTACTGGGGAAGGGGGGTGGAGGGGTGAGGGATTTCCAGACTATCTGGTAAGAAGGAAGAAATGAAACTAAAAGACCTCTGCCTGCCAAATCAGTTGTAATTGATTTAGGGTTATGTATAAAAACTAGTGAATCAAACAAAAATTTCCATGTAAAAAAAAACATCGAAAATAGATTGTGCATTCTGCCAATGTCCCGAAAATGGGACGGCAATTTCACTTGAATATAACTCTGGCCTTGGTAAATCTACATCAATGCCATTGCATTATATACCTTCCTTCAAGTATAAACAATAGTTTAATAACTTTGTGATCACAGAACTGTGATTTTAAATAATAATTTCAGCTTATGATCCTAATTTTGAAAAAAACTCGAAAATAGATGCTTTGAAAGCTCTCTGGGTTGAAGAATATTCAATTAAAAATGACAATGACATGATTTCCTGTTTTGAAAACATTCATTTTACAAACAATAGACAAAAAATTGGACCTAATTATAAAATCTTAGTTGCTAGAAGCAAAAGATTAGGCGTCCCAAAAAAGGACATTGGTAGATATTAATGTAACCTTATTCTTTCATGAGTTAACAGAGGTTAACACGTGAGGAGCGGATAGAAATTGTGTTGATGTTTGGTGATCGCAGTACCCGGGTCATTGCAGCAGATTTCAATGCAAGACACCCTACGCAAGAAAACTGTCACCATTCCCATTTTATTTAGGTGTATCAATATAAAAGGCCCACCCTGTATACAGTGCTTTCCCTTATTTTTCGAGACTTCTGTAATTTGCCTTGACATACTGGATATTATAATAATAATATTTATTTTTATATAGCGCTAACTAGAGTTGAGCGACTTTGGTCGGATCGGGTTTCATGAAACAATATTTGTTTCAGATGAAACTGGTCCGACTAGGGCAAAAAAAAATCGGAGTTTCGTCCGAAACCCGACCCCAATGCAAGTCAATGGGAAATAGAAGTCGGCATTGAGCGGATGACATTTTTTGCCCTAGTCGGACACGTTTCATCTGCTGCAAGACTGCAGTGCTGACCACTGAGCCACCGTGCCCCCCTGGATATTAGCTTCTGGGCCAAATTCTAACTAACGGCAACCTATTATTACCTATTCACGGCTTGGAGTTTATTTTAGATTATTCACCCACTTTTTGAGGACTGACCACCTCAATGGGGCCTAGAGAAATCATTGGGAGAAATTGCTTTTCAAGGATGTTTAAATACCATACTCTATTCATGGCAGTGTCCTTTAATTTTTGTCTCCAGACAATCAGTCTTCCATATGTCCCAAACAGTTTGAACGGCATTTCATCAGAATAAATAACGTTATTCCAGTCCTCTACAGTTCAATACCAAAAACAATTTTCACCTGCAAAAGCAATTTTTTTAATGTAGCTATCTTAAAACTGAACATGTGGGAGAATGATTCTGTGTAGAAGAATAGGTGAACACTTCTATGAACCCTGTATCATACCAACAGTAAAGCATCAGGAGACCTTTCATGTTTAGAATTGCTTTTTAGCCCAGGGAGTGGTCTCACTCACATTGTTGCCTAAAAACACTACCTCGAATAAAGGATAGTATTTAAAAATCCTTCAAGAATAACTTCTAACAATCCATGATCAGTTTGGTGATAATGCTTTTTTCAGCATGATGGAGCGCGATGACACAAGGCAAAAGTGATAACTAAGTAGCATGGTGAACAAAACATTGAAATTTTGGGTCCATGGCCAGGAAACTCCACATGAACTGCTTCACTTTGATTTAGCTATTCCAAAACTTTAACTTTATTTTTCTCTAACCATTTTTTGTAAAATAACTTGTATGTGTTGGCTAATTGTCCAAACTCTTTAGAGATGGTTTTGTAACCTTTTGTAGCCTGATGAGCATCAACAACTCTTCTGTTATGGTCCTCAGAAATATCCTTTGTATTTGCCATGCTACATTTTCACAATCATATGTTGCCAAGATCAGACTCTGATTATTATTATTTATTGATATAGCGCCATTTATTCCATGGTGCTTTACATGTAAGGAGGGGTATACATAAAAACAAGTACAATAATCTTAAACAATACAAGTCATACATAACTGGTACAGGAGGAGAGAGGACCCTGCCCGCGAGGGCTCACAATCTTCAAGGGATGGGTGATAATACAGTAGGCGAGGGTAGAGCTGGTCATGCAGCGGTTTGGTCGATCGGTGGTTACTGCAGGTTATAGGCTTGATAGAGCCTTGCTTTATGTAATAGGTTGACCACTCACACCCGATTATCATCCCATTGATATAAAACACTGGACGCATTTTCCTAATTTAAAGAATGACAAAGTGAAATATTTTTGCATCATTTTCCTAGTTTAAAAAAATGACAAGTCTAATATATTTGACTTGTTTTATTTTCCTACTTTTAGGACTTGTGTGAAAATCTGATATAGTTTTATGTCAAATTTATGCAGAAGTATGGAAAATTCTGCAGGGGTTCACATACTTTCAAGCACTACCATGGACACTGTAGTCAGACCCCTCTACTCTTCATTCCACATACAATAACAACTCAACTTTACATTAATTTGGTCAGGGGACAAGTGATACAACCACTTCTCGAAAAAGTGTCCCAATAGCCGTTTTTGATTATGACTATGCCAGGCTGCATGTTGTTTGTGCTACTGTGAGCAGCCTGCATGGCCTAAATGTGTTACCATAGCCCGCAGCATCTTCAGACTTGTCTCCCATCAAGCACATCTGAGATGATATGGGTTGGCAATTGCAAAGGAAGATGTCAGCAGCGGATCTTGATGATTTATGTACTCAAGTGCTTTCAGCGTGGCAGAACATTCCTCAGACAACTATTAATAATCTTATGGATGACAGCAAGGCCTTGTAAATGCACACATTTCTGACCGTGGTGCGTATAGTTGATACTGAATAAATCAAAATGTTTTGAGAATTTTGCTTCCATTTCTTCATCATTTGCATATAATTAACCTGTCTAATGATCCTGTGATTTTCATAATTCTATGACTTTTCCATCTTACTGTTACAATTTCAATGTTGAATAGTGCATATAAATTTGGTATCACTGAAATCAGATCAACCCACGTAACAAGTTATTATTGATCAGTGAATGCAGAAAAAAAAATATTTGTTTTCTTTTCTCGCTTATATAGCAACATTGATAGAAAAAGTAAAAAAATGTATAAAATGATAGTATGGTTTGCAAAATCCAGAAATGAAAAAAACTAGACAGTAGCATGCAGGGTATAAAGGGAAGTGATCACTACTTTTATGCCCTGTGGCAGGTTTAAGTCTAGTTTAAGCTTTTATTCTTCATTTTATGACAGATTATGTCAGATTTCTTTAGAGTTGTCTAATTCATTATGCTACAGCATTCTGCAATGTGATAATTTTATTGGAATACAGCCTGAAAATAGCTATTTATACTTTATCAACAGCAAGGTTTGAATATTAACCATACAGTATCTATTCAGCAAACATTAGTTTGTATATTAACTATTATAACTCTTAAAGCTAGAAGATGAAATGAACTGTTCTTGTACAATGTTGTAATACATTGAGGTTTTACAGTATCAACATTTATCCAGTGAGACATTTTATCAATAATAATAATGATAAATGAGTAGTAATAGCTTCATCCTGATCGTGGTCTTCTCTAGGCATGTACTGTAGATATTTTCTAGCAGATGATATAGCTGCATTTGGATGAAGGAAATCCATAGCTAAATGCCCTGACAAAAGAGCATTTGTGCTCATTTAGGATATGTTGAGTTAAATACATTGAATTTGTATGTCTTCTAAAGTAGAGTATATTACAGAGGAACCATGTAATTGTATATAGTATGCTGATTAAATGTAAATTTATATTAAATGGGTCATCAGATTCATGCTGAATGAACCATGGGCAGCATGAATCAGAGCTTGGCTGCACGAGTATAGTCGAAAATGTTTTACTTTGAAATGCTGCTGCGTTTGGGGAGTTTGGTGGTCAAGGTCAAGGACTGTGGGAAATTCACCAGAATTTGGCATAAATTACTTTGACAAATGGTTTGACGTTCAGCATTTTCACTCTATTCTGACTCACCTGTGGCACACGGAGGCAACTGTCACTTGTCGCGCCCACACTATTAGATCAGGCAGGCTGCCCAATGCTATCCAAATACATCCCATGTGAACAGACACCACAGTTAAGCAGGTAGGCAGGTAAGCATCTCTACCATTTGCTATTATTATTATTTTTGAATTTTTGGAGGATTTCGAAGTCCTTTTTTTGTGCTAGTATTGTTTAGTGTTAGGACTCGCAAGCGTGGGGACCCTTGACGTGGGTTGCGAACTGGCGTATTTTGGCCAAAATATCAACTAATATCTCACATATTTTTATGTGTTTTTTCACTTTATTATTCCGGGTACATTTGGGCCCATTCGGTCTTGTAAACTGTGGTGTCTGTTCACATGGGATGCATTTGGATAGGGCTGGGCAGCCCGCCTGATCTAATAGTGTGGGTGTCACTAATAGGCTGTTAACCTGGATACTGTGCATTACCATTGTGTGAACAGCGCCGCATACAAGTCTCCATTGTGCTATAACATGCCAAGCAACCACCCCCTCCATGGGATTGGTAGGCTGTGAGTGCTTGTCTCATCGGTATTTTTGCACCTGTGTTGCTGCCATCTTAACTAAATGGGACGATTGCATTTGTTTGGCGACTAGTACGAGGTAGATCCCCAGCTGGCTTCTCTCTGCCCCACTTGACTGAAAGGTCTTTCCTTATGTGTGTAATTAGAGAGAGACCTGTCAGGGATCGGTGTAAGAAGAAGTTGGCCTGCGCTAGTCAGCCAAGACACGTAGTCGCTGACCAATATAGACCTCAAAAGTTGTAGATCACGAGTGGGCTGCACTTGCACAGATTAACAGCATTACTTGCGCCATTTTGCTTGTGTTAAAAATGTTTTTCAAAGGTCACACTATTAACTGCGCAAGTGCAGTGTTTAAAATAGGAGGCAGGTAACTTAATGTTCAGTGACCTGTCGTTTAAGCCAGAATGATGACGATGAGGCCAGACCACCAAGAAAAGACCCGTCCACAGGCACGTCCTGGAGCACGAGGATCTCATTAACTCAAAACTGCTAATACAGTTTAAACAACCACAAGATGAATTTATTCAACACAGGTATAATTTTAATCAGTGTAACAGCACCAGCTTGATAATTCCTGTAGTTTACTTATCAAAATTATGTTGGAAGGTTCGCTTTGGCCATCTTGATAATTGCATATTGGTAATACATGAACTGGTATATGGTGTTTCCTGCCTGGTACCTCTGATAGTCATATACAAAATGTTCATATATTATCACTGAGGAAAATTCAATTACAATAAAAGCACCTGACAGGTATTAAAATGCCAATAGCTTTGACAATAAATTGCATGCTATAATTATGTATTAAAGTAATTATAGCATTCAGCTATTGTAACTAAAACTCCCATTATGGTATTATGTCAGATGGGTATATTATTCAAGTAAAGCCGGTTTCACACATCATTTATTTTTTCAGTGTGTTGGATCCATTCTTGATTTGTGTGTCAGTTTTTAAATTTCTTGCTGCATCCGATTTTCTTGTATGAAAAAAAATTAAAATTGTTAGCTATCTGCAACATGTATCAAAGTAGGACATGTGTCCTTTGAATGCAATAGGTCCGTGCACACGTACTGAATAGTTGATGTGTGAAACTTGCCAAAGTAAATGAATTTGCATTTAATGTGAAATTAAAAAATTGATACATATCATCTGTTTGTAAAGTAGGTGTTGAGACACAGGGGGATCAGCGGATGTTCTAGACCGCTAGCCTGAAATCGCGTGGACTAGGGCTCAGCCCACCAAACGCCCGTTCTCCTTTTATCGTGGGCATAATACTACTCAGACAACACAGGGTGAGAGTAAAGCAGTGTGGTAATACTTTATTGAACCACCAAACAGGCAAATAACACATAGAACCGTCCCAGCAAAATACCCAAGATGGTGAAAAACTACAGAGCTTCACCCTTCCGCTGACTCAATGGGATAAGAGTAGCTGTGACGAGCTTCCAGGGCCAACTACCCGCACCTGTGGCATGCACAGAGAGGCGGTAACAACAAGCTTAGGAAGCTGACAGTCCATTGGGGTACAAGGCCAGATGACCGGATGGTCACAAACTGACTTCTCCAAACTTCTTGTTATGAGTTTATGCTAAAGTTCCATGAAGCCCGATGACGTGGGTCAAAAATGAAGACAGACACGGTGTATCACAGTTCCAGATGTATATATATGTTATGAATGGGTCACCGAGGAGGAAAAAACCTAAACATGCTAAGCCCAGAAAAACCAGAGAGGTTAGTAACTATGCAGATTGCAGATCCCTGATCCTAACCACACAACTAGCAGCAGTCGTGGAGCGTACCTACGATGAACCTAGACGCCTCATCACGGCCGGAGGACTAAATAAGCCTAAAGCAAGAAAAGGGGAAAACTAACTGCCCCAGAGCAGACCCCAAAGGAATAGATAGCCCCCACACATGTATTGACGGCGAAACAAGATGAAAGCACAAACACAGGCAGGAAAATAGGCTGAGCAAACGATGGGGCCCAAACTAACTAGAAAGGAGAGGAAAGGAAATACACTGTCTGCAATCTGCTCAAAACCCTACAAAATAATGTCCAACACTTCTGATAGCAAAATTAACCCTGAAGTCACTAGACTTCTCCCACTATATCAGCACTCTGAAATATTCTGAGACAGAGCAAAAAGAGGCCAATCTAATAAGGGACAAAAAGCAAATTGGCAAATACAGATAACTAAGAGTGGAAATTCAGCACAGCCCCAGCCGGGGCTGGCTGACCACACAAAAAACTGAATAGAACAACAAAATCAAGTGTGAACATTAGCAGAGAAACTTAGCTTGAGCTGACTGGAACAGAGCTGAGAACCAAGACCTGCCAAGCAGAAGGAATCACCAGCACCAGAGTGGGGCGTCAGCTGTCTTAAATCCAATCTGAGATTCCTGAGATCCAATCGTCATCCTCATTATCAGGTGGCAGATCTCTACTGATTAAATCAGCCTCACTACCTCCTGTTACCACCAGAGGGAGCCTGGAAGGAGAGCTCACAACTGGTAGACCAGAAAATTAACTCACAATAGTACCCCCCTTGAGGAGGGGTCACCGAACCCTCATCCACGCCACCAGGCCGATCAGGGGCCCAGTGAAAAGCACGAACCAATCTATTGGCATGAATATCAGAGGCAGAGACCCAAGAATTATCCTCCTGGCCATAACCCTTCCATTTGACCAAATACTGGTGTCTCCGTTTAACCAAGCGAGAATCCAATATTTTCTCTACCTCATATTCCACATTGCCTTCAACCAACACAGGGTCAGGAGGTGCTGCCATAGGAACCACTGGCTCAACAAACCTCTTCAACAGAGATTTGTGAAATACGTTATGGATCTTGAACGTAAGTGGAAGAGCCAATCGAAAAGAAACAGGATTAAGAATCTCCAAAATCTTATAAGGTCCAATAAATCTTGGCTTAAATTTTGGAGATGCAACCTTCATAGGAATATTCTTAGACGACAGCCAAACCATATCACCCACTTTAAACCGGGGACCAATGGTCCTATGCCGGTTGGAAAATCGCTGGGCCTTTTCCTGAGAGAGTGACAACTTATCCACCACTTGGTCCCATATCTGCTGCATTCTCTCAACCACAGTGTCCACACCTGAGCAGGACGAAAATTCCACTTGCCCTGAAGAGAATCGAGGATGAAACCCAAAATTACAGAAAAAGGGTGACATCAAAGTGGCAGAACTAGCCCTATTGTTTAGCGCGAATTCGGCCAAGGGCAAAAATGAGACCCAATCATCCTGATCAGCAGATATAAAACATCTTAAATAAGACTCCAAGGTCTGGTTTGTTCTCGCAGTCTGTCCATTGGTCTGGGAATGAAATGCGGAGGAGAAGGATAACTGAATTCCCAGACTGGAACAAAAGGCTTTCCAGAATCTGGAATTAAACTGAACTTCTCTGTCGGACACAATGTTCTCAGGAATCCCATGTAACTGAACCACCTGTTGTAAAAGCAAGGTGTTATGAATGGGAAACCGAGGAGGAAAAACAAGACAACAAGATAAGTCTCAGAAAACCAGAGAAGTTGGTAACTATGCAGATTGCAGATCCCTGATCTTAACCGCACAACTAGCAGCAGTCGTGGAGCGTTCCTACGTTGGTCCTAGATGCCTTGTCACAACCGGAGAACTACATAAGCCTAAAGCAGGAAAAGAGGAAAACGAACAGACCTCAAAGGAAAGACAGCCCCCCACATGTATTGATGGTGAAACAAGATGAAAATACAAACAAAGGCAGGAAAATAGGCTGAGCAAACGATGGGGCCCGGCTAACTAAAAAGGACAGAAAAGGAAAGACACTGTCTGCAATCTGCCAAAAACAACCTCCAAAAGTATTGTCCAACACTTCTGATAGCAAAATTAACCCTGAAGTCACTAGACTTCTAAACCTATATCTGCACTCTGAAATATTCTGAGACAGAGCAAAAAAGAGGCCAATCTAATAAGGGACAAAAAGCAGATTGGCAAATACTGATTAATAGGAGTGGAATTTCAGCATAGCCCCAGCAGGGGCAGGCTGGTTACACAACAAACTGAATTGACCAACAAGCGCAAGTGTGAACATTAGCAAAAAAACAAACTTAACTTAACAAGACTGGAAGAGAGCTGAAGTCCAGGACCTGAGAAGCAGACTGACTCACCAGCACCCGGATAGGGCGTCGGCTGTCTTATATGCAGTCTGATACTCCAGAGATCCAATTGTTTTCTTCCTCATCAGGTGGCAGATCACTACCACTTAAACCAACCGCACTACCTCCTGTCACCACCAGAGGGAGAACGGAAGGGGAACTCTCAACTGGTGAAGCAGAAAATGAGTTCATGACAACAAGGGCACCAACTCAGCGGAAGATGGCAACTTTGGTAGTGGTATAAGATGGACCATCTTCGAAAATCTATCACAAATCACCCAGATAACAGTCATTCTCTGAGAGACAGGAAGATCAGAAATAAAATCCATTGAGATATGGGTCCATGGCATCTTGGGCACCGGCAGGGGCATCAGCAACCCACTAGAATGAGAACAGGGTTTAGACCGAGAACAAGTCCCACAGGACTGTACAAAATTCCTGACATCACGAGATAAGGCAGGCCACCAAAAGGACCGACTCACCAAATCTCTGGTACCAAAAATACCTGGATGACCAGCCAATGCGGAGCAATGAATTTCAGACATCACTCTCTTTCTCCACTGGTCAGGAACCTACAATTTTCCCATAGGGCAATGCTCAGGTTTATCCTCCTGAAATTCATCCAGGGCGCGTCTCAAATCGGGCGAAATGGCAGAAAGAAATACCCTCTCACCTAGGATGGTAGCAGGCTCGGTCACATTGAGAGAATCGGCAAAGAAACTCCTAGAAAGGGCGGCTGCCTTAACATTCTTAGTGCCCGGAAGAAAAGAGACCACAAAATTAAAACGCGTGAGAAACAAGGCCCATCTAGCCTGTCTAGGATTCAAGCGTTTGGCCGACTCCAGATAAATCAAATTCTTGTGATCGGTGAGGACTACAACTTGATGTCTAGCTCACTCCAACCAATGTCTCCACTCCTCAAATGCCCACTTCATCGCCAACATTTCCCGATTCCCCACGTCATAGTTGTGTTCAGATGGGGAGAACTTTCGAGAAAAGAAGGCACAGGGATTCATCTTAGAAGTCACAGGGTCTTTTTCGAGCTGAAGTAAATCTCCGCTTAAGCTCCTGAAATGCTGAGACAGCCTCAGGAGACCAATTCAGCACATCAGCACCCTTCTTGGTCAGATCAGTCAGTGGTTTGACAATACCAGAAAAATTACCTATAAATTTACGATAGAAATTAGCAAAACCCAAAAACTTCTGGAGGGCCTTCAAAGAAGTAGGCTGAACCCAATCATAAATGGCCTGTACCTTGGCTGGGTCCATTTCAATAGTCGATGGAGACAAGATAAATCCCAAAAATGAAATCCTCTGTACACCAAGGAGGCATTTCGATCCCTTAACAAACAGGGAATTCTCCCTCAAAATCCGGAACACAGACCGGATGTGTTCCACATGAGAATCCCAATCACTAGAAAAGATCAAAATATCTTCCAGATAGATGATCAAAAACTTATCCACAAAGTCACGTAAAATATCGTTCATAAAGGACTGGAGGACAGAAGGGGCATTAGTGAGCCCAAAAGGCATCACCAGGTACTCAAAATGTCCCTCCGGAGTATTAAATGCTGTCTTCCATTCATCCCCGTGCTTGATGCGAATAAGATTATACGCCCCCCTGAGGTCAAGCTTAGTAAACCAGCAGGCACTCTTAACTCTGGAGAATAAATCAGACATCAGAGGTAACGGGTACTGATATTTAACCGTCATCTTGTTAAGGGAATGATAATCAATACACGGTCTTAATGAACCATCTTTCTAGGCCACAAAAAAAACCCAGCACCTAAAGGTGACGAGGATGGTCTAATATGACCCTTCTCCAACGACTCCTTAAAATAGGATCGCATAGCATCATGTTTGGGTACTGATAAGTTGAAAAGCCGACCCTTGGGAAATTTACACCCAGGCATCAACTCAATTGCACAGTCATAACTCCTATGAGGAGGCAAAGATGCAGACTTACTTTCACTAAATACATCAGAAAAATCGGCCAGATAATCAGGAATATCATGAGACTGAGGAGAGGTGGAGAAAACAGGAGCATCCCTAAGAACACACTGACAACCCCAACTCACTAGAGACCCAGATTTCCAATCCAAAACTGGATTATGAGTTTGCAACCAAGGAAAACCCAGAACAATAGTATCATGCAAATTATGCAGCACCAAAAATTTACAATTTTCTTGGTGGTCTGGGGTAAGTCGCATTATCACCTGGGTCCAAAACTGAGGTTTATTCTCCGCCAAAGGAGTAGCATCAATACCTCTCAAAGGAATAGGCGTCCGCAGAGGCGTCATGGAAAAACCACAACGTTTAGCAAAGTCCAAATCCATCAGATTCAACGCTGCTCCTGAATCCACAAAAGCCTTAGTGAAAAACGTGGATAAGGAGCAGATCAGAGTAATTGTCAAAAGGAACTTAGGTTGTACACTGCCCACAGCAAAAGTGTGTGCAAAACGTTTCTCTTGTTTAGGGCAGACAGAAATAGTATGAGAGGCGTCTCCACAGAAAAAACACAGCTTATTACGCCTTCTAAACTCCTGACGTTGCTCCCTAGACAAAACCTCATCACATTGCATAGGTTCAGACGTTTGTTCAAAAGGTGGCAGTGCCTCCAGTGTAGTTTTACGTTCACGTAAACGCTGATGAACTTGAATGGCTAATGACATGGAATCATCCAGACCAGAGGGAACAGGAAATCCCACCATAACATCTTTTACGGTCTCTGATAAACCCTTCCGAAAGAGAGCTGCCAAAGCACTATCATTCCATGTAGTAAGGACTGCCCACTTTCGGAATTTTTGACAGTATAACTCTGCAGAATCCTGACCCTGGTTTAATGCCAACAGGGTTCTCTCAGCTTGATCAACAGCATTAGGTTCATCATACAACAAACCCAAGGCTTGAAAAAATGCATCCACATTAGTCAGAATAGGATTTTCACGTGTCAGAGAAAAAGCCCAATCCTGGGGATCGCCACGCAGCAAGGAGATGACAATTTTTACCTGCTGCACAGAGCTCCCCGATGAGTTAGGCTTCAAGGCAAGAAATAATTTACAATTATTCTCTAAAATTCAGAAATTTAGACCGATCCCCAGAAAACACATCAGGAGTAGGGATCTTAGGTTCAGCAGCATGTGACTGAATGAGGTAGGTGGAAATTCCCTGCACTTCAGCAGCAAGTTTCTCCACACGATCAGACAATTGCTTAATCTACGCTAGGGAAAAAAAAATCCTCCAACGGCCCCAGAGAAAAAGAGGAAAAAATACATGTAAAAAAAAATTCTGACACTTTTTTTTTTTAACAACTTTTTCCTGCTTTTGAGTACCCTAGAATCTGCGGTATGGCTCGTGATTCAGTTATGAATGGGTCACCGAGGAGGAAAAAACCTAAACATGCTAAGCCCAGAAAAACCAGAGAGGTTGGTAACTATGCAGATTGCAGATCCCTGATTCTAACCACACATCTAGCAGCAGCCGTGGAGCGTACCTACGATGAACCTAGACGCCTCATCACGGCCGGAGGACTAAATAAGCCTAAAGCAAGAAAAGGGGAAAACTAACTGCCCCAGAGCAGACCCCAAAGGAATAGATAGCCCCCACACATGTATTGACGGCGAAACAAGATAAAAACACAAACACAGGCAGGAAAATAGGCTGAGCAAATGATGGGGCCCAAACTAACTAGAAAGGAGAGGAAAGGAAAGACACTGTCTGCAATCTGCTCAAAACCCTACAAAATAATGTCCAACACTTCTGATAACAAAATTAACCCTGAAGTCACTAGACTTCTCCCACTATATCAACACTCTGAAATATTCTGAGACAGAACAAAAAGAAGACAATCTAATAAGGGACAAAAAGCAAATTGGCAAATACAGATAAATAAGAGTGGAAATTCAGAACAGCCCCAGCCAGGGCTGGCTGACCACACAAATAACTGAAAAGAACAACAAAATCAAGTGTGAACATTAGCAGAGAAACTTAGCTTGAGCTGACTGGAACAGAGCTGAGAACCAAGACCTGCCAAGCAGAAGGAATCACCAGCACCAGAGTGGGGCGTCGGCTGTTTTAAATCCAATCTGAGATTCCTGAGGTCCAATCATCATCCTCATTATCAGGTGGCAGATCTCTACTGATTAAATCAGCCTCACTACCTCCTGTTACCACCAGAGGGAGCCTGGAAGGAGAACTCACAACTGGTAGACCAGAAAATGAACTCACAACATATATATATATATATATATATATATATATATATATATATATATATATATATTGCAGAGATATGAACTTCAGATGAGATGCAAACTGTGACTCTACAGATAAGCAGGCAAATAAGACAGTCTCAAAGTGTGCAGATGTAGTAGTACAGACCAGTCCAGCAATGCAGTGTCTGGGGCCCAGAGACCAGGCCGGCTCCTAAAGGACAGCAGACCGTAGCGGAGGTGGCTGCAGAGCGGGTGTAAAGCAACAGAGTCCTTCCGTGGTACGTAGATCCAAAAGCAGGCGGGGTATCCCGAAGATTAGAAGAAGCAAGCAGGTTACTGGTCCTTCCAGCTTGGCAGCAAGTAAGGTACAAGATACACAAGCAAGGCACAATGTGCAGAGTTCATTTATATACACAGCAGACAGGAAACCAGGAGTATCAGACAGGAAGCAAGCAACTCCATTTTGGTTAAGGGCAGAATAAAAGCGAACTAAGGGCAAGAGCAGACAAAACAGGTACACAGTCCCAGTCCTTACACTTCTCCATGGAGCCAGGTGACTGGTGGGTCCAAATTCTGTCTTTCCCAAGTTTATCCATGGGACTCGGGTGACTGGTGGACACAAATCCTGACTACCCCAAAAGTATCCATGGGTTCAGTGATGGTCAATGGAGCTGATCTATATTCTTTCAGCCAGGATACCCTAGGCTGATATCCTGTAGAATGTCAAATCTGTGTCCTTTGTGATGGAACCATGATCTGGCTGCTATCCTGTAGTGTGTTCCTGGTTATGGTTTTGTAAAGTCTCTGGTTTTTTGGATCTCTTGTATGTCTTCAATGTATGGATATATATTGTTACAGAGGCATATCCTCTTTTTATAGTTCACAACTGTTCTACAAGCCATTATTCACAGTTCAAGGGGAAGGGGTGATGAGATCATCTCGCATTGTTTGATTATTTAGTTTATTCTTCAATGTTTGCATGTCAACAAACTGCATGGCTTGGTATAATGTGTAATCAACATATCATTAAATATCATTGCTCAGTGACCCTGCATCCCTGTTTTGCAAAGATAACAGTTCAATAAACTGTAGGAGTTGATATAAGAGGTAAATAACAACCATTCATAAATTTACCAATATCAATTCAACCTACAAGAAGAGTCAACATAAGGATAAAAGACTATGCCTGGCTCATTGAAAATGGACATCTAGATGATTAAGATTAAATGCTGTGTCTTTTTGGAGAAAAGGGAGTCTTCAGTGTAAATACTGCTACATAATGCAGAAAGCTGCACTTAAATCCGGCAATCAAGTTACTATTTGCATATCAAGCTCATTAAGATACACTATGTTGTGAAAAAGTATTGGGACACAAGCACATTACACCTACTGGAGCCTTTATGGAATCACTATCTTAGCAGCACGTTGGCTCAATGGTTAGCATTGATGTTTTGCAGCACGGGGGGGGGGGGTCATTTGTTTAAATGTCACTAAGAACAACATCTTTAGGAGTTTATGTTGGTGTCTTCCAGATACTTTGATTTCCTCCTTCGCTCCAAACACATACTGAAAGGGAATTTAGATTGTGAACCCCAATGGGGACAGTGATGCTGATGTCTGTAAAGCACTGTGGAATTAATGGCGCTATATAAGTAAAATAATAATAATAAATCCATAAGCATTTAAATAGGATCTTCTTTATAGCTATAAGAGTTCCATTCTTCTGGGAAGCCTTTTTATAAAATTTAGGGGTGTCTGTGGGAATTTTTGTACATCTGTAACAAGGTGGCACGGGGTGGTAGTTCCAGCAGCGTCAACTAAGCCACAGTCAGTGTACACCCCGACACCTCGTTCATAAATAGACATAAAAAGTATGAACCCAAGTAATTTAACTTCTCTCCTCAGTCGATACAGCACCGGTAAACAGAGTCCAGGGACGCAGTTACGATTACAACAGGAAAAAAACGGCTTATTGAAGAACAAAGTAGGAATGGGAAAAAATGTAGTTGCAGAAAATTCAGAGGACTTTCCTGCTCTCTCTCTGAGACAACCATGGCCATACCCACAACAGTCACGGTGGCCTGAAAAGTTGGTAGTTGTTCTGCCCATTATTGTGCAGCAAGTTAATTCATAGTGTAGTACCAGTTATAACCATTAGTTGCCCATTTGTCCTGCTCCTCGATAAAGTGAGCATTTCTCTTTAACAGTGTGTTCTGATTAGTACAGCCCCCTTAGTTTCCTGGGTAAGAAGGCTTGCAGACATTTTCTCCCGGACCTTTGAGTATTACACACATGTTCCTGACTCTCTCCCTACAAAGCACTGCTCCTGAACAGCGAATTCCGGTGAGGGTCAAAAACACCTGTGTGTTATATAAGAATCTGTATATGCAGCCACCGTACAATGTACTGTGTAGTTAGGTATATTGTGCAATGTATCCTGCACTTTATTATAATGCTTTTGCACTGCTTACAGATAGATTGCACTTCTGTATAGAGCAGAACAGTGTTGCAGCATTTCTGTATTATGCTATTTCTATGCAGTTTCTGTAAAGCCCCAGTTACTGATGATAATTTCACCCTGTATCATGCTGTTGTCTCTGTTATCTGCCAGTACTGATACACTGTTTATTCCCTTGCAGTAGTTATTACCACTCCATTACTGTCCACTCTGTGATCTTATGTTGCCCACCATTATTGTCCACCGTCATCGTTCACTGTTACCAAGTTCACATCACCTCAATAAATATAGATTTAACCCCTTAGCCCGTCATGGCAGGAGGTAACTTCCTGCACCATGACGGGCTATCCCCGTCATGCCTTTGAACTACCACTGCATTTAAACACGCAGTAGCAATTTTGTGCCAACAGCTGTCATAGACAGCTGAGAGGCACAGCAAGGGGGGCAGGGACCCTGCAGTGGGTACCTGCATCCCAAGCACTGTGATTGGTCAGTTAATATGACTGACCAAACACAGCAGCGATGGGGCAGGAGAGGCTGAAATTTCAGCCTCTCCTGCCCGATCTCAGTGCAGGAGCTCAGCGTTGCAGTGGCTGAGCATCCTGCACTGACAGCCAGGAGCGGCGCCTGACCTGTGCCTTGATGATCCGGAGGTGTCATAACAACCTCTGGGTCATCCACCTACGGAAAGCTACTGAGACCATGCTCAAAGTGCAATAACATGCGATCAAAAAGACGGATTTAAATAAATGTGGTACCGCTGAAAACATCATCTTGTCCCGCAAAAAACGAGCCTCCACACAGCTCCATTAGCAGAAAAATAAAAAAGTTTTAGCTCTCAGAATAAAGTGATGCAAAAATAATTATTTTTTCTATAAAAATTTTTATTGTGTAAAAAATGCCAAAACATAAAAAGATATAAATGAGGTATTGCTGTAATTGTAGTGACCCAAAGAATAAAGCTGCCATACCAATTTTACCACATGCAGAACGGAGGGGAAGAAAAAAAAAAACATTCCTGAAATGCTGGTTTTTGTTCATTCTGCCTCCACAAAAATCGGAATAGAAAGCGATCAAAAAATGTTATGTGCCCGAAAATGGTACCAATAAAAATGTCAGTTCGTCCTGCAAAAAACAAGCCCACACATGACTCTGTCAGCTGGAATATGGAAAAATTATAGCTCATTAAAGATCATTTTTGTGGAAAAAAATATGATTTTTTAATTTTCACGGCTCTGCATTATAAACTTCTGTGAAGCACTTGGGGGTTCAAAGTGCTCACCACACATCTAGATAAACTCCTTGGGGGGTCTAGTTTCCAAAATGGGGTCACTTGTGGGGGGTTTCTAATGTTTTGGCACATCTGGGGTTTTGCAAACGCAACATCACGCCCGCAGAACATTCCATCAAAGTCTGCATTCCAAAACAGTGCTCCTTCCCTTCTGAGCTCTGCCATGTGCCCAAACAGTGGATCCACCCCACATATGGGGTATCAGCGTACTCAGGACAAATTGCCCAACAATTGTTGGGGTCCTATTTCTCTGTTACCTTTGTGAAAATAAAAATTTGGGGGCAAAAAGATCATTTTTGTGGAAAAAAAGATTTTTTTATTTTCACGGCTCTGGTTATAAACTTCTGTGAAGCACTTGGGGATTCAAAGTGCTCCCCACACATCTAGATAAGCTCCTTGGGGAGTCTAGTTTCCAAAATGGGTTCACTTATTCAGGGTTTTCACTGTTTAGGCACATCAGGGGCTCTCCAAATGCGACATGACGCCCGATCTCAATTCCAGCCAAAAAAGTCAAATGGCGCTCGTTCCCTTACAAGGTCTGCCATGCGCCCAAATAGTGGTTTACCCCCAAATATGGGGTATCAGCGTACTCAGAACAAATTGCACAATAACATTTGGGGTCCTGTTGGGAGCCCATGGGGGTTCAAAGTGCTCAACACACATTTAGATAAGTTCCTTGGGGGGTCTAGTTTCCAAAATGGCGTCACTTATGGGGGGTTCCACTGTTTAGATACATCAGGGGCTCTCCAAATGCGACATGGCGTCCGATCTCGATTCCAGCTAATTTGACATTCAAAATCTCAAATGATGCTCCTTCCCTTCTGAGCACTGCCATGCGCCTAAAGATTGGTCTTCCTCCACACATGGGGTAAAGGGTGTACTCGAGAAATTGCACAACAAATATTGTGGCTCATTTTTTCCTGATACCCTTGACAAAATAAAAAAAATTGTGTCCAAACAAAAATTTTAGGGAAAAAAGTTAAATGTTCATTTTTTTCTTCCACATTGCTTCAATTCTTGTGAAGTACCTAAAGGGTTAATAAACTTCTTGAATGTGGTTTTGAACACCTTGAGGGGTGCTGTTTTTAGAATGGTGTCAATTTTCGGTATTTTCTATTATATTGACCCTCCAAACTCACTTCAAATGGTTTTGCAAATTTTGTTGGAAAAATGAAATATCGCTGGTCAACTTTTAACCCTTATAACTTCCTAAAAAAAAAAAATTTGCTTCCCAAATTGTGCTGTTGTAAAGTAGACATGTGGAAATGTTATGTATTAACTCTTTTTGTGACATATCTCTCTGATTTAAGGGCATAAAAATTAAAAGTTTGAAAATTGCAAAATTTTAAAATGTTTCGCCATATTTCCATTTTTTTCATAAATAAATGCAAGTCATATCGAAGAAATTTTACCACTAACATGAAGTACAATATGTCATGAAAAAAGCAATGTCAGAATCAGTGAGATCCGTTGAAGCTTTCCAGAGTTATAACCACTTAAAGTGACAGTGGTCCGATTTCAAAATTAAGGCCTGGTCCTTAACCTACAAAATGGCTTTGTCCTTAACCCCTTCATGACCCAGCCTATTTTGACCTTAATGACCTGGCCATTTTTTGCAATTCTGACCAGTGTCCCTTTATGAGGTAATGACTCTGGAACGCTTCAACGGATCCTAGCAATTCTGAGATTGTTTTTTCGTGACATATTGGGCTTCATGTTAGTGTTAAATTTAGGTCAATAATTTTCGCGTTCATTTGTAAAAAATCAGAAATTCGGCGAAAATTTCGCAATTTTCAAATTTTGAATTTTTATTCTGTTAAACCAGAGAATTATGTAACACAAAATAGTTACTAAATAACATTTTCCACATGTCTACTTTACATCAGCACAATTTTGGTAACAATTTTTTTTGTTAGGAAGTTATAATGGTTAAAATTGACCAGTGATTTCTCATTTTTACAACAAAATTTACAAAACCATTTTTTTTTAGGGACCACCTCACATTTGAAGTCACTTTGAGGGGTCTATATGGCAGAAAATACCCAAAAGTGACACCATTCTAAAAACTGAACCCCTCAAGCTACTCAAAACTACATTCAAGAAGATTATTAACCCTTCAGGTGCTTCACAGGATCTAAAGCAACGTGGAAGGAAAAAATGGACATTTTAATTTTTCCAACAAAAATTTTATTTTAGCATCAATTTTTTCATTTTCACATGGGCAACAGGATAAAATGGATCCTAAAATTTTTGGGCAAATTCTCCTGAGTACACAGATACCTCATATGTGGTCATAAACCACTGTTTGGGCACACAGCAGGGCTCAGAAGGGAAGGAGCGCCATTTAACTTTTTGAATGGAAAATATGCTGGAATACTTAGCAGTTGCCATGTCGCGTTTGGAGAGCCCCTGTGTGCCTAAACATTGGAGCTCCCCCACAAGTGACCCCATTTTGGAAACTAGACCCCCCAAGGAACTTATCTAGATGCATAGTGATCACTTTGAACCCACAGGTGCTTCACAAATTGATCCATAAAAAAATGTACTTTTTTTTCACAAAAATTTTCTTTTAGCCTCAGTTTTTTCATTTTCACATGGGCAACAGGATAAAATGGATCCTGAAATTTGTTGGGCAATCTTTCCTGAGTACGCCGATACCTCATATGTGGTCATAAACCACTGTTTGGGTGCACGGCAGGGTCCGGAAGGGAAGGAGTGCCATTTGACTTTTTGAATGGAAAATTAGCTCCAATCGTTATCGGACACCATGTCGTGTTTGGAGAGCCCGTGTGCCTAAACAGTGAAAAACCCCCACAAGTGACACCATTTTGGAAACTAGACCCCTTAAGGAACTTATTTACATGTGTAGTGAGCACTTTGCACCCCCAAGTGCTTCACAAAAGTTTATAACGCAGAGCAGTGAAAATAAAACATCATTTTTTTCCTCAAAAATGATTTTTTAGCACGCTATTTTTTATTTTCACATGGCTAACAGGAGAAATTGGACCACAAAAGTTTTTGTCCAGTTTGTCCTGAGTACACTGGTACCCCATATGTGGGGGGAACCACTGTTTGGGTGCACGGCAGGGCTCAGAAGGGAAGGAGCGCCATTTGACTTTTTGAAATTAAAATGAGCTCCAATCGTTAGCGGACACCTTGTCGTGTTTGGAGTGCCCCTGTGTGCCTAAACTTTGGAGCTCCCCCACAAATGACCCCATTTTGGAAACTATCTAGATGCATAGTGAGCACTTTGAACCCCCAGGTGCTTCACAGAAGTTTATAACGCAGTGCCTTGAAAATAAAAAATATTTTTTTCCCTCCAAAAATTATTTTTTAGTCCGCAATTTTTTATTTTCACAAGGGTAGCAGGAGAAATTGGACCCCAAAAGTTGTTGTCCAGTTTGTACTGAGTACGCTGGTACCCCATATGTGGGGGGACCACTGTTTGGGCCCACGTTGGGGCTCGGAAGGGAAGTAGTGACATTTTGAAATGCTGACTTTGATGGAATGGTCTGCGGGCGTCATGTTACATTTGCAGAGCCCCTGATGTACCTAAACTGCAGAAACCCCCCACAAGTGACCCCATTTTGGAAACTAGACTCCCCAAGGAACTTATCTAGATATGTGGTGAGCACCTTGAACCCCCAAGTGCTTCACAGAAGATTATAATGCAGAGCCGTGAAAATAAAAAATCATTTTTTTCCTCAAAAAAATTATTTTTTGACCACAATTTTTTTTCACAAGGGTAACAGGATAAATTGGACCCCAAAAGTAGTTGTTCATTTTGTTCTGAGTACGCTGGTACCCCATATGTGGGGGAACCATTGTTTGGGCACACGTCAGGGCACGAATGGAAGTAGTGACGTTTTGATATGCAGACTTTGATGGAATGGTCTGCGGTCGTCGTTACGTTTGCAGAGCCCCTGATGTGCCTAAACAGTGGAAACCCCCCACAAGTGACCCTATTTTGGAAGCTAGACCTTCCAAGGAACTTATCTAGATGTCTGGTGAGCACTTTGAACCCCGAAGTGCTTCACAGAAGTTTATAAGGCAGAGACGTGAAAATAAAAAAATCTTTTTTTTTCCATAAAAATATTTTTTAGCCCCCAATTTTTTATTTTCCCAAGGGTAACAGGAGAAATTAGACCACGAAAGTTGTTGTGCAATTTTTCCTGAGTACGCTGATACCCCATATGTTAGGGTAAACCACTGTTTGGGCACATGTTGGGGCTTGGAAGGGAGGGAGCACCGTTTGACTTTTTGAACGCAAAATTGGCTGGAATTAATGGTGGTGCCATGTCGTGTTTGGAGATCCCCTGATGTGCCTAAACAGTGGAAACCCCTCAATTCTAACTCCAACCTTAACCCCAACACACCCCTAACCACAAAACCACAACCCTAGCCCCAACACATCCCTAATCCTAACCCCAACACACCCCTAACCCTAGTCCCAACCCTAACCATAACCCTAACCACAAGCCTAACCCTAATCCCAACCCTAACCCTAACACCCCTAAACCTAATCTTAACCCTAATTACAACACTAACCCTAATTCCAACTCTAACCCTCATTCCAACCCTAATTCCAACCCTCACCCTAATTCCAACCCTCACCCTAATTCCAACCCTCACCCTAATTCCAACCCTCACCCTAATTCCAACCCTCACCCTAATTCCAACCCTCACCCTAATTCCAACCCTAACCCTAATTCCACCCTAACCCTAATTGCAACCCTAACCCTAATTCCACCCTAATCCTAATTCTAACCCTATTTCCAACCCTAACCTTAATTCTAACCCTAACCCTAACGGAAAAATAAAAATAAAAATATTTTCTTTATTTTATTAGTTGTGCCTATCTATGGGGGTGATAAAGGGGGGTTTATTTACTTTATATTTTGAACACTGTGAAAGTTTCACAGTGATCAAAATGAATGGAATCTGCAGCCAGCAGATTCGAGCGGGCGCACTGCGCATTCGCCCGCCATTTTCCAAGATGGCGGCGCCCATGATCCAGGACCACGGGACACTAGGAGCGACAGCAACACTTGGAAGGTGCCGGGGGGTTGGGAGCGGAGGTGATCGGAAGCTGGCGGGGAGCGGAGGGAAGGCGGGGGAGCAGATGATGACAGCGGCGGCAGATCGCCGCTGTCATTCAGTGGCAGGGAGCAGATCGGCCCCGTTAGCCGGTGTGGGGGAGGGTTGGATCCGTGTCTCCAGCCATGGCCGATGCTATTTCAGCATCGGCCATGGCTGGTTTGTAATATTTCATCAAATTTCATTGATGAAATATTACTATCGCTCTGATTGGTTGTTTCGCTTTTAACAGCCAATCAGAGCGATAGTAGCCACGTGGGGGCGAAGTACAAAGCCCCCTGTATCTGCGGGTTGGGTGACCTTTCATTGACCCCAGTAACCCGACCCGCAGGGGGGCATTAAAGTCATGACACAGCATGTGTGTCATGGGTCAGATTGGCACCGACTTTCATAACACATACGCTGTGTCACAGGTCGGGAAGGGGTTAAGGGGTTAAGCACCCATACAGTCTGTTTACTGGGGAAGTAAATGCGGTTTAGCTGTATGCTGAAATCCACACAGAACCATGCGTGGAGGAAGGCAGAACAGTAAAAACGAAGCGTCGGTCGCAGGCAGTGATAACACAGGCTGTACAGGACCGCTACCGCCCAGACTGCACAGCATATGAGTATTACAGCAGCCGCCATACAGCTGCAGGGAACAAGAGTCCAGGGCCCAGTAAAAATGGACCGCTGGTCGCACATAGTGATTACACAGACTATATGGGACTGCTACCACCCAGACTGCTCATCATACGGGTATTACTGCAGCCACCATACAGCCGCAGGGAACAAGAGTCCGGGCCCAGTAAGAGCAGATTAGCTGCCTTCAGTAAACTGATAGCTGGTCGCAGGCTGTAGTTGATCAGACTGTTCGGGGCCGCTAACACCCACACTGCTTCGCTTACGGGTATCGCAGTTGCCGCCATACAGCCGCAGAATGAGAGTGCAGCCCGCCAACAAGCGCTACTCCATTCCCACCATGCGGAAGCCCGCTCGCGCATAGACTATTTTCCACCAACATACTCTGCAGTACGCAGCTAAGCGTACAATGTCTCAAACCGACACATCCTCACTCAAAATGAGGTCACGAGCAAGCTCTAGCAGGTCGTTAATAGCAGAGCTCGCTCGCTGCTGTCGCTCGTGCCGAAGCCAAAGCGGCCAAAGCAAGATCCTCCTTCGCCGAATGAGAGATATATCTAAAGCTGACATAAGCAGAGCACGAAGCAGCAAAGGTAAATCTGCAGGTAGAGGAACATGCAGAAACCGCACTTTTGCAGGCAGAGCGAGAGGCGGAAGCTGCACGCCTGCAAGCTGAAACCGAATGTTTGCAGGCAGAGCGATAGGCAGAAACTGCATGCCTGCAAGCAGAAATTGCACGCCTGAAAGCCAAAAGCTCACATTTGCAGGCAGAGGCGGAAACTGCACACCTGCAATCCGAAACCGCATGTTTGCAGGCAGAGCAAGAGGCGGAGAGTGTGCGCGCCTGTGAGCGTCTCTAGAAAGACTTGCGGCAGACAAAGAGACAGCAGCTGCAATAGCTAAGGCAGAGTACTTGGAAGCTATGAAGGATCCTGGTTATGAGAGACGCAGCAACATTATCGGAACAGATCTAGAGCAGCAAGATCCAGCGCAGCGCGTCGTCCATCGACATTCCGGTATGGATGACAGCCCTGACGTACCACATCAACCAGCCTATGCAGATTATCAACGATCCAACCCTGAACTTCGCTACTACAAACAAGAAGATATTCAGCACAGAGATGTCGACCACAGCTACTGTTCCACTGAGCAGAAGGTACAGCTCCCGTCCTGCCTTAAAGAGACACCTTCACCGGAAAGGTACTGCACAGACTATCCAAAGCCAGGAGCGTCTTACAGGTATGGTGATACACCACACACTAGACATGACTATAACACACTGGCTCGTACCAGCAATGACCAAGCCACCATGTACTTTGCAAAGGTCTTTGCTCACCGAGAACTGGTTACAAAAGGACTTGTAAAGTTCACTGATAAAGACGAAAAGTGTAGATCATGGCGAGCCTCATTCCAGAATGCCATTCAGGGACTGGACCTTTCTAGTAGTGAGGAGTTAGATCTCCTGGTAAAGTGGCTCGGAAGTGAGTCGGTCAAGCATGCCAAAAGACTAAGAGACATTAATATAAGGCATCCACACATAGGTCTACGTAAAGTGTGGGAAAGACTTGATGAATGCTATGGGTCCATAGAAGTCATAGAGAATGCTTTATACAAAAGGATTGATGATTTCCCTAAGATAGGGCCCAAAGGTTATCAAAAGCTTAGAGAATTCAGTGATTTATTGATAGAGTTACAGGTTGCCCAGGAGGAAGGACACTTGCTCGGATTGGCATTCTTAGATACTGCTAGGGGTGTCAATCCGATAATACAAAGACTTCCTTACAACCTACAAGAAAAGTGGGTTACATATGGTTCATGATATAACCAAACTCATAATGTACAGTTTCCTCCTTTCACTGTATTTGTTGAATTTGTCACCCAACAAGCTAGAATCAGAAATGACCCTAGTTTTGACTTCACTGTCATGCTCCACTCCCCCCGGTGTCAAACTGAGTAGGACACCCGTGGCAGTCCACAAAACTATCATTACTTCCACAGGTCCTCCTCACAGTACGAGTAAGCCCCCTCCAGGAGAAGACAAACCTCAATATGTCAGTAAGCAGTGTCCTCTACACAGGAAACCACACCCTCTACTAAACTGCAGAGCCTTCAGGGAGAAGTCTTT
Source organism: Dendrobates tinctorius (assembly GCF_039654945.1). Classification (NCBI taxonomy): domain Eukaryota; kingdom Metazoa; phylum Chordata; class Amphibia; order Anura; family Dendrobatidae; genus Dendrobates; species Dendrobates tinctorius. The sequence goes on along the minus strand of NW_027361679.1, from coordinate 48,245,532 downwards.
GGAGGAATGCAAAGGTTTCCTCAAGGAAAATAACATCTGTTTCAAATGCTGTGCCACAACCTCCCACCTCGCCAGGAACTGTGAAGCTAGATTGAAATGTGCAGAGTGCAGCAGCATGGATCACAATACAGCCTTGCACCCTGGATCACCTCCATGAGTGTTGTTGCAGGCAGAGGAGCACAAAGAGAAACATAAGAACACTGACGAAGACACCACTGTGGTCATCTCTCAATGTATGGAGATCTGTAAGGGACTCAGTGGAGGAAGATCCTGTTCAAAAATCTGCCTTGTCTGAGTCTACCCAGCAGGTCACAGGGGCAAATCCTTCAAGATATATGCAATCCTGGATGACCAAAGTAATAGGTCTTTAGCCAGGTCCATCTTCTTTGACAAATTCCGCATCATAGGCCCCGGTTCTCCCTACTCCTTGAGGACGTGTTCAGGTTCGTTAAGATGCCGGGGAGGAAAGCAATCGGATACAAGGTGGAGTGCATAGATGGCCAGACCTGCCTATCGCTACCGACCATCCTGGAGTGCAACCAGATTCCCGACAACAGGTCCGAGATACCTTCACCGGAGGTGGCGACACATCACCCCCATCTCAAGCATATAGCCCACCTAATACTTGAGTTGGATCCAAAAGTCCCAATAGGTTTACACCTAGGAAGAGATATACAACAAACCCACAAGATTAGAGAATATATCAACAGCTTCCAGAACGCTCCATACGCACAGAGGCTCGATCTGGGATGGGTCATTATAGAAGACGTCTATATAGGAGGAGCACACAAGCCTGCCTCAGTCAACAGTATGCTTACCAGCACCCTAGAAAATGGACGTCCATCTCTCTTCCAGCCATGTCACAATAGTCTGCTGGTAAAGGAACTACCGATCAGCATTCCCCTACCTTGCCCTTTCTCAGTTCCTACCAACGAAGACCATGCCTGTGAAGGTGAACAAGACCACATAGGATGTACAGTCTTCCACAGGACAAAGGAAGATGACAAGGTAGCGATGTCTATAGAAGACAGAATGTTCTTGGACATCATGGATAGACAAATAGTCAAGGACAAATCGAACAGTTGGGTCGCACTTCTCCCATTTCGACCTCAGAGAAGATGCCTACCCAACAACAGGGAACTGGTCTACAGCTGATTCATCTCCCTCAGACACAAGCTTCAGAAGTCACCTGAGATGAAGAAACACTTCTTATCCTTCATGGGGAAGATATTCCAGAACAACCAAGTAGATATTGCACCTGCACTTCGGCACGCAGATGAGTGTTGGCATTTGCCCATCTTCGGAGTGTACCATCCTAAGAAGCCAGGTCAAATAAAAATGGTATTCGACTCAAGTGCCAAATGCAAAGATGTCTCATTAAATGATGTCCTACTGTCGGGCCCAGACCTCAACAACAGACTTCTGGAAGTACTACTCTGTTTCCACAAAGATTCAGTGGCATATATGGCTGACATACAACAAATGTTCCACTGTTTTCTCATTAAAGAGGAACACAGAAACTACTTGAGGTTCTTCTGGTACCGGGACAATGACCCGGACAAAGACATCGCAGAGTACCGGATGAGGGTACACATCTTCGGGAACAGTCCTTCCTCGGCAGTCACTATCTACGGCCTCTGACATTCCGTCAAAGAGGGTGAAGAAGAGTACGGGTCAGACGCCAGATCCTTCATAGAAAAGGTCTTCTACGTAGACTGCTTGAAGTCCACACTGACAAATGAGGCTGCAATCAGTCTAATAAAAAGGCCTCAAGAAATGCTCGCTCAGTCTAACCTAAGGTTACACAATATTTTCTCCAACAGCCAAGAGTTGATGGAAGCCTTTCCCTCTTAAGACTATTCCAGCAATCTAAAGGACTTAGACCTAAGCATCGACTCCATTCCCATGCAGCGGAGCCTTGGATTGCTGTGGGACCTGAAGAAGGATGCCTTCACCTTTAAGATCAGCAAAGATGAGAAACCGTCACGCGCAGAAGAGTTCTTTCCTTCGTGAATAGTCTATATGACCCCCTGGGGTTTGTAGCTCCAGTAACCATCCAAGGAAAAGTGATGTTAAGAGACTTCACCCAAGACACATCTGATTGGGACGAGTCACTTCTGGCAGAAAAAGCTGACCTGTGGGCAGAGTGGAGGAAGTCTCTCAAAGCCTTGAGTGACCTTCATGTGAAACGACCTTATTCCCCCGTGCAGTCCACAGAAGTCAAAATGCAAAGACTTTGTATTTTCTATGAAGCAATCAGTCAAAGCAATCACAGCAGTAGCATACCTCAAAACAATAGATGTGAATGAACAATGGCATATCGGGTTCGTTATGAGCCGGACAAAATTGGCGCCACTCTGCAAACTCACGATACCCAGACTGGAACTCTGTGCTGCCGTCCTCGCAGTTGAGTTGGCCGAACTTATCTCAGATAGGATGAATCTGGAGATTAAAAATGCAGAGTTCTACACCGATAGCAAGGTGGTACTGGGATACATCTGCAACGAAATGCGATGCTTCTATGTCTATGTCAGCAACCAGGTACTGAGGATAAGAAGATCCAACTGCCCTAACTAGTGGCACTATGTACCTACTTACCACAATCCTGCAGACCATGTGACTACATCCGTTGCACCAAGTCATCTTAAGGACACTACATGGTTCACAGGCCCTACCTCCTTGTATCGTTCAATGCATCACACCAGCAGGCCTGATACATTCGAACTAGTGGACCGAGATACAGACAAAGAGCTCTGTCTTCGTGTGTCTGCTCTACATACAGTGATTTCAAGCCATCACCTCGAATCTCATTGGTTCAGCAGGTTCTCAACCTGAAAGTCACTTCTTCGAGCCATCGCTTGTATACTTCATGTGGCCCAGTCCCACAAGTCAGCACTACCTGCAAATCAGAGACCTTGTAAAGGTTGGCATCACTGCTAGCATGCATTTACCGCTCCCAACCTGGAAAGAGCCAAGGTTACAATACTTCGTGTTGTGCAAAAGAACCAAATAGTGGCATCCATTGATGCCAAGCGGGGAGTGTTCTGCCCATTATTGTGCAAAAAGTTTATTCATAGTGTAGTACCAGTTATAACAATTAGATGTCATTAGTTGCCCATTTATCCTGTTCCTGGATAAAGTGAGCATTTCTCTTTAACAGTGTGTTCTGATTAGTACCGCTCCTTTAGATTCCCGGGCAAGAAGGCTTGCAGACATTTTCTCCCGGACCTTTGAGTCTTACACACATGTTCCTGACTCTCTCCCTACAAAGCACTGCTCCTGATCAGTGTCTTCCGGTGAGGGTCAAAAGTACCTGTGTGTAATGTACTGTGTAGTTAGATATATTGTGCAAAGTATCCTGCACTTTATTATAATGCTTTTGCACTGCTTACAGATAGATTGCACTTCTGTATAGAGCAGAACAGTGTTGCTGCATTTCTGTATTATGCTATTTCTATAAAGCCCCAGTTACTGATGTTAATTGCACCGTGTATCATGCTGTTGTCTCTGTTATCTGCCGATACTGATACAGTTTATTCTGTTGTAGTAGTTTTTACCACTCGTTACCATCCACTCTGTGATCTTATGTTGTCCACCGTCATCGTTCACTGTTACCAAGTTCACATCATCACCTCAATAACTATAGACTTAAGCACCCATACAGTCTGTTTACTGGGGAAGTGGATGAGGTTTAGCTGTATGCTGAAATACACACAGCGACATACATGGAGGAAGGCAGAACAGTAGTCCTTACGCCAGAATCTGGATGCTTAAAGTCCATTTGGCGGAGCCCTTTAGAGTTCAGGGTCCTTGAGTCCAGGGCAACAGTTTCTATCCCCCTCCTGGGGACTGGCAATGCCCGTGTAGCAGTCCTTAAATCCAGGGCAACAGATTCTTTCCCCTTCCTGGGGTCTGGCAATGCCCCGGCAGTAGCTGCACAACTGCACAGGGCAAACGTGTCTGGGCTACAAACAGGAAGTAGGAGCTTCCTGCTCTCTAGAGGCTGCTAACCCAGCCCACAAAGATAACTCTTTGATATTTCTAACTCTAGCACATATAGGAACATTATAATGGAACAACATTAGGACATGGCAAACACAGCACACACAATGGGGGAATATAGGAACATTACACAGGACAGTGACATTAAAGCATAAAGCACATGCATTACAGTACATTACAAGTTAGCACAGATACATGTTAGGCGTCGGGTTCCTGCAGCTGCACAGCAGGAATCCAGAGCCTTGCATTCAGCAGTCTCCCATTCTTCACCGACCGCTCAGGAGCCTGCACAGCAATCCTGGCATCCCAGATGCTCTACTCAGACCAGCTCTGTGGGTCTGGCTGTTGCTGCCACCTCTGGGCCAGCAATAGCATCACAGGCTGCTCAGCAACAAGCCACTCTAGAGGCTAAGTCCTCCCGTCACTCTACTGGGCATGCTCACGAGATGATCTCCCATTGGAGATCGGGAGTCACATGCCCAGGTCCTTCTCGTGATCTGATTGGTCCATCTCAGGGATCTGGAAGCTTCCGGAAGGTCCCGGCTATAAAAGGTTCGCATGGCCGCGCGGCCATGCGCTAGTATAGACTCTAGTGGCTAACTGTGTGAATGATGATGGATACATGTACCTGCGAATGACTCATTAATAGTGTTGAGCGATACCGTCCGATACTTAAAAGTATTGGATCGGATGGTATCGGCCGATCTAAAAAAAAATATCGGGTATCGCCGATTCTGATACCGGAAGTCCCATTCAAGTCTATGGGACTTCCGGTATCGGAATAAGAAAAACCCTATTTTTGCCTTGTACAGCCTCTCTGGGGTCTGTACGGGCCTTTCGGGGGGCTGTGCCGGCCTGCCGGGGGGTCTGTGCAGGCTCCGGTGGTCTGTGCCGGCCTGCCGGTGGTCTGTGCAGACTCCGGTGGTCTGTGCCGGCCTGCTGGGGGGCTGTGCCGGCCTGCCGGTGGTCTGTGCAGGCTCCGGTGGTCTGTGCCGGCCTGCCGGGGGGCTGTGCCGGCCTGCCGGTGGTCTGTGCAGGCTCCGGTGGTCTGTGCCGGCCTGCCGGGGGGCTGTGCCGGCCTGCCGGTGGTCTGTGCAGGCCTGCCGGGGGGCTGTGCCGGCCTGCCGGTGGTCTGTGCAGGCTCCGGTAGTCTGTGCAGGCATCGTCCGATGGGACTACAAGTCCCATCGGGCGATGCCTGCTACCATGACAGTGATTGACACATTAGCCAATGATGGGACAGTAGTAGTCCCATCATCCGGCTAATGTGTTGAATGTAAAAAAAAATAAAAAAAAAAATGTACATGCTACATACATGCTACATACATACAACATGCATACTACATATATACTACATGTAACATACATACTACATACATGCTACATACTACATGCATGCTACATACTACATACATGCTACATACATACTACATACATAATACATATATACTACATGAATGCAACATACATACAACATACACTCACTGGCCACTTTATTAGGTACACCTGTCCAACTGTGTGTTAAGACTTAATTTCTAATCAGCCAATCACATGGCGGCAACTCAGTGCATTTAGGCATGTAGACATGGTCAAGACAATCTCCTGCAGTTCAAACCGGGCATCAGTATGGGGAAGAAAGGTGATTTGAGTGCCTTTGAACGTGGCATGATTGTTGGTGCCAGAAGTGCTGGTCTGAGTATTTCAGAAACTGCTGATCTACTGGGATTTTCACGCACAACCATCTCTAGGGTTTACAGAGAATGGTCCGAAAAAGAAAAAAAATCCAGTGAGCGGCAGTTCTGTGGCCGGAAATGCCATGTTGATGCCAGAGGTCAGAGGAGAATGGGCAGACTGGTTCGAGCTGATAGAAAGGCAACAGTGACTCAAATTGCCACCCGTTACAACCAAGGTAGGCAGAAGAGCATCTCTGAACGCACAGTGCGTCGAACTTTGAGGCAGATGGGCTACAGCAGCAGAAGACCACACTGGGTACCACTCCTCTCAGCTAAGAACAGGAAACTGAGGCTACAATTTGCACAAGCTCATCGAAATTGGACAGTAGAAGATTGGAAAAACGTTGCCTGGTCTGATGAGTCTCGATTTCTGCTGCGACATTCGGATGGTTGGGTCCGAATTTGGCGTAAACAACATGAAAGCATGGATCCATCCTGCCTTGTATCAACGGTTCAGGCTGGTGGTGGTGGTGTCATGGTGTGGGGAATTTTTTCTGGGCACTCTTTGGGCCCCTTGGTACCAATTGAGCATTGTTGCAACGCCACAGCCTACCTGAGTATTGTTGCTGACCATGTCCATCCCTTTATGACCACAATGTACCCAACATCTGATGGCTACTTTCAGCAGGATAATGCGCCATGTCATAAAGCTCGAATCATCTCAGATTGGTTTCTTGAACATGACAATGAGTTTACTGTACTCAAATGGCCTCCTCAGTCACCAGATCTCAATCCAATAGAGCATCTTTGGGATGTGATGGAACGGGAGATTCGCATCAGGGATGTGCAGCCGACAAATCTGCGCCAACTGTGTGATGCCATCATGTCAATATGGTCCAAAATCTCTGAGGAATGCTTCCAGCACCTTGTTGAATCTCTGCCACGAAGAATTGAGGCAGTTCTGAAGGCAAAAGGGGGTCCAACCCGTTACTAGCATGGTGTACCTAATAAAGTGGCCAGTGAGTGTATATACTACATGCATGCAACATTCATACTATATATATACTATATATACTACATGTAACATACATACTACATATATACTACATGCAACATGCATACTACATACATGCTACATACATATATACTACATGCATGCAACATACATACAACATATATACTACATGCATGCAACATGCATACTACATATATACTATATATACTACATGTAACATATATATTACATATATACTACATGCTACATACATGCAACATACACACTACATGCTACATACATGCAACATACTACATGCATACTACATACATACTACATACATGCTACATACATGCTACATACATACAACATGCATACTACATATATACTACATGTAACATACATACTACATACATGCTACATACTACATGCATGCTACATACATGCTACATACATACTACATACATAATACATATATACTACATGCATGCAACATACATACAACATATATACTACATGCATGCAACATGCATACTATATATACTATATATACTACATGTAACATACATACTACATATATACTACATGCAACATGCATACTACATACATGCTACATACATACTACATACATACTACATATACTACATGCATGCAACATACATACAACATATATACTACATGCATGCAACATGCATACTACATATATACTATATATACTACATGTAACATACATACTACATATATACTAAATGCATACTACATACATACTACATACATGCTACATACATACTACATACATACACTACATGCATGCAACATACATACTACATACAGTGGGGAAAAAAAGTATTTAGTCAGTCAGCAATAGTGCAAGTTCCACCACTTAAAAAGATGAGAGGCGTCTGTAATTTACATCATAGGTAGACCTCAACTATGGGAGACAAACTGAGAAAAAAAAATCCAGAAAATCACATTGTCTGGTTTTTTTTCATTTTATTTGCATATTATGGTGGAAAATAAGTATTTGGTCAGAAACAAAATTTCATCTCAATACTTTGTTATATATCCTTTGTTGGCAATGACAGAGGTCAAACGTTTTCTGTAAGTCTTCACAAGGTTGCCACACACTGTTGTTGGTATGTTGGCCCATTCCTCCATGCAGATCTCCTCTAGAGCAGTGATGTTTTTGGCTTTTCGCTTGGCAACACGGACTTTCAACTCCCTCCAAAGGTTTTCTATAGGGTTGAGATCTGGAGACTGGCTAGGCCACTCCAGGACCTTGAAATGCTTCTTACGAAGCCACTCCTTCATTGCCCTGGCGGTGTGCTTTGGATCATTGTCATGTTGAAAGACCCAGCCACGTTTCATCTTCAATGCTCTTGCTGATGGAAGGAGGTTTGCACTCAAAATCTCACGATACATGGCCCCATTCATTCTTTCATGTACCCGGATCAGTCGTCCTGGCCCCTTTGCAGAGAAACAGCCCCAAAGCATGATGTTTCCACCACCATGCTTTACAGTAGGTATGGTGTTTGATGGATGCAACTCAGTATTCTTTTTCCTCCAAACACGACAAGTTGTGTTTCTACCAAACAGTTCCAGTTTGGTTTCATCAGACCATAGGACATTCTCCCAAAACTCCTCTGGATCATCCAAATGCTCTCTAGCAAACTTCAGACGGGCCCAGACATGTACAGGCTTAAGCAGTGGGACACGTCTGGCACTGCAGGATCTGAGTCCATGGTGGCGTAGTGTGTTACTTATGGTAGGCCTTGTTACATTGGTCCCAGCTCTCTGCAGTTCATTCACTAGGTCCCCCCCCCGTGTGGTTCTGGGATTTTTGCTCACCGTTCTTGTGATCATTCTGACCCCACGGGGTGGGATTTTGCGTGGAGCACCAGATCGAGGGAGATTATCAGTGGTCTTGTATGTCTTCCATTTTCTAATTATTGCTCCCACAGTTGATTTCTTCACTCCAAGCTGGTTGGCTATTGCAGATTCAGTCTTCCCAGCCTGGTGCAGGGCTACAATTTTGTTTCTGGTGTCCTTTGACAGCTCTTTGGTCTTCACCATAGTGGAGTTTGGAGTCAGACTGTTTGAGGGTGTGCACAGGTGTCTTTTTATACTGATAACAAGTTTAAACAGGTGCCATTACTACAGGTAATGAGTGGAGGAAAGAGGAGACTCTTAAAGAAGAAGTTACAGGTCTGTGAGAGCCAGAAATCTTGATTGCTTGTTTCTGACCAAATACTTATTTTCCACCATAATATGCAAATAAAATGAAAAAAAAAACAGACAATGTGATTTTCTGGATTTTTTTTTCTCAGTTTGTCTCCCATAGTTGAGGTCTACCTATGATGTAAATTACAGACGCCTCTCATCTTTTTAAGTGGTGGAACTTGCACTATTGCTGACTGACTAAATACTTTTTTTCCCCACTGTATACTGCATATATACTACATGCATGCAACATACATATATACTACATACAATACATACATATAGACATACAGAACATATAACATAGAGTACATACTCACCGTCACTTGTCACTTTGATCCCCGAAGCCATTGTCGCCTGAGGAATAAATATCAAAATAAAAAAACACCAATATACTTAACCCGATCCGCAGAAGTCCACGAGGGTCCCACGTCCATCTTGCGTGGAGAACAGCAGCATCAGCTGATGCTACCGTTCTCTACCAGCTCCAGGAACACAATGACGGAAGGTAGGTATCCTTCCGCACTGTATTCCTCCACCACTTTAAAAAAAAAAAAGTCCCTAGTCTCACTTTATGCCATTGCTGCGTGGGAAATTCCCACGCAGCAATGGCATAAAGTGAGACTAGGGACTTTTTTTTTACAGTGGTGGAGGAATACAGTGCGGAAGGATACCTACCTTCCGTCATTGTATTCCTGGAGCTGGTAGAGAATGGTAGCATCAGCTGATGCTGCTGTTCTCCACGCAAGATGGACGTGGGACCCTCGTGGACTTCTGCGGATCGGGGTAAGTATATTGGTGTTTTTTTATTTTGATATTTATTCCTCAGGCGACAATGGCTTCGGGGACCAAAGTGACAAGTGACGGTGAGTATGTACTCTATGTTATATGTACTGTATGTCTATATGTATGTATTGTATGTAGTATATATGTATGTTGCATGCATGTAGTATATATGCAGTATATATGTAGTATGCATGTTGCATGCATGTGGTATATATGTAGTATGTATGTTGCATGCATGTAGTGTATGTAGTATGTATGTAGCATGTATGTAGTAAGTATGTAGTATGCATGTAGTATATATGTAGTATGTATGTTACATGTAGTATATATAGTATATACTGTATGTAGTATGCATGTTGCATGCATGTAGTATATATGTTGTATGTATGTTGCCTGCATGTAGTATATATGTATTATGTATGTAGTATGTATGTAGCATGTATGTAGTATGCATGTTGCATGTAGTATATATGTAGTATGTACAGTATGTTACATGTAGTATATATAGTGTATATATATAGTATGCATGTTGCATGCATGTAGTATATATGTTGTATGTATGTTGCATGCATGTAGTATATATGTATTATGTATGTAGTATGTATGTAGCATGTATGCAGTATGTAGCATGCATGTAGTATGTAGCATGTATGTAGTATGTATGTTACATGTAGCATGTATGTAGCATGTATGTAGCATGTAAATTTTTTTTTTTTTTTTTTTTTTACATTCAACACATTAGCCGGATGATGGGACTACTACTGTCCCATCATTGGCTAATGTGTCAATCACTGTCATGGTAGCAGGCATCGCCCGATGGGACTTGTAGTCCCATCGGACGATGCCTGCACAGACCCCCGGAGCCTGCACAGCCCCCCGGCAGGCCGGCACAGCCCCCCGGCAGGCCGGCACAGCCCCCCGGCAGGCCGGCACAGACCACCGGAGCCTGCACAGACCACCAGCAGGCCGGCACAGCCCCCTGGCAGGCCGGCACAGACCACCGGAGCCTGCACAGACCACCGGCAGGCCGGCACAGCCCCCCACAGGCCGGCACAGACCACCGGAGCCTGCACAGACCACCGGCAGGCCGGTACAGACCCCCGGACAGTCGGCACAGCCCCCCCGAAGGCCCGAACTGACGGCGCATCATGATGCGCACAGACAGCGCATCATGATGACGTCATTTCGGCAGCCAATCAGAGCCACAAAAGTGGCTCATTGCATTTTGGACTTCCGATTCCGGTATCCGATACGAAAAAAGTATCGGTACTCGGTATCGGAATTCCGATACGGCAAATATCGGCCAATACCCGATACTTGCGGTATCGGAAAGCTCAACACTACTCATTAAGATTCCCTCCCTCTGATATTATGAGTGTGTATAGGGACTTAGATTTGGAGTCAGCGCCAGCCAGTGGCAAGCTACAGCCACAATAGCATCCTCCACAGTGCTAGCGTCCGACAGTGCGCCTGCTACCGGGCATTGTCGATTAACGGCAGTGTCTGTCGCTGCGCTGCAGTCTGCAGCTCCTCTTGGCGTCCGTAGTAGCGACGCCGCACGCACGGTAGGTCTAGATGGACGCTGACCTTCTGCCTAGACCCCAGCTCCTGTGACCATATACCATACATGCACTTCTCTGAGACCTGTGACGTTAACAGGCTCAGCCTTTTGTGTTTAGCACTTAGGCATCTTTGTGAATAAACAGAGATCGCTCAGCGCACCCGGGTGACGTTCAACCCGCGTGCGTTATACCGCCATATTGTACGCCCACCATTATCTAGCAGCAGTGTTAACACCTTCTGCACGGTGGACCCCGGGTGGCGAATGCACTTTATGTTATTTAATATTTAGTGTGTTCCGCCGTCCCTAACATTATACTAGCGCCAGGGTCTGGCTAGTAATGGTGGACCTGCAGCAGCTACGGCAGTACATTCGGCAGCTGGAGGGCAGGTTGGCGGCTATCGAGAGCTCCACCTCAGCTGCGAACGCTACAGTGGCCACTGCCCAGGCAGTCGCAGAGGCTGTCTCGCGTATACCCACATCCACGCCTGTGCCGACATTGTCCTGCCTCCCGTTGCCTGATAGATGCTCTGGCGACAGCGCCTACTGCAGGGAATTCGTGAGCCAGTGCTCTATCCAGCTTGAGTTACTGGCCATGCGATTCCCTACAGAGCGGACTAAGGTGGGGTTTATTGTCTCCCTCTTGTCAGGCAGGGCGTTAGAATGGGCCACGCCGCTGTGGGAGCGTGGTGATCCCGTGGTTCTGAGCGCTGCTCAGTTTCTAACTTCTCTAAAACAGGTCTTTTTGGGACCACGGGTCACTTATGACACCTCTCTCCAGCTATTGGCTTTAACACAGGGCTCCCTCTCGGTCAGCCATTACGCCGTCCGTTTTTGGACACTGGCTTCCGAGTTGGAGTGGCCTGACAAGGCGCTTGTCCCGTAACTCTGGAGGAGCTGATTACTATCTCCACCCGCATTGATCTCAATTATACTGAGTGCGGGTTGGAGCAAGCTCAATCCAGACAGAAGGTTAGGTTGGCTCCTACCTTCTCGGTACCTCTTGAACCCACAGAGGTGTCATGCACCGGTCCCAAGTCGAGTCCGGTGCAAAGCTTCGCACGCTGTTACCAGTGTCAGCAATTTGGTCACCCGGCTAACAGGTGCCCGCAGCGCTCGAAAAAACGAGCACGTACCATGGTAGTAGGTGGGGGTCTACCTGATATGAAGGAAATTAGGAAGGGGAAAGGGAAATTTGTGCTCACCAAAATAGTCCTATAAGCCGGTCGTGCCTAGAGATCAAATGGCTGACCACCATGTGTTGCAAACATGAAGAGAGAAGGAAGATCCGGCACTGGAGACTTGATAAAATCCACGATAAGTTTTATTCACATAATTTCATGATAAAACCATAAAGGGGAAAACAGACCCCCATGCCTGACGCGTTTCGAACCTTAACCAGGTTCTTCCTCAGAGACATGATGATCACATGATGATCACAGTATCTGGTCATGCCCTTCGGCCTCTGTAATGCGCCTGCTGTCTTCCAGGACTTCGTAAATGACGCCTTTCGCGATATGCTCTCTACCTCGGTGGTGGTCTATCTGGATGACATCCTCATCTTTTCTCCAGATTTGACCTCTCACCGGAGAGACGTCTGCAAGGTCTTCGACCGTTTGCAGGCGAATTCTCTCTTCGCCAAGCTGGAGAAGTGCCAGTTTGAGCAGGAGTCCTTGCTGTTCCTGGGCTATATCATCTGGGCCCAGGGGTTGCTATGGATCCTGCCAAATTGCGAGCGGTAATGGACTGGCAGAAGCCCCATTCTCTGAAAGCGATGCAGCACTTATTGGGGTTCGTTAACTATTACCGCCAGTTCATTCCTCACTTCTCCACACTGGTAGCTCCTTTGGTCGCTCTCACCAAGAAAGGAGCCAATCCTAAGGTTTGGTCAGAGCAGGTCTCCACGGCCTTCTCGTCTCTGAAGACCCATTTTACTGGCGCTCTTGTCCTCCACCGTCCCGATGTGGATAAACCCTTTATCCTAGAGGTAGACGCCTCATCCGTCGGTGCAGAAGCAGTCCTTTTCCAGAAGGATGCTCAAGGTCGGAAGCATCCCTGCTTCTTCTTCTCAAATACCTTCTCACCGGCGGAGAAAAATTACTCCATCGGGGACAGGGAGTTGCTGGCCATGAAATTGGCCTTTTCCAAGTTGAGACATCTCCTGGAGGGAGCCCGCTTTCCCTTTCAGGTGTACATTGACCATAAAAAGCTGGTCTATTTACAAATGGCCCAGCGCTTGAACTCTCATCAAGCTAGGTGGTCGCTCTTCTTCTCCCGCTTCCGCTTCACCTTGCACTATCTGTCTGGGGAGAAGAACGTCCGTGTGGATGCTCTCTCTCGCTTGGTGGTCTCAGCGGAGGAAGAGGAGGCTGAGCCTCGGCTAATCGTCCCCACTGAGAGCCTGAGGACCGTGGCCCAGGTCGCTCTTGAAGCAGTACCGCCGGGCAAGTCCTTTGTCCCTCCTTGCCTGCGACCAGAGGTCCTCACGTGGGCACAAGCATCCAGGGTGGGTGGTCACTTTGGCAATAAGCAGACCACAGAGCTCCTGGCAAGGACTTATTGGTGATCGCACATGGCTCGGGACACAAAAGAGTACATTCAGGCATGCATCTCTTGTGCTCGGAACAGGTCCTCTAGACAGAGGCCGGCTGGGTTACTGTATCCCTTGCCGGTGGCAGACAGACCCTGGGAGATGGTCGACATGGATTTTGTGGTCGGCCTGCCCAAATCTGGTGGCAGCACGGTCATCTGGGTGGTCACCGATTATTTTTCTAAAATGGTGCATCTGGTGCCACTCGCGCGGCTGCCTTCCGCTCGTGGTCTTGCCACACTGTTCATAAAGCACGTATTTCATTTGCACGTATGCCAGACAAAATAGTCAGTGACCGAGGTCCCCAATTTGCATCTCGATTTTGGAGGGAGCTCTGCAGTCTACTCAGTATCGAGCTCAATTTGTCCTCCGCATATCATCCCAAAACGAATGGCTTGGTTGAGAGAGCCAATCAAACTCTGGTCACGTACCTGCAACATTTTGTCTCTGCCAGGCAGGATGACTGGGCATCCTTACTACCATGGGCTGAATTTGCCCTGAATAACGCAGTAGCTGATTCCACTGGTCAGACGCCATTCCTTCTTAATTATGGACAGTGTCTTCCACAGTTTCCAGGGTGGCAGACTGGGCAGTGGAGGCTTACAACATTTGGGATCGCACCCAGGATGCCATTTGAGCCTCTAAAGAGAGAATGAGGGCGTCTGCTGACACACATCGGCACCCCGCTCCAACTTTTGCCCCTGGCGACTTGGTGTGGCTCTCTGCCCGAAATATCAAGCTGCGGGCTGAGTCCTCCAAGTTCGCGCCGCGATACATTGGTCCCTTCAAGGTCCTCGAGTGTATCAGCTCAGTGGTCTACCATCTGGCTTTGTCACCACACTTGGCCATCTCTGACGTCTTCCACGTGTCCCTTCTCAAGCCTGTTCACATGTCCCGGTTTTCCGAGTAATCTGCCGGGACATCAGACTTGTCTTCGGACGAGTTTGTGGTCAACACCATTGTGGGACGCAGGACCGTGCGTGGCAAAAAGTTTTATTTAGTGGACTGGAAGGGTCATGGTCCGGGCCTCTGGGAACCAGTGGAGAAAATCCACACCCTGCTCCTGATCGTGGCATTTGAGCGTAGCGAGGCTCAGAGGGGTAATGTTAGGCGTAAGGTTCCTGCAGCTGCACAGCAGGAATCCAGAGCCTTGCATTCAGCGGTCTCTCATTCTTCACCGACCACTCTGGAGCCTGCACAGCAATCCCAGCGTCCCAGATGCTCTGCTCAAACCAGCTCTGTGGGTCTGGCTGTTGCTGCCACCTCTGGGTCAGCAATAGCATCACAGGCTGCTCAGCAACAAGCCACTCCATTGGAGATCGGGAGTCACATGCCCAGGCCCTTCTCGTGATCTGATTGGTCCATCTCAGGGATCTGGAAGCTTCCGGAAGGTCCCGGCTATAAAAGGTTCGCATGGCCGCTCGGCCATGTGCTAGTATAGACTCTAGTGGCTAACTGTGTGAATGATGATGGATGCATGTACCTGCGAATGACTCATTAAGATCCCCTCCCTCTGACATTACGAGTGTGTATAGGGACTTAGGTTTAGAGTCAGCGCCAACCAGTGACAAGCTACAGCCACAATAGCATCCTCCACAGTGCTAGCGTCCGACAGTGCGCCTGCTATCGGGCATTGTCGATTAGCGGCAGTGTCTGTCGCCACGCTGCAGTCTGCAACTCCTCTTGGCGTCCGCAGTAACGACGCCGCACACACGGTAGGTCTAGATGAACGCTGACCCTCTGCCTAGGGCCCAGCTCCTGTGACCATATACCGTACATGCACTTCTCTGAGACCTGTGGCGTTAACAGGCTTAACCTTTTGTGTTTAGCACTTAAGCATCTCTGTGAATAAACAGATCGCTCAGCGCACCCGGGTCCCTAACCCGCCGTCCCTAATCGATACATAAGGCAATAAAAATACAGACATTGCTACTAAACGGGACCACCATGTAGGAGAGAGGGAGAACAATGGGGTCCTCTGCCACCTCCTTACACACCCATCCAAAAGAGAATTTGTGATGTCAAACACTGATGATGGATATGAGGTTCTGGCTTGCAATCTCTGTTCTAGAATATTCCAAAGATGTTTGATGGGGTTGAAACCAGGGCTCTATGTAGAGCAGATAGATTCTTTCACACCACATATCACCATCCATACCTTTAAGGACCTTGATTTGTGCACTTCATGCTTGAACAGAATAAAGTCTTCCCTATACTGTTTCCAAAATGATCTAAAATGTCCTGATATTCCTAAGTATTACAATTTCCATTTACTAGAACTAACTAATTCCACAACGGTATCCCTTCACTGCCAAACTTTACTATTAGAATCACGCAGTCATGCAGATAATGTTCTTATGGCATTCGCCAAACCAATAATCATCTATCTGATCATCACATAAAGAAGCGTAATTCATGACTCAAAGGAACACATTTCCACTGCTACAGAGACAAGTACATCATGCTTTGCACCACTCCATTTTTAAGCTTGGCATCGTGCTTGGTGATGTAAGGCTTGCTTTCTGCTGCTTGGGCCATGGAAACCTATAGCACAAAACTCTCAACACAGAGTTTCTATACCACACATCAAAGTTGATTGTGGATTATTTAGGAAGGAACAAATTTTACAAACTGGCTGTTTACAAGGTGACATCCTATTTCAGTACTACATTCAAATTCAGTGGTCTTCTTTGGAAATGTTAGGGAAGGCAGACTATAGGCTTCATTTTATACATCTGTGGCAATGGGAGTTGATGAAAAACCTGAATTCAATGATAAAGAGCTGTATCCAAATACATTTGTCCACATTTGGATATTTGTGAGCTGCTGAAAACATTGTGGGGGGGTCCCATAGTTGCACCCTCATTGTTCAGACTCTTGTAACATATCCATTGGCTTGGCAACTATGTCATTAGTGAGAAAGACCCCTTTAGCCCCAGTAAAGGAAATGTTTTTTTTTAACTCCAGTTTTTGTGCTGTAAGCTGCTTATTCCATAATGTCACAGATACTATATCAAGCATTGGTGACACAAGCTTTTAAGCTAAATCTTATGGGCTTCATCGAATTGCTAAGACGCTGCACATTTTTCTGTGCTCAGATAGAAATGAAAAAACATTAGAGGAATGCTGTGTTAGCCATAAGTTCACCCCAAGGATTATTCATCACAACGTGATATTGTTTTTTTTATACTGAAAATGCAACTACAAGTGTATTAGACTAGTGGAGCCTCCATTATTTTTAACTTGATATGGAGAAAATATTGGATTTGGAGCACATGATAGGAAGCTTAGACTTCAGATCTACACCCTAGGAATAGGCGAGGAAAAAAAAACTGTCTAGGTGTAAGTAAAAGCACTGCACAAAATAAGATTTTAAGTTCTATTTCTTGTGAAAATAATGAATAACTTCATAATAATTATTTGCATGTGTTTTTATGTACAGTGTTCAGCATAAATAAGTACACCCCCTTTGAAAATTAAGATTTTAATCAATATCTCTCTGAATACAAGAGCAATTTCTAAAATTTTGACAAGATTGGGTTTCATAAAACATTTTTAATTCTATAAGATGAATTTCAGGGTAAGGCTGAGTTCACACGTGGCGTTTTTTCGCGTTTCCGCGGCGGTTTTAACCGCGCGATTTTGCCGCGAAAACGCGAAAAATAAGCATCCCATGCATTCCTATGGGATTCCGCAATGCTGTACTAATGCTGCGGTTTTTACCGCGGTGGAATCGCTTCGCGGTAAAAACCGCAGCATGCTCATTAATTTGCGGAATCGCGGCGATCCCGCACCCATAGGAATGCATTGTTCCGCTTACTTTCCGCATGTGGCTGTGCACACCATGCGGAAAGTAAGCAGAACATTTGCAGATGGTACCCACGGTCCGGAGGAGAGGAGACTGTCCTCCGGGCTGTGGGTACCATATCCCTGCAAAGAATAGAATTTAAAAATAAAAAATATTGTTATTCTCACCCTCCGACGTCCCGCGCAGTCTTCCTGCTTCTCTTCACGCTCTCGTTCCCAGTAGTCCTTTGCGAAAACGCCCGCGATGGCGTCCGTTCTCGCGGGATCGCGAAGTCTCGCGGTCATTCGCGCGACGTCATCACGAATTACCGCGAGACGTCGCGATCCCGCGAGAACTGACGTCATCGCGGGCATTTTCGCAAAGGATTACTGGGAACGAATGCGCGGGACGTTGGAGGGTAAGAATAACACTATTTTTTTATTTTTTTATTTTTACATTCTATCTTTTACTATTGATGCCGCATAGGCGGCCTCAGTAGTAAAAAGTTGGTCACACTTGTCAAACACTATGTTTGACGAGTGTGACCAACCTGTCAATCAGTTCTCCAAGCGATGCTACAGATCGCTTGGAGAACGCTTGCAAAATGCTAGTTTTTCCGCGGGAAAATCGCGGGAATTTAAAATGCGATTTTCCCGCGGACTGGAATTCCGGAATTCTCGCGGTAATTTCCGCGAGAGTTCCGGTACGTGTGCACTTAGCCTAATAATATAAAAGACATCATTCTTAGAGAATGAAAACCAGATGCTGCAATATGTCCCCAACATGTTCATTCCATGCCTAGAAGACTTCGTGCTGTCCTCAAAAATCATGGAGGTCAAACAAAATACTAGATGTAGTAGATTTTTATGCGGGGTGTATTCATTTTTGTATCAACTAATTTGAGTAAAACGGAAGATTTTGTAATGAAAGTTATATTATTACCCTTACTTTCATGTTATAGGATAAAAAATGTTCTATGAAATTCAGTCTTGTTAGAATTTTGGGAATTGTTCTGGTTTTCAATAAGATATTTATTAAAATCTTACTTTTCAAAGGGGGTCTACTCATTTATGCTTAGCACTTTATATGAACATTATATTTCTCTTGACACAATATATATTATTATTACAAAATAGTTGTACCTCATAAGAGGGTTGAAAATAGAGTATCCTTGTTGGGTGTTAAATCATCGTTTTTAAATTTTATTTCATAAATCACTAGTAGACATGAAAATAAGCAACTTTGTAATATATCTAATCAGATACATTTTCTTCTTTCTCTATCAAAATTGATCAGTCATCATTAGTGTTGAGCATTCCGATACTGCAAATATCGGGTATTGGCCGATATTCGCTGTATCGGAATTCTTATACCGAGTACCGATATTTTTTCAATATCGGACACCGGAATCGGAAGTTCCCATAATGCAATGAGCCACTGTTGTGGCTGTGATTGGCTGCTGAAATGATGTCATCATGATGCGCGGTCTGTGCGCATCATGATGCGTGGTCTGTGCCGACTGTGGGCGTCTGTGCCGACTGCGGGGGGTCTGTGCCGACTGTTGGGGGCCTGTGCCGGCTGCCAGTGGTCTGTACGGGCCTCTCGGGGGCCTGTGCCGGCTGCCGGAGGTCTGTACGGGCCTCTCGAGGGTCTGTGCCGGCTGCCGGGGGCGTGTGCCGGCTGCCAATGGTCTGTACGGGCCTCTCGGGGGCCTGTGCCGGCTGTCGGTGGTCTGTGCCGGCTGCCGGGGGCCTGTGCTGGCTGTCGGCGGTCTGTGCGGGCTTGCCGGGGGGTCTGTGCCGGCTGCCAGGGGCCTGTGCCGGCTGCCGGTGGTCTGTGCGGGCCTGCCGGGGGTCTTGTGTATGTGCAGGCATCGTCCGATGGGACTACAAGTCCCATCGGGCGATGCCTGCTACAATGACAGTGATTGACACATTAGCCAATGATGGGACAGTAGTAGTCCCATCATCCGGCTAATGTGTTGAATATAAAAAAAAAAACAAAAAAAAAACATACTACATATATACTACATTCATACAACATACATACAACATACATACATACTACATGCTACATACATGCTACATATACAGTGGGGAAAAAAAGTATTTAGTCAGTCAGCAATAGTGCAAGTTCCACCACTTAAAAAGATGAGAGGCGTCTGTAATTTACATCATAGGTAGACCTCAACTATGGGAGACAAACTGAGAAAAAAAAATCCAGAAAATCACATTGTCTGTTTTTTTCATTTTATTTGCATATTATGGTGGAAAATAAGTATTTGGTCAGAAACAAGCAATCAAGATTTCTGGCTCTCACAGACCTGTAACTTCTTCTTTAAGAGTCTCCTCTTTCCTCCACTCATTACCTGTAGTAATGGCACCTGTTTAAACTTGTTATCAGTATAAAAAGACACCTGTGCACACCCTCAAACAGTCTGACTCCAAACTCCACTATGGTGAAGACCAAAGAGCTGTCAAAGGACACCAGAAACAAAATTGTAGCCCTGCACCAGGCTGGGAAGACTGAATCTGCAATAGCCAACCAGCTTGGAGTGAAGAAATCAACTGTGGGAGCAATAATTAGCAAATGGAAGACATACAAGACCACTGATAATCTCCCTCGATCTGGTGCTCCACGCAAAATCCCACCCCGTGGGGTCAGAATGATCACAAGAATGGTGAGCAAAAATCCCAGAACCATGCGGGGGGACCTAGTGAATGAACTGCAGAGAGCTGGGACCAATGTAACAAGGCCTACCATAGTTGAGGTCTACCTATGATGTATATTACAGACGCCTCTCATCTTTTTAAGTGGTGGAACTTGCACTATTGCTGACTGACTAAATACTTTTTTTCCCCACTGTATACTACATTCATACAACATACATATATACTACAGTCATGGCCAAAAGTTTTGAGAATGACACAAATATTATATTTTCACATGATCTGCTGCCCTCTGGTTTTTATGTGTGTTTGTCAGATGTTTTTATCACATACAGAAATATAATTGCAATCATATTATGAGTAACAAAAGGTTATATTGACAGTTAGAATGAGTTAATGCAGCAAGTCAATATTTGCAGTGTTGACCCTTCTTCTTCAGGACCTCAGCAATTCTCCCTGGCATGCTCTCAATCAACTTCTGGATCAAATCCTGACTGATAGCAGTCCACTCTTGCAAAATCAATGCTTTTATTTTGTCTGAATTTGAAGGTTTTTGTTTGTCCACCCGTCTCTTGATGATTGACCACAAGTTCTCAATGGGATTAAGATCTGGGGAGTTTCCAGGCCATGGTCCCAAAATCTCTATGCTTTGTTCCCTGAGCCATTTAGTTATCACCTTTGCTTTATGGCAAGGTGCTACATCATGTTGAAAAAGGCATTGTTGATCGCCAAACTGCTCTTGGACGGTTGGGAGAATTTGCTCTCGGAGGACATTCTGGTACCATTCTTTATTCATAGCTGTGTTTTTAGGCAAGACTGAGAGAGAGCCCATTCCCTTGGCTGAGAAGCAACCCCACACATGAATGGTTTCAGGATGCTTGACAGTTGGCATGAGACAAGACTGGTGGTAGCTCTCACCTGGTCTTCTCCGAATAAGCCATTTTCCAGATGTCCCAAACAATCGAAAAGGAGATTCATCAGAGAAAATGACTTTACCCCAGTCCTCAGCAGTCCACTCCCTGTACCTCTTGCAGAATATCAGTCTGTCCATGATGTTTTTTCTGGAGAGAAGTGGCTTCTTTGCTGCCCTCCTTGAGACCAGGCCTTGCTCCAAGAGTCTCCGCCTCACAGTGCGTGCAGATGCACTCACACCTGCCTGCTGCCATTCCTGAGCAAGCTCTGCACTGCTGGTAGCCCGATCCCGCAGCTGAAACACTTTTAAGAGACGGTCCTGGCGCTTGCTGGTCTTTCTTGGGTGCCCTGGAGCCTTTTTGGCAACAAGGGAACCTCTCTCCTTGAAGTTCTTGTGATGCGATAGATTGTTTACTGAGGTGCTATCTTTCTAGCTGCGATACTCTTCCCTGTTAGGCCATTTTTGTGCAGTGCAATGATGACTGCACGTGTTTCTTTAGAGAAAACCATGGTTAACAGAAGAGAAACAATGATGCCAAGCACCAGCCTCCTTTTAAAGTGTCCAGTGGTGTCATTCTTACTTAATCATGACAGATTGATCTCCAGCCCTGTCCTCATCAACACCCACACCTGTGTTAATGGAGCAATCACTGAAACGATGTTAGCTGGTCCTTTTAAGGCAGGGCTGCAATGATGTTGAAATGTGTTTTGGGGGATAAAGTTAATTTTCTAGGCAAATATTTACTTTGCAAGTAATTGCTGTTAAGCTGATCACTCTTTATAACAATCTGGAGTATATGCAAATTGCCATTAGAAAAAATGAAGCAGTAGACTTTGTAAAAATTAATATTTGTGTCATTCTCAGAACTTTTGGCCATGACTGTACATACATGCTACATATATACTACATTCATACAACATACATATATACTACATATATAGTACATTCATACAACATATATACATACTACATACATGCTACATATATACTACATTCATACAACATACATACATACTACATATATACTACATTCATACAACATACATACATACTACATATATACTACATTCATACAACATACATATATACTACATACATACTTCATATATACTACATTCATACAACATACATACATACTACATACTACATACATGCTACACATATACTACATTCATTCAACATACATACATACTACATACATGCTACATATATACTACATTCATACAACATACATACATACTACATATATACTACATTCATACAACATACATACATACTACATACATACTACATATATACTACATTTATACAACATA
This sequence comes from Dendrobates tinctorius, assembly GCF_039654945.1. Lineage (NCBI taxonomy): Eukaryota > Metazoa > Chordata > Amphibia > Anura > Dendrobatidae > Dendrobates > Dendrobates tinctorius. The sequence continues at coordinate 48,223,021 of NW_027361679.1, read as the reverse complement.
CTTATATACTACATACATACTACATATATACTACATTCATACAACATACATACATACTACATACATGCTACATATATACTACATTCATACAACATACATACATACTACATACATGCTACATATATACTACATTCATACAACATACATACATACTACATACATGCTACATATATACTACATTCATACAACATACATATATACTACATACATACTTCATATATACTACATTCATACAACAAAAATATATACTACATACATACTTCATATATACTACATTCATACAACATACATGCATACTACATACATGCTACATATATACTACATTCATACAACATACATGCTACATATATACTACATTCATACAACATACATATATACTACATACATACTACATATATACTACATTCATACAACATACATACATACTACATACATGCTTCATATATACTACATTCATAAAACATACATATATAGTACATACTACAAACATACTACATACATACAACATGCTACACACATACAACATACATACAGTCATATGTAAAAGTTTGGGCACCCCTATTAATGTTAACTTATTTTCTTTATAACAATTTTGGTTTTTGCAACAGCTATTTCAGTGTCATATATCTAATAACTGATGGACTCAGTTATATTTCTGGATTCAAATGAGGTTTATTGTACTAACAGAAAATGTGCAATCTGCATTTTAATAAAATTTGACCGGTGCAAAAGTATGGGCACCTCAACATAAAAGTGACATTAATATTTCGTAGATCCTCCTTTTGCAAAAATAACAGCCTCTAGGCGCTTCCTGTAGCTATTAATGAGTTCCTGGATCTTGGGTGAAGGTATTTGTGACTATTCTTGTTTACAAAACAATTCCAGTTCAGTTAAGTTTGATGGTCGCCGAGCATGGACAGCCCGCTTCAAATCATCCCACAGATGTTCAATGATATTCAGGTCTGGGGACTGGGATGGCCATTCCAGAACATTGTAATTGTTCCTCTGCATGAATGCCTGAGTAGATTTGGAGCGGTGTTTTGGATCATTGTCTTGCTGAAATATCCATCCCCTGCGTAACTTCAACTTCGTCACTGATTCTTGCACATTATTGTCAAGAATCTGCTGATACTGAGGTGAATCCATGCAACTCTCAACTTTAACAAGATTCCCGGTGCCAGCATTGGCCACACAGCCCCAAAGCATGATGGAACCTCCACCAAATTTTACTGTGGGTAGCAAGTGTTTTTCTTGGAATGCTGTGTTTTTTAGCCTCCATGCATAACGCCTTTTTGTATGACCAAACAACTCAATCTTTGTTTCATCAGTCCACAGGACCTTCTTCCAAAATGTAACTGGCTTGTCCAAATGTGCTTTTGCATACCTCAGGCGACTCTGTTTGTGGCGTGCTTGCAGAAACGGCTTCTTTCGCATCACTCTCCCATACAGCTTCTCCTTGTGCAAAGTGCGCTGTATTGTTGACCGATGCACAGTGACACCATCTGCAGCAAGATGATGCTGCAGGTCTTTGGAGGTGGTCTGTGGATTGTCCTCGACTGTTCTCACCATTCTTCTTCTCTGCCTTTCTGAGAATTTTCTTGGCCTGCCACTTCTGGGCTTAACAAGAACTGTACCTGTGTTCTTCCATTTCCTTACTATGCTCCTCACAGTGGAAACTGACAGGTTAAATCTCTGAGACAACTTTTTGTATCCTTCCCCTGAAAAGCTATGTTGAATAATCTTTGTTTTCAGATCATTTGAGAGTTGTTTTGAGGAGCCCATGATGCCACTCTTCATAGGAGAATCAAATAGGAGAACTACTTGCAAGTGGCCACCTTAAATACCTTTTCTCATGATTTGATACACCTGGCTATGAAGTTCAAAGCTCAATGAGGTTACAAAACCAATTTAGTGCTTCAGGAAGTCAGTAAAAAGTAGTTAGGAGTGTTCAAATCATGAAAATGATAAGGGTGCCCATACTTTTGCACCGGTCAAATTTTGTTTAAATGCAGATTGCACATTTTCTGTTAGTACAATAAACCTCATTTGAATCCAGTCCATCAGTTTTTAGATATATGAAACCAAAATTGTTATAAAGAAAAAAGGTTAACATTAATAGGGGTGCCCAAACTTTTACATATGACTGTACATACATACTACATACTGCATACATACTACATACAATACATTCATACATTCATACAATACATACATAGACATACAGTACATATAACATAGAGTACATACTCAACAATACTTGTCACTTTGATCCCCGAAGCCAGTGTCATCTATAAAAAAATAGAAAATAACAAACAAGCGATATACTTCCTGATCCGCAGAAATCCACGAGGGTCCCACGCCGATTTCCCATGGAGAACAGCAGCATCAGCTGATGCGACCGCTCTCTACGGGGCTCCAGGAATCCAATGACAGGAGGTAGATATCCTTCCGCACTGTATTCCTCCGCCACTGTAAAATAATAGTCCCTTGTCTCACTTTATGGCAAAAGCTGCGTGGGAACTTTCTCACACAGCAATGCCAAAAGTGAGACTAGGAATTATTTTTTTACAGTGGCGGAGGAATACAGTGCGGAAGGATACCTACCTCCCGTCATTGGATTATTGAAGCCCCTAGAGAGCGGTCGCATCAGCTGATGCTGCTGTTCTCCACGGGAAATCGGCGCGGGACCCTCATGGATTTCTGCGGATCAGGAAGTATATCGGTTGTTTGTTATTTTCTAATTTTTTATAGATGACACTGGCTTCGGGGATCAAAGTGACAAGTGATGGTGAGTATGTACTTTATGTTATATGTACTGTATGTCTGTATGTATTGTATGAATGTATTGTATGCAGTATGTATGTAGTATGTATGCAGTATGTAGTATGTATGTATGTATGTTGTATGTCTGTAGCATGTTGTTTGTATGTAGTATGTAGTATGTACCATATATGTATGTTGTATGAATGTAGTATATATGAAGCATGTATGTAGTATGTAGTATGTATGTATGTTGTATGAATGTAGTATATATGTAGCATGTATGTAGTATGAATGTAGTATATATGTAGTATGTATGTAGTATGTATGTATGTTGTATGAATGTAGTATATATGTAGTATGTATATATGTATGGTGTATGAATGTAGTATATATGATATATGTATGTTGTATGAATGTAGTATATATGTAGTATGTATGTATTTTGTATGAATGTAGTATATATGTAGCATGTATGTAGTATGTAGTATGTATGTTGTATGAATGTAGTATACATGTAGTATGTATGTAGTATATATGTATGTTATATGAATGTAGTATATATGTAGCATGCATGTAGTATGTATGTAGTATATATCTAGCATGTATGTAGTATGTATGTACAGTGGGGAAAAAAAGTATTTAGTCAGTCAGCAATAGTGCAAGTTCCACCACTTAAAAAGATGAGAGGCGTCTGTAATTTACATCATAGGTAGACCTCAACTATGGGAGACAAACTGAGAAAAAAAAATCCAGAAAATCACATTGTCTGTTTTTTTTCCATTTTATTTGCATATTATGGTGGAAAATAAGTATTTGGTCAGAAACAAAATTTCATCTCAGTACTTTGTGATATATCCTTTGTTGGCAATGACAGAGGTCAAACGTTTTCTGTAAGTCTTCACAAGGTTGCCACACACTGTTGGTATGTTGGCCCATTCCTCCATGCAGATCTCCTCTAGAGCAGTGATGTTTTTGGCTTTTCGCTTGGCAACACGGACTTTCAACTCCCTCCAAAGGTTTTCTATAGGGTTGAGATCTGGAGACTGGCTAGGCCACTCCAGGACCTTGAAATGCTTCTTACGAAGCCACTCCTTCGTTGCCCTGGCGGTGTGCTTTGGATCATTGTCATGTTGAAAGACCCAGCCACGTTTCATCTTCAATGCTCTTGCTGATGGAAGGAGGTTTGCACTCAAAATCTCACGATACATGGCCCCATTCATTCTTTCATGTACCCGGATCAGTCGTCCTGGCCCCTTTGCAGAGAAACAGCCCCAAAGCATGATGTTTCCACCACCATGCTTTACAGTAGGTATGGTGTTTGATGGATGCAACTCAGTATTCTTTTTCCTCCAAACACGACAAGTTGTGTTTCTACCAAACAGTTCCAGTTTGGTTTCATCAGACCATAGGACATTCTCCCAAAACTCCTCTGGATCATCCAAATGCTCTCTAGCAAACTTCAGACGGGCCCGGACATGTACAGGCTTAAGCAGTGGGACACGTCTGGCACTGTAGGATCTGAGTCCATGGTGGCGTAGTGTGTTACTTATGGTAGGCCTTGTTACATTGGTCCCAGCTCTCTGCAGTTCATTCACTAGGTCCCCCCCCGTGTGGTTCTGGGATTTTTGCTCACCGTTCTTGTGATCATTCTGACCCCACGGGGTGGGATTTTGCGTGGAGCACCAGATCGAGGGAGATTATCAGTGGTCTTGTATGTCTTCCATTTTCTAATTATTGCTCCCACAGTTGATTTCTTCACTCCAAGCTGGTTGGCTATTGCAGATTCAGTCTTCCCAGCCTGGTGCAGGGCTACAATTTTGTTTCTGGTGTCCTTTGACAGCTCTTTGGTCTTCACCATAGTGGAGTTTGGAGTCAGACTGTTTGAGGGTGTGCACAGGTGTCTTTTTATACTGATAACAAGTTTAAACAGGTGCCATTACTACAGGTAATGAGTGGAGGAAAGAGGAGACTCTTAAAGAAGAAGTTACAGGTCTGTGAGAGCCAGAAATCTTGATTGCTTGTTTCTGACCAAATACTTATTTTCCACCATAATATGCAAATAAAATGAAAAAAAAACAGACAATGTGATTTTCTGGATTTTTTTTTCTCAGTTTGTCTCCCATAGTTGAGGTCTACCTATGATGTAAATTACAGACGCCTCTCATCTTTTTAAGTGGTGGAACTTGCACTGTTGTTGACTGACTAAATACTTTTTTTCCCCACTGTATGTTGTATGAATGTAGTATATATGTAGTATATATGTAGCATGTATGTAGTATGCAGTATGTATGTTGTATGAATGTAGTATACAGTGGGGAAAAAAAGTATTTAGTCAGTCAGCAATAGTGCAAGTTCCACCACTTAAAAAGATGAGAGGCGTCTGTAATTTACATCATAGGTAGACCTCAACTATGGGAGACAAACTGCGAAAAAAAAATCCAGAAAATCACATTGTCTGTTTTTTTTTTCATTTTATTTGCATATTATGGTGGAAAATAAGTGTTTGGTCAGAAACAAAATTTCATCTCAATACTTTGTGATATATCCTTTGTTGGCAATGACAGAGGTCAAACGTTTTCTGTAAGTCTTCACAAGGTTGCCACACACTGTTGTTGGTATGTTGGCCCATTCCTCCATGCAGATCTCCTCTAGAGCAGTGATGTTTTTGGCTTTTCGCTTGGCAACACGGACTTTCAACTCCCTCCAAAGGTTTTCTATAGGGTTGAGATCTGGAGACTGGCTAGGCCACTCCAGGACCTTGAAATGCTTCTTACGAAGCCACTCCTTCGTTGCCCTGGTGGTGTGCTTTGGATCATTGTCATGTTGAAAGACCCAGCCACGTTTCATATTCAATGCCCTTGCTGATGGAAAGAGGTTTGCACTCAAAATCTCACGATACATGGCCCCATTCATTCTTTCATGTACCCGGATCAGTCGTCCTGGCCCCTTTGCAGAGAAACAGCCCCAAAGCATGATGTTTCCACCACCATGCTTTACAGTAGGTATGGTGTTTGATGGATGCAACTCAGTATTCTTTTTCCTCCAAACACGACAAGTTGTGTTTCTACCAAACAGTTCCAGTTTGGTTTCATCAGACCATAGGACATTCTCCCAAAACTCCTCTGGATCATCCAAATGCTCTCTAGCAAACTTCAGACGGGCCCGGACATGTACAGGCTTAAGCAGTGGGACACGTCTGGCACTGCAGGATCTGAGTCCATGGTGGCGTAGTGTGTTACTTATGGTAGGCCTTGTTACATTGGTCCCAGCTCTCTGCAGTTCATTCACTAGGTCCCCCCGCGTGGTTCTGGGATTTTTGCTCACCGTTCTTGTGATCATTCTGACCCCACGGGGTGGGATTTTGCGTGGAGCACCAGATCGAGGGAGATTATCAGTGGTCTTGTATGTCTTCCATTTTCTAATTATTGCTCCCACAGTTGATTTCTTCACTCCAAGCTGGTTGGCTATTGCAGATTCAGTCTTCCCAGCCTGGTGCAGGGCTACATTTTTGTTTCTGGTGTCCTTTGACAGCTCTTTGGTCTTCACCATAGTGGAGTTTGGAGTCAGACTGTTTGAGGGTGTGCACAGGTGTCTTTTTATACTGATAACAAGTTTAAACAGGTGCCATTACTACAGGTAATGAGTGGAGGAAAGAGGAGACTCTTAAAGAAGAAGTTACAGGTCTGTGAGAGCCAGAAATCTTGATTGCTTGTTTCTGACCAAATACTTATTTTCCACCATAATATGCAAATAAAATGAAAAAAAAAACAGACAATGTGATTTTCTGGATTTTTTTTTCTCAGTTTGTCTCCCATAGTTGAGGTCTACCTATGATGTAAATTACAGACGCCGCTCATCTTTTTAAGTGGTGGAACTTGCACTATTGCTGACTGACTAAATACTTCTTTGCTCCACTGTATATGTAGCTTGTATGTAGTATGTAGTGTGTATGTATGTTGTATGAATGTAGTATACATGTAGTATGTATGTAGTATATATGTATGTTGTATGAATGTAGTATATATGTAGTGTTGTGAGTTCATTTTCCCCTTCGTCACTGAGGTCTGGTGAACTCCCTATTCTGGTAAAGGAAGGTAATGAGCCTGATTATCAGGCACCTGAGCCTAATGATGATGACTGGCTGAGTGGAGTCACGGACTGGATATAAGGCTGCCGACACCCTTCTGCCATGCGGGTGATTTCTCTGTGGACAACTAGGAGACCAGTCTGATTCCTGCTCCTCTAAAGCTAAGTTTTCTGCTTTGCCTGTTAGCATTTGTGTTTTGTTTTTGTTTGCCTTGCTTTTCTGGATTCTGCCATTCCCTGCAGGGGTGAGCTGAATCTCCTTTTGCCTGTTGCTCTGTCTTCAGAATATTCCTGAGTACTGACATGGCCTTTTTGAAGCCTAGCGTCTTCAGGGCCTTTTTCACTGTCAGTTTGTTGGCTCTTATTTTCATAGGGTTTTTCACGGATTGCAGACAGCAGCCTTCCTGTCCTTTCCTATCTAGTTAGCTTGGGCACCGTCTTTGCTCAGACTATCTTTCTGTCTGTGTTAATGTTCTTTCTTCTTGCTTCACCGTCATTATATGTTGGGGGCTGCCTTTTGCTTTGGGGTCTGCTCTGGGGCAGTTTAGATTTCCCTTTCTGTCTTTAGGCTATATAGTCCTCCTGCTGTGATCGAGTGGTCTAGGGCATTGTAGGAACCCCCCACGGCTACTGCTAGTTGTGTTGATAGGTTCAGGGGTCTGCAATCCGATAGCTGCAAACTTCTCTGGTTTTCTGGACTTAGCTAGCATTTCTGTTTTTGCCTCCTACGGTGACTCATTCATAACAGAATCACCCGCCATACCGCAGATCCTAGGGTACTCAATAGCAGGAAAGAATTGTGTTTAAAAAAAAAAAAAAAAAAAAAGAGTGTGTATATTCTTTCCTCTATATCTCTGAGGCCATAGGGGGAATTTTTTTTTTCTCTCAATGGAGATAAAGCAATTGTCTGATCATGTGGAGCAGCTCGCTGCGGAAGTGCGGGGAATTTCCGCCTACCTTGCTCGTTCGCATGCTGTTGAACCAAAGATCCCTACACCTGATGTATTTTTTGGGGATCGATCTAAATTTTTGAGTTTCAAAAATAATTGTAAATTATTTTTTGCCTTGAAGCCTAACTCGTCAGGGAGCTCAGCGCAGCAGGTTAAAATTGTCATCTCTTTGCTGCGTGGCGATACCCAGGATGGGCGTTTTCTTTGAAACCAGATGATCCTATTCTGACTAATGTGAACGCATTCTTTCAAGCCTTGGGGTTGTTGTATGACGAACCTAATGCTATTGATCAGGCTGAAAAGACCCTGTTGACATTGAACCAGGGTCGAGATTCTGCAGAGTTGTACTGTCAAAAGTTCCGAAAGTGGGCGGTCCTTACTACCTGGAATGATAATGCTTTGGCTGCTCTCTTTCGGAAGGGTTTGTCAGAAGCCATAAAAGATACTTTGGTGGGATTTCCTGTTCCCTCTGGTCTGGACGATTCTATGTCATTAGCCATTCAGGTTGATCGGCGTTTACGTGAACGCAGGATTGCACGAGAGGTGTTGCCACCAGTTGAACAGACGTCTGAACCTATGCAATGTGATAGAGTTGTGTCTAGGGCGCAACGTCAGGAGTTCAGAAGGCGTAATAAGCTGTGTTTTTTCTGTGGAGATGCCTCGCATATTATTTCTGTTTGTCCTAAACGAGAGAAACGCTTTGCATACACGTTTTCTGTTGGTGGTGTTCAACCTAAGTTTCTTCTGGCAATTACTCTGAACTGCTCCCTGTCCACATTTTCCGCCAAGGCTTTTGTGGATTCAGGAGCAGCGTTAAACCTAATGGACTTGGATTTTGCTAAACGTTGTGGATTTCCAATGACACCTCTGCAGACGCCTATCCCTTTGAGGGGGATTGATGCTACTCCTTTGGCGAAAAATAAACCTCAGTTTTGGACCCAGGTCGTCATGCGGGTCGCCCCAGACCATCAAGAAAATTGCAGATTTTTGGTGTTGCATGGTCTGCATGATGCCGTTGTTCTGGGGTTTCCCTGGTTGCAAATTTATAATCCAGTTTTGGATTGGAAATCTGTGTCTGTGGTGAGTTGGGGTTGTCGGTGTGCCTTTAGTGAGGCTCCGGTTTTTTCCACCTCTCCTCAGTCGCATGATGTTCCTGATTATTTGGCGGACTTTTATGATGTATTTAGTGAGAATGAGTCTGCATCTTTGCCTCCTCATAGGAGTTATGACTGTGCAATTGAACTGAGCCCGGGGTGTAAATTTCCCAAGGGTCGGCTCTTCAATTTATCTGTACCCGAGCACGAGGCTATGCGATCCTATATTAAGGAGGCGTTGGAGAAGGGTCATATTAGACCATCCTCTTCACCCTTAGGTGCCGTTTTTTTTTTGTAGCCAAAAAGGATGGTTCTTTAAGGCCTTGTATTGATTATCGTGCCCTCAACAAAATTACTATTAAATATCAGTATCCGTTACCCCTGATTTCGGATCTATTCTCTAGAGTTAGAGGTGCTTGCTGGCTTACCAAGCTTGACCTCAGGGGGGCGTATAATCTTATCCGCATTAAGCAGGGGGATGAATGGAAGACGATGTTTAATACTCCGGAGGGACATTTTGAGTACCTGGTGATGCCTTTTGGGCTCACTAATGCCCCCTCTGTCTTCCAGTGCTTCATGAACTATATTTTCCGAGACTTTATCGATAAATTTTTGATTATCTATCTGGATGATATTTTGATCTTCTCCAAGGATTGGGATTCTCATGTGGAACATATTCAGACTGTGTTCCGGATCTTGAGGGAGAATTCCCTGTATGTCAAAGGATCGAAATGCCTTTTTGGAGTACAGAGGATTTCATTTTTGGGATTTATTTTGTCTCCGTCAACTATTGAAATGGACCCGGCCAAGGTACAGGCCATTTATGATTGGGTTCAGCCCACTTCTTTGAAGGCCCTCCAGAAGTTTTTGGGTTTTGCTAATTTTTATTGGAAATTTATAGCAAAATTTTCTAGTATTGCCAAGCCATTGACTGATCTGACTAAGAAGGGTGCTGATGTGTTGAATTGGTCTCCGGAGGCGGTTGCTTCCTTTCAGGAGCTGAAGCGAAGATTTACCTCCGCCCCGGTTTTGCGGCAACCTGATGTCTCACTCCCGTTCCAGGTAGAGGTGGATGCTTCTGAGACTGGTGCAGGAGCTGTTTTGTCCCAAAAGGATCCTGTAACATCTAAAATGAATCCCTGTGCTTTCTTTTCCCGAAAGTTCTCTCCATCTGAACGTAACTATAATGTGGGGAATTGGGAACTGTTGGCCATGAAATGGGCATTTGAGGAGTGGAGACATTGGTTGGAGGGAGCTAAACATCAAGTTGTGGTCCTCACTGACCACAAGAATTTGATTTACCTAGAGTCAGCTAAACGCTTGAACCCTAGACAGGCTAGGTGGGCCTTGTTTTTTACACGTTTTGATTTTGTGGTCTCTTTTCTTCCTGGAACTAAGAATGTCAAGGCAGACGCCCTCTCTAGGAGCTTCTTTGCTGATTCTCCTGTGGTGACCAAGCCTGCTACCATCTTAGGCGAAGGGGTAGTTCTTTCTGCCATCTCGCCCGATTTGAGACTTGCTCTGCAAGAGTTCCAGGAGGACAAACCTGAGCGTTGTCCCAGTGGAAAGTTGTATGTTCCTGACCAGTGGAAGAAGAGAGTGATGTCTGAAGTTCATTGCTCTGCATTGGCTGGTCATCCAGGTATTTTTGGTACTAGAGATCTGGTGAGTCGCTCTTTTTGGTGGCCACCTTGTCTCATGATGTCAGGAATTTTGTGCAGTCCTGTGGGACTTGCTCCCGGTCTAAATCTTGTTCTCGCTCTAGTGGGTTGTTGATGCCTTTGCCGGTCCCCAGGAGGCCATGGACCCATATTTCAATGGATTTCATCTCTGATATGCCGCTCTCTCAAAGAATGTCTGTTATTTGGGTGATTTGTGATAGGTTCTCTAAGATGGTTCATCTTGTACCACTCCCTAAGTTGCCGTCTTCCTCTGAGTTGGTGCCCCTGTTTTTGCCACAGGTAGTTCGCTTGCACGGGATTCCTGAGAACATTGTATCTGACAGAGGAGTTCAGTTTGTGTCTAGATTTTGGAGGACTTTCTGTTCCAAGCTGGGAATTCAGTTGTCCTTCTCCTCTGCTTTTCACCCTCAGACCAATGGGCAGACAGAGAACAAACCAGACCTTGGAGTCGTATTTGAGATGTTTTATTTCCGCTGATCAGGATGATTGGGTTTCATTTTTGCCCTTGGCCGAATTTGCTTTAAATAATAGAGCTAGTTCTGCCACTTTGATGTCACCTTTTTTTTGTAACTTTGGGTGTCATCCTCGATTTTCTTCAGGGCAGGTGGAGCCTTCTTCCTGCCCAGGTGTTGACACTGTGGTGGAGAGAATGCACCAGATCTGGGACCAAGTGGTGGATAAGTTATCTCTCTCCCAGGAAAAGGCCCAGTGGTTTTCCAATCGACATAGGACCATTGGTCCCTAGTTTAAGATTGGTGATATGGTGTGGTTATCATCAAAAAATATTGCTATGAAGGTGGCTTCTCCTAAGTTTAAGCCTAGATTTATTGGACCTTACAAGATTTTGGAGATTATTAATCCAGTCTCTTTTCATTTGGCTCTTCCTGTCACATTTAAGATCCATAATGTGTTCCATAAGTCCTTGTTGAAGAGGTTTGTTGAACCAGTTGTTCCTGGGGTGGCACCTCCGGACCCTGTAATGGTTGAAGGTAACATGGAATATGAGGTAGAGAAAATACTGGATTCCCGTCTGGCTAGACGGATACTCCAGTATTTGGTTAAGTGGAAGGGTTATAGTCAGGAGGATAATTCCTGGGTCTCTGCCTCTGATATTCATGCCAAAAGATTGGTGCGTGCCTTTCATCGGGCTCACCCTGATCGCCTGGTGGCGTGGTTGAGGGTTCGGTGACCCCTCCTCAAGGGGGAGGTACTGTTGTGAGTTCATTTTCCCCTTCGTCACTGAGGTCTGGTGAACTCCCTATTCTGGTAAAGGAAGGTAATGAGCCTGATTATCAGGCACCTGAGCCTAATGATGATGACTGGCTGAGTTGAATCACGGACTGGATATAAGGCTGCCGACGCCCTTCTGCCCTGCGGGTGATTTCTCTGTGGACTTCTAGGAGACCAGTCTGATTCCTGCTCCTCTAAACCTAAGTTTTCTGCTTTGCCTGTTAGCATTTGTGTTTTGTTTTTGTTTGCCTTGCTTTTCTGGATTCTGCCATTCCCTGCAGGGGTGAGCTGAATCTCCTTTTGCCTGTTGCTCTGTCTTCAGAATATTCCTGAGTACTGACATAGCCTTTTTGAAGCCTAGCGTCTTCAGGGACTTTTTCACTGTCAGTTTGTTGGCTCTTATTTTCATAGGGTTTTTCACGGATTGCAGACAGCAGCCTTCCTGTCCTTTCCTATCTAGTTAGCTTGGGCACTGTCTTTGCTCAGTCTATCTTTCTGTCTGTGTTAGTGTTCTTTCCTCTTGCTTCACCGTCATTATATGTTGGGGGCTGCCTTTTGCTTTGGGGTCTGCTCTGGGGCAGTTTAGATTTCCCTTTCTGTCTTTAGGCTATATAGTCCTCCGGCTGTGATCGAGGGGTCTAGGGCATCATAGGAACCCCCCACGGCTACTGCTAGTTGTGTTGATAGGTTCAGGGGTCTGCAATCCGATAGCTGCCAATTTCTCTGGATTTCTGGACTTAGCTAGCATTTCTGTTTTTGCCTCCTACGGTGACTCATTCATAACAATGTAGCATGTATGTAGTATGTATGTATGTTGCATGAATGTAGTATATATGTAGCATGTATGTAGTATGTATGAATGTAGTATATATGTAGTATGTATGTAGTATGTATGTATGTTGTATGAATGTAGTATATATGTAGCATGTATGTAGTATGTAGTAAGTATGTATGTTGTATGAATGTAGTATAAATGTAGCATGTATGTAGTATGTAGTATGTATGTATGTTGTATGAATGTAGTATATATGTAGTATGTATGTAGTATATATGTATGTTGTATGAATGTAGTATATATGTAGCATGTATCTAGTATGTATGTATGTATGTTGTATGAATGTAGTATATATGTAGTATGTATGTAGTATGTTTTTTTTTTTTTACATTCAACACATTAGCCGGATGATGGGACTACTACTGTCCCATCATTGGCTAATGCATCAATCACTGTCATTTTAGCAGGCATCGCCCGATGGGACTTGCAGTCCCATCGGACGAATCCTGCACACACACAAGACCCCCGGCAGGCCCGCACAGACCACCGGCAGCCCGCACAGGCCCCCGGCAGCCGGCACAGACCACGGCAGCCGGCACACGCCCCCGGCAGCCGGCACAGACCACCGATAGCCAGCACAGGCCCCCGAGAGACCCGTACAGACCACCGGCAGCCGGCACAGGTCCCCGGCAGCCGGCACAGACCACCGGCAGCCGGCACAGGCCCCCGGCAGCCGGCACAGACCACTGAGAGCCGGCACAGGCCCCCTGAGAGGCCTGCACAGACCACCGGCAGCCAGCACAGGCCCCCGACAGGCCTGTACAGACCCCCGAGAGGCCCGTATAGACCACCGGCAGCCGGCACAGGCTCCCGACAGTCGGCACAGACCCCCGAGAGGCCCGTACAGACCACCGGCAGCCGGCACAGACCCCCGAGAGGCCCGCATAGACCCCGCCCGCACACACAGACACGCACAGTGTCCGCCCACGCACCGCCCACACTCTTCCCCCCTCCCGAACAGGATGTACAAGGCAAGAAAGGGTTTTTTTTAATTCCGATATTTCTGTCCCATTGACTTGAATGGGACTTCCCGTGTCGGAATCGGCGATACCGATACTTTTTGGGGTATCGGGCCGATCCAATCCGATCCGATATTTCTGAATATTGGATGGTATCGCTCAACACTAGTCGTCATCATCAAAATTCTCAGTTCTGAGGTAAAACCTGTATTCAGTTAAGACAGACTTTCCAATTACTGAGATAGATGGGGTCAAGTATGAAATTTTCGCCAACAACCTTCTTCCCTCAGCAAGAGCATTGAAGATGGGTAGTGGCTGGGTCTTGCAGCATGACACTGACCCGAAACACACAGCCAGGGCAACTAAGGAGTGGCTCTGAAAGAAGCATTTATCTAGAACTTGTCTAGATGTATGGTGAGCATCTTGAACCCCCAGGTGTTTCACACAAGCTTATAATGTAGAGCCGTGAAAATAAAAAAAATCAAATTTTTTCCACAAAAATGATCTTTTAGCCCAATTTTTTTTTAATTTCACAAAGGTAACAGGAGAAAGTGTGCTGCAAAAATTGTTGTGAAGTTTCTCCTGAGTAAGCTGATACCCCATATTTGAGGAAAAACCCTGTTTGGGCACACGGCAGGGTTTGGAATGGAATGTGTCATCTTGGGTAGGACATTGTGAAATTATCATTGTAAGGCTGGTTTCACATTAGCGCTTTTTAAGCGCACGCACGGCCGGGGGTAGCTCCGCCCCCGAGCCGGCTCTCTGCCCGGCGTGCCCGCCCCTTGCTTGTAGCGCCGCCTCCTAGCGGACAGCGGCGCCTGCGATCGGCGCACCCTATCTTTAGCATAGGGTGCGCAGATCGTGCGCAGGCCGTGCGCTAGTTGCGCTTTGACCTGCGCTGCGCACTTTTGACGGTGCGCCGTGCGCGCCAAAATCCGAAAAGTTCGATTTTGGCGCGCACGGCGTACCGTCAAAAGTGCGCAGCGCAGGTCAAAGCGCAACTAGCGCACGGCCTGCGCACGATCTGCGCACCCTATGCTAAAGATAGGGTGCGCCGATCGCAGGCGCCGCTGTCCGCTAGGAGGCGGCGCTACAAGCAAGGGGCGGGCACGCCGGGCAGAGAGCCGGCTCGGGGGCGGAGCTACCCCCGGCCGTGCGTGCGCTTAAAAAGCGCTAATGTGAAACCAGCCTAATGCCAAAATTTTGGATTGCCCCAAATTGTTTGTGGGTCATATCCATGTGGAACAGAGGAGGGTTATACAAAATGTCAACACTCCAATATTGCCAAAGTTCTGGCTTCTTCATTAACCCCATGTGAAGGACAAGGCCCCAAAATGTCATCATTTTTACTGTGTCAACAGGGGTGCATTTAGAAAATGATGAAGGGCGGTTTTGTGCTGCAAATTGCTGGGCATACAAATTTGTTTGGGCCACCATAAGGTTTACAAAATCCTCAGAGAAAAAGACTTTGAAAAAGTCTATTCCTGTGAGGCCAGTGGTCTGAAATTTGATTTCTAATTGAGCCACAAAATCAGGAATCAGTGGCTCATCTTTGGGGATGAGGTCCATTCTGGATCAGTAATGGTGGGCGCTGGTTCATTTTCCATCCTGGGGCATCTTCATGATGGTTGAGTTTCACTTGAGGAAGAGGAGGAGGAAAAATATAGGAAGGTCGGATACTCTCCTTCACTATCAGTGTCAGAGGTAAGAAAGGCATACTGTATGCCTCTTCTGCTGAATACAGTGATTGGAACGAGTGGGGCATTTTTTCACATATGCGGTGTTTTTGTGTGTACCAAATTTTACTCAGGTGTGTGTGTGAGTGCTTGTTGTAAAACTTTTTTATTTAGAAGCGAAAAAAAGAAAAGAATCTAGAAAGAAAATGATAAGAATATAAAAATTTGGTAAAATAAAAAACAAATTTACTAAACGGACGTCGGTAAAAAAAAAATACTGAGAGTTCGCAACTATCATACAATAACCCTGACTATATTTAGTAAAACATCGTAGATGCCGATTGGTACAGTGTATTTCTACTGTCTCTAATCTAGCCCAATCAACTAATTTAAAACATTTGTATTCTTTTCTCACACCCAAAAAATAAAAACAACAATCAGAGGTCTATCTCTGATGTGCATCAGTGATCAGCATTCGACTGATGTAGGACTCATGCACAGATGTGATTCTTTTTTTGTGCCCTGACACTAACCCTAACTAATTCAGTAAAAAATGCTGTAGTAGATGCTGATTGGTACAATATATTTTTACTGTCAGTAATCTATTCCTATCAACGAGTCTAATTTTTTTTCATTCTTTTTTTCACACACACAAAAAAAGCAACAACCGGAGGTCGATCATTGATGTGGGTCAGCAATTGGCTGTGGGACGCATGCATGGATGACATTCTTTTTTTCTGCTCTGAAATTAACCCTAACAAAATTCAGAAAAATACACTGTAGTAGATGTTGATTACTACGGTATATTTTTACTGTCGCTATTCTAGTTCTATCAGCTAATCTAAATGTTTTTTTTCTCTTTACTATCTAACACTAAAGGGGGTTTTACACATAGCGATATCGCTAGCAATATCGCTAAAGTGTCACCGATTTTGCGACGCAGCAACAATATTGGTAGAGATATCGCTATGTGTGATACTTACCTCTGACCGGCTCCCCCGCTGGCTATCGCTGATCGCGCAAGATTGTCCACGTCCATTTCTCGTCGGCTTCATCCTGCTGGCACCGACGAGTGACGCGTGGACGAGGGCGGGAGGACGTCATCATCGCCGCGTCTGAAAGGTAAGTAACGACCGCTGCTGCGTCGCTGCATCGCTGTGAGATCTGCCTGTTTGGCAGCTCACTAGCGACCATTTAGCGATGCACCAGCGATCCTGACCGGGTCATATCGTGGTCGGGATCGCTGGTGCATCGCTAAATGTAAAGGGGGCTTAACTCTGACTCAATTCTGTAAAAAATACCTTAGTAGAAGACGATTACTACACCTTATTTTTACTGTACCTAAACTAGTCCAATCAACTAATCTAAATTTTCTCTTTTTTCACCCCCCTCAAAAAAAACAGCAACCAGAGGTCAACCACTGACATGTGTCAGCGAACAATGCTCAAGGGCTGTAGGACAGTTGCATGGATGTGATTTTTTTTTTGTGCCCTGACACTAACCCTAATTAAATTCAGTAAAAAATACTATAGTAGATGCTGATTAAACTAATCTACCGTAAATTATTTTTTATTTGATTCTTTTTTCACACAAAATAAAAAAATCAACCAGAGTTGATCAGTGATCAGTGCTTGACGGCTGAAGGATGCAACCATGGATGTGGTGCAAAAAGAGGATACAAAAATAGACAGGAAAAAAAAAGTTCATGCCAAAACGAAACACAGACACTGATTAGTGATGTGCGTCTGATCACCGGCTTGGCAGCTGTAGGACACACACACAGAGTGGTGCAAAAGGGTGAAATAGACAAGGACAAAAAAAAGTTTGGAAAAACGACGAGCATGAGTGCGGATCAATGATTTATGTCAATGATCAGTGTTCGGTGGCTGCAGGACGCATGAAAAAACAAAACTGCCAAAAAACAAGCGATCAAGTATTGATCAGCTATCAAGTACTGA
Source organism: Dendrobates tinctorius (assembly GCF_039654945.1). NCBI lineage: Eukaryota > Metazoa > Chordata > Amphibia > Anura > Dendrobatidae > Dendrobates > Dendrobates tinctorius. The sequence goes on along the minus strand of NW_027361679.1, from coordinate 48,205,788 downwards.
GCAACGCTTGGCGGCAGAAGGGGGAGGGGGAATGGTGGGAAAGGGGGGGAGAAGGGAGGAAAGGGGGATTGGGGTGGTTTAGGAAAGACCAGGGATCAGGAATGTCTTTTTTTTCTTCAGCAGCAGCAGGAGCACCAACAGTGATGGCACACGCATAAAAAGTCTGTGGCACCACAAGGTCCAGCACACTGCCATAGAAGTCTCAGTGACTGCTCTCCTCACATCTGGAAGCCGGAATGAGGAAGAGCAGAGAAGTGAATGAGAGTTTAGATCGCGTCTCTTCACTCTGAATGGTGTGATTGATGTCATCGTCCGATTGCACCAATCAGAGCAGGCCCTGGTGGATGACATGATTGCTAGGCTCCAGCCTAAGCTCGGTGCCCTTACAGCACCAATCATAGGCTGGACATCAGTGTTTCAGGCAATTTCATTGCCTGAAACACTGAGGAAAGCTGTAAATGACTATTCAGAATTGAACAGCAAATATCAGCAATTTTAGTTGCTGGGGGGTGCATCGCCACCTCCCGGCACAACTCCAGATGCCCTGCTGAGAGAAAGGGCAAACACCTTAATGTGATCACCACAACATGTAGTCGCGGTGCCGCATTAAAGATATGACGTATCCATAGGTCCAAGGTCTGTAAGTACCTACCAACTGAACGTATGGATACTTCAAAGGTATTGAAGGGGTTAAATTATTACTATGCCAATACCGTTATGCTATGCCAACTTTATGCGATCGTATGTTCCGTATTATGCAATTATTTCCTTGTTGTGTACCACTGGCTATCTATTATTACTTAAGATTAATATACTATATGGTTAGCTAGTTGTTGGTGTCAGAGTTAGGTAAAAAATGAAGCGCGAGATCAGTGCCATGAGTGCATACGCTTGTCCTAGTAGCATGCTGAGAGCATAGAAGCTCTTTATTTCCTACCAGTATCACACATGCAGGTGGGCTGCACATAAGATATGCAGTAGAGGAAAACGAGTGCACTGTAGCTAGCTAGAAAGTGGATGTCAGTAGCACTTGCTATTAACATTGGCCGTAGTTGAGCATAAGAAAAGAGTGCATCACAGCTAGATATTGCTATTAAGATTGGCTGCAGAGGAACATGTAAGAAGCTCAGCCCAAGCTGCATTTGGTTTAATCTTTTAAGCGGTGCACAATACTGCAGTAGACTACACTATTGTGCCTGGAACCTGACAGAGTGTGTAATGTAGTCTCACAAGTGGTCTGTGGTCAGAAACCATGTTCCTGACTATGAATAAGGCATCTACCAGATAGTTAAGGATGTATCAGATAGATGAGGATATAGCCGCCAAAGAAAGGTGACAACTAGCTACACAGTCTCTTCTCTGAGGTCCAAGTGAAACAAGGAGTGCCGCACTTGAGATGTCTAGAAAACTGATTGTTTGACTGTTACAAGTTAAAATGTGAAGTGTAGGCTGCAAGAGTGTGCCAAGTGCCAGACAAGTTACTGTAGGATCTTACTGTAAAGAGACGTGTGAAAAGAGCTGTGACATCCCCTACAGTGTACGATAAGCTGCATATAAATACACTGGCTGTCATGACTTCCTATTCTCCAGTTACAGTATCTCACCACTAGGGCCTATAACTGGATGCAGTGGTCAGGTAGGTAGAACTTGCATCATTGGAGTCACATTTAGTGAAGAATGGGATGTCATCACTTCCAGTCTTTATGAAGCTCAATGGACAGTCTTGCTTTATAGTGAAGGGTTTTCAGCCAGGTGGGTATGGCTCATTTAATATTTTATCAGTTTTTCAATAATACATAATAGTATTTAATTATCAATAAATACCTCTACAATCATTTTTAGGTCAGGCTACAGGTAAGTGATCAATAGGAAAATGAAAGGAGCAAGAAATGATTAAGAAGTTGAGGGTGGAATGAAGGATCCTTAACACCTTCTCTCACCATTCTTGGAAGAACAAGTAGACACTAGTGATGAGTGAGTATGCTCGTCAATGCTCGTTACTCACTTGAGCGAGTATTGTTTTAATGCTTGAGCGGGAGTTTGAGTCCCCGACCCAAATGTTTGGCGCTTTGTAGACAGCCAACGAACATGTGAGGATTGCCTTCCAGTCACTGTAATGCCGTAACCATCTAGGCTGTGGCATTACTGTGATTGGCTGGCCGAATAGTGTTATCAGATCTATATAAGGCCCATGACGCTATGCTCATCACACTTTACCACAGACACAAGCAGTGTAGGGAGAGGTGCTGGTGAGAGAGGGACAGAATTGTAGTTGCGTATTAGTCAGGGATTCAACAACATTTATATTTCTGTTAAGTACAACAGTCCTTCTTAGGGCTAAATATAATCAATAGTAATACTGCTTAGCAGCACTTAGGGAGAGATTGTGCTGAAGGGATAGTATAGGACAAGATAGAGTGAATTGCATGTCCCTAATGCTGCAGCCTGCAATTGATACCAAAACCACTTCTCATGGCTAATATTATCCTTTTTTTTTCTTAATCCTGCAAATTGTTCTGATCAGGGAAATATTATACACCATTTTTACAGCGGCAGTTGTGCGTCAAAATCATACAGCTATACTTGGTTGGATGTCATTCGCATTGCTATATTGATACTGCACTCTCATATGCCCATCTCAATAAGGCAAATTTTGTTGGCATCATAATACTGCAATTTTTTTGAGCTGTGAAATTGTATATGGCATTTATCGTTTTACATTTGTGCTTTAAAACCTCCCAAAAAATAAGTTGTTAAAAAAATTGCATTGATATATTTATACTGCAGTCTGATAAGTCCATCTGAGGTGTGCAAAATTTCCTGGCATTGTAATAGAGCCTTTTTTTGAGCTGTGAAATTTTATAGGCATTTAGTGTGCTACATTTTGGCCTCAAAACAACCCCCCCAAAAAAAGTTGCTGATAAAGTCACATTGCTATATTTATACTGCAGTTGGATAGGTCTGCCTGAGGTGTGCAAATTTCCCTGGCATTGTTATTCTGGATTTTTTTAAAAGCTGTGGAATTTTATATGCCATTTAACATGTTACAGTTGGGTCTCAAACCCCACAAAAAATAAATTGTTGAAAAAATTGCATTGCTATATTTATACTGCAGTCTCATGCATCCGTCTGATGTGTGCAAATTTGGCTGCCATTGTAATACAGCCTTTCTTTTGAGCTGTAACATGCTATACGGCATTTATCATGCTAGAATGGGCTTCAAAAGCCCCCTAAAAAAATCGCGTTGCTATATTGATACTGCAGTCTTTTACATCCATCTGAAGTCTGCACATTTTGTTGGCATTGTAATGCTGCTATTTTTTTCAGCAGTGACATTTTATAAGGCATTTATCATGAAAGAATTGAGTCTAAAAACACACAAAAAAATTTGGTTTCAAATAGCATTGCAATATTGATACTACAGTCTTCTATGTCCGTCTGTAGTGGGCAAATTTGGCTGGCATTGTAATAATGTCTGCAACGTTTTCTCAACAGGGATAAATCATACATAATTTAAAATGGGCAAAATGCATGTTAAGGGATGGAGAAGTAGACATGATGATGATGGTGAGCGCAGTGGTCAAGAACATGGGCAAGGTAAAACTGTGCCTACTGCAGGTGCAGAACAAACACTAACATCAAGTCGATCTAGCTTCCTGTCCCACTTTGTAGGGAGGCACGGAACACCGCTCTTGAAGCCAGACCAGTGTGAAAAGGTTGTTGAATGGATAGCACATAAATGCTTCCAGTCACATTGCCAGCACCACCCTGTCTACCACACGGTCCAGTCTCAGTAGCCATGATTCAGGACCACATAATCCTCACCCTGACCCTCCTTCCTCCCACAATGCCGGGTGATCAGAGACAAGTGATCCCACACTTGGACACTCCGAAGAGAATGTTCACATTTCCATCTATAAATTTAGGCCTCTTGCCCTGCCAGTTCCAACCAGGGCATGAGGAGATACCATGTAGCAATGCTAAAATATTTGAGCAGCCACGCTCACAAGAAGGCGACTGTGGGACAATGCGATTACTGTCGCAGAGCTGGATCATGATGAGACATGACCAGCAAGTGGCATTGTTAAGTCAGCAGAAGAAGTGGAAGACGAGGTGGTGGACGATGAAGTCAATGATCCAAATTGGGAAGGTGAAATGCAGAGCAAGGAAAGCAGCATTCATTGGGAGGGATCCACAGCATCACAGCAGGCAGGAAGAGGCAGTAAGGTAGCCAGAGACACAAGGCTGGCAACTGATCCCCAGAGCACCAACATGGGTGAAGTTACAAAGCCAAGGTTTAGATGTTCACGAGAATGGCACTTTTTTAAAGACAGCCCAATTAACCCAAAAACGCAATTTGGGCCACCAGCATTAGTAGGCACATGCAAGCAAAGCACCAAATTGTTTGGGCCGAACACCAGCACCAAAAACAGTGTCTGCGGGTGACACCACTGCCTCTTCCCCTTTTCTACTGGCATGCTAATCCCCTGTCCATAACTAAGGGAAAGATGCCTCCAACCCTGCACCTCTCATTAAACACTTGCAACCACCATTAGCAACCATGTCCACATCCTTGTCCTAGCACAGCATTCAGTTGTGCCTAACCCAGTCCTTGGAATGCAAGCGTAAATAAAAGTCACCCACCCACCAGCTGTAATGACCGGTATGCCGGTTGTTGTTTGAGAATTGGAAACAGCACTGCTATGAATGACTCTGTCCACGATTTGATACCCAACCAGCTTCTCTTTGCAACTTGTGAAACAGATAACAGAGGATTTTACTTCTCTACAAAATATGGGCCACAACAACGACAAACCACACAATACAAATTATGCAGCCTGAGAGATTCCAAGTGCTAGCTTCACGGACAGGAGAAAGACTACCCCATGACTATGCACTCCCTCCCTTATCTGGTACAGGGCCTATATGGGGTTCTACCGCGACTGACACGTGGTCCTCTCAGTATATAATCTTACACCTGATTCCCGCCTTAATTACAATAGATTCCGGGTACATTGTTTTCCCCTTGAAATATACAAGGTGGGTCATTTATATGGATACAATTCAAAATGGCCACCATGGTCTCCACCCATCTTGAAACGTTTTCCCCCTCCCATATACTAATGTGCCACAAACAGGAAGTTGATATCACCAACCATTCCCATTTTATTTAGGTTTATCCATATAAATGGCCCACCTACGTGTTTCCATATAAATGGCCCACCCTGTATATTTACACAACAAATCACTTAAACCAACAGAATATGTACACAGTGCATTGTCCTCTTTGCGAGCGCTCAGAGCGGATGCCCTGACAGAATATACTCAACAGTAAACCGATGGACTTATTATTCTGATGTCCAGCAACTGGATTTAATCAGCTTTCTAGGTCACCAGATCTTCTGATACAAGTGCAGGTGAAGCTTCAGATCAATCCCAGTAGTAATTAAAGAAGCTCTCCTATGGCATTCACGTTTTACGAGAATCTTGATACACAGTCTCTATCAATCCATATGCAATCTCAGTAACAGGAGTGTTCTTGATGATGCTGAGAATCCTATCTAACTCTCCCTAACTAACTACACAGTCGTTGACTGGTCACACATCTCAGTTTACACATGGGAGCCACTCCCTGTGGATCACACCTTCCAATTTGAATCACTTCAGGCTCTAGATTCTTCTGAGTCTCCCAGGCAGAGCTCCTTCTCTCAATTTACCTCAGGAAAACCAGAGTTCACAACTTCCTGTTTCCTAAGCTTTCTTTCTGTTACTCCATGTGACCTCTAGTGGCCGAAATAAATTACTGCAACATCATTTCTTATAACAGGCAACATTAAGAACATTAACATGCTACAAGGCTACAATACTAAACGGTCACATTTACAGACTACTTGCCCTGGAAATGTTGCAGTTTAGGCTTGTGGAGAAGGAACCTTTCCACAACCTCATGGTGGCAGCCTTCACTCGGTACTCGGTCCCCAGTCGCAACTATTTTTCCCAGTGTGCCATTCACATCTTATAAAGCACATGTCCCATAACTTCAGCCATGCCCTGACTAACGCTGTGACTGGGAAAGTCCAGTTATCCATGGACACCTGGATAAGTGCTTGTGGCCAGGGACGCTACATTTCCCTGATGGCACACTGGGTGAACATTGTGGATTCTGGAAACCAGTCAGACCCTGGGACAGAACATGTGCTACCGACACCGAGGATTACGTGCTCTGTTTCAATCAGGGTTGCCCCCACCTACTACCCTCCATCTCACAAACGTCAACATCAGTCGCAAGCTGGAAGCACTGCAGCACTGCCTCAGCCAAGCGGCAACAAGCTGTGCTGAAGCTAATCTGTTTAGGTGAAACAGCACACTGCCGTGGAATTGTTGAAAGATCTCACAGACCATACTGATCTGTGGCTATCGTCCCTGAACCAACAACCAGGTATCGTCATGTCACATGACAACTTCTCCAGCCACGGACTCGTCTGCAGAGAATATAACAAAGACACATTTGATTTCTCACATTTCCAGCACCGGTCACATCTATTCCCAACCTGCACAACTTCCTCATCCTGATGATACCCCATTAGTGAGCCAACGCTGCCATATGTGTCCCTATTACTGGTCCTGCCGTGTGGTACAAAAATAATGCTCCTCTTGGTGCCTCACATAGTAATGCCACAACTGTGCCCCTTACATAGTAAAATGCCTCCTTTGTTCCCTCTAGATGGTAAAACAGACCTCTAGAGTATATTAATGCCCTGGGCAAGTGCCCTAGAAGTCAATGCCAACATTTTCCACAAGAAAGTAATGTTCTCTGTGTGCCACTTTCACAGTCACAATACCCTAAGTGCCCCTATAACAATAAGTGTCCACTTAACATTAATAATGTCCCCTGAGACTTCATCTGTACAGCTACCCTCTACACAATGTCACCACAACTGTTTTTCAGTATAATGTCCCCACAGCACCCCGCTAAACAGTATGATGTCCCTACAGCTCCACTACCGACAGTATAATGCCCCAAATAGTATATGATGCTATAGTCCCCACACTGTATGATGGTCCCACAGTAGCCTCCACACTTTATTATGGCCCCCTCACTGTATGGCGGCCCCAACAGTAGTCCCAAAATTGCATGATAGCTTTCACAGTACACCACGCAGTATATTGCCCCCCCTTAGTATCCACTTCTCTTTAAGCCCTCTTAATAGCCCTTACTCTGATGGCCCCACTAAAAGCCCCAACTCTGTAGGAGGGCCCCCTTATTAGCCCTCACTCTGTAGGAGGGCCCTCTTAGTAGCCAACACTCTTTAGGAGACCCCCTTAGTATCCCCAGCACTGTATCATGGTCCATTTAGTACCCTACAAGCTTTATGATAGTCCCTGTTAGTAGCCATAATCCCCAATTAATGGCTATCATTCTGTAGGAGGCCCCCTTAGTAGCCCCCACTCTGAATGAGGGCCCACTTAGTAGTCCCAACACTGTAACATGGCCCTTTTAGTAGCCCCCTCACTGTATCATGGTCCCCTTTAGTGGCTCACACACTGTATCATGGATCACTTTGTAACCCACACTATTTATGTGGACCCACTTAGTAGTCCCCACTATTTGTAAGGGCCCACTTAGTCACTCCAATGCTATATAATGGCCCCCTTAGTAGCCCCCACTATGTGCGAGCGCCCCTTTTGTAGCCCCCACGCTATATGATGTCCCCCCTAGTAGCTCCCATGCTGTGGGATGGCCCCATTAGTAGCCCCCACATTGCATGATGGTCCCTTTAGTAGAATCCCTACACTAATATGACCCACTTAGTAGTAGACCCCACACTAATATGGCCCCCTTGGTAGCAACCCCCACACTATTAATGGCCCCCTTACTAGTAGCCCCCACAGTATTATGGCCCCCTTAGTAGTAGCCCCCACACTATTATGGCCCCTTTGGTAGGAGGCCCCACATTATTATGGCCCCCTTAGTAGCTCCCATACATAATGACACAATTACACAATCCTAAAATAAGAAAAAAACTTGGTGAGTCCAGCAGACAGCAGTAGGTCCTGGGCAGTCTAACGTGGTGACGTCATTGCACTGGCCTAATGTGACTTGTGGCTTATAGAATGGAGAGAGGCAGTGTATGGAGACCATTTCTCCCTGCCAGAGGCATAGCTAGAGGTTCAGCTCAGGGGGGCCAAACATCTGAGTGCACCCCTAACAGGAGGACATATCATTGGTGCAACCTACGTGGCCGCACATGGGTGCAAGAGGTAAGGGGGCTCATTTCTACCTTAAAGAAAGGAGCAATTTTGCATTTTTAGGAGCTCTTGGGCTGCAAACGGATGATATACTGTTCTTGCACAGGGGCCTTTCTGACTGTGTCCGTCTGTGACCCCTAACTAGGTAATCATGGTTATTACTATGGTGGTATAGGGAACCTCAGGAACCTGGTCTACACAAAGACCAGCGCTGATATTACCACCTTATGGTGACATATAGTAGTAGATACTAGTCCTGCAGGACATATAGAGATTACTGCACAGATATAGATGGTGACTTACAGGGGACCTTTTTTCTGGTGGAGTCATTCACTTTTCCCGCCTTTTCCATCTGGCCCAGACCGATATGTCGACTTTTCCAGCCAGGACTCATCTGCAGAGATTACAACAATGACACATCATCACCGTTCACATGTAGAATCATGAAATCCTAGAATGTTGGAGTTGGAAGGGACTTCCAGGGTAATCGTGTTGATCCCCCTGCTCAATGCAGGATTCACTAAACCATCTCAGACAAATGTCTGTCCAGCCTTTGTGTGAACAATTCAATTGAAGGAGAGCTCTCCATCTCTCGTGGCACCCTGTTCCACTCATTGCTCACCCTCACTGTCAAAAAGTTTTTTGTAATATCTAATGTGTATCTTCTCCCTTTCAGTTTCATCCCATTGCTTCTCGTGTTTTCATGTGCAAATGTATTCCCAACCTGCACAAACTCTTCATCCTGCCGATATCCCAATACTGAGCCGCTGCTGCCGTATGTGTCCCTATTACTGCACCTGCTGTGTGGTACAATAATGGCTCCTCTTACTTCCCCACATAGAAAGCCCTCACTGTGCACCTTACATCGTAATAATGCCTCCTTTGTGCTCTCTAGATGGTAAAATTGCTCCCTATAAAATATTAATTTCCTGTGCATGTGCCCTCCAAATTTTGTCCCTAGGAAGTAATAATGCTCCATGTGCAACTTTGATGGTCACAATACTGAGAGCCCCTATAAGATAGTAACATAGTAACATAGTTATAAAGGTTGAAGGAAGACTTTAAGTCCATCTAGCTCAACCCATATCCTATCCTAACTTGCCCTAACATGTTGATCCAGTGGAAGGCAAAAAGAACCCATGTGGCAAACAGTAGGCTTCACATTGGGGAAAAAAATTCCTTCCTGACTCCACATACGGCAACCAGACTAGCTCCCTGGATCAACGCAATATCAAGGAAACTAGTGTATATAAACTGATATTATACTTTTCAAGAAAGGCATCCAGTCCCTTCTTAAATTTTAGTATGGAATAACTCATTACAACATCTTATTGCAGAGAATTCCATAGTCTCACTGCTCTTACAGTAAAGAATCTGCGTCTGTGATTATGCTTAAACCTCTTTCCTCCAGACGTAGAGGATGCCGCCTTGTCCCCGTCACAGGTCTAAAGGCCCTGTCACACACAACGAGATCGCTAGCGAGATCGCTGATTTTGTGACACATCAGCGATCTCGCCAGCGATCTCTCTGTGTGTGACATGCATCAGCGATCGGCCCCCCCGCCGGTTATCGCTGATCATGCAGGAGTGTCCTGGGCCATTTTTTGATCATTGGTCTCCCGCTGGCCAGCACGAATCGCTGCATGTGGCAGCGGGAGACCAACGATCAGCGAGCTCCCAGCGCTTCAAGCAGATGCTGGGAGCTGGTATCCAAGGTAAATATCAGGTAACTAAGCGTGCGTCGCTTAGTTACCCGCTGTGCACCTTGGATACCTGCGTGCTCGCCCTAGGAGCTGGTATCCAAGGCACACAGTGGGTAACTAAGTGACGTGCACGCTTAGTTACCCGATATTTATCTTGGATACCTGCGTCCTCGCTGGTCCTGATCGCTGGTGAGTCTGCCTTTTTGACAGCTCACCATTGATCATGTAGCGAGGCACCAGCGATCCTGACATGGTCGTATCATTGTTGGGATCGCTGGTGCATTGTTTAGTATGACGGGACCCTTAGAGTAAAAAGATCATTAGAAAGGCCTTTGTACTATCCCCGCATATATTTATACATTGTAATAAGATCACCCCTAAGCCTTCATTTTTCCAAACTAAATAACCACAAGTGTAATAACCTGTCTTGGTATTGCACACCCCCCAGTTCTCTAATTACCTTGGTCGCTCTTCTCTGCACCCGCTCCAGTTCAGCTATGTCTTTCTTATACATCGGAGACCAGAACTGTACACAGTATTCTAAGTGTGGTCGCACTAGTGACTTGTATAGAGGTAAAATTATATTCTTCTAATGTGCATCTATGCCTCTTTTAATGCATCCCATTATTTTATTTGCCTTTGCAGTAGCTGCCTGACACTGGCCACTAAATGTGAGTTTGTCTTCCACCCATACACCCAGCTCTTTTTCAGTGACAGTTTTGCCCAGTGTTTTACAATTAAGCACATAATTATACATCTTGTTCATTCTACCCAAGTGCATGACCTTACATTTATCCCCATTAAAGCTTATTTGCCATTTATCAGCCCAAGCTTCTAGTTTACATAAATCCTCCTGTAATATAAAATTGTCCACCTCTGTATTGATTACCCTGCAGAGTTTAGTGTCATCTGCAAATATTAAAATTTTACTCTCTATGCCCCCCTACAAGGTCATTAATAAATATGTTAAAAAGAATGTTTAAGTGCCCACATAACATTTAATAATGTCCCCTGAGTTCCCCATGTATAATTCCTCTATATATAATATGCTGGGCCCACAGCTCCCCTATACCCTGTTTGATGATCCCACAGCTCCCTTATACACATTATGGTAGGTCCACAGCTCCCTTACATACTGTACAGTATGATGTCCCCAGAGTTTCCCTATACATAGAATGATGTCCCCACTGCTCCTCCAATACACAGTATAATAGTTAATAGCGTTCTGACACCATGCAGCGCCTGCACTGAGAGCTCTTCTCCAGGGGGGAAATTAACTTTATTCCTCCCAGCAGCCTTGCTCTTCCAGTCATAGGGGTTGCACTGGCATGGTTTCAGTCACCGCTCTGTGTATAGAGAGTGGCGGCTGTAACCACACCCCAGCACTGACTGACAGCCACCTCAGTACCATCTGCCATCCGGTAGTTACCCTACAGGTGCCCCTATAAATATTAATGCTTCTTAAGTGCCCACTTAATATTTAACTGAGTCATCCTATGTACAGTAGTTATGGCCCCAGCATCGCTGATTATGAAATGGTCACCGAGGAGGATGGCAGGAATAGGCTAGGCCTCCAAGAAACCAGAAAGGTTGGTAACTTAGCGGATTGCAGACCCCTAATCCTAACAACACAACTAGCAGTAGCCGTGGGGCGTACCTACGATGCCCTAGATGCCTCGGCACAGCTGGAGAGCTAACTAAGCTTAAAGCAAGAAAGGTGAAATCTAAACTGCCCCGGAGTAGAACCCCAAAGAAATAGATACCCCCCAAACATATATTGTTGGTGAGACAAGATGAGACACAAACGCAGGCAGAAAATAGACTGAGCAAATGATGGGGCCCAAACTGACTAGATAAGATAGGAAAGGAAAGACACTGACTGCAATCACGCAAAAACTCTAAAAAATCCAACACGTCTGATGTACAAAAAACACAGAGGTCTCACGACCTCTCCCCCACTATATCAGCATTCTGGTGAGAACTGGCAGCAAAGCAAAAGAGACTAATATAACAGGGTACTGAACAAACTTGACACAAGCTGAAACATATGGAGCGGGGTCCAGCACAGCCCCAGGAGGGAGCACGCTGAACCCTCACAGCAAAGCAGAAAGAGGCAAAACTATATCAGATGCAAAGGATTAGCAAATTAACTTAACTGAAAAATGCAAGATCAGGCAGGAGACAGCAGACCTCAGAATGCACAGGAAGAAACTAATCACCAGCAGCCACTGAAGTGAGCCTGCTCATTTAAATACTCCAATCAGTAATCCCTGATTTCCAATCATCGTCGTCAGGTGGCAGACTTCAGCCAGCTCCACTACCCACAGTAACCACTAGAGGGAGCCCTGACTCAGAAGTCAAATTGAGAGAGTTCACAACAGCTGATGTGAGCAGGGGATCGTGGGAAGACTCTTTCGGCTTCTCCCAATTATTTTCTATTGAGCGAAGTCAAATTTATCTGGTCGAAACGTGCAAATAGCAAATGTGGTCGCATGACCGCCTGATCGCACCAGTGGTCTTGGGGTCTCATGACGGCAGGCGCATAATTTTGCGGTCTAGTCTCAGAGTGACTGCAGACAATCATCCCAAGCCTTTAATAACTTTATAATAATAATAAATTGCTTATTATGAAATTAGTAAATAGAATGCAGCTCGTGGTTACTGTATGGTTACACTTGTTAGGGGGCAGACAGACAGATGCATTTCTTGTGCGAGCATTGCAGTACTCAGACTGACCGTCGGCTCGCCACACCTGAGTGTGACAGCTGCATAGTAGTACATCACGCTGTCACGCTCATGTCAGGAGCTGTACCGGCCAGTCAGAGGATTGCAGTGCGATCCTCGCATGAGTTATATGTCCGTCTCTCCGTGCCCTTATTATACTAATACTGAAATATTTCTCTATTATTAACGTATCCCCCCACACCCCAACAGCCCATCCTTTCACATGCACCCCTCAGTGCTCTGTCCCCCTGATCCCACAATATCCCATTCTCTCACATTCATGCCCAATGCTCTGTCCCCCCAGCCTCACAATACCCCATCCTCTCACATTCACCCCCAGTGCCCTGTCCGCCCTGCCTCACAATACCCCATCCTCACATTCACCCCCAGTCTCCTGTTCCCCCTCCTACACCTCAATACCCTTCACATTCACCCCCAGTGCCCTGTTGCCCCTCCCCCACTTCAGCCCCCACAGTACCATCATCGTCTCACATTAATCCCCCATGCCCTAGCCCCCACAATATTCCCATCCTCTCACATTCACCCCCAGTGCCCTGTCCCCACTGCCTCACAATACCTCATCCTCTCACATTCACCCCCAGTGCCCTGTCCCCCTGCCTCACAATACCGCCATCATCTCACATTCACCCCACAGTGACCATGACATGCCTAAGCTGAATAAATTTAATAAATTCCATCCCCACTTATCATGAAGTTTGCAGGCTGTGACTGAGACAGGACCTGGAAGTGTCCATTTTAATGCACAGCGAACACTAGGACCCAGTGTGGCTGAGACAACCAGAGCCTGCATGGCAGAAACTGCAGCTGCTGCTGGCCAGGAAACAGCTCCTCCAGTGTACACTGCACAGACAGGCTTCTGCAACCTGCTGCTGTGCATAGTCTGCCAGACAAGGGAGCCGGCATTGTGCTGCTCTCTCCCTGACACCTCAGATACTGGCCATATCTCCCAGTGGGCCCCTGCATGTGACTGGGCCCGGGGGCAATGGCCCCCTCTGCCCCTCCAGTAGCTACGCTACTGCTTCGTGCTCTGCCACAGAGTTTAACTGCACGCCGATACAGATTAGGATAACAGTAGCTCCAAGTAGGTCCCCCCAGGACAGGACCACGGGGCAACCATCCACTCTGATTCCCACTGGCACCCTCCCTAATAATTAAAATCTTACTTTTCAAAGGAGTCGTAATCATTTATGCAGAGCATTTGTACATGTATCATTGTTTTGAGTCTACTGCCTTGAAACCAAAAGGACAGAAACTATTGTAATCCCTGACATCTACTGGACGTATTACAGAATTACATTTATTTTACTTTAACAGGTTGAACAGATAAAATAAAAAAGATACAATAGTTATGCTGTAATCCATCATATCATCTGGTAATTAAAAAAAACATGCAGTTTTTATTTGCAATGAAGGTATTTCAAGAATTTGTACTACAAATTGTTTCATCTCCTTAAAAACACAACTGACCTGATGAATCTAACACACTGACAAACTTATTTTTTATGGTGTATAAAGATTCTATGAAAATACATTTGTAGATTGAAAATGCAATTATTATTATTTTTAAAGATGATAGGATTGATCCGTAGAGGATCGAGTTTGAGTTGAACTTCCGGAAACTTGCAGTTTCATATGAATTCAAAACTTTTGAGATTTAGTTTGCGGTTTGCAAAAAAGAAGAAAACAATCTTGTCCAGCACTATTTCCCACAAGGCTGAATCATCAAAAAAAGGGCTAACATCATTGTGCATTCCTGTGCAGGTCTTCACATAATACCTTGCAGCTGTGACATCTTACAGCTTATCATACCTTCTACAACAGTGGTTATTACCTGGGCCATCAGAGATCAGTAGTTCCCAGTGGAGCATAGTTTGTACAGCAGTCATTTTCCATCTCCAGAGTCACTGGGTGAGTCTCTCTCTCCTGTAGTGTGCAAGCTCTAATGGTGGTGTCTCTCTCTCCTTTCCCCCAGGTGTATTTTCTGTTTAATTACAAGCTATCCAGTATTGAGATTCGTGTGAATTTATTTGCCAGAAAGCACATTTTGGGGGGAAAGTTGTTGAATTTAAATTTCAAAAGTTCAGCTCATCTCTAATTATTTTGTGCCTTGCATATTTTCATTATCCAAACTGAACTGACTCATTGAAATTCATAACTAATAACATACACATACATTTTTTTTTATAGTTCTTTGATCAGTTTTCTTCAGCGGTTTCCTCCTGATATTCACAGTGAATGATCCTGTGATAGAGAGGTGGCCATACTTTCCAGTACAGCTGTTTTGTCTTTCAGTAAAGAGAAAACTTAATCACCTCTTTTTTGGGAGACCAGCTTACCTTCTTTCTCTGGAGGAAGGGTAAAAAGGTCTGATGATATGATGTGGTGAATATGGGTAGAGTGAATAAATGGGAACCAAGGGAGACGAAGTGCATGCCAGTAGAATGACCTTCTTTGTAAAGTTAACCGCTCCGTACACACATGGCTCAGCTCCATACACACAGGGCTCCGTTTCATATACCCCGCACACACGCGGCTCCGCTCCATACACCCCATACACTCACGGCTCCGCTCCGTACACAAAGTACACACAAGGCTCCGCTCCGCACACCAAGTACACACGCGGCTCCGCTCTATACACCTTGTACAGATGCGGCTCCGCACATCTCGTACACATGCAGCTCCACTCCGCCCACCTTGCACACACGCCTCCACTCCATCCACCTTGCACACACACAGCTCCGCTCCATCCAAAATTGCACACACACGACTCCACTCTGTACACCTTGTACACCCACAGCTCTGCTACATCCACCCTGTAAACACCTCCTGATCCCACACATAAACTTCCCCTCATTCAGCACCATGACAACCAGCACAGCAGAGTCCTGCATACACTGAGGCCCCTGATCATGTGACACTTGACTCCTCCCCTCCTGTGACCTCATCACAGGTCCTGTGTGCACAGAACAGCCATGTATGAGCAACCCGAGCAGATGAGAGGAGAATCTGACACCCCCTATCTTCAGAGACGCACCGTCGCCTGAGGCAGAGTGCTCAACTTACCTTATGGTAGGTGCGCCCGTGCCGGTGAGGAATATCTGTGCTCCTCAAAAGATTACTCTGTTCCACCAGAAATATCCTGAAAAACCTGGTCCTGAATCATCCTGAGGCCGCTTCTAAAGTGGGAGTAATGTAAGGATTCTGGTCTTTCCTTTGTGCCTGTTTTGCCCTGATCCAAGATGGAGTCTTGTGTCTTGCCCTGTCATGGAACTTCCTTTCTGTCCTGATTATTTGAGTGTGCCTGTTGAGTGTGCCTTTGGTATTCTTGTCTTGAAATGGCGCATTTTAGGGACAGCAACTAATCTTAAAATTGAGACAGTCGATGAAGTGGTCAAGGCGTGTGTGGTTCTGCACAACTGCATAATGGCTAAAGAGCGACCAACATTCGAACTTGATGAACCTGTTTGGAACCCGTTGCCAGATTACCATCATCAACCTCAGAGGACAACAAGGGAAGTTGCCCAAATGGGGAATATATTTGCCGACTACTTTGTTTCTGAGATTGGATGTGTGGCATGGCAAGATGCAATGGTTTAGAAAAATGTTGAAATGTTATGTAATTGTTATGGCCTTTTAATTTTAACATGTACTTTAAATGTTTTAGGTAAAATAAAAAAATTTAATACAACACCTGTTTACTTTGTTTATGTCCCCCATGCTTTACACTTCTCCTGTTCTATTTGTCAGTGCTATGGTTCTTAACTTCTCATGAGCTCCATCATTTCTTCAGTCTGCATTATCTATACTCCAGTAGATTAATGCACACTGAAGAGATGACGGAGGAATCCACCTCCTATCTTTATCTTTTGCTCGTGTGTCAGAACTACTGCACTCAGGATGCAGAAAACACAGCATTCTGAGTGCAATAGTACTGACATCTGGACAGGTGAGTATTGCTGACCTCTGACCCTTAGTGTTTGCTTTTTTTTTTTTTTGGGGGGGGGGGGATTTCCAGTCCTCTTTGTGGTTTTGCCACCTCATAGCTCCTTGACAGACACAAGAAAGAAAAGGAAGAGAAGATTGTGTTTCATGGAGCTATGAAGTGGAAAAAAGAGTGTGTGTGTGTATACGGCAATTTGTCTGTATACGGCATGGTGTATGTTGCCGGCGACCAAAGAGACAAAGAACAAGCAGTGATAGGGGGCAAACAACACAATTTTATTTAAAAAAAATAATAATTTTTTACAAAATGAGGGGGAAATGTTACGAACCAGGGGGGTGTTAAGACAGAAGGATTGGCTCGGGGTGGACACTGAAGAGGTCCCAGGGGAAAGGGCTAATAGATGTGTGAGGTCTGGGAGTTCAAGGATCGAAGTTGACACATTAGGAGTGTAAACATGGGACTGGAGAGACACATTAGAAGGGAGGGACAAATTGGACAAAACAGACACAACTGTCCTTTCCTGCCTGTGTTCCCTCTTCCTCTTTTTCTGCTTGCCATGAGTTTGTTGGCTTCATCTTCTCCTTGGAAGTGTAGGAGTGGTGGGTTCAGTAGGCGTGGTGGTGGTGGACAAGCGTGCAGGACACGGAATCTGTGTTCTGGTGGACGGCCATGAAGGAGCAGGAACCTGCGTGCTGGTGGCGGTGGACGGCTGGGCAGGAGCAGGACTGTGCGTGATGGTGGTGGTGGACATCCGTGCAGGAGCAGGACTCGGTGTGGTGGTGGAATGGCTCTCAACTGCACTTGGCATGGTGGTGGCACTGTAGTGGAATGCGGCAGGACTGGGCATGGTGGTGGCCATACAGGGGTATGCAGCAGAATTCGGTAGAGATGTAAACCAGGTAACTGGTGGCACTGTTGGAAAGGTTATATGTGTCTGCGGGTATAACCGAGTCTGCTACATAGCCTGAACATATGCAGCCTTGCAGGCCTGTATCACATTCAGCTGAAGTTCAGGCGTAAGGTTTTCTGCCATGCCCCATTCAATGGTCGTAAAAAAATGATGTTCTGGTCTCTGGATGTCGGCTTCCAGACGGTCAAGGCTGGTGGACAGACTGGAAAAGTGTGTCAATTTGGTTCAAACCACTATCCAGTCTATCTACCAACGACTTCATGCCATGCTGGAAAACCGAGCTCAAGTGTAGAAACTCGGGCAGGAGCAGAGGCGTAGCTAGAGCTTTTGCCGCCCGGGGCTGTTCCCGAATTTGGCGCCCCCCCGGGCGGTGAATGGCCTGCTCGGATGCGGGGTCTGGAAAGGAATAAAATGGCTGCGCTTGGGAGGGGGTACCGGCCTGGGCGGTTACTGGTTAGGGATGTTAATGATTAATCACACAGACATTCTGACACACTGCCTGTGACAGTGCTCCCAGGCAGCACAGACAGTAATGTGCAGGCTCAGCTCTGCCTCCTCTGCCCCTGGCAGCAGTATAAGTTACACTTACAAAGGCTGCCTGCGGCTGCCTGCGGCTGCCTGCTGTGTGTGTGACTGTGTGACACTGACGAAGGAAGCCGCCCGCAGGGAGAGCTCAGCAGCTGACTGAGCATGGAGGGAGGCTGGGGAGAGGCAGAGCGTCCTCCTCCCAAATGGTGACTGACCTACCTGCGCTAGCTGCTGCCAAAATCTCCTGCTATACACACAGTCTTCTCCTGTCACTGTGCCTCGGCCGCCTCCACGCTTCTCTCCCACAGCACAGAAAGGAGGAATTTCTTCTCCTGCCGTGCTGCGCCGCCCCCACACACGTGCCGCCTGGGGCGGCCCGCCCCCCCCGCACCCCCCTTCCTAAGCCACTGGGCAGGAGTGTCCAGTCCGAGGCCTTCTGCCCCTGCTGGGAAGACCCAACATAAAAAGAGGTGGAGGAGGCCTCGGACAGGGGTAGATCTGAAGGACCAGCTGCCTGTTCTTCCGCCTGTGATGCCGCCCTACTTGCTGCATCGCTGGTGGATGGCTGGGGCTGCTCCAAGGCTGTGTGCTGAAGGACCGCTCCAGAGGACGATCCAGGTTCTGTGAAAAGAAAAGAAAAACATTACTACCAAAAAAAACAATTGTTCAAGCGCCAACTCCTGTGGAATAGAAAAATTCAGATTAGGGAACACAGCACAATGGAATACAACACAAAAATATTTACATTCTCTGTGCAAGGACAGGCATCAGGAAAGCCAGCATCCAGTGATGCTTATATTTCCTGATCCTTGATGCACCACCACCAATGCGAGCCTGGTTCTCCCGTCTGAGGTCCTTGTTGAAGCGATCCTTCATTGACCGCCAATGGGTTCTGACTTTGTCCCCTGTGAAGGGGGATAAAAAAGGGTTAAACAATTAACTTTAGGCCAGGATCACACAACCGTGTGTGATGTGAGAAACTCGCATCACACACGGTTGTGCGATCCCGGCCTCTACAGGTTCACTGTCGCATCAGACAACATTGCAATACATACGAAAGTCCTTTCTGGCTCGTGGCGTAGCATTGCCCCAGTCATCCATCAGCTCTTGGGCCACTTCATTCCACATCTGCCGAATCACCACCATGTCCGAGTGGTCTCGCTTCCGAGTGTCCCACAAGGCAACTCTCTCCTGAACAAGTGAGATCAGAAGGTCATTGTCAATGTAGTCCTCCTCCCATTGTGGAACCAATAAATGAAATAAAAACATTAATGTTGGAAAGACAAGCAAGGAAAAAAAAAGAGAACAAAATTAAAAAAAAACAGAAAAAATATTAACAATCAAAGAAAAAAAAAACAACTTACAGGCCATCTTGCCACCAGTACTTGTGCCTCCCTCTGCTCCTGCTGATCCTGTTCCTGCTCCTCTGCACTTGATGAAGTGTTCTGTAAAAGAAAAAACATGATTTTGGCACATATGTACAGTGATACTTACCAATTAGTTGCAAAGGTACTCACTTCAGAATCCTGCCCTGTGTGCTCAGGACTAGAGGCCATGGTGAAGAATGCTGCAATAAAGATACAGAAATGATTACAGACTGCAGGGAGAAAAACAGACACACAGACATTTTGCTTGAATTCAGTGTCTTCACAGATGTCTTGTCTTGTCTTGCAGTCTCCAGAGGCTTGAGAGTAATGGACAATGAGTGCCCACACCCTCTTTTTATATATCTTTGTGTGGGGGGTGGCTAATCAGTGTCTAGACAGGTTTACTCTGGAATAACACATGCGTACGAAAACGCTAGCGAACGCGTGTGCTTGCGTACACATGCGTTCTCATAGACTGTAATGCGTTGTTTAGACACATTCCTTCCGCATGCGTTTATAGGCAGCAATTTGCTGCCTCCAAAATTGCAACATGTTGCGTTGGCCGTGCCCCGCCACACAACCTGAAATGACGCATGCGTTGTCAAATGCGGCCGAATGCATACAAACGCATGTACCTGCGTCCACAACGTTAAAGATAGGAAAATTCGACGCATGCAGATGTATGCGGCAGAAACGCTGGGTACACAGCTGGAAATTTGAATCCAGCCTTTGATACATCTTTTTGCTGCAACTTTGTTCTCAGACTGATTTTATCCCACGCTATCAGATTCTTTAGTACCTACATAATTATTACAGGATACTCAGGCCATTTAGGAATCTGCTGCGATAATGTCGACTGAGACAAAGTTGGATCAGTTATTTTCCATAATCAACTCCTTACAAGGGGATGTGGAGGCTTTACAAAACAAGGTTGCTAACTGGAGGCCCATTTCGGGTAGGCGCTGCAGGATTTAGGTAATCACGGGCGCCTCCACCTCCGGGGCAGCTGCTGCCAACTAGTCCTCTCAAGTTACCGCTGCTTAGATTTAATGGTGAACGCTACAAATTTCATGGGTTTATAAATCAATGCATTTTATATTTTAATGTACATGCTGCCCATTTTCACACAGATCTATCCAAGGTCTTGTGTATAGTTATGTTACTTACTTCCCAAGCTCTCGCGTGGGCGAATCCCCTAATTGAGACCCTTGCTTGAATAACCTTGATGATTTTTTTTGCTGCAATGTCTATGATGTTTGATAATCCAAATCATCGCTCTACTGCTGAAACTGCATTGTTGTCTTTACGTCAGGGTAAGCGTTCTGTTGTTGGATATGCCACTGAATTTTGACGGTTGGTGGTGGATACGGTTTGGGACTGTTATGCTCAATTACCCATTTTTAAGAGGGGACTTTCTAGTACGATTAAGGACAAATTAGCCCATGCATATTCTCCTCAGGAATTAGAGGTGTTCATACAGCACTGTGTGCGCATCGACATATGTATTACTGAACGTAGACAAGAGAAATTTGCAGCCTTTAACCATGTCTCTTACTCTCCCCTTCCTTCTAAAGAACTTGCAGGCAAAGCCTCTTGGGAAGCGGAACCAGTCCCTATGCAAGTGAATGCTTTACAGCGGCATGAGAGTAACGAGCGCAGGGAGCATCGCTTTCGTGAGAGTTTGTTTTTATTGCAATCAGTCTGACCATTTAACTGTCCTAAGCGGCCTCGCAAGGTACTAGCCACTGTAGGGGAGCATGAGAATCAGGATGAAGATGAAGAATCATCTGTACATCAAGCTTGCGAAGTGTGAGTTCCACTGCACTAAGGCCTGTTTCACACTTGCTTTTTTTTGCCGCGCGTTTTTCCCGCAAAAAAACGCATTGAAAAACGCATACAAAAGCATACAACTGCTGCATTTTTTTCAAGCATTTTTATGAGCATGCATGAAAAAAACGCAGCGTTTTTATGCGTTTGTATGCGTTCTTAGTGCGTTTTTACCGCGTTTGCGTTTTTTTCCAACATTAGGTGGCCCCTCACACTAACCCAAACCATGACTTTACTAACCCTAACCCTGACCCTAACCCTAACCCTAACCCTGACCCTAACCCTAACCCTAACCCTTAACCAAACCATACTTAACCCTAACCCTGACCCTAACCCTTAACCAAACCATACTTAACCCTAACCCAAACCCTAACTAACCTTAACCCTAACCCTGACCCTAACCCTGACCCTAACCCTTAACCAAACCATACTTAACCCTAACCCTGACCCTAACCCTGACCCTAACCCTTAACCAAACCATACTTGACCCTAACCCTGACCCTGACCCTAACCCTAACCCTAACCCTGACCCTAACCCTTAACCAAACCATACTTGACCCTAACCCTAACCCTAACCCTAACCCTGACCCTAACCCTAACCCTAAACCCCCTTAACTAACCCTAACTTTACCCAAACCCCTAAATTCCATTGTCTAAACTAATGGTAAAAAAAAAAACGCATGTGCAAAAAAACGCATACATAAGCATGCCAATGCGCACATATGCTCACCATAGACTTATAATGGGTGTCTTGCTGTAAAAAAACGCATTGCGCGCACATGCGTTTTTTTGAGGCAAATCGGACGCACAAAAAATGCAACAAGTTGCATTTTGTGCGCCCGAGCGCATACCGCAAAAAAACGCATGCGCGGTAAAACGCGTACAAACGCATGTGCGCACATAAGCGCATCCCATGCAAAGTATAGGAAAAAAAAACGCATGCGCTATTTAGCGCTAAATTACCGCGAAAAAAAACGCAAATGTGAAACCAGCCTAAGATTCAGTTTTTAGGCTATGTCATCTCGCCACAGGGGCTTAACAATGGAGGCAAGTAAGATTCAGGCTATTCTTGATTAGCCTGCACTTAAGAATGTTAAGGAGGTACAATGCTTTGTCAGGTTTGCTAACTTTTACAGACGGTTCATCCGCAATTTCTGTGAGATTGTGCGACCTATTACGCAACAAACAAAGAAGGAAAAAACTTTATTGTGGTCTACACAAGCTCAGGAGGCTTTTGACTTTCTTAAGTCCCGTTTTACGTCTGCACCACTGTTGATTCATCCTAACCCAGTACTTCCTTTCATAGTGGAGGTGGACGCTTTGGATTGTGCATTGGGGGCCATACTCTCGCAAAGAACAGGGAAGAAAGGTCCGTTACATCCATGTCCTTTTTTCTCCCATAAACTTTCTGCTGCTGAAAAGAATTATGATGTGGGAGATAAAGAGCTCCTAGACATCATCGCTGCATTTAAAGAATGGAGGCACCATCTGCAGGGGGCAGCACAACAAGTTATTGTGCTCATGGATCATCGTAACCTAGAATTTTTGAGGTCTGCTAGATGTATTTCTCCATGTCAGGCTCGTTGGAGTTTGCTTTTGAATCAATTTAATTTTGTCATTTCATACCACCCAGGCTCACGTAATGGGAAAGCGGGTGATTTGTCCCGAATCCATGCCACGAATTCCGTATCTGGCACCCCGTCCAAGACCATCTTGTCTGATGCTAACTTTGTTGCTGTCATCCAGAATAAGGACTTATAGAAGATTATTAAGAATGCCTATGAGGCAGATCCATTCCTTGCTAACCCTACTGATGATGTGAACATGGTTCTCAAGAATGGTGTGTGGGTTCGGGATTAACGTTTATACGTCTCGGAGGTCGTAAGGCTGCAGGTTCTCAAGTTTGTCAATGAATCTAAGTTGGCTGGTCATCGGGGGGTACAGAAGACACAGGAGTTCCTGAGCTGTTTCTTTTGGTGGCCTACCTGTCTGAAGGACGTGAAGAGCTACGTTCTCTCTTGCGAGGTATGTGCATGCTTTAAGACTCCTCGTGTATCACATACTGGATTGCTGCAACCATTACCCATCCCCTCTCGCCCTTGGGGGTCTATTTCGATGGACTTTAGAGTGGAATTACCCACCTCTGGGGGAAAGAATTCTATTCTGGAGGTGGTAGATTGCCTTACAAAAGCTGCTCACTTCATTCCTTGCACTGGTCTTCCCTCAGCTAAAGAGACGATTGAGCTGGTCATTCAGAATGTGTTCCACCTGCATGGAGTTCCAGATGAGATTATCTTTGATCGAAGAGGGCAGTTTACCTCCAGATTCTGGAAAGGATTCTGTTCTGCGCTTGTTATCAATGTCTGTCTGTTTTCAGCATATCATCTGCAGACCAATGGCCAGACGGAGGGGACTAATCTGACTCTGAAGCAGCACCTTCGGTGTTCTATCAACCACTTGCAGGATGTCTGGTTGGAGTTGCTTCCTTTAGCAGCGTTCTCTTATAATAACTCGCAGAATTCATCCACTAACGTTTCACCCTTCTTTGCCAATTTGGGTTTTTATCCTAGTATTCTTCCCAGATCTGCGATTGATGCTCTGGTGCCTGCAGTAGATGAGAGGGTGGCAAGGATGAGACAAAATCTGTAAACTCTTAAAAAATCGCTATCTACCACACAGGAGAGATACAAAAGATCTGCCGATAGGTTCTGGAGACCTGCACCTATGTTTAAAATAGGAGACTCTGTGTGGTTATCCACAAAGATTTTAAAACTGAATGTTCCATCACAGAAGCTGGGACAAAAATTCATCGGACCTTTCAAGATCTCTGGGATCGTGAGCTCTGTTGCCTGTCGTCTGAATTTACCAAGGACTTTGAAGGTACATCCTGTGTAACATGTCTTCATATTAAAACCCAAGCATCCCAACCTTCCCAGATCCAGCGGGACAGTCCCAATTTTCACAGCCTGCCCTGCTGTTCCGACCTGGATTTTACTTTCCCACACTGCACTGAGCCGCCACCCCCCCATGCACCGACCCTATCCATTCCTCGCCCTCCCAGAAAGACCCACTGCAGCCCCCACTGCTAAATCCCAGCAATGACGTCGCTGGGCTGCTCTGTGCACACTGCGCACAGGACCTGTTATGAGGTCAAAGGAGGGGAGGAGTCAGGGCTCACATGATCAGGGGCCTCAGTGTATGCAGGACTCTGCTATGCTGGTTGTCATAGTGCTGGATGAGGGAAAGATTATGTGTAGGATCAGGAGGGCATTACAGTGTTGACGTAGCAGAGCTGTGTGTGTACGACGTGTGCGGAGTGGAGCCGTGTGTACGAGGTGTACGGAGTGGAGCCGTGTGTGTACGAGGTGTATAGAGCAGAGCCGTGTGTGTATGAGGTGTATAGAGTGGAGCCGTGTGTGTACGAGGTGTATAGAGTGGAGCCGTGTGTGTACGAGGTGTATGGAGCGGAGCCGTGTGTGTACGAGGTGTATGGAGCGAAGCCGTGTGTGTATGAGGTGTACGGAGCAGAGCCGTGTGTGCACAAGGTGTACGGAGCGGAGCTGTGGGTGTATGAGGTGTGCAGTGCGGAGCCGCATGTGTACAGGGTGTACGGAGTGGAGCCATGTGTGTACGGAGCGGAGCAGAGCCATGTATGTATGAGGTTTACAGAGTGGAGCCATGTGTGTACTGGGTGGAGCCGTGTGTGTGTGAGGTGTACAGAGCAGAGCCATGTGTGAACTGTGTGGAGCTGTGTATGTACAAGGCATACAAAGCGGAACCGTGTATGTATGAGGTGTGCGGACCCATGCGTGTACGAGGTGTATGGTGGGGAACATTCATACATCCCAACCGCCCCAGATCCAGCGGGACAGTCCCGATTTTGAGAGTCTGTCCCACTGTCCTGGCCGGGAGCTTAATTTTCCCACTGACACAGGAGTACACAGCGGAGCCCCAAGGAGCACTTTAAAACTCGCATGTAACGTTCCACAGGAAGTGATGTGCTGGAAGCTGACTGGAAATGAGGTAATTTCGGGAGGAAATTGTGACGGAACCATGGAGGCACTTCAGGGAATGCTTCAGATCCATTACCGTGTCCTCCTCCGACAGCGTGGAGAGCGGGATCGCCTTGGAATCGGGGATGCCGGCCATGTGAGCGGATCATAATACAGTTGTGGCCAAAAGTATTGACACCCCTGCAATTCTGTCAGATAATACTCAGTTTCTTCCTGAAAATGATTGCAAACACAAATTCTTTGGTATTATTATTTTCATTTAATTTGTCTTAAATGAAAAAACACAAAAGAGAATGAAACAAAAAGCAAAACATTGATCATTTCACACAAAACTCCAAAAATGGGCCAGACAAAAGTATTGGCACCCTCAGCCTAATACTTGGTTGCACAACCTTTAGCCAAAATAACTGCGACCAACCGCTTTCGTTAACTATCAATGAGTTTCTTACAATGCTCTGCTGGAATTTTAGACCATTCTTCTTTGGCAAACTGCTCCAGGTCCCTGATATTTGAAGGGTGCCTTCTCCAAACAGCCATTTTTAGATCTCTCCACAGGTGTTCTATGGGATTCAGGTCTGGACTCATTGCTGGCCAGTGGCCACCTTAGAAGTCTCCAGTGCTTTCTCTCAAACCATTTTCTAGTGCTTTTTGAAGTGTGTTTTGGGTCATTGTCCTGCTGGAAGACCTGTGACCTCTGAGGGAGACCCAGCTTTCTCACACTGGGCCCTACATTATGCTGCAAAATTTGTTCGCAGTCTTCAGACTTCATATTGCCATGCACACGGTCAAGCAGTCCAGTGCCAGAGGCAGCAAATCAACCCCAAAACATCAGGGAACCTCCGCCATGTTTAACTGTAGGGACCGTGTTCTTTTCTTTGAATGCCTCTATTTTTCTCCTGTAAACTCTATGTTGATGCATTTGCCCAAAAAGCTCTACTTTTGTCTCATCTGACCAGAGAACATTCTTCCAAAACGTTTTAGGCTTTTTCAGGTAAGTTTTGATAAACTCCAGCCTGGCTTTTTTATGTCTCGGGGTAAGATGTGGGGTCTTCCTGGGTCTCCTACCATACAGTCCCTTTTCATTCAGATGCCGACAGATAGTGCGGGTTGACACTGTTGTACCCTCGGACTGCAGGGCAGCTTGAACTTGTTTGGATGTTAGTCGAGGTTCTTTATCCAACATCCGCACAATCTTGCGTTGAAATCTCTTGTCAATTTTTCTTTTCCGTCCACATCTAGGGAGGTTAGCCACAGTGCCATGGGCTTTAAACTTCTTGATGACACTGCGCACTGCGTAGACACAGGAACATTCAGGTCTTTGGAGATGGACTTGTAGCCTTGAGATTGCTCATGCTTCCTCACAATTTGGTTTCTCAAGTCCTCAGACAGTTCTTTGGTCTTCTTTCTTTTCTCCATGCTCAGTGTGGTACACACAAGGACAAAGGACAGAGGTTGAGTCAACTTTAATCCATGCCAACTGGCTGCAAGTGTGATTTAGTTATTGCCAACACCTGTTAGGTGCCACAGGTAAGTTACAGGTGCTGTTAATTACACAAATTAGAGAAGCATCACATGATTTTTCGAACAGTGCCAATACTTTTGTCCACCCTCCTTTTATGTTTGGTGTGGAATTATATACAATTTGGCTGTAGGACAATTCTTTTTGTGTTTTTTCATTTAAGACAAATTAAATGAAGATAATAATACCAAAGAATTTGTGTTTGCAATCATTTTCAGGAAGAAACTGAGTATTATCTGACAGAATTGCAGGGGTGTCAATACTTTTGGCCATAACTATGTCCTGCACCGGGAGGCTCATGTGGGCACTACAATGGGAGCCGGGCTGCTACAGTATCTTTATAGAATCTTTCTTTCTCTCATCTTTCTTTCTCTCTGTTTCTTTCTCTCTCTCTGTTCTTTCTTTCCCTCTCTAATCTTTCTTTCTCTCTCTGTTTCTTCTCTGTTTTCATCATGGCACCTGTACTACATGAAGACAATAGGGACGGGAATGACTCCAATCAGGTATGATGTCATCTATTAGGTACCAGGATGTAAATGTTTGTAATACTGACTACATCTCATAAGTAGTGAGGTCCCTGTATGGTCCGCTGTCTGATGATAAAGGTAGCAACAACTCCCAGCATCTCCTTACCATAGTTAAGGACATACTGGGAGGTATATGTTCATGTCATACAAGTGTATCATGGGGCTGATCTAACACTGAAATTGACCACTGTAATAAGCATGGTGCTGCAGTCATCTACTGGCGGTGGTTTGAATGTTGTATTCATTTACTGACGGTGGTTCCAATGTTGTAGTCATTTACTGACGGTGGTTCGAATAAAGTATTAATTTACTGACGGTGGTTAGAATAAAGTATTCATTTAGTGATGGTGGTTCTGGCACTGCATTCATCTACTGATGGTGGTTTTGTTGCTGCATTCATCTACTAACTGTGGTTCTGTTGCTGCAGTCATTTACTGATGGTATTTATGACCCTGCATTCATATACTAATGGCGGTTCTGACCCTGCATTCATCTACTGATGGTGGTTCTGGCACTGCAGTCATCTACTGATGGTGGTTCTGACCCTATGTGAGGAGACTGCAGGAACATAGGATGCAGTAACGGACTGTACACAGACCAAGGGTGAAAGGGGTTTATTATAGAAACTTCACGCAGTGAGAAAACCGAGGGATAATATTCCCTAATACAGCAAATAGCTAATAAGGATAACTTAAGGAACAGGGACAAGTGAAGCCGACAATACAATAAAATATAACTTATCACTCAGGCGCCAGTCACTGTTGAACTTCTGTCTATGACTGTTGCTGCCTAGATTGCGTCACCGTGGGGGTCTGTCACAATCCTGAGGTAAATGATGTAGTATCTTTTGACATTGGCGGTGTCCTCCCGTGGTCCTGACAATGGTGGCAAATCCTCGGGATCCTGATGCGGGTCTTGGTTCCAGCAGATGAGGTGATGAAGAGGGATACGTCCTTATCCTCTGTGGTAAGTGTCCCAACACTACTGAGATTTGCAGCACTGCCCAAACACAGTTTACAATCGGCAGCCCGGTTCGCTCTGCCGAATCGACACATGACTAAGTCCCGTTCACAGATCTTATCTCTCATGGTCAGTACTGTCAGCGGGGGCGGCTGTGGCAGCATTATCGGCTGTGGCAGCGGTCTCAGCGAGGACAGTGATGTCGGTTGGGACAGCGGTGTCTGAGCGGTACTCAGTCGATGGTCTCCTGTCTAAGCGCTCTGTCATACCAGGCTCTGCTCTGCTCTGCCCAGACACCTCTCAGCTGATTTTACCTCACAGGCGTCTCGCGCACCTGAAGTTCCCGCCCAAGCTGTCTGGTCACTCGCACGCTGGCACACAGAGTACGGTCTGGAGTCTCAAGCTTTCTACCCCGCAATATAGGTGACAGCCCTGACGGTTCCAGACCCTTCATGAAGGAGACATGCCCAGTTAGTTTCTTCCCCTTACATTCTCCCACTCTTTGTGCTCGCCATTCCACGGGCGAGAGTTCTTGAAGTATGTGTTGACATTCTTCTATGTCTTGAACAACTTGTTGCCAAACAAAACTATCCTGATCAAATCGATGAGGGGGTTTTCCTGCTGTCGAACGTTCAGAATGTCGTAAACTGGGAATATCAGTTGGTTCTACTTGAGTAATAGAATCAGGCTGAATGAACAAAGGTGGGGGCATGCTCAGCCTTGGAGAAACAGCTCTTGTAGGAATTTCAGGAGTCCCAGGGGTCTCAGGTTTCAGTTCTTCTACTGGTTCTGCCCGTGGTGGTTCAGTGCATTCGTCAGCTTCATCTTCAATAGTGAATGATAGAAGATTCTCAGGAGCATCGTGCTCTTCTTTCTCTATTCATGTAGGGTCTCCAGACACACAGGGATGTAACATGTTTTGGTGCACAATACGAGTTAGAGTATAATCGGCTCCCTCAGGCTGAATTTCATAGATAGGCCCTTCAGAACTGACTTGCCGCCGTACACAATACAGTGTATTCTCCTATCGATGATCTAACTTGTCTCGAGGACGTTTTTTTCTGACTAGTACCCGGACTCCAGCCTGTAGAGCTGTCCCCCATAGAGGAGCTGTCTCTGGGTGTTCCAACTCTCAGGTCTGTACCAGAGGATGTAGTCTGCAATCGATGACGGTGTTCTCGGACCCATGTGGACACCCCTGTCCGTGGGTAGTCCTCCTCCGGGTCCAGCTCCAGTTCGGTGATCTCTTTTCCTGGCCTGCCAAAAAGTGGAGTATAGGGCGTGTATCCTGTGGTGCGATGTACCCGATTGTTGTACATCCACACTAGTTTTGCTACAAATTATGGCCAACGGGCCTTTCGATCTTCTTCTAAGGTCCTCAACATTTGAATAAGGGTTCGATTGAACCGTTCACATGCTCCATTGCCCTGAGGGTGGTAAGGGGTGGTACGAGATTTCTCAATTCCATACAAATGGTGTAGCTCCTCCATGACTTGCCCTAAGAAGCAGGTGCCTTGAATGAAATTTTTACAGAGAGCATAAGCTGCGGATTTGGCAGTTGGTCCTGGTTAGGGGTCACGACAGCGAACTTAGTGAAGTGGTCCACCATGACTAAGCAATGTTTATACCCTTGATGGCCTGGGCCTCTTGTCAGATAGTCTTTCATCAACAATTCTACCCAGGCGGAGGTTACGATAGTTTGTGTGGGAGCTCTCTGTTCCGAAGGTTTGGACTGTTCACAGTTCCTACAGAGTCTACATACTTCTTCCACCATTGTTTTAAGCAGTGGATGGTACACCAGTCTCTGCAACCACTAAAAGGTTTTTTCTTGACAGAAGTGGGCCCTTTTTTCATGTGCCTCTGTGGCCACTTGATGTAACAGCTTCTCAGGAATCACTACTTGCCAACTGACAGTCAGGTCACGCTGTAGCTGGACTTTTCTATACAGCAATCCTTCTCTCAGGTGGAGCCTCTCCCATTGCCATAGGATTTGTTTTGTACCAGGAGACGGGTTTTCTCTCTCCTCCCGGCTAGGCAGTTGTTTGAGGGCCACCCACTGCCAAAGTTGGGTGAACTCTCCATCCTCCTGCTGAATTCATACCCACTCATCATGAGGCTCTCCCAGCACACCTTTCTGAGATTCTGCCGAATTTTGTCCCCCTGTTGCTGCCAACATCCTGAAGGTCCTCGGAACTCCAGCACTTTGTGGGCCTCCAGCTCTTCATCTCAGTTGGGGCCGGGCTGCTTATATGGAAACCTGGATAGCGCATCTGCATGGGTGTTTTCAGCCCCCCGTTTGTAGGCTATTTTGTACTGATATTTGGCCATTCTAGTGACTCAGTGTTGCTCCAGAGCCCCTAACTTCGCATTCTCCAAGTGGGCCAGTGGGTTGTTGTCTGTGAGCAACAGTACCTCAGTCCTGGATAGGTGTTCCGCAGACTTTTCTGTCATGGCCCATACCAGTGCCAACAATTCTAGTTTGAACGAGCAGTAGTTGTTTGGATTCCATTCATAGTCATGGAGGGAACGACTCGCATAGGCAATCATCCTCTCTTTTTCACCTTGGATCTGTGACAGTACGGCTCCGAGCCCATGTAAGCTCCCATCTGTATGGAGAAAGGTTGAGAAAAATCCGCGTATGCCTGGATCGGGGCTCCTGTTAGAGCCATTTTCAAGGCTTGGAATGTTTTCTCCTGGCGCTTTCCCCACTGAATCTTATGATTTTTTGCTCCTGCCGGTACTCCTTTCAACAGTTCTAATAACAGATTCACAATGTGGGTGAAGTCTTTCACGAACCATCGATTATACCCAGTCAGAAAGCTCAAACATCCTTTACGGTTCTCTTGGTAGGCCAGTCTTGCACTGCTGCAATCTTCTCATGGGACGGACGGACGCCTTCTGCGGAGACCACATGCCCCAGGTACTCATTCTGGGTACAGAAGAGGTGACATTTAGATGATTTCATTCGCAGCCCATGTTTCTGGAGTTGGCTGAGTACTTGCTCAAGGCGCTGCATGTGTTCTTCAAATGTGGGGCGAACACAATTATATCATCCAGGTAGATGAGAGTGGCCTCAAAGTTTAGATCTCCCAAACATTGTTCCATGAGTCGCTGAAAAATACCAGGACATTAGCCAATCCGAACGGCATTCTGTTGAACTCGTACAGGCCCATAGGTAGTATAAAGTAACATAGTAACATAGTTATTAAGGTTGAAGGGATACTTTAAGTCCATCTAGTTCAACCCATATCCTATCTTAACTTGCCCTAACATGTTGATCCAGAGGAAGGCAAAAAAAACCCCATGTGGCAAACAGTAAGCTTCACATTGGGGAAAAAAATTCCTTCCGACTCCACATACGGCAATCAGACTAGCTCCCTGGATCAACGCAATATTAAGGAAACTAGTGTATATACCCTGTAATATTATACTTTTCAAGAAAGGCATCCAGTCCCTTCTTAAATTTTAGTAGGGAATCACTCATTACAACATCATATGGCAGAGAGTTCCATAGTCTCACTGCTCTTACAGTAAAGAATCCGCATCTGTGAGTATGCTTAAACCTTCTTTCCTCCAGACGTAGAGGATGCCCCCTTGTCCCCGTCACAGGTCTAAGAGTAAAAAGTTCATTAGAAAGGTCTTGGTATTGTCCCAGCATATATTTATACATTGTAATAAGATCACCCCTAAGTCTTCGATTCTCCAAACTAAATAACCCCAAGTGTAATAACCTGTCTTGGTATTGCAGACCCACTAGTTCCCTAATAACCATGGTCGCTCTTCTCTGCACCCGCTCCAGTTCAGCTATGTCTTTCTTATACACCGGAGACCAGAACTGTACACAGTATTCTAAGTGTGGTCGCACTAGTGACTTATATAGAGGTAAAATTATGTTCTCCTCCTGAGCATCTATGCCTCTTTTAATACATCCCATTATTTTATTTGCCTTTGCAGCAACTGCCTGACACTGGCCGCTAAATGTGAGTTTGTCGTCCACCCATACACCCAGGTCTTTTTCAGTGACTGTTTTGCCCAGTGTTTTACAATTAAGCACATAATTATACATCTTGTTCGTTCTACCCAAGTGCATGACCTTACATTTATCCCCATTAAAGCTCATTTGCCATTTATCAGCCCAAGCTTCTAGTTTACATAAATCCTCCTGTAATATAAAATTGTCCTCCTCTGTATTGATTACCCTGCAGAGTTTAGTGTCATCTGCAAATGTTGAAATTCTACACTCTATGCCCATCTACAAGGTCATTAATAAATATGTTAAAAAGAAGCGGGCCCAAAACTGATCCCTGTGGTACCCCACTGCTAACCGTGACCCAGTCCGAGTGTGCTCCATTAATAACCACCCTTTGTTTCCTATCCCTGAGACAGCTCTTAACCCACCTACACATGTTTTCCCCTATCCCCATTGTTCTCATTTTATGTATCAACCTTTTGTGTGGCACCGTATCAAAAGCTTTTGAAAAGTCCATGTACACCAAGTCCACTGCAATCCCTTGGTCCAGTCCGGAACTTACCTCTTCATAAACGCTTATCAGATTAGTCTGACAGGAACGGTCCCTTGTAAACACATGTTGATGTTGGGTCATAAGGTTATTCTTCTCCAGATACTCCAGTATAGTATCTCTTAGAAAACCCTCCAGGATTTTACCCACAGTTGAGGATAAACTTACTGGCCTATAATTTCCAAGTTCAGTTTTTGTCCCCTTTTTGAATATTGGCACCACATTTGCTATACGCCAGTCCTGTGGTACAGACCCTGTTATTATGGAATCTTTAAAGATTCAAAATAATGGTCTATCTATGACTGTGCTTAATTCCTGCAGTACTCGGGGGTGTATCCCATCCGGGCCCGGGGATTTGTCAATTTTAGTGATTTTTAGACGCCGCCGTACTTCCTGCTGAGTAAAGGTCTGTCTTCGCTTGGTCATGTTCTGACATCGGCACTTGCCAGTACCCACTAACCAGGTCTAGAGTGGAGAAGTATCTTGCGTTCCCCAGAGCAGACAAGGATTCTTCAATACGGGGTAGTGGATATGAATCTCACACCGTGCAGGCATTTAATTTGCGATAGTCCACACAGAACCACAGAGTACCATCATTTTTTCACACTAGGACAATGGGTGCAGCCCATGGGCTTTGGCTCTCTCGGATGACACCGTTCTGTAGCATTTGCGTGAGCATTCCTTTTACCTCCTGGTATATTTGCGGAGGAATCTGTCGATAGCACTCTCTCACAGGCGCAGCATTACCCGTGTATGATAGCAGTCGTACAGCCGAAATCATCCTCATGTCGAGCGAACACGTCCTGGTAACGTCCCAGTAAGACCTCCACCTGTAAACTCTGTCAACTCAGCCCGGGCTTGTTCTGAGATGTGATGCCCCTTTCTCTGTGATTGGGGTTCGAACACAGGGGCTGTCTCCACAGCTCCAGTCCATGGATCTTCCCTTTTTACCTTTAATTGGATGGCCTGTGAGGGTATCAACTCCTCTGGCATGCCTACAATTTGCTCGATTTTGCTTCTGGGGTAAACGTCAGAGTGTCTTCCCTTAAGTTCACACACCACACAGGTATCTTTCGATCACGCATGGTAGCTAATGTCCTGGCTACTAAGAGCCCTGATGGTAGTTTTTCCACAGTAGCTGATTCTAGTTGTACTTTGACCCCCTCCTCCGGGATGCAAGCTCGGACAGGTAAAGACAGCACACTTTGACCCGGAGATAAGTCTAGCTGGTTGTAGCCGGAATGAACACTTCTCCCAATACCTTTCCTCTTGTGCCTGGGCCATCCGGATCAATTGCTGAAACACTCTCCTTTGTGGCGTACGTGGGCTCCATTATTTCAGGAACACGTTCGAAGACTCGTTAATAAGAAGACTTCCAAAATCTTTAAGTACATTCATTCCTAGTGTGACATTATGTTCTTGCACGGGGTCGCCCGCAGTTAGCACCACTCCCTTGCTGCCCAAGTCTTTACCGCAGACCTTTATCTGCATCCATGCCACCCCTACGACCGGGATAGGCAGTTGATAGGTGGCCGTCAACTTGATTACTGGCCCCCACTCAGGCCTTATGGCTTCTGGGAAGTGTCTTTTAAAATATGTTTCAGGCATCGTGGTTACTTGGGAGACAGTGCCTACCAGGCAGCATACGGCACGCCAATCGATTTTGGCCCATACTAATGGACTAATGGACTCACTGACTAAATTGGTTGGACTGTTGGTGCTCCTTTTGGGTTCTTCTGGCTCCGGGCGGCGTCCCTCAGCCTCGGAGCCCCTTAGTTTAATGGGCGACACTGTAGTGGCCGCCCATGTTGCGGGCAGGCCTAGGCCATATGTCCTAATTCTCCACAGAGGTAACATGTTGTGGGCTCTTCCCGACGAGATCCTCTTTCACCCTGTCGTGATTCTGAGAGGGTTTTGCTTCCCGGGGTACGTAACGAGGTCACCTTCCTTTTAGTTTCAGTCAGATCCTCCCTCATGGATTAGATCTCTTTCCATAAATCTTCCACCCATCCTGGTTCATCAGCTGCATTCATGGCCGCCTCCCCGCTCTGGACCTTCGCCGCCAGGACTATCACCCTCTGCTCCTGTTCACATGCTTGAGCCTCGCTTCTCACTTCTGCAAAGGTCATATGTGGGTTTATGTGCAAACGTTCTCGAAGGGCCTGCTTAAGCAACGCATTTCTCATCTCAGTCACTGAATGGTCTCGTAACACCACATCAGTCGGTCCTACTCCCAAGCCATCTTTTCTGACTATGGCAGTGTGAATTTCTTGCAGCGCATTCATATACTTGGTCACCGTCTCCCCCTATCTTTGAATACGCCTGAACAGACACATACGCAATTCTCCTACGTCCGTAGGGTCCCCATGAGTCTCCTCCAGTATTTGAAATACTTTGTCATGGGTATCTCGATCCTGGGGGGGGCCGCAACATAACTGAATCTCTCGCCTCCCCGTCTAAAGCCATCACGGTGACCTCTGTCTGCAAGGCAGGAACCATAGGGTGCATTCTCATCATTCCCTTTTTACGCTCAGTCCAGCTCCATAACATGGTGTTATTTCCATTAAACTTCGAAATGTTATTTAACATTGCCCTCAGAGAGATACTGGATCTAGGGCCCTCCCCAGACGCTTGGTCTGCCATGTCCGTACGTGTGGACTGCATCCTGTCGACTACACCAAGTGTAAGGGTAGAAGACTGCAGGCATGTAGGATGCAGTAACGGACTGTACACAGACCAAGGGTGAAAGGGGTTTATTATACAGTAGAAACTCCATACAGGGAGAAAATGGAGGGATAATATTCCCTAAAACAGCAAAAGACTAATGGGGATAACTTAAGGATCAGGGACAAGTAAAGCCTTCTGAAGTCCTGCTGCTCCTGAAGGCAGTCTGCTATAGTATTCCAGAGAACACCACAAAAGGTAGACATACATAAGGGGCGGACATACCACCGATGCAGCTGCAACGGGGCCCGGAGGGGGGGTGCTTACAGGGCGGCTAATAATGATGGCAATCTGACATGTTTCTGGGAGCCTGAGGCTCTGGGGAGCCCATTGCCTTATTGCCCTCATGTGCGGCGATCCCTGCAGCTCCGCAGCCTATAGGAGAAGATACAAGTAGTAATGTGCAAACCATTTTGAAAAAGGATGGAATTGTGTTCCAGACTACAATTTCATACAACCCACAACAAAATGGCATTGCAGAGAGAAAGAACCGTACTCTCTGTGAAAGTGGAACAAGTATGTTGTTTGATGCAAATCTACCTACATCGTATTGGGAAGAAGCCATCATGACAGCTTGCTATCTTCAAAACAGAGTGTCAGGTAAAGCCACGAATAAAACTCATGAGCTATGGAACTGCAAGAAGCCTAACCTGAAGCACCTCAGGATATTTGGAAGCAAAACGTTTGTGTATGTTCCCAAAGAAAAACATTCCAAGTGGGAATCACATGCAAAGCAAGGAGTCCTGGTGGGCTATAGCGAAACTCAAAAGGGATGCAGAATTCTGCACCCAGAGACCAACATAGTAACAATCAGCAGAGATGTAGTGATTGATGAAAAAATGTGTATCGCTCAAATTCCATGAAGTTTCACCAGTTATTCAACCTAAGAAGCAAGAACAAGAATCTGAATCACCAAAACCCAGATGCCGAAAAAGAAAACACTGAAGTAAGCAATGAAGCAGATCCAAGGAAGACACAGAAGAACCTAGTCAACTTACAGTCAGGAGATCAGAAAGGCCAAACAAAGGTATCCCAGCTAGACGCCTTACTTATATGGCCAGAACACTTCCTGAACCAGAGCTATAGTCATGGCAAGAGATGCAAAAACTGCCTGTCCACGAGAAGCAGAAGTGGATAAATGCCGCTAATGCGGAGATGCCGTCCCTTCACCAACTCCAGACATGGGAGCTTACTGAGCTACCACAATAAAAAAAAAATTGCAAAGCTAGGTGAAATTCTCAACCAGCAATTTGAGACTAAGGACCTTGGAAATGTGATATATTATTTGGGAATCCAAATCCAGAGAGAGGAGCATGGGAGTTTTCTTCTCAACCAAAGTTCTAAAATTTCTGCAATCCTAAACCAGTTTGAAATGTCAGAAGCCAAAGATGCGTCAACACCAATGGACCCATCCTACTTAAAGTTGGAAGGAGAAGAAGATCTGCTACCCAGAAAAGAGAGTTACTGACAAGAAGTGGGGGCACTTCTGTACATAGCAACCACAACTCGTCCAGATATCACAGCTACAGTTGGAATTCTCTGCCAACGTGTAAGCAAGCCACGCCAAAGAGACTGGAATGCAATTAAGAGAATTCTTCAATATCTTAAAGAAACTCAAAGGCTAAATCTTAAGATCTCTGCATCAAGAGATCTCACTCTCAGAGGTTATGTGGAAGCAGATTGGGCTGGAGATTCAAGTGATCGGAAATCAACATGTGGTTACTTGTTCAAGTTAGGAGAAAATTCAATTTCTTGGCCCAGCAGAAAACAAGTGTCAGTCACATTAGCTTCGACAGAAGCAGAATATATGTCTGCTGCTTGTGCAAGTCAAGATTTAAATTGGTTGAAACAACTTTTGGAAGATTTCAGCAAGTCATTAGCTCAACCAATAGTTATCTATGAGGACAACCAAGGATGCATTAAACTTGCCAGCAGTGAGAAGTTCAGTGCAGGGACTCAGCACATTGATGTAAAACATCACCACTTACAGGACTTAGTGGAACATGGTGTACTCGAGTTTGTTTATTGCGAGTCTGACAAGATGATAGCTGATGGTATGACAAAGCCCTTATCAAGAGCCAAGTTTGTGGACTTCAGAACCGCAATGGGATTAACAGGATAAGTAGTAGTTGAGTGGGGGTGTTGGAATATGTTTGGTGCAACAACTCCATTCCACATTCCTGTCTATGGGTGTTTAGTTGCTAGATGTGTATGCTGTTTATAAAGTTAGAACAAAAAAAACTCCCAGAGGCTCATACAGGAAGAGCATGTGATTGTATTTTCTGTTTTCCTGTGTCTGTGCATGAGAGAAGAAGCAGCCTGCTGTAGATGATGCACAGATAGAGACACACAAATTATTTATTCCTCAACTATTAAGCTTATCATATATTGCTCCTAATTGTTTCTGAATAAAGTAGCTCTGTTGTCACACGCTTGGAGAGTATCCTGAATAATCCGCTGCCAACATTATCCCAGGAAAATGTCACAGAAGACAGTCTGTAGTCTGAATGTGGTGCACAGAGGATGCACTGGTCTGGGTACAAAATAGGTCAAATAGCTTTCAACTGTACAAAAGAGGATGTTTTGCAGCACAAATGGAAAGTAGTTAAATCTTAGCATTTTCTCATGTAGGATAAAAAAATTGCCAGAATATTGCACATAGTAAAAAAAAATTCACAATGCTTATGCTTTTCGGGTAAAAAAAACTCATAAGTTATGTTTCTTTTTAACATGTGCCCATTCTGCCAATTTTTTTTAATCCAATATGATTAAAGGCCAAGTTTTAACTACTGTCCTTTGGTGCTGGAGAGCATCCCATTTTGGATAATTGACATTTCATAAAGAATGCTTGCCATTTCCAGTGTCTTTCTGTCCTTTGTGGCACTCTATAACACACACTTACAACTTGCACCCCTATGTAACCCCATATCACACACGCCCTGCACAACCATGAATTTCATGCACAGCCAGCCACCCATGTACCCCACTCACACAGTCTGCACCCCATGTACCCCACACACCACACACAACCTGCATCCCCATATACCACACAAACAGTCTGCACCCTCTGTATCCCACACACACCCTGCATTTCTTGGGGTGTAGTTGTGGCGAGTTGTTTAAAGGCATAGTACATAGACTGAGTCCACTGAGCAAACAGTCATTGAGCACCCCCGGACCCTTGTACATCAATAGACTGGACCAACACAGCTTTTCCCACAGGTTACCTTCTTTTCCTTTGGTCACAGCAGTCCAGGCAATTAAGGGTCCAGAATGCAGCTGTACTCCAACAGGGAAAAGTAACTTTATTTGAACAATGATGATGAATAGACAATTTCAACACTGGCTTCCCGCTCTCTCCCTGACACTTGCTGTGGCCATTCACACAACGTCCGCAGTTGCCGAGATTCGCAGTAGTCCGAGTGCCGGCATCTGGGCACCTGAGACCCCTTCAGCAAAGGCCCTTCCCAAGTCCTGGGGTCCTGTGTTGTAAGCCTTCAGTCCGTATATAACTACTAGATCCGGGGCAGTAGATCTCTCCTATCCGGGAGTCTGGCAATGCCCCTTCAGTAGCACTCATCTGCCCCAGTCGACGTACCCGGGCTTTCTGACTGGGAAGCAGCAGTTTCCTCTTCCCTTGAGGTTGCAAGTCCAGCCCACAACATTAACTCTTTCCCTACTCCTAACTATACACATGCAGCAAATACACAGATGATTTAATGGGGAACATCACCGCATAAAACACATGACATTATTCTCTACATAACAGATACAGCACATACAATAAGAACACGTTTATAAAAGGTGCACAGGGGGTCACACAAAAGGAGAGGAGGACGCAGCTGAGGGGACCTGCCACCCCCTTACACACCCCCTGTAACTCTCACACATCATGCATACATTTGTACATCAACACACTCAGTCTCAACCCCCATGAAACTTCACACACAGAGACTACATTCCCACATACACCCAACACACAGAGCTTGCATCTCAATGTACCCCCCCACAGCCTGCACCTACATGTACCTCTCATAGACGCACAAGCTGAACCTGCATGTAGCTGCCTCATACAGCCTTCAACCCCAAGCACCACCCCACATACAAAGTCTGAACCCCTATGTACACATCTATAACAAAGAGCCAGCACCCCATGTGTTCCCTAAACACACACAGCCTGCACCCCGTGTACCACCCTCACATACAGCCTGCACCCCATGTACCCCACATGCAGCTTTGACATTAGCTACCCTACATACCGCCTGCACCTGTATGTCACCCACACACAGCCTGCACCTCTATGCAACCCACCATGCAATTCAGTTACCCCATATACAGCATACACCTCAATATGTATGGAAAACACTTCACTTCCTGCACTCTACCAGTTGGATTTATAGTTTTCCATCTGGTCAGGTAGCTGGTTAGTGTTCCTCTGCCCATATTGCAATGACACTCAAATTTTGATCCTCCACCCCCCAAAAAAAAGGTAAGAAGTGGGGAGGTGATTTACAAAATATGTATTTTTGTCTTTCACGGTGGCACTGCCCCTCGAAATATGTCACCCTAGGCACTGGCCCTCCAGTGCTTAGTGACAAATATGGCCCTGCAACCATGGTTACAGAATATCTCATGTCATCCGACTATTTATTTGGAAAGGTAAAAAAGCAAGAATATCTGCAGACTTGATGTACAAAAATAAAAAACATGGGGGCGCAGGACTGCCCAACATATACGCTTATTATCAGGCCTCGCTCATTAAACAGAGCTGGCACTGGTTTACTGAAAACATGACGCATCCAGCTTGGTATGGCTTGGAGAGAGATGCTAGTGATAGAGGTTCATTGCAAAAGCTTTTCTTTAACTTCCTTCTGCAAAAGCCCAGTGCGAACTCATCTCATCCTATATTCCGGCCGATAATCTCAGCCTGGAGGGATCTCATTAAGCCGACTAAAAATATCAAAAAAGCAGAGCAAATCTTAAAGTTGCCTCTTTCTTCATTGGCACTAATTGATGATCTCCCGATACCGGAGGTTTGGGGGAAATCTGGAATTAAAAGGGTGGGGGATATTTTTAGTGGAGTGAAGTTCCTGAAATTCGGTGAGATCAGGGTTAAATATAATTTACCATCATCTGAGCTAGTCTTTTACACCATGTTGAAAGACAGAATTTGGAAATTCATAAAAGGGAAGACTTTGAATTATGAAATGCTATCTTCACTATTGTGCAACCTTAAAAATAAAAACCTCTGGAGTCTGCGTAATTTGTATAGATCTGTCGTCAAAGACCTAACGGGCCACAAAAACATATACATGAAGAGATGGGAGTCCAATTTTGGTGCTGATATCAGTCTCGAGAACTGGAACGATGCCATCAAAAACACTTACAATTCCAACATATCAATGGGTCTTCATGAGAGTTATTTCAAATTGTTAAATAGGTGGTACTATACCCCGACGAGGTTATCGCATTTTAACACAGAGCTATCTTCCTTGTGCTGGAGAGATTGTGGACACCAAGGGAACCTCTACCATATTTTCTGGGGTTGTTCAAAAATCAAAAACCTCTGGCTTCAAGTCACACAGCACATTAACCTCATTGCTAAGGACTTCACAATTACACCCGAAAGAGCACTTCTTTCATTAGACATGGAACAATTTGATGATTCGGTAAGACTAGAGTTGAGCGATACCGTCCGATACTTCAAAGTATCGTATCGGATGGTATCGGCCGATCTTTAAAAAAAGTATCGGTATCGCCGATTCCGATACCGGAAGTCCCATTCAAGTCTATGGGACTTCCGGTATCGGAATAAGAAAAACCCTTTCCTGCCCTTGTACAGCCTCTCTGGGGTCTGTACGGGCCTTTCGGGGGGCTGTGCCGGCCTGCCAGGGGGTCTGTGCAGGCTCCGGTGGTCTGTGCCGGCCTGCCGGGGGGCTGTGCAGGCTCCGGTGGGCTGTGCCGGCCTGCCGGGGGGCTGTGCCGGCCTGCCGGGGGGCTGTGCAGGCTCCGGGGGGCTGTGCCGGCCTGCCGGGGGGCTGTGCCGGCCTGCCGGGGGGCTGTGCAGGCTCCGGGGGGCTGTGCCGGCCTGCCGGGGGGCTGTGCCGGCCTGCCGGTGGTCTGTGCAGGCTTCGGGGGTCTGTGCAGGCATCGTCCGATGGGACTACAAGTCCCATCGGGCGATGCCTGCTACCATGACAGTGATTGACACATTAGCCAATGATGGGACAGTAGTAGTCCCATCATCCGGCTAATGTGTTAAATGTAAAAAAAAAAAAAAAAAAATTACATGCTACATACATACAACAT
Source organism: Dendrobates tinctorius (assembly GCF_039654945.1). Classification (NCBI taxonomy): domain Eukaryota; kingdom Metazoa; phylum Chordata; class Amphibia; order Anura; family Dendrobatidae; genus Dendrobates; species Dendrobates tinctorius. Next base: position 48,163,944 of record NW_027361679.1, on the reverse strand, counting down.
GCATACTACATACATGCTACATTCATACTACATACTACATACATGCTACATTCATACTACATAAATACTACATGCAACATACATACTACATATATACTACATACATACTACATATATACTACATGCATGCTACATACATACTACATGCTACATACTACATACATACTACATGCATGCTACATACATACTACATGCTACATACATACTACATATATACTACATGCATGCTACATACATACTGCATGCTACATACATACTACATATATACTACATGCATGCTACATACATACTACATGCTACATACATACCACATATATACTACATGCATGCTACATACATACTACATGCTACATACATACCACATACATACTACATGCATGCTACATGCTACATACATACTACATATATACTACATGCATGCTACATACATACTACATATATACTACATGCATGCTACATACATACTGCATGCTACATGCATGCTACATACATACTACATACATACTACATACATACCACATATATACTACATACATACAATACATTCATACAATACATACATAGACATACAGTACATATAACATAGAGTAACATACTTACCAATACTTGTCACATTGTTCCCCGAAGCCATTGTCGTCTACGGAATAAATATTAACATAACAAACCACAAAAATACTCACCCACGATCCGAAGCAGTCCACGAGTGTGTCCCACGACGATCTTGGGTAGAGAACTGCAGCATCAGATGATGCTGCCGTTCTCTACGGGCTGCAGGAATCCAATGACGGAAGGTAGGTATCCTTCCGCACTGTATTCCTCCGCCACTTAAAAAAAAAAAAGTCCCTAGTCTCACTTTATGCCATTGCTGTGTGGGAATTTCCCACGCAGCAATGGCATAAAGTGAGACTAGGGACTTTTTTTTTTTTTAAGTGGCGGACGAATACAGTGCGGAAGGATACCTACCTTCCGTCATTGGATTCCTGCAGCCCGTAGAGAACGGCAGCATCATCTGATGCTGCAGTTCTCTACCCAAGATCGTCGTGGGACACACTCGTGGACTGCTTCGGATCGTGGGTGAGTATTTTTGTGGTTTGTTATGTTAATATTTATTCCGTAGACGACAATGGCTTCGGGGAACAATGTGACAAGTATTGGTAAGTATGTTACTCTATGTTATATGTACTGTATGTCTATGTATGTATTGTATGAATGTATTGTATGTATGTAGTATATATGTGGTATGTATGTAGTATGTATGTAGTATGTATGTAGCATGCATGTAGCATGCAGTATGTATGTAGCATGCATGTAGTATATATGTAGTATGTATGTAGCATGCATGTAGTATATATGTAGTATGTATGTAGCATGTATGTATGTGGTATGTATGTAGCATGTAGTATGTATGTGGTATGTATGTAGCATGTAGTATGTATGTAGCATGCATGTAGTATATATGTAGTATGTATGTATGTATGTAGCATGTAATATGTATGTAGCATGCATGTAGTATGTAGCATGCATGTAGTATATATGTAGTATGTATGTAGCATGCATGTAGTATATATGTAGTATGTATGTAGCATGTATGTATGTGGTATGTATGTAGCATGTAGTATGTATGTAGCATGCATGTAGTATATATGTAGTATGTATGTATGTAGCATGCATGTAGTATGTATGTAGCATGCATGTAGTATGTATGTAGCATGCATGTAGTATATATGTAGTATGCATGTAGTATATATGTAGTATGTATGTAGCATGTATGTGGTATGTATGTAGCATGTAGTATGTATGTAGCATGCATGTAGTATGTATGTAGCATGCATGTAGCATGTATGTAGTATGTATGTAGTATGTATGTAGTATGTAGCATGTATGTAGTATGTATGTGGTATGTATGTAGCATGTAGTATGTATGTAGCATGCATGTAGTATATATGTAGTATGTAGTATGTATGTGGTATGTATGTAGCATGCAGTATGTATGTAGCATGTATGTAGTATGTATGTAGTATATATGTAGTATGTATGTAGCATGTAGTATGTATGTAGCATGCATGTAGTATGTATGTAGTATGTATGTAGCATGCAGTATGTATGTAGCATGTATGTAGTATGTATGTAGCATGTAGTATGTATGTAGCATGCATGTAGTATATATGTAGTATGTAGTATGTATGTGGTATGTATGTAGCATGCAGTATGTATGTAGCATGTATGTAGTATGTATGTAGTATATATGTAGTATGTATGTAGCATGTAGTATGTATGTAGCATGCATGTAGTATGTATGTAGTATGTATGTAGCATGCAGTATGTATGTAGCATGTATGTAGTATGTATGTAGCATGTAGTATGTATGTAGCATGCATGTAGTATGTATGTAGTATTTTTTTTTTTTTTTTTAACATTTAACACATTAGCCGGATGATGGGACTACTACTGTCCCATCATTGGCTAATGTGTCAATCACTGTCATGGTAGCAGGCATCGCCCGATGGGACTTGTAGTCCCATCGGACGATGCCTGCACAGACCCCCGAAGCCTGCACAGACCACCGGCAGGCCGGCACAGCCCCCCGGCAGGCCGGCACAGCCCCCCGGAGCCTGCACAGACCACCGGCAGGCCGGCACAGCCCCCCGGCAGGCCGGCACAGCCCCCCGGCAGGCCGGCACAGCCCCCCGGAGCCTGCACAGCCCCCCGGCAGGCCGGCACAGCCCCCCGGCAGGCCGGCACAGACCCCCACAGGGTGCACAGACCACCGGCAGGCCGGCACAGCCCCCCGGCAGGCCGGTACAGACCCCGGGCAGTCCACACAGCCCCCCCGGCAGGCCGGCACAGCCCCCCGGCAGGCCGGCAGAGACCCCCGGAAGGCCCGAAATGACGGCGCATCATGATGCGCACACACCGCGCATCATGATGACGTCAGTCTGTCAATCAACTTTGAACTTCCGATTCCGATGCCGAATTCCGATATTGAAAAAATATCGGAAGTCGGTATCGGAATTCCGATACAGCAAGTATCGGCCGATACCCGATACTTGCGGTATCGGAATGCTCAACACTAGGTAAGACACATTATCATACACATCCTCTTAGTGACCAAGACCATGTTAGCACAATGGTGGAAGAAAGCAGAGGTTCCCAAGTTTTCAGACATACTTGACAAGATAGGCCAACACAGCGATTTAGAACGCAGATTTGCGAATAACAACAATCACATTCACAAATACTCAAAAAAATGGAAGACCTGGAACAACAAATTTCATATCAAATAGACTTAACAAGAGGCACTATATTTTGAAGTTTAAACCTGGGCACTTTAGTACTGGGATGCTGTATCTCCTTCCAAGAATGTTACCACATAATAAGGATTGTCGATTTTTTTTTTCTTTTATGTTGTTATTCGATATATGTTATTCTATGCCTATTTGTGGGTTCTCTAGTTTTTAAATTTTTTTTTCCTTACCTGTACAAGGTTGTTTATTCCCCACTCCATTCCCTCCCTTCCTACCTTCCTTTCCCTACCCTGTTTATTTCTAAAAAAACAATAAAAATATTTGAAAACAGAATATCTCATGTCAACAGCTTAGACTACTTTCACACTAGCGTCGTGCACTGCACGTCGCTATGCGTCGTTTTGGAGAAAAAACGCATCCTGCAAAGTTGCCCGCAGGATGCGTTTTTTCGCCATAGACTAACATTAGCGACGCATTGCGACGTTTGGGCACACGTCGCATCCGTCGTGCGACGGATGCGCCGTGTTTTGGCGGCCGCGACGCACAAAAAAGTTACATGTAACGTTTTTTTTGTGCATCGTCTCCGCCATTTTCGACCGCGCATGCGTGGCCGAAACTCCGCCCCCTCCTCCCCGGACATTACAATGGGGCAGCGGATGCGAAGAAAAACTGCATCCGCTGCCCCCATTGTGCGGCGCTTCCACACTATGCGTCGGTGCGCTGCAACGTCGCATAGCGACGTGCAGTGCACGACGCTAGTGTCAAAGTAGCCTTAAATAGAGATAGATAGTTGCCAATTACAACAACAGTGGGCTTACACTCATAACTTTGTATGCATCATCAGTCTCAACTACAACAATCTCATTTTGTAAGACAGCCAACATGAAATGCGCAGTAACTGTAATAGACTGCACTACAATTTATTTTCCTTAAAAAAATAAGTCAAATGCATTAACATGCATATTCCAAAGATGACCAACATCACAACCGCCACAAGGCTGTAAAATATCCAAAGTGCAAAGGCATCACCAATTAGGGAAAACAGATTATGCTGGTAACATGCCAATTTACCAGCTCTCAAAAATTTCTGATACTTTTTTTTTAAAAAGTGATTATTTTAAAAAAATAAAATTTCACTTAAGGAATTTTAATTTCACTTAATAATTTTTCTCTTTCTGACTTGGACTGCTCAGGGGGCACAGATGCAGGGAAGTTTTGACTCTGCAGGGGTCGGATAGAGGTCATATTGACATAGATGTTGTTGGCAACCTTCCGCTGTACAAAAGTTTGACATATTAGGGAATACAAATTTTCCTGGTAATACAACAATTCTCCCGACCCAAAAAATTCTTGAAAATTTGGGAAAAAATTGACAGGTTTTTAAAGAATATTTCATTTAAGGAATTTAAAGAATTTTAGTGTGGCAAATTTAAACAAATTTGCCCTTTCTCATAATCCTGATCAGCGTGCTACCAAGAAAATTCACTCCAGATGCAGTCACAATAAAACTGAATTTCACTCAAAATTAGAAACGCGGGGCGTTCGACAAACAGATATCATCGACATAATTACGTCTGTCAGGGATGCTATCAGTTATCAGCATTTATACATCAAGAATGGTATTGAATGTTCTCTAAAGTTACAAAGACCTCCAGGAAAGCCCCAAGATATTCTTGCAATGCAGATATGAACAATCTTCAAAATCCATATTGAAAAATGACAATATCCATTTTTACATAATTGACACAATTCTATTATGTTCTTTAACTGCAGCTTAAATGCGGGTTATTAGGTTTAGTGCTATGGATGGCACGCTATGGTTCTCTTTGAACAATAGGCCTGTGTTTATTCAATATCTCAACGTCTATTAGACACAATGAACGTAGAGTTGGCATGCTTGACCATGATTATCTAAAAGGTTCCTGGAAAAACTTTTTCAATGTACGTCAGAAGTAGGTCATTAAAATCAATGGGTCATTCCTTTGCATTCGTTGTTTAAGCTGATTTTTAATTGTGCCACAGTTTGAAGATAGTTTATATAAGTGAACCTTAAATTGTTAATACTACATATACATGTCCATAGTTGTCATTTCTCATGTGCTGCCAAACGAAAATGGTTGCCTTAAAATCTATCAAATCATGTGCATTTTTTTAATTATACAAGTCATCGGGTCACCTGATAAATTTATGAATAATACTGACAAGATGGGTGAACATTCCTGTTTGATGCTTTTGAGTATTAGCATATGTATCATGTAAGTACATAGGAAGGAATAGGGTTCAGTCCTGGTTAGTTTGGATAATGTGGAGCTGTACAATACTCCACCTTACCAGATACTCAAAAATGGAGGTGGTAGTTAAATGAATTTTCTAATTTAAAAAACTCCTGTCCCCCTGGTGTAGTTTCTTTTAAAGGGACCCTGCCAGGTCCCCCATGCCCTCTAACCCAGCAACATTCACATATGTTTTTTTCTTACCCTCTCTCTGTCATAACCTTGTATACAACATGACCTACTTTTAACCTATTTTTGTCTAAATAAAGATTACTTTTTATTCCATTCCATGGTTTCTATGTGCATTTTTTTACTTTATATGCTCCAGCATATGTATGAAATGAAAAGATCAAGGGTCCATGACCAAACCGAGAGTCACAACGCTAAATGTACATCAATAAGTGCTGCTCAGTATGAAACCTCCACCAGGGTAACTAAGTACAATATATTCTTGTATTTACAGTGGGGAAAAAAAGTATTCAGTCAGCCACCAATTGTGCAAGTTCTCAAGCTTAAAAAGATGAGAGAGGTCTGTAATTGACATCATAGGTAGACTACAACTATGAAAGTCAAAATGATAAAACAAATCCAGAAATCACCTTGTCTGATTTGGCAAGTTTTATTTTGCAAATTATGGTTGCTTGGATGAATAAAGCTGTTTTTTTTTTTTTAAATAAAAAACAAAATACATCTGGAGGACAGGGGTTTTCTGAAAATTGAATCCTTCTTTAAGCCCATGCAGTCTTTACGTCCTCTGAGAAAAGGCACATACAGGTCTTTTTTTGCTGTGGGACTTGATCATGCACATGATTGTCAATTTTTAGTTTTGCAATAATCACATCATCTAGTGTCTTGTCAGGGAGAACTGAAAATGGCAGAAGGTAGGACACAAACGAATGTGACCGTGCTTTATGCCTCACCAAACAATGAAAACCACTGGTGAAGATTGATAAATGAACATTAAATATAAAGATAAATAAGTTCAGTATTGAGTTAGTGTCGCACTTTACTTCTCTTTAAAAATAATGCAGAAACACACAGAAAAAAAATCCGTAAAATAAATTACATAGAACATTTTATTGTCCAGAGGTGTATTTTGATCCTTGAAATCAGATTTCATATATGGTGAAGTTTTTGTGCCTGTGCATAGAAAACAAGAGCAAATCAACACTGTGGACAACACAGAAGTGACATACATTATATCTTTGTTCGGCAAAGTGCTTTCTTCAGAAGGACATGTCTTACGTAAGCAGAGCATTAGCCTTTTAAGTGCCAGCAGGCAATGTGTTTTAGGCACTTCATAACACGGTAGGCCTGGCACGTAGTTATGACCAACATAAAAACATGGCCGTACAGGCTCCTCATTGGCACACACTTCGCAGAAGTTTGATTATAGTTACCGTGGTGTTTTGGCCCAATTTTCAAATTTGTATCTAAAATGGCAATTTTGACAATATTAATCACATCACTTGATGTAAACTCCAAAAGTAAAATCAATATAATATGTCATCTTACTTGTGACATCAGATTTAGTTACATTTCTTTACAAGACACAACAAAGGAATTTTCTACAGCAGGATACAGGTTAGCATATATACAAAACTTACAACATTCACTTACAAAAAGGAATTTTATAAATAGCAATAATTTCAAGGCAGAATCATTAAGGCAAATGTCAGATGTGGCAAAACCATAAGTTAGGAGTCGTGTATTGTCTTCTTGTTCCATCCATTAGTCACTTAGGGAGATTCATTGTTCCCAGTAGCACTTATCACTAGTATTATAAGGATGAGGCATGGACAAAGTACAAGTGTAGTATGTCCTTCAGCACGATATTCAGATCTATACCAAATGCTGTCTTAATTGGTATTACTGTCATAAAGAATTTATAAGTTGTGTTAATGGCTTGATTGTAACACCATAGGAATTTCACTAATACCTTACCCTACCGGACTCTTCTGTCAGATTTTTCAGATATCATTAAAGAGAGGTGATCATTGGTGGAAGCATTTTTGCATTTCCCAAAGATGATGAAGGCACTTTTCTATTGACCATGAAATCTCTAGGTAAACTTTCTAACAGGCAACTAAGTTGCTCGTGACTAAGATTGATCTTGTCATCCAGCTTCCTTTGTTCAATAAGAAGAGCTGATTTCATTTTCACAAATTGCTGGTAGTCCTGAAATTGTTCTTCGGTGAGGTAGTTTCCCAAGATGTCTGCCACCAGTTTTTCGCGACGATCCAAGTTCTCCTTGAGTTCTCGAGCATCTTCAAGTTGTCCACTAAGTTGCTTTTTCTTTTCGTTACAGGTATTCTGCAATTTGTTTCAAAATTTGTATTAGTATTGATGAAAGTTCAACATGAAATCTATCATCTGATATTAAATCTATAGCGTCTAAGAAGTTATTAAAGCCTTGCTAAAAGAAGATGGCTTACTATGGATAAAGATCACATGTTCAATTGTGTCCTTAAATCAATTGCTTAGGCAAAGTTCACTTATCCATCTTCTATAATGTTTGGTTAATTATCGACTATATTTTTAAGCTCTAGTGCATTATTAATAGTTTAACTTTAGCTGGGCTCTAATAGTATCAGTGGCCATGACAGGCCTTAAACTGCAAAGGAGGTCCTTCAGATTGAATGCTGCTTAAAGGTGTGTTTCACCACAATGACAGGTCATCAATATCAGAATGGTGGAGGTCCAACACTCAACACTCACAAATCAGCTGTTCACACGAGGTTGCAGCGAGATGGTAAGAGTGAACAGACCTAACAGCACAGCTTTGTACACTGTTTGGTGACTTCTCGTGGGTACTGCAAATCAGCTGCTATTAAACTAAAAAGGAGCTGAGCTTCGGTTTTTGTAAGCAGCCACTACCCAGTGAACCGAGCTGCTCAGTATTCACATTGAGTTGATAACAGTTTATCATTGGGATTCAAAAAAGGTACCATCTACATATGTTTCGTGAACCCATAAATTGGTGACTCATAACAATCAGTATAATGAGAAGAAGAGGGGAGTCAATTTATGCCATTAATAAATAAATGCAAAATTTTATTGACACCAATGTTTAACAATTTTTGTAACATTGATATCAATTAAACTGTGTATTTAATTTCTAATGGCATAAATCGATTCCCCTTTTCTCATCACTATACAGTTTATCTTTGGAGTTGTTGGACCCCTACTGATCTGATATTGATAACCTATCTTAACCTGAATCTATCAGCAGGATTGTGCACAGTAACCTACAGTGTCAGGTCGGTGCTGTTATACTGATTAAAATGATACCTGGGTTCATGAAAAGCGTTTTGTGGTTGTTTAATCTGTATTTGCAGTTTTCAGTTAATGATATGCTCGTGCTTTGGGGCGGACAGTGGGTGGCGCTTTATGTGGTGCTCTGCTTACATATTCATCCTTATGGGTTATGACAGGTCACTGATCCTTCAGTGACCTTCCCCCTATTTTATATACCGCATATAATAAGGTTTTAAAAAAATTATTCACATTCATCAGGCAGGAGGTGGCACCTGTGCTGTAGCATGACACGGTCGATAATATGCCTGTTTTCATTTTATTTAGACATAGTTTTGTTGGAAAAAAATTATCTTGATCAAAATGGCGCTGGTGGCCGCCACCAGCATCATTATGCTAGAGAAATTTTTTTTTAGCGCCATCCAGACGGCACCGGTGACACCTGTGCAGTAGCATCTATTGGAACGCAATAGATGCTACTGCACAAGCGCCTCCGCCATTTTGCTAGAGAAAAAAACTGGGAACCATCAAAATGGCGCCTGCGCAGTAGCATCTATCGGAATGATCATTCTACGCAAGACCCTTAATTTTTTATTCTAGCAAAATGCCGCCAGCACCATCTTAATGAAGCTTATTTTTTTTCTCTAGGAAAATGGTGCCCGTGAATGCACAGTAGCATCTTCTATGTTCCGATAGATGCTACTGCCTGATGAATGTGATTTTTTTTTTTAAAACCGTGTTATATGCAGTATGTATAATAGGGGCAGATCACTGAAGGATCAGTGACCTCTCACTATCCATACAGATAAATACCTAACCAGAGTACCACATAAAGCCCTGCCCACAGACTGCCCCAAAGTACGAGAATCTCATCAACTGAAAAGTGCAAATAAATATTAAACAACCACAACATGGATTTCATCAACCAAAGTATCATTTTATTTAGTATAACAGCGCCAACCTGACAGTGTCTGTAGGTTACTGTGCACAATCCTGCTGACAGGTTCACTTTAAGTATAAGTCATCAATATCACTAGCCCGGACTATTCCTTTAAGGAGTTAATGTTAATAACACATTATACAGTATCCCCCATGTTCTCTTTAGTGACTGAAACCAACCAACATCTATGACTAAGCAGAGTCAAAATAACACAAAACATTAGACAACCTTAAATCCAAAATGGTGCTCCAGGTTGGACGTTTCCTCCAAATAGTAGCTATTGCACTATAGCCCCCACTCTGCCTGGCTCTCCTTCTCTTCCCCTCCCTGGTAAGCACCTTTGTGGCAATCTGCACCATGATTGGTCACACATTATGGTTTTCCACCACATGCTAATCTGGTCTTTCTTATTGGTCCCTGACCCTAGCATACAGCCCTTGGGCATTACTACTTAATATTTATATGGGTGATTGGGACATGGCCACTTTGGGTATGTATACCGGGATGGCTTTTCATCTTGGTGGGAGGAGTTGGTAATATTTGGGCTAATACCGTCTGCATTGTTTGACTGACACTTTGTTATTATAAAGATTTGTATCTGTAGTATTGCTATCTAAATAAAATTTAATATTTTTATGTGCAATTCATCGCATGCTCAAGTCTGTTCTCCTGGTTTTTCTAAAATAAAATAATGTACAATAAATTGATTACCCGTTCTTCAGCACTGGTATTTTCTCCAAATGTACTGAGTATGTTTTCCACCTTGGCCAGGCGCCCTGAGAGAGACAGCAGGAGATTGACCACTTTGTCCAGATCTCCAATGAACATCTTATACTTGTCAAACTCATTGGGTTTGCAGAGCTTCTCTATCAGGACTTCCATCTCTTCTCCTAAGCTGTTGTTGAGCTTTACATCAAATAGAAGACTTTCTTTGGAGTGCTTCAGAATCTCAAGTTTATGATTAATGCTAGCAATTAGTTTAGCCTGTGAACAAAAGAAAAATATGCCACATATCAAGATGCTTTCCATGACTTACAAAGCTACAACAGCGTACAAGAAATAGTCATTGCCTGAAGAGAAAATCAACAGATATTAAAGTGATTTCATTTTTGTTGTCAGTTGGGCAAAATTTTATGAAATGTTGAAAGTGGCACAATATATTTGGCAGATCTCCATAGGCTTGTTACACACATTTCTTTTTCTCACATCACTTCACACCTGCCATTCATATAAATCAACGCTTTACAAAAAAAATGGTGCACAAAATTAAATGTTTGTAGTTCAGCTCTTCATCCTTAACAGGAATCTGTCACCGGGTTTTTGCTGCCTAATCTGACAGCAGCATGATGCAGTAGCAGAGACCTTTATTCCAGTGATGTGTCACTTACTGGGCTGCTTGCTGCAGTTTTAATAAAATCATTGTTTTCTCAGCAGGAGATTATCACTAGAGGACTAATACACCCGCTGCCAGGTAGTCCAACCCTACTCCCACAGCTGATTGGTAGCTTTATGCCTATGAACAGTGTACACAGAAAACGGCCAATCAGTGCTGTGGGAGGGTTTACACAAGGCTCTGCATTCAGAGAACTGGTAGATGTGCAGCAGATAAAACAGTTTTTAATCAAAACTTCAGCAACCATTAAAAAAAGATACATTACTGAAATCAGGGTCTCTGTCCCTACATCTTGCTGCTCTCAGTTGGGGTAGCAAAAACCTGGTGACTGATTCCCTTTAAGGCTATGTGCACACGTAGTTTTTTTGGGTGTGCGGATTTTGGAGAGAAAACCGCAGGTAAATCCGCAGGACAAAAGTCCTGCGGTTTATCTGCGGTTTTGCCCTGCGGTTTTACACCTCATAATGGATGAGGTGTAAAACTGCAGCGTTTCTGCACCAAACAATTGACATGCTGCGGATTGTAAACCGCAGCAAAACCGCGCGGAAAAATCTGCAGCATGTGCACAGCGTTTTTTAATTTCCATAGGAAATAAAGGTACTGTACAACGCAGCAGAATCTGCTGCGATCCCGCAGGTGCAGAAATGCTGCGGAACCGCAGCAGAATCCGCACCGTCTGCACATACCCTAAGGAGGTAGATAATGTATATTGGGCCTTGAAGACACTACTTTCTTAGTTATTGAATTTTTCCTTCCACTCAACGTTCCATTAATATACTTGGCTACAGCGCTCTGTGAACAGACAGCGTCTTTAGCAATGACCTTTTGTGGCTTACCCTCCTTGTGGAGTGTGTCAATGACTGCCTTCTGGACATCTGTCAAGTCAGCAGTCTTCCCCATGATTGTGGTGCCTACTGAAACAGACTAAGGACCTTTTTAAACCCTTAGGAAGCCTTTGCAGGTGTTTTTTGTTAATTATTCTAATTTACTGAGATAATGACTATGGGGTTTTCATTGGCTGTAAGCCATAATCATCAACATTAACAGAAATGAACACTTGAAATAGATCACTCTGTTTGTAACGACTCTATATAATATATGAGCTTCACTTTTTGTATTGAAGAACTGAAATAAATTCACTTTTTACTGATATTCTAATTTTCTGAGAAGCATCTGTAGGTCCAAAACAGAATAGGTCCCTAAAAAAAGTTTTGCAAATTTCCTTGAAAAAATGAAAAATGACTGCTACATTTTTAAACCTTCTCCTAACAAAATAAAAGGATATTTTAAAAATGTTTCTGATGTAAAGCAGACATGAGGGAAATGTTATTTAATGATTATTTTACGTGATATGACAATCTTCATTAGGCCGGGATCACAGATGTGAGGAATACGGCCGAGTGTCGCATGTTAATACCCGGCACTGCCGCCAGAACTCAGGAGCGGAGCGTGCGGCCACATAACAGTACATGCAGCTGAAAGCTCCGCTCCTGAGTGCCGGCGGCAGTGCCGGGTATTAACATGCGACACTCGGCCGTATTCCTCGCATCTGTGATCCATGCCTTAAAGGGATAATTATTCAAAGTTTTAAAATTGTTAATTTTTAGACTTTTTTGGCAAATTTCCAATATTTTTATAATTAAGTGCAGAAAACATTGACATAAATTTACCATTATCATAAAAAAAAAATCTTAAAATCGCTGAGATAGCGTCCCAGCGTTACTACCACATAAAGTGACACTGGTCAGATTTTAAAAATTTGGCCCGGTTACTAAAGGGTCAAATTTCCCATTATTGTAAACCATTATTTTACTGGGGAGCAATTCTTTACCTTCTTTTCATTCACATCGAGGTGCCCTGCTCCTGCTCCTCCGGCCTGCATGTCGGTTATCCTCTTCAGAAGCTCGACTTCGGGAGCAGACATTGAATAGTACACTGACGACCTCACTCCGCTCCCTGCAGGAATCTTCTCAGTGTCTGTCCTGCACATTCAGAAGTAAAAACACTTATGTCATTGACAACAAAGGAGAAAATGATTGATATTATAGGTTTATATACCATGAAGGCAGCGTAGGGAGCTACTATGGTGTCTGGGAGAAAAACCCCGAATTTGTTTCCAAATAGTTGGAGACATGGCAACATCAGTAAGAAAACGGATTAAAAAAAAAACCCAGTGAGTGGCTTTTCCTTTAATGCGAGGGGGTGAGGTGGGGAATTATCAAAAGAGTCTAAGGCCATGTTCACATGGTCAGTATTTTACCTCAGCATTTCTAAGTCAAAACCAGGAGTGGAACAGTCACAGGAAAAGTATAATAGAAACCCGTCACCACTTCTGGATTTATCACCCACTCCTGGTATTGGCTTACAGATACTGAGGTAAAATAGAGACCAAAAACTGAGGTAAAATACTGATCAGATACTGAGGTAAAATACTGACCAAATACTGAGGTAAAATACTGATCAGATACTGAGGTAAAATACTGACCAAATACTGAGGTAAAGTACTGATCAAATACTGAGGTAAAATACTGACCAAATACTGAGGTAAAGTACTGACCAAATACTGAGGTAAAATACTGACCAAATACTGAGGTAAAGTACTGACCAAATACTGAGGTAAAATACTGACCAAATACTGAGGTAAAGTACTGACCAAATACTGAGGTAAAATACTAACCAAATACTGAGGTAAAGTACTGACCAAATACTGAGGTAAAATACTGATCAGATACTGAGGTAAAATACTGACCAAATACTGAGGTAAAATACTGATCAGATACTGAGGTAAAATACTGACCAAATGCTGAATGTGGCCTAACTAATACACATGAAGGCCTGTGTACAACAATTTCCATGTCACTTTTTTTTCCCCCTTTCCTTTAATTATTTCTCTAAAAAAAATGTCAGGCTGTATGAGTTTATGCCAAGAAAAAGCAACACTTTTGGTACTGGGCCACATCTGGCATTGTAGCTCAGATTCCATAGTAGTATTTACTACAGTCCATGACCACAGTGGCTCCATTTTTGGTAGAGAACAGCCATATTTTCCTCATGCAATGTATCCCGTTTAACCCCTTCCCACCCCATAAGTTAATAGTATATAATGGTAAGTGGGTCATTCTCACAAACCAACGTACTATTATTTTATGGTGATGGTGGGGCACAGGAGCTCTGGCACAATCGCCAATTAACATCCCACTGTAACGACTGATATTGGAGTTAATAACTATCCTGAATACTTAACCTTTTAGATGTGGTGGTCAATAGACAGACATCAGCTAAGGGGATAGGCAGAGGGAATGGGCTCCATGTGTACATGCAAAACTCAATTGTGCAGTTCCTATGGATTGTCATGGTAAGCAAGGGCGTAACAAAATGCCCTGCGTCAGCCTGTCAGTATAGCAATGACAAGCACTGACAATGACAAAGAAAATTAAGTGAAGAAACAATTTATCCCCTTTCTGACATGAGACGTACTATCCCATCCATGGGACCCGGGCCCCTATGCCCATGGATGGGATAGTACGTCTAGCGCGATCAGCGGCGCTCACGGTCGTAGTGTACCGGGGGTTTAGAGAAGCATCGGCAAGGAGGGGGCTCCCTCCGTGCTCCCCTGAGCCCCCCCCGGAGCAGCGCGATATGCAGCGCTGCTACGGGGGCCTCCTTCCCTGCAGGTCCCCGGATCCAATATGGCGGCAGGGACCTTCGGCTGCCTGCAGGGAGCCGACTTCCTCATGCCTGCAAAGCGCCGGCATGAGGAAGCCTCCAGTAGTGCCTGTGACAGATCGCTGATCTGTCACAGCGATCTATGATGTGACAGATCAGCGATCTGTCACATGACAGTGATGTCCCCCCTGGGACAGTATAATAAAGTTAAAAAAAAAAAGTGTAAAAATAATTTATAAAAAAATCGCTAAATAAATTAAAAACAAAAATTCCCTAATAAATTCATTTATTGGAAATAAAAAAACCCTAAAACAATAAAAGTACACATATTTAGTGTTGCTGCGTCCATAACGACCCGCTCTATAAAACTGTCCCATTAGTTAACCCCTTTAGCGAACCCCTAAATAAAAATAAAAATAAAAAACGAAGTAAAAAATAATTCTTTATTATCATACCGCCGAAAAAAAAGTGCAATAATGCGTGATCAAAAAGACAGATATAAATAACCATGGTACCGCTGAAAACGTCATCTTGTCCCGCAAAAAAAGAGCTGCCACACAGCGTCATCAGCAAAAAAATATAAAAGTTATAGCTCGCAGAATAAAGCGATGCAAAAATAATTAATTTTTATATAAAATTGTTTTCAGTGCATAAAAGCACCAAAACATAAAAAAGACATAAATGAGGTATCGCTGTAATTGTACTGACCCGAAGAATAAAACTGCTTTATCAATTTTACCGCACGCGGAACGGTGTAAACGCACCCCCCAAAAGAAATTCTTGAAATGCTGGTTTTGGTTTTTTCTGCGTCCCAAAAATCGGAATAAAAAGCGAACAAAAAATGTCACGTGCCCGAAAATGGTACCAATAAAAACGTGAACTCGTCCCACAAAAAATAAGACCTAACATGACTCGGTGGGTCAAAATATGGAAAAATTATAGCTCTCAAAATGTAGTGATGCAAAAACTATTTTTACAATAAAAAGCGTCTTTTAGCGTGCGACAGCTGCCAAATAAAAAAAACATACCATAAATAGTAAATCAAACCCCCCGTTATCACCTCCTTAGGGAAAAATAATAAAATTAAAAAAATGTATTTATTTCCATTTTCCCATTAGGGTTAGGTTTAGGGCTAGGGCTAGGGTTAGGGTAAGGGCTAGGGTTAGGGCTAAGATTAGGGTTAGGGGTGTGTTGAGCTTAGGGTTGGAGTTAGAATTGGGGGGTTTCCACTGTTTGGCACATCAGGTGCTCTCCAAACGCAACATGGCATCTGATCTCAATTCTAGCCAATTCTGCCTTGAAAAAGTCAAATGGTGCTCCTTCCCTTCCAAGCTCTGCCATGCGCTCAAACAGTGTTTTACCCCCACATATGGGGTATCAGCCTACTCAGGACAAATTGCAAAACAAAATGCTCACCACACATCTAGATAAGTTCCTTTGGGGGTCTAGTTTCCAAAATGGTGTCATTTGTGGGGGGTTTCCACTGTTTAGGTACATCAGGGGCTTTCCAAACGCGACATGGCGTCCGATCTCAATTCCAGCCATAAAAGTCAAATGCGCTGCTTCACTTCCGAGCTCTGCCATGAGCCCAAATAGTGGTTTACCCCCACATATGGGGTATCAGCATACTCAGGACAAATTGCACAATAACTTTTGGGGTCCTGTTACCCTTGGAAAAATAAAAATTGAGGGAGAAAAGATAATTTTTGTGGAAAAAATATGATTTTTTAATTGCACGGCTGTACGTTATAAACTTTTGTGAAGCCCTTCTTGGTTCAAAGTTCTCACCACACATCTAGATAAGTTCCTTGGGGGGTCTAGTTTCCAAAATGGTGTCAATTGTTGGGGGTTTCCACTGTTTGGCACATCAGGGGCTTCCAAACGCGACATGGTGTCCGATCTCAATTCCAGCCAAAAAAGTCAAATGGCGCTGCTTCCCTTCCGAGCTCTACCATGCGCCCAAATAGTCGTTTACACCCACATATGGGGTATCAGCGTACTCAGTACAAATTGCACAATAACTTTTAGGGTCCTGGTACCCTTGGAAAAATAAAAATTGAGGGAGAAAAGATAATTTTTGTGGAAAAAATATGATTTTTTAATTGCACGGCTGTACGTTATAAACTTCTGTGAAGCCCTTGTGGGTTCAAAGTCCTCACCACATATCTAGATAAGTTCCTTGGGGGGTCTAGTTTCCAAAATGGGGTCACTTGTGGGGGGTTTCCACTGTTTAGGTACATCAGGGGCTCTCCAAACGTGACATGGCGTCCGATCTGAATTCCAGCCAATTTTGCATTGAAAAAGTCAAACGGCGCTCCTTCCATTCTGAGGTCTGCCATGTGACGAAACAGTAGTTCCCCACACATATAAGGTATCAGCGTACTCCGGAGAAATTGCACAATAGCTTTTGCAGTCCAATTTCTCCTGTTACCCTTGGTAAAATAAAAAAAATTGGACCTGAATTAATTTTTTTGTGAAAAAAAGTTAAATGTTCATTTTTTTTAAACATTCAAAAAATTCCTGTGAGGCACCTGAAGGGTTAATAAACTTCTTGAATGTGGTTTTGAACACCTTGAGGGGTGCAGTTTTTAGAATGGTGTCACTTTTGGGCATTTTCTATCATATAGACCCCTCAAAGTGACTTCAAATGTGATGTGGTCCCTAAAAAAAAAATGGTGTTGCAAAAATGAGAAATCGCTGGTCAACTTTTAACCCTTATAACTTCCTAACATAAAAAAATTTTGGTTCCAAAATTGTGCTGATGTAAAGTAAACATATGTGAAATGTTACTTATTAAGTTTTTTGTGTGCCATATCTCTGTGATTTAAGGGCATAAAAATTCAAATTTGGAAAATTGCAAAATTTTCACAATTTTCGCCAAATTTCCATTTTTTTCACAAATAAACGCAAGTTATTTGAATGAAATTTTACCACTAACATGAAGTACAATATGTCACTAGAAAACAATGTCAGAACCAGTGGGATCCATGGAAGTGTTTCAGAGTTATTACCTCATAAAAGGACAATGGTCAGAATTGTAAAAATTGGCCCGGTCATGAACGTGCAAACCACCCTTGGGGGTAAAGGGGTTAAAGGGATTGAAAGAAAAAAAAAACAACAAGTAAGAAGAATTAGTAATGTAATTAAGTAATAAGATGAAGTAAGTCGTAATATGCTGAAGAAAAAAAATCACTCATATTACTCAGCTTCTATAAGGATGTAAGCTCTCAAATGGACCAAGGAGAATCATTGGATGTCATTTATCTCGACTTCTCTAAAGCATTTGACACTGACCCACATAAAAGATTGATAAGTAAGATGAGAAAGCTTGGGCTAGGGGAAAATGTGTGTAGATGGGTAGGTAGCTGGCTTAGTGATAGAAAACAAAGAGTGGTTATTAATGGGGCATACTCAGATTGGGCCAGGGTTACTAGTGGGGTACCACAGGGTTCTGTTTCGGGCCCCCTACTATTTAATATATTTATTAATGATCTAGTGGATGGTTTACACAGTAAAATATCAGTCTTTGCAGATGATACAAAACTATGTAAGGTAGTTAACACAAAGGAGGACAGTTTGCAACTACAGACAGATTTGAGTAAATTGGAGAACTGGGCTGAAAAATGGCAAATGAGGTTTAACACAGATAAGTGTAAGGTTATGCACATGGGAAGGAGAAACAGATGCTACAATTACTTACTAAATGGGAAACTGCTGAGGAAATCAGACATGGAAAAAGACTTAGGCATCTTAGTCAATAAGAAGCTAAATTGGAGTGCCCAGTGTCAGGCAGCTGCCACCAAAGGAAATAGGGCCATGGGATGCATTAGAAGAGGTTTGGGGACACGAGATGAAAACATAATTCTCCCTCTGTACAAATCACTCGTCAGACCACACTTGGAGTATTGTGTGCAATTGCTCAGTTTTGCTCAAGAAAGGCATTACGGAACTTGAAAGGGTTCAAAGGCGGGCTACTAAAATGATAAATGGATTTGGTTCACTACAATACCCAGAAAGGTTATCAAAATTAGGTCTATTTACTCTAAAAAAGAGAAGACTTAGGGGAGACCTAATATACATGTACAAGTATATCAGAGGGCAATACAGAGATCTCTCCAATGAACTGTTTGTACCAAGGACTGTGACAAGAACAAGGGGGCATTCTCTTCGTTTGGAGGAAAGACAATTTCTGCACCAGCATAGAAGAGGGTTCTTCACAGTAAGAGCAGTGAGGCTCTGGAATTCTCTTCCTGAGGAAGTGGTGATGGCCAACTCACAGAATGAATTTAAGAAAGGAATGGATGCTTTTCTTGTGAGTAACAGTATAGAAGGATACGAATAACAGAATATTATAGGTAGATGGTTGACCCAGCTTAGGGGAAGGAATTTTTTTCCCTATGGAGAAAATTGGCTTCTACTCTGTGGGTTTTTTGTCTTCCCCAGGATCAACAATGCAGAACAGCTGCACTAAAAATAGGCTGAACTAGATGGACATAAGGTCTTCCTTCAGCCTTCAAAACTATGTTACTATGTTACTACAAAAAAAGTTAAAAAATATGGATCTTGGAATATGTTATTTTGTCTATAAAAAATAGGTTAATTGGGTAAAAATAGTAAAAAAAACTATGCAGGGCTGGTATTCTTGGACACAGAATGACCCAAAGAATAAAAAGAAATTATTAAATTTACTGAATGATGAATATTGAAAGAAATAAAAAAAATAATAAAGTTAAAGGGCTCTCCAGAGACTTAATTGGTGCAACATATGCAGACACACAAGGGCCCAGGAGGTTAGGGAGCCCATTTCCCCCTCCAAAGTAGGTGGAATTTTGCATTATCAGGAGCTATTGGACTGCAAAGGGCCCATATACTCTTCCTACATGGGATCCTCTTCTGTCTGTGTCCGCCAGTGACGCATATGATATTGATAAAAATAGAAAAGTTGTATATCGACTGATTGACTGTTGAAAAATGCCAGACGGACCTCTGGGTGTAGATATAGCAGCAAAATGGAAAAATTCAGCATCTACAGGAAGTGAAGTAAGTAAATTCAAACATTAATTTATTAGCAACATAGTTAAGAAAGTGAAAAATGAAAAAATCAAAACATAGAAAAAGAATAAAAGGACAAGGATCTACGCTGTTCGAGCATAACCACTCTAAGGCTACTTTCACACATCAGGTTTTTTCCGACAGGCAGGATACGGCTATTTTTTAAAAAAAAACGGATCCGGAGTAAATTTTGGAGAACTAAAGAAACGGATCCGTTTTTCCACCGGATCCGTCTAGCAGGCTTATATCTGTTTCCTGGGGGCTGGCCAATTGGATCTGAGCTTTTTCTGGATCCGGCGCAATCCGGCGCCCATAGGATTCCATTATGGCAAAAAAACGGAAGCGCCAGATCCGGCGCTGTCCGGTTTGTCGCCGCAGACAAAAAACGTTACTAGAGACGTTTTTTCCAGCCGCCGGAATGAAACACTTAGCCGGATCTGGCGAAAACCTGAAGAAACGGAAGGCCATGCGACACGATCAGGCGCTAGTACAAGTCAATGAGAGAAAACTGGATCAGGAGGCAGCTTTCGCCGGATCCGTTTTTTTAACAAATAGCCGGATCCTGCCTGTCGGAAAAAACCTGATGTGTGAGAGTAGCCTTAGTTCTGACTAGTCCTGTCCTTGACTAAGACCCTTTCCTTTTATTCTCTTTCTATGTTTAAATTTTTAATTTCTCCCTTTTTTGAACTGTGTTGCTAATAAAATAATGTTTTATTATACTTACCTGATTTCCTGCGGAGGCTGGATTTGTCCGTTTTGCTGCTATATGATATTGAAGATTACTGATCCATTGGATAGGTCATCAATATCAGGCTAGCCAGGGTCTGATGAATACCATTCCTCACTCTTCTGATGGCCGGGTATAAACACTAAATGGAGCTGCTGGATACATGTGATCAGCTCCATTCAGTGTTTACTTCTATTTTCCACCAGAGCTGAGAGGGTGACGGACCCTATTCCAAGAATATATTGTCAATATTATATTCTGAGAGAATCCTCTTAATAATTGAGTTGTTGGTAGACCAAAATGGCACCAATAAAAAAATGTTTCTCTTGTTGACTAAAAGTAAAAAGTTTTGGAATAGAACAAAGAGAAAAAAAATTCTTCAGTCAGCCTGTGTCTGTTGTGTCACCATCTACCACAAGATGGCACCATATGCACAGTTTCACATGTTCAACTTTATTTCTATGCTGTGTACTCTATTTTGCAAATTTTTCGTGAGGAAGTCTATATATAACTATATATGCCTGGAATATGTGATGGAGAAACCTGAGTGGTATCTAATGCCTTGTGATACAGCTTTGGCAAAAATTAAGAGACCACTGCACAGTTTTATAAAAATCAGCTTTTCCACATGTCTGACAACCATTCCATTCCAGAGTACACCTCATTCTTCTTAATGTGCTTCTGATTAGGTGATCACCTGAACCAAATCTTATTTAACTAAGGAAAGTATAAAAAACCCTGCTGTGGTGTTCACAATCCTCTTGCAATAGGACAAGCTAGATGGCAAAACAAGTGCTAGTAATATTCCAAAAGTAATAGGAATGAAAAAAATAACTTATCTATGCCAAAGAAGTTCAAAAGAAAAGTCTTGAGTGAGGAAAAGAAGGGCTCAATTCTGGCTTTACTAGCAGAGGGATACAGTGAGCGTCATGTTGCCTCCATCTTTAAAATTTCTAAGATGGTAGTCCATTATAACAAGGTGGAGCAGCAGAAATTGGGGACAACAAAGCTACAGGCAGGCAGAGGGCAAAAATGATTCTACACTGACCGGGATGACCGTCATCTTATTTGAAAGTCACTCAGCAACCGCAGGATGACATCAAGTGACCTACAAAAGGAATGACAAATGGCAGCTGGGGTGAAGAACAGCTCGTAACAGGCTCCTAGAGGCAGGGCTCAAGTAATGTAAAGCTAGACAAAAAGCCTTTCACCAAAGAAAAGCAAAGGAGAGCCAAGCTGAAGTTTGTCAAAGACCATAAGGATTGGACCATAGAGGACTGGAGTAAGGTAATCTTCACTGATGAGACTAATTTTCAGCTTTGCCCAACACCTGGTCATCTAATGGTTAGACGGAAACCTGGAGAGGCATACAAGGCACAGTGTCTTGCACCCACTATGAAATTTGGTTGAGGATCGGTGATGACCTGGGGATGCTTCAGCAAGGCTGGAATTGGGCAGGTTAATCTTTGCGAAGGACGTATGAATCAAGCTGCATACAAGGTTATCCTGGAAAAACAGTTGATTCTTTCTGCTCAGGCAATGTTCTCCAACTCTGAGGACTGTTTTTCCAGCAATGTGCCATGCCACACAGCTAGGTCAATCAATGTGTGGATGAAGGACCACCACATCAAATCCCTGTCATGGCCAGCCCAATATCCAGACCTGAACCCCATTGAAAACCACAGGAATGTAATCAAGAGGAAGATGGATAGTTGCAAGCCATCAAACAAAGAAGAACTGCTTAAAGTTTTTTTACCAGGAGTGGCATAAGGTCACCCTAAAGCAATGTGAAAGACTGGTGGAAACCATGCCAAGACGCATGAAAGCTGTGATTAAAAATCATGGTTATTCCACAAAATATTGATTTTTGAACTCTTCCTGAGTTAAAACATTAGTATTGTCATTTATAAATGATTATGAACTTGTTTTCTTAGCATTATTTGAGGTCTGCAAGCACTGCTTTTTTTTAATTATTTTGACCATTTCCCATTTTCTGAAAATAAATACAAAATTATTGCTGGGAAATTTGAAGTAGTTTATAGAATAAAAGAACAATTTACATTTTACTCAAAAATATACCTATAAAGAGAAAAATCAGACAAACTGAAAATTCTGCAGTGGTCTCTTAATTTTTGCCAGAGCTTTATTCTAAAGATCAGGAAAAGCACAACAGTATGTGAGCTGTGACTTATGATTTTTTCCCCACAAGTCTGGCATTAAAGAAGTACCTTGTTACAGACAAGTAAAGCATTGTAATGAAGTGTTCAAATATATCTTGGGTATCAGTACTTCATGGTTTTCCAGATCTATCACTGTCATTAATTGCAATATTCTGGTTTATGTCCAGTGTGAATAGGTGGCAATTGCTTTCACACAATGGTGCAGATCATTCCAGCCACCACCTTTATGGTGCATTCAGAGCAGTGATAGAATTTATACAAGTGGTTTCATGCTTGTCAACAGGCCTGTTTGCATAAGCTGAATACTAATGAGTGGGACAGAACAATCTCTACTACTGTATGATCGTTCTGTCCTCATACAGTATCATTCATATCGGTATATTGGCAGCACATCCTCTGTATACATGTGCTGCAAATAGCAATGATTTTTTAGCTGCTGGCATAAACAATATCTGATTACCTTATGACTAAGCATCAGAGCCGCCATCAGGACATTACTGTCCTTACTGCTGTATGGGGCCCAGTGAACAGCAGTACACAGAGGGGCCCGCAGGTTCGAAGCCCCGCTTATGTGCTTCTGTCCATCGGGCCCCATCGCTGTGGCGTACACGTCGGCGGTGGGGTCCGGGAGCTTTCTCAGAGCTGTACACGGCTGTTTTACCTTGACGGCTGCGCAGCTCCCGCTCCCTCCGTCTTCTGTGTACTTCCTGTCAGGTGATGGCGTGTACGCGATGATGTCATCGTGTACGCGCCTCCCGACATGTACCGGACGCTGGAGGCAGAACCCCTCTGCTGGGGAGCGACTGTGAGGTAAATATACAAAACGTTTTTGTTTTCTGCATAAATGGAATTAAATGGGTGAGGGGGGAGGAGGCACTGCAAATGATGACATGGAGGGAAGGAGTAAGGGGGACTGCACATGATGATGTGGGGAATGGGTTTAAAGGGAACTGCACATGATGAAGTGGGGGGTGTCAAAAGGAATCACAAATGATGACATGGGGGAATGAGTAAGGGGGACTGCACATGATGATGTGGGGAGGGGGTTTAAAGGGGACTGCACATGATGAAGTGTGGGAGTAGGAGGACTGCAAATGATGAAGTGGGGAGATGAGGGGGACTGCAAATGATAAAGTGGAGGCGAAAGGGGATCGAACATGATATAGTGGGGGAAGGGGACTGCACATGATGAAAGGGGGGAAGGGGGACTGCACATGATGAATTGAGGGGAGGGGACGGGAGACAGCAAATGATGAATTGAGAGTGAGGGACGGGGGACTTGCAATTGAATTGAAGGTTGGTGGTAGGGAGAGCAAATGATAATCTGGGGAGAGAGCAAATAATGAATTTTGAGGGTGGGGGAGTAAATGATGTATTAAATGTGGGGGGAGAGCTGTTGATAATGAATAGAGGGTGGGAGAATGAAGACATGACAATGAATTGGGGCGGAAGAGGTATATAAATACAATGAGTCTGGGGAGCAGGAGGTACATAGATTGGGGAAAGTACAGGGGCTAATTAATTTATATATTTATTATGTGGGGAAAGTGGCTATGTATAGCTAGAAGGGGCTCAGTGGCTTATTATAATTTATATTTGGAATGGTGGGTTGCATAATAACGAACTATGTATTAATGGTGGGTGAAAATCTGTATTCAGATGTGTAGTGTAGAAGAAAGGGAAAAAGTGGGGAATGTGCTCTGGCTGCGGTGCTCTAGGTAACTATGTGTTATTTTTTGCAGAGGCGAGTCCTGGCTGGAAGAAGTGATGGCGGTCTGCGCTGCATGAAAAAGAAAAGCAAAGATGACGGACTTCAGCTAGAAACTTAACTGGTGAGTCAGTGTGTTACCTGTACACTGACACTATACACTGTGTACAGAGCTCCTTTGTATAATGTCACCAGTGATCACTATATTATCTGCACACTGACACTGTATACAGAGGTCCTGTGTATAATGTTACTGGTGATTGTTGTATTATCTGTACACTATATACAGAGCTCCTGTGTATAATGTCACCAGTGATCCCTGTATTACCTGTACACTGACACTATATGCAGAGCTCCTGTGTATAATGTTGCCGGTGATCACTGTATTACTTGTACACTGACACTATATACTGTACAGAGATTCTGTGTATAATGTCACTGATGATCACTATATTACCTTACACTGACACTATATTCAGAGCTTCTGTGTGTAATGTCACTGCTGATCCCTGTATTACCTGTAAATTATACACTATATACAGAGCTCCAGTGTATAATGTCACTGCTGATCCCTGTATTACCTGTAAACTATACACTATATACAGAGATCCTGTGTATATGGTCACTGCTGATCCCTGTATTACCTGTAAACTATACACTATACACAGAGCTCCTGTGTATAATGTCACTGGCGATCACTGTATTACCTGTACACTGACACTATATGCAGAGCTCCTATGTATAATGTCACCGGTGATCACTGAAACTGTATACTATGTACAGAACTTCTGTGTATAATTTCACTGGTGATCACTGTATTACCTGTACACTGACACTATATACAGAGCTTCTGTGTATAATGTCACCAGTGATCACTATATTACCTGTACACTGACACTGTATAAAATGTACAGAGCTCCTGTGCATAATGTCACTGGTGATCACTGTATTACCTGTAGACTGACAGTAATTACAGAGTTCCTGTGTATAATGCCACTTAATATTGTGTTTTGTTTTATTAATGATAAGTATTGTAGTATTCAGTCACTATGTAGTGGTAATATGTGGTCCGGCCATGCTGTGGCTGTATTTGTTCCTTGTACAGTATGTGGTATTATTTGGTGACTATGTGGTGGTAATATGTGGTCTAGTCATGGTGTGATGGTATTTGTCCCTTGTATGTTGTATTAATGGTCATTTAAAAAAAATGTATGTAACTCATTCCCTTAAAGAAAAATACATAAAAATGTATTTATATTTAATAGGTTAGAGTAGAGTAGGGCCAGCCAAAAGAGTCTACCGTGTCGTGGTAGCGGCTTAAAAATTCTTTTGGCCAGAACAAAAGCTGCTGGTTATGAATGTGATCTGGTGTTTGATGGGAACTGTTAATATCTGATTGATGAGGACGTGGTGAAGTTGAGTTTTTCTAAGAGTGGACGATGGGACTGTGGAAGGTTAAAAGGGTGGAGGTGGAGCTGGGGTGGAGCCTGGATGGAGTCTCGAGGGGGCGCAAAAATTTTGCCAGTATGGGGCCCAGCATCTTTAACATGTGCTAATAATCGGGAACGAGCAATTTCTACGAATGCCTACTCATCTACACGTACCATTAATCTTAGTAAATGCCTGCCATTGGGGAGATCCTCTCTGAAAAACTTCCTTCTGTAGATTGATCCTGCTACGATCAACAACAGAAAGTAAAGTGTACAATGACCATAACCATCGTTAGCATCCCGCCAACTTCTAGAATACAAATCACATTCCTCTCCTGCCCCTCCCTAGCTATACCTTTGAATTACTTTTCCTATCAGCAGAATATTTGGGGGACAGCTTGCCTCCTTATAGACAACACAGTGTTTGCTGATCCCACTAAATTTGGTACATCCTGCTAAGAGAGGGAAATCTGTCAAAAGGTTTCTTTGCCTTATCTGAGAGCAGCATGATGTAGAGACAGAGACCCTGATTCCAATGATGTGTCATTTACTGGGCTGATTGCTGTAGATAGGAGCAAAGAGTGCCTTCTTTAAAACCTAATATGATGAAGAGTTATTGAGTATCATAGTGCAATAATATCTACAGAATTAAAAATGTAACAATTTTATGGGCCACTTACATTTCATTCTCCGTACAATGAACCTTTTCTGGGAGAATCCTCTCTTTGATCCACCTCCTATTAGTATCCCTTATTGCACAGGTGCTCTTCAAAAACAGGCCACCCATTAGATCCATCGTGGTCTTCATCTTGAGCTCTGGATCCAAAATATCTGCTAGAGACTTGTCCTTGCTTGCAATCTCTTTGGCCAACTCCAGATATTTAACATCTTCAGGATTCATCATGCTTGGGCTGGCCTGACTTAAGTTGGTTTCATAAGTAGAAAATTTGTGGTCAGAAATGTCAAGTGCTTTGCAGGCAGTTGTCTCATCCTGAGTGGGAGGGAACTGTAAGGAACTGTGGCTTGACTCCAAGGAACTTCTTTTAAACTGAGGTATTTCAGTCTGAGCAGGTTCAAAATTGTTCACAGGTAAATTGGAAGTTTGTGGCTTCGCAGTTCTGTTTTCCTTGTCTGAACCTTCTATGTGGATAGGATACCTGTAATGAGAAGAAAAAATAGGTACACAAAGCTGGGTGACATTTTATATAATGTGACATCCTTTTAGGCTAGGGTCTCACAAATATATTTTCTTTCATCTGAGAGAATCTGGCAGATTATGTTAATTATTATCTGATCAAACTCTGATCAAGTTTCAGGTTACATCCAGGGCTTAGCTACAGCATTATAGAATGGTCAAATGGTCAACTAAGTAGGCCTCATAAATCCAATAATGAAATGTTAACGTTATAGCATTGTGCTATTGTGAATTATTTCCAGTCCATACCTTTCTTTTAGGTTCTTCTTGATGGGGGCTGGAGAAACATGTGTCTTTTCTTGTCTTTCCTTCAGAAGAGCATCTTCCAAGGAAGGTGGTGGGAAAGGAGGTGGAGATGGAGGAACAAATGCTTCTAACACTTGTTGCTTGACAAAAACTTCATCATCATCATCATCATCATCTGGTGCAACTACAGGAGAAGATGACTGTAGACAAGACTCAGATATACGGAGAGATACTTTTCCATGGTGGGAAGGAGTCTCTGGTTCTGATGAACTCGTACTCCACATCGTATTATTGTTTGGCAAAACAACAGAAGGACTTATTTCAGTTACAGAGCAGGAATTGTTGACAAGAGGTAAGTTTCTTCCTTTACCTGAATCCATGCAATTCATTTTCAGAAGTGGAGGACTCTGTGGTGGAGAAGACTTTGTTTTTAATTTCTCATCGTTATTTACAAAATTATTGGAATATGAACCTAAATCCAAACGAGCTTTATTCTTATCTTTTTCTGGCAACATGTCCTTATTTTTAGGAGCACATAATTTACCTTCAGTAATACCAAAGTCTTTTGAATTATGACTGGAAGAAACTTCTTCAATTTTGGATGAATTTGAAATAGTGGAAGAAGCTACCGTGTTCAGCCTTCCACTATGGATGTAATTGTGCAATCCAGAGGTTGGAGTGAGACTTTGGGCTCTGATGTGTCTTTGAATTCCCATTTGTATAGTGCAAGTTGAAGGTTGATTCTGTTTCTCTCCTCCCGAGCTAGCATGGTGAGCGGTGAAGGAACTAAATGCTGGATCATGCGCCTTTTCAGGTGCATCTTCACTTTTGGCTTTCAAGGACCTAAAAATAAATTAAGATATCTATTAATTTCACTGGTCTCATCTACATATGCATGTAAAGGATTATATTTATGTTTAATGCTAGTAGCCATCAATACTACACTAAATCAAGGCCATACATAATTCAGACATTGAAGAAGATGCAGGCGCAGCATACTTTTGCACAAAAATTTGCTTAGAGACTTTTTATAGCATGCCAACAAGGTTGTGGAAAACCTATTTACATCAACCCCTTAGTGACAGAGCCAATTTTGTCCTTAATGACCTAGCCAATTTTTACAATTCTGACCACTGTCACTTTATGAGGTTATAGCTCTAGAACGCTTCAACATATCCCACTGATTCTGAGAACATTTTTTGCCTGACATATTGTATGTCATGTTAGTGTAAAAATGTATTTGATATAATTTGAGTTTATTTATAAAAAAATGGAAATTTGGCAAAAATTTTGCAATTTTCAAAATTTTAATTTTTGTACCCTTAAATCAGAGAGTGGTGTCACACAAAATAGTTAATAAATAACATTTCCCACATGTCAACTTTACATCAGCACAATTTTGGAAACATAATTTTTTTTTGTTAGGACGTTATAAGGGTTAAAACTTGACCAGCGATGTCTCATTTTTCCAACAAAATTTACAGGGACCACCTCACATTTGAAGTGAGTTTGAGGAGTCATTATAACAGAAAATACTCAAAAGTGACACTATTCTAAAAACTGCACCCCTCAAGGTGCGCAAAACTACATTCAAGAAGTTTATTAACCCTTCAGGTGCATCACGAGAACTAAAGCAATGAGGAAGGATAAAATGAACATTTTTCACAAAATATTTACTTTGGAACCAATTTTTTTATTTTCACAAGGGTATCAGGAGAAAATGGACTATAAAATTTGTTGTGCAATTTCTCCTGAGAATGCCAATACCCCGTATGTGGGGGAAAGCCACTGTTTGGGCGCATGGCAGGGCTCAGAAGGGAGGGAGCGCCGTTTGACTTTTTGAATGCAAAATTGGCTGTAATCAATGGTGGCGCCATGTCACGTTTGGAGACCCCCTGATGTACCTAAACAATTGAACCCCCAATTCTAACTCCAACCCTAAACCCAACACACCCGTAACCCTAATCTCCACCTCTAACCATAACCCTAACCACAAACCTAACCCTATCACACCCCTAACCCTAATCCCAACCCTAACTGTAATCTCAACCATAGCCACAACACTAACCCTAGACCAACCCTAACTTTAGCCCAACCCTAACTTTTGCCCAACCCTAACCCTAGCCCCCACCCTAACTTTAGCAAAACCCTAACTTTAGCCCAACCATAATCGTAGCCCCAACCCTAACCCTAGACCAACCCTAACCTTAGCCCAACCCTAACTTTAGTCCAACTGTAACTTTAGTCCAACCCTAACCGGAAATCTCAAGTAATGAGCATACTTGCTCATCACTTATCACTATATGGTGGTAACGTGTGCTCTGGTCTGGTGATGTGGCGGTATTTGTTCCTTGTATGAGGTATTGCTTGGTCACTATGTGGTGGTAATATGTGGTCTGGTCCTGGTGTGATGATATTTGTCCCTTGTATGTGGTATTATTGGTCATTTTAAAAAATGCATATGACACATTCCCTTAAAAGAAAAATAAATAAAAATATACCTAAAAATTAGTATTGAGAATTTCAAGAAATGTTTAATAGGTTACAGTAGAGTAGGGCCCTGACAAAAGAGTCTACCTTGTTGTGGAGGTAGGCTTATGTAATATTTTGGCCAAAACAAAAGCTGATGGCTATGTATGTGATATGGTGCTCATTGTGAACTGCTATTGTGTGATTAGCGAGGACGTGGTGGAGTTTTTCCAAGAGTAGGCGGTGGGACTGTGGAAGGTTTGAGAGGTGGAGGCGGAGCATGCGTGGAGCCTGGGCGGGGTCTTAAGGGGGCCTGAAAATGTTGCCAGTATGTGGACCTGAAATTCCTGGTGGACACCCTGGTTGTTTTGCTGCAAAAGCTAGGTTGTTGTCTTGGAGTTTTCATGAGATTTAGCTCATGCACAGATGTCTTGATATTTTCCTTTAGAATTTGCTTATAAAATTCAGACTTCATTGTTTCATCATTGATGGCAAGTCTTCCTGGCCCAGATGCAACAAAACTGGCCTAAACCGTGATGGTACCTTCACATTGTTTCACAAACGATATGAGGTTTCTATGCTGAAATGCAGTGTTTTTCTTTCTTCCATCATAATTCTTCTCATGTAGTCCAAAAACTTATGTTTTGGTCTCATCCAGCTACAGAACATTGTTCCAATAGCCTTCTGGCTTGCTCAGGTGATCTTTAATCTTTAGCAAACTGCAGATAGGCAGCAATGTTCTATTTGGAGAGCAGTGGCTTTCTCTCTGCAATCCTGTCATGCACATCAATGTTGTTTAGTGTCCTCCTGAGGTGGACTCATGAGTATTAACATTAGCTAATGTCAGAGAGGCCTTCAGTTGCATAGAGGTTACCATGGGATCCTTTGTGACCTTGGCAGACTGTTCTTGTGATCTTTGTTGAACAACCACTCCTGCGCCGAATAATTATGGTCTTGAATTCCTTTTTGTGCACAATCTGTTTCACTGTGCATTGGTGGATTCCAACTGCTTTAGAGCTGATTTTGTAACCTTTTCCAACTTGATGAGCATCAACACTTGATCTGAAGCCCTCAGTAGTCTCCTTTGTTCATGCCATGACACACTTCCACTAACGTTTTGTAAAGATCAGACTTTGACAGATACCTGTTTTTTAAAGGGAATTTGTTACCACAATCACCCCCACCCCCAAAAGAAAAAAATGTTTATATGGTCATGCTGCTCCCTGAAATATAATGCCACTCACACCTTTACTTATGCAATCCATTGCTCGTTGACTGAAAAATTGCTGTTTTAATTATTATACAAATAAAGCTTAACTGCTCTAGAAGTGTGAAAGCACTTCCCAAACCTCTGCCTCCTTGGCTTCATTCCCTTCCCAGCCTTACCGTATTGGTCTTGACTGTAATCAAGCCAGTGAGATAGTGAGTAAGGTACTGTATGTAACTAGTTTGTTCCAAGTTTATATAACAAGATGGCATGTATTCCGTATTAAGATATCCTTGGAAGAATGTTAGCACTTTTTACAATATAATCAAGCAAAACATTGGAATACTGTTGATGAATTACGCTTTGTGTTAAACTGCAATTCTGTACTACCAGCAGTATAGAATTGACAACTTACCGGAATCCTGATGTATATGATATGTTCTTGGCAAACACTTCTTGTTTCATGCTAAAATCCTGAAAAAAATAAACATTAATTAATGAATTCTGTAGTAATTAATGATGTGATGCCACAATCAGGGAAACATTGAACTTATAAATAAAATATGGATTTTTAAGCTTTATCCCATTACAGAATTTAATCACTGTAACTGACACAACAAATTTAAAAGGTCAGGATATAGAAATGGAAAAAAGTATACATGCACTTGTTATATTCTTATCATTCATGACTATTAGCTCATGTTAACAGGATACTCAGTTTATTATTATTTTTCATACATTACTATTTTTGCTAGGGGGCTCCTATGAGGAGACAATTTTGACCCAGCAAACAATAAGAAGTTTATGGACTGGTGTAAGAACTGACAAATATATAAATTGGTAATGCTGACTACTGTATGTGCTTCATGGACAACAAGATAGCTACTGTAACTGGCAGACTATGTGAATCAATGAATAAATTATACTATATTGATCCTCAGGCTATGTTCACACTACCAGTATTTGGTCATTATTTTACATCAGTATTTGCAAGCCAAAGCCAGAAGTGGAATAATCAGAGGAAAAGTATAATAGAAACAAGTCACCACTTCTGTATTTTTGACTTACAAATACTGATGCAAAATATGAAATGTGTGAACATGGCCTAATTCGGAGTATCTTTAGGTGCTGTTCACACACTGTGTTTTTGCCACATTTGCCCCATGCATTTTTGCCATGGGAAAAAAAACAGCGTTTTCCAGTTCCAGTACCAGAAAAGTGAATAAGATTTCTGAAATATCATGCACATGCTTCTTATTTTTTTCTTTGCGGATTTGAACCATCAAAGCATTTTTTTAAAAATCTACAGCATGTCAATTCTTTCCGTATTTTTGCTGCATTTTTTACTTATTCAAATAAAATTAGTAAGAAAACACACACAAAAGAATGTCAAATGTGCTTTAAGCAGCATTTTTTTTGCCAGCACTCTTGCTGCATAAAAACCTGCTGCAAATACTCAATCTGTGCACATTCCATTAGTATGGTAGAATGAAATTATGCTGGGAAAAAAAATGAACCAGACGTATCCCAAAATAAGAGAATTTGAAAACAAAAATCTATGCATATGGTAGATTTTCAATTGTCCAATCAAGGCCAATATTGTAGGGCAGAAAAGGAGCTTTTTGGATGCACCATCATGACGGACAGTTCTCTGTATGCTTTCTGTGTAATGCAATTATAAAAAGTGGCGCTTTATCAAATCTATACTCAAAAAAACTATTACTGCCACAGATAGATATTATTAGTTAGTCCCTTAATGGCAATGGTTGTGATGAGAGTTTACTGTTTCAAGAAGCAATTCAACTTGAAAAGGAAAAAAAAAGCAAACCAAGATGATATGAAAATATTCTTCACAGCTCATATGCAGATCTATGCGTCACCATAGTTACAGAAAACAAAGAAAAGTTGGGAAGTGTGATCCTTTAGTCATTTGTTATTAATGTTGTTGCTTATCCACTGAGTAAAAAGGGGGAAGGGACGTATGTCTATTTTTCTTGACTAACACATATACTTGCATGTTTGACTCAGAAGAGAGGATATGCTGATAGACACCTTTGTTCTCTCCTGACACCTCTGGCACTAGCTTATTTTACAAGGGAGCAAAGGATTCAAAAGTCCAAATCAACTAGTAGATCTGTTCCAGTGTGCCACAATTACTTTGGGCACCGTAAGTTAGTACACTATGGACGCACCCTGAGGACAGATAAGTGTGCATTGTGCTTTGCTGCCACTCCTGGCTGATGTATGTATAAGAATCCCCTCACCTACCTATCCCCTCACCATAAGCTACCATAGAAATGTGCACACACTTCCGATAAGCTGGTACAAATCAATTGAGTCCAGTCTAGCCCACAAATTTTTTCAAGAGCTAATATTCCCAGAATCTTTTTCCAGTCCAAGGTGAGGGGGCATCTTTCTTCATATAATTGCCTCCTTAAAGGGAATATGTCACCATTTTGAACTTTTTTAGTTATTAATATGGGCATACAGGTTGTATATAGCTGAAATTAGTCATACCTGTATGCCTCCTGAACGTGGCCTTGTTCAATAAAAATCACCTTTTATAGCTTCGATCTTCCAGGCTATGGGGCCTAGTCTGTTTGGAAGACAAGACTGCCTTAGGTCTTCATTATATAAGATTTTTCCTCCTCTTTTTTTCAGTGTCCCTTTAACATCATGTGCACGGCCGGAAATCTTGTGCCTACACATTCTGCCTGCCGTCGCTTGTCTTAGTGTCCTGGAGATCACTGGGACATGAAGCTATAGTGACTCTCCGGAGCCTGCGTACATCAAAATTGAAGACAGTACCCACAAAAGGGCTGAACAGAGCAGAAGAGAGATGGCAGGCAGAAGGCACAGGTGCGGGATTTCCGGCCGCACACGAGATGTCAAAGAGAAGGGGAGGAGAAATCTTGTATAATGATGACCGGAGGCAATGTTCTTACGGGCAGCCAACGTACCATTGCCTGGAAGATTGAGGCTATAAAACATGATTTTTACTGAACAAGGCATCATCCAGGAGGCATACAGGTATTACTAATTTCAGCTGTATGCAACCTATATGCCCATAGTAATAACTCAAAAAGCTCAGTGTGTTGCTGTAAGGGAGTGAGATATGATGTCTGTCTTGCTTCCCTCCCTCAGATTGTTCCATCTATGTTATTGCGTATACATTGCTAAATTATAATGCTTCGTGATTAATATCTGCAGTATTGCTACGTAGAAATATGTATTATCGCTAATCTTTAATGGTACTGCCACATGTATGTGTTACCATTGTGTAGAAAGTTGCAACATTTGGTCTTGTGTATTGTATTATTACATAGCAATATATACCTGTCTTGTATTTACAGTTAGGGTAAGTCAGTGCATTCTTTTGGGGACATTAGAGGAAGGCACTTTAGTATATAGTTTACATAGTCATGAGTAAGTGTAATTCTGTTGCGGGCCACTAGGTGGGGGCATACTAGTTTGCTCTATAGGTATAGCTGATAGGATGTTCATAGAGGGTTTAGTGTAGGAGGGGCTGCCTGGTAGTAAGCGGGAACCTCATAAGAAGTTAGGTCAGATGGGGCCAGGGTGCCCTAGAGTCCACATGGGCTATAGGACCAGACAACTTGGCAGCCACACAACGTTCAAGTGCTGCAGCCCACGTTACCCATGGCCATTGTGTGACACAGCAGTGGGCCAGTACAGAAACGGAAGGATGTGGCGACTTGTCGCCGGGGCCGATGCTTTTAGGCCAGGAGTCGGCTGGACAGATGAAGTGAAGGAGGCTGGGACTTCGACAAGTTTGGTACAAACGAGCCAGAGGCTTTACCAGAGGCAACCAAACCTGGTGACCGATGATTTCGGGTCTGGGGCGAAACAGGCAGAAGGAATTGTCGTCATGGCGAGGTTAGGCTTGGAAGGAACTGGGGGCAGTCTAGGACAGTTCAGTTCGGGCATGTACTGCACAGAAGTAACAGCCAGGAAGGGAAATATGAGGAAACAAGCAAATGTCACAATGTACCATCTGTGGATGTAACGTGCAAAGTGTTCAGTAAAGAAAGTGTTAAAGTTGACTCAGACTGTGTCTCCATTGCTGGGGGTCGCCTAGAAGAGGGACCGTTTACGCCTGGGAAGTGCCCAGAGGAAGCTGATTCTGGAGATGCAAATACGCAGAAGAAAACAGTACATTTCCTGTAGGGGAAGGATCGGACACGAATATAGCAGTAATTCAGGTCACGACTACAGTCCTGTCCCTCCCTTACATTGCCACTGGAGCCAACCTGAGAATGTCCCTCCTTCAGTGAAGTATTACCTGGAATGTGCTTTCCTAAAACATTTCCTCCAATAGCAAGTGATGTGATCTCCGCTGTGTCCCCCCAGAGAGGTCATTAATCTGCTGATTCACAAGGAGACAAAACCTCTTCTCATACACAAAATACTGAGTTTCTTATGCTGTGACAGCCACTGTGCCTTTAATAAAGACTGTAGCCAGTAATGAATGAACGTGCTCAGATAAGGTGTTATCCCCATGTTCGGGTGCTAATTGAGTGTCTTTGGTGTGCTCGAAAAATATGTTCAAGTCTCCTATTAAGCAGCCGCAACACATGCAGGGATTGCCTAACAAACAGGCCATCCCTGCATGTGTTGCTGCTGTGAAACAGCCATGAGACATGCAGCTGCGGGGACTCGAACATATTTTATGAGCACGTCGAGGAAGATCGGCAAATGGGCATGGTCAGATAACACATCCGAGCACGTTCACTCATCACCAGCTGTAACCTGTTATGTGTTATGTTTGCAAGTTCACATGTGTGTCTGGCTGCTTCTAATAACACTACGGAATGCTCCAACACCTGCAGCCACATCACCTTTATAGGAGCACCCCTGGGGAGATCGATTGCATCTCCATAAGTGCAACCTTTGACTATTGACAATTGTGGACAGGAGGGAAGTGTTTAGTGGTCTAGCAGCCCACTTCAGCTACCATCTGCTGTCAGTGGAACTACATATCCCAGCTGGCTCCTCTGCAACATCTGAGACCTCCCCCATGGCTTGCTACAAAAATATTCAGTTTGTTGCTAGTGGGTTTTGTTCGGCATAGCCCTATTGTGTGTGGCTAGTTTTAGGGTATGTTTCCATGGTCAGTATCCGGCAGCGCCTTGGACGCAGCACATGTCTGGCGGCTTTTGAACGCCGGTGATTCCGCATGTGTTTATTGAACTGTGCGGAATAACCACGTCCTATACATTGTATGGGTGACTTTATCTTGCAGAGACGGAGGGTCTCTGCAAGATAAATAGACATGCTGTGGTTTGGAAAGACGCACCGCATGTCCGGTTACGCAGGGAAGCCGGAGGCATTCCTGCACGCATAATGGAATTGGGATTTCATAAAATCCCTTTCACTATGCTGTAACATCCAGCCGCTGCGGATTGGACGCTGCGGTTGTACGCAGCTCCAACCCGCAGCGTTTACTGACCGTGGAAACATAACCATAGTGTTCTTCAGGAACTAAAGCTGTTAACCATACATATGTAACATGGAAATATGCAGATGTGTCATTGTTACATAAAGCAGGTACATCATTGGTGTCCAAGAGCCTCCCTCCTGCCTAACTCTTTAATCTTGTAATTCAGTAAGTATGTTCCATATTAGGGGATTCCTCGCAATGCTCTAAAGAGCCCCCCGCAGTGCAATGATCTCATCAGAGAAGCGTGCATACCTACATAAATCAAGCAAAAATGCGGTGTGGTTTTACTGTACACTATATCACAGAATCTACTAGTGTTCATATTCTATGTCACTGATTCTAACCAGAACCCCAGATCTGCATATGTTTGCTTTATCCAAATGACGTCTAACTAATCTCATTGACAAACAAAAATGTATAGTAATAATAATAATTGAAAGAACATGTTCAGTATGGACAAAAGTATTGGGACACATACTCATTACAGCTACTGGTGCTTTTAAGACATCCAATTCTAAACCCATAGGCATAATTATGGAGTTGGGTTGGTCACCCCTTTGCAGTTACAATAGATTCCACTCTTCTAGGAAGGCATTCTACAAGATGTTGAAGAGAAAACTGCCAGGGTCAATGCAAAATAGGAAAAAATTGCATTTTTTTATGTCAGAAAACTGCCATTGAGAAAATAATAATTTTTCTCTATAATGCTTTTATTATGTTCAGTTTTTAAAAGGTGTTCAAATAACACAGACAGTCAATAAACAGGAGAGCAAAGCTGATGGAGTGCGCCTATGTCCTTTATGAAAGGTGACGACGAATTGCTTATAGATCAAAAGGATTGGACATGCCTGATTCTTCTACATGAAAAGTACCAGCACTAGATCATGACAAAATTCATGTATATAAACTCAAAAACAAATAACCAAAATACAGAGAACCTGAGTTACCATTTACTATGAAAATAGATATTTATTCATACAAAAGTTCATTACACCAATGGTAAAGCATACAATAAAACATTAATTAATCTGCTAGCAGTACATTGCATGATGTATATACAGTGCCTTGCGAAAGTATTCGGCCCCCTGGAACTTTTCAACCTTTTCCCACATATTATGCTTCAAATATAAAGATACCAAATGTAAATTTTTGGTGAAGAATCAACAACAAGTGGGACACAATTGTGAAGTTGAACGAAATGTATTGGTTATTTTAAATCTTTGTGGAAATTCAAAAACTGAAAAGTGGGGGGTGCAATATTATTCGGCCCCTTTACTTTCAGTGCAGCAAACTCACTCCAGAAGTTCATTGTGGATCTCTGAATGAGCCGGATTTGGATACATAATGATTTCCAAAACTTTAAACATCCCAAGGAGCACTGTGCAAGTGATCATATTGAAATGGAAGGAGTATCATACCAATGCAAATCTACCAAGATCCACAATGAACCTCTGGAGTGAGTTTGCTGCACTGAAAGTAAAGGGGCCGAATAATATTGAACGCCCCACTTTTCAGCTTTTGCATTACCACAAAAATGTAAAATAACCAATAAATTTCATTCAACTTCACAATTGTGTTCCACTTGTTGATTCTTCACCAAAAGTTTACAATTGGTTTCTTTATGTTCGAAGCATGCTATGTGGGAAAAGGTTGAAATGTTCCAGGGGGCTGAATATTTTTGCAAGGCACTGTATAACGAGACAATGGTATCAAAAGAAAGTAACCAGTGAAAATTCCAAACAGCTGACGTATCAGTGTGAAACAACTCGGGTTACAAGACTAACCCTAAAATAATAGAGCTGAATGGATGTGCCCAAATGAAGAAAACACCACTGTAGTATCAGTAATAGACGTATATACAGAGCCCGCTAAATTTAATAGATAGGAGTAAAGGGGTTAATTACCCATAGATACTGTAGTTGCTGCCCGTGCAGTGGCCATGTACCCCGACGCGCGTTTTGCAAGCTGTGTCATCGCTTCCTCAGGGGGCATGTGGAATGCTTTATTGTATGTTTTACCATTGGTGTAGTGAACTTTTGTATGAATAAATATCTATTTTCATAGTATATGGTAACTCAGATTCTCTGTATTTTGGTTATGCCTGATTCTTCTGTTGCCTAACATCATTCGCGAGTGGACAGGTGGGTGGCCCCCATACACATTAGACTGTTTTCGAATCTGTTAAAATTGGCGGCTTAGGCAGACAATTGTCAAACGTGTATAGAGGCTCTAAAATATCTGAAGAGGACAATCCCTTTAAGAAAATGTATTTCATACCATATCTGTCATAGTTAATCACGAGTCAAGGCTCCATAACACAAGTTTCCTCCAAGACTTTAATCTATACAGATAAAGGAAGGCTGATTAAAGCAGTTTTAAAGCAGCAAGGGTACATTTATTACAGCGATCTGATCCGGAATCAGAAAGATTTCAATCTGTTTAGAAATCAAGTTGCTACCAACTACATTAGAAAAAGATTAGGATTTGTAAACTGAGCCAACAAACATCAAAAAAGCCAAGAGGAAGTTTTATTCTTAGTAAATAGCTCTAATTAAAAGCTATTCCAAACTGGCAAGCAATGCAAATGGCCTGGGAAAGAAAAATTGAAGGAGTGCCCCCTACAGGCAGATAGGGGAAATGGTACATGATTCTTTGCAACAAGATAACCCTTATGTACTGTGTACTAGAGATAGAAAGAAAAGTATTCATCTCGGCCTGCTGAAAAAAAAAAAATAATGTCAAGCTCTAATGACACTGTGATGTCTATGATATAGATAACTAGATAGACAGGCCAAGAGAGATGAAATGTGGTCATACAGTACATATTAGATCAATCAACCCACCAAATTCTGTGAGAACCAGGCAACCATTTAATGTGTATGGCAGGAGTCCTGGGAAAGAAGGACCAAGCATGTTGAATTTTAATATGCTTGATACTTTGAACTCAAGAGAGATAAGCCATGTCAGTGGTATATTATCTGCTCCCCACTTGGCTGAGTGTGCATGTGAATGGAGGGAGAGGAGGTGAAATAGCTGTTGGCCAAATGAGCACTTGACTGTAAGCTATTCATGTTGTATGGTCACCTTAAAGGGAATTTGACACAAGGTTTTTGCTACCACATTTGAGAGCAGCATGATATAAAGAAAGAGACCCTGATTCCAGCAATGTATCGCTTTGCTTACTAAGTGCAGCAGCTATGCTACAATCAGAGTTTTTAGATGCATGTAGCAGCACTGAGTGATAATCACCTGCTAATAAAACACTCATTGTATGTACGCAGCCTAGCAAGTGATATATCACCAAAATCAGTATCTCAGCCCCTACCTCATGTTGCCCTCTTATTACATAGCAAAAACCTCTTGACAAATTCCCTTTAAGGTCATCAGCCGATGACCAACCATTAGAGCATTGGATATGGTATGTAGGGCAAGTTAGGCAAAAAGATTGTAACTGGCTAAGAACCTATGGGCCTCATTGTCCCTTGGGCACTGCTTTAGTGGACAGTCTACCCCTAAGTGTTGTCTGCAGTGTATGCAGTGTTGTGTGGAGGTCTATGCAGACTTATTATTGTTTCATAACAATATGTCTGAATAAGTCTAAATGTTGTATGATTTCAGTATTTTAGGAAAATGCTTCGTAACAGATATGAGGACATAACTTAGAACTGACTGTAAAAATTGTAAAAAGCTTCAATAGTTTCTAAAATTAATCATTATGCATTATGTAATTCAAGAAAAGGAAAACAGCTATTAAGTGTTAGAATACCAAAAAAGGTCAGCAAAGCTTCAGTGGAAGGCATTGGGCTTGGGAACAGAATCCTAGTTCTGCTCTGACCTAGTTAAAAGACATTTTTGTCTATTACTCGTGGAGCAGACGCAATTAAGTGACACGGACATTCTAATTCCACATGTTCGGCCGCATTCCCACATACTTCCTAAGCTCCAGCTCACAGAGTGCGTAATCGACAGTGGTACAGTAGAAGCTCTGACAGTATGTTCTGAGATCTACACATCGGAATCGACTATGCCAATAGCTCAGTTATGCATTTAGAAAATTCTTCCTCTTAGATACACTGATAGATATGGATTTACGTACATGTGTATCTACTTTCTATACTAATTAGAGTTTAGCAAAAAGATTCGCTTGACCCGTGTTCAACAACCATGTCAGTAGTCTATGGCTACCAGAGAGCTCTACGCACTTCCTCTTACTTCTCAGAATCACAGGCACCTCTTCTGATTAGTAAGCTTGCTGCAATGTCATCAATGTGTTCATCAAAGGGTGAATTCATTCTGGGCCAACCAATAAGAAGAGGTGCTTGGTATGCTGACAAGTAGGAGGAGTATTGCAGGGCTTTGGTGTGGCAACCATGGAATCCTGATATTGCTGCTTGACAAGGGCGATGCAAATGTTTTTGCCCAACTCTCAACATTAATACATGTGTATATATACGTATGGATGCACAGTGATATACTGTATTAACATTTTATCTTAGAAACACAATGTTACCATCACTATATCACTGTAGGTAACTTCTATTAGGCAATGGTTCACTTCTCATTCAAGGAAAATTCATGGAAATTTGAAGAGGTTAAGTTTACGCTCCTTATTTCCAGTATGCATATGAACTTAGTTATTTGGGTGTTTGTGTTTAAATAGATCTTCCAGGACCATGATATTAATGCCTCATCCTTTGGTTAGATCAGATCAGGTTACCAATATCAGTTGGACACCCAACATCCCCACCCATGGTCGAACATAGACAGAAGAGCCCCTCTATGCAATAACAGTATATGGGCCCTTTGCAATATAGAAGCTGAGAGAGAGAGAGATAAGAGATTTTCCAGCTCTGAAGTTCGTGTTCCCATTGATTTCTATGGGGCTCAGGCTCAGGTTCAAGATCGGGTACAATTTTGGTTACGGAACCGAACCGTGGAATAAAGATAGGTTAAACCAGATGAACATCCATGGGTCCGCTCATCCCTACTCATCTTAATGCACCTCTGTGACATAAGATACTTGCTGCTTTGGAGGTGGAAGTGGCACCATTACCTCATGGGCTCCTGTGCGATCACCTTACCCCCTAATGATCTGCTGTTAGCAGACCCTCCACCGCCGGAAGTACACGGTCTGTGGACAGGAACACCACGGATCTATACACTGTAGAAATTAGGAGCTGAGCTCTAGTACTTGATCATGTCTTCTGCAGAGCTCCGTACACTGTGTCCCAAATAACCCACACCTGCTAAAAGCTGATCAATGGTGGTATCAACTTTTGGGCCCCACAGATCAGCATTCTCTCCCCATGTACAGTATGAAGAGTAGCTCTGTGGTACAATAAATGGAGTATTGTGCAAATTAAAAATATAAAACATCCTGACCATGAGCACATATTGGGACCTGCTCAGGTTCACAATATAAGCCAAATCAGTTCTTGAAGAACCTACATTTCTTGGTCAGCCATTCTTTTAAATGTCCAGCTTTACTACACTTTCACTGCTGTGATAACTGCAAGCTAAAACTATACAACCATCGGCGATTTCCCATATTGTCAACCACTGATCTATGGGGACTAAAGAAAATACAAAGGCTTATCTTGTTGAGACAACCCTTTTAATATATAATTAAGGAGGTACTACAACTTTATGCTTGCGTGTTGCCTAAACCTTAAAATAACATTCACCTCTTTGTTAGATCAGTGATATTGTTGATAGGTGTTAAACTATATTATCTGATACAGTTACAGCAACTCTCTGAATTCTACACCTAAGCTGCTGCACATAAGTAATGCTGGCTCAATACCAATGACTGCGC
This sequence comes from Dendrobates tinctorius, assembly GCF_039654945.1. Taxonomy (NCBI): domain Eukaryota; kingdom Metazoa; phylum Chordata; class Amphibia; order Anura; family Dendrobatidae; genus Dendrobates; species Dendrobates tinctorius. The sequence continues at coordinate 48,121,682 of NW_027361679.1, read as the reverse complement.
AACAGTGAGGGGAACAGGGAAACACATAGTGTGGCAAGGGTGCTGATTTAGAGTGGTTTGAAATGTAAAAGCTTCAAGATACTGTAGTCTAATGTGTTATTACATGCAAACTTTATTATAGGAGAGAGCTGTGTCACTGACATGACATTCTGTAAAGAATGCATGTATAATGGTCCATTGGTTAATTTCTGCATTGTTCAATGATGTTATAATTATAGCATTTCTATCTGAAACTAAGCGCATGGAATATAAATGAGTACAAGGCCTTTAATGAATAAAGAGGGACCTGTATATTGAGGATGGGCAGCACTAGTAAAAGAAACTTTTACGTGATGAATTCTTTCCTCCAGAATGCCATCTATTCAGATATGAAATCTCCAGAGAGACAACAGCACAAAGTGAAGGGGGAGCTTGTCTCGCTGCTTGGGTCAAAGAGTCAGACAGAGCCGTCATCGACAATGAGTGAAGCTGCAATAGGCAGGACTGTACCATGCAAGTTACTGAAGCTCAGACCTAGGAATTATTTTATCGGGTGCAATTTTATACACCGTACTTATAACCACCTTTATATCTCATCTCAACAAGTCCAACACATTATTGTCTCTTTCTTTTAAAAGATCCTGTATCCCTGATCACAGCAGCGTGGATATGAAATTACTGGTATTGAAAGGTAACTTCAATTCTCAGAGAGAGAGACGAGTTTGGGAGTACAAATTTATGACGAACTTTGACACTCTCAGTGCTGGAATGAATGTGTCGCATGGATTTATGTCTTTTTACATCAATTAAGGAATTTCCTTTTAAAACTAGACCCCAATCAGAGGACCATAAAACATCCGGACTCCTTATCTATGAACTGGTCCAATGTTTATATTTATGTTTTTCCCTCTCCCATATTGATAGTTCTGCTTCACGTCACTTGTCTTATCTATTGCATTTTTTCTAGGCTGTATTGTGCATAAATATGTGACTTCAGATTTTGTATTAGTCTAGCCTGATGAAGAGACCTGAGTAGTCTAGAAAGCTTGCAATGTGTTACCATCTTTTCAGTTAGCCATTAAAAGGTATCAACTACTGAGGACTCTCAATCCTGAATAATATTCTTTTAAAAGATACATCTAAGAAATGCAACTCTTCTACCATATTTAGGGAAACTCTAGCAAAAAGACCTTCCCAAGCCAGGAGAAGCATCTTGTATAAATTGGAACAAAAAAAAATAGGGATGATCTAATTCCTTAAGTGAATCTTGTAGGATCTAAAAATTCAAAACTATAATTATTTATCTACCAGCTGAAGAGCCCGGCGCTGCCCGGGCATAGTAACTAACTGGTTAGTTATAGCAAATTATAATTATCCTCCATCCCATAGTCCCGTGCCCGTATACCCATCATACATATCCATGATCCCATATGCCCGTGCCCATATACCCATCATACATACTCTCCATCCCATAGTCCCGTGCCCATATACCCATCATACATATCCGCCATCCCATAGTCCCGTGCCCATATACCCGTCATACATATCCAGGAGTGGAATAAGGGTAGTCAGGGCCCCGGGCTGTTCAGACTCTGTGGGCCCCCCGATCATGTGACGGGGTCGGGAAGTCACTAGTTTTCATGACGCATACGGTGCGTCAAGGGGCGGGAAGGGGTTAAACACTGAGGTAAAAAAACTGCAAATACGCAACGTGTGCACGAGGCCTCACAAATACTGAGGTAAAAAACACCAAATGCTCAGTGCGTCCATGAGGCCTTACAAATACTGAGTGAAAAACTCAACAAATATTCAGCGTATGCACGAGGCCTTATAAACACTGTGGTAAAAACTCACCAAATACTCAGCATGTGCACGAGGCCTTATAAATACTGAGGTAAAACCTCACCAAATACTCAGCATGTGCACAAGGCCTTATAAATACTGAAGTAAAAACTCACCAAATACTCAGCGTGTGCACGAGGCCTTATAAATACTGAGGTAAAAACTCACCAAATACTCAGCCTGTGCACGAGGCCTTACAAATACTGGAAGGCTTCCACCCAACATCTATTCCTGACTCACCTGTACCTAACATCGAAACCAGCTAATAGTCTGCAATCATCTGCTGACCTGGACCCATGACCTGTCAGACAAGTTACTTCACATGAGTCACACAGAGGCTTCTGCTTCATGAACTTCCCCAGATAGAAGAAGCAGCCTCCAATGTGCAGCCTGTGGCCGGATACACAGGAAGAGACGCTCCTCGTCACAGGCTGTGCCCAACATGGCAGCAGAGAGGTTAACACCACAGACAAGTCGCCATCTCCTCACACACTGGACACGACGCTGCATCTGGTGACAAACAAGCGCACAATGCGCAATGTTAGTCATGTCCCAGATGTTCAGCATGTGGAGGACCAAGGGGGGACAAAAAAGACCCCATGATTGGAACAGGAGCATGGGAAAGTGGATGGCGGTCGGAGGGGCAGGGTATATATAGGGATCGGAGTAAGTATAAATATATATATACAGACACATATTACTACATGCGGGCAGCATACACATGCACAATCCTCAGGTTGTATAACTTTCAACTGGTCAAAACATTTCTCTCAGTAGGCCAAGAAAGAAATGTGGCAGGAATAAAGTACACCTCATAGTAACTTATGTGTGAGGCAGAGGCGACAAGACCCACCATCTCGTGCCCACCTTACTAGAGGTGCCCACTGCCCACATATAACAAAGTTGATGGAAACAGATGATAGCCACTATGATAATTGGTTACCGGCCGCCCGACCACACCCATTTCACAACTAGTCACACCCATGTCCATGCCCCAACCACACCCATTTAGCACTGCTGATCACACTGACTGGTACTGAGGGCACAGTGGCTGGCATTATGGGCACAGTGGCTGGTACTGTGGGCACATTGACTGGTACTGAGGAAAAGAAATAAACAACAGAGAGAGAAAAAAGACAAAGAGAGAGAAAAAAAGGAGAGAGAAAGAAAGAACAGAGAGCAAGAAAGAGGGGACAGAAAAAAAGAACAGAGAGAGAAAAAAGAGAAGAAAGAGAGAAAGAACAGAGAGGGAGAGAGAAAGAAAGAGGGGAAAGAAAGAGCAGAGAGAGAAAAAGAAAGAAAGGGGAAAGAAAGAAAGAATAGTGAGGGAGAGAGAATGAAAGAGGGGAAAGAAGGAACAAAGAGAGAAAGAAAGAGAAAGAAAGAGGTGAAAGAAAGAACAAAGAGAGAAAAAAAGAAAGAAATGGGAAAGAAAGAACAAAAAGGGAGAGAGAAACAAAGAGGGGAAAGAAAGAATAGAAAGTGAAAGAAAGAAAGACAAGGAAAGAGGGGAAAGAAAGATTCTATAAAGATACTATACCAGCCCGGCTCACATTGTAGTGCCAACCTGAGCCTCCTGGTGAAGGACATATTATGATCCACTCATGGCCGACATCCCTGAGTCCAATGCAATCCCGCTGTCCGTGCTGTCGGAGGAGGATATGGTGATGATCTGAAGCATTCCCTCAAGTGCCTCCATGGTTCCATAACAATCTCCTCTGGTCAGCTTCCAGCACGTCACTTCCGATGGAATGTCACGTGCGAGTTTTCTAGTGCTCTTCGGGGCTCCGCCGTATACTCCTGTGTCCGCGGGAAAAGTAAGCTCCCGGTCGGGGCAGTGGGGCAGACACTTAAAATCTGGGACGGTTGGGAGGTATGAATGCTCCCCATCATACACCTTGTACACGCATGGCTCCGCACACCTCATTCACACACTGCTCCGCTTTGTATGCCTCGTACACACGGCTTCGCACACACACGGCTCCACTCAGTACACACATGGCTCCAATCCGTAAACCTCGTACACATACGGCTCTGCTCCGTACACCTTATACACACGCGGCTCCGCTCCACACACCTCGTACACACATGCAGCTCCGCTCCGTATACCTCGTACACACACGCGGCTCTGCTCCGTACACCTTGCACACGCACAACTCAGCTCTGTACACACAGGGCTCTGCTCCGTACAACTCGTAAACCTCGTGCGTGTGGCTCCGCTCCATACACCTCTCGCGTGCACGCCTCCGCTCCGTACACCTCGTACACACGCGGCTCCGCTCCGTACACCTCGTACACACACGGCTCCGCTCCACACACCTCTTACACACATAGCTCCACTCCGTACACCTTGCACATTCGCAGCTCCGCTCTGTACACCTCGCACATTCGCGGCTCCGCTCCGTACACCTCGTACACACACGGCTCCGCTCCGTACACCTCGCACATTCGCAGCTCTGCTCCGTACACCTCGCACACACACGCGGCTACATCCATCCTGTAAACCCCTCCTGACCCCACACATACTTCCCTCATCCAGCACCATTACACTGAGTACAGCAGAGTCCCGCATACAGTACATTGATGGCTGTGTGCACAGGACCTGTGATGAGGTCACAGGATGGGAGGAGTCAGAGGTCACATGATCAGGGGCCTCCGACTGAAACCCCTGATCATGTAACCCCTGACTCCTCCCCTCCTGTGACCTCATCACTGGTCCTGTGCGCACAGAGCAGGGATTTATCAGTGAGGGGCTGGCGCTGTGGTGGCCGGTGGGTCTGAGAGGGGGAGGAAAGGGTCAGTACATGGGGGGGTGGCGCTATGGTGGCGGATAATATTGGGGCAATTTTCCCTGGGCTCCTGGGCCCCCCCACACCACTGGGCCCTGGGCTACCTCCCAGATTGACCTCATTATAATCCGCCACTGTACATATCCTCCATCCCATAGTCCAGTGCCCATATACCCATCACACATCCTCACACATTACTCACATTATCTACCAGACTGTTATAAATAATATGTAGCAGTCTACATAAAAATAAACTGAATGAACTATGAACGTGATAAACCACGATGGTAAAAAATGTAATGGATTACATACAGTTGAAATGTACTTATACCTTAGACTATTTATCCTAGGGTACCAACAACCATTCGAATATCAATTTATATGGTAACCAGAACAATATTAATTCCATAAATTTATAAAGCAGTATATACCGTAGATACTAAAAAACATGTGTCTGCATTAAAAAAAAGAAAAAAAGGGTCTTCAACAGGACAATATACATAATTAAAAATTGCACAATATAACTGATATACAATGCATGAATCGCACATACCTGGCTAGTTTTCTCACCAGCAGGAGAGGACTTTGATCTCATATGTAGAGGAGCAGGCTGTGACAATTTCTCAACCAAATCTTCAGCTGATGTTGCTCGGTCAGACTCCTCTCTTGAAATCTCTAGAAATCCTGTTGGTTTCGAAGAGGTCACTTCCCTCGGTCGGTTTGTTAGGATACCTTTGAAATCACTTTTGGATCTGCTTTCAAAATGAAGTCGTTGCTGGACAAAAGAACTGGTACGACTCCTGCTTTCTGGATAATCAATCTCCTTTTCTAAGCTTACTAAATCAAGCAATCCTGTAAGTCCAGGGGGAAGCGTTGATGATATGCGCCCTGTTTTTGATGGATTCTCCCTTGAATCCCTAGGGCGAAATAAGTTTTGTTCCTGAAGTGAATTCATGCTAGATGTAGATGAGACACTTTGATTGTCCATTAAACTCCAAGAAAAATAGGTACTTTGAGACCTTTCTTTTAGGAAACCAGGCTCCTGTGATGAAGGTCTCCGACCAGTTTTACGCTCAATGTAGTCAGCAAGGGCAGTTTGCTGCAGCTGCTTCAGTTCTGGTTTAGACAGGTTAACAGAGGAACATGTTTTGCCATCCCTCTCAAAAATTCTTCGTCTGTCTGCCACTGTTTGTTCCAAGAAGTTGATATTTTGTCCTCTTTTTTGAATGCTCGTAGATGATAACTCATTGTCAGACGCTCCAACTTCATTCATCTTTTCTGGCTCTGAATAGGAACGTTTTTTCTGCTCAGTTGTCAAACGTCTTCTTGCCCCAATTCGAGCTACTTGGTGTGGGACACCTGTTCCTTCTTGACTTTGAGATTCTTGATTCTTCACAAAGTTATCTGTGGGTGTAATACTGTGTCTTTCTTTTGGTGCATGTGGGGACACAGGAGATCTACTGTATACAATCGCTGATGTTGGTCTTTTAACACTTCTCTCTGGCTTCTTGTATTGTGGTGGGCTAATTTCTAAATCTTTCCTCCGGTAAGATGTTGCTTCCAGGACTTTAGACTGTGCATCTTTGATACTGTTCCTATAAGCCCTGTTAAAACCAAAAGTGTCCTGTGAAGCACTCTGCCAGTGGTCTTCTTTATTTGGCATTGTTTGAGAATCAACTGTTCTTTTATCACAGTCTGGCAAAGTTTGAAAAACATATTGCTCATTATTAGTCTCCTGCATTTTCTCTGCTTGAGTCTCTGCTGTTGTTTTCTGAGCATCACCTAATTTTACACTGTAGGCACTTCCGGCTGTTAACTCCTGTGTATCAGGAACTTTATCATTAGCTTGGGAACTTGAAGGATTTTGGGATTCTATTCCGAAGACATTATCTTGTGAATTAAATTTATTCTTTATGTCTTCAATGCTGTTCACAGATGCTCTGTTGCTTGCATCTCTTGGGCATTGTGCAGAATTCTGACCATATATGCTACCAACTGAAGCCTGAGATCTTTGACTTTCATGTTCTCGTTGTTCAATTTTGCTTATTTTTTCCAAAACTGAAGTTCGTTGTTTGCCATCTGTCCAACCATGTATTGAGTTACCATTACTTTGGTTGCTACCTGAATGTAATCTCCTTCTGATATAGTCACCAGAATTCTTTTTAGAAGGTGATGAAGGATCATCAGATTGTTCAAGAGTGGGATAAGACACTGATCTATCAACATCTTCATTGTGTTTTGTAAAGGTTGTGCTCTCTGATTTGCTTTTATAGCTGGTCATATTTGGAGACTGCCTTTCATCCAGTTTAGTATTAAAAGAAGAGCCATTATTGTACAAGTACCCACTGTTTTTTTCTTTATTTGCATCAGCACTGTTATTAGTTCTACATGGTTCCATAGTTGAAGAAGCACCAAACACATCTGACTTATTTTGGTTGTAGCTCCACTCGTTCTGAAATGCAGGCCCAGAATGTCTCCTTTTTTCAGGGTTATTAAGTTCATGTGCATTCTTTCTACAATCAATTTTCAGTAGGTGAGCATTTTTACTAAACTGATTTAATCTTGACGATGACTGTGGAGAAGCAATATGATGCTCAGGACTAACTGAGAAGTGGAGTTTATATTGAGCAAAATCTGTAGGTCCATCTTCTACGTTTTTATCAAATCTTTTGGACTGGTCTGCTGTCAAAGACAAAGAAGAACTGTTATGAGAATTTTGACTACTTTTTACATTACTTTCAGAATGCAAATAAGAAACTCCTTTACCTCCACAAGATAATCCTTCTTTGGCAAGTGCTGGGTAAAGTCTTCCATTATTATTCTTAAGGGGTTGTGGAGCATGTGCAAAATGTGGTTCTGGTGATGGAACAGGATATATTCCGGCAGGAAGCATAGGTTGTCCAGGTTGCGGAATCTGTGAATAAATCTGCTTAGGTTTCATTAGAGGGCTACATTCTGGACTTTTTTCTATCACCGTATGTAGTTGTCCTTCTTCATACATTGGTTTCTGCTGTTGACTTGTGCTGAAAGCCATAGGTGACCCTATTCCTTTGGAATTTGTTCGGAAAGATTTTTGCTGGTCCAAGCTAGACCAAGAGCTTGGTCTTTCATGATGCTTTATAACTGCATAACTGTCCTTCCGAGCAGGTGGCATAGGAGGGCCCTTTTCCGTTATATCACTCTCAGACAAAAATCTATTGTGATTTAATCTACCAACAGGACTGCCACTGCTCCTAGAGCATCCACCAGAAAATCTATTTCGTTGTTTGACAAGTGATGAGTTGACCTCATACTCTTCTGACACTCCACGTTGAGAATCATATACTGTCTTGATATACCGTATATCTGCATGCTTTATTCCATCATGTAAGTTTCCACGAGAAAGCATACTTTCCATTGAGTAAGATCTCTCCTTGCAGAATACAATGGGGTGGTATTCTGGAATACTGGAGTTAGTAGAGAACGAGCTGTAAGCAGAATCTCTTTTGTTGTGCAGATGACTAAGTTGGTCTATGGAGTTAGATGACTTAGCTGGAGAAATATGACTTTGATGGTATGCTGATGCTGTGTGCTCCAGGCTTTCCATGCTACCTCTTGAGCTGTATTGGTCAGGGCTCCGTCTTAAGTATCCATGTTCATAGCTGGAAAGATCACTTGCAGATGAACTGAAGCAAAAAAAAGAACACAGGGAAAAATGTTACTGTTTGCAAGAAACATTCGAAAGAGCTTATAAATAAACTTGAAGATGAAATGTTTAGGTTATGGGAGGAACGGAAGAGAAACCATATTTGGATCTTGCTCTGTTCATTGCCAGCTGTCATTCCTGCATATTAGAAGTAAATGCTTGTGGCTGCTTTGCTCATTCTTCTAATCACGCAGCACTGTTAGTATTACACAGATCTGTGCAGAATCTTTCACATTTCATAAACAACCCGTTTATTGATACCACTCAAACCTATCACACACATTATAAAACTAGAACAAGACAGTAAGAACATGAAAGACTTTAAGTAAAGAATACACTGTATGAGTATGTTTTACTTCTTCTCTTTTTATGGAGTTGAAAGTTTTCCCTGGCAATGTTCCTGGAAACTAGAAGCATTAGAGACATTTATTTGCTATGAGAAATCTAAACAGACAAGACGGAGGCAAGGAAAAAAAACCCCAAAACACTCAGACGTTCAGAGATGACTGTTAAAATGCCCTGCATGGCTCAAAAAGGGGAGGAATAACCTTTTAATTATGGGTGAGTTGAACGATTTCTAGGAAGACAAGGGATTACCGTTTATAATTTCAAAAGAATAGTTTGGGCTCCCATTATATTGTCTTATGCAACAACTGACTTTTTATTTATAATGAAGAACAGAAGGGTAACAATGTTTTGAACTTCTGATTTTCAGGCTACATACAGTTGTGCTCAAAAGTTTACATACCCCGGCAGAATTTTTGCTTTCTTGGCCTTTTTCAGAGAATATGAATGATAACACCAAAACCTTTTTCTCCACTCATGGTTAGTGGTTGGGTGAATCCATTTATTGTCAAACTACTGTGTTTTCTCTTTTTAAATCATAATGAGAACCCAAAACATCCAAATAACCCTGATCAAAAGTTCACATAACCCATTTCGTAATACCGTGTATTGCCCACTCTAACATCAATGAAAGCTTGAAGTCTTTTGTGGTAGCGTGTGAAACAGCAAACGCGATGATGTCAGCGCACCGGAGGCAGAAGCAGGACACCTGGGAACGGGACCGAGATGAGTATGTGGTGTTTTTTTTCACGTGTATGAATATGGGGGTGAACATGGGGATTCTATGGGGGTGAACATGGGGATTCTATGGAAGTAAACATGGGGGTTCTAAGGGGGAGAACATGGGGATTCTATGGGGGTGAACATGGGGATTCTATGGAAGTGAACATGGGGGTTCTAAGGAGGTGAACATGGGGATTCTATGGGGGTGAACATGGGGATTCTATGGGTGTGAAGGACAGCACATGGGGATTCTATGAGGGTGACATACAGCACATGGGGAATCTATGGAAGTGAACATGGGGATTCTATGGAAGTGAACATGGCGATTCTATGGAAGTGCACATGGAGATTCTATGGAAGTGAACATGGAGATTCTATGGAAGTGAACATGGAGATTCTATGGAAGTGAACATGGGGGTTCTATGGAGGTGAACATGCGGATTCTATGGGTGTGAAGGACAGCATATGGGGATTCTATGGGGGTGACGTACAGCACATGGGGATTCTATGGAAGTGAACATGGGGATTCTATGGAAGTGAACATGGAGATTCTATGGAAGTGCACATGGAGATTCTATGGAAGTGAACATGGAGATTCTATGGATGTGAACATGGAGATTCTATGGATGTGAACATGGAGATTCTATGGAAGTGAACATGGGGATTCTATGGGGATTCTATGGAGGTGAACATGGGGATTCTATGGGGGTGAACATGGGGATTCTATGTGGGTGGACATGGGGATTCTATGGAAGTGAACATAAGGATTCTATGGGGGTGAACATGGGGATTCTATGGAAGTGAACATAGGGAATCTATGGGGGTGAACATGAGTATTCTATGGAAGTGAACATGGGGGTTCTATGGGGGGTGAACATAGGGATTCTATGGGGGTGACGTACAGCACATGGGGATTCTATGGAAGTGAACATGGAGATTCTATGGAAGTGAACATGGGGATTCTATGGGGATTCTATGTGGGTGAACATGGGGATTCTATGGGGGCAAACATGGGGATTCTATGTGGGTGTACATGGGGATTCTATGGAAGTGAACACAGGGATTCTATGGAAGTGAACATAGGGATTCTATGGGAGTGAACATGGGGATTCTATGGGAGTAAACATGGGGATTCTATGGAAGTGAACATGGGGATTCTGTGGGGGTGGATATGGGGATTCTATGGAAGTGAACATGGGGATTCTATGGGGGTGAAAATGGGGATTCTATGGAAGTGAACATGGGGATTCTATGGAAGTGAACATAGGGATTCTATGGGGGGGTGAACATGGGGATTCTATGTGGATGGACATGGGGATTCTATGGAAGTGAACATGGGGATTCTATGGGAGTGAACATGGGGATTCTATGGGGGTAAACATGGGGATTCTATGGAAGTGAACATAGGGATTCTATGGGGGTGAACATGGGGATTCTATGGGGTGAACATGGGGATTCTATGGAAGTAAACATGGGGATTCTATGGGGTGAACATGGTGATTCTATGGAAGTGAACATGGGGATTCTATGGAAGTGAACATGGGGATTCTATGGGTGTGAAGGACAGCACATGGGGATTCTATGGGGGTGACGTACAGCACATGGGGATTCTACGGAAGTGAACATGGGGATTCTATGGAAGTGAACATGGGGGTTCTATGGAGGTGAACATGGGGATTCTATGGGGGTGAACATGGGGATTCTGTCGGGTGAACATAGGGATTCTATGGGGGTGAACATGGGGATTCTATGGAAGTGATCATGGGGATTCTGTGGAAGTGAACATGGGGATTCTATGGGGGTGAACATGGGGATTCTATGGGGTGAACATGGGGATTCTATGGGGGTGAACATGGGGATTTTATGGAAGTTAACATGGGGGTTCTATGGAAGTGAACATGGGGATTCTATGGGGGTGAACATGGAGATTCTATGGAAGTGAACATGGGGGTTCTATGGGGGTGAACATGGGGATTCTATGGGTGTGATGGACAGCACCTGGAGATTCTATGGGGTGACGCACAGCACATGGCGAAGCTATGGAGGTGACATGCTGCACATGGGGAGGCTATGGGAAGGCTGTATACTGCCATGCAGTATATGGAAAGGCTGTGTGGGGTTCATGCAGTATATAGGGAGGCCATGTGGGGTTCATGCAATATATGGGGAGGCTCTGTGGGGCTCAGTCAGTATATGGGGAGACTGTGGGGGCCTCTTGCAGTATATGGGAGGTTGTGTGGGGCCTCATGCAGTATGTCGAGAGACTGTAGGGCTCATGCTGTATATAAGAAGGCTGTCTGGGGCTCATGAAGTATATGGGGAGGCTGTGTGGGGCCTCATGCAGTATGTGGGGAAACTGGGGCTCATGCAGTACATGGGGAGGCTGTGTGGGGCTCATGCTGTACATAGGGAGGCTGTATGGGGCTCATGCTGTACATGGGGAGGCTGTGTGGGGCTCATGCAATATATAGGGAGGCTGTGTGGGGCTCATGCTGCATATGTCGAGGCTGAGTGAGGCTCATGCCACATATGTAGTAGACTGTGTGAGGCTCATGCTGCATATGGGGGAGGCTGTGTGAGGCTCATGCTGCATATGGGGGAGGCTATGTGGGGCTCATGCTGCATATGGGGGTGGCTGTGTGGGGCTCATGCCGCATATGTAGTAGGCTGTGTGGGGCTCATGCAGTATATGGGGAGGCTGTGTGGGGCCTCATGCAGTATATGGGGAAACTGGGGCTCATGTAGTATATGGGGAGGCTGTGTGGGGCTCATGCTGTACATGGGGAGGCTGTGTGGGGCTCATGCTGTACATGGGGAGGCTGTGTCGAGCTCATGCTGTACATGGGGAAGCTGTGTAGGGCTCATGCCGTACATGGGGAGGCTGTGTGGGGCTCATGTCGTATATAGGGAGGCTGTGTGGGGCTCATGCTGTTTATGGGGAGGCTGCGTGAGGCTCATGCCGCATATGTAGTAGGCTGTGTGAGGCTCATGCTGTATATAAGGGGTTGTGGGGGGGGTTTAAAGATATATAGGGGGGTGTCAGCATACTTAATTCTGCTCAATATTAAGTGATACAATTAATATTAATAAATTAATATTGAGTAGAATTAATTTCAAGCTATTGGTTCGGCCCTCCACAACAGTCATGGTCTCTCATGTGGCCCCTCGGAAAAATTAATTTCCCACCCCTGGTCTATTCCATGAAAAGCTAGTTTTGAAAAGATATAAAAAAGTGGGTCCATATATGAACGTAGATGAATGTAGATGTTGAAATTCATACAGACATAGTAACAGGTATGGCACACGCTTGCATACGTTTTTGACATATACAGACATCTTATAAGGCTACGGTCACACTATCAGTATATGGTCAGTATTTCACATCAGTACTTGTAATTGTAAGCTAAAACAAGGAGTTGGTCAAAAATGCAGAAGTGGTGACATATTTTTATTATACTTTTCCTCTGATTGTTCCACTCCTGGTTTTGGCTTACAAATACTTAGGTAAAAAACTCATCAAAGTCTGATAGTGTGACCGAAGCTTTATACATATATCATAGTTCTGCAGATGTACAAATGGAACACAGAAAAACACAGTAAAACTAACATATATAAATACTCTGCTGTAAAAAAGTAATAGTAAACAGCAAGTGCTAGTAAAATGATAACAAAACAGGGTATTTGGTTGATACTTTTTTTTGCAAACTTGACGTTTGGTAGAGCGACTTAGTATACATTTTTTCCAAAAATGTATCAACCAAATACCGTAGCTGAGCCAGAAAGGCTATGCAGACAGCTGCAGGCTGATATTCATAGCCTGGGAAGATCCATGGGTATTACCCCCTTCCCAGGCTACAAATATCAGCCTTCGCCTTTCCCCTTCTAGCGTAGAAAATTGCACGGGAGCCCACACAATTTTTTTTTCCATTTTTTTAAATTAAACAGATATTGTGTTTAAGGCCGGGGTCACACTTTATGAGAAACTCACACGAGTCTCACACCTCAATACCCGGCACTGCAGCCAGCACTCGAGACCGCAGTGTGTGGCTGCATGTATTTCTATGCAGCTAAATGCTCCAGTCCGAGTGCCGGCGGCAGTGCCGGGTATTGAGGTGCGAGACTCGTGCGAGTGTAACCCAGACCTAACATTGATTTTTTTCTATCAATAGATATATCTATGTATCTACTGTATCTATCTATCTATCTATCTATCTATCTATCTATCTATCTATCTATCTATCTATCTATCTCATTCCTTCTATCTATGTATCTATCTATCTCATTCTATCTATCTATCTGTAGATATGGGATAGATATATAGATATGTGATAGATAGAATGAGATAGATAGAAGGAATTAGATAGATATATCTATCTATAGCTATATCTATCTCTCTATCTATAGATATATCTATCTCATTCCTTCTATCTATCTATCCCATATCTATCTATCTATCTATCTATCTATCTATCTATCTATCTATCTATCTATCTATCTATCGATATGGGATAGATATGTGATGGCTGGATGGATAGTTAGATAGATCTATAGATAGATTTATAGATAGATCTATAGTTAGATAGCTCTATATCTATCTATCTATCTATCTATCTATCTATCTATCTATCTATCTATCCCATATCTATCTATCTATCTATCTATCTATCTATCTATCCCATATCTATCTATCTATCTATCTATCTATCTATCTGTATGTGTAAAGGAGCGTGGGTTGGACAAATGTAAAAGAAGGAGGTTGGATAAGAAATTACATCACAAAACTTTTTTTTGTGGTTAAATAACATATCTTTATTTAGCTTACAAAAATGCACACAATTTGCATGAAAAAGCGCATGAAAATCCGCATCAAAAACGTGTGGATTTTTACCTGTGATTTCTGGCAAGAGGTGCAGATTCTGTGGAGAAAATTCTGCAGGCAAATCTGCAACGTGTGCACATATCTTTTAGGGTATGTTTCCACAGTCAGGAAACACTGCGAGTTTGACGCTGTGTAAACCCGCAGCATCCAGATGTTGCAGCATAGTGGAGGGGATTTCATGAAATGCCGTCTCTACTATGCATTAAAAGACACAGGCGGCCGACCCATGTAAACGGACATGCGGCGCGTCTTTTCAGAACGCAGCATGTCTGTTTACGATGCGGCAACGCTCCGTCGCCACAGTGTAAATTTCCCATAGACAATCATTAGATGCAGTAAAACCACATCTAATGATTAGTCACATGTGTAGTAACTGCGTAAACGCAGCTTACTACGCATGTCTACTAATTAACATAAGTTCTTACCTGTTCCGCGCCTGGAAGTCCGCGTCCACTGCAGTTCTCGCAATAAACTGGGCTTATCACAAGAACTGCCGTGTTACCGTGAGAACTGCCGTGTACGTGACTGGGGGTTATCTCCGGTCACGTACACAGTGCAGATGACCGCCGGAGATCTCCGGTGGTTATCTATAAGCTCTGCTATATCCGGATGTCATGCATCCAGCTGTCATGAATCCAAAGGGAGTTTGTAGCTATATTCCGCGCTGCCGCTTTAGACAAATTCCAGGAGAGTGCTGTATGATTGCAGTGGTTTTATTCTACGCGTTTCAGGGGTCTCATGCCCCCTTCATCAGGAAATACCACAGTGGAATATAGCTACAAACTCCCTTTGGATTCATGATTTCTTTGGTCGCTGAAGACCTGTGGATCTGCAGCAGCCGCTACCTACACGCTCTTATCTCATCCTAACCAGGTGAGCATATTTCATGATATACTGTCTCTTGTAACGTGGATAAGACCCTATTGCGCTTTTTTGTCTCCCCCTTTTTTTTGCAATATGCATCCAGCTGTAGCAGAGCTGGACTCGTCGTGGGACACTCGTATAATGGACTACGTCGGACAGGGAGTATACGGTTGGTTTGTTATTTTATTTTTTTCAGGCGATCGATGGCTTCGCTTGGATTTGGGCGTGCAATATAAATATAGAAAACTGTGTGGTGTTTTATTTAATTAAAATACTTTTTTTCTGGCTGTGTCTTTTTTTAACCCTTTAACTATAGGATTAGTAATGACACCTCTCCATTATTAACCGGGATAAATGTCACCTTACAATCAAAGGTGTCATTAACCCCTTTATTACCCCATATGCCACTGCTACATGGCAGTGGGAAGAGAGAGGCTAAGCACCGGAATTGGCACATCTTACAGATGCGCCATTTCTGGGGCATCTGCGGGCTGGTGTTTGTAGCCAGGGGTGGTCCAATATCCATGGACTCTCTCTAGGCTATGTATATCAGCCCACAGCTGTCTGTGTAGCCTTTCTGGCTATAAAATATAGGGGGACCCCGCGTCATTTTTTTGGGGGGTCCCCCTATTTTAATAGCCAGTAAAGGCTATGCAGACAGCTGCGGGCTGATATTCATAGCCTGGGAAGATCCATGGGTATTAACCCCTTCCCAGGCAACAAATATTGGCCCCGGCAGTCGGCTTTCCCTCTCTGGTGCAGAAAATTGCGCGGGAGCCCACGTCATTTTTTTTGGGGGGCCACCCTATTTTAATAGCCAGATAGATAGATATATCTATAGATAAATAGAAAAGACAGATAGCAGCACAAACTTGAGCAGATTTTGGGTGCAATACTTCCTGAGTAATGCGGTTGTCCAACGCAAAATATTAAAGACCGTGCTGTGAGGTCGAAATGTTGCACCACTTGGTGCTGGATTAAAGCTCACAATTTTTCCTTCAACTGGAGTGCTGCCTGATTTTTTTTCCATTTGTTTCCAATTATATCTATAGATACATAGATATATCTATCTATCTGTGTGTAATGGAGTGTGGGTTGGTTGGCCAAATGTAAAAGAAGAGGTTGGACCAGAAATTACATCACAAATCTTTTTTTTGGTTAAATAATATATCTTTATTTAGCTTACAAAAAACGCATACAAATCCGCATGAAAAAAAAGGCATCAAAAATGCAGGTGACCTACCAGTGACCTCAGGTGCAGATTTGGTGCAGATTTTACCTGTGTCAAATCCTGATGCAATCCTGAACGTGGAAACATACCCTTAGGCTGGAGTCACACTAAACGATAAAAAAAATCGGTCCAATTTTGACGGACCGAAATCGCACAAATGTTTCTTCACCAGGGATCCGTCTGTCAGCCGAATTTCGTGTGATGATGCGATTTTACTCGCATCTAAGCATCCGTTTGACATCCGTCTGGCGAGATTTTCTCGCAGGCTAGCAAAAATGACATATAATGGAGCCTAATGACAGGTTTTCCAACACAAACTAAAGAATAGATCTAGACATATATACAGTGGGGCAAAAAAGTATTTAGTCAGTCAGCAATAGTGCAAGTTCCACCACTTAAAAAGATGAGAGGCGTCTGTAATTTACATCATAGGTAGACCTCAACTATGGGAGACAAACGGAGAAAAAAAAATCCAGAAAATCACATTGTCTGTTTTTTTTTCATTTTATTTGCATATTATGGTGGAAAATAAGTATTTGGTCAGAAACAAAATTTCATCTCAATACTTTGTGATATATCCTTTGTTGGCAATGACAGAGGTCAAACGTTTTCTGTAAGTCTTCACAAGGTTGCCACACACTGTTGTTGGTATGTTGGCCCATTCCTCCATGCAGATCTCCTCTAGAGCAGTGATGTTTTTGGCTTTTCGCTTGGCAATACGGACTTTCAACTCCCTCCAAAGGTTTTCTATAGGGTTGAGATCTGGAGACTGGCTAGGCCACTCCAGGACCTTGAAATGCTTCTTACGAAGCCACTCCTTCGTTGCCCTGGCGGTGTGCTTTGGATCATTGTCATGTTGAAAGACCCAGCCACGTTTCATATTCAATGCCCTTGCTGATGGAAGGAGGTTTGCACTCAAAATCTCACGATACATGGCCCCATTCATTCTTTCATGTACCCGGATCAGTCGTCCTGGCCCCTTTGCAGAGAAACAGCCCCAAAGCATGATGTTTCCACCACCATGCTTTACAGTAGGTATGGTGTTTGATGGATGCAACTCAGTATTCTTTTTCCTCCAAACACGACAAGTTGTGTTTCTACCAAACAGTTGCAGTTTGGTTTCATCAGACCATAGGACATTCTCCCAAAACTCATCTGGATCATCCAAATGCTCTCTAGCAAACTTCAGACGGGCCCGGACATGTACAGGCTTAAGCAGTGGGACACATCTGGCACTGCAGGATCTGAGTCCATGGTGGCGTAGTGTGTTACTTATGGTAGGCCTTGTTACATTGGTCCCAGCTCTCTGCAGTTCATTCACTAGGTCCCCCCGCGTGGTTCTGGGATTTTTGCTCACCGCTCTTGTGATCATTCTGACCCCACGGGGTGGGATTTTGCGTGGAGCACCAGATAGAGGGAGATTATCAGTGGTCTTGTATGTCTTCCATTTTCTAATTATTGCTCCCACAGTTGATTTCTTCACTCCAAGCTGGTTGGCTATTGCAGATTCAGTCTTCCCAGCCTGGTGCAGGGCTACAATTTTGTTTCTGGTGTCCTTTGACAGCTCTTTGGTCTTCACCATAGTGGAGTTTGGAGTCAGACTGTTTGAGGGTGTGCACAGGTGTCTTTTTATACTGATAACAAGTTTAAACAGGTGCCATTACTACAGGTAATGAGTGGAGGAAAGAGGAGACTCTTAAAGAAGAAGTTACAGGTCTGTGAGAGCCAGAAATCTTGATTGCTTGTTTCTGACCAAATACTTATTTTCCACCATAATATGCAAATAAAATGAAAAAAAAACAGACAATGTGATTTTCTGGATATTTTTTTTTCTCAGTTTGTCTCCCATAGTTGAGGTCTACCTATGATGTAAATTACAGACGCCTCTCATCTTTTTAAGTGGTGGAACTTGCACTATTGCTGACTGACTAAATACTTTTTTGCCCCACTGTATGTTAAAAGTTACGGGGACTCCCGCTGATGTCACTGAGGCTGCAGGGAGTCCCCGTAATTTTTAACAACGAATTAACCCCTTTAATTAACCCCTACAACTCCAAAATTTAACCCACAAACCCTCATCTAATTACTAGTGATAGACATCTTAAAAAAAAATGAAATGAAATGGTTAACTGTATGTAAACCATGTGTCATTTCATGTCGGGTAGGAGAATGATTTTCCAAAAGCCGGCAAATGTTTCAGCAACTATACTGCTATGAAGAACAGTATGAATTAGAAATATATATATAAATGTGTCTATATGACATGTGTATATATATACTGTATATATATATATATATGTGTGTGTCTAGATCTATTCTTTCGTTTCTTTATTTAACTGGTCAGTGTGATTTTACTGTATTGTAAAAAGAATTGCCGGCTTTTGGTAAAGGACACCGGGTGCGATTTTATCGCAAGTCACATATCTGGTCCGTTTGTCATCCAATTTTTTCTTGCCCCCATAGACTTGCATTGGCGAGTCCGATCCGAAAATCGGTGACAATCGCAGCATGATGGGAGCAGCATCATAGAATAACATTGGGACGAATGCAATGCGATAAAAAAATCGCATTGCATTCGTCCGATTTAATCGCTAGTGTGACTCCGGCCTCATTCTGCCGATCAGTGCGGATCCCAATGGTCGGACTCACTCTGATTACTGTGTTTTCACTTGTCAGCAGGATATGTGATAACTTATATCAGTGGACAGCCCCTTTCAATATATTTGTTATATCGCAGTCTGTAACCCATGCAAAGATGTAATATGAATCAACAAGTAATTTATTAAAAAACTAGTTCATGTAGACTCATGAGACAAAAAATAATTTTTAAACTATAATTTTTTTTTCAAAATAATATTCGTACTTTCACATACTGTACATAGAAGTATACATACTCATTAAATGGATCCGCCAAAAAACTATCGCTATTTTTTGCTTTATATGTTACTTACTGACAAAGGTGCAGATTATGTCTCATTAATGGCATTTGCTTATAATCTCTGGCAGATGCTGAATACACATCTATGTAAAAAATGAAGAGGTTGCTGAGCATCTGCAGCTCTCTTAATGCACTTGTATTCTCAGCGGTGTGCACTGAGGCCCTATTCTCAAGACGGGCAGGTTCCGAGATTTGGGACCTTCTTCTATTTACATGTACAAGATATGCCATAAATGTCCCGAATAGGACAACCCCTTCAAATGTTTGACTTAACATTTGGCCATTGCCAGCTTTAAGAAACTGATTCCAAAAGGCTCAGGGCTTTTTCCCATGCTGCATTTTTGCCGTGCATTTTTGCAGCGAAAGAAAAAAAAAGCAGCGTTTTACTGTACCAGTAAAGTGAATGATTTTTCTGAAATCTCTACTCATGCTGCTTATTTTTTGTCCCTGCATATTTATACCATCAAAGTACAGTCGTTTTTTAAATCTACAGCATGTCAATTCTTTCAGTGTTTTTGCAATTTTTCACCCAATCAAATAAATAGGAAAAAAAAGTACGGTATTTTATACAGCGCTTTTCTTGCCAATACTGTTTTTTTGCTTCAAAAATCTGCTGCAAATAGCCAACACGTACCCTTAGGCTAGATTTCTACAGCGCAATCTTTGAGTTCATCCCATTAGGAACCACTTTTGGTCAAAAACAGAGACACAGTAAAAATGTTACCAAGCTGCCCTGTGTAAACCTAGCCTTGCACCTTGTATGCCCCAGCGGACACCATGAAACAGTTAAACATATTTCAGTTTTTCCTTCTCATCACAACGTAACTTATTTTCCCAAGTGAATACAGCCTGAGACGGCAAAAGACACAAGACAAGCCTCCACTCAAGGAGCATCATGACCCAATTAGAGCCTTCAAGGGTTGCTTCCCCATCTCTGACTGCCACAAATAAATAATGGAGAACAAGATATAATCATTTGCACAATTACTTGGCTATACACTTACTCTTTGTTCTTCAAAGTCAACCAATGAACTGTCCATTTCAGATCTCATCTCTCCTGCACATATCCAGTGAGCACAGCACATGGTGTTGGCAAATGAACACAATGGAGCAAACTATCTGCTGCAGAAGATGCGGAAGCATCACAAAATCACTGAAGCCGTTATACCGAAGGAGGAACTGAATGACGTGCCATTGTCTGGGATGATAATTCTTCTGTCTTCTACTGAGGTCCCCAAGTCAGATTTTTTAGTATCCCTTGCACATGCCCTGGTACTGACTACAACTAGAATCCCAAGCAGGTCTCTGCCACCAAAACAGCATGTGCTGTGAATTCATGAGCAGTAACAGACGTTGGAAATCCCAAGCTGAACTCCTCACCCTTCGAGGATTGAAAATGATGTAACATCTCTGGCATGGCTCATTCATTACACTGTCTTCTGGGTAGTACTTGCTCATTCACTCGTACACTGACATTTTTGCATAATTTCTATTTTGTTTGTACCGTCTGCTATTGTTTCTTGGTGACCTACAATGAATCCATTTTAAGCAATAGTCTTAAACAAGGCAGCCTGAACTGTGAGATAACAAAGAACCCCCCCCCATGTCCAAATGTATGCATACATGCCTTTCCAGCTAGGTCTCATTTAATTGAAGCCCTTACTTGGTCAGATATAACAATACTTTTGATTTTAGGTCATAACTCCTGTATTTGTGGTGGGCTTGGCAATCAAATCTAAGATAA
This sequence comes from Dendrobates tinctorius, assembly GCF_039654945.1. Taxonomy (NCBI): domain Eukaryota; kingdom Metazoa; phylum Chordata; class Amphibia; order Anura; family Dendrobatidae; genus Dendrobates; species Dendrobates tinctorius. The sequence goes on along the minus strand of NW_027361679.1, from coordinate 48,100,663 downwards.
AAAACAATAAAATTAGCTGAGATCCAGTATTTCCACAGTTAATGTAAAGCGCTTAAATTATTTGCATTGCCCTTTGTTAGTTTTGCCCTTTTGAGGCTAGATGGCATACAGGGTGCACTGCAGCACAGATTCTGCGCTTAATATTTGCTACAGCTTGAAAGTGGGAAAAAGGGAATCTAGGTATATTATTAATACTGACCACTCAAGAACAAGCAAGTATCACGAATATGGATAGAATAAAAGTGTCATTCCTATTATGACTAATACATGCCATCAAACAATGATGGGTGGAAGACCCTAAAGGGCTTGACCAGTAAATAGAAGTTATCACCTATCTAAAGGATAGGTTGATAGCTTGTAGCTCTGCAACGGTTTCGACTGATGGGGAACCCGCACCGTCTCTCCATTCAATCTCTATGAGGCTGTCAGAAAAAGTCAGTTCTCAGCAGCACCATAGGGAATGAATAGAGAGGTGGTCCGGGCATGGGTACTGTCACTCCATTCTAAAGCTAAGTTCCAATGACCCTATTTTTGATCTGAACAAAAGACGGACAGCACTTGGACCAATATTATTCAATGGTGCAGTGCACATGGGCACTTTTGTTTTTCACAGACCGAATCTACGTGTGAAATGAAACTGCAGCATGAACTAGTTTCTTCTGTGTTGGATGAAGACTCGTCCATTAGTCTGCGGGCCCGCAAAAAAAAAAATTCAGTATGGAGTCACAGTATCGAATTACACTGCAATTCTTTAATAAATTAAACTGTATGTATTGTTCTAAATTTTTAATAACTACTGATGTATAAAAATGGATTACATACGGTACATGTGGATTGTATAAGGATGACAAAAGAGAAAAAATCATCCGAGTTTTCTGGATGAATTTTGGATGATTTTTTTTATACGTTCGTGTAACCTTAGCCTAGTCAAAGTACTGCATTCTGCCAATTGATGAGTGTCTCAATGGTTGAACCTTCCACGATCTGTAAGTCATCAGCTATCCTGTGGATAGGTGATAACTCATCTTTACTGAAATCTTCTTTAGAGTACGTATCCATGTACCGTTAACGCAGTGTTTTGGAGGAGCGGAAAACCTGCTCTGCCCAAAGCCCCGCCCCCTTCTGTACGCACGATGATTCTGGATGTGCTCATTGAACACATCCGGAAACTCCGCAGGGTAGCCATAGAGTAGGCTGTTTACCTTGCGGCGACTGAGCGTCTCCGCAAGGTAAACCGACAGGCTGCGGTCTAAAAAGACGCGCCACATGTCCAGTTTAGCGGATGTGTCACCCGCGTAATCGGACGCATAGTGGAGACGGGATTTCATAAAATCCCCTCCACTATGCAGGAACATCTGGCCGCTGTGGATTAAATGCTGTGACAAGACACAGCGTTCAATTCACAGCTAATCCTGAATGTTTCCGCTACGTGGAAACATACCCTTAAAGTATCCAAGGGTTATTTCCATTATCACTACATTAGTATATGCCATCACAATGTGATTTTTGGGAGTCTAACTGCAGGGCAGGGACCCGCACGATATTGAGAATTGAAAAACCAAGATGCTGGTTTAGCAGAGTTCCCTACAAAGTTTACATGCATGAAGCATTTAATTGATTGAAGATGTGCTGCAGTCTTCTGCATAGACATTGGTCAGATAGGCCGCTGTAGAGGATGCAGCCCTAACTTAACACGCCTTCATTCTGAGGAAAGTGGAGGTCTCACCCAAATGAGTCACACAAAGATGGTATATACTAGTGATGTGAAAATAACATTTTAAATAAAATCTTACTTTGGACATGGGCTGGAGCCAAAAGGTCCCGTGTGTCACACATGCTTTGCACATTGCAATGCAGTGAAGAAAAACTAAAGTATAATTCTACGATCCTAATTGCTAAATATAATTATCATGATTATAGAGGTTTCTTTCCAAGAAGTAATAATGGTTGTTATAAAGAGCACAGGCCAAACATTCCTCATGTAAAGAATTACTTTTGAAAATTGCTAATTCCACTACAGCTCAGACTATACATCGTAGTTCTCTAAGAAAACATCTTAGCGTCTCCGTGTATTCTGACTATAGAATGCAGCTCAGTTCCATTGCAGTTTTGAAAAAACATCCCTTTTTTATTCTTAAGTGATTTACAAAGCACAATTTTGTAATATACTGTATATACTGTATATACTTCATATATATATATTACAAAATTGTGATTTATGTGTATATATATATATATATATATATATATATATATATACACTGCTCAAAAAAAATAAAGGGAACACTATTCCATTTGCAACAGGCTGTTTGTGTTTCCTTTATTTTTTTGAGCAGTATGTATAACCAGCCAATTTAGGGAAAAAAAATGCCTAACGTACTTTTCAATATTATTTGTGCAGTGAAATGTGGGCAGTAACAAGGCAGATCTTGGGTACTTTTCTCACCTTGAATGGTAAGCCTGGTGCCATGGAGATCCTAACGTCCCCTGAGATATTTGCATCATGCTGGGATTCGGTTGGTTCTCCAGTAACTTGGATGAGTGCCAGGAATGGGGACGAGGAATAGACACACTTTGCCTATGGAGACATTAATAATAAACAGTGCAAATTAGAAATGCTGTCCAAGTTTCTGTCAGTAGATTTATGTAAAAAAATATTTATGCTAAAACAACATAGAAGTGTTAACCATAGTAACAAACAAGAAAACAGTGACAATTTTCTATAGATGTTGACACTTTTTGTTTTGCAGTCATTACTCTTTAACCCCTTAGTGACAGAGCCAATTTGGTTCTTAATGACCAAGCCAATTTTTACAACTCTGACCACTATCACTTTATGAGGTTATAGCTGTGGAACGCTTCAACGGATCCCACCGATTCTGAGACTTTTTTCATGACATATTGTAATTCACGTTAGTGGTAAAATTTCTTCAATATGACTTGCATTTATTCATGAAAAAAATGGAAATTGGCAAAAATGTTGAAAATTTTGAAACTTTTAATTTTTGTGCCCTTAACCCCTTTCTGACATTTGATACACTATCCCGTCCAGGTGACCCGGACCCGTATGACTGTGGACGGGATAGTACGTCATCGCGATCAGCTGCGCTCACGGGATTATCACAGCTGACACCCGGAACTATGGGCCAGGAGCGGTCACGGACTGCTCCCGGCACATCAACCCCTGGCACACTGCGATTTCCTGAGAACCTCAGAACAACGCGATGTGATCGCGCTGTTCCAAGGGCCTCCTCATTCCTGCAGGACCCCGGATCCAAGATGGCCACGGGGTCCTTCCGGGTCCTGCATGGAGGTGGCTTCTCAGTGCCTGCTGAGAGCAGGCACTAAGAAGCCTTCTCTACTGTCTGTCAGATCTCTGTTATGACACAGTGCAGTTCAAAGTGTCAGATCAGCGATCTGACACTATACAGTGATGTCCCACCCTGGGACAATGTAAAAAAGTGAAAAAAAAATACATGTGTAAAAATATTATTTTAAAAATACTAAATAAAGAAAAAAAAATTCCCCAATAAATAAATTTCTTTATGTAAAAAAAACAATAAAAGTAAACATATTTAGTATCGCCGCGTTCGTAACGATCCGCCCTATAAACTGTCCCACTGTCCCACTAGTTAACCCCTTTAGTGAACCCCTTAAAAAAGGCAAAAAAGCAATGCTTTATCATCATACCACCAAACAAAAAGTGGAATATCATGCGATCAAAAAGACGGATATAAATAAACATGGTACCGCTGCAATTGTCATCTTGTTCCACAAAAAACGAACCGCCATATAGTGTCATTATCGAAGAAATAAAAAAGTTATAGCTCACAGAATAAAGCGATGCAAAAATAATAATTTTTTCTATAAAATTGTTTTTATTGTATAAAAGCGCCAAAACATAAAAAATAGTATAAGTGAGGTATCGCTGTAATTGTACTGACCCGAAGAATAAAACCACTTTTTAAATTTTACCACATGTGGAACGGTATAAACGCATCCCCCAAAAGAAATTCATGAATTGCTGGTTTTTGTTCATTCTGCGTCCCAAAAATCGGAATAAAAAGCGATAAAAAAAGTCATGTGCTTGAAAATAGTACCAATAAAAACGTCAACTCATCTCGCAAAAAATAAGATCTACATGACTCTGTGGGCCAAAATATTGAAAAATTATAGCTCTCAAAATGTGATGATGCAAAAACTATTTTTTGCAATAAAAAGCGTCTTTTAGCATGTGACAGCTGCCAAACATAAAAACCCGCTATGAATAGTAAATCAAACCCCCTTTATCACCCCTTTTAATTAGGGAAAAATAATAAAATAAAAAATTGTATTTATTTCCATGTTCCCATAAGGGTTAGGGTTAGGGGTGTGTTAGGGTTATTGTTAGGGTTTGGATTAGGGTTAGAGGTGTGTTGGGGTTAGAGTTGGAGTTAGAATAGGGCGGTTTCCATTGTTCAAGCACATCAGAGGCTCTCCAAACCGAAACGCGACATGGCGTCTGATCTCAATTCCAGCGAATTCTGTGTTGAAAAAGTCAAACGGTGCTCCTTCCCGTCCGAGCTCTGCCATGTGCCAAAACAGTGGTTTACCCCCACATATGGAGTATCAGGATACTCAGAACAAATTGCACAATATCTCTCGGGGTCCAATTTCACCTATTACCCTTGGGAAAATAGAAAAAATTGCGCCTGAAAGAATTTTTATGTGAAAAAAAGTTAAATGTTCATTTTTTTAAACTCCAAAAATTCCTGTGAAGCACCTGAAGGGCTAATAAACTTCTTGAATGTGGTTTTGAGCATCTTGAGGGGTGCAGTTTTTAGAATGGTGTCACTTTTGGGTATTTTATAGACCCCTCAAAGGGACTTCAAATGTGATGTGGTCACTAAAAGAAAAAGTGTGTGTAAAAATGAGAAATCATTGGTTCTAAAATTGTGCTGATGTAAAGTAGACATGTGGGACATGTTACTTATTAAGTATTTTGTGTGACATATCTCTGTGATTTAAGGGCATGAAAATTCAAAGTTGAAAAATTGTGAAATTTTCAAACTTGTCGCCAAATTTCCATTTTTTTCACAAATAAACACAAGTCATATCATAGAAATTTTACCACTAACATGAGGTACAATATGTCATGAGAAAATAATGTGAGAATCACCGGGATCCATGGAAGCGTTCCAAGGGTTGTTACCTCATGAAAGGACAGTGGTCAGAATTCTAAAAACTGGCCCGGTCGTTAACATGCAAACCACCCTTGGGTTAAATCAGAGAGTCATATTGCACAAAATAGTTAATAAATAACATTGCATTTCCCACATGTCTACTGTACATCAGCACAATTTTGGAAACATAATTTTTTCTGTTAAGACGTTATATAAAAGTTGACCAGCAATTTCTAATTTTTCCAACAAAATGTACAAAACCATTTTTTAGAGACCACCTCACCTTTGAAGTGAGTTGGGGGGGTAAATACAACAGAAAATACCCAAAAGTAACACCATTCTAAAAACTGCACCCCTCAAGGTACACAAAACCACATTCAAGAAGAACTAAGGAACATGGAAGGAAAAAATGAACATTTTACTTCTTTCACAAAAAATTTACTTTGGAACCAACTTTTTTTATTTTCACAAGGGTATCAGGAGAAAATGGACAACAACATTTGTTGTGCAATTTTTCCTGAGTATGCTGATACCCTGTATGTGGAGGAAAGCCATTGTTTGGGCACATTGTAGGTCTCAGAAGGGAGGGAGCACCGTTTGACTTTTTGAACCCTAAATTGGCTGGAATCAATGAATGGCACCATGTCACATTTGGAGACCCCCTGATGTATCTAATCAGTAGAAACCCCCCAATTCTAACTCCAACCCTAACACAGCCCTAACTCCAACACACCCCTAACCCTAATCCCAACCCTAGCCCCAACATCACAATCCTAACCCCAACACAACCCTAACCCTAGTCCAACTCTAACCCTAGCAATAACCCTAACTATAACCCCAAACATAACCCTAACCCTAGCTCAATTGTAACCCTAGTTAAAACCCCAACTTTAACTCCAACCCTAACCCTAGCCCCAATCCTAACCCTAGCCCAACGCTAACCCTAGCTATAACCCCAAACATAAGCACAACCATAACCCTAACCCTAATGGAAAAATGGAAATAAATACATTTTACTTTATTATTTTTACCTAACTAAGGGGGTGATAAAGGTGGGTTTGATTTACTATTTTTCTATTTTGATCACTGTGATATTGTCTATCACAGTGATAAAAGTGAACCAATAGGAGAAATCTCCTATTGTTGCCGGGTGCTGGCAGATTTAAGCGGGCGCACTGCGCATGTGCTTGCCATTTTTTTCCCAGAAGAAGACGCCAAGGGTCACAGCTGGAGGAACTGGGTGAACATTGCAGGTAGTGGGGAGGATCGGGGGACCCTATTTCTCTCTCCTCTAATGTGCTGGATCAAATCAGAGGAGAGAGAAATAAATGGTAAATCTGACTTTTTTTGCGGTCACCAATAACGGCGATCACAACATCAGGGTCGGTAAAAACCGACTCGAATCATGTTCTCCTGGGTCTCAGCTACTCCCGGTAGCCGAGACCCCTGAGAAACTTACTATATACACTTATTTCTTAGCGTCATTAAAAAGTGGCTCTGAGGAATAAGTACCCTGAACTGCAGCTTTTAAAAGGCGTATTGGCGTTCGTTAAGGGGTTAACCCCTTCATGATTGGAGCTTTTTTCGGTTTTGCATTTTTGTTTTTTGGTCCCCTTCTTCTCAGAGCCATAACTGTTTTATTTTTCCGTTAATATGACCATGTTAGGGTTTGTCTTTTGTGGAACGAGTTGTACTTTTGAAAAACACCATTGGTTTTACCATGTCGTGTACTAGAAAAAAGGAAAAAATTACAAGCGCAGTGAAATTGCAAAAAAGTGCAATTCCACACTTGTTTTTTGTTTGGATATTTTACTAGGTTCACTAAATGTTAAACTGACCTGCCATTATAATTCTCCAGGTCATTATGAGTTCATAGACACCAAACATGTCTAGGTTCTTTTTTATCTAAATGGTGAAAAAAAATTCCAAAAAATCCTGTGATCTCGGGTTGAGTGAGGGCTTATTGTTTGCGTGCTGAGCTGACCCTTTTAATAATACCATATTGGTGCAGACAAGATCTTTTGATCGCCCATTATTTGCACTTTTGACTTTTTTTTGTCTCTACGCTGTTTTGCGATCAGGTTAATCCTTTTTTTTTTATTGATAGATCAGGCAATTCTGAAAGAGCCGATACCAAATATGTGTATGCTTGATTTTTTTTTATTGTTTTATTTTGAATTGGGCGAAAGGGGGGTGATTTGAACTTTTATATTTTTTATTTTTTTATATTTTTAAAAACTTTTTTTTACTTTTGGCATGCTTCAATAGTCTTCATGGGAGACAAGAAGCTGCTACAACCCGATCGACTCTGCTACATAGAGGCGATGATCAGATCACCTCTATATAGCAGAATTGCTTACTTGCTATGAGCGCCGACCACCGTGTGGCGCTCACAGCAAGCTGGCACTGACAACCATAGAGGTCTCCAGGAGACCTCTGGTTGTCATGCCAATGAACACGTGACCTGCGATCATGTAACAAGGGTGACCGGTGGGTGGGTTTCCAGTCCGATGTCCGGAAGTGCGAGTTAAATCCTGCTGTCAGCTTTTAACTAGTTAATAACCGCTGGTAGATCGCGATTCCACCCACGGCTATTCCAGGCACATGTCAGCTTCTCAAAACAGCTGACATGTCCTGGGAGATATGTGGGCTCCAGAGCCCACATCAAAGGGAGGGAGTCCGACATCTGCGTACTATTACGCGTGACGTCGGAAAAGGGGTTAAAGGGACTCTGTCAGCATTGGATGACTGTTCAAACTAAGTCCCATAGCTCAGTGCTTCACGGTGGAACCAATCATTTAAATACACCTCCCATCTGCTTGTTTTCCATCTATCGCCACACCCCTGTTCTTTGATTGACAACGCTGGCTTCATAGGGTAGAGATAGATGGAAAACAAGGTGGGAAGGTACATATAAATGATTGGCCCTGCCATGAAGCACCGAGTGCCTGTACTTGGTTTGAATAGCCATTCTGTGCTAACAGAGAACCTTGAGGCTGTGTGCCCACGTATGCGTTTTTTTCACGTTTTTTAAGCGTTTTTACTGGCAAAAATACTTAAAAATCGCTTAAAAGAAGCATCCCATTCACTTTAATGCATTTTGTACTTTTTGTGCATATTGTTGCGTTTTTTCCGCGAAAAAAACGCAGTGCGGTAAAAAACGCAGCAGGCTCATTAATTTTGCGGAAAAGTCCACGTTTTTAGCTATTTTCTGAGACTGGGGATGCGCGGAAAAAAGCGCATAAAAAACGTGTGCTTTTTGCGCAAAAAAAACGCGCGTTTTCTGGGAAGGAGTTCGGTTTTCATGCAGAAATTTTCTGCATACGTGGGCACATAGCCTAAAGAAGTTGTGCCACAATCACAATTTATATTCAATAGATACGATAAGTGATTAATTGCTGAGCGTTGGTGGTCCCATCGCAGGGACCCTCACTGATCCTAAGAATGGGGGTACCACATCCCATGTTGAAATGAAAATGTGGTTGAATGTCTGCACTGCTGCTCTAATCAATGTCTTTTGGACTATCAGAGATTTGAATGGACTGTCAGTGTGCAATGGGAGATTTTCTAATAAAAGGGGAGCTGTGGTGGGACATGCACATGTATTTGAAATGTTCTACCTCCAGATAGTACAACTGTATCAAAGTTTGCTGGTTGACAACTTTAAAATGGCCACTAGTGATATAACTAAACAAATTACCTAATAAAATGTGTAATCCATGAGACGTAGCAACAGATATTTAATGTTAAAAACGATAAACTGTGACTGATCTCTCCAGATGTCCAGGTTGCTTTAATTGTTCATTAGAGGTTGATACAATTTGCTTTTAATATAATCTGCATTTTTTCTGACTACCCTATTTATAGTGATGTATACATTGAGAATGCACAAAGACATTCCTTCCTGTATGAGGAAATTTTGGGGCCACAGTGCCATGGTTTGTCTTAGGGCTGCGCCCTAAGATTTTGCTTGTAAAGGCCCCATCTCACATAGCGAGATCGTTAGCGAGATCGCTGAAACGTCACAGATTTTGTGATGCGCCAACGATCTCGCTACATGTGACACATAGTGGCGACCAGGCCCCCGCTGCAATCTCGCTGATAATGCTCGAATGTCCTGGGCCATTTTTTGATCGCTGGTGTCCGCATGCATTTTTGTGTTTGACGCCGACGAGCGACCTCGTTGGCGACTCAGAACTCAGGGACACAGGCAGGAGTCGTCAGAATAGCTGCTGTGTGACAAGGTCACAACGACCGCCGAGGTCGTTATACGGATCACCGGATCGTTACTGCGTCGTTGAGTAGATCTGTCTGTTTGACAGCTTACTAGCGACCATTTAGCGATGTACCAGCGATCCTTACCAGGTTGTATCGTTGTCGGGATCGCTGGTGTGTCGCATAGTGTAACGGTACCCTAAGACACTGAAAAGAGGAGATAAGATCAGCTGAAGCATCACAGAAGACAGTGATATCAGAATTTGATAAGAATGTATTTTTATGCATCTTGCTGGCAGAATAGGCACCCAACAGCCATGTATTTAAAGGGATTAAAGATTTTCTCTTTTTAATATATTGCAAATCATCATATTATTTAGCACAGTGTACATACAGATGCTCATTTTGCCTTTCTACACAGTTAATTATTCTCTTTTCTCTGCTCTATGAAGAAAAGGAAGCCTCTTGTCCTTGCATTAATCATTCTTCTCTTCAACTCCTGAAACAGCTGCTCCACTCTTCCCCTGCCATAGACTTTTACAGTGACTTATGACTCATACAGGGAAAATTGACCTCCTGTTTCTACATAAAGCTTAGAAGGATTCAATTAGTCAGTTTTTAATCACATGATGTCAAAGTCAAGACACAGAAAAAAGAAGAATTAGCTGGGTAGAAAGGTAAAATGTGCAATTGTAAGAACACAGTGCTTTATAATATGATGACTACAATATATTAGGAGGATGAAAACTTTGATGGGAGTGCCTCTTTAAATGCTATTGTCATCCAAGTAAAACAAAAGCAGCATTGTTAAGCCCCAGTCTCACATAGCGATCTCGCTAGCAAGTTTTGTGACGCAACAGCGATCTCACCAGCGAGATCGCTGTGTGTGACACTGACCAGCAACCGTCCCACCTGCCGGTTATCGCTGATCGTCCTGGAATAGCCAGGACATTTTTTTGATCGCTGGTCTCCCACTGGCCAGCACGCATCGCTACGTGTGACAGGCGGGAGACCAGCGATCAGCGCGCTAGTAACTAAGGTAAACGCAGGGTTTCTAAGCAACGGGCGGTGCTTAGAAACCCGATGTGTACCTTAGTTACTAGCGCGCTGATGCAGGGAGCTGGTAACCAAGGTACACATCGGCTTTCTAAGCGATGCACGCCCCTTAAAAACCCGATGTGTACCTTAGTTACCAGCTCCCTGCATCAGCGCGCTGGTAACTAAAGTACACAGGGACGCCGCATGCTTGGCGTCGCTGGTGCTGATCGCTGGTGAAGCTGTCTGTTTGACAGCTCACCAGCGATCATGTAGCGACTCACCAGCGATCCTGACAAGTTGATATCGTTGTCGGGATCGCTGGTGAGTCAATATGTGTGACGGGGCCCTTAGAACAGTATTTATATTTATCCTGTTTTCCAAAATGGAGTTTGAGTCAGTATGTGTGTTTCGAGATAAGGAGTCTCTTAAGAATTTCTTTGTCTAAAGGGCCTGTCACACTAAGCGATATCGCTAGCAATATCGCTGTAACATCACTGTTTTTTGTGATGTTATAGCGATATTGCTAGCGATATCGATATGTCTGATACTTACCTCCGACCGCTCCCCCGCTGGTTATCGCTGATCGCGCGAGAACGTCCTGGACTGTTTCTCGTCGTCAGCTTCCTGCTGTGGAGACGAGTGACAAGTGGACACGGGCGGGAGGATGTCAGGATCACCTCGTCTGACAGGTAAGTAGCGACCCCCGACCCCTGCTATGTCGCTGGTGAGATCTAACTGTGTGGCAGCTCACTAGCGACCACTTAGTGATGCACCAGCGATCCTGACCGCGTCATATCGCTGGTCGGGATCGCTGGTGCATCGCTAAGTGTGACAGTACCTTAACTGACTTAGTGAAAACATAGGAAAGATACAAAACAAAAGAGTGAAAGACAGACCTAAACTCTAGCTGGGTGTAGACAGCCTTACCTTTTAGCCAATGAGATGTATGTATGTTAATGCCAGCAAATTTTCAGAGATAAGCTAAGCCAATTACATTGTTAAAATGCATGACTATTAATAACCTATATAAGATAATTTAATAAGGAGAGCTCTGCCTTGATGCTCAATGTATCAGTGTGGCTCTTCCATGCACATACACACTTGGTCAAAATTGTTGGTACCCCTCGTTTAATGACAGAAAAACCCACAATGGTGACAGAAATAACTTGAATCTGACAAAAGTAAGAATACATCAAAAATCTACAGTCAGACATTGCTTTTCAACCATGCTTCCACAGAATGAAACTCATAAAATAGGCCTGGACAGAAATGATGGTACCCCTGAAAATAATGTGACAAAAAAATATGATAAATCAAGGCGTGCACTAAATAGCATCACAGGTGTCTATAATCTTGGAATCAGTGAGTGGGCCTGTATAGAGGGCTACAGATACTCACTGTGCTGTTTAGTGACATGGTGTGTATCACACTCAACATGGACCAGAGGAAGCGAAGGAAAGAGTTGTCTTAGGAGATTAGAACAAAAATTATAGACAAACATGTTAAAGGTAAAAGTTATAAGACCATCTCCAAGCAGCTTGATGTTCCTGTGACTACAGTTGCACATATTATTCCGAAATTTAAGCTCCATGTGACTGTAGCCAATCTGCCTGGATGTGAGCGCAGGAGGAAAACTGATGACAAATCAAAGAGATGGATAATACGAAACAAACAAAAGAGCCCAGAAAAACTTCTAAACAGATTAAAGGTGAACTTAAAGCTAAATGAACATCAGTGTCAAATCGCACCATCCGTCGTCGTATGAACCAAAGTGGACTCCATGGGAGATGACCAAGGAGGACACCATTGTTAAAAAAACGTAAAAAGCCAGACTGGAATTTGCCAAACTACATGTTGACAAGCCACAAAGCTTCTGGGAGAATGTCCTATGGACAGATGAGACAAAAATGGATCTTTTTTGGCAAGGCACATCAGCTATATGTTCACAGATGGAAAAATGAAGCATATGAAGAAAAGAACACTGTCCCTACTGTGAATCATGGAGGAGGCTCTGTAATGTTCTGGGGCTGCTTTGCTGCATCTGGCACAGGGTGTCTAGAATCTGTGCAGGGTACAATGAAATCTCAAGACTATCAAGGGATTCTAGAGAGAAATGTGCTGCCCAGTGTCAGAAAGCTTGGTGTCAGTCGCAGGTCATGGGTGTTGCAACAAGATAATGACCCAAAACACACAGCTAAAAACACCCAAGAATGAGGAAAACACTGGACTATTCTGAAGTGGCCTTCTATGATCCCTGACCTAAATCTTATTGAGCATCTTTGGAAAGAGTTGAAACATGCTGTCTGGAAAAGGCAACCTTCAAACACGAGACAACTGGAGCAGTTTGCTCTTGAGGAGTCAGCTAGAATACCTGTCGAGAGGTGCAAAAGTCTCATTCACAGTTACAGGAATCGTTTGATTGCAGTGATTGCCTCAAAAGGTTGTGCAACAAAATATTAAGTTAAGGGTACCATCATTTCTGTCCAGGCCTACTTCATGAGTTTTATTTAAAAAAAATTCAGTGGAAGCATGATTGAAAAGCAATGTTTGACTTTCATTTGTTCATTTTCATAGATTTTTTATTTATTATTACTTTTGTCAGCTTCAAGTTATTTCTGTGACCATTGTGGGGTTTTCTGTCATTAAACGAAGGGTACCAAGAAATTTGACCATGTCTGTATTTGGATTTTACAATTTAATTTGGAACAGGCACAACGTCCCACATTACGTGGCAACGACAAAACCTGGCGCAATGAACAGGAATCTGCTAGTTCAAAGAACCACTTGAGCCAAACGTTTTGCTGGTCTCCAGACAAGCTGACAACTCCGGAGATCTGCAGCATAAGGTAAGAAGTTTTATTTTTAAAAAAACCCTGAACTTGTCTCTCTGTCTTGGTAGTTCCAGTGTGTTTTGGGTAAATGGGTCCGCAGGTCACTCGATCTGTTCATAGTAAGTACACCAAAAAAACTCTAAGGAGACTTTGTGTACTGTGTTGAATTCCTGTGCTGTATGTTGTATGGAGAGTGTGTATTTGGCATTTCACTGGTCATCTGTACATGGGGTTGGATTGTAACGATTAGTTGATTGTACCAGGTGGAGTCGACGTTGGTGATTGTTGGCAGCAGTCTCTTCCATTGCCAAGGAAACCCATATGGTTCCAGCTCCTAGACATAGGGGCCTATGGTTTTTGTCTGATTATAAAAATCAGGCATGGAGTGGTAGAGCAGGAAACCATAGTGAAAGATAAGAGTCCTTGCTGGTTTGCCTGTCTAGTCCTGTATTTCTGTTTTTAAAAAACAGAAGATGGGTAATCTTTTCATTAAGGGGCAAATTGAGCATGGTAAAACTGCTGCTGAAGTGGTGAAGGAAGAAAAGAAAATTGTGCAGAAAATGCATAGGTTTTTTTCAGCGTCTGGTTGTCCACCGGGTAGCAGACTTAATGAGGGTTTCTGGAATGTTTGGAAGGAACAGAGATGATGTTTAAATGATGCTGGCTTGTTAGGCCAGCCTGAGATATGGTGGAAATCCTCTAACTGTGTAACTAGAGGCAAGTTGATGGAATAAAAACATGGTGATAAGTTTTAATGTTAAAGTATGTAACAAAGAAGGCGCTGATCCCCCTGCTACTCCCTGGCAGGTTGGCGCAGGAATAAGTGGAGGACACCAGGGCATGTAGTTCCAAAGCTTTACTCACAGTCCGTTGCAGGTACAGGTGCCCGCATCCGTGCCATGTCCTCCGGGTTAGGAGCTCAGCCAACTTCCAGGCAAGATGAAGTACTCCTTTCCATCACTCCGCCAACATATGTGTCTTTTCTGAATTTCTCCTCTTATAGCGCCTTTGAATGAAGTACTCCTAGTACTGAGTTACACTGGAGTTCCTCCTGTCAGATGTTCCTATGAACTCTACTTGTACGGCAGACAGCTGTAGCCTGCTTTGGGGACTCCTTGCTACTAAGTCCCGGCTCACTAATATGTTGCTGTTGTGCCCCCAAGTCTTGTGTGGGAATAAAGTGGTCACTGCTTCTATTCCTCCGGTGTCTGCTGCAGGACCATTAGTATCAATACAACCTCGGGGACCAGACCCCGGCCTTGCGCTTAGAACTTGAAAAGGGTTCTCCTCTAACCCTGGTCCTTGTTCTCTTATTCTCCTTACGTTCCGTGCAAATCCTTCTTCCCAATGGAGAATCAAGCTTCCTTTCTTTGTCTCTTTCCTGTGCCAGCAGACCGAGATCACTGTGGCCTGCTGCAGCAGTTCCTTCTTCCATCCCTCTCCTAATTCTAAGTTCACAGCCATTTACTGTTCTGGTGCCTTTGTTGAAGGTTTAAAGCCATAGTTAGAGAGCCCCTAATAGTGTCCCTGCCACAGAACCACACCATGTCCTCAGCAGTGATACTCCAAGTAGTCAAGGGTGTGGAAGCAACAAATGCCCTGAATAACAAGGCAAAAACCCGGTCCAGTGCCCCTCTTATGTACGACCAGACCAGGCAAGGATGAAGAAACTTCACATGTTATAATTATGGAAAGCCTGAACACAGAGAAATTGAAGTTTCTCTCCTAGATTTAGAAAAGACCATGATAACCCCCCTCCTCCCCCTTATCCAGTGGGGGGAGTCAAGGTCTCAGTAAGTAATAAATGCTGTGCAGCTGCTCCTGGATAAGTCTGTTATAACTTTCTCCCTCACTGTTTATGTCCTTCACAATGTTACTGCCATTCTTTTATCAAGTACAACCAAAACATCTCAGTACTGTTCAACATCTCTGAATTCAATGTGCCCACCTCATGCCTGGCAACATCATCTTTCACCATTGCACTACTCTGAATCCAGCCACTTTGTTGCCTCTGGAGGGGGGAGTGGGTGGTAGTGGTAACCTGGGTGACCTGCTAGTTGAGCAACAAAAGGTACATGACTGTACACAAATAGATTTAAATAAACTGGAGAAGTGGGCAGCAACTAACAGAATGGTTTTTAACAGGGAGAAATGCAAAGTACTACATCTGGGCAATAAAAATGAAAAAAGCATATATAGAATGGGAGGAATAGGGCTAAGTGACAGCACATGTGAAAAAGACTTGGGTATACTAATAGATCACAGACTGAATATGAGTCAACAGTGTGATGCAGCAGCAAAAAAGGCAAATGCAATTCTAGGATGTATTAACAGAAGCATACAGTCTAGATCACGTGAAGTAATTATTTCCCTCTACTCCTCTTTGGTCAGACCTCATCTGGAATATTGTGTCCAATTTTGGGCACCACATTTTAAAAAAGACATCAACAAACTGGAGCAAGTTCAGAAAAG
This sequence comes from Dendrobates tinctorius, assembly GCF_039654945.1. Taxonomy (NCBI): domain Eukaryota; kingdom Metazoa; phylum Chordata; class Amphibia; order Anura; family Dendrobatidae; genus Dendrobates; species Dendrobates tinctorius. Next base: position 48,084,945 of record NW_027361679.1, on the reverse strand, counting down.
AGCGACCAGAATGGTGACCGGTCTGCAAACCCTGTCTTATGAGGAAAGGTTGCAGGATTTGGGAATGTTTAGTTTGCAAAAGAGAAGACTGAGAGGAGACTTAATAGCTGTCTACAAATATCTGTCACATTGTAGAAGGATCAACTTTATTCTCATTTGCACAAGGAAAGACTAGAAGCAATGGGATGAAGCTGAATGGGAGGAGACACAGATTAGATATTAGAAAAAACTTTTTGACAGTTAGAGTGATCAATGAGTGGAACAGGCTGCCACGAGAAGTGGTGAGTTCTCCTTCAATGGAAGTCTTCAAACAGAGGCTGGACAGACATCTAACTGGGATGATTTAGCGATTCCTGCTTTGAGCAGGGGGTTGGACCAGATGGCCCAGGAGGTCCCTTCCAACTCTACGATTCTATGATTCTATGTCCCATGATGGTTTTGGTCATGTTACCGATGTTCCACCATGACCATGAGCTCTCTGTGGATGGATTGCGGGATATGGCATGGATGGTGAGTTCTACCCTGGAAATGATGCTGTTTTCCACTGTGAAACCATAAAAGCAGTACCGCTGCCCACACACATTTGTCCACGAAGCTGAATTCCATACCCTAGAAGAAGCCTGCAGACATGCTAAAGACTAAACATTTATACAGCTATACTTTCACGACTATGTACCTATATGGAGAGTTAGATCTTTCCTCATGGCGGCAAGTAAGCCTATCAGTAATGATAAATCCATTCAACTTTTACTCAAGAAAGTTGCCATAGTGAAAGTCAAAGCCCATGCAAAAGATGACTCAACTACAGCTATAGGCAACCAACTGGCCAACCAAACTTCAAAATCTGCAGTTTCCCAACCAAGAGACAACACTGCCGGGGTGGCAGCTGCACAGGCGGTTTTTGCCATGGACCCACCTGTGACCTATGACCTTCTCCAGAAGCTACAACAGGCTGGTGTTGAAGAATTCACTAGATGGCAAGAGAAGGGAGCTGTGCCAGAAGGACTGTGGCACTTGGGGGACAAAGATTGCCTTCTCCGAGTTCTGATGGCTCAAGTCACCCATGGCAATACCCACCAATCAAAGACTGCCATGACAGACCTCATTTAGCGCCAGTGATATGCTCCTGAGTTCAGTGTCACTGCAGCTAAACATGTTGAACTCTGTCTGATCTGTGGGCTCAACAACGTAGGACCCACCACCAAGACGCCTATGAGACACACATCATGGCTCCTGTATCCATTCCAGTGCCTTCAGAAAGACTAAATTCAGCTTCCCAAAGGATGTACTTGTGGGTGTCGACCTCTTCTCAAGATGAACTGACACGTACCCCATATGTAAAGCCTCCGCCAACGGTACAGCGAAGAGACTAATCTCAGAAGTAATTTCCAAATACGGGGTGTCAAGGGCAGAGAGCGCTGCCCCCCAGGAGGCAATGACACCCGCTACAAGTATGTGCAAGATTCTTACCCACCGCGATGAGAGTCAGGAATATGGCGCAGGTATGGCTAGACCAGCTCCAGGACCTGCGGGGAGGGCGGAGCGATAATGAAGTGCCCGATGCCCACAGGACCTGCGATCACCTGACCGCGCGTCAGAGAACTGGGCGAGACTACAGCCGAGCTCCCGCAGCGCCGCGAGTAATACTGGTATCAAAGCGGCTCAGAGAAAATAACAGTAGTCAGGCAAGCAATAAGGTCATACATGGGGCGGGCGGCGAAGTACAGGAGGGATATTCAAAGGAAGGTCAAGAACGTAGCCAAGGGTCATACACAGGACAGGCAGCGTGGTACACAATCAGCAGACAAGAGATGTTAACCGTGACAGGACCGGGTCAAGCACCAAGCAGACAAACAACGATTGGCATGAAGCAGACAAAACAGGGTCAGGCACGCTCAGCCTAGAGTATAAACGACAGGGGACGGCTCTACCATGAGGCTATAAGAACCCTCCCTGGATTCACAGAGAGGCTTTCCATGTTAACTCATACACCACCTAACCTGACATCTCAGTAAACCATGACAGTACCCCCCTTTCAATGGGGGGCCTCTGAACCCCCGGGCCTTTCAGGATATCGAGCATGGTATGCTCTAACCAGGCGATCTGCGTGCACCAATCTGGCTGGTAACCAAGACCGGTCCTCAGGGCCGTACCCCTTCCAATGCACCAGGTATTGCAAAGACCCGCGAACCCATCGAGAATGTACTATGTGTTGAACTTCAAATTCCATATGTCCATCAACCAATACCAGGGTTGGAAGGGAGCCTGGTTCCTCTACCACTGAACCTAATGGTTTAAGCAAGGACCTATGGAAAACATCATGGAGTTTCAAAGATGAAGGAAGAAGTAAGCGATACGCTACCGGGTTAATCACTTCGCTTATCTCATAAGGGCCAATGAATTTTGGCCCCAGTTTGGCAGAGGGTAACCTTAGGCTTATGTTTCGCGTGGAAATCCACACCTTATCTACACATTGTAACGTCTGACCAGAGTGCCTTTTATTATCCGCGAAATATTTATATTTCCCTTGTGCTTTGGAAATATTTAAACGAACATTTGACCACAGATCACTGATCCGGTTGACACAATCCTCAGCCCCTAGACAGTTAGAATCCAGATGTGAAAATTCACCGAAATGAGGATTTAATCCATAATTAATAAAAAACGGTGACCTACCAGTGGATTGATTTATTCGATTGTTGAAGGTGAATTTCGCCAAAGGCAAAGCATCGCACCAGTCATCCTGCAAAGTGGAAGTCAAACACCGGAGAATCTGTTCCAGCGACTGGTTTGTGCGCTCTGTCCATTGCTTTCTGGGTAATAAGCTGAGGAAAAAGACAGAGATATCCCCAATTTCTTGCAAAAGGTCTGCCAAAACTTAGCTACGAATTGCGTCCCCCTATCGGATACATTGTTCAAAGGTACCCCATGAAGACGAACAACCTGGGAGAGGAAATGTCTAGAAAGGACTTCTGCTGACGGAAACTTAGCCATAGGTACGAAGTGTGCCAACATGGAGAATCTGTCCACAATTACCCAAACCACAGTATTACCCTGGGATGGAGGGAGATTAGTAATGAAGTCCATGGACAAATGAGCCCAAGGTCTTCTCGGGATTGGTAAAGGCACCAATTCCCCGGCCGGCCGACAATGAGAGCTCTTGGAACGGGCACATATCCCACATGCTGCGACATATCTCTTAACCTCTGCAGACATTAATGGCCACCAAAAAACTCTTTTTACTGCTTCACATGTGGCTGTAATACCTGGATGAGCGCCCAATTTTGAGTCATGGAATTCCTGCAGGAGATTGGTGCGCAAGTGTTGTAGAACAAACAATTTATGTGCAGGTTTGGACCTTGGAGTTAAAGATTGAGCCCCCACAATCTCCCACTCCAATTCCGGTGACAGCTCTGCTATAACCACCACGGGTTGAAGAATGGAGGACGGTGGGTCAGGGGTGGACAACGGCTCAAAACTGCGTGATAACACATCCGCTTTCACATTTATAGACCCTGGTCGAAAAGTAATAGAAAATTGAAACCTGGAAAAAAAAAGTGACCAGCGGGCCTGCCTGGGAGTCAATCTTTTGGCTGATTTAATATACTCTAAATTTTTGTGATCAGTAATGACTGTGATAGGGTGAGCTGCCCCCTCTAAAAAATGCCTCCACTCTTCGAACGCCAACTTGATTGCCAGAAGCTCTCTGTTCCCAACGTCGTAGTTTCTCATTGCTGGAGAAAATTTTTTCGAAAAATAGGCACAAGGCCTAAGGTTAGACAGAGTAGCTGACCCCTGAGACAACACAGCCCCCACCCCTACCTCTGAAGCATCAACCTCCACTACAAATGGCAAGGAGGGGTCTGGTTGAACCAATATCGGAGCAGACATAAATCAATTCTTTAGAACAAGAAAAGATTGTCTAGCTGGAGGGGACCAATTCCTAATATCAGCCCCCTTACACGTGAGATCAGTAAGAGGCTTGACTCTCTGCGAAAAGCCTTTGATGAACCTGCGATAATAGTTTGCGAATCCCAAGAAGTGCTGGAGTCCTTTCAGGTCCTGAGGTTGGACCCACTCCACAATGGCTTGCACCTTCTTGGGATCCATCCGAAATCCCTGTGGCGAGATTATGAGCCCTAAAAATGTTAACTCCTGGACAAAAAAATGTACATTTTTCAAGCTTGACGAACAGTTGATTTTCTCTGAGTCTTTGAAGTACAGTTCTGACATGCAATAAATGAGAATCCTTGTCAGCAGAGTATATTAGGATATCATCTAAGTAGACAACAACAAAGCGGCCAATGAGGTCCGCAAATACCATATTGATGAAATTCTGGAAGACAACTGGTGCATTAGTGAGACCGAATGGCATAACTAAATTTTCAAATAATCCCTCTGATGTGAGAAAAGCTGTCTTCCATTCTTCTCCTTCTTCAATTCTTATCAACTTATAGTCCCCTCTAAGATCCAATTTAGAAAACCACTAAGCCCCTGAGAGCTGGTTACACAAATCTGTAATCAGGGGTAAGGGATATGTATTCCTGACGGTAATTTTGTTGAGTTCTCGAAAGTCGAGGCAGGGACATAGGCCACATCTATCTTTTTAACAAAGAAAAATCCTGCTGCTACTGGGGAAACTGAAGGTCTTATGTGCCCTTTACGGAGACTTTCAGTGATGTATTCCTTGATAGCAAGACGCTCAGGGCCTGACAAATTGAATAAACGGGCTTTGGGCAATTTGGCCCCAGGAATCAGATCAATTATGCAGTCAAATGGCCTATGTGGGGGTAATGCCTCGGCCTCGCTTTCCAAAAACACGTCCTCAAAGTCATTAAGGTACACCGGAATACCCTCCAGACTGACAGAAGACTCGTAGACAGATTTTGCCGGTGTCACACAAAAAAACAGATTTATAGCAACAGTCCATACATTTAGAACCCCACTTGACAATTTCCCTTTTTTCCCAATCAATCACTGGGTTGTGCCGTTGAAGCCACAGCATGCCCAATACCAGCCCCGCGGGCAATTCGTCCATCACAAAACACTTAATTTCCTCTGGATGAGAGGAACCAATTTGCAGGGAAAAACTGTCAGAAACATAAAGAATCCCTGAACGGGTGAGGGGGGAAGAGTCGATGGCCACAATTTTCAGTGGGGTCTCCAGCCTGACTGTCCCTATCTTGAGTTGGGAGATGATACAGGAGCTGACCAGATTGAGTGATGAACCGCAGTCCACCAACGCTGTAGAAACAAAATGATAATTGTCTACTACCAGTTCGACTTTAAGCAAGATTTTAGGGCATGAGGAAAAAAGTACCTGAAGGTCTGGGCAGCCTCCTCGATCACTACCCAGACCTAGTAGTTTCCCATCGACTTAGAGGATGACGGACACGATGGGCAATCCCTCCTCCAATGTCCCGATTCTCCACAATAGAAACAGAGCTGCTTCTCTCGGCGGCGTTTTCTTTCTTTCTCTTTAACTGAGGTGACACCAATTTCAATGGGCACCGGACTGGCATCAACCTCTTTACTGCCAGAAAATAAGGAGGTTTCCGAGGGCATAACTCCTGTGGCTCTTAGCCGGCGATCCAGCCGCACGGTTTGGGTCATGGCATCCCCCAGAGTATCAGGAGGTAGATGCAGGGCCAAGGCATCCTGAAGGCGTTCTGACAGGCCTCTAAGGAATAGTCCCCGGAGAGCGGCATCATCCCAGGAGACCTCTGCTGCCCACCGTCAGAACTCTGAACCACTCCGCTGAGTGCCGACCCTGCCGTGCATTCATCACCATATCCTCAGCCATCCGAACCCTATCTGGTTCATCATAAATGCGACCCAGGGCCTCAAAAAACGCATCAACAGTCATTTGTTCCGGGGCCGTGGGAGCAAGAGAAAACGTAGTAGAGAGATAATCACCCCAACTCTCTGAAACTCTCCCCCGGAAGAACAGGGTCTCAGGGAGAAGAACAGTTTGCACCCTTCCCTGAAAGCCCTGTATTCCCTTTTGTCCCCAGAAAAGGAGTCCGGCAGTTTAACAGGAGACTCAGGGGACACAAGTGACACATCCTTACTCTCAGAACCGAGAGCCCCCACAGAGACGGCCCCCCGCACTGTGTCCACCAGCTGTTGCTGGGTATGGGCCATAGTGCGCTGCTCCACATTTAATTTTTGGAACATTTGAGTCAGATGTTTTAGCTGGTCTGACAGCACCTGCATGGGATCCATGACACAAGCCTGTAATAACCAAACACACACACACTTTTCCCAGAGAGGGGAGGGGAAAAAAAACCTGTAACGGTCATTTATAATGTCAAGGGCAGATAGTGCTGCCCCCCAGGAGGCAAGGACACCCGCGACAAGTATGTGCAGGATTCTTACCCACCACGGTGAGAGTCAGGAGTATGGCGCGGGTATGGCTAGACCAGCTCCAGGACCTGTGGGGAGGGCGGAGCAATAGTGAAGCACCCTTTGCCCGCAGGATCTGCGATCACGTGACCGTGCATCAGATAACTGGGCGAGACTACAGCCGAGCTCCCGCAGCGCCGCGAGTAATACTGGTATCAAAGCGGCTCAGAGAAAATAACAGTAGTCAGGCAAGCAAGAAGGTCATACATGGGGCGGGCGGCTAAGTACAGGAGGGGTATTCAAAGGAAGGTCAAGAATGTAGCCAAGGGTCATACACAGGACGGGCAGTGTGGTACACAATCAGCAGACAAGAGACGTTAGCCGTGACAGGACCGGGTAAGCACCAAGCAGACAAACAATGATTGGCATGAAGCACAGACAAAGCAGGGTCAGGCACACTGAGTTAAGAGTATAAATGACAGGGGATGGCTCTACCATGAGGCTATAAGAACCCTCCCTGGATTCACAGAGAGGCTTTCCATGTTAACTCATACACCACCTAACCTGATGTCTCAGTATACCATGACACGGGGTGCCCGAGACCACAGAGAATGACAGAAGCACCCATTTTACTGGAGAAATAATGGATCCACGTTTCACACTGTAAGAAGACAGCTGGGCCCAATAAAGCAACTGAATGATGTGAATGTACATCCTGTGCCTTAATGTTGTGAGCTCATCTGTTCATTCACCTTTTGTGTCCGAGGATCTCCCTCTTCTGGTGAAGGAAGGTAGTGAGGCTGATTTGGATGAAAGAAACCAAACACCTGATCAGGTGGATTGTGACTGGGTAACGGGAACTTCAGACTGGATATAAGGCAGCTGACGCCCTTCTGAGTGGCTGGTGATTTCTCTGCTGGATTCTTGGAGACCAGTCTGATTCCTGCTTCCCAAAGATAAGTTTTTGCTCTGCTATTGAACTTATGAGTTTTGGTTTTGTTTACCTTGTTTTCTGAGTTCAGCCATCCCCGGCTGGGGGTGTGCTGGATTCTTTTTCCTTGATCAGTGTTCTCTTTTGCTCTGCTTTCAGAATATTCTGAGTGCTGATATAGGATTTGAAGTCTAGTGACTCAGTTGTGTTGGTAATATTTTTAGCAGGGTTTTCTCGGATTGCAGACAGCAGCTTTTCTGTCCTGTCCTTTTTAGTTAGCTTGGGCCCCATCGTTTGCTCAACCTATCTTTCTATTTGTGTTAGTGTTTTCATCTTGCTTCACCGTCATTATATGTTGGGGGCTGCCTATTGCTTTGGGGTCTGCTCTGGGGCAGTCAGTTTTTCCCTTTTCTCTTTTTAGGCTTATTTAGATTTCCGGCTGTGACGCGGTGTCTAGGATCACCGTAGGAACACTAGGAACACTCCCCGGCTACTGCTAGTTATGTGATAGGATTAGGGGTCTGCAATCCGCTAGTTTCCAACTTCTCTGATTTTCTGGGCTGAGCTTGTGTTTTGTTTTTTCCTCCTCGGTAACGCAATCATAACACCTTATCATTTTTGGTTTGAAGAATGAGGAGACAGGTACCACTTTCTAGTTTAATACATCAGACCCTGTAGTTAGTTATAAATTTTACCTGTGTAACATGGTCTCCTGATCTAGAGTGGAGTGGCACCTGTTGTGGATTCTCTCTCTGGCTTCCCTCTGGTGATTACTGAAGGTAGTGGTGCTGGTCAGATTGACAGAGGGGTTGCGAATTCTCTTTCTGGACTCCCTCTGGTGGTTACTGGAGGTAGTGGAGCTGATCTGATTGACAGAGGCTTGCCACCTGATAATGAGGAAGATGATTGTAGATCTGGGGTTTCTGATTGGGATTTAAGACAGCTGACTCCCTCTATCCCTGCTGGTGATTTTTTTCCTGTGCCTTCTGAGGTCTGATGTCTCCTGCTCTTTCCCTGCATGGTTCAGCTAAGTGGATCATTTGCTTTTCTGTTTGCATTTGATTTGGTTTTGTCTATCTCTGCTTTGTGCGGGTCAGGCAGCTCCAGCTGGGGCTGTGCTGAATCACCGCCAATATGTTACTGCATGTGCAAGTTTGTTTTGTCCCGTTATATTGGTCTCTTTTTGCTTTGCTTTCAGAATATACCAGAGTGCTGATATAGTGGGGGCGAAGTCGTGAGACTTCAGTGTTTTTTGTGCATCAGACGTGTTGGACTTTTTGCAGGGTTTTTTGCTTGATTGCAGACAGTGTCTTTCCTTTCCTGTCCTGTCTAGTCAGTGTGGGCCCCATCGTTTGCTCAGTCTATTTTTCTGACTGCTTTTGTATTTTCATCTTGTCTCACCGACAATATATGTTTGGGGGCTATCTATTCCTTTGGGGTCTGCTGCGGGGCAGTTTAGATTTCCCCTTTCTTGCTTTAGGCTTAGTTAGCTCTCCCGCTGTCCCGAGGCATCTAGGATAGAATCATAGAATCATAGAATCGTAGAGTTGGAAGGGACCTCCTGGGCCATCTGGTCCAACCCCCTGCTCAAAGCAGGATTCGCTAAATCATCCCAGTCAGATGTCTGTCCAGCCTCTGTTTGAAGACTTCCATTGAAGGAGAACTCACCACTTCTCGTGGCAGCCTGTTCCACTCATTGATCACTCTAACTGTCAAAAAGTTTTTTCTAATATCTAATCTGTGTCTCCTCCCATTCAGTTTCATCCCATTGCTTCTAGTCTTTCCTTGTGCAAATGAGAATAAAGTTGAGCCTTCTACAATGTGACAGCCCTTTAGATATTTGTAGACAGCAATTAAGTCTCCTCTCAGTCTTCTCTTTTGCAAACTAAACATTCCCAAATCCTGCAACCTTTCCTCATAAGACAGGGTTTGCAGACCGGTCACCATTCTGGTCGCTCTTTTCTGAACTTGCTCCAGTTTGTTGATGTCTTTTTTAAAATGTGGTGCCCAAAACTGGACACAATATTCCAGATGAGGTCTGACCAAAGAGGAGTAGAGGGAAATAATGACTTCACGTGATCTAGACTGTATGCTTCTGTTAATACATCCTAGAACTGCATTTGCCTTTTTTGCTGCTGCATCACACTGTTGACTCATATTCAGTCTGTGATCTATTAGTATACCCAAGTCTTTTTCACATGTGCTGTCACTTAGCTCTATTCCTCCCATTCTATATATGCTTTTTTCATTTTTATTGCCCAGATGTAGTACTTTGCATTTCTCCCTGTTAAAAACCATTCTGTTAGTTACTGCCCACTTCTCCAGTTTATTTAAATCTTTTTGAATCCTCTCTCTCTCTTCTCTAGTATTAGCTATCCCTCCTAGCTTTGTGTCATCAGCAAATTTAATCAGTTTACCCTCAATTCCTTCATCTAAATCGTTGATAAAGATGTTGAACAATACAGGGCCCAGGACAGAGCCCTGTGGTACCCCACTTGAGACATTCTTCCAACTGGATGTGCAGCCATTTACGACCACTCTTTGGGTCCGATCACTAAGCCAGTTATGAATCCACCTAACAGTTGCCTTGTCCATTCCATACTTAATCATTTTTTCAATAAGGATTGTATGAGAGACTTTGTCAAATGCTTTGCTGAAGTCAAGATATACTATATCTACAGCATTTCCTTGATCCACCCAATCAGTGATACCGTCATAGAAGGAAATTAAGTTAGTCTGACATGACTTATTAGTTACAAACCCATGCTGACTCTGTTTGATCACTTCATTCTTATCCAGGTATTGACTTACATGTTGTTTAATAATTTGTTCAAAGATCTTTCCTGGTATAGAAGTCAGACTCACCGGCCTATAGTTGCCTGGGTCCACCTTCTTCCCCTTTTTGAAGATAGGAACAACATTTGCTCTTCTCCAGTCTTCTGGCACTTCTGTTCTCCAAGAATTTTCAAAGATTATGGAGAGTGGTTCAGAAATTTCTTCTGCTATCTCCTTCAGTACTCTGGGGTGTAATTCATCTGGACCTGGAGACTTGAATTCATTTAGGTTAGCTAAGTGTTTCCTCACTATCTTTCTGTTTATAGATATCCTGGATTCTTCTATTCCCTTAATAGGACAGTGAATAACAGTTGGTGTTACATTTCCTTTCTGAGAGAAAACAGATGCAAAATAGGAATTTAAAAGTTCAGCCTTCTCAACATCCTGTCTTACCATTTCATCATTTTCATCCTGTAAAAATCCTATAGCATCTTTGACTTTTCTTTTACTTTTGACATATCCCCAAAATCCTTTATTATTGCTTTTGACATCTCTTGCAAGCCTCAATTCATTTTCAGCTTTAGTTAATCTGATTTGTGCCCTGCAGATTCTGCAGACAGCATTATATTCTTCTTTAGATATACCTCCCTCTTTCCATTTTATAAACATTTTTTTCTTCCTTTTTAGCATGTGCTTAAGTTCTGTGTTCACCCATCCTGGTTTCCTTAAATGCTTCCTATTCCCTCTTTTCGGAATTGTTAACAACTGTGCTTTGAGAATTTCATTTTTCAAGATTTCCCATCCTTCCTGGACATTTTTGTCTTTAAGGATATCCAGCCATTGGATTCCTCCAATTATCTTTCTGAATCCCTTAAAATCTGCCTTTCTGAAATCTAACCTTGACGTCTGAGTCTTCACAGGTCTTCCGCCTCTAGTTATCCAAAATTCTAAAATAGCATGGTCGCTACCTCCTAGGGTTCCAGCCACTTTTACCTCCTCAACCATTTCCTCCCTGTTTATAAGGATTAGATCCAAGGTAGCAGTTCCCCTTGTTTTCTCCCCTACCTTTTGGAAGATAAAGTTGTCAGCAAGAGAGGATAAGAATTTCCTTGACCTGTTAGTTTTGCCTGAGAGAGATTCCCAACAAATGTCTGGATAGTTGAAATCTCCCATGACAACTATGTCATATTTTTTGGAGAACTTGGCCATTTGATGCATAAAGAGTTCATCCATATCTTCAGCTTGCACAGGCGGCCTGTAGTAAATGCCTACAATGGTGTCCTTTCCATTGTTCTGTCCTTGTATTCTTACCCAAACAGTTTCCACAGAACTCCCAGTCTCTGAAGCTTCAATCTCTGTGCAGATATATGCATTTCTAACATACAATGCAACACCCCCTCCTCGTTTATCAAGTCTGTTTCTTGCAAATAAGTTGTATCCTTCTAGTCTTGTATTCCAATCATGTGTATCGTCCCACCAAGTTTCAGTGATTCCAATGACATCATATTTCTTTTCCTGTGTTAGTAGTTCCAATTCTCCTTGTTTGTTGCCCATGCTTTGTGCATTAGTATAGAAACATTTTAGTTTGTGATTGGTTTCTCTTTCTCCAATATTTTTATTAATTAGATTCTTTCGTCTTTGTTCTTCCTTTCCACTTCTATTAGCAGAGTTCTCAATAGCATTTGTCAGGTGTATGGCTTTTTCTGGTCTTTTGCTTCCCTTCCCATGTTGTTCTAGTTTAAAGCTCTCCTTACAAGTGTAGCAAGGCGACTTCCAAATACATGCTTTCCAGTCTTCGTAAGGTGCACCCCATCTCTAGCAAGTAGTCCATCGTATAAGTAGTTCACTCCGTGATCCAGAAATCCAAATCGTTGCTGACGGCACCATCGACGTAGCCAGTTGTTCACCTGCAGAATCTTATTCCACCTCCTTGTTCCATGGCCATCCACTGGGAGGATGGAAGAGAAGACCACCTGCGCTCCCAGTTCTTTCACTTTCTTGCCTAAGTCTTCAAAGTCTCTGCAGATGGTTTCCAGGTCGTTTCTTGCGGTGTCATTTGTCCCCACATGTAGTAGCAGGAATGGGTAGTCATCTGTAGGTCTGAAGAGTCCTGATATCCTGTCAGACACATCTTTAATTTTTGCACCTGGAAGACAGCACATTTCTCTTGAAGTTATATCCGGTCTGCAGATAGCGGCCTCTGTTCCTCTCAACAGGGAATCCCCCATGACCACCACTCTCCGTTTCTTCTTCACAACATTTTTCTTTCTCCATCCAGGAGGACTCTGAAGGCGTACAAGGTTGCTGTTTGTTGGCAAAGTCTTATCCTGATGTATTTCTTCATCATTTTCCTGCGTGAGAGCCTGGTACTGGTTCCTGAGCAGTATGGGTGCTGACTGCCTCCATTCCTCTGTTTCTTCAGGTGCACTTTGAATTTCTTCTCTTTCTGTAACATGAAGAGATAATTCTGCTCTGTCCAAGAACTCTTCACCTTCCTTAATGATCTTCAACGTAGCCAACCTCTCTTCGAGATTTTGCAAATTTTCCTCCAACAGGGACACAAGCTTGCATTTGTGGCATGTGAAGTTTGGCTTTTCCACTGGTAAGTCTGTGAACATGTAGCAAGAAATGCAGCTCACCAAATGGCTCCTGGCCTCTTCCATCTTGAAATTTCTTAAAAACGATGAAAGATGAGCCAAAATTATCGGCGCGCGGTTTTTCCGATTTCCTCTTTTCAGCTGCAACGGCCAAAACCCAGTGATCGTTGAGCTCGCGGAGACTCTTCACTTATCCCAGAAGGCACTGGGAATATGCAAATGATCTCCTCAAGACTCTTCCCCTGGTTTTCCGATTTCCTCTTTTCAGCTGCAACGGCCAAAACCCAGTGATCATTGAGCTCGCGGAGACTCTTCACTTATCCCAGAAGGCACTGGGAATATGCAAATGATCTCCTCAAGACTCTTCCCCTGGTTTTCCGATTTCCTCTTTTCAGCTGCAACGGCCAAAACCCAGTGATCGTTGAGCTCGCGGAGACTCTTCACTTATCCCAGAAGGCACTGGGAATATGCAAATGATCTCCTCAAGACTCTTCCCCTGGTTTTCCGATTTCCTCTTTTCAGCTGCAACGGCCAAAACCCAGTGATCGTTGAGCTCGCGGAGACTCTTCACTTATCCCAGAAGGCACTGGGAATATGCAAATGATCTCCTCAAGACTCTTCCCCTGGTTTTCCGATTTCCTCTTTTCAGCTGCAACGGCCAAAACCCAGTGATCGTTGAGCTCGCGGAGACTCTTCACTTATCCCAGAAGGCACTGGGAATATGCAAATGATCTCCTCAAGACTCTTCCCCTGGTTTTCCGATTTCCTCTTTTCAGCTGCAACGGCCAAAACCCAGTGATCGTTGAGCTCGCGGAGACTCTTCACTTATCCCAGAAGGCACTGGGAATATGCAAATGATCTCCTCAAGACTCTTCCCCTGGTTTTCCGATTTCCTCTTTTCAGCTGCAACGGCCAAAACCCAGTGATCGTTGAGCTCGCGGAGACTCTTCACTTATCCCAGAAGGCACTGGGAATATGCAAATGATCTCCTCAAGACTCTTCCCCTGGTTTTCCGATTTCCTCTTTTCAGCTGCAACGGCCAAAACCCAGTGATCGTTGAGCTCGCGGAGACTCTTCACTTATCCCAGAAGGCACTGGGAATATGCAAATGATCTCCTCAAGACTCTTCCCCTGGTTTTCCGATTTCCTCTTTTCAGCTGCAACGGCCAAAACCCAGTGATCGTTGAGCTCGCGGAGACTCTTCACTTATCCCAGAAGGCACTGGGAATATGCAAATGATCTCCTCAAGACTCTTCCCCTGGTTTTCCGATTTCCTCTTTTCAGCTGCAACGGCCAAAACCCAGTGATCGTTGAGCTCGCGGAGACTCTTCACTTATCCCAGAAGGCACTGGAAATATGCAAATGATCTCCTCAAGACTCTTCCCCTGGTTTTCCGATTTCCTCTTTTCAGCTGCAACGGCCAAAACCCAGTGATCGTTGAGCTCGCGGAGACTCTTCACTTATCCCAGAAGGCACTGGGAATATGCAAATGATCTCCTCAAGACTCTTCCCCTGGATCATCATAGGTATGCTCCATGGATACTGCTAGTTGTGTGGACAGGATCAGGGGTCTGCAATCCGCTTAGTTACCAACCTCTCTGGTTTTCTGTGGCTTAGCCTGGGCCTGCTATCCTCCTAGGTGACCCATTCATAACAGGCACCTATAGAGTCTCCAAGAAGTATGTATGTGTCACTGCCGCCAACATTGGCTATGGGTCTGATTGTGAGTCCTACATTATGGTGGGGTGGAACACTGGAGAAGTGTGGGCCTGCAGCCCTTGTATATCCCAAGAAAAAACAAGGCAGCAAGGGTAGAAGAAAATAGAGGGGGAAGCCAGCACTGCTTAAGGTTAGAACGCATAAATTGGAGTGCATATGCACATAATGTCTAGCTGTATTCAAAAATGAGATATTTAGCAAAAAAATTGATCAATTCAATTGAGCCACCCTGCCGCGCCAAGGCAATCTCATATGGGGGGTCCTACTCTATATATTTTTAATAAATGCCGTGCCATTACGGCCTCCTAAATACACTTAGAGCATAACCACATCAAGTGCAATCTGTACCTGAACATTACTGGATCGCTCCCATGAAGCCAGATGAAGCAAGTGCAGATGAAGGCCAACCAGGTCTGAACACAGACATATCAGGAATGGCCTCCACACATTGCCTGACCAGCGAACATAGATGAAGGGCGATGTTGGTCCAGACACAGGTGCACAATTAAATAAAGCTTGGGGCAGGGTGGGGCTGCCGTGTGTGTGCACAGCAGCCTAATCCATCACAATGAACACAGAAAAATTATGGCGGACATAACCACTTGATGTGGTCATGCTCTAAATGTATTTAGGAGGCCGTAATGGCACAGCATTTATTAAAAATATATAGAGTAGGACCCCCCATATGAGATTGCCTTGGCGCGGCGGGGTGGCTCAACTGAATTGATCAATTTTTTTGCTAAATATCTCATTTTTGAATACAGCTGGATATTATGTGCATATGCACTCCAATTTATGCGTTCTAACCTTAAGCAGTGCTGGCTTCCCCCTCTATTTTCAGCAATGGTAGAAGCCTACTTACTAGAATGACTCTGTTACAACCAGAATATGTGTCCATACATTGTACAGTAGGGTCCTGTCTAACTTGTAAGTCTCGCAACTGTTTTCCCTGTACTTGATGATCGAGAACGCATCTATCACGGACACAGAACTATATATGTGAAGGGCATAAATCCAAGGGGACACTGACCTATTAGGATACTTTTACCTTAAGGATATCAGAGACTGACCTGTTCTAAATAAATCTAAGACTTCACAACCTAATACTTCCAAAGACTCATTCTTGGTGCCTTTCCTCAAAAACCCTAAACGGCCAATAGAGTTAGCCCCTATCCCTGGGAATTACACATGTTTTCAGAGTTTAACAGGTACAAATGATCTAAAGCATTTAGGCTCCTCATACTGCAGTCGCACCACCATCACTAACTTGGTACGAGGCTATGCCCTCCTGAATCAGACGGTAGCTACGGCTGATTTGTTGTAGATGTGTGGAAATGGTGACTTTTACCCAGTGTTGCCAGCTGGATGGGAGGGTACACGTGTCATTTTTAAATTCCTGATACTAATCTAGATTGTGACTTCAAATACAGAAAAGCTCTTTGAATATGTAATGGAAAACAAGAGACACCAGTATTCCTACACCTTTCAACCCACATGTACATCAATGCTATTGGAGTTCCAAGAGGCGTATCAGACGAGTTCAAAGTCAGAGATCAAGTAGCTGCAGGATTAGAATCACTATTCCCCATCATTACAAGGAATAAAAATGTGGACTGGATAAATTATATCTACTATGAACAACTGTTGTAGGCTAACTCTGACCAGCACATGAATGTGGCACCCATATAATTTTCTTGCTTGGTGTGGCTTGTGTGTGTGTGTGTCCATCTGATGGTGTGACAGGCAGACTGATCCAGAGAATCCAGTGAAGTGGTGTATCTGTGGGAGTCTGAACTATGGCTAGAACAGCCACCCACTGCCCCAAAGAAGGGAATTGTGAGAGCAGGATTTATATTTATCTATCCTGTTTTCCATAATGTATTTTGATCCAGTATGTGTGATTTCAGATAAGGAGTCCCTTAAGGATTTCTTTGTCTAACGGACTTAGAGCAAAAATAGGAAAGAAACGAAACTAAAGAGTGAAAGACACATCCAAACTCTAAAGCTGGGTGTAGACAGTCTTACCTTTAGCCAATGAGATGTATGTATGCTAATGCCAGCACATTTTTAGAGATAAGTCTAGCCAATTACATTGTTACAATGCATTACTATTAATAACCTATATAAGATGATGTCATAATGTAATAAGGAGAGCTCTTCCGTACACGTATTTGGATTTCACAATTTATTTTGAAACAGGCACAACGTCTCAGAACATCCTACATTGTGTGGCAATTACAGCATATACTCACCTCCAGCATTGTCTCTGTTCTAGCAATGTTGGTGCCAAGTGTCCCAACATTCGCATGACATTGTTATGTCACGTGTGCTGTGTGTGCTCATACCATGCCTGGATTTCTGAGTTTCATAAGAGGGAAATCAGCAGCCCATTAGTTGCCTATGATTGCCCTCAACAATCATGTGACATAAGAATATCACGCAGGCACCTAGGTCTTACATTCCTAAATTGGAGCCGATGCATGAATCCCTTTAATGAGTCCCACTTAAATTATGTTTATGTTTGCAAAAATTTTTGCATGTGACCAATTTAAAAAACATAAGCCACACATTTAGATAGTGTTGATCTATGCCGCAGACCAGATATTAAAAATAAAATGCAAAGAGAGGCGCAATGAGTGTACCTGTGTTTAAATTAATTCCCTAACTGAATCGACAGGGTGCTCACTTTACTGGGTTGTGCCACCCTTGCACAACCACGGTGTGAACGTGAATGGTAGTTGGGGAGCGTGTCCTCTCAACCCAGAAGGGCACTGTACGTGGCTGTCAGCAACCTCCGCTCTCCTGGTCAGTCCATCTCTCACCGGCTTCCGGATGTGAAGTTGAGACCGATCCCAGCCGTAAGTGAACACCAAGGATCCCGGAGCTTCCCAGCACCGCCCAGCAAATGCTTTTTTTTTGTTGCTTGTTCCTGAAGGGCTAACCTCCATGTATAAAAGAATGCCTACTTCTCTGCACATCACCTTTATATAATCTACATTGATATCCGACTCCTCACACAAAGACTAGAATTCCTCATGATTTGCTATGGTAAAGAAATGTTTACTAAAGTACATCTTAATGCCTTTAAACCTTATAGGAAGTCTAAATGTATATAATCTATTAATATGGGCATACAGATAATAGAAGTGTTAAACTAGTCCTACCTCTCTGCCTCATATCAGTGGTCTTGTTGTTGAGAAATCATATTTTATTTGTTTTTGCTAATTATTTCTACCAGGCGCTGGGGCATGCGGTGCCTGGAAGAAATCTCTGCCTCCTGTCTTCATTATCTTACCACCTCGAGTAGAAAGTTGGACACAGGCGCTCATTTCTCCATTATTTTAGAGTGCAAGCCAGTGCCTCATTCTTGAGATAGTTTCCTTATTACTGTCATTCTTTATGACACAAAATTCCCTACAAATTGACTTCCCGGGCCAGCTCTGGGGACCAAATCTATCTCCACTAGAGTGGCTGAATATGTTTGATATTTTATTGAAGTCATCAGCTCTGTTGATATGCAACAGTCAAATTCATCACTTGCCTGTAATGGTTGCCTCACTCTGCTAACAATTGCCTGTAGGTTTAGGTAGAAGAAAGCAGCAGTTTTTCAAATCTTATAATACTCCTTCAAAGGCCAATGTTGTCCCCTTTCAGAAAATCTGGATCCCCTAGTGCAGTTTGTTGTAAAAAACAAACAATGTTTACCCATTCTTCTGAGTCCACCGAGTCTATGCTCTGCTCCCGGTGTCTGATATCGGCTAAGGTGTTGACATCACGTAGACATCACTGCAGCCAATTGCTCAGTGACTCTGCTGTGTAGACAGAAATCTCTGTTCAGAGCCGATGAGCTCAGTGATTGGTTTAGACTCTGTCGAAGTGACATCAGCGTTGCAGTCAACATTAGTGGCGAAAACTCAGCGCTGTACCTGTAGATGATGAGTAAAGAGTTGTTTGTATGTTTTTTTATAAGAAACTGTGCATGGGGATCGAGATTTTCTAAAACGGCACAATCTCTCCATATAGAAGGTCATGTTAAACTTAAAAAAGATCCCCCACAGACCCGCCCCAGAGCACGAGAATCTCATTAACTGAAAACAACAAATAAAGATTAAACAACAACCACAAGACAGATTTCACCAACCAAGATATCATTTTAATCAGTATAACGGCGGCGACCTGACACTGTCTGTAGGTTACTGTGCACAATCCTGCTGACAGGTTCACTTTAAAGCAAGGAAGCCACTCCAGTTCCACTGCTCTGGTATTTTGGCCAATCTTCGCTAATTGTTCTTCATTGATGTATTTGACTGTAAGAGTACATGCCCATGATCAGTAATTGCTGCGGGTTTGACACTACGTACTTATGCAGCATCAAACCCGCAGCGGCCAGCTGTGGCAGCATAGTGGATGGGATTTCTAGAAATCCCATGTCCACTATGCGTCCATAGTCGCCTGCGGATCACCCACAGAGACAGAGATGAGGCGCGTCTTTGAAGACCAAAGCATGCCAGCTTCTCTTGCGGAGACTAGCAAGAGAAATTACATCAATAGAATGTATTGGATACGGTAAATCTGTACAGTTCAGTGCACATGGGTACAGTTCTGTACACATGGGGATTTACCTGCATGTACGGCACAGGACCACTTAGGCCAATAAGTTGCTTTGATTAATTTATTTTTTTAAAATTAAGAATGTGCCTATTTAGAGTCCAACGAACTGTGACCTGGATTTGCATGCAAAACCTCGCATTCGGATCAATGATTGTGCTCTGCTGCTTAATGACCGCTCACCTGTTTCTGAGCCTCAGTTTAAGTCCATCTCCTGGGCATACTCCAAAGCTGACGGATGGTTTGTCTTTTGTAGTTTCCAAGCAAGTGTCAGAACATTCCGTCTTTTCAATTAATAAACCTCTGTAGATGAACAGAATATCAATATATCAGTTTTAAGTGTAGAAAGGGTTAATCATTAGGATTAAATTATGACAAGTAAAAGTAGATATATATTTGGCTGAAAAATTAATAATTCACACAGGTTTCCCATTGAGTACAGTAGTCACACGTAAAAGCCTGCCTGGCATGCTTAGGTTAGAAGTATAATAAGAAGCAAGCTCTGAGTTAAGCTTGCATATCTGAAATAATTTGCATTCCACATTTGTTGAAGAAAAGTCATTTAAATCTCATGCAGGTGCCAAACAGGCAAATTTACATTTAATTTGTAGAAGAACGACATTTTTCACCTTAAATTAAAATGGATTGTGTTTTTAAACTTATTATCTAAGCTGAAAAGAAAGGCTCTGCTCACGTAACACCTGTATGCTATATACAGTATGTCATGTATGGTATATGCTGAATATGCTGGTCTTATGGAACTGTATGCCATATGCCGCCAATTGACTGCCATGGTAAATAATGCACACTGTGGTAAGTATGCTCGCTGTTGACCTATTTCAATGGGTTCATGTGATTCAGCGCTTATACTGTGGATAGGTGATAAGATGTGATTGTAAGAAACTCCCTGTAAGGTTGAAAACTTTGAAAGGCAAAATAATTTTTATTTTATTTTATTTTTAGGCTACTTTCAGACTAGCGTGCTGAGGCGCAGCGCAGGGCCGCCGCTAAGCCCCGCCCCCGGCCGTGCCTCCTCCAGTCAGCTCCTCCTATGATCGCATGACGCTGCATGCGATCAGCGTACCCTATATTTAGCATTGCACTCTGTTGCATTTTTGTGCACTCGGCGCAGCGCCAAAAGGGCGCAAGCGCCGGCAAAATCATACCAGCGCACGGCCAGCTTACCCAACACTAAATATAGGGTACGCAGATCACATGCAGCGTCATGCAATCATAGGAGGAGCTGACCGGAGGAGGCGTGGCCGGGGCGGGACTTAGTGGCAGCCCTGTGCTGCGCCTCAGTACGCTAGTCTGAAAGTAGCCTAATAAACCACATTTACTTTATTATTTGCATTGAGCGTTTTACTTTTTTTTAAAGGGATTTGTCCCCAGATTTTTGCTACCCAATTTGAGAGCAGCATAATGAAGGGGCAGAGACCCTGACTCCAGCAATGTGCCACTTATTGGGCTGCTTGCTGTAGTTTTGATAAAATCACTATTTTATTGGCAGGAGATTATCACTAGAGGACTAGTAAAACTACTGCTATGTGGTCATCTATATTCACGAGCACTGTACACTGTGTTCCAAATTATTATGCAAAAAATATTTCCTCATATTTTCTCTAAATTACCTATATGAATTGCAGTCATTGTTATTTTCCAGTCATCTAATATTCTAGCATAATTGCAATGTTTTTGAACAAACTGCCTATGAAAACAGTATATTTTTAAAAATAATAAACACTCAAAATGCATGTTCCAAATTATTATGCACAACAGAGTTTTCAACCTTTTTATTTTTATTTTGAACAAAAAATGGTCAGTTATCAGCTTATTACAAAATGAAATCAAACAGTTTTCAAGTCAAAACTTTATTCTAGGTGATGTTACATTTGCACATAGGACCCCTTGTTCGAAAGAAGCTTCTGAACTCTCTCGTCCATTGAATTTGTCAGTTTTTGGATGGTTTGTGCTTCAATTGTTTTGCATGTGGACAGAATACCCTCCCAGAGCTGTTGCTTAGATGTGAACTGCCTCCCGCCGTCATAGACACTCCTTTTGATGATGCTCCAGAGGTTCTCAATGGGGTTGAGGTCAGGGGAAGATGGTGGCCACACCATAAGTTTGTTCTCCCATAGCAGCCAGAGATTCAGATGTGTTATTTGCAGCATGAGACGGTGCATTATCATGCATGAAAATGATCTTGCTGCGGAAAGCACGGTTCTTCCTCTTGAACCATGGCAGGAAGTGCTGTTTTAGAAACTCCACATAGATTATGAAGTTCATCTTTACCCCTTCAGGGATCCTAAAGGGGCCGACAATCTCTCTCCCCATGATTCCAGCCCAAAACATTACTCCACCTCCTCCTCGTTGGTGCCTTAGCCGTGTTTTCATGGGGTGTCCATCAGCCAGCCATCCTCCACTCCATCCATCTGGACCATCGAGCGTTGCACGGCACTCATCGGTGAACAAAACAGTTTGGAAGTCAGTCTTCATGTATCGTTTGGCCCACTGGAGCCGTTTCTGCTTGTGTGCAGTGGATAGAGGTGGTCGACAGGATGGCTTACGAACAGCTGCAAACCTCTGAAGGACCCTGCATCTTGTTGTTCGGGGGACGTTGGAGGCACCAGCAGCTTCAAAAACTTGTCTGCTGCTATGACAAGGCATTTTTGCAGCTGCTCTTTTAACCTGACGCAATTGCCTGTTGAAAGAGTTCTCAATTTTTCCTTATCAGCACGCACACGTGTGTCCTGGGAATCAGCTACATACTTCTTGATTGTGCGATGATCACGATGAAGTGTCTTGGCAATGTTGATTGTAGTCATGCCTTGACCTAAATACTCCACAATTTGTTGCTTCTCAGCAACCGACACATCCTTTTTCTTTCCCATTTTGGCAAAAAATGTAGGCTGCTTAATAATGTGGAACAGCCTTCTTAAGTAGTCTTGCCTTTATTTGGACACACCTGCCAAACTAATTTGCACAGGTATCTGCAATTGCTTTCAGTGATATAAAGAGCCCTGACACACATCACCATCAATGAGTTTAATTGACAAACAAAAAAATTCTAACCTTATCACTCCTAAACTCTTTTTGCATAATAATTTGGAACATATATATAACCTCGCCGAAGGGCAAAGCTGTGAATGATGATATAGGAAGTTGATCGGCTCACATCTTGCATTATGTACAGAGAAGTATCCAAATTGTTCATTAGTTTTAGCAGCACATCCCTGTTTACATGATAAAATGTACAGCTGTCAGCGACTTTAATGTCCGCATAAAGTATGCAAGTCGAAAGTCTAATGATTTTTGAATGTGTTTAGATAAGGCAATATTCAGGAATTGTTGTTCATGCACTCGATCATTGACCAATGCAAAAATACCCTTGGTAATTTATGTATTAATATGAGTAATCAGTTTTAATATTCCATTAAAATGCACCAATGTTTTGATTCTTGGGTGGTCATCCTCAGAAGTCTGCTTCAGATAACTTCTATAACTTTCCAGTAAAATCACACTTCTTTTATTGACCTAGAAAGGCAATGTTCAAACCATCGCTAAACCTTAACATATGGCTATAGATACTAGCAAAGCCAGAAACCCATCTAGAGACAGCTGTTGTGGGGTACTTGGTCTTCATCGGTGCCGAGCAGGGTTTGGCTGTTGAAGGAGTTGTGTTATGAATGGGTCACCGTGGAGAAAAAAGCAAAACAAGCTAAGTCACAGAAAACCAGAGAGGTTGGTAACTATGCAGATTGCAGATCCCTGATCTTACCACACAACTAACAGTAGCGGTGGAGCGTGCCTACGATGTTCCTAGACGCCTCGTCACGGCCGGAGGACTAAATAAGCCTAAAGCAAGAAAAGGGAAAACTAACTGCCCCAGAGCAGACCCCAAAGGAATAGATAGCCCCCACACATGTATTGACGGTGAAACAAGATGAAGGCACAAACACAGGCAGGAAAATAGGCTGAGCAAATGATGGGGCCCAAACTAACTAGACAGGAAAGGAAAGGAGAGATACTGTCTGCAACCTGCAAAAAACCCTACAAAAATCATGTCCAACACTTCTGATAGCAAAATTAACCCTGAAGTCACTAGACTTCTCCCACTATATCAGCACTCTGAAATATTCTGAGACAGAGCAAAAAGAGACCGAACTAGTAAAGGGACAAAAAGCCAACTGGCAAAATACTGATAAATAAGAGTGGAAATTCAGCACAGTCCCCAGCAGGGGCTGGCCGACCACACCAAAAAAACTGAATAGACCAACAAAATCAAGTGTGAACATTTTCAGAAAAACCTAGCTTTAGTTGACAGGAACACAGCTGAAAACCAAGAGCTGACAAGCCAGAAGGAATCACCAGCAACTGAATAGGGGGTTGGCTGTCTTAAATCCAATCTGAGACTCCTGAGATCCAATCGTCATCCTCATTCTCAGGTGGCAGATCTCCACCGATCAAATCAGCCTCTCTACCTCCTGTCACCACCAGCGTGAGTCTGGAAGGAGAACTCACAACTGGTGAACCCTCATCCACGCCACCAGGCTGATCAGGATGGGCCCGGTGAAAAGCATGAACCAATCTATTGGCATGAATATCGGAGGCAGAGACCCAAGAATTATCCTCCTGACCATAACCCTTCCATTTGACCAAATACTGGAGTCTCCGTCTAACCAAACGAGAATCCAATATTTTCTCTACCTCATATTCTACATTGCCTTTAACCACTGGAACCAGGAACCACTGGCTCAACAAACCTCTTCAACAGAGATTTGTGAAATACGTTATGGATCTTGAACGTAACTGGAAGAGCCAATCGAAACGAAACAGGATTAAGAATTTCCAAAATCTTATAAGGACCAATAAATCTTGGCTTAAATTTAGGAGATGCGACCTTCATAGGAAAATTCTTAGACGACAACCAAACCATATCACCCACTTTAAACTGGGGACCAATGGTCCTATGCCGGTTGGAAAATCGCTGGGCCTTTTCCTGAAAGAGTGACAACTTATCCACCACTTGGTCCCATATCTGCTGCATTCTCTTAACCACAGTGTCCACACCTGGGCAGATGAAGATTCCACTTGCCCTGAAGCGAATCGAGGATGAAACCCAAAATTACAGAAAAAGGGTGACATCAAAGTGGCAGAACTAGCTCTATTGTTCAGTGCGAATTCGGCCAAGGGCAAAAATGAGACCCAATCATCCTGATCAGCAGATATAAAACATCTCAAATAAGACTCCAAGGTCTCGTTTGTTCTCTCAGGCTGTCCATTGGTCTGGGGATGAAACGCGGAGGAGAAGGATAACTGAATTCCCAGATTGGAACAAAAGGCTTTCCAGAATCTGGAAACAAACTGGACTCCTCTGTCGGACACAATATTCTCAGGAATCCCATGTAACCGAACCACTTGTTGTAAAAACAAGGGTACCAAGTCAGCGGAAGATGGCAACTTTGGGAGTGGCACAAGATGGACCATCTTCAAAAATCTATCACAAATCACCCAGATAACAGTCATTCTCTGAGAGACAGGAAGATCAGAAATAAAATCCATTGAGATATGGGTCCGTGGCCTCTTGGGCACTGGCAAGTGCATCAGCAACCAACTAGAACGAGAACAGGCTTTAGACCGAGAACAAGTCCCACAGGATTCTACAAAATTCCTGACGTCACGAGATAAGGCAGGCCACCAAAAGGACCGACTCACCAAATCTCTGTTACCAAAAATACCTGGTTGACCAGCCAATGCGGAGCAATGAATTTCAGACATCACTCTCTTTCTCCACTGGTCAGGAACATACAATTTTCCCATAGGGCAATGCTCAGGTTTATCCTCCTGAAATTTCTCCAGGGCGCGTCTCAAATCGGGCGAAATGGCAGAAAGAACTACACCCTCACCTAGGATGGTAGTAGGCTCGGTCACACTAAGAGAATCGGCAAAGAAACTCCTAGAAAGGGCGTCTGCCTTAACATTCTTAGTGCCCGGAAGAAAAGAGACCACAAAATTAAAACGCGTGAAAAACAAGGCCCATCTAGCCTGTCTAGGATTCAAGCGTTTGGCCGACTCCAGATACATCAAATTCTTGTGATCGGTGAGGACCACAACTTGATGTCTAGCTCCCTCCAGCCAATGTCTCCACTCATCAAATGCCCACTTCATGGCCAACAATTACCGATTCCCCACGTCATAGTTGCGTTCAGATGGGGAGAACTTTCGAGAAAAGAAGGCACAGGGATTCATCTTAGAAGTCACAGGGTCTTTTTGGGACAAAACAGCTCCTGCACCAATCTCAGAAGCATCTACCTCCACCTGAAATGGAAGTGAGACATCAGGTTGCCGTAAAACTGGAGCTGAAGTAAATCTCTGCTTAAGCTTCTGAAATGCTGAGATAGCCTCAGGAGACCAATTCAGCACATCAGCGCCCTTCTTGGTCAGATCAGTCAGTGGTTTGACAATACCAGAAAAATTACCTATAAATTTACGATAGAAATTAGCAAAACCCAAAAACTTCTGGAGGGCCTTCAAAGAAGTTGGCTGAACCCAATCATAAATAGCCTGTACCTTGGCCGGGTCCATTTCATAGTCGATGGAGACAAGATAAATCCCAAAAATAAAATCCTCTGTATACCAAAGAGGCATTTCGATCCCTTAACAAACAGGGAATTCTCCCTCAAAATCCGGACCACAGTCCGGACGTGTTCCACATGAGAATCCCAATCACTAGAAAAGATCAAAATATCATCCAGATAGATGATCCAAAACTTATCCACAAGGTCATGGAAAATATCATTCATAAAGGACTGGAAGACAGAAGGGGCATTAGTGAGCCCAAAAGGCATCACCAGGTCCTCAAAATGTCCCTCCGGAGTATTAAACACCGTCTTCCATTCATCCCCGTGCTTGATGCGAATAAGATTATACGCCCCCTGAGGTCAAGCTTAGTAAACCAGCAGGCACTCTTAACTCTGGAGAATAAATCAGACATCAGAGGTAACGGGTACTGATATTTAACCGTCATCTTGTTAAGGGAACGATAATCAATACACGGTCTTAATGAACCATCTTTCTTGGCCACAAAAAAAAACCAGCACCTAAAGGTGACGAAGATGGTCTAATATGACCCTTCTCCAACGACTCCTTTATATAGGATCGCATAGCATCATGTTCGGGTACTGATAAGTTGAAAAGCCGACCCTTGGGAAATTTACACCCAGGCATCAACTCAATTGCACAGTCAAAATTCCTATGAGGAGGCAAAGACGCAGACTTGCTCTCACTAAATACATCAGAAAAATCGGCTAGATAATCAGGAATATCATGAGACTAAGGAGAGGTGGTGAAAACAGGAGCGTCCCTAAGAACACACTGACAACCCCAACTCACCACAGACCCAGATTTCCAATCCAAAACTGGGTTATGAGTTTGCAACCAAGGAAAACCCAGAACAATAGTATCATGCAGATTATGCAGCACCAAAAATTTCCAATTTTCTTGGTGGTCTGGGGCAACTCGCATTGTCACCTGGGTCCAAAACTGAGGTTTTGTTCTCCGCCAAAGGAGTAGCATCAATATCCCTCAAAGGAATAGGCGTCCGCAGTGGCGTCATGGAAAAACCACAATGTTTAACAAAGTCCAAATCCATCAGATTCAACGCTTCTCCTGAATCCACAAAAGCCTTCGTGGAAAACGTGGATAAGGAGCAGATCAGAGTAATTGCCAAAAGAAACTTAGGTTGTATACTGCCCCCTGCAAATGTGTGTGCAAAACGTTTCTCTCGTTTTGGGCAGACAGAAATAATATGAGAGGCGTCTCCACAGAAAAAACACAGCTTATTACGCCTTCTAAACTCCTGACGTTGCGCCCTAGACAAAATCCCATCACATTGCATAGGTTCAGACGTTTGTTCAAAAGGTGGCAGCGCCTCCCGTGTAGTTTTACGTTCACGTAAACGCTGATCAACTTGAATGGCTAATGACATAGAATCATCCAGACCAGAGGGAACAGGAAATCCCACCATAACATCTTTTACGGTCTCTGATAAACCCTTCCGAAAGAGAGCTGCCAATGCACTATCATTCCATGTAGTAAGGACCGCCCACTTTCAGAATTTTTGACAGTATAACTCTGCAGAATCCTGACCCTGGTTTAATGCCAACAGGGTTCTCTCAGCTTGATCAACAGCATTAGATTCATCATACAACAACCCCAAGGCTTGAAAAAATGCATCCACATTAGTCAGAATAGGATTTTCAGGTGTCAGAGAAAATGCCCAATCCTGGGGATTGCCGCGCAGCAAGGAGATGACAATTTTAACCTGCTGCACAGAGCTCCCCGATGAGTTAGGCTTCAAGGCCAGAAATAATTTACAATTATTCTTAAAATTCAGAAATTTAGACCGATCCCCAGAAAACACATCAGGAGTAGGGATCTTAGGTTCAGCAGCAGGTAACTGAATGAGGTAGGTGGAAATTCCCTGCACTTCAGCAGCCAGCTGCTCCACACGATCAGACAATTGCTTAATCTCCATTAGGAAAAAGAAAAAAAAATCCTCCTACGGCCCCAGAGAAAAAAAGAGGGAAAAAAATATAAAAAAAAGAAAAAAAAATTCTGACACTTTTTTTTTAACAACTTTTTCCTGCTTTTGAGTACCCTAGAATCTGCAGTATGGCTGGTGATTCTGTTATGAATGGGTCACCGAGGAGAAAAAAGCAAAACAAGCTAAGTCACAGAAAACCAGAGAGGTTGGTAACTATGCAGATTGCAGATCCCTGATCTTACCTCACAACTAACAGTAGCCCTGGAGCGTGCCTACAATGTTCCTAGATGCCTCGTCATGGCCGGAGGACTAAATAAGCCTAAAGCAAGAAAAGGGAAAACTAACTGCCCCAGAGCAGACCCCAAAGGAATAGATAGCCCCCACACATGTATTGACAGTGAAACAAGATGAAGGCACAAACACAGGCAGGGAAATAGGCTGAGAAAATGATGGGGCTCAAACTAACTAGACAGGAAAGGAAAGGAGAGACACTGTCTGCAACCTGCAAAAAACCCTACAAAAATCATGTCCAACACTTCTGATAGCAAAATTAACCCTGAAGTCACTAGACTTCTCCCACTATATCAGCACTCTGAAATATTCTGAGACAGAGCAAAAAGAGACCGAACTAGTAAGGGACAAAAAGCCAACTGGCAAAATACTGATAAATAAGAGTGAAAATTCAGCACAGCCCCCAGCAGAGGCTGGCCGACCACACCGAAAAACTGAATAGACCAACAAAATCAAGTGTGAACATTTTCAGAAAAACCTAGCTTTAGATGACTGGAACAGAGCTGAAAACCAAGAGCTGACAAGCCAGATGGAATCACCAGCAACTGAATAGGGCGTCGGCTGTCTTAAATCCAATCTGAGACTCCTGAGATCCAATCGTCATCCTCATTCTCAGGTGGCAGATCTCCACCGATCAAATCAGCCTCTCTACCTCCTGTCACCACCAGAGGGAGTCTGGAAGGAGAACTCACAACTGGTGAACCAGAGAATGAACTCACAACAGAGTTGCCTTCTGAGAGTTAAAACTAAGCAAGGGTTTATTTTCGGAGCATGGCGGTCCAGCTGAATTTCTGAACTGAAAAGTGAAAACACTTTACTGTAACTGGCTTCTCCATGGTTTTACTGCTCCTTGGCAGCAAGAGGGTCGGATGCTCTATGGCTATAAATCATAAAATAAGTTTATCTAATGTTCTGAGCATGTTGATATATGTAATACAGTCATGTCAAACAAAGTATTTTATTTCTAACAAAAGCAGATCTTCTGGGTACTATCTAGAAAACATATTATAAATCTTACACCTGTGTGTGTTCTTAGTCTCTATTTTACTGATCGATGAAAAGCAGATTACAGTTTGGTACATATAGATCAAGTGTAAACAAAGGGGCAGAAAAAACTCATCTAAATATTAATGGAAAAAGTCGTGACAAGTAAGGGATACAGGTCTATGGCACCAACTACGTGGTATGGGTTTCTGATAAACTTCACATTATATTCAGTCGAAAAGTTTTAGGTAGGTGTAGAGAAAAATTCTACCAAGTAAAAATGCTTTAAAAACTAGCAGTGTTAATAGTTTATTTTTATTATTTATCAAAATGCAAAGTGACTGAACAAAAGAGAAATCTAAATCAAATCAATATGTAGTGTGACGGCACTTTGAATTCAAAACAGCATCAGCTCCTCTGGGTACACTTGCACATAGATTTTGAAGCACCTCGGCAGGGAGATTGTTCCAAATATCTTGTAGTACTATTCATAGAGTAATGTACTTCCACAGAAATGCGATCAAGTTGAGATCAGGGCTCTGTGGGGGCCAAACCATCACTTCCAGGACTTTTTGTAACCAATCAGATGCCTTCCTGATGGTATTTTATGATGAATAAGTAAATATCTACCCTATTTCTCACCATGAAGACCACTTCTGGCCAGAATTCTCTGAACACTTTTTTGTGTGTAGCTGGGGGGTCCCACTGGCTACTACCAGTTCTGAGAAGATGGCACCGCTGATGCAGCCTAACGTACTCAGACCCAAAAGCAAAATTTGCTACCGATCATATGTTATGAACTCAACACAAGTGACTCTTATGTAGCAGAGAAACCTTAGGCCCCCTATGCCACCAGTGCACAGGAATAATCCCTACGTAAGCACCCCTTAATCTAAGTTCACACATAACGGATCTGTTGTGGATATAAGTCCAAATTAATTTACTGTACAATAGTAGTAAATTGTTTTTTCATAATCCCAGTCACAATTTGTGAAAAAAATCTGCATGAAAATAAAAGCATAGTGTGGAATTCAAATCTACAGCCTGCACATCATTATGTGGATTTTCACCATATTCAATGCTTACCAAATAGAGTAAGGTAAAATGTGTCACGGTTTTGTTGCAGATTTGAAACCAAATCCGCAGCAAACATTTTCTGCAATGTCTAAACATAGCCTTATAAATACTCCATTTCTATATTAAAAATTAAAAAGTAAACTATCACCCCATTAATCAGCAGTATCCTATTAAGCCTGCCATACACACTACATAGCTGTTGTTCGAATGTTGAGTCACCCCTATCTTTTGACCTGCTCTCCCATGCACAGGAGCCGCTCATTCGACCCCCATATATATTGTCAACCTGGCGATATAGACAGGTTCAGACAATAGTCTAATGTGTATGGGTAGTAGCGTACCTTGAAGCTTGTGGACCCCAATTCAAAATCTGCAATGTGGACCCGAACTAACATAGGTCTTTAATAGTAATAGTCTTTTCCTATAGGGTAATGGGACGTTTGGGGCCCCATAATCTCCAGTGCCCGGGTGCGATTGCAACCCCTACAACTATTATAGTTAGGTCTCACACTCATCAGCGTAAATAAAATCGTTCGGATGTTTCTGAAAAGTAAGACCTAGAATCCGTAAGACATCCGAATGCGTCATGAGTCTCAGAAAATGGCGTCAACTTCATTTTGCCTTTGACCCTTTCCAAAAGTATACAATTAAGTATTGCTGATTGTCTATGTGGCGCCCCTGAGGGTTCAGTCGCCTCAGAGGTACTGCACCTCTTCCTGAGGTGTGGTACCCCACCATTCAGGTAATGTGGAGACCCCTGACCACGCTCCAACACCTGCATCCCACACACCACAGTAGTGTAGCAAAGCACCCTTTGGTGGCTCCCTGCTTGGAACACGAAGCACGCTGGGAGGCGGGTGGAGTTTAGTTTGCACTAAAGAGCGGGAAGAGCATAGGATATGGGGAGTTGGTCACAGTAGTCTGACGAGGTCGGACCTGTGTAAGGAGATCCCCTGAGAGGGATGAAGGAGGGAAAGTGCTGCGCCGACCTCAGTGATCTGGGTCCGTTGGCACAGGAAAGGAACACTGAAAGAAAGCCTGACTCTCCATAAGAAGGAAAGGATTAGTACGGAACATGAGGAGAGGAAGAGAACAGAGGAATGAGGGTTAGAAGAGAACCCCTGTCAAGTTCTAGATGCAAGGCCGGGGTCCGGTCCCTGAGGTTGTTTAGATACTTATGGTCCCGCAACAGACACCGGAGGAATAGAAGTTTGTCATCACTTTATTCCCACATCAGACTTGGGGGCACAACAGCAATGAGATAGAGAGCCGGGACTTAGTAGCAGAGAGTCCCCGAAGCAGGCTACAGCTGTCTGCCGTACAAGTAGAGTTCATAGGAACATCTGACAGGAGGAACTCCAGTGTAACTCAGTACTAGGAGTACTTCATTCAAAGGCGCTAAGAGGGAGACGTTCAGCAAAGGTACATACTCGTATGTTGGCGGGGTGTTGGAAAGGAGTGCTTCATCTTGCCTGGAGGTTGACTGAGCTCCTGACCCGGAGGACACCGCACCGATGCGGGCTCTTGAGCCACCACAGACTGTGAGTAAAGCTTTGGAACTACATGCCCTGGTGTCCTCCACTTATTCCTGCGTCAACTTGCCCAGCACTGCTACATCCCTTGCGCCCGACACTACACCATCTAAGTGTCGCTTCATTCACTCTGCCCTGGGACTACAGCCCTGCCTGTAGAGGGCTATACCATCACTGCTGCACCACACTATCTGTCCCAGAGGAACTGTCTGCAGTGTCGGCTTAACATCTACCTTGCCGAACACCACAGGTGGCGTCACGACTTACACATTGACACTGAACATTTACAATGGGCGCCCAGGGCCACGGGCCGGGTTCCAGCTACCATGACATCTCCCATTGAGGACCATCGGGCTCCGTACCGAGTACCCCACTGCCCTGGGTGTGAGGGCGACCCATCTCTCTTCCAACTCTTATTCAGTCAAACAATAAATAGCCACCGCAAAATAATTCTTTTTAATGCTTCTTTAGAATATTTAAAAAGAAATACAAAATACATATTCTTCAATATATACATATTGGTGTTTGTATATCTATAAAGGATGCAAAAGTCCACCATCATCAAGCTTGGACTGACCCACGGGGGGACCGATAAATCCCTAGGTAGGCCCCTGTGCAGGAGTATGCCCCCACCTCCCTCTATATGAGCAGCAGTTTCCACAATGTACTTGATGCACGATGTACATACAAGTGCAGCATCTCATCATTAATATAACAAACAACCCAGTTTATTATTCTATAGAACCATAGGTAAATTTGTGAATGAGGTTCATGTAATATTTGCATGCACTCCAGTCTGACACTGACCACCATTGGAACTGAAGTAGAATCAAGCGAGACCTTCTCCACCTTTTGCATCGGGTGCATGTGTCTTGTCCCAATGCAGTGTCTCTGGTGAAAATGGCCTGAATGGAGTCCTGAACATCTCATGGACTCATTGCACTTGGAGGATGATGGTGGACTTTTGTACTATATATACATTGAAGAAGGATATTGAATATTTTTCTAAATATTATGAGAATTAACTTATATAAGCTTTTTAAAGCTATACTATCACAAAATGGTGACACAAATTAATTTTTTTACTAATTTCTGAAATTTTCTACACTATTTAAGAGGAATTTGTCAATCGAAAATGACCTGTTTTTTTGCGCTAAATATATGATTTATTTTTCTAAATATCGCACTCGTATAGACTTTAACTTCCTATTTTTGTAAGACATCCACATACAAATTAGTGACCTCACACTGATTCAAACCCTATCTTTTGTATTGAAGTATGTAATGGGTGGGGGCAAAGGTCATTGTGAAGTGAGGAGGAGCAGGAAAACTGCGACATCACTTTTTGTGAATGGTGGCTCCAATGTTATCAGCTGTGAATAGAGGTGTCACCTGTCATTAAATCATGCCTCTGAAGATAATGAAACATCTGAAAACTCTTCCTGAAAAGACAGGAAGTGCGAGTCTAAAATAACCCCAGTGGCCAGTGTGAAAATTACAACATTGTTTTTATTTAAAGGGAATATATAATAAAAAATTATCTATATCAGCTTTGTATCACTAGAATCATAAGGACCTGGTTAATCATGTTGCCAGTTTTTCTTCACCATTTCACCACACTTGGATTTTTTTTTTCTATACATTATATATGGTCTCTTTACAACTCGTCTCATAATAAAAACATGGAATCATGGGGCTACGTCAAAAAATAAAATAGTTATGACTCTTAGAGGGAAGGGAGGAAAATCTAAAGCAAAATTTGACTGCCGCACGAAGGGAATTAATAATGATATGAACGCTAAATGATTTATAAAAGGACCATATGATTCAAAGTTTATTGACTTCTTTAGTAAACTTTTCTATTAGGCTCCTCTCATGGTTCTCATACTCTATCTTACCTTTGCAAGTTGCTGGGACCTTATCTTGCAGAGCCCTGGTTATATAAACTTGTAAAGAGCTGCATTATCTAGAAATAGAATAGCCTGAGGGCCCCTGAAGGTAATGGGGGTTGAATACTCCCTTCGGTTTCCCACACAAACAGATTTAGATGCTCCACAATTAATCAGTAACATATCACACTTACGTCATGTCACTTCAGAGGACTGTGTACATCACTAGTCTATGCCAAGGAAACCTAAGTATTTTCAAACGGTTGTGTTGACAGGGATAAAAAAGTCTACTTTTTCCAAGAAACAGTCACTCTTTTTAATGTGACTTGTATTAAAGTTCACGGAAACCAGGGGATATATCTCACGCACCAAAGACCAATCTGGGAAGGCCCAGATTGACCACCCGCAGGGTCCAAATCAGCTTCAAAGTCCAATAGAATCCGAGGCATCGGGAAAATAATTCTCATTGGGATAAATAACAACTTTTATTCTTTCTTTAAGAGCATATGGCAGTAGTTACAAATTAGGTAGGTGAATCAAGCAACGATTCGGCCATGACGGGCCTTTTTCAAGCCAGAAATTACAAGTTTTGTTTTTGTAAGCTTGTAATTTTTGGCCTGAAGAAGGCCTGTCATGGTCGAAACGTTGTTTGATTCATCTACATTTTTTTTCCTGGTGCCTCGGATTCTTTTGGCATTAACGTTCATCTCTATTCTTTTGGGTTGTCATAGTCGTTTAAAAAATCTCAATAGAGCAGAACCTTGAAAAACACACCGTAGGTCCGGCATGGACATATAATGTATGCTTTATGGAAAAATTGGATAATTCCAGAGGTAAATTTGATATTTTAAAAAGGAAATCTGTCACCAAAATTTTTGTCTCTTAATTTGAGAGCAGCATAATGTAGAAACAGGAACCCCGATACTAGCAATGTGTCACTTGGTAAGCTGCTTGCTGTAGATTTGATTATTAATAAAGGACTAGCAAACCTGCGGCCATGTAGTCCTCCATATTCATGAGCTCTGTATAACCTCACTGCCACCACTGATTTGAAGATTTCTGCCTATGCACAGTGTACACAGGAAACTGCCAATCATTGATGGGGCGGAGTTAAACAGAGCTCAGCATTCAGAGAACTGTTAGATCTACAGCAGATAAAACAGGGATTTTATTAAAATGACATTATGCATCCCAGTAAGTAACACATCTGTGGAATCAGGACCGTACATCATGCTGCTGTAATATGGAGTAGCAAAAACGTGATTTTAGATTCTCTTTAAGTCACCAGCATAAACTAGAAATTGTTACAGAAGATACCATGAACAAACTTTTATGTGTATGTTGGCTGCCTGGTTCCTGGGATGTGTAGCATGGCTGTAGGTAGTGTAATAAGCATTTTCATTTTTTAACCCTTGGCTAACTAATATTATTTTATTCCTCTTTCTCAGTTTGTGATTTTTTTTTTTAAAATATACCGGTAATCTACAGTAAATTTAAGATGCTGAATTTTGAAACAGTAAGTACAATTTTGTATTGATGGGTTGCAGACATCGCCACTTTCTCTCCTCACTGAGCTAATGACACTTCACATTAATAGCCTCATTCATTATGTCATCCATGGGAAAACTACTTGTGGAAGTGTACCGACCAGGAATCTACTTGATTATTTATGAGGCGTTATGTGCCCAGTCCACAGAAGTGCTCAGTAAACAGAAACTAAGGAATTTCTAAATACCCCAAATAAATGATAGGCCTCTTGTCTGTTTCTAAGATTTATGCCTCTTTCTCACTGGTGTTTGTTTTTTTTGGATCTGTCTAATGAATTGCATGTAATCTGTTGTCTTTTATACAAAGGAAACAAGTATCAATAGCGCAACAGGAGTCAGTAAAAGTGTAGAAACCAGAACGGCAGCCATACAGGAGCTGGCCACTGGAACGTTCGAAGTGATTGGTATATGATTTTGTTGGGACTGTTTTGATGTTTTTGTAACATTTCTGCTTCACCTTACTTTAAAGTATTTAAAGGGAACCTGTCAGCAGGTTTTTCCCATATAACATATGGCCACCACCTTTCAGTCCTGTGTTAGAGCATTCTGGAATGCGGTATATAAGTTTCCAAGCCTCCCTGCAAAACCAAAATAGAGCTTTTATTATACTCACCTACAGGGCAGTCCGGTCTGATGGGTGTCGGTGGTCTTGATCTGGTGCTTCCTTCAATTGCAACCAGTCATCCTGTCCCTGCAGCTGAAAAACACCCCCCATAGCATGATGCTGCCACCACCATGTTTCACTGTGGGATTGTATTGTGCAGGTGATGAGCAGTGCCTGGTTTTCTCCACACATACTGCTTAAAATTATCACCAGAAAGTTCTATCTTTGTCTCATCAGACCAGAGAATCTTATTTCTCATAGTCTGGGAGTACTTCATGTTTTTTTTAGCAAACTCTATGCGGGCTTTCATATGTCTGGCACTGGGGAGAGGCTTCCGTCAGGCCACTCTGCCATAAAGGCCCGACTAGTGGAGGGCTGCAGTGATAGTTGACTTTGTGGAACTTTCTTCCATCTCCATACTGCATCTGTGGAGCTCAACCACAGTGATCTTGGGGTTCTTCTTTACCTCGCTCACCAAGGCTCTTCTCCAATGATTGCTCAGTTTGGCTGGATGGCCAGGTCTAGGAAGACTTCTGGTGGTCCCAAACTTCTTCCATTTAAGGATTACGGAGGCCACTGTGCTCTTAAGGTACTGTCACACTTAGCGATATACCAGCGATCCCGACCAGCGATATGACGCAGTCAGGATCGCTGGTACATCGCTAAGTGGTCGCTAGTGAGCTGCCACACAGGCAGATCTCACCAGCGACATCGCTGGGGATGGGGGTCGCTACTTACCTGTCACACTAGACGATCCTGCGTCCTCCCGCCCGGCTCCACACTCGTCGCTCGTCACTCCACAGGAAGCGCCGCAGGAAGATGACGACGAGAAACAGTCCTGGACGTTCTCGCACGATCAGCGATAACCAGCGGAGGAGTGGGTCGTAGGTAAGTATCAGACACAGCGATGTCGCTAGCAATATATCGCTATAACGTCACAAGTTATAGCGATATTGCTAGCGATATCGCTTAGTGTGACAGTACCTTTAGGAACCTTGAGTATTGCAGAAATTCTTTTGTAACCTTGGCCAGATGTATGCCTTGCCACAATTGTGTCTCAGAGCTCCTTGGCCAGTTCCTTTGACCTCATGATTCTCATTTGCTCTGACATGCACTGTGAGGTCTTATATAGACAGGTGTGTGCCTTTACAAATCAAGTACTATAAGCCTAATTAAACACAGCTGGACTCCAATGAAGGAGTAGAACCCTCTCAAGGAGGATCACAAGGAAATGGACAGCAGTGACTTAAATATGAGTGTCTCAGCAAAGGGTCTGAATACTTATGACCATGTGACATTTCAGATTTCTGTTTTAATAAATTTCCAAAAATTTCTACATTTCTATTTTTTTTCAGTCAAGATGGGGTGCAGAGTGTACATTAATGAGGAAAAAAAATGAACTTTACCAACTGGCCTCAATGAAACAAAGACTGAAAAATTTTAAAGGGGTCTGAATACTTTCTGCACCCACTGTATATATAATGGGGGTTTGAAGCATCTATTAGCAACCCCATTAATGAAAATTGGACAGTATTAGGATGACGCTTGAATGATATCTCTGTGCTGTCTGCTTTTTATCCGCTGAGTGACCCATTCACTTGAATACTTTTGGTGACCAAAGCAGGACGTCTCTTTTTTATACGAATTTTAGGTCAGCCACAAAAAAAGTAACATGGGAATAGTCTCATAGAATATAATGTACCAATGTGTTGTCATCGAAAACAATTGACTGCACACGTATGTAAAAAGTGAAATTTCAATGAGCCCTGAAACAACTCATTCTAATAGTGCTGAAGGATTACTTGTCATTGGAAATGGCAAAATACTATGAAAAGTGTTGGCGCAAGTCTTAGATTAACCCATTGGGTCAACAGTAAGGTTATCTTTAGTTGTTAAGCTTGACACACACACCTCTAGTAACACTGTAGTTCTTCTTAGCAAATCTTTTTTGGCACCTGTCCGACCTGAGCTTAACTCCTCAGCGGTCTGTGACAAGTTCTTAAATGAAACCTGTCAGATAGGACCTGGCGTGACTGAAGAGCAACAGACCTAACTTAGGAACTGTCCTGACTAATTAATCAGAAAGAAACGTACACAACAGGAAGAGGAGAATGTAGTCCTCTTAATGGGTTCACATGTCCCTAACATAAATGCAACTGAAATTCCTTATCTCAACAATATAAGATAGTAATTTTAATTTACATGTATCTGTGTTTTGGGGTCTGCGCCAAATTTTATAAAATGTCCCCTGAACCAGACAGCATCATACTCTTATAAACATTAAAATAGGTACATGATGCATAGTAACATACATAGTTATTAAGGTTGAAAGAAGACTTTAAGTCCATCTAGTTCAACCCATATCCTATCCTAACTTGCCCTAACATGTTGATCCAGAGGAAGGCAAAAAAAACCCATGTGGCAAACAGTAAGCTTCACATTGGGGAAAAAAATTACGTAGAATAATACACTAAATCTGTCCCATAGTAACTGATTAGTAACCCGGCAATCGGATAGACCCAAAAAGTTTTTAGGCTAGCCATTATTTAGGCTGCCTAGTCGCCACATGTTTTAGTAGCAACTTTAAATCTGCGTCCGTGTCCGAATCTGTAGTATGTGTGCACGCGGTACTGCACATCTGAAGAAATGCCTTATACCAGCCATAGAGAAGAGTGGGACGAAGAGGAGTGATGTACTGCAGGTGGGGGCTGTGCATAGAGGGTCTGAGGAGTGATGTACTTCAGACGGAAGCTACGCTACGCACTGATGTACTGCAGATAGAGTCGGTATATAGAGGGACTGAGAAGGGATGTACTACAGATGGAGGCTGCGTATAGAGGTTCTGTGGAGCAATAATATTCAAATGGAGGCTGTATCTAAAGGGGCTGAGCAGTAATGTACTTCAGATAGAGGCTGTGTATAGAGTGGTTGATGAGCAATGTACTGCAGATGGAGGCGGTGTATAGAGGGACTAAAGAGTGGTATACTGAAAATGGAGGTTGTGTATATAGGTGCTGACGAGTGATGTACTGCAGATGGAGGTTAAATACAGAGTGGCTGATGAGAAATGTACTACAGATGGAGGCTTATATAGAGGGTCTGATGAGCAATGTTCTGCAGATGGAGACTGTGTATAGAGGCACTGAGAAGTGATATACTAAAAATGGAGGTTGTGTATATAGACGCTGAAGAGCGATGCGCTGCAGATAGAGTCTGTGTATAGAGGTGCTGAGGAGTGATGTACTACAACTATAGGTAGCATATACAGTAGATGGGTTGAGGAGTAATGCACTATACTGTACGTATACATATGTGCACATTATATATTATTATGCTGTCAGTCCATTACAAAAAAAAGAAAATAGAGCAAGACTGAATAACACCTAATATATTAAAAAATAGTTTTATGTGTCACTGCATAGCAAACACAAATACTGTAAGGGAATAGTAGAGTAATGATGGCTGCTGACCCTATATCATATGTTGTTGCAATATCATCTGTGATCTGTATATACTCTAAGGCAAGCACAGTTCATAGTACACCTGAAGTATAGCAGAAATAGTGTCTATGACTGACTAAACTTCTTGCAACAGTGGTGTACCCATGACTCTGTGCAGCATCCCATGAGTCCCATTCAGTGACCCATCAGGGAGCTCCTGTAGTTTTGAAGCTATCAGTTCCTGCCATCTTTTGCATAGCATTGCAAGAGAAGGTGAGGTGTGATTCCAACAGCTATGAAAGTGGCAAACTCAGGTATGAAGTTTTTACAATAGCCTCCTCTAGTCATCAGTAGTGGGAAGTCTAAAGAAAATTCCTTAAGGGGGTTGTTGCTTGATAAAAGTCTGCAGACACAGTCATTCTATGTTACTCCAGTCTTCATAAATCCTGACAGTATGCATGAGGTGCTATCTGGATTCGAGGGTATTGTCACTGAGAATGGAAGGTTACGTGACCAGACGTATGTGATTTGCATACATATGGTCACATACCGTTGACGTGGTCAGCTTCTCTCAATTCACTTGCTTTGAGAGAAGCCAGGCATATCTAGTTGGAATGTGGCCGGAAGTATTCAAATGGCTTTTTTGCGGTAGCGAAAGAACCGGTTATCATCCACAAGCCAGATCAATCCTGTTAGCATGTGCACTGCAAGTTTTCAAGATTCATAAGTACACTGCTCAAAAAATAAAGGGAACACTTAAACAACACAATGTAACTCCAAGTCAATCACACTTCTGTGAAATCAACCTGTCTAGTTATGAAGCTACACTGATTGTGAATCATTTTCTACTGCTGTTGTGCAAATGGGACAACAGGTGTGAATTATAGGCAATTAGCAAGACAACTCCTATAAAGAATTAGTTTTGCAGGTGGTGACCACAGACTATTTCTCTGTTTTCAATCTTTTTGGCTGTTGTTTTGGTCACTTTTCCATTTTGTCATTGCTCTCACCCCTAGAGGTACTAAACAGTAGCATGAGGCGGTGCTTACAACCCACAGAAGTTGTTCAGGTAGTGCAGCTCATCCAGGATGGCACATCAATGCAAGCTGAAGCAAGAAGGGTAGCTGTGTCTGTCAGCAGTGTCCAGAGCATGGAGCAGATACCAGGAGACAGTCCAGTATACCAGGAGTCATGAAGGGGGCCTTAGGAGGGCAACAATCCAACAGCAGGTCTGCTACCTCTTCCTTTGTGCAAGGAGGAACAAGAGGAGCAGTGTCAGAGGCCTGAAAAATGACCAGCAGGTCACCAACATCCATGTGTCTCCTCTAATTGTCAGAAACAGACTCCAAGTTGGTGTTGTGCTTACAGCCCAACACCGTGCAGGGCGATTGGCATTTGCCAGAAAACACCAAGATTGGCAGATTTGACATTGATGCCCTATGCTCTTCACGGATGAGAGCAGGGTCACACTGAGCACATGTGACAGATGTGACAGAGTTTGTAGTTTCTACTGCCTGCAACATCTTCCTGCATGACCGGATTGGCAGTGGGTCAGTAATGGTGTGGGGAGGCATTTCTTTGGAGGGGCGCACAGCTCATATGCTAGCCAGAGGTACCCTGACTGCCATTAGGTACCGGGATGAGATCCTCAGACCCACTGTGAGACCATATGCAGGTGCACTGGGCCCTGGGTTCCATCTGATGCATGAAAATGCTAGAACTCATGTGGCTGAAGTGTGTCAGCAGTTCCTGCATGATAAAGCCATTGATGCTATGGACTGGCCTGCCCATTCCCTAGACCTGAATCCATTCAAGCACATCTGGTACATGATGTCTCGTTCCATCCACTAATGCCACGTTGCACCACAAACTGTCCAGGAGTGGACTGATGCTTTAATCCAGGTCTGGGAGAAGATCCATCAGGAAACATTTGGTGCCTCATGAGGAGCATGCCCAGATGATATAGGAAGGTCATACTGGCATGTGGAGGTCACACACACTACTGAGCATCATTTCCTTGTCTTGAGCCATTTCCACTGAAGATGGATCCGCCTGTAATTTGATTTTCCAGTTTGATTTTGCGTATCATTTTGAACCCAGACCTCCATGGGATATTAATTTTGATTTACATTGATCATTTTTATGTTGCATTGTTCTCAACGCATTCTACTATGTAATGAATAAAAATTTGCAACTGGAATATTTAATTCAGTGGTATCTGGGATGTGGTGTTTTAGTGGTCCTTTTATTTTTTTTTGAGCAGTGTATATAGTCACATAGAGTCAGAAAAAAGGACAGCCTATTTAAATAGGGAAAAAAACACCACAAAAATGAATAAATATTTTTTAAATCTTTAAATTAAAACAAATGAAAATAACGAATAAATACATACAGTAAAAGATAAAATACAACCACAAAATAAACAATAACTTCTACACAGCTTTTAAGCCAGCTGCGCATTACACTGGTATAAAGCACTTTGTTATACTTCCAGCTTGTAATCCACCCACATATTCAGACTTGTCATTTCACAGACTGTGCTGTGACCGTTCCAGATTATTAACATACAATCAAATAATAATTGTATAGAAAAGCACAGCACTGAAAGGTCATTAAATGTACATAATGTGACGGTCCTTTGACAATTCTGCATTGACTGAAAACACAAATAGCGTGCAGACCACACACACTCACATGCACAAGAGCATAGGCGGCAATCTGAACTCAGCATAAAACTGTACATCCTTATTCATAATGTACATTAGCACCAGCATTAAGATCAAATGTAACACTATTATCATTAAGTATTCCAGGACCTTTTTGTCTGAGGAAATCACAAACTACTTTTATTTAAATAGAATGTATAGTCAGAAACTATCTATATTGTTCAGGTTTTTTTGTGTTTCAAGTATGTTTTTTTGCAACTGTTTTTATTTTTTACATATAACAATCTTTAGTAAAATTTGTAAATCTATTAAGCAGCTGCAGTGAATGGAAATTGACAGAAAAATGTAATAGATTATTGGCGGCCCATGTGCACACGTTGCATTTTTGCAGCTTTTTTTGCTGCATTTTTTAATGCAAATTTTAAGATGCAATTTACAGTACCAGCAAAGTCTATGAGATTTCAGAAATCTCACGTACACAGTTTGCTTTTATTTGTGTGACTGATTTGGAAAACTGCTGCATGTCACTTCTTTCAGGGGTTTTTTTGGTGCATTTGCAGCGTTTTTTCAACCATTGGAAACGATGGGTAAGTGCAAAAATGCAGCAAAAAATGTAGTTATCAGTTTTTGTTGTGTCTTTGGTGCAAAAACCTTAAAGAAGTTGCATCATGATTTTTTGGGGGCACTAAACTTCATTAGCATGCACAAGAGACAACAAAAATGCAACAAAAATGCAGCAAAACCTGCTTTTTTATAGCAACTTCAAGCAGGTTGTAAATGCAGAGAAAAAAACGTTGCAAAACGCAACGTATGAACATAGCCTTACAGTCTTCAGGAAGTGACACAGTTCAACCCCCTTCCTCAGGAACATGCAGGTAACTTTTTTCCTACATGAATTGTCACAGTGTTACCTTTAAAACAGTTAATAAAGTGGCTAATATCAGGTTTGTCATTATATTAAAATATTGTATAAGTTGTGTC
This sequence comes from Dendrobates tinctorius, assembly GCF_039654945.1. NCBI lineage: Eukaryota > Metazoa > Chordata > Amphibia > Anura > Dendrobatidae > Dendrobates > Dendrobates tinctorius. Next base: position 48,042,414 of record NW_027361679.1, on the reverse strand, counting down.
ATTGAGGGCAGGACATAAAACCTGAGCAGGCAATTCATAGGCACCGGGGCCTGTGAAGTAAGACGTAATGGTAAGGATGACTGGCTCAATAACAATCTGAATAAAGTCCTGTGTTATTTCTTACTCAGGCTGTAGATGTCTATGTTCTATCATCTCTCCTACTAGATTCTCCTCAGTTGATACAGGAGCTCAGTAGGTGCTTTTAAATATCTAACTAATTATATTACTTGCAGCTAGTCTTTCCCAGTACCTTTTGTCTGGAAGGGGACTCGGTGGAGATAAAAAATGTTTGTACTTTCCCTGCCCTCATAAACTATAAAGATGAGATGCCCAGTGCACTTGAATTATCTTTACAATCCTTGCAATTCTGTGTGACATGAGCTGCTCCTCACTGCTCCCCTCTCCCATCTGAGACATTACATCACACAGCAGTGCTCAGTCTGAGAAGAGGTGGCGTGGCCACATCCCTTGTTCTCTGCAGAGAAAGCTATTATCAGGATACTGGCTGATATTAACAGCATGGAGCTGCACACTGCTGTAATGTTCCAGCAGTGGGTTAAGAGCAGCTCCGGTCACATCAGCCCCCTGATAATGTCTCCCTGTCTGCGGTCCGAAGCAAGGGGGCATAGTGGGGGCATGGCCAACTCCTTGTTAGTAGCAGCCAGTCCCTGAAAATGTCTCCTTCACGGCAGCATGAGATGAGGGGGCGTGGTGGGAGCGTGGCCTGCATTCCCCCCCAGCTTCTAGTAGCAGATATCCCCCTGGTAATGTCTTTTTCACTGCAGGGCTACTAGTAAGGAGCAGGCCACGCCCCCTCACCTCAGACAGAGAGACATTATCAGGGGGTAATTGCAATCAAAATTACTTATATGTCCGAAGGCGAGGACAGCACTGATTGGGCGCCGGGCTCATGTGAGGCCCAGGAACGTGAGAGTCAACACTGCTGGAATGGTGCGAAACGGGAGGAGAGTATCGTTGTTTTTAATTGAAAGGGCGAAAACATTCAGATTCAGAAAGAGTTGTTCTAGTAGCGGACAACGCTTTTAACAGGTGTTTGAGCAAACCACTAATGAACGAAAGACATTTGAAAAAAATAGATGTAGGCTAGCACCATTTTAAGAGAATTCAACCTTTCTTAATCAGAGCCTTACCAGGCTATCCGTCGTTTGTGAGAAAGGATCAGTTCACTGCCTGTAACTAAACTCGGGTAAAAGCCCCTGTAGCAACCCAAGCTATTTACCTGACTGTAAACACAATGTCTCTTTATGTGGCTAAAATGGGGAATAACATTCTTTATCTGCATCTATATAAGCCTATGTGGTAGGTTAGCTGTATAGAGGATTTCTGATATTATTCACACCATAGAAGACACAGTAACCTGGTAACTCAATGTATTGTGAACATCCCATCAACAGCTGAACAGTACATTGATATGAGCAAAGATTATTCTAAACAGGTCTGTGGACAAGCAGGGATTTGTGAAGTTCTCTAAAGAGACAGATGGTAGAGAAAGGTAGTTCTTTGTTCAGAAGCAAAAAGGAACACTTCCGTTCAAGATATTCAAGGTTTGACTTTTCAATACTCTTGACAAAGTGGCTTCCTTCCCATGCAGTGATGCTTCTCTAGGGGTGGGAGGAGGAATGTGTGGTCTATTGTTCATCTGACGCCATCCTCAAGACGAAATTACGAGAGTGTTTTGGGTCACAATAGTTAGATTAACAGGACACAGACAATGTCATGGCATAGAAATTGCAGAATCGTAAATTATAAAGTCTCTTTTTCATTCCACCCATCTTTAAAGAATTTCAAGAATTCTACAAGTAGGTTCTGAATACTAACCGTTAAACAATAATTTGTTCATATCCACATACAAGTGTAATATATTAAATGCCTCATCATTGACATTATAATTCCGTGAAGGAAATGTCATGAAGTCAAAATTGATAGACAAGTTAATGATATGCAAATAATCAAATAAAATAAAATACAATTTTAAAAACATGTTAATTTATTTGGTATTACGTATGAGCTCCTTGAACAGAAATACATGTACTTATAAGCCTTGGCATACTGTCAATGAGATTATTATTGATTGTCTGAGGAATGTTCTGCCACGCTGAATGTACATGGGAATGTAAATCATCAAGATCTACTGCTGGCAGCTCCCTTTGCAATTGCCAACCAAAGACGTTCCAGGTGTGCTGAATGGGAGAAACGTCAGGAGACGCTGCAGACCATGCTAGCACATTTAGGCCACGCAGGCTGCTCACAGTAGAATAAGCAACATGGAACCTGGCATTGTGTGAAAAATGGCTCTTGTGACATTTCAGAGAAATGGCAGCGTGACAGAACATTTCTAAGACAGCCATTAAGAACCTCAATGATATCATGCCCAGGCAAGTGTGGGTATTTCATTACTTGGCTTTCAAACTTGACACTGAATAAAACTTGAGATGTTTTGAAAATTTTGTGATTTCTGTAATTTTATGACCTTTCCTGCTTGGTGTCACAATTTTCAAAATTAAGGAATGTAGATACATGGTAGTAGCCCTAGACCTCTTTAGAAGTAATCTACTGTTTTGCCATTTTTCAGTATACATATTATATTCAGTGTAGCCATAAATTCTGTAATTCACTTGTTTTTGCTTCACGAATAGTGTTGAGCATTCCGATACTGCAAATATCGGGTATCGGCCGATATTCGCTGTATCGGAGTTCCGATACTGAGTTCCGATATTTTTACAATATCGAATACCGGAATCGGAAGTTCCCATAATGCAATGAGCCAGTTGTGTTAGCCATGTTAACTAATGGCATGGCTGTAATTGGCTGCTGAAATGATGTCATCATGATGCGCGGTCTGTGCGGGCCTGCCGGGGGTCTGTGCGGGCCTGCCGGGGGTCTGTGCAGGCCTGCTGGGGGTCTGTGAGGGCTGCCAGGGGTCTTTGCGGGCCTGCCGGGGGTCTGTGCGGGCTGTCAGGGGTCTGTACGGGCCTGCCGGGGGTCTGTGCAGGCCTGCCGGGGGTCTGTGCGGGCTGCCGGGGGTCTGTACGGGCCTGCCGGGGGTCTGTGCGGGCCTGCCGGGGGTCTGTGCAGGCTGCCAGGTGTCCGTGTGGGCCTGCTGGGGGTCTGTACGGGCCTGCCAGGGGTCTGTGCGGGCCTGCCGGAAGTCTGTGCGGGCTGCCCCGGAGGTCTGTGCGGGCCTGCCGAGGGTTGTGTGTGTGCAGGCATCGTCCGATGGGACTACAAGTCCCATCGGGCTATGCCTGCTACAATGACAGTGATTGACACGTTAGCCAATGATGGGACAGTAGTAGTCCCATCTTCCGGCTAATGTGTTGAATGTAAAAAAAAACCATACATACTACATATATACAACATACATATATACTACATACATACTTCATATATACTACATTCATACAACATACATACATACTATATATACTACATTCATACAACATACATACATACTACATAATACATACATACTACATATATATTACATTCATACAACATAAATACATACATACTACATATATACTACATTCATACAACATACATACATACATACTACATAAATACTACATTCATACAACATACATACATGCTACATATATACTACATTCATACAACATACATACATACTACATATATACTACATTCATACATCATACATACATACTACATAATTCATACATACTACATATATACTACATTCATGCAACATACATACATACTACATACTACATACATACAACATGCAAACATACATACAACATACATACTACATACATACTACATACATACTACATTAGTTAGAATAGGATGATCAGGTGTCAAAGAAAACGCCCAATCCTGGGGATCGCCGCGCAGCAAAGAGATGACAATTTTAACCTGCTGCGCAGAGCTCCCCGATGAGCTAGGCTTCAAGACAAGAAATAATTTACAATTATTCTTAAAATTCAAAAATTTAGACCGATCCCCAAAAAACACATCAGGAGTAGGGATCTTTGGTTCAGCAGCATGTGAATGAGCAAGATAGGTGGAAATTCCCTGCGCTTCAGCAGCGAGCTGCTCCACACGATCAGACAATTGCTTAATCTCCATTAAGAAAAAATTCCTCCTACGGCCCCAGAGAAAAAGAGGAAAAAATATACATAAAAAAAAAATTCTGACACTTTTTTTTTTTTTTACAATTCTTTCCTGCTATTGAGTACCCTAGAATCTGCGGTATGGCTGGTGATTCTGTTATGAATGAGTCACCGGAGGAGGAAAAAACAAAAATGCAAGCTAAGTCCAGAAAACCAGAGAGGTTGGTAGCTAGCGGATTGCAGACCCCTGATCCTATTCACAACTAACAGTAGCCGTGGAGCGTTCCTACGGTGGTCCTAGATGCCTCTTCACAGCCAGAGAACTAAATAAGCCTAAGGAAAGAAAGGGGAAATCTAAACTGCCCCAGAACAGACCCCAAAGCAATAGACAGCCCCCAACATGTATTGTCGGTGAAAACAGATGAAAACACAAACACAGACAGAAAGACAGGCAGAGCAAACGATGGGGCCCAACTAACTAGATAGGAAAGGACAGAAAAGATGCTGGCTGCAATCCGTAAAAACCCTACCAAAAATGTCCCAATACGTCTGATAGGAAAAGCGGCTCTGAAGTCACTAGACTTCAAAATCCCTATATCAGCACTCCGATATATTCTGAAGACAGAGCAAAAGAGATTTAACCGATCAGGGACAAAAATGGAAATTCAGCAGAGCCCCAGCCGGGGCTGGCAGAACACAAAACTAAGCAAATCAGACAAAATCTCATGGAACAATAGCAGAGCAAAACCTAGCTTTAGATGACAGGAACTGAACTGGAGGCCAGAGCTCAGAGCAGAGAAATCACCAGCAACCCTACAGGGCGTTGGCTGCCTTATATCCACTCAGAGATTCCGGATGTCCAATCGCAATCCACCTGTTCAGGTGACAGGTTTCTCCCATCCAAATCAGTTTCACCACCTCCTTTCACCAGCAGAGGGAGTTCATCGGACATCAAAGGTGAACGAGAAAATGAGCTCACAACACTGCTGGGTATTGATTGAATATAAATGTCCTTATGTGTGATAAGTGGGGGTGTCAATTTCTGACCAAATAAGCAAAGAGAGCAAGAGAAGGGAGTTAGTAAAGTCGTGCACTGAGCAGAGCCGTGAAAAGACCAGGTTCAGAGTATTCTCTTCTTCCAGTATACGAGAATTAGTAAGCTGTGAAAGTCTGAAGGATGAGGTTAGAGAAAGAACATGAGTGGCAGATGTGGAGAGCAAATCATCAATGGGGATATTAAAAGTCCCCATGATGAGAGTGAGAATGTCACAGGATAGAAAGTGTAGAAGCCAGGTGGCAAAGTGGTTGAGGAATTGGTTGGTTTTGCCTGGAGGGCCATACACAATTGCCACTTGCAAGGAGAAGAGTTTAAAAAGTTTACCGGTGTGGACTTCAAAGGAAGGAAACATACAGTAAGTGAGGGCACTCAGGGGAACACCTGGAAAGCACATTATGATGAAAGGAACACCTTGTCTGCTCTCAAGTCTGGGGTATGTGAAAATTGTAAACCATCATACTAGAGAACAGCAGCGGAGGTGGTATCTGACAACTGGATCCAAATTTTAGTGAAAGCCAGAAGATTTAGGGAATAAGAAAGGAAGCAGTCATAGATATAGGGGAACAGGTGAATAGCATCCCCTGATGGGTTAAAATGCAGCAGCTGTCAGAGGTACAATATAGTTGATCAGGGGAGGACATACCGCTGGTGCAGCCGGTTACATGGAGGTGGAGGGCCTTGCAGGCAAGCAGGGCTGGCGTCCACTGGCTGGCAGGGCCCACTCCTATGGGGCTTGTGAGTTGACCCTGGCACTTCCCCCGATGCTTTAAATTGTTTGAAATACTTGCCTCTCCCTGTTCTTCCGCTGCTACTGTCTCTTCAGCATCTTCTGTCTCTGTGATGTCTCAGGACAGAGGGCACAATGATATCACTACAGTGCACTCTCTTAGCTGAGCAGTGGAGAGAGACAGAAGTCGCTGAGAAGACTGAACCTGCTAGAGAAGAGGGAGAGGTAAATGTGAACTGTACGTACGCCTCTGCTTGGAGGGCGGGATAATGAGGGCATGGCCATGGGAGCCCCAAAGCTTTATGCTCTGAGCTGAGCTAGAGGCCAGACTGTCCTCATTATAAGCGGCATGCTTGGTTGAGAGGGGGCCCAGACATATTTCTTGCACAGGGGCCCCTGTATCTGACCCCCTGCTGCATCAGCCACAATCGGTGCCCGACTTCAGTTGTTTAATCAATTGGATGCTGCTGTCAGTAGTGACTACCGCATCTAGATGGCTAAGAGAGTGTGGGGGCTCCCTCTTAAGCCCATCATCATGCTGAGATCATGATTTTGTGGTCCTGATGGTTGCCATGGCAATTCATGGCCAAATAATGGCCTTAGAGTCTGCCAGTTATAGTCGCCTGTTCAGAAGTTAGCAACACTTAGGTGGTAAAAATAATATTTTTCATTCCTGGCATGCCACTTTGCATTAATTCCTGAAAAGCACCCGAAGGGTAGTTTTTGAATAATAAGGGTAAATAAGGGAAAATAAGGGTTAACAGCAGTTTTTAATATGTTGGGGGGGTGCTGTTTATAAAATGGTATCACTTTTGGGGGTTTTCCAATATATAGGTCCCCCAAAGTCAATTTAACACTAAGTAGGTCACTAACATCCTAGCAAAATAAAAGAACATTTTACAGATTGTGCTTATGTAAAGCAGACAGGAGGAAAATGTTATTTAATAACTATTTTGTATGGTATGACTTTCTGGATTAAATGGATGAAATATGGATATTCTTTCAAAGTTTGAAAATTGCAATTTTTTTATTTTTGTCAAATTACTGATATTTTTATAAATAAATATAAAACATATAGACCTAAATTTTTCATTATCATAAAGTATAATGTGTCACAAAGAAACATTCTCAAAATCATTGAATATGTTGAAACATTCCAGAGTTATTGCCACATAAAGCGACACTGCTCAGATTTGAAAATTTTGGCCTGGTCATCAAGGCGTTAATAGCTGGAAATTGAAATGAATAGATGAAGAATGTGCAAACTCCATGCATATATTATCCTGGTCAGTAAATTATTATTTATATAGCACCATTGATTCCATGGTGCTGTACATGAGAAGGGGTTACATCAAAATACAAATATCACAGTAAACAAACTAACAATGACAGACTGGTACAGAGGGAAGAGAACCCTGCCCTTGCGAGCTTAACGTTCTACTGGAACCTGCCTTGTTTATTGCAATACAACAGTGCTAACTCCATGCATATAAGGCGTCTCTAAGCTGGACAATATGAGCCAAATGTGGCAATGTATTTACACCAGTTTTCAGGCCAAATTCCACATTTATGATGCCTTTGTGTCAATTTTTATACCGATATGAATGTAATTTGCACTGTCCTGCTTCATACGGGTGGGATGTCCATACAATTTGCCAGTGACGCCAACAAGGTAGTATTACCATTATTGGGGCCTAGTGAGCAGAAGCAAAGGGGCCCGGGCTGGGTGAGACATGCTGCGTAGCCTGCGCTGAGGTAGCACAGCTGATCCATTGTATAAACGGCTTTGCTGACTGTGTGGCATGCCGGGTCCTGGGCTAATTACTTTACTTTGCTTTATTAAGCCCTGGGGCTCCAGTCACAGCGGCAGCTACTTGCATTGTGTGGCTGCAGCAGAGGGGGTCGGCTGCCTCTGACAACAGTGACATCAGATGCTGCCGGCCCGCTTTCTTTTCCTAAGCTACCTTTGTGCCACTGGCCCTTGCAGCACATTATATGCATGGGATAAGTGCCCAAAAGTGATGAGGTGGAAGTGCCCACTTGCCCGTCCGAACTCCAATTCCCTTATCCACACTCCCATTCGTCCGCCTGATGGCCCACCCACCTGTTACTTCTTTTGCCCCCCTCCCTGCTTGTGCAATGTGAAGTTGAAGGCGGTCTCTGTCTACTGCCTGCCAGTAAGCTACTAACTACTACTAAGTTCAACTGACTGGCGGTGGGATTGTGGAGGGTTCAAGGGGTGGAGGCGGAGCTGGGGTGGAGCTTTGGTGGAGAAAATTTTGCCAGTATGGGGCCCTGAAATTCCTGGTAGCAGCCCTGAACCTATGACTTGAAGGGTGTTTCTTTGAAACTGGCCATATACTGTAAATTCATGTGTATGATCTCAATCGTTGGTCTTCCAAATCCTCGTGTACGATGCAGATAAGTGCCAGTGATTTTGGAAAAAAAAAACGTACCTAAAGCTTTGAGGGCTCTCTGAACATTTCACTGTGTTAGCAGCACAACATGTAATTTAGTAGTCACACTTTCCCAGGACTTGTCTCTTAGGTTTTCCAGGCCAGTTTATGTACTAAGCATTGACAATGCTTCACATTCAATAGATATATCATCATATTTTCCACTGGTTTAGGAAAATAAAATACAATAAATGTGACGAGCGTAAAAAATCAGGCACAATTGAACCCAGTGTAGAGCCATATTTTTCCGTCCCCTGCTCAGATGAGAATCGGCAGCAATGGTTTCTCTATTTGAGCCCATTTTCACAACTGTACCATGTAAACTATTCCGCTGCCATCCACACACATCTCATTGGGTGTCTCTTAATGTCTTTAGAAACCAAATTCTTGGGAGCTGTTCAAAGGATTCAGAACAAAAAGACACCACCTGCGACACTTTCTGGTTGCCTTTAGTTTCGTCTCTTTGTGCGGGGAAATTAAATTCCTTTTTACAGCATGTACAGTGTGATCCCGTCTGCATTGCAGGAGATTTTCTGCACTGAAAGGCTTAAAATCTTTCGTATAAAGACCTTATAAAATAAACTGATGTGACCTTCCTGCGGAAAAATGCTCCTGGTATTACAGGGCCATCAGCTGGATATTCACATATGTCTAAAAAGCAAAAATGCATTCTTTTTTTTTTAAATAAAGCATGAATGGGTCTTTCTGAGTAATTTATTGGGAGATACCGTATAGTTCCAGAATCAGTGCTGAAGTTCATTATACATCACTGTGTATTGTTCTGCACCATGGCATGAGTTACTGCCATCCTATACAGACAAAAACATGTTGCCGGGACATAGCTTCGGTTAACACTGAGAATTAGGATAGGAAGTTGTAAAAGTACACAGTGTACCATGTACACATCAGTCAGTAATGTGACTGCTTGTAAATGTTGTTTTATGTGTACACTTCTCATTGGGACCCCCAACAGTCACTAGAAAATAACTCTTGAAGGGAATCTGTCACAAGGTTTTTGCCCCCTAATCTGAGAGTAGCATGATGTAGGGGCAAAGAACCTGATTCCAGTGATGTGTCACTTACTGGGTTGCTTGTTGTAGTGTTTATAAAATTACTGTTTTCTGCAGGAGAACTAGTAAAACTGCTACTTTGTAGTCCTACATATTCATGATATCTATATAACCTCACCCTCACCCCTGATTGGCACTTTTCTGCCTATGCACAGTGTATACAGAAATCTGCCAATCAGGGGTTATACAGAGTTCAGCAATTAGAGAACTGCTAGATCTGCAGCAGAGAAAACTGTGATTTTATAACAATGTCAGCAAGCAGCCCAGTAAGTGACACATCTCTGGAATCAGAGTTTCTTTTCCTACATTACGCTGCTCCCAGATGAGATAACAAAACCTGTTGTGAATTCTCTTTCTGGGCTCCCTCTGGTGGTTACTGAAGGTAGTGGAGCTGGTCAGATTGACAGAGGTGTTGCGAGTTCTCTTTCTGGGCTCCCTCTGGTGGTTACTTGAGGTAGTGGAGCTGGTCAGATTGACAGAGGCTTGCCACCTGATAATGATAATGATGATTGGAGATTGGGGTTTCTGACTGGAGTATTTAAGACAGCTGACTTTCTTCAATCCCTGCTGGTGATTTTCTTCCTGTGCCTTCTGAGGTCTGATATCTCCTGCTCTGTTCCTGCATGGTTCAGCTAAGTGGTTCATTTGCTAATCTTTTTGCATTTGATCTGGTTTTGTCTATCTCTGCTTTGTGCAGGTCAGCTTACTCCTGCTGGGGCTGTGCTGGATCACCGCCCATGTTACTGCTTGTGTCAGTTTGTTCTGTCCCCTGTTATATTGGTCTTTTTTTGCTTTGCTTTCAGTATATACCAGAGTGCTGATATAGTGGGGGTGAAGTCTTGTGACTTCAGTGTTTTTTTGTGCACCAGACGTGTTGGATTTTTCAGGGTTTTTTTGCTCGATTGCAGACAGTGTCTTTCCTTTCCTGTCCTGTCTAGTCAGTTTGGGCCCCATCATTTGCTCAGTCTATTTTTCTGCCTGTGTTTGTGTTTTCATCTTGTCTCACTGACAATATATGTTTGGGGGCTATCTATTCCTTTGGGTCTGCTCCGAGGCAGTTTAGATTTCACCTTTCTTGCTTTAGACTGAGTTAGCGCTCCGGCTGTGCTGAGGCATCTAGGGCTTCATAGGTACGCTGCACGGCTACTGCTAGTTGTGTGGATAGGATCAGGGGTCTGCAATCCACTTAGTTACCAACCTCTCTGGTTTTCTGGTGGCTCAGCCTGGTCCTGCTATCCTCCTCGGTGACCCATTCATAACAAAAACCATAGTGACAGATTCCCTTTATGTTCCCTGTTTTTCATCACTGCACAATTTCCGGTTAATAGGACTTTAAATAGAATGGTGCTTGAGCATGCCCGGTGTCACACCATTTATTATCTATGGGGTCCACAGAAAAAGCCTAGCACTGTACTTAGCTTTCACTGTCAAAACGAATGACAATGGAGTAGATGCTGGAACTCAACCACCTTTCTTGTGATTGCTGAAAGTTTCTGCTTTAACATCTCCAGTTGTCAAATATTTAACAAGTATCCTGTGAATATCTTTTGTGGGACAGCACACAGCATATAAACACCATTTAACATTATGTATCTTGAAGTGATTGATGTTCGCAATTTTCCTGACTGTTATTGAAATTAGTCCACAAAATTGTAGCCAGACTCATCATACTAGTAGTTCAGCAAAGATACCATAAGGCATTTGGAGAGTTAAGATTTTATTGCTAAAATTACTGGACAGTTTCAGGAGAGAAAACTACGTTTACAAGAATGCAAATCACCAATCAAGGCTTTGAATAGAAACTCAGCCTGCATGGAAAAATGGGAGACACTAAGGTATGCAGAATAGTGAATGATCCAAGCAGGTGGTTATTCAGGGCCTGTGCAAATTAGGTAAAACAACTTGGCTGCAATTCATGTTGCCTGTTGAGCAATTCTGGCAACATGAATCGCAGCCTGGCTGCACGATTGTGGCCAGGGATAAACACCAGAGCATTTCAGAGAGAATATCCTTTAAAGATGTGTCATGGGACAATTGCCGGAGACAAGACTAGTCCAGCTCTACCCAGCGGAGCTGCAGGTGATTGAGAGGTCTTTACCTACATGATAACTGATCACCTGCAGTGCGCTGTTATGTGCCGTCTGGGCTCAGAGCCGGACTAGTCTCATCTCCAGGTATGGTCCCTGGTCGTATCTTCAATGTATATTTTCTCTGAAGCCAATACGTTTCAGAGAGTAATATGCCTGACTATAATCATGCAGCAAGGCAGTGATTTACGAGACTCAAAGCCTGACAGGTTTCCTTTCTTATTCAAGATTTTATTGTTTTATAATACACAACAAAAACAAACATATTAACAGGTTGAAAAGAACACATCATATGGAATAGTGACTACTGAAATAGAGAATTGTGTAGTAACATGAAAACAACCAACCCTATATGGCATCAACAGTAGTTTGCAAAATACAATTGACAACCTGTTAAACTAAAAAACAAGAAGGAGAAAAGAAAAGAGAAGAAATAGGGACCATGAGGGCAAATCACTAAGAAAGACGGAGCATGAACTACGATAACGGCATACTAAATATTGTAAAAGGATAAGATAGCGGTACATCGATGAGGATATGACAGGTTTCCTTTAACACCTTCACCCCCCGAGCATTTTTGACCTTCATGACCAGGCCAAATTTTACATATCTGACCACTGTCACTTTATGAGGTAATAACTCTCTAACGCTTCAATGGATCTCTCCCAGTGATTCTGACAGATTGGAGCATTGTTTAGAGGTTTTATTTATTTATACGATTAAACATTATGTCTTGTATGATATATATATATTGCTCAAAGAAATAAAGGGAACACAAACAGCCTGTTGCAAATGGAATAGTGTTTCCCTTTATTTTTTTGAGCAATATATATATATATATATATATATATATATATATATATATATATATATATCTTACATACACACACAGTGAAGGAAATAATTTTTTGATCCCTTGCTGATTTTGCAAGTTTGAGAGATAGAATATCAAAAATAAAATCCAGAAAATTACATTGTATAAATTATATAAATTTATTTGCACTTTGCAGTGAGAAATAAGAATTGATTCCTCTGGTAAACAAGACTTAATACTTGGTGGCAAAACCCTTGTTGGCAAGCACAGCAGTAACAAGACTTAATACTTGATGGCAAAACCTTTGTTGGCAAGCACAGCATTCAGACGTTTTTTGTAGTTGATGATGAGGTTTGCGCACATATCAGGAGGAATTTTGGCCCACTTCTCTTTGCAGATCATCTCTAAATCATTAGGATTTTGAGGCTGTCGCTTGGCTACTCGGAGCTTCAACTCCCTCCATAAGTATTCTATGGGATTAAGGTCTGGCTAGGCAGCTCCATGACCTTAATGTGCTTTTTTTTTAGCCACTCCTTTGTTGCCTTGGCTGTATGTTTTGGGTCATTGTCTTGCTAGAGGACCCAGCCACAACCCATTTTTAATGTCCTGTCACTCAGTGTTTTATGGTACATGGCTCCATCCATTCTCCCATTGATGCGATGAAGTAGTCCTGTTCCCTTAGCAGAGAAACACCTCCCAAACATAATGTTTCACTGTTGGGATTGTATTGGGCAGGTGATGAGCAGTGAGTATCAATAGAAAAGTCCATAAATTCAAGGTTCAATAATTAGCATATAGAAAACCACCGGTGTAATTGCAGACATGAAAAGTCCAACACACCGCCAAAGAACCAAAATAAAAAGGTCCGTTAAAAAATCATACTTTATTGACTTAAATATCTTTTTTATAAAATGAGCCAATTGTTCCAAAAAATTAACAAACACAGTGCCTAACTACAAAAAAGGACGTATAGGCACTAAATAATGCATGAAAATTGAGAAAACATATTGCAAAACACCAATGTTACTAAATAACATACCAAGGCAAATTGCATATATTTATGCTCTGTCTGAATATGTAACTTGATCACTATATGCAATTTGCCTTGGTATGTTATTTAGTGTGGAGGAGAGGAGACTGTCCTCCAGGCCCTGGGTACCATACCCCTGTAAAAAAAAGAATTAAAAATAAAAAATCGGGGTATATTTACCTTCCGGCGCTGCATTCCCGGCCTAAGCGTTCCCAGTAATGCCTTGCGGCACGGTCCTGTGATGACGTAGTCTCGCGTGACTCTAGCGGTCTCGCGAGATCGCTATGGCAACGCGAGACTACGTCATCACAGGTCTCGCAAGGCATTACTGGGAACGCTGAGGCCCGTGATGGCAGCGCGGGACGCCGGAAGGTAAATATACCCCGATTTTTAATTTTTTTTTAGCATTTTAACATCCTATCTTTTACTATTGAGGCCGCATAGGCGGCCTCAATAGTAAAAACCTGGTCACACTTGTCAAACACTATGTTTGACGAGTGTGACCAACCTGTCAATCACTTTCCAAGCGATGCTTCAAATCGCTTGGAAAGTGCTTGAATATCGCACACGAAAATCGCGGCAAAATCGAGATCATAATCGCGGTAAAATCACGGTGAAATCGTGCGGAAAAAAATGCGCGATTTCTGGGAAGGAGTCCGGTTTTTAGTGAGCGTTTTAAAACGCTACGTGGGCCCACAGCCTTAAAGAATATTTTCTCTGAAACACCGCAGCCAGACTCTGATTTATGCTGCTCATGGTTTGGGCAGCATGAATAAAATGCAAGGTTCCCTTTAAAATAAACTATGGACAGTTCAGAGCCGATTTTCAAATTTTCCTTTTCATGTACAAATAATATTCTGTACATAGCTGGGGTCTGGATTCTAACACTTTCGTATATCATGCTAAATATTAAGTGCTTAATATTAAAGAGGGTCAGTCACCCTAAAAACTCAAATTCAAATATTTAGACATTCATATGGGGGTCTTAGGCCCTAACAAAATGTGAGCACACATAGTGCATTCTCATCCCACTTTTGTGCATTGCGGCCACTCACTGGACATAGGATCACATATCAGCGGGCAGTCGTCACACACAGGAGGGAGATGAGAATGCGCACACCCACTGTCACTGTGTATGCACGTGCTCGATCCCTGCAGTGTCAGTGTGTGGGCACTCTCATCTCACTCTACCTGTGTGTAGCGGCCGCTCGCTGCACACAAGATCACAGCAACTGTTTCCAATGCTGATGGGAAGGGGAGATGAGAATGCGCAAACACTGACACTGTAAGGATTCGAGAGTGTGCATACACAGTGTCAGTGGGTGTGCACATTCTCATCACACTCTCCTGTCAGCATTGGTCGACTCAGGAGAAGTAGTCAGCTGTTGGCCTAGAAATAAGTTGGATGGCTATCTTGCGTTCAATATTATTTAACAATTTCCACTACAAATTGGATGATCTGTCAGGAGCTCCTTCTGTATGGCAGCTTTGTACAGTATAATAGTGTGAATGTAAAAACAAAACTGACATAAATTCCACTTATTAATAATGCAAGTAACACATGGCAAGATACATCAAGCACAAACAATTGATGCTGGCAGCCAGCCAGAGAGGGCATGAAAATAAAAACGTGCACATGAAATGAGGCAACATTGCTTCTTTCTATCTGTATTGGTGATGATTATATGATACACATCTGTTCTACAAGAACTATCCCCTATGCACTAGACCAGCAACAGTTTGAGTAGGAAGAAATTTCTCAATATGAGGACCAGAAAGTAGCTCAGGGAACAGATCAAAATTTATTCTAGAGGCCCTCCATATTTGGACTAATGTCAGTGTTGCTCGGATTTGATAATTTTGTAAAGTTGAACACAGAGATCAGATTTTCTGGTTTCAACTGATTTTGATGGAAACTACTGATATTATGTCTTTTGTGTGATCCGTCAGGCAATTGCCTATTTTCCAATGTCAGGAGACACCGTGATGTCACAGACTGGACTTGGCGACACTGGCCATTCCTGATCTGGCCAATATCTGTGATAACTGCTTTCAAACATATCACAATCACGCCTATCCTTAAAAAGCCAACCCTCGACCCAACCGCTATGTCCAGCTATCGCCCAATATTGTTGCTCCCATTCGCTTCCAAACTCCTGGAACAGCACGTCCACGCTGAACTTTCCTCCCACCTATCATCTAACTTGCTCTACAATCTACAATCTGGTTTCCGCCCCCATCACTCCACTGAGACAGCCCTGACCAAAATTACTAATGACCTACTTACAGCCAAATCAAATGGACAATACTCTATACTCCTGCTTGTAGACCTGTCCTCTGCATTCGACACAGTTGACCACTGCCTCCTACTACAGATCCTCTCCTCCTTCGGCATCAAAGACCTCTCCCTATCCTGGATCTCCTCATACCTTTCCAACCGCACATTCAGCGTTTCCCACTCCCACACCACCTCCTCATCTCATCCTCTCTCTGTTGGAGTCCCCCAAGGCTTTGTTTTAGGACCCCTACTCTTCTCAATCTATACACTTGGTCTGGGGCAACTCAAAGTCCCACGGATTCCAGTACCACCTTTATGCTGATGACACTCAGATCTACCTCTCTGGCCCAGACGTCACCTCTCTGCTGTCCAGAATCCCAGGGTGTCTATCAGCCATATTCTCCTTCTTCTCCTCTCGCTTCTTCAAGCTCAATGTGGAAAAATCTGAACTCATCATCTTTCCTCCATCTCACAGATCTTCCTTACCCGACCTAGCTATAACAATTAATAACATCACACTTTCCCCAGTACCGAAAGTCCGCTGCCTCGGAGTAACCTTTGACTCTGCCCTGTCCTTCAAACCGCACATCCAAGCTCTTTCTACCTCCTGTCGCCTCCAGCTCAAAAATATTTCCAGAATCCGTCCTTTCCTCAACCCTCAATCTGCTAAAGTGCTTGTGCATGCCCTCATCATCTCCCGCCTCGACAACTACAACATCCTTTTCTGTGGTCTCCCTGCTAACACCCTCGCACCACTCCGGTCCATCCTTAACTCTGCTGCCTGACTAATTCATCTCTCTCCTCGCTACTCCTCCGCTTCTCCCCTCTGCAAATCTCTTCACTGGCTCCCATTCCCTCAGCGTATCCAGTTCAAATTACTAATATTGACCTACAAGGCCATCTATAACCTGTCTCCCCCATATGTCTCTGAACTAATCTCCCGATACCTTCCCTCACATAATCTCTGGTCCTCCCAAGACCTCCTTCTCTCCTCCACACTTATTCGCTCCTCACCCAACCGCCTCCAAGACTTCTCCCAAACTGCCCCTATTCTCTGGAATTCTTTGCCCCAACAAGTTCGACTATCAACCACATTTGGATCCTTCAGATGGAACCTGAAAACCCACCTCTTCAAGAAAGCCTACAGCCTGCAATGACCCCGCCACCTCCTTCTCTCTCACCACTACCGGTGATATCACCTCAGCCAACACCGGAACTGCTGCAACCGACCAACCTACTGTCTCCTTCAACACCATCCTGTAGCATGAAAGCCCGAAAGGGCAGGGTCCTCTCTCCTCTGTATCAGTCTGTCATTGTTAGTTTGTTTACTGTAAGTGATATCTGTAATTTGTATGTAACCCCTTCTCATGTACAGCACCATGGAACCAATGGTGCTTTATAAATACATAATAATAATAATAATAATAATAATAATAACTGCTTTCAATGATAAGAAATATTTATTGTTTTTACTAGGTTAGCGAATAAAATCTATGAATGGACTGAACTGAAAAGATTTCTTCTTTGGCCAAATTAAAGATAAATTGGCAAATACAATATTTTAGTAGTCAAACAAAGAGTAATACCATTCGAGCAGAGAAGTGTTCAGCTTAACCCAGTGCTGCGTCTGCCATCTTCTAGCTAGAAGTTGACAAGGTTTGTAGTGATCTCCATCATTGCCTGTAATGTTTCATTAATGCATCCAGGAGATAGTTTTTGTTATAAATGGAATTAAAGTGACCAAGGAGAAAATCTGCAGGGACTTAGGCTGTTCTTCATTTATTTGCAATGATTGCGTCTGAATTCTCTGATTTTGTCCCAATATGTAAAAATATACTGGTAGGTTAATTGTCTTCTTATGAAATAGGCCTTAGTGTATTTCCCATTGGCGACAGTGACTGATGACTATTTATTATCTATCTATCTAGCTATCCCATAACTATCTGTCTATCTATCTATCTATCCCATATCTATCTCTCTATCTATCTATCCCATATCTATCTATCTATCCCATATCTATCAATCTATCAATCTATCCCATATCTATCAATCTATCCCATATCTATCTATCTATCCTATATCTATCTATCTATCTATCTATCTATCTATCTATCTATCTATCCCATATCTATCTATCTATCCCATATCTATCTATCTATCTATCTATCTATCCTATATCTATCTATCTATCTATCTATCTATCTATCTATCTATCTATCCCATATCTATCTATCTATCTATCTATCTATCTATCTATCCCATATCAATCTCTCTATCTGCACTGAAATTACCTTACTGCATTACGTGTCTAATCTTTAATGACTAGTTCCATGCAGTTAGCCCGTCAATCAGCCTATCTTGTAGCATTTAAAACTAAGCACTGTCCTATACTTAAGCACCCTTCTGGCATTTCTCAGAGACAGCTTTATTGCACGTCAGTCAGCCATGAAGCCAGGTATGAGCACATAGAAAGGTATGAGAAATATTCGGTGTAACGACGCTCACCACTTTATTAGTGAAGCGCCTTACAGACTTACAGATGTGGTTGAGCTGAGTTGGCACAAGTATTCAGCATAACACAATGTGTTACTGTGGGTTTGCGTGGCTCTGTGGGTAGACTTATTGCTTCATTTTGAGAGCTTGAGGCACTAACAATGGGCCCCTAGAGATCAGCCTGGCCATGTACATGAGATTTTTTTTTCTCCAAACACACCACTGTTGTTGGAGCCCGAAAGCATTGTCATGGTCTCCTCATGGGAAACTGAGATCGGAGAGGTTGAATTTTTACCTGTATAAATATTTGTGTACATGAGATAAGCGTCACTGCATATGCCGAATTTGGCAGCAGCTCATCACCCTACCTCCAGAGAAGGAACCTTCCCATTCATTGGTGCCTAACAAGCACTTTTCTAGGAAAGCCATTTGGGCTGACAGCTATGAAGAATATGCTCATCTGAGCTACCTCTATATATACTGTTCTATACGCTATACACCTCCATGTAGGTCTCATGTCTGACTACACACATAGCAGGGTTTTCACAAGTTTCCACATATTTTACTTTATTTACTTGTATTATCGGAGAAATGCAACACTTGACTAGCAAGTTTCCAAACTTAAAAGACATATCTGCTAACACATACCATTCTGTAGATATGTCATCACATACACCTGCTCATAGGCAGGCATAGAAAGACATGGACAATGTAGATCTAGCTGTAATAACAACTACTGGCAGGAAATTGTCATCACTCTGACAGTTATAACAGCCAATCCATAGAAAATGACAAGAATAAAATGAGTGATATTTGCTAGCAATTACAATGTAAGCACGACAAAGATAGAACATTAGCACCACTGCAGTCTATAGAATGTGTGGAAATAAGCAAAGTTATTATTTATTATTATTTATAATTATTTAGCAATATTCTTTTTTAATTTAATTTTCTTTGGTACAGTTGCTAATTCCATATGGACCACAAATGTGTGTGGTATACAATGTCATTTCCATACTTTAGGGCTCGTGCATATGACCGTATTTTCGGGCCAAAAAATGGATCGCACTCGGACCAATGTTATTCATTGGGGCAGTGCAGATGAACGATTTTTTTCATTGACCAAATCTGTATATTTAAAATAATAGCAGTAGGCATGATTTTACTCCAGAAATTGGATGAGACTCACACACTGAAGTCTATGTGGGGGAGAAAAAAAATCGAATGTCATACGAAGACACAGTAAAACATCCCATGTTTACGGGTAGCTTGTAGTTCTGTGACATAGGAAACTGTAAATGGTCCTGTAAATGATTAAAATGATTAACGGCCTTGGAGTAAAAAAAACAAAAAAACAAAAACGGACTGGACGAGTGAGAAAAAAATCGTGCCACTTTTCTGCATGAAAATAGGAATGATTTTTTTATACAGCCTAAGACTGGATGCTTACTATATATACTCACGTATAAGCCAAGATTTTCAGCCCATTTTTTGGGCTGAAAGTCCCGCCCCTCGGCTTATACGCGAGTCATATACCGGAGGGGTTGGCCGGCGGGGAGTGTCGGAGATCATACTCACCTCTCCTGACATGTCTCTGCAGCCCCCCCGTGCTTGTTCCAAGTTCTCGGCACGCTGTTCTTCCTGCTTTCAGCGGTCACGTGGTACCGCTCATTAAACTCCTGAATATGCGCATATACATGAGTTTAATGAGCGATACCACGTGACTGCAGAAAGCAGGAAGAACAGCGCGCCGACAACATGGAACAAGCACGGGGGGGCTGCAGAGACATGCCAGGAGAGGTTAGTATGACGGGGGGAGCCATATTCACCTGTCCCCCGTTCCACCGCTGCATGTCGCTCTGCTGTCTTGCGTGAAAAGTAATTTGGCACTCAACTTAAGGGTCCATAGAAGAAAATTTTATAATGCAGTCTGCTGTCTTGCGTCCTCTGGCAGTGATGTTCAGGTCAGAGGGCACCATGACGTAGTTAGTATGCGCCCTCTGCCTGAACAGTCACTGCAGAGCCGGAAACGCTGATGAGCAGCAGCGACGAGGTGAGTATATAGGTTTTTTTTTGTTTGTTTTTTTTTAATTGAGGCAGCGGCAGCAGCTAAATGACTGGATTACCTTAGCTACCTGTGCAATATGAGAATGCATTGGGGCCACTCACTGTGCAGCATTATAAGGAGCCACCAATCACTGTGTAGCATTATAAGGGGCCACTCACTGTGCCGCATTATAAGGGGCCACTCACTGTGCCGCATTATACGGGGCCACTCACTGTGCCGCATTATACGGGGCCACTCACTGTACAGCATTATAAGGGGCCACTCACTGTGCAGCATTATCTGGGGCCACACACTGTGCAGCATTATCTGGGGCCACTCACTGTGCAGCATTATATGGGGCCACTCACTGTGCAGCATTATAAGGGGCCACTCACTGTGCAGCATTATAAGGGGCCACTCACTGTGCAGCATTATAAGTATTATACTGATGTCTCAATTAATTTTACCTTTATTGGTATCTATTTTTATTTTTGAAATAAGGGGCCACTCACTGTGCAGCATTATAAGTATTATACTGATGTCTCAATTAATTTTACCTTTATTGGTATCTATTTTTATTTTTGAAATTTACCAGTAGCTTCAGCATTTCCCACCCTAGGCTTATACACGAGTCAATAAGTTTTCCCAGTTTTTGTGACAAAATTATGGGGGTCGGCTCATACACGGGTCGGCTTATACACGAGTGTATATGGAAAGTGAAAAACAAAAATCACATTTGTTAACAGTGTAATTAGCAAATGGCAAGATGCCTCGATTACAAATGCCTTATGCTAGCAGCTAGCTAGAAACGGCATAAAAAAATAAGTGTTACCAACATGTAAATCAATAGAAACAGCAACAACAGAAGCACAATCAATAATTACAGTATAACAATAGTATATCACAAACAGCTAACTAGTAATAATAGTACTAATAATACTAGTAAACGTACCAATAACTAAACAGTAATAATATTAATAGTAACAGTACCAACAACTAAATAACATTAGTAACTGTATCAACAACTAAATAATAATAATAATAATAATAATAATAGTACAAACAACTGAATAATGATAAAATTTATGCTAGAACCTAAATGTTTAGTATGAGTTAATTTAGTCATTTTAGACTCATAAGGCCTCCTATCACACTAGGAAACCATATTCCACATATTTGGCAGGGAAGAGTACCCATTAGTGTTTTCTCAGTCAGATTGCTTCCATGAAATATCTAGTCGTCAAGCTCGTCCACTCCTTAATTAGGATCTATCGAAATCCACCATACATGCATTATCCATTTCCTTACCATTTTTACAGTGTCCCATGGGTAACGTGCCTTAGGCTTGCAATGATTGTGGGAAAAGGCACTATTAGACGAAACCAAGAGATGCAGCCTCCAAGCTATAGCACAGCAGTGACTGAGGCGTATTCAACAGTAAAAATCCCCAAGCAGCTCTTTTTGTACAAAGCATGTGAAAACCACACAGCAACAACCTCTGTTCCAATGTATCCTCCAACATGGACAAAAGCAGAAAGGACCCAACAAGAGCTCAGAACTTGTATCTCTGGCAAGAACTTGTGGTGAAGACTTTCCCCCTTCCTGCACTGAGACTGCAAGGCAGTAAAAGCCAGCACTTTGTCACAAGTGAATGATTTTCTCCTCCTCCCCCTCTCCTCCACATCACTCTTCCACAACCAGGTAATCCCACAAGGAGGCAGGCCCTGATAGGCTGGGACTCCCAGAGAAATCAATTTGCATCACAATGGAGATGAAGGCCCTTGGAAAGTTGGAAAATGGAATCTGGCACTGAAAAGTCAGGAGCTTCCCTCCCCCTTCTGCTGCTTATTGCATGCATGATGTTCACCCAGAGTAATGGTTACAGGAGGAAAGGTGGCATTGTAAGGATAGAAGAAATACCGGCCAGGGCATCTACTAAATATCCAGTCAGGGCCTACAAGAAGTCGGGAAGCAGCTGCCGGAGGTAAAAAGTTCATGCTAAGTCAAGATATTCAGGAGTGAGGGGAAAATAAACAAGTGTCTCTAAAGGAGACAGATCACATTTCCTAGTATGTTTTCTATTGCAAATCAGCAAACTGCTCTAGAAAACAACCACATGTGTGGAATCCAGGAAAACTCAACTATTGACTAAATAAGATCACAAAACTGTTAGCAAAACTAGCACTCTCTTGGGTCATGGAGCAAGAAACATGACCGAGCAATCTGTGATTATATCGGCTTGTGTGAATATATCTTGATGCTGATCTCTCCTTCAAACCACATATCCAAACCCTTTCCACTTCCTGCCGACTTCAACTCAAAAATATTTCACGCATCCGTTCATTCCTCACCCAAGAATCTGCAAAAACCCTAGTCCATGCCCTCATCATCTCTCGCCTTGACTACTGCAACCTCATGCTCTGCGGCCTCCCCTCAACACTCTCGCACCCCTCCAATCTATTCTAAACTCTGCTGCCCGACTAATCCACCTGTCCCCCCGCTATTCCCCAGCTTCTCCCCTCTGTCAATCCCTTCACTGGCTCCCAATTGCCCAGAGACTCCATTACAAAACCCTAACCATGACATACAAAGCCATCCACAACTTGTCTCCTCCATACATCTGTGACCTCGTCTCCCGGTACTTTCCTGCACGCAACCTCCGATCCTCACAAGATCTCCTTCTCTACTCCCCTCTTATCTCCTCTTCCCACAATCGCATACAAGATTTCTCTCGCGCATCACCCCTACTCTGGAACTCTCTACCACAACATATCAGACTCTCACCTACCATCGAAACCTTCAAAAAGAGCCTGAAGACCCACCTCTTCCGACAAGCCTATAACCTGCATTAACCACCGATCGACCAAACCGCTGCACGACCAGCTCTACCCTCGCCTACTGTATTATCACCCATCCCTTGAAGATTGTGAGCCCTCGCGGGCAGGGTCCTCTCTCCTCCTGTACCAGTTATGACTTGTATTGTTTAAGATTATTGTACTTGTTTTTATGTATACCCCCCTCACATGTAAAGCGCCATGGAATAAATGGCGCTATAACAATAAATAATAATAATAATAATAATATGCTGGCAATCACCTGCTGGGCGATATATATGCTGACGATAACGGTGACTTTTTACCCATAAAGAATGATTGTATGAATGATCATTCTGTGTGCATAAAATTCGGGTCGACCTGTCTAAAATTGAATGTAACCGTTCATCAGTCGTTTAACAGCCATGGTCGGCTAGTTTAAATGGGCCCATCCTAGACATATTATGGTTACGCAATCAATATATTTACACTCCCATATTATACGAGTCTTTAATGAAATGCATTGGTTATTGTAGAGCAGGGGTGGGGAATTCTTTTTTCTGTCAAGTGCCATTTGGATATTTAAGCCATCCTTCGTGGGTCGTACAAATTGCCCGTAATGCCACCCACAAAGTACGTCCTGATGCTGGCACTGGTGTCAGGGCGCATGTGCTCACAGAACAGGAAGAATTTAATGGGAAGGTCCAAGCACTGTGGTCCCCGGGCATCTGCTCAGGGGTCTTATAAAAGATCATTGGGGCCGTGAGCTTGAGGTTCCCCCATGGATTGGTCCGTAGAGAATCAAGCTTGAGTTTTAACACTTTGTGACTTTATTCAGGAGAATTGCAAAAACAAAACTTGCTCTGTGCCATTTCACATACTGCTGAAGCATCAGAGAGCAGGCTAATGACGCTCTGTGCGACGGCATGGGCATCTTCATAATGTTCTACAGCTTTATGCCATCACATGGTCTATCCCAGCTCTGTCACACTATTTTCTTTTCCACTTCACACCTATGGACAGCTGGGTTTGGAGCTCCACATTTCTACTATTTCTTATTCTTTGTTACCATCCCTGGGACCAGAACTCAACAATTCCCAGAGGAACACAACCTCTCTTTCTCTTTTTCTCTATCTCTCTCTCTTTAAGGCCACAGTCACATGTTCAGTATTTTGTCAGTATTTTACCTCAGTATGTGCAAACCAAAACCAGGAGTGGAACAGTCAGAGGAAAAGTATAATAGAAACACGTCACCACTTCTGCATTTATCACCAACTCCTGGTTTTGGCTTACAGATACTGAGGTCAAATACTGACCAAATACTGAATGTGTGAATGTGGTCTAAGGGTTCGTTCACAGAAGTGTATAAACAGTAGGTCCTTTTCTTATCCAGGAGAGTGGGACAAATTTTTTTCTCACTTGTCATCCATATGCTGTCCTTATACAATCTTGGCTTTTTTTTTACTCAGCAGCTTTCAGTCAGAGCCATATGGCATGCGATTGTTTTTCTCGCAATGTCCGATTACGAAGTGAAATTGCAGGATGCAAAAATACACAGAGCGGCACTTCCTCATTGAATAAAAGTGGTCTGAGTACAGTTCAATTTTTTTATGGGATTGGACTTGTCCGATTTATACGCAAGTGTGAGCAAACCCTAAGAAAAGGTAAAGATGGGCTCCAAATCTGGACCAATCATATTGTTACGTTTGCTCCCTTGATATTTAAACTTGTACAGAGTAGCTGCAAGTTCTTCACAAAAACACTGTAGCATTTTATACACATATTTTCAGTATTAAAAGGAGTCTGTCAATTGGATCAACCCTCCTAAGCCTTCTGGCAATGCGAGACATGTAATGACTGACATTCTGCTCTCCTGATATTCAGGTCTTACACTATAGTTGCAGCATTTCAGAGTCAAACATATTTGTATTATATACCCAGTGCCTGTGGAATGTTCATGCATCAGCAGCCAAGTTTATTTTAATACTAGCTATGAACCCGTTCTACGCCCGGGTGTGGAGCATTTTTATTGTTATATGGTCTCCCATCCTGGTATGTGCTGCCCCCCTCCTATACTGGTATGCATGCCCCCCTCATCCCTATCCTGTTATGCATGGTACCCCTCATCCCTATCCTGTTATGCATGGTACCCCTCATCCCTATCCTGGTGTGCACAGTACCCCTCATCCCTATAATGGTATGCATGGTACCCCTCATCCCTATCCTGGTATGCATGGCCCCCTCATCCGTATAATGGTATGCATGGCCCCCTCATCCCTATAATGGTATGCATGGTATCCCTCATCCCTATAATGGTATGCATGGTACCCCTCATCCCTATCCTGGTATGCATGCTACCCCTCACCCCTATAATGGTATGCATGGCCCCCTCATCCCTATCCTGGTATGCATAGTACCCCTCATCCCTATAATGGTATGCATGGTACCCCTCATCCCTATCCTGGTATGCATGGCCCCCTCATCCATATAATGGTATGCATGTACCCCTCATCCCTATAATGGCATGCATGGTACCTCTCATGCCTATCCTGGTATGCATGGTACCCCTCATCCCTATCCTGTTATGCATGGTACCCCACATCCCTATCCTGGTGTGCATGGTACCCCTCATCCCTATAATGGTATGCATGGCCCCCTCATCCTTATAATGATATGCATAGTACCCCTGATCCCTATCCTGGTATGCATGGTACACCTCATCCCTATCCTGGTATGCATGGTACCCCTCATCCCTATAATGGTATGCATGGCCCCCTCATCCCCATCCTGGTATGCATGGCCCCCTCATCCCTATCCTGGTATGCATGGCCCCCTCATCCCTATAATGGCATGCATGGTACCTCTCATGTCTATCCTGTTATGCATGGTACCCCTCATCCCTATCATGGTATGCATGGTACCCCACATCCCGATCCTGGTGTGCATGGTACCCCTCATCCCTATAATGGTATGCATGGCCCCCTCTTACCTACAATGGAATGCATGGTACCCCTCATCCCTATAATGGTATGCATGGTACCCCTCATCCCTATCCTGGTATGCATGCCTCCTTCATCCCTAT
Source organism: Dendrobates tinctorius (assembly GCF_039654945.1). Lineage (NCBI taxonomy): Eukaryota > Metazoa > Chordata > Amphibia > Anura > Dendrobatidae > Dendrobates > Dendrobates tinctorius. The sequence goes on along the minus strand of NW_027361679.1, from coordinate 48,016,366 downwards.
AATGGTATGTATGGCCCCCTCATCCCTATCCTGGTATGCATGGCCCCCTCATCCCTATCCTGGTATGCATGGCCCCCTCATCCCTATAATGGCATGCATGGTACCTCTCATGCCTATCCTGGTATGCATGGTACCCCTCATCCCTATCCTGGTATGCATGGTACCCCACATCCCTATTCTGGTGTGCATGGTACCCCTCATCCCTATAATGGTATGCATGGTACCTCTCATCCCTATCCTGGTATGCATGGCCCCCTCATCCGTATAATGGTATGCATGGTACCCCTCATCCCTATTCTGCTATGCATGGCACCCCATTCCTCATCCTGGTATGCATGGCCCCCTCATCCCTATTCTGGTATATATGGTCCCCTCGCCTTCCCCAATCCTGGTGTGCATGGTCCTCTCACCCCCCCAATCCTGGTATGCATGGTCCTCTCACTCCCCAATCCTGGCATGCATGGGCCTCTCACCCCCCTATCATGGTATGCATGGTCCCCTCACCCCCTATCTTGATATGCATGGTCCCCTCACCCCCCTATCCTGATATGCATGGTCCCCTCCCCTCACCCCCCAATCCTGGTATGCATGGAACCGCTGATCCAGCAGTCATGTAATGTTAGCTACCTCTACCACACATCTGGGGGCAGCGCTGCCCGGGAACCACACAATGCAGGCAGCACAGCGGTGGGCCCTGCCATGTCTCCTGCCTCGCAGTCCGGCCAGACAGTCCCCAGGTCTGCTGCTCACAATGAGGAGGGAGGAGGACGTGGAGCAGCTCCCCTCACCCTCCCGGTGTGCAGTGGTGACACAGGCCCTGCGCACAGTCTACCTGACAGGCCATACGCACTCGTGCTCCAGAGCCTGGCACCGCGCCACCCCCGGCAACTGACAGAAACCCTGACAGGTCAGTGTAGACACTAATGTGCAGGTCTCCGATGCGAGTGCGGCTGGAGCATCGCTTCCGGCGCCTGTTAGTGAGGTGTGCAGGTCACTGACGTCATTAGGGAGTTCCCCGTGAACCACACCAGAGGTGGATTCTATAATATAATGCTTGGAGCATCACTCTGCACTGCGCAGGCGCGTCGCGCTTGCGCAGTCTATAGAGGCTTCAGACAGACTGACGCTCCCACCGTTATATTATAGATGCAATTGAGCTATTAAGATCTATGGGCCTGACACAGATCTCACAGAGAATCTTCCTCGAGAGATTATTTTTTAATAAAGTGGGCATTAACAGTGTGAGATATGAAGATAAGGAGAGCAAACTGTCAGTCATTACATGTCTTGAACTGGTAGATGGCTTAGGAGGGGTAATTCTACTGACAGATTCCCTTTCAGATGGCCATATACTTTAGAAAGTTGTTACAAAATGAGTGGACTTCTATTCCTACCACATTCTCTCAGTTCAGCTGAATGTGCAAATGTTCTTAATATGTAAATGATATTTAGATCTATGGGCTGGACACACATCTGTATTAGGATTTGTCTTCAGAGCTTATTTTTAGCTTCTATCAAAGTTCATGTAGCTAACATAATACAGGAGAACCGAACTTTGAACTCATTACAAACATGTTTGTAGCAGCAGCTCTCACACCTCTACAATATTGTCACACTGTCTGCCTGTCAGATGCAAGCTGAAGCACTGAGAGGAAACCGACAGACGTGATTAGTGCTGTACTTGTGGCGCCTCTGAGGCTCAGTCGCCACAGAGGTACTGCACCTTCTCCTAAGGTGTAGTGCCCCACCACCTAGGTAAGTTGGGAGCTCCTTTCCATGCTCCAACACTCACATCCCACATGACAAGGTAGTTCAGCACAACCACATTGAGGTCTCTCTCTCCTCCTAGACATTAGGAGTGCCTTGGTAGTTCCCTGAATGGAATACTGGATGTGCTGGGAGGTGGGTGAAGTCGAGATATATAAAAGAGTGGGAAAGTGTAGGATTACAGGTCAGTCTGACGGGAGGTCAGGCGGGAGAAGGTTCAGTCTGTAGGACAGTCAGTCAGGAGAGTCTGAGGACGGGTCTGAGAAGAAGGAGTGCTGCAGCTGCCTCAGTGATCTTGGCATGGGAAAGGAACAGAAGGAGAAAGACGTAGAACTGCAACCTAAGCTTCCATAAGAGAGAGCAAGAACAGTGCGGAACGAAGGAGTAGGAGAACAGAGAGGAGACGTGGGTTGGAAGAGGAACCCTGCCTATAGGTTCTCAGCGCAAGGCCGGGGCCCGGTCCCTGAGGTTGTATGGACACTTATGGTTCTGCAGCAGACACCGGTGGAGTAGTTGGCTGTAAATGTACTACTCCCATCTAAGACTTGGGGCCCAACAGCAACTGAATAGAGAGTCAGGACTCCAGAGAAGGGAGTCCCTGAGAGAGGCTACAGCTGTCTGTCATACGGGTAGAGTTGTTAGGAACATCTGACAGGAGGAACTTCAGAGTACCACGGTACTGGAGCTCTTCACATCTTAAGGCGCAATAGAGGAGTCGTTCAGGAAAGGTACATGTTGGCAGAGTGTTGGAAAGGAGAATCCTGACTTGCCGGGGAGGTTGATTGAGTGTCTGCCCCGGAGGACACGGCACGGAGGCAGGCACCAGTGTGTACCACGGACTGTGAGTAAAGCTTTGGAACTGCAAGCCCTGGTGTCTTCCATTCATTTGTGCGCTAACACCATCAGCACTGCTACATCTGGGTACCAGCATTCCTCACACTGCCTGCGCCTATCCTCATCTATTGCAATTACACTGCCCTGGGGTTACAGCTTCACCCGTGGGGAGCTACACCATCTATGCTGCAACACACCATCAGCCCCAGAGGATCTCCACGCAGCGTTGGCTTAACATCTTGCTTGCCAAACACCACAGGTGGCGCCACAAACTATTCCATTCCACTTAAACTACATCACATTTCACCATTACTTGGGTGCCCAGGGCCACGGACCGGGTCACCGCTGCTGTGACACATCCCGCTGACACCGGCCCGGTACCGAGTACCCCACAGCCCTGGGAGGGAGACCCATACTGTGTCAGTTATAATCACACACAGCTCTGCAGTCATATTAGGAGAGCAGACTGTCAGTCATTATCTTGCAGATATCAAGTTATCATTTTATTCAACTTTCTATGACTTGCATGCCCATATAGATGGCTTAGGAAGGTTAAACCTATTGATAGATGCCCTTTAAGATTCTCATGCATCTCAGATCGACCGATAGCTACATCTTTTTTTATTATTATTATTATTATTATTATTATACATTTCTATAGACAGCCTCCACACATGGGAATTGCCTGTTCGTTAGGGAATATTTCTGCCGTTAGAAGCGCTGCCCCTTTCCATAACTTTGATAGGTGAAAGTAGCTATGTCCTGTCCTGCTCTGAATACTCCCATTTTGTTAGATCAGCTTGAATTTGGGTTGAAAATGCAAAAGGTCACAACATTTTTGTGCAATTTCATATTGCTAAAAAATATGGCTATTCAGTGTTTTATGCCACTTTGATGTATCTCTCCTGACTCTCGTATGCATGAATGTTTGGCTCGACCAATTATTCACGTGTTTTCATTTGAAGGACTGATTTGGTATACGTCATGAATAATCGTCAGACTTACAGTATGCTCAACTCATCTGGTGGTAGCTTATATCAAGAGAACAAAAGGATCGGATGATAAAATTGAAACTGTCTGAACCTTATTTCCCCAACATTTTTCTGAAAGTGCCGTAGATAAAAAAAAATGTTTTAGCATGCCTGTAGGAATACCAAAGTATGCAGAAGTCAATAAAACTTCAGTTTGCTCTACAGGCACAGTATAGGACCAGAGCTGACTACAGATACATGGGGCATTAAAGGGAATCGTTAGGCTTTTGCTATGTAATCTGGGGACAACATGAGGTAGCTGATACACAGATTTTATTAGTCTGTATGCTGTTGCTTACTAACAATGAAGATTTATCACTAGGAGATCACTGACCATAGTGCATAAGAGCACTGGTCTGACCGTGTAGCTTACTCTCAATATACAATGTGCACAAAAGCTGTGGAGTGGACGGGGGGGGCAGCTTTTGAGGTCTGCTACGTGCTAAATCTATGAACTCTGATTGTGTCACAACTGCTGCACCCAGTAAAGTAACAGCTCTGTTTGCTACAAAATCAGGATCTCTTTTCCTACATTTTGCTGCTCTCAGATGAGGTAGCAAACACCTGGTGACAGATTCTTTTTAAAGAGAAGCTATTATCAGAAAATGACCTATTATTTAAATCCTTTTTTTCTTTTAAACGTATTATTTTAAAATATTTTTTTAGCTCTGTCTTTTTCCATATTACAATCTCTATTCAAAATAAATAGAATTTTAGAAATTTTCACCCCGGCCACTGGGGCTTTTTTAGACTCTAAATTCCTGTTGTTTCAGGAAACAACACATGTACAGTACATTAACAATAAACAGATTTTGTATCTAAGCATCTAATGGGCCTGTGGAAAGGTCATTGTGAAAGGAGAGGGAGCAGGGTCACTTGTGACATCACCTAGTCTTAATGGTGGAAATTGCATATAGCGGTGTTACCTGTCTTTGTAACTGTGCCTAATAATATGGAGCCTTGCTGAAAACTCTTTCAGAAAGGGCAATAAGTATGAGTTAAACAAACCCCTGTGGCCAGTGTAAAAATATAAAAGATTATTATTATTTTTTTTTATAAAGACAGGGATATAAAAAAACAACATTGGTGACATTTTTTTGAAAATACATGTAACACGAAACCTTGCTCAAACAATAAATCCTTTTATATAATAAGCCATTTTACATAAGGAGATATTCTAATCTCATATGATATGGTTGTGGACATTGACCTTCAATGTGATTAGACACCACTGTGTGTACCTGTTTGTAAAAAGCTTTTTGGATACTACAAATGAAAATGTGGAAATCTTTGACCATAACTATACTGTTTGGCAAAAGATATATAGTAATTCAAATAATAATATTAAGTATAGACATTTCATGACAACTCATACAGTACGTATGGGGCTGTCATCTCCTAAGAATCCCTGTTTTGGGGCAACAATGCAGTAACATTACACAAACTGTGTTGGGCCTTTTCTTAGGAACATTATGTATAGTAAAGCATATTTTGAGAATGTGCATATTAATATTGAAGTAGGACAGTCTATTTGTCACCCTACCAGTTTTTTTTTTTAACTGTACTTCTAGGCCTCCAAGGTTAGCGCCAGTAAATGCCATTGACATAGTTAAAAAAGTCATACATTGTAAACTCAAAGGACAAGTCACAAGAATTTAAAAGGATTTAGTGTCACATCAGGATAAGTACTTCTGGGTAAGAAAGAAGCTCTAGGCAGCCCATGAGAAGCTCCTAGGACTCCCAGACCCTAATACAACTGCTTCAATGTCTATTACTACTTTCCTCATACATCTCATTAATGCCCATTTAGATTTGTCACAGCCACATCCACTGAAGAGATGGGTGCTGGCAAATGCCCCATCAGATTGCTTGTATGATTCAGAGTGATAATTCAGCAACCTTGAACAAAAAGTCTAAACAATAGCGGAAAGAGTGATGTCAGCTTCTGGGCTTCTCCAGTAATGGCCGAAAGGAAATGTCCTACCAGTAAATTATGTCATTGACTCTCCTGTCTGCAGAGTTGTCAGCCTATGTAAATTTATTTTACAAGTGTTGGCAATGTGTTAGTAAATCCAAACACTAACCTAAGGCCGGAGTCACACTACAGCGAGATACGGCCGAGTCTCGCAGGTTAACACCAAGCTCTGGCACCGGCACTCTGGAGCGGAGCGTGCAGCTCCATGTATTGCTGTGCGGCTGCACGCTCCACTCCGGAGTGCCGGCGCCAGAGCTTGGTTTTAACCTGCGAGACTCAGCCATATCTCGCTGTGTGTGATCCCGGCCTAAATAATGAATGAAGTAAGGAATATTTTGACTTTGCTGTGTCAACATATTAGTTTATTAATGTCACACCTCATTATGTAGCTACGTAATTACTATGCTAGAATATAATTGAATAAGAATTTGCAATTACAATTTATACATTAAATAGTAAAAAAAATAGTCATGTTTAAACCCATGACACCGTCTTCACACATCCAACATTCATGGTCTGAATACAGATTGTAATGTACAGATTGGGCATTTGTCTCCAGATCCCAAACTGAATAGCCTGATATATATCTATGAGGCTGTTGAGTTTGAGTCATGAGACCTTGGCCATGACTTGTGTTTTTTTCTCGGTCTATATATGTCGGATGTGTGAAACTGGCCTTACACTCCATGACATACAGTACATGTACATCATGAGAACAATTTAGTTCCCACATGTTTTATCAATGATCATTCACCATGACCACAACATTTAAAGAGTTTGACAGAAGGAACAACTGTGGCATCTAAACAGTTTTCCATTGGGAGGAGGCTCCTTTGTCAGCTAAATTCCATCTGTGTAATGGGATCCCAAAGTGCTGATGAGTTGCTACCACTATGAAACACCTAATAATGGCCCCCAGGCATGACTGTTAGTAGAACACTTGTAAAAGGTACATAGGGCACATAAGTGGTGTAAGTACTGTAGCACATAAGTAGTGCAGTGCATTATGTAAGGACTGCTTGTTCTACACCTCTGTTGGGAACAAAAAATATTGTAACAAAAAAGAGGAATAGTTAAAAATGGAAAAAGCAAAAAAAACTGCCATTTTGCCCAGAAAATATTTTTTATTCTGGGAAAAACATACTTTTCTTATGGGTGTAAACTAGAAGCTTGGGCTGATAATGTTAGGTGTCAAGTTTCCCCCACTACACATAGGGAATCTCAAGCCATGTCCTCTGCGGTCTCCCATTCCTCTGCAGCCGCAGAGATTCCTGCTCAGAAGAGACGTCAGTCCCGGCGTCCTGCTCAGGCTGATGCTAGCTCCCTCTGGCTCTGCTATAACACCATGCTTGAGTCAGCAGCAAGCAGACGCTCCTGGGACTGTCCTGTCTTTTGCTTACTGAGCATGCCCGTGGGACGACCTCTCATTGGAGGTCAGAGGTCACATGCGCAGATCCCGTTCCTGCTCGGATTGGTCCACTGGGAAGGTCCCGGAAGGACGCCACTATAAAAGAGTCGCCTGGCTCCTCGGCCATGTGCTAGTATAGACTCTTGTGGCTTATGGTATGTATGATGACTGATGCTTGATACTGTGACTGACTCATTATGATCCTCTCCCTCTGGTTGGTTGTGCTTGGGTTCAGGGAATAGTAGTTAGAGTCAGCACCCACCAGTGGCATAGCAATCGCCACCATGCTCCCAGTCATCAGCACATGCTGGCGTCCGATGGTGCCAATCTGTCCAGGGCACTATCGTACCGCGTCGAGTGTTAACAACTGCCTGTGCAGTGCCATGCGCAAGTTGTGCACTTTCTTAGCCCAACCCTGGGTGATTACTGGCGTCCGCCAGAGCGGCACTGTGCACTTGCGCGCTATATTTGTAATAGTATTTTCTGCTGGCTCTGCAGTTTGTGGTGCCGAGCGCTAGAGGTCTAGAGGGAATCCTGTCCGGAGTAGCAGTTTACCATCTCTGCACGGTGGACCCCGGGTTGCGATCGCACTTTTTTATATTTTATATTTAGTGCGATCCACAACCCTAACAAATAAATGGCAAATTAGCTTTAATGGGGATAAATGTAAGGTCATGCACATGGGTAGAACAAACAAAATGTATAATTATGTGCTTAATTGTAAAACACTGGTCAAAACTGTCACTGAAAAAGACTTGGGTGTATAGGTGAACGACAAACTCACATTTAGTGGCCAGTGTCAGGCAGCTCCTGCAAAGGCAAATAAATAATGGGATGTATTAAAAGAGGCATAGATGCTCATGAGGAGAACATAATTTTACCTCTATATAAGTCACTAGTGCGACAACACTTAGAATACTGCGTACAGTTCTGGTCTCTAGTGTATAAGAAAGACATAGCTGAACTGGAGCGGGTGCAGAGAAGAGTGACCAAGGTTATTAGGGAACTGGGGGTCTACAATACCAAGACAGGTTATTACACTTGGGGTTATTTAGTTTTGAAAAATGAAGGCTTAGAGGTGATCTTATTACAATGTATAAATATATGAGGGGACAGTACAAAGACCTTTCTAATGATCTTTTTACTTTTAGACCTGTGATGGAGACAAGGGGGCATCCTCTACGTCTGGAGGAACGAAGGTTTAAGCATAATCACAGATGCGGATTTTTTACTGTAAGAGCAGTGAGACTATGGAACTCTCGGCCATATGATGTTGTAATGAGTGATTCCCTACTAAAATTTAGAGGGGCCTGGGTGCCTTTCTTGAAAAGTATAATATTACAGGGTATATACACTAGTTTCCTTAATATTGCGTTGATCCAGGGAACTAGTCTGTTTGCAGTATGTGGAGGCAGGAAGGAGTTTTTTTCCCCAATGTGGAGCTTACTGTTTGCCGCATTGTTTTTTTTTTGCCTTCCTCTGGATCAACATGTTAGGCTATGAGTTGAACTAGATGGACTTAAAGTCTCCCTTCAACCTCAAATACTATGTTGCTATGTAATGTTTGTGTATCACACTCCTTCTGCAGCACTGAATGCTTCTCATGCTGCCTAAAAAATTTCAATGAGGCTACTCAAGATGAAATAAGGAATCTAGCGTTTGTTAAAATGACTTTTCATTCTTGAATATATTTCAACATGCAATAAAATTGATATTGTGAAACACACAGCACAGTATCTCAGTATCCAGCATTTCCAGTTAGGCTGGACTAGGCCTTAGGCCGTTAAAGGGGAGGCCTACATGACAGGGTTGAGGGGACAGTTAATGAGGCAGACAGGGGTTAATTTTGGCAGAGTTAGGGTTGATGGCTTCATGGAGGTTTAGGGCGGGCTGAATGGCTTAGGAGGGGTGATAGGTGGAGCTTAATGGGGAGGCTTTAAGGAGGGGACTATCTTTCTAGGGGCAACCATTTTAGGTGCCCCTACAGCATGAATAGCAAGCTGCTTTACTTACCCCCTCTTCATGGATATCGAGGCGGTGTTAAAATGGCTGAGGGAGGCTGCGGGGTCTAGGGGTGCTGACTGGCTACAGGCCTCCATTCATGGCCTGCTTCAGGATGACGGGGACGGACACCGGCCTCGGAGATCCAGACCTCCGGAGCGCCTGAGTCCGGACACAACCCCATGGGTCTGGCGCAGAGTAAGGAGCCCCTCTAGGAACCCTCCGGTGGGGAACACAGGCCGCAGGCCGAGGGCCCGTGGTACAGGAGCCGGGAGGAATCCGCGCACATGGCGGGACCTTCAATGAGGGGAGGTGTCGGCCCCCCTCTTCAGACGCGGCGGGGCTGAGAGCGGACCCGGGTAGTGGAGCGACGGGTGCCCAGCGAGGAACGGGTCCCGCTCTGCAGCGCCAGGATGTGAGGCAGGTGTCGCGAGGGCCTGCAAGCCAGGCACCTTGTCAGAGGACCCGGCGCGGTGGCTCCGCCCACAAGCCGACAGCAGCAGGAGATTCAAATCAAAACCAGGAAGCTGCGTTGTCAGCTCAGTGCCGGTCTGCCACTCAACGAGACGCGGGGACCAGGGGAGCTGGATCACTGCGGACTGCAGGGCACAGAGTGGCTGGTGAGCAGTCGCTTAGTAGCGCATCCTACTCACCAGCTGCTATAGGAACTTTTATGTATGTTGCACAGAGTCAGGCAGGGGTTGTGGGGGAGGGGGGTACCAGCAGAAGGGGGTCCATCTCGGGTTATGGGGCTCCAGGGGAGGCTAGTGTGGGGTGGGGGAGAGATAGCAGCAGTGATGGTCACGGGCAGCATTCAGCTGGCCCTAGCTCTGCAGCCGCGCAGCATTACAACAAGGGAGCATGCCATCAACAAGCATCGCAGCGGATCAGGAGGTCCGGCTGTATGGATCCTCGGGGAACGACAGTCGTCAGAACACCGCGAACCCTGGAAGGAAGCGTCAGCATCTGGATTCTGGATCAGCGGCTGCTGGGAATACAGCACCCAGGCAGTCAGGTGAGGCAGAACCATTACCCTTTGTACAACCGGTGCTAGCGTCAATTTCAAGTGCGAATGTGAGGGTGAGTGAAAGAAGTGCTAGTGTCAGTGTGGGTGCAATTTTTCGGGGTCTGAGTGAGTTATGGAAGTTATGGGAATCTGGTGGGGCTGTGCCACCACCTGTGTCGGCGTGGTTAGGTAACTTGTGTGGACTTTTGGGTAGTACCGGGGTGGTGGGTTCATCCAATTTAGCAGCGGATTTGATGCCGGGGGTTCGGCGTCTGTTAGCGTGTCGTCAGCGGCCGACGGTACAATTCCTGAACGGGTATCGCAGGCTAGTGATGGGAAGGATGATGCACCAAGGCTAGAGGATGCGGCCAGAGGAGAGGTTTACGTGTGTTTTGAGTGGCCTTTAGGTATACATTTGAAAACGGAAGTGAAGGAAAGAATTTGGAAAGGAGAATATGTAGACATATTCTCTTTGCTCCCCCTGGAGTGTTTCAATCTAGATAGAGTAAGAAGGGATGAGTCAAGAAGATGGGATGAAGAAAGGAGGAGATATTGGCTGATTCCACGTACATTTAATAACTGGTTGCAGTTTTTCCCGATTCTAGCCTGTGTCATCGGCGAGAAGTCGCCTGAAAATTGTTCGGCGCTTTTCTGTTACATGGATGCGATAAGGGAGGCGTATAGGGTGTACGGGGATCAGGGTTGGCTCAGATGACGAGCAATTCCGTCAATGGAAGGCAGCGCGGCCTGGCATTAGGTGGGACCATAAGGACATTGCGTTATGGATGAGGGTAACTGCCCCGAGCAGACCGGGCCAGGGTGTTCAGTCCTTTCGCGGGAGCACCGGGGGTTCGGGGCAGTCAGGACACTCGGTGGCATTGCAAAAAGGGCTGTGTTTCTCATTAAATGAAGGAGCCTGTAGACTTGGGGCTAAATGCAAGTTTAAGCATGAGTGTTCCTCCTGTGGTGGTAACCATGGGGTGTCAAGATGCCTTAAGTGAAGTGGACAAAGGGGGTCAGATGGTGCTGGAAAAAGGTCTGACTCCGGTCCGACTGGAAAAGATGGATCGATTTTTAAGTAAATACCCCAATAAAGAGGCGGAAAAACATTATTGAGGGAGGGTTTTAGGGATGGGTTTAAAATCCCGTTCGTAAGCGTTCCTGTGAAGTTATCAACAAAAAATTTGAAATCTGCTATCGAATTTCCTGACGTTGTTGCGGAAAAATTGAGTAAGGAGGTGTCATTGGGACGGATGGCTTGCCCTTTTGATTCCCCTCCTGTCGTCAATTTGCAAGTTTCACCATTGGGGGTCGCACCCAAAAAAGAACCTAACAAATTTAGACTAATACATCACCTTTCCTTTCCGAAAGGTTCGTCGGTCAATGATGGCATTGACCCACAGTTGTGTTCGGTTTTGTACACATCGTTCAATTCAGCGTTGGTGTTGGTATGGGAGTGCGGTCGAGGGGCATTGTTGGCGAAGACCGATATTGAGGCAGCTTTTCGTTTGTTGCCGGTTCACTCCGATAGTATGCATTTGTTGGGTTGTTTTTGGAATGGGTGTTTTTTCATGGACCGTTGTTTGCCTATGGGGTGTTTGCTGTCTTGCGCCTATTTTGAAACATTCAGCATGTTTTTGGAATGAACAGTGAAGGAGGTGTCGGGCTTGCGTTCATGTATACACTAATTGGACGATTTTTTGTTTATTGGGGCGGCGCAGTCTTCTGATTGTTCGGTGTTGCTGCATACGATGGAAGGCATAGCGCTCAGTTTTGGGGTCCCGTTGGCAGGCTGAAAAGACGGTCGGCCTGGTTACTTGTTTGAGTTTTTTAGACATTGAGATTGATTCAATTGCTATGGAATGCAGATTGCCTATGGACAAAGTGGCGGACTTGAGATTGGAGGTGAGATGGGCAGGCAAAGCAAAGAAATTGAAGTTGAAGGAAGTGCAATCACTGTTGGGCAAGTTGAATTTCGCTTGTCGGATCATGCCGATGGGAAGAGCTTTTTTCCGTCGGCTGTCATTGGCGATGGTGGGGGTCAGGTCACCCACGCATTTTATCAGACTTAGAAAGGATCTGAAAGATGATCTTCAGGTTTGGGCACTTTTCCTAGAGTCATACAATGGAAGGTCGCTTTGGATCGCTCCGGATCACTCCGGTTGTGTCTGCAGAGGCTTTGGGCCTTTTGGTGGTCTCAGTTGGCGAGCAAGGTTTCAGGCTGTTCTTTCGGGGCACGTGGCTGGTTGAACAATGGCCACAGTTTTGGAAAGATAAGGGCTGGGCAACCAATCAGGTGTTGTGTGATGTTTTTCGGGTGGTTGTTGCACTTTCGTTGTGGTCGGAGAGCGTCCGTGATAGGAAGATCTGCTTCGGCTGTGAATCAGCTGGATCAGTAAAGGCCATTAATTCTCTGTCGTCACCAGATCAAGCGGTATTGAGAGTGTTGCAGCATTTGGTTTGGTTGGGTTTGAGCCTGAATGTTTGGATTACGGCGTCGGTGGGCCAGGCAGCGGTTGCCCCAAACATGGAATCTCTTTTTTGTTTACAACAGGAGTGGGCACAGAAATTTTCCTCCCAAGTCGAGTCCATGCAGATGATCTGCCCGGAAGCTTTGTGGAGCCTACCTTTCGGGCATTGAGGAAGTTGCAAACAACATCTTTGGTATCCGTAACGTGGGCGCATTATACCAGGGCTTGTGAAATGTGGGAGGACTGGGGTACAAAGTTGGGTGGTGACATGGGTGATGAGAGCAGGTTGCTATTGTTTTTAGGTCATCATTGGGAGTTAGGTTGGACGGTTCCGAAACTCACTACGTTTTTGTCGGGTTTGTCTTTCAGTTTGAAATTCAGGGGGATGCAGGATGTGACAAAATCATTTCGGGCTCTACAAACAGTTAAGGGTTAGAAAAAAGGGTGGAGAGTATCGGATAGGAGGCGTCCGGTATCATACGAGGTTTTGTTGATTTTAGGTGCAAGGTTAAAGGAGGTGTGTTATTCTCGGTGGGAAATAACTCTCTTTGAATTGGAATTTTCATTAGCATTTTTTGGGGCTTTTCATTTGGGGGAATTGGTTAGTCCTTCTAGGGATAGGAAGCAAGGTCTTTTGAGGCAAGATGTCGAGTTATTCGAAGATAGGCTGGTGATATTCCTGCGGTCATCCAAGACCGATACGGTGGGGAAGGGTTGTTCGGTAGTGCTCTTCGAAGTGATGGGTTCCCCCTTATGCCCGGTAAAATGCATGAGGAATTTTTTGAAAGTCAGAAACACTTGGTCTGGTCCGTTGCTGGTACATGAGGATGGGTCATTTTTATCCCTCTTTCAATTTGTGACGATTTTCAAACAATGTTTGATAAACGGGGGCATTTCACCAAAGCGGCCATTCTTTTTGCATAGGTGCGGCTATGGAGGCAGCCAAGCAGGGTCTGGGTGAGGAAGTGGTCAAGCGGATTGGGCGCTGGGAGTCAATTAGATTTCGGTCATATGTGCGCCTGTCCTTGTTATAAGTTCTCTCTTTTACTTGTCTTCCTCTATATTATGGTATACTAGCATATTGATTTAAACTTTTGTGGTATGTTTGTTTTCATTTCAGAACCTGAGCAGCTTCTCACATGGATTATGGGGCATTCCTTTGTCTTCTGGGCAGTGCTGAGGGCTGCGGTTCATCCGGACGGGCGCCAGTTAGGTATATCAAGGACTTTGTCGACTGTACGGTGGATTGTTAAGCGGGGCATGATTTGGAGCCGCTTGTTGCCCGAGTTCCACAGGTTTGTTCGTTTAGATCGGGCACCGGACATTTTAGTCATACATTTGGGTGGGAACAATCTAGGTAAACGACCATGCAGAGACTTGAACAAGGACATCAAGTTTGACATGTTGCGATTATGGTCTATGTTCCCAAAACTTTTGGTAGTGTGGTCAGATATCATTCCGAGAAAAGTCTGGTATGGGGCGAGGTCGGTCCAAGGCGTAAACAGGGCCAGGATAAAGGTGAACAGGGCAGTATCACGCTTTATGGTGAGGAACGGGGCAGTTGTGGTGCGCCATTGGGACCTAGAGTCAGGGGAAGGGGAATTTTGGAGAAATGATGGGGTCCATTTGAATGCGGTGGGGTTGGACTTGTGCTGTCTAGCCATACTGGAGGGCATTGAAAATGGGTTGAAGGTGTGGAGGGACATAAATGTCTGAGGGGATCAGGACATGTATGTTGGTAGCGTGGGGGGGAGGTCCTCGAAGTTGGTGATAACAGGAAATGGCGGCTCGGAAGGGGGGATCTCTGCAGGTCCTGGACTCCACCTTAGGTGGATTAAGTGGATGGGAACGTGTTGGTAAACCTTCGGGTTTTGGTGGTCGCTGGCCAGGAGAGTCTTGTTTCATGTCTTCGACCTGGTGTTTAGCGGCTGAGGCAAGGCTCTACATTAGACCAGATTTGGGCTTTAACATGGGCATGTTTTTACTTTTGGAGCTTCGAGGACCGTCCCCTCCTTGGAAGAATGTATAAAAATGTTTAAATTGTTATGTTAATTGTTAATAAAACGGCTGCTGTGGCCAATTTATCCAAAGGACTGAGTTGTTTCGTTATTTCACACCTAGGTCGGGTAGTGGTTGGATGGATTGGTTGGGTGGCACTTGGGGTATGGGTAGGCTCACAGGTATCACGAATACCCAATTGTCATGTAAAGACAAAGATGTTCCACATAGTGCCATAGGCTAGACAAGATATATGATGCACAGCAGCTGCATCTAAGTCAGGGTGAAACCTACTGAACTTGATCTCAAATATCTACAGTAAACTTTGTAGGAATTGGACCCATGGTGCCCAGTAGTAGTAGCAGCCTTCTTAAAGTACCCAGCAGTAGCCTTCTTACATTGAATAAGCATGTAAATAGTTACATCATATTAATCAACTGACCTTTTAAATGTATCTATTTGGCATATGATCCAACAGCCTTTAACAAGTGTGCAGAACACTGTACAATCTGTTGCTATAACCTGTCTTCTTTTTTCTTCATAAACATATAGGGGCCGATTCACTAAGATTGGCTTGGTGCATTTCTAGCATCAGAAACACTGGCACTTTTACTCAGTTTGATGGTAGCCCACATAATGACTCCTCTCCACCTCTGCCTATTTTAGTAGAGTTGCTTCACAAGTTGTACATTTTTAGCATAATGCAACTTTTCAAAGCGTTTTACAACGGTTTTCTGATGTAAACGCTTTGATGAATTGAAGCCAGATAGTTTTAACTTGTATTTCGGAAAAGTATAGAGCTATATATTATCATTATTCAAAGCAAAACCTCATGCTAAATATTCATTTTTGTTTTTATGCTTTATCTTGCTTCTTTTTAAATTAAGTACCAGTTTTCTTGCTTTTCTGGGACATATACATTCAAATGGGGAAATAATAGTCAAAATGGATTTTTCTTCATTCTATCACCACAACTCAAGTCCAATCTCCATCATCTGCTTTTTTAGATGATTCACGCTGAAGACTTATTGCTGACAATTTTTTTTTTCAATTTTGGGATCATTTTTTTAATGGCAAAATTGATTCGAGGTAAAAATGCACCAAAAAGTGCCATAGAAAATGCACAAAAAAATCACCCCTATGACCTCACATTTGTTTTCTTTAGGCTACATTCCCATGATGAGTTTTTGGCGAGTTATTGATGTTTGAAATATCTGCAGCATTTTTGCACCTATTAGTTAAATTAGGTTGTTTATATTTTTTATAGCATTTTTTACCATGTTTCTTTACCTGGATTTTATTGCTTCTTTAACGCAGCAGTTTCTCTCTCTTTTTGATGTGTCATGTTTTAAATAAAGTTACTTTTTTATGCTGCCTGGTATTTGGCTTTGACAAAACTTTATTGATTCAATGTTATGCCATGTATTTTTAGCAGATTTTCCACATCTAATGCAATTCTGTGGGGAAAATCCGCACATAAAACTCAGTGTACTTGCAATAAAAATTGACATGTTGTGCATTGCAAACACACACTGTCACTTTACACTAACTAAAAAAAAGCACAGTGCACATGAGATTTCGATAAATTCCATCCATTTTGCTGGAGCTGTAAGACACTGGGTTTTTTGCAGCATGGGAACATGAAATTAATCTGTCAGCAGGTCTTTGCTATGTAATTTGAGGGCAGCATAATGTAGGAGTTAAAGCATAGATTTTATTGATGTGTTACTTAGGCTGTATGCTGCTGTTTACTTACAATGAAGGTTTTATCACTAGGACATCATCATTGCTGGGACTAGCTGTGTCATACCAAGTAGTCCGGCTCCGCTCCTTCCTGTGATAAGCAGTTCACTGTCAATGGACAATGCACATACAGAGCCTGGTGTGAGTGGGAGCAGCTTTTAAGCTCTGCTGCATGTTGCAACTGCTGCACCCAGTAAACTAAGTGATGTATCATTGGATTCAGGGTCTCTTTGTCTACATTATGTTGCTCTCAGACCAGGCATCAAAAACCTGGTGATAGATTTCCTTCAACCTTAAATGGGATATGTTTAGGTTTCAGTTATAGGATGTAAAATGATGATCGTATACCACGGGTGGGCAATTAATTTGCCCCAGTGACCACTTGAGGGACAATGACTGTTGTGGAGGGCTGAACTGATAGGCTGAAATTAATTATGCTTAATATTAATATTAACTACAATTATAAGTATTATTTTATATTTATATTATCACTTAATATTGAGCGGAATTAAGCATGAGCCCCTACATAGCCTCCTAAATACAGCATGAACCCCCACATAGCCCGTTATATACAGTTTTCGCTCCCACATAGCCTCCTATATACAATCTAAACTCCTACATAGCCTCTAATATACAGTATAAGCCCCCATATAGCCCATATACAGTGGGGCAAAAAAGTATTTAGTCAGTCAGCAATAGTGCAAGTTCCACCACTTAAAAAGATGAGAGGCGTCTGTAATTTACATCATAGGTAGACCTCAACTATGGGAGACAAACTGAGAAAAAAAATCCAGAAAATCACATTGTCTGGTTTTTTTTCATTTTATTTGCATATTATGGTGGAAAATAAGTATTTGGTCAGAAACAAGCAATCAAGATTTCTGGCTCTCACAGACCTGTAACTTCTTCTTTAAGAGTCTCCTCTTTCCTCCACTCATTACCTGTAGTAATGGCACCTGTTTAAACTTGTTATCAGTATAAAAAGACACCTGTGCACACCCTCAAACAGTCTGACTCCAAACTCCACTATGGTGAAGACCAAAGAGCTGTCAAAGGACACCAGAAACAAAATTGTAGCCCTGCACCAGGCTGGGAAGACTGAATCTGCAATAGCCAACCAGCTTGGAGTGAAGAAATCAACTGTGGGAGCAATAATTAGAAAATGGAAGACATACAAGACCACTGATAATCTCCCTCGATCTGGTGCTCCACGCAAAATCCCACCCCGTGGGGTCAGAATGATCACAAGAACGGTGAGCAAAAATCCCAGAACCACGCGGGGGGACCTAGTGAATGAACTGCAGAGAGCTGGGACCAATGTAACAAGGCCTACCATAAGTAACACACTACGCCACCATGGACTCAGATCCTGCAGTGCCAGACGTGTCCCACTGCTTAAGCCTGTACATGTCCGGGCCCATCTGAAGTTTGCTAGCGAGCATTTGGATGATCCAGAGGAGTTTTGGGAGAATGTCCTATGGTCTGATGAAACCAAACTGGAACTGTTTGGTAGAAACACAACTTGTCGTGTTTGGAGGAAAAAGAATACTGAGTTGCATCCATCAAACACCATACCTACTGTAAAGCATGGTGGTGGAAACATCATGCTTTGGGGCTGTTTCTCTGCAAAGGGGCCAGGACGACTGATCCGGGTACATGAAAGAATGAATGGGGCCATGTATCGTGAGATTTTGAGTGCAAACCTCCTTCCATCAGCAAGGGCATTGAAGATGAAACGTGGCTGGGTCTTTCAACATGACAATGATCCAAAGCACACCGCCAGGGCAACGAAGGAGTGGCTTCGTAAGAAGCATTTCAAGGTCCTGGAGTGGCCTAGCCGGTCTCCAGATCTCAACCCTATAGAAAACCATTGGAGGGAGTTGAAAGTCCGTGTTGCCAAGCGAAAAGCCAAAAACATCACTGCTCTAGAGGAGATCTGCATGGAGGAATGGGCCAACATACCAACAACAGTGCGTGGCAACCTTGTGAAGACTTACAGAAAACGTTTGACCTCTGTCATTGCCAACAAAGGATATATCACAAAGAATTGAGATGAAATTTTGTTTCTGACCAAATACTTATTTTCCACCATAATATGCAAATAAAATGAAAAAACAACAGACAATGTGATTTTCTGGATTTTTTTTTCTCAGTTTGTCTCCCATAGTTGAGGTCTACCTATGATGTAAATTACAGACGCCTCTCATCTTTTTAAGTGGTGGAACTTGCACTATTGCTGACTGACTAAATACTTTTTTGCCCCACTGTATACAGTGTGAGCCCCAACATATAATCCTAAATACAGCATGAGCCCCCACATAGCCCCTTAAATACAGTATGAGCCTTCACATGGCCTCCAATATACAGTATGAGCCCTCACACAGCCTCCTGTATTCAGTATGAGCCCCATATAGCCTCCTATTTACATTATGAACTCCCATATAGCCTCCAATATACAGTATAAGCCCCACATAACCTCCTATAAACAGCATCAGCCCCCTCATATTCTCCTAAATACATAGCCCCTTATATACAGTTTGTGCTCCCACACAGCTCCCTTTATTAAGTATGAGCCGCACATAGCCTCATATATCCAATATGAGCTCCCACATAGCCTCCAATATACAATATGAGCCCCATATAGCCGATATGTGCAATGTGAGCCCCCATATTGCTTCTTAAATACAGAATGAGCCCCACATAGTCCCTTATATACAGTATGAGCCACAAATAGCCTCCGATATACAATATGAACTCCCATACAGCCCCTACATTCAGTCTGAGCCCCATATAACCTCCCATATACAGGATGAGCCCCCAGACAGTCCCCTTTATTCACTAAGAGCCCCCACATAGCCTGCAATACACAGTATAAGCTCCTCATAGCCTCCAATATATAGCATGAGCCAACACACTGCCCCCTATATTCAGTATGAGCCCGCACATAGCCTCCAGTATACAGTGTGAGCCTTCACATAGCCTGCAATATACAGCATGAGCCCCAGATAGCCTCCAATATACATATAAACATTCCAACCACATATGAAAGAAATAAAAAACACATCATCACCTCGCTCTCGTTCCCTGGCACTCTGCGGTACTCTGCTCCGATTTCCTGTCTCCTATCACTGATGTCTGTATCCTGAAGATGCGCAAAGTGGTGGCAGCGTGCGGTGGTTGATGGATAGCAGAGGCTTAATGCAGCCCATGGGCCCTGTTTTCAGCCCCCCCCCAGCTGTCTCAGTCCTCGGGCTGCACTTTGCCAAGCTCTGTAGTAGACCATTCTTGAGATATTGTCACAGATTACCCTTTTTTGAAGGTATGAATAACTCTTTAATGTAAATTTCATAACATATACATACATACAAACATACCTGCCTGCAACGACAGACTAATACATGTCTCATTATAATTTCTTCTAAAGATCTTACATTGTATAATGATCTGAAGCCACATTGAAATGCTTTCCCCTTGGGGGTAAAAGTAAACACCCAGTAGCTCATTTACAAGTCATTGTGCATAAAGGTGACCTGATGCCAAAAAGAAACAGAAAACGGGTGCAACAATTACTCACAAATGCTTTGAATTGTGACACCTTTGGAAACCAAGAAAACTCCCATATCTGCAGGACACAGAACACAGCAGCCATCCAACTACTAACGCTGACAACAAACACAGGGCTTTAATTCACTAACCAATACATTTAATTTAATGAACTAGTAATTCTCCTTAGCTGTTTTTTTTTATCAAAACAAACAGTGGAAATTATTGTCAGAATTTATGTTTCCTATGGGGTTTTTGAGGTTAGGGCAGCAATTAAAACAAAATTCAATGGAGCAGAATAACTTACGTGAAAGATTGTTTTTCACCATCTTTAATTTGGTTTTTAAATTTTTGGATACTTTTTGACATTTCTTTGAAGTAGGTGCTCTTTCTTCATTAGCGCAATCAAATGTCTACCGTCGGATCATCGTGCTTTTCTGACATGGTGTGGTTTAAGGTAAGTAAGGCTTTTTGGTTTTCCCCACCATTATAGTTCTCTGACAGCAATGAGCAGTGGAGTATCGAGGGGGCTTCATGTCTTGCCTTGGCCAATGGGTTTTGGAACAGAGCTCGGGCAGTAAGCTGAATGTATGCCTGGGTAAATGAAAATCTAGCTACAGCTTTTACAATCACAGTGACAACCATAATACAGAGGAAGAGGTTGGTCCCTGGTCTTCAGTACATCTTTTTTACAGATACAGGCTCACTGATATTAGTAGAGATCCTAAAAGTCAGACTTCAACAGCTAGATTTTGTTATTATGATCTTACTATAAATAATAATAATATTAATTAATTAGTTTGTTGCTGCTATTGTAGATTCGTCTGTGCTGTGTGCTAAAGCTAAGTAGTTGAAGTTTGGAGTTGTGGTTTTCTGAAGGTTGCTGTTGTACGTCTGTGTTTATCTCCTGTTCCCTTTTTACATTTAGTTTATTCATCTCTGTTCCTATCATCCTCCCTATTATTGGTTAGAGCTTTTGTATGATAGAGGTTTTCTGTTATTCTTGTTTTGTCTTTGTGTCTGGTTTACCTTTCATTTATGTCCAATGGATCATGGTGTGGGGGAGGGGACAGATCAGGGTTTTTAAAGGAGCATAGTAAGGTCAGAGACTTGGGCCTCTCTACCTTTAAGAGTACTCCCGGGACAGAAATAGTTAGGGTCCCAGCTCCAGGGATAGTTTGCGTCCACGCGTCGCTCGTCGGTGCCAGCAGGAAGCCCAGCAGGAAGCGCCCGACGAGAAATGGTCCAGGACGTTCTCGCGGGACCAGCGATGAGCAGCGGGGGAGCGGTCGGAGGTAAGTTTCAGACAGCAATATTGCTAGCAATATCGCTGATACGTCACAAAATCGGTGACGTTACAGCGATATTGCTAGCGATATCGCTATGTGTAACGGGGGCTTAACTGAAGACCATCACAGCATGACAGTTTCCACTAATAGGCTGGTTATCGGGAAACTAACAGTGAGCGTAAGGTATATACACATTCGATTCCAAAGCATGGAATATATGTATATACCCCCCGGTACATGTCTGTAAAGCTCTGTGGAATTAATGGCACTATATAAATGAGTAAAATAAACAAGTAAATATATATACAGTATATACACACAAGCTGACTGGAAGCCTGGTTCTGGTAGTGTGGTTTACAGAACAAAAGGAACAGAACTATTCAATTTTATATTTAATCCAAAAAGAGGCAGCGTTTATAAAAAATATACAAAAGATTACAAAGAGGACAAAACAATACAGCATATACAGTAAATAAAATAAAAAGGAATAATAGAAGAAACTTACTACATTGCTCACAAAGACGAGTCAACTTAACCGAAGGAGAGCACTTCAAACTGGGAGGAAATTCGGCGAACATGATTCATGCATACACAATGTGTATATCTCTACAGGAACAAAGATCATAAGGTGTCTTGACCTTTTATTAGTAACTGAGTTATATCCACACACACCCCCCGTGATGATCTCATGTGGGCCTTGTTGTGGGATGTCCTCAGATTTATGAAATCCCCAACTTATGCGATAACTTCACTCCTGATGATCACAGAAATTCGAGATCACTGCTATATTTTCCATCAGAATTTTACCTTTCCCCAGAGATCAATTACCTGTCCCAGCTACAGGGTGGGCCATTTATATGGATACACCTAAATAAAATGGGAATGATTGGTGATATCAACCTCCTGTTTGTGGCACATTAGCATATGGGAGGGGGGAAACTTTTCAAGATGGGTGGTGACCATGGTGACCATTTTGAAGTCAGCCATTTTGGATCCAACTTTATGTTTTTCAATGGGAAGAGGG
The DNA here is from genome assembly GCF_039654945.1 of Dendrobates tinctorius. NCBI lineage: Eukaryota > Metazoa > Chordata > Amphibia > Anura > Dendrobatidae > Dendrobates > Dendrobates tinctorius. The sequence goes on along the minus strand of NW_027361679.1, from coordinate 47,994,276 downwards.
TCATGTGCCACATCAAACTTATTGAGAATTTCACAAGAAAAACAATGGTGTGCTTGGTTTTAACGTAACTTCATTCTTTCATTAGTTATTTACAAGTTTATGACCACTTCTAAAATGTGTTCAAAGTGCTGCCCATTGTGTTGGATTGTCAATGCAACCCGATTCTCCCACTCTTGACACACTGATAGCAACATCACAGAAAACGCTTTGTCTATCACCAATAGACATCCTTGTTAGTATGGCTGGGTATTTTTTCCCAAAATAACTCCTGCATGTTAATTAGGCTGGTTCACTACACACTATAGGTAATTCTCTGCTTCCTGATGTTCATTATACAGTCTATTCAAGGAGGATCAGACTGTCAACTTTTTGCCTCCTCATTGGAGATTTGTATGAGAGGGGAGGAGGGAGGGGGGAAAATGCCCCTTCACTACAGAAGCTTAGAGATTTTTAATATTTTCTGTGACAACCTGCCTATTTAGTGGAAACGGCCTACGGCCTTCTCCATTGATCGTCAGTCAATCGCGTAATTATCTGGATGATAGGGGGCAGCAGATAGCTGTTCACTCCAAAGATAACATCGAGTGGATCTGTGTGACTTCCTAGGCTGCGATCTTTGACAATAAGCATAATATAAATCTGCAAAAATGAAACTATAATAGTATAAGATGACTTAATTAAAACAAAACACACACCAGTAGTTTGACCTTGAATATTAGCCTCCAATTGTATTGTCTAGAATTAAATATTCTGTATATTTTACTTTTAAAAATAACTACAAATTAAATACAGACAATTCTTCCAAATTTTGCTTGCATATTCCTAAAGTTTTCTGGTCTTGATAAGAGTATCTAATTACCCTTAAATATTTGAGACTTTGAGCTATTATACGGTGCTTAAAAACCAGCTGGGCCTGTTTCTAAAAGGATCGAAATTGCGCAGAAAGGTTAATTCTTTCACATTGTCAAAGCATTTCAGAAAACTGCCAAAACTGCTTTTAAAAGGATGCTTTAAAAGATATTTACAAGGCTTGTCAATAAATCATAAGTGATTTAGAAGAACTTTCTCAAATTTAGCTTTCTTAAAAGACTGTCTTTTTTACATTAACCTAGACTCTTTAAAACTACATCAGCTTCAAAGAAAGTAAAGTCATGAGGCTGGGACTCCTGTCCTTGAATACCCTGCTCATGGCTGGTAATTAAGTTACCTTTTCGGAGGTCAAGATTCCTGAAAATTACAGCTATTTTAAATGCTTAAACATAATCAGTTATCATCAAAAGCAACTAAAACCCAATTCTGTAATATGGGCGCAAGAGCACCACAGATTTTTTTTTTCATGGTCTACAAATAGTTGCTTTTTGTAACCCTTAACGTAATAAACCATTGTAAGGAAAGGTCATTTCCATTACAGGTATAGAGGCAATGATTCATTAAAGTGAACCTGTCAGTAGGATTTGGCTCAGTAAACGACAGGCACTGTCAGATATGCGCTGTTATATGGATTAAAATGATACTTGGTTGATGACATCCGTCTTGTGGTTGTTGTTTAATCTATATATACTGCATTTTTTTGCTCCCTGCAATATTATAAGCATAATGCTTTACATGCTAATCCGCTGGCACCGCTGCCGACTCCATTTTGCTCAATGAAAATGTGTTTTTTTTCTAAATACACCACAATATATGCAGTATGTAAAATAGGGGGCAGGTCATTGAGGGATCAGTGACCTGTCATAAGCCATACAGATGAATATGCAAGCAGAGCACCACATGAAGCTCTGCCCACAGGTTCGCCCTGAAGCACCAAAATCTCATAAACTGAAAACTACAAATAAAGATTAAACGACAACCACGGTATAATTTTAATCAGTATAACAGCTCCAACCTGACAGTTTCTGTAGTTTACTGAGAAAAACCCTGCTGGCAGGTTCGCGTTAAAGATTTTATGCAAAAAATTTGGTGTTAAACACTTTGAAAAGTCAAAAATGTGAAGATGCACAAAATTTTTGAGACTTTTGCGGCTTTCATGCCAGTTTGAAGCAACTGACCAAAATAGGTGGTGCTGGGGAGGAGGTGGGATGAGGTGTGACCATGCCAGCCCATCACCTTTATTAAAGGTGTTGGTGTTTCTTACGCCAGATATCCTACACCTGTATCTAACTGGAGTATCAATTCTGGCAACGTGCACAGAGGTGTACACCACAGAGATGATGCGCCAAATGCAATATCTGGCTGGCGCCTGTTAATGAATTTGGTGCTTCTTACTCCAGTAAGTACTTCATTAAGACTGCGCTTGCGCAACTCTAATATTTATGAATCAGACACAAACTGTTTATAATTCACAATGAAATCAAAACCACCAGACTATGATTATCAGGTAACTGGCGCACAAATGTACTACGTTTGCCTTAATATATCTTCGTATTTTGCATGTAATTAGATTTCAAGTGCTGATTCATTATTTAAGGTATCCATAAAGCTTCCAGAGTGCAGTTTTTTACTGATACATGCTTCTAAATCCACAACATAAGCTTAAAATATAAAGATAATCTGCTTGCGGTCACCAATGGCCCAAGCTTAGGAGCATACTGTACATCCAACTTAATAATATTAGTGTGCTGAAAGGTTTCCAGATACTTCTAGTAGTGGTTGTAGGCATCTAGTATGCTTATGGAGGGCATTTGTAAATTTTAAAGTGGACCTGTCACGATTCTGTTGTCTGATAACCCAAGGCCAGGGGCTCCTACCCTATCCCTGGCACTACGGTTGCCATGCTCCCCAGGTTGCTTATCATGGTGTAGATGCTGGGGCCACATACCTTGATGTACTCCTGAAATAGGCCCTTATCTGTCCCCTCCCTTTTCCAGGGAATTGGGAACCAGACAAGCAAGGAAGGACGTACAGGGATAAATTAATATAGCAATCATACAAACATGCATTCACAAACATAGGGGAATATCAGGCAGAATAGGTAGGAAGACTAAATAGGGAAGAACGGAGGATTGCACACAGCCAAAAAACACAGATCAACAGTCACAGAACAACTCTCAAAAAATGCCTCTACTGAACACTGAATCCTTCACGCCTTCACCAGGCTGTACAAGACTAAAACTTAACATTGCCAATCCAGATTGCCAGAGGTGAGAAAATATAGGAGAGGGGAGTGGCTGATACTTCACAGCTGAGATCCTCCAAGCTGAACAGTTTAACCCCTGCACTGCTGAAAGAAACCTGCACTGTTTAATATGAGGGAGAAGTACTCCTATTCAGTGCAGGAGTACAAGAACTGAGATGCTGTGGTCTTCTGGCTCCTCCCTGTCTCTGCAAACCCGTGACAGGACCTTTCACCAAAGTTTTCATGCTGAACTGGACACACCATGTAATAGTGAAATCAGAATAAAGATTCTTATTTTAAATGTTGCCTCTCAATTGCAAAGACATTAGTAATCAAGTATTTGGCCCCTAAAGCGTTAATGTTAGGTAAGTCCAAGTGGAAGTTAATAATAGTTTTCACTGAGGGGTGTGTACTTCTTCCTCCTTTATGACACTGAACAATTATAAACAGGCCGCAACATAGAAGTTCAGAAGCACCTGTGATGTGGTCATCAGAGTCACATGTCCACAGGTCCTCCCAGCTGGTCACATGTCCACAGGTCCTTTCAGCTGAAGTCTACAGCCTAACTAAGCACTGAAGATACATGACACAGCACAGAAGTGTGGAGCTATTAGCTCCAGTTAATATTTCATTTTTCCATGTTTTATTTTCTTTGTTTTTGTCTGATACACGAGTGGTCATCTTGTGCAAGATCTTTCATGTGAAAGAAAAAAATACAAGCTCCTTTTGCAAAGATGTTCACTTCCGACACTACATCGGCCATTAATCATCCAACTGATCAGCCTAATGTTCTTGTAACATTTGTTCAACCTTCAGCCAACGTCTATCTGATGTATACGGCTACGCTGAGGCAGATAAGGTTATTTTTATTATTGCTTAGAATATATTCTTGCTTATTAGAAGCAGATTATATAAAACAGAAAATATAAAAGATATAGTCAGACACATTTAAAAAAAACGCTGCCTCGAGACATTTCATAAAGTTGCCAACAAAATTTATGTAGGAAGTGTAATGTAATACATTATTCTTGTATGATGTTGGGTAAGCCCTATTGTTCTGTAGAACCACTCTTGACAATGCAGAATGGTCCTTTTAAGTATTGGATTTCTATTACTAATTATAAATCTAGTTTCTTACAAACTTTTCTTACTTCACATATTCAGTTTCCAGTATGACTGCAAAAAACTCCCATGTGGGCAGTGACGTACACAAACATTATTTACAACCAGACAGAACAGTGATACATAACATGCCGTCTGTTGTTCTTTCAATACTCCTTCCTGCTGGAAAAAATAAGCTGTATTTAAAATACGACATATGACAAAAGAAACTAAAAATACATGGGCTGCATTATATTTCTATTTTCACCTTTATTCCTTTACTTTCTTCTTTCCTAGTAATTAGATGTATCATTAGAATTATTATGTTTCACCGTATTCAATAGCAGTTTTACCAGTAAGTAAAGGTGACCATGCACATGAGATAGCTGTTGACTAACAGCGACCTTTTCCGAGTGATCGGCAAAGCATTCACGTTTTAAATGGGGGAGAAGAGAAAGCCACTGCCAGACAGCTCTAGAAGCAGGTTGTCTTTTCTGTGAACAAGAAGATGTTTAACTATGAGCTGTCCTATCCTTTTCTAACCCAACAGGTGATGTCGGGAGACTTAAGAGTATGTGATAATCTTTTAATTTCACAAAAAGGATTTTCAATTTACCTATGATTTTCTCATTTTATTCACAGCTCTTGTCTACTGTTTCTTGCTGCTTGACCACGTATAGGAGGAAATTCAGAGTGTTTCTCTCATTAAAGCAACACTCCCAACATGTCAAAGAAGCTTGAAAAATGAGCAGGAAAGTGGAAGAAGTGTTGGATCAGGGGCTCTTTGTGGCTTCTCCTGCCAATTTCAGCTTGATTGACAAGTCTCTTTCTACTTGTGGAGTCTATTAAGCCGAGTTGGGCATGATGAAGCCAGAAGGAACTGCCCAGATGACTCTTGCCCAATTGCCCAAACACGTTTACTTCTGTTTGCACTGTTTTGCCAGTTATTTTCATAGCTGTCTGTAAAGGAGGAAGCTTAAAGGGAACCTTTTAGCAGGATTGTGCACAGCAACCTACAGACAGTGTCAGGTCGGCGCCGTTAAACTGATTAAAATGATACCTTGGTTGATGAAATCCATCTTGTGATTGTTGTTTAATCTTTATTTTCAGCTTTGAGTTAATGAGATTCTCTGGGGCGGCCTGTGGGGGGGTCTCCATGTGGGTGCTTTGATTAGGTTTTCAACAGTATGGTTTCTGACAGGTCACTGAAACCTCAGTGACCAGTCCCTTATTTTACATGATGAATATTATATATATATACTAGATGGTGGCCCGATTCTATCGCATCGGGTATTCTAGAATATGTATGTAGTTTATGAAGATTTAATAATAATGCAATAATGCACCCCCCCAATCCTGATATGCATGGTCCTCTCACCCCCCAATCCTGATTTGCATGGTACCCCTCACCCCCCCTATCCTGGTATGCATGGTCCCCTCACCCCCCAATCCTGATATGTATGGTCCCCCTCACCCTCCAATCCTGGAATGCATGGTCCTCGCAACCCTCTTTCCTGGTAAGCATGGTCCCCCTCACCCCCCTTTCCTGGTATGCATGGTCCTCCCACCCCCCCTTGCTGGTATGTATGGTTACCCTCACCCCCCTTTCCTGGTATGCATGGTCCCCTCACCCCCTTTGCTTGTATGTATGGTCATTCCTCACCTCCCTTTCCTGGTATGCATGGTCCCCCTCACCCTCTTTCCTGGTATGCATAGTCCCCTCACCCCCCTTTCCTGGTATGCATGATCCCCCTCCCACCCTTTTGCTGGTATGTATGGTCACCATCACCTCTTTCCTGGTATGCATGGTCCCGTCACCCCCCTTTGCTGGTATGTATGGTCACCCTCACCCCCCTTTCCTGGTATGCGTGGTCCCCCTCACCCCCCTTTCTTGGTATGCATGGTCCCCCTCACCCCCCTTTCCTGGTTTGCATGGTTACCCTCACCCCCTTTTCCTGTTATGCATGGTCCCCCTCACCCCCCTTTCCTGGTATGCATGGTTACCCTCACCCCCCTTTCCTGTTATGCATGGTCCCCCTCACCCCCCTTTCCTGGTATGTGTGGTCACCCTTACCCCCCTTTCCTGTTATGCATGGTCCCGTCACCCCCCTTTCCTGGTATGCATTGTCCTGTCACCCCCCTTTCCAGGTTTGCATGGTCCCCTCACCCCCCTTTCCTGGTATGCATGGTTACCCTCACCCCACTTTCCTGGTATGCATGGTCCCCCACACCCCTAGGAAACTGCACACATACCAAAAAAAACCCATTTATACTCACCCATCTTTCCTGTGGTCCAGCGCTGTCCTGTTCTGCCGGAGGCTGGGGGAGCCGGGAGGAGTGTGGCATTGCCGCGGTGTATGCGCATGCCCATACTGCGCTGTCCAGCGCCATTTTCCTGAAGACACACTGCAAATGTGTCTTCAGGAAAATGGCGCCGGATAGCGCTATGCGCATGTGCGTTTCTCACGCGCACTCCTGCCGCGGCATCTTCCAGTCCCAGTAAGGCTTAGCACGAAGGACCGAAGATGACGTCACTCTCGCGAGAGCGCAACATCATCAGCGGTCTTTGGTGCAAAGCAATACTGGGACCGCGATGCCGGGCACGTGGTTAGAGAAGGGAAGTCCGGGGGCCTTCGGAAGGTGAGTATCTCACTATTTTTTATTTTAATTCTATTTTTTACAGATTAATGGTACCCAGGGTCCAGAGGAGTCTCCTCTCCTCCTGACCCTGGCTACCATCCGCACATTAAGCGCTGTGCCTGACTGCGCCTGTCGCTGATTGGCCAATCAGCGACAGGCGCAGCTTATTGTTACAAACAGCTGCGCCTGTCGCTGATTGGTCGCGGCCTGGGGGCCGCGACCAATCGGCGACGCGGGATTTCGGTTACAGACAGACAGAATAAGATGATTATATAGTAGATTGAAAAAAAATCACCTGTACCAGGCAGGCGCGGGCGGCGGTGCCTGCGCTCAAGCATGATCGCATGTGTAATGTGCAGTTCATTCTTCTATATCATGCTATAAATAAATTCGCCAGAAAAAAAATGGACAATCGCTGATAGCAGCTACTGTGCAGTCGCCGCTGGCACCATCTTAGAGGAGGAAATTGTTTTTTTTCTCTAGCAAGATGGTGCTGTTGCCGCCTGGCTGTAGCCGCTATCAGATCACTGATAGCTGCTACTGTGCAAGCACGGTCAGTGCCATTTTCAGACACGTTTTTTTCTGATGAACTTATTTATAGCATGATATAAAAGAATGAACTGCTCATTACATATGTGATCATGCTGGGGCACAAGCACCGCGATCACCTGCCTGCTGCAGGTAATTTATATATAATATATATACTGTATATATAGTAAGACAGCGCTTATTGAGTGTGTTGGGGGACACTCGCTTGGCCGTGGGATTCAGTCACTCTGAAACGATTTCTCCATTAAACAGTCCATGTGGTTTATTATCCACTCATAAACCACTGCAACATATAGTACATAATACACAACTTCCTTCATTAGACAGACACTACACCCACCAGTCCTCCTCTGACTAGTTCCCGGGGGTGTCCGTGCGCCATATCAATGTCTCTACTCGGACAGCATTACACGACATTAGTTTGCAGTCTCTAATCACGCTGGACCTCACTTCGTCCAGTTACCGTGGGTGACCGCACAGTTCATAGATAGCCCCTTTTATCTGGAGTTACCTTCCTGGAGCTCCTGCTCCCACACACTGACCTCCTGTCAGTCCTGGTTCCCAAACTAGGATCACCATCCCGGACAATGCCTTGTTCACCAGGCCAACTGACAGTTTCAGACCAACAGCCGGATGGTATTTCCCCAAAGCAGTGCCAGTCCATGGTCTCTCCCCTGCTCTTCAGGAAGTCCGTCCCCTCCTGGGACCTTCCAACACATAGACCTTTCAGGACCTTAGAACACAGACTATTCAAGTCCATACACTCCAACCATATGACCCAAACCATGGTCACACTATGTAGCTGTAGCCATCCCCATATGTGGGCGGTGTATGTGTGGTTAGACAGTCCCAGCTCTCCGACTATCTAGCGCACAGCCAGCGCACGATCTGCGCACCCTATGCTAAAGATAGGGTGCACAGATCGCAAGCGTCCATGTGCGATAGTAGGCGGCGATGACCGGATGGGGTGGGCAGGGAGCCGGCAAGGGGTGGGGCTTAGCGGCGCCGTGTGCTGCGTCGAATAAATGCTAGTGTGAAACTAGCCTAATCAGAGCACCACATTAAAACTCCCCCACAGGCCGCCCCAGAGCACGGGCATATCATTAACTCAAAACTAGAAATAAAGATTAAACAACAACAACCACAGAACAGATTTCATCAGCCAAGGTATCATTTTAACCAGTATAACGGCATCTACCTTACAGTGTCTGTAGGTTGCTATGCACAATCCTGCTGACAGGTTTCCTTTGATGAATTTTATGCTGCCATGGTTCAGGAAGTACTGTATAAAATCATTGACAGGCTATCTTTAAAGTAGATCTACTATTATCTCTATAAAACTAGGTATCAAGATGTCTCTCAGATTATATAACTGTATGCTAATGTTCAATACAACATTTATTGTTACACTATGGAAGGCAGAGGGAGGTCAGAGTAGACAAGTTCACACATTATGCAAATTCAACCACAAGATCCACAGCAGAAATCTAAGGTTGACATTTTGAGATCTGGTATGCCATATAGAAAAGATATATATCTTTGTACCATGTTAGCCAGTAGATAGAAGAATATTTAGAATTGAGAGTCCTCAATGGTTGATACCTTTTAATGGCTAAGTGAAAAGATGGTAACAAGTTGCAAGCTTTCCAGACTACTCAGGTCTCTTCATCAGGCATTGACTAATACAAAATCTGAAGGATAACATATTTATACAAAAGACAGCACAGAAATAACCCAATAGCTAAGACAAGTGATGTGAAGTGGAATAGTCATTATGGGGAGTCATAAGCATAAATATTGGAACAGTTCATTGATAAGCAGTGTGAAGGTTTTATTGCCATATGAATAGGTACCGTGTTCACAGACCCTCCAATTGTAGATTGTCATTTTGAAAGGAATTTTGACAATCCCGCAGAAATCTGTTTCAAACCCTCAATTTGAACACACCCTAGATGATGAATACAGCACATAAAAATGATGAGTTCTCAGCTTTTCCCCCCTTTTATCATGTTTTTTTCTTTTTTCATACTTGCACTGTGCAAGACCTTTGTACAGCTCCATTTGTCATCCTATTCTTTCCCGTTAAATGGGCACTGTCAGATACTTTAGAACAAACTGATAGTTCTGTACTAAAAAAACAATCAAATAGAAGCAACAAAACATTATAAATAATCAATAAACATGTTCACAAAAATAAGCAACCTAAAAGCAACCTAGAGAGAGAAATAACATTGTGATTTTACATTTATAGGCACTGGAAGAAATTCTCATGCCCCCTTTCCCACCTTTAGTAACAACATTAACAAAGTCTGAATGCCTTCTGAAATTGCTCAGGCTCACTGCAAATGTTGTCCGTGTTTTATCTCCCCAGAGACTCAAAAACCTTCCAAGAATGAAGTTATGGGAGCGGATTTGGCACAGGGGTGAGCTGGGGAGAGCAGTAATGTACTGTCTCATGGAGACAAAAACGACTCGGTGTCAAAGATACAAGACCAAGGGCGGCTGACTGATTCAAGCATACAGCACACAGAAGAAAGGAAAACAATCTCTTGGCAAAAAACTTGACTCCTAAACAAAAGAATGAAGCAGCAGGAGCGTTAACTCACACTATCGTGTACTAATATACAGGCGAGCCCTGCCACTAACATTCGTAATGCACCGGAGTACTATGAAATAATGCACACTTGGAAAACACAGAACATAGGATGTTTCTTCTCAAAGTCAATAATGTAAACTACGAGGCCACATATAACTTGGGAAGATGAGTCTATAGTATTACCTCTTGGCAAAGACGTTTCCCTGAGACCTGCAGCTTCTTTACGTCATATTCTCACCATGCTTCTAGATATGTCCTATCAAAAGTTCTCTTTTCCAAGGAGTGTGAAGACCGGGAGGTCATGTTGGTTTTATAAACTGCTAGAATGAATCAGCATATCCTGACTCCCATAACTGCATCCATTAGCCATGAGAAAAGCGGATGGAGACATTGGTATCTTTTCACAAAACACTATAGGAAACTGAAGCCATTCCCTAGGGATAAAATTACAATAACTACATGGCTACAGATGGTGTAGTGTTTCCTTAGGTCAGCTTGCATTTCAAATGAATGAAAATTTAAGACAATGTGGTGGGTTCATAAGGACCATTTACTAGTCTATGGCCTCATCTAATACTGTAGTTTTTTGTAATAGACTATTTCATATTCAGTATATATCAGCATTTTATACCAGTAATATTGATTTAATTTTGAAAATATTATTTTAAAGCACCATTTCAGTGTTTTTTTTTATTGCACAGCTGGAGTGGTGCTTTAAAAGTATATCCCCTGTCACCCTTTCTAACACTCACCTTCTGGCACTTTCATCCATCTTCTCCACTGCTCCTTTCGGTCTCTGGCGAAAAGTGACCTGCCCACAGCTCCGGTGTTTCATGGAGCTGCGCGGAAGTCACTTTACAATGCAAGTCTAAGAGAGCTTTGTTCTGGCCTCGTTCTGGCTCTCTCAGACTTGCATTGAGAGTTTGTGACGTAGCTTCTGACTTCCAGCCAGTCAGAAGCTGCTCTCAAGATGGTGAAGGGGGACCAGAGCGGCACCAAAAAAACTGTGAAGACGCCGGCGGGTGAGTATGTGACAGGTGGCAGTGGACTTAGATTTAAAGCACCACTCCAGTGCTGAAAAAAACCCACAGGAGTGGTGCTTTAAGTAATATTTATATGTTTTGAATTTTGGTGGATTTTTAGTCCAGAAATTTGCAAACAGTACAATACATGTGAATATATGGCAATACAGTAAAGGCACTACGTTGCCTTTATTCTAACTAGAATGAGTCACTACACACTTAATTCTTATCTTGTTTAACTGACAACACAGAAGCCATCACATAAAGCTTTGAACAGCCAGTCTTCTAGGTATCGGTAGACACTATTTCATTTGAAGCTGGCGCTGTAGGTGCAGAGGTAACATGCAGTGGCATGATGAGTTCACCAGATCCAGATGTTGATTTTACTGCTGCGCTGCAAATGTAGTGAAATCATGAGGAAGGTTAGCACTCTATAGTGGATCCGAAGATACAAGGTAGTATTATTGTAGATGGTGGGATGAGTGGGGGTAGCGTGAGGGCATAATTTATAAGGACAGTATGCAGAGGGAACAAAAGTGTGAGCGGGGCCACAGTATAGCGAGGGGAAACTGTGGTTGGAACAGCATAAAGTGGGGACAGTTTGGAGGCAATAGTTCATAAAGGGAACAGTGTTTACCTTTATAGGTCATAAGGGTAGACAGTATTGTGGTTACCGTCAATAAAAGTGGACTGTGTAGCGGTTATAGTTCATAATAGCAGAGAGCAGGGTGGTTAAAGTTCATAAAGTGTATGTTGTAGCAATTATAGGCCATAATAGGGAAAATTGTGGCAGTTAAAGCTCAAAACAGAGGATAGTGTGGCATTGTAGTTCAGAAGGGGGTGGGTGACAGTTGTAGTTTATAACAGGAATGGTGTGGCAGTTGTAGTGCATAATGCAGGACAGTATGGTGGTGGTAATTCATAACATTGGAAATTGTGGCAGCCATAGTTCATAAGTGAAGACAGTGTGTGGCAATATTTTATAAAAGAGGACACTGCGGAGGCAATGTACCAGAGGGGGAAAAGCGTGGGAAACATATTTTGTGTAGGGAGAACAATAAAGAGCAATTATTTTTTCAGGGGCACAGCATGGGCAGATAGTTTTATCCAGGGAGCCCTATAATAATACTACTATTAGTTTTCAGGGCACCATGTTGGGAAGAGCTGCAGAATGCTCGAAAAAAGTGATGTCTGCAGAAATGAGCAGTGACTGTGAAAAGTCAATCATGCACTAGGACCAGATGGAGACAAAAGAGATGAGAACAACTCGGAATCAGCAAAGATATCACCTGTAAGGTACCTGGGTGCATATGTTTACTTGTGATACTGAGTCTAATCAGTAATTTGGTTCTTGTATGGTCCACAATTCGATTGATGGCTGGTATTAAATCCCAGCATCATCTTACTATTGATAAGTACATACTGATAGTTGTAAGTTCATGCTATACAAATATATATGTCGGGGGATGATCTGACATTGCATTTGATCGGTGTGTTAAGTTTGATGATATATTAATGTACTGATGATTATTCTGGTGCATTATTCATGGACTGATAATGGTTATAGTGGTGTATTTATGCACTGATGGTGGTTCTGATGATACATTCCTGTACTGATGGTGATTATGCGTATGCATTCCTGTATGAAAAACTATAAAAAATATAAGTGATCACAGGTTGCATAAAAATGTAGCAACTTTTGATATTTTCACATCAGTTTTGGCCAGCTCTGCCAAAATAGGAGGAGCTGAGATAGGATGGGGCGTGAGACGGGACGTGGCAATGTCCACTCATCTAATTTATGAAGAGCTGTGGTGTACCTTATGCTGCAAATCTTAATCCAGTTCCTGAATGGAGTTAGATTTATGTTGAGGTGTACGAAGGAGCATTCCATTTTTAATATGCTACTGATTAATTAAGAGACATGTGACTCTTAATGAAACAGGCACCTCTTAATCTTGATGAATGTAAAAAAAACAAAACAATTCTAACCATCCCACTTTTCCCCTTGTTAAAAAAGAAATGTAAAAATACACATGTTTGGTATTACCACATCCATATAAGTCCAGTTTATCAAAAGTATCAAAATATAAAATAAATTAACCCATAAGGGAAAGAAAAATAATAGAATACCCTAGAATTCCTTTTTTGTCACCTCACCTCCTTAAAAAATAAAGAAAATTTAATCAAAATGTCATATATGCCCCAAGTTGGTATACATAAAAACGTCAGCTCGTGGCACAAAAAAAACGAGCCCTCACACAGCTCAGAAAAACGAAAATGTTATGGGTCTCAAAAATGGCATCACAAATGACAATTTTTTTCTTTTAGATAAAAAAAACCTATACAAGCCATTATTGCACTAAGGGCTCATACTCATTTGCGAGAAAAAACGGATGAGTGCGATTTTTTTTCTCAGCTCAAATCGAACTGAGAAAAAAACCGCAACGTGCTGCGTATCTCGGATGAGACTATAGCTAATGTAAGGTGATGGATGTGAGAAAATAATCGCACAGCACTTCGGCCATCCGTATGTCATCCATTTTTTACAGATAGCTTGCCATCTGTGGCATAGAACGCTGTAAATAGTCCTGTAAATGATTGTAGAATAATAGTTCCAGAGAAAAAAACGAAATGCATACGCATGTTCCGCTTAAAAAAAAAATTGCATGCCACTCGCATTGTACTTGCATGCCACTCGCATTGTACTTGCATGACACTCACCCATTTTTTCGGTCCTGATGTCGGAACGTTTTTTTCTCACGTATGGGTATGTACCCTAACCTGGAGAATCATCTTCAAAGGTCATTGTGTTTATTCCCTGCAGGTTTATATTGCATTGTGGGGAGTGTCGTCTTTTCCATTTTATTGCCTAATGCAGCATTAATTCTAGAATTTCGCCGGTTAGCACACCTAAAATACAGGTTGATATTAAATTCAATGGAGAAAGTATTGTGTGCATATAAATTTGCCAGTTGCTAGGAACCAGCTGTTGTTACCAAGCCCAGTCTGAGTTTATAACCGGTAATTACCACGTAGATTCCATCTGCTGCAGACTGCAATCCATTTCAGAGCTCAGGTTATTTCACATCCTTTTATGTTATAAATACCAGGAAACCAGCCAGCCAGTTGCCAGCTATTCATCGTGAGCCATCAGAGAAAATATAAACTATATAAACTATATTTCAGAGGAATTATTTTTGGCTGTTACTTTTGCATAGCTTAATACACATTTTGAACCGCAGACATATACTTGACAGAGTCCAAACTAAGGTTAGACAGAATAAAAATGGACATTTTATCCATTCTGTGAGGTGTGTGTTTATATGTCTAGTAAGAATTACCGGTTTGGGTGGGTTTTTTTGGTCGCCAACAAAGCTTCAATGTTTCCCAAAAGAATCAGATGTCTGCATAGAAAATGCGTGAAGTCCAACGGATTGAGACAGGCGGCGCTGGGGTCCTAGTAAAAAATCCAATATTTGCTTGAAGGTTATATTTTCTCCCAGTGTTTGCATGGAATTCATATACTTTCCTTCAACATTCCAAAAATATACTTAATGAGGAAAATTGCTTACTAAAATAGGGACCTCAAGATATCATTGAGGGTTAGAATTTATGCAAACAATGTACAATATTGGTAATCTCCAACTGTGCAGAGCAAATGAGCAGATTGCAAAAACATTAATCATAAAAGTCAATCTGGTCAATTAAAATTATATTATCATTTGGGAAATTGTTTGCAATGTTTAGTAATAATTACATAATATTGTAAAATCTACTCATACCATTCAGCTTTTCAGCTTCTCCTATTCTTTTTTTTTCTATTTTATTTTTGGTAGAATTTTTTTCTGTTTTCTTTACTAAATTATGGGGACAACCATCTTGCCTAAGCTATCGTTAACAGCATTCAGAGATAAATGTTGTACAGGACTTTCCAGCAGGCACATAGAAAACAGGATCATAATCATTGACTTCTCTGAAGGCTATTTCACAGGGAGGAGGAAAAGATGAGTTTTGACTTGAGATGGGAGAATCGGTTTGCAGAACTTTGGTCCATGAGGCCTGCAGATCACCATACTTCCTGGTATTTACAACTCTTCTTTTTATTAGCCAGGCTGGCATGACGTTGTGTGAGTGTAACAAGATATCGCACCAGCCTGGCTAATCAATAGAAGAGCCAGGAATGCCAGGAGGCAAGAAGGTTCAAAGGGCTTCTGCCCAGTGGTCACATATTACTGACCTGGCTGAAGGATCGGAGTCCTGCAAATTGGTTCTAACACCTCTAGTTGTGACCCATCACCCATTGTGAAAGATGAATCCTGGTATTATCTACTATATACATATGTTAGCTGTTGTTGTTCTGCTTGTGATAATAATCAGGTGACTTCTAAAATTTGATCTCTACAGAACAGGAAGTATGAAGCCGTTGTTGGGACTAATGTGAAAAAGCCAGATATTAGGATACAGAAAGTATGAAGACGTTGTTGAGCCTAGTGTGAAAAGAGCAAGATTTTGGGCTAATTTTTTTAATAATAGGGCTATGGAAAATGTAAAAAAGCAACACCTTAATATGAAATCTTGAGTTAAACAATAGGTCATTTTTACACGTTTCCTTTAAGATTGTAGCTCGTTAAATAATCAAAGTCCAATTTTATTCTAGGAGTTATTTCCATACAGGCTTTGAAAATTACGTTTGTAGTCCTGCCAATTACCGCTGACGTATGTAAAACCTTAGATGAAAGGGTCTACTTAACATAAGCGATGAGGTGGGACATGGGTTAGCAATGATAGACATATTTACAGGTGAACCTGTAAAATGAGAAGCTGCAACGCTTTATTGGTCAGCTGCTATTTCTTTTTTTCCACAGGCAGTAAGAACTCATCTGTGACATTTACAAAAAAAGGTGATTTTTCTAAGGAGGCTGTATGATATACGAAAATAAAAAAATCAGGATTTTTTCAAGACACCGCGCCCCTCTTGTTCATATCCACTATTGTCTGGTATTGTAGCTCAGCTTTATATTATTTTTGACAACATGAATATCACAATTGACAAAACAATTCTTGCCACTGAAAATCTGATGGAATCCTGACATACAGTATCTTAGTGGTGTCCTTCACTGTCAGTGATCTTTTTGAAAACTGAAATCATTACGTTGATGTGAAAACAGCCTTCTAGTTTGACATTCTCTGAGATCATCAATTTTATTTCTCAGTATATCCATTTATAACTACTTTCTCTAGTTTGGCTGGGTCCTTCCCTGGAGGAAGATCTGGCAGTCCCGTGTTTGAGACTCTTAAATGAGGCTCCATGGACTTTATTTGCATATTCGAATTTCCCAGGGAGCATTGCACCTAGGATTTCACTGATTGAGCGCTTTTGCAGGCTGCCGCAGTGTTTTCTTTAACTGGTCTCCCTGAAGTCTGTGATTGTTTCTTGATGTTGGTCTACTAGGCATTGCTCCCGCCAAGCCAGAATCCTACTCCACACTGATGAGGGGCAACACCCCGAAACAGCTGTCTGTGGATGGATGCCTGGCCTTGGTATTTCCCTTGTCATATCTGTAAACTCGTAAAGAGCTGGATATTGACTTAATGGGCCACTTAATATGGTGGTAATGGTGGTTTCCGAAAGGAGCCACCCCTTGGCTGGGTCCTTCCCTGGAGGAAGATCTGGCTAGTCCCATGTTTGAGACTCTTAAATGAGGCTCCATGGACTTTATTTACTTTCTCTAGAAGAAATAGATCCTTATCACTGAATATGGTGCCTTAGGTATGTAAACATGAACCTGGAAGTGGAAGATAAGTGAAAGAATGCATATGGAAACCTGATAACAGTCTACTGAGTATCATCATCACCCATCAAAGTCAATATTGGAATACGCAGTAACACCCATTCAATAAAGGACAGGTTAGCCTGGTTTCAAACTAGCCTTTCTGTGTGCAGCGTAGGTCTGCATACTTCTTTCCTTAAGGCCCCTTTACATTTAGCGATGCACTAGCGATCCCGACCACGATATGACCCAGTCAGGATCGCTGGTGCATCGCTAAATGGTTGCTAGTGAGCTGCCACACAGGCAGATCTCATAGCGACATAGCAGCGATACAGCGGACGATACTTACCTTTCAGACGCGACGATCCTGACGTCCTCCCGTCCGCCTCCACACGTCGCTCGTCGGTGCCACGGGAAGCCCAGCAGTAAGCGCCCGACGAGAAATGGAGCTGCGCGATGTCGCGTGATCAGCGATGGACAGAGGGGAGCAGGTCGGAGGTAAGTATCACACATAGCGATATCGCTAGCGATATCGCTGCTGCGTCACCAAATCGGTGATTTTTTAGCGATATTGTTAGCGATATTGCTATGTGTAAAACCCCCTTCTGCATATATCCGCATGCGTCTTGTGTACCTATATTTAACATTGTCTATGCAGGGACATGTGTTGTATGCGGATGCGTCCCCGTGTTTCGTTTGGATGTGCCTGCCGAACGTAACATGTTGCCCTATTAATTTGAAATGTTTTATTCTAAAATTTGGATATAATGCATAATAATGTTAAAAGTACAAATCTGGTCAGAAGTAGCGATAAGATATTAGCTGATATTTTCAATTCTGTCCATTTCAGAGGATTGGGAAAGGTCTTTGAAACCGTTGTTTTCCTACTACGAAGAGTCCTTTTTAAGGTGGTTGTATATTTAATACTAGCGTTAGCTGGACCCCCAGATCTCGGCAGGCCCTGCCGAACTTTTAATATACAGTATATGAAATGTTTGGCTGATATTTGTTGGAGATATGTCGGGGAGAAAGAGTCAGGCATGTTGAATTTCAGCAAGATAAGCAGTTGTCAGAAGTGTCTGGAACTGGCTTATTCCGCTTTGCCTACTGAATACACATGCATGCTCAGATGACCCAAAAATGCATGTTTATGAGGAGTTTGATAATAGAAGTAAGCAGAATAGCTACTGCATGTGTATGGCCACTCTGTCAGAGTTTGATCTGAGTATCATCCGATTCTTTCGCATGAATGAGTTGCAGCACAGGTGTGGAGAAGATGGAGAAAGTAATTTCTCCATTTCCTCCATTGCCGGTGTCCGTAGTAATATTTCACACACACACACACACACATAGACTTGTATGGGTGCACATGATACGAATATCGGATGCTGTGATTCTTTTCTCATGCCGAGTTGGCATTAGAAAATAATCTTTGATCAGCACTGCCCTATAGCATAATATTGGGCCAAGTGCTATTCGATAAAACATCGGATTGCGCTTGGCAGTGTTACGCCACAGAGTGCGTGATCTCTTAGAAGGGTCTTCGTTAAAAAACAAAACAACTGTTAACTTGTTCAACTTCTGGGGCCCCTAATGAACAGGGGGAATATATGAATGATTTTGACAGCAAGGGCTGGATTTTCTATCGAGACAGTTAAACATTGCATAAGGATTTGCTCATATTTTCAATTATTATATTTAATAAGAAAAATAGGGTGACGTGTTGATTAAAGAAGGACATTAATGCCTTGATTGTGCCATTTACAGATCTGTGTACTCATTCATTCGTATTTCAGGCAGTGAAAACTTCATTTTTCTGTACTGCAACCAGCCGTACTTTTTATTTAAATTGGTACTTTTAAAGGGGCTTTGTTACCAGAAAATGTGACTGACATACTGCTGATATTTCTCTGCATCCTGGTCAGACTTTGATCAGAGGTTGATAAGAGCGGCATCGGTTTTTCTAAGCCATAGAGAGAGAAAATAAAAGTTTCTCCACGTTCTCCATTCTGGATGCCATCTGACTGCGGTGTGATTTTTTTCATAAACTCATAAACTTGCATTGCCGATTTTGATTGGACACTCAGATCAAAATTGGACATGTGCACAGCCCCATAGAATATCATAGGTACGCGTGCTATACATGAAAACTTTGCATACCGCTAGTATGAGAAAATTGGTTGTGTGCACGAGCCCTAAGGGTGTACAATCAAATTCATCTTATTTGGCATCATAACAAATGAACATTTCATTCTGCGATATGGAATTAGGCACAGACCTATCTTATGTACTTAATTCGCCACTCCTTGTCCCAGCAGGGCAATTTCTACAATTGTTCTACAATCATAAATACTTCTGTACTTCAGACTTCCTCTTCTCCTTATGCTTAGGATAATGTCAGTACAAAAGATGTTTTGTTAGTGGACGTCAGAAGAAGAAACCTAAGAGCTGAAGGGATTTCGATCATGAGCAGAAGCAGTAGATAGGGTTGCGAGATAAAAGAGCATCTAAATTATTCACTATGTACTGTAGTTGGTGCACATGCCTGGTACTGGTATCCTGTAAATACATGGCTGGGAAAACACTGATTAATGAACATCTAAAGAGCAGGATCATATTGCTAGTATGGGTCAGGGTTTGGAAATGCTCAAGTTTATTTTCATAATTATGAGATCTCTAAATAATTAATAGGTGGATACTAGTTCTTACTTATTCAAGGAAGCCCTGTCTTGTCTTTGAACTGTGTATTGCAGCTGTAATATAAGGCACAGCCCTTTGGTGAGTTGTTCTGTTCCTTGGAAATAAAAGAACCTTTTTTTGCTTGAAAACCTTGAACTTGTACAGATTACGAATTAGAGAGTATTGATAAATCTGAATAATTGTGTGAGTGTGTAAAGGTACTGTCACACTTAGCGATGTGCCAGCGATCCCGACCAGCGATATGATGCGGTCAGGATCGCTGGTGCATCGCTAAGTGGTCACTAGTGAGCTGCCACACAGGCAGATCTCACTAGCGACATCACTGGGGATGGGGGTCGCTACTTACCTGTCACACCAGGCGATCCTGACGTCCTCCCGCCCACGTCCACGCGTCGCTCGTCTCCACAGCAGGAAGCGCCGCAGGAAGCTGACGACGATAAACAGTCCAGCCTGTTCTCGCGCGATCAGCGATAACCAGCGGGGGAGCGGGTCGTAGGTAAGTATCAGACATAGTGATGTCGCTAGCAATATCGCTATAACGTCACAAGTTATAGCGATATTGCTAGCGATATCTCTTAGTGTGACAGTACCTTAAGGGGGTGAGATGTGATGTCTTTCATGATTCCCTTCCTTCTGATTGTCTTCCGGTTCTTAATGTTTACAAATGTGTTTTATGATAATTGCCTGCAGTACTGCTACATGTATAACTATGTATTACTGCTCACTGTTTATGATATTGCCACATGCATGTGTTACCATTTTATGGAAAACTGTAATATATTGCCTTGTATTCCTGTATTATAGTATTGCAGATATTATATGCCTTTTGTACTTGTACAGTTAGGGAAAGTTTGTGCATCCTTTCTTGGAACATTAGAGGAGGGCACTCTTAGTACATAGTTTCCCCATAGACCGGGTAGATGTAATTATGTTGTGGGACACTAGATTGTTGCATACTAGTGGGGCCTGATAGGATATTCATAGAGGGTTAATTGTAGGAGGTGCTGCTGGGAGTTAAGGTTAGTGCTGAAGAGTAGTTTAGTCAGATGGGGCCAGGGTGCCCAAGTGTTCACATGGTCTATAGGCCTGGACAGCTCGGCAGCCACATAACGTTAAGTCATTATAGCTCATGATACCCACGGCCACTGTGGGTCTTAGCAGTGGGTCAGTACAGGAAAAGGAAGATGTGGCATCTGATCGCCTAGACCAATGCTTTTAGGGCAGAAGTTGGCTGGACTAAGGAGATGAAGGGAGCTGGAGCTTCGACGAGATTGGTACAGACGGGCCGGATGCTTCACCAGGGGCCACCAAACATAGTGACTGATGAATTTGTGTCTGGGACAAAACAGGCTGAAGGAAATGTCATTATAGCGAGGTCAGGTCAGGAAGGAACTGGGAAGCAGTCTGAGATGGTCCGGTCCGGGCGTGTACTGAACAGAAGTGACAGCAAACAAGGGAAAGATGAGGAAGCAAGCAAATGTTATGATGTACCAACTGTGGATGTAACGTGTGAAATTCTAAGTAAAGAAAGTATTAAAGTTCTCTCGGACTGTGTCTCCATTGATGTGAGTCATCTAGAAGAGGGACCAATATGGCCTGGGAAGAGCCTGGTTGAAGCTGAATTTGGAGATGCAAGTATGCCGAGGAGAAGAGTATTGTTTCATGTAGGGGAAGGACTGGACACAGCTGCTACAGTAATACAGGTCATGACTACAGTCCTGTCCCTCCATTACAAGTGTATCAAATGTTCAATGTTTTTGAAATTTAACATCCATGTAGCCTAAATCATGTAAGTCAATAAAAAGAGTGGCATGACTTCCTAAAACTATAGTGAGGATGAGTTGAAAAGTTTGACTCAAATATTGTGAAAATGATTTGTAAAGAAATAGTCATATCCCTACCTAGATCTGAACCCACTGACATCTGCATGTACCACATTCACTTTGTATGTGACATTGGTGATGGAGGAGGCTACATTGTCAATATCACTTGGCAGCATGAGCACTGTCCAACTTAGAATATTGGTGTGGCTGTTACGTGTTGTGCTGCCCAATTAGGGAAAGTGTGTACTCGTATATACTCGAGTATAAGCCGGTCAGCAGAGGCACCTAATTTTGCCATGAAAGACTGGGTAAGCTTATTGAATTGAGTATAAGCTGGGTATGCATTGTTCCCTCATCCCTGTCCTGGTATGAGAGGCTTCCTCTGTCGCTGTCCCTCAATACGTGGCTCTCCCCGCCTCGATGTTGTATGCATGGCTCCCCTGGCCCGTCGTTGTATGCATGGCTCCCCTGGTCCCATCATTGTATGCATGGCTCCCCCCCGATCCCATCGTTGTATGTATGGCTCCCCGATCCCATCATTGTATGCATGGCTCCCCCGGTCCATCATTGCATGCATGGCTCCCCTGGTCCACCATTGTATGCATGTCTCCCCTGGTCCCGTGTTGTATGCAAGACTCTCCTGGTCTTGTGGTTGTATGCATGGCTCACTCCCTCCTTTCCTGGTATGCATGCTTCAAAAAAAAATCCTACTCACCCTCCTCCAGAGTGCCATCACAGGCACAGCTCCTCATTCTGGCTTCCAGCAGCTCAACCTGTGCTTAGCGATCATGTGGCACTGCTCATTAAGGTAATGAATATGCAATCCACGCCTATGGGAGTGGAGATACATGCATATTCATTACCGTAATGAGTAGTGCCATGTGATCGATAAGCACAGGAAGAGCTGTCGGCACCGGGATCAACAGAGATGAAGCGACAGTGACAGCGTGAGGAGGGAGAGTATGATGTCTTTTGTAAGCCGGTGGCACTACTATAAGAGAAATGAATATTCATTTCTCTTTAGCAGCGGCACAGTTACAACTGCAGCCACCAGCTCCTGCAGCTGCTCCGCCGCAACCCCTCCCCCCCTGGCTTTCTGGACAATGACTCGTGTATAGGCTGAGGGGAGCGTTTTCAGCACAAAAAATGTGCTGAAAAACTCAGCTTACACACAAGTATATACAGTATTTCAGAAAGTTTTCCATCTTTGATGTCACCCATAATCTGTGTAAATCCATTGAGAAACAAAGATAAAATCATTTTGAAGAAAACAAAAATAATAAAATTAAAATAATTCCTATCCATTAAACGTACCATGGAACAAAGTGAAGATGTCATCAAGAAGTGGCTTAAATTTTACACAACAGTGACATTACCTAGAACTAGACATCCCTCAAAAATTGCTGAAACAACTAGAGGGAAATAGGTCTTGAAGGCTTACAAGAGAACTACAGCAACATTATAGTAGCTGCATGAATTTCTGGCAAGTACTGCTTGTGTACTGCATATGACATTGATCTTTTGTATTTTTTATGTCAGGCTTATGGGGTTGTAATGACAGAAGCCTCTTCTTACAATACATCCAAGACCAGCTATGTTTCGCCAAAACCTACATTAAACCTGCCAAAATATTGTGAAAAAATGTGTTATGGTCTCATGAGACCAAGATTAAACTTTTTAGCTATAACTCCAAAAAGGTATGTTTGGCACTAAGCCAAAACAGCGCATCACCAAAAGAACACCACACCCAGAGTGAGGCATGGTGGAGTCGGCATTGTGCTTTGGGGCTGTTTTACAGAAGCTGGAATTAGAGTTTTAGTCACTTTTGCAACAAAACCTCCAGGCCTCTTATAAAAATTAAGATGAAAAGGAATTTCACCTTCCATCACAACAATGACCCTGAGCATACCTAACAATTAATAAAAGAATGGCTTAGTCAGAAGATATTTAAAGTGCTTGAATGCCCCAGCCAGAGCACAAATCAACTAAAAAACTGTGGCTTGACCTGAAGAAAGCTGTACATATGAGATGCCCGTACAATCTGACAGATTTGGAATGCTACTCTAAAGAAGAGTGGGCAATGATGTGTCAATCTGATAGACAGCTACCCAAAAGGACTAAATGCTGTCATAAATTCAAAGGGTATTATAACAAAGTATTAGTTTAAGAGTGGGTATATTTATGTAACAAAATTACTTTCCTTCTTCATTTTTCTTTTTGCACCTAAAAAGATTTCATTTTATTTTTCAATTTAATTGTATAGATTCAGGTTGACATTAAAGGTGGGAAAAGTTCTAAAATAATTCTTCATGATATAATTTTTTATCATAACAAAAATATGGCATTTTAACAGAGTTTTGAACACTTTTTTTATCCATTGTACAACGTTTGTACCTCATCCATATTTAAAAATGCTGATAGGAACGTTCATAGGTGTAAACAGATCAACAAGCACCCAATGGATGACCAAAACACTTATTTCTTGGGTGGCTGGATTGTTAATGATTGAACAAAAAACTTTCTTGGTAGCACATTGCCGCAGAAAGCTTTAGAGATGCTGAAGGCTACTGAATGATCTATTAGCGATTATTCTGTCCCTATCATTCTTTGACAGCCTGTGTAAACTATCTATTAAAGGGGTTGTCCGATAAAAAAACGATAAGTCTGCAGTCACTCTGTGTGACTGCAGGCTTATGAATCCTCCCCAGGGCAAGCACTGTGCGCTGTGGGGATTCGCTGGTTTCAGACCCTGAAACAAAGGGTATGTATAAGCTATACATACCCCTAGCCAGAGAGCGAGACCTCACTCCATACACTTGTATTGAGCCGAGGCCGCGCCTCATTTAGTGATACGGACAGCCAGCGAGCATGTCCGACAAGAGGGCGCAACCTCGCTCCATACAAACCATCTATGTTGCCAGTTATTGTATTTCGTTTCTCAATACTGTTGTGCTTTTGTGGTATTCCGTTAATTATTCTGGCCCGTCTTGTTTAGCTCAACTTCGTCTTTCCCTGCTAATCCTTCTGATCCTGACCTTGGCTAGTTTGATCCTTCTTTACTGACTTTTTTGTACCTGACACTAGCTATTTTCCTGACTACACTTTTGTCTTATGATTCTGACTCCGTTTCTGTCCCTTCAATTACTGACTCAGCTAGTTTATCTTGCTTTTTGGCTCATTCCACTGGCCAGCAGATGTTTGTTGAACACATCTTGGAGGCTAAAGTTCATCTAGTGCCAAGTCTGTCTGAAATTGCTTAATTAGCTAACAGCCTCAGACATACATCACAACCGCATTGAAAATAGATGGAGAAATCAAAGAAAGAAAAAGGGCAATGAGAGCGAATGATAACAAGTAAAAGTCCCTATGTGCATAAAAGAAACGTTATGTGAACCCATATATTTTAACAGGACCAGCAGGCCATCTAATGTGTACAGATGCCTCCTACAGATGAGCGGTTCAATCTGAGCAGGATCTAGTTTGAGTCAAATTCAATCAAATTCAATCAAATCAAATTCACATTATGTGAATACCGTTGAGCGTTTTTATGTGAAGTAACATGTCTCTAATGTAATGTGATATAATGTATTATAGTGATATACAGTAAACAAAGTGTAGAGCATAAACATAAGCTTAGGACAGCATACAAATCCCTGAGGCTGATGGAGTCAGTGGGCTTGAGGGCAGTCCAGAATATACGTGGGGCAGAACAGAACAGGAGTTGTGATAAAGAGGAAGGAAGTCTGCATAGCTGTGCCCTATCCCACTTGAACCCACTTGATGTACTTGGACTGATAAATAAAAGTTTGACTGTTTCGAAGAACTTGGTGTCCCATACTTTGTGTGTGGTGGCTCCTGAGGATGGAAGCCAGGAGGCAGCGGAAGCCTTTAGGCAGCGGAAGCCTGTGGCCAACAAGCACACTAGGACTCGGAGATCTATTGTCTGCAAAGTGCTAAAGCGCAACCGAACACCAGCTTAATCGCGACTACTGCTCTGCAGAAAGCAGGCTATCATCATTTTGTGATGCCATGAAGGTCTCCCCATAATGTACTCTTTTTTTCTCCTATAGAGTGTAAGCTTTATGGAAAGCAGGGTCCTCGCTTTCTCTCTCCTGTAGAGTTTAAAGAGGTTGTCCATTAAATTTACATTGATGACTTATCCTTAAGACAGGTCATCAATGTCTGATCGGCTGGGGTCCGACACCCAGGACCCCCCCACCAATCACCCGCTATGGGTATCGGCGGCGGCCGTTAGCACTCACTTGCTAAGCTGCTCCACCTTCTGGTAGTGCCTGAGGCTATTCAAATCAATAGGAGGTGGCTGTGTACTACCCTGAGGAAGATGGCCTGCTCCACAAGTGAGTACTTCTGGCCGACGGCCACTGACACCAATATCAGCTGGTCGGTGGGGGTGCTGGGTGTCAGACCCCAGCTGGTCAGACATTGATAACCTCTCCTATGGATAGGTCATCAATGTAAAAGCAATAGACAGCCACTTTAAGCTTTTATGGTCAGTAGTAACCGCTCTCTCCTGTCGATTGTAAGCTTTTATGGTCAGCAAAGTTCTCGCTCCCATTTGTATTTTTCGAGCAATTACAAACCTTACAGTATTTAGATTTGTGCTGCTCCATTTGTCGCAAAACAAATATTTTTGAAACATTCGGCAAAGTCATCTCTAGTACCTCCCAACTTTTCCCAGACAATTGATGTCTGAAGAAAGAAGGATAGGACATTTGGAATTTAAATGCCTGATCCTTTGTTTTCCATGGAGATAAGCTGCTGCATTTTTTGTCTGGAAGCAGTTTATTGCCCTTGCTCTATTGAGAACATATGCATATTCGGCCAAGCCAAGCATTCATATGTATGAGTGTGAAAGAGAGCATGTAAAGGAAAGAGAATGTGAAAATTGAGTAGAATATGACAGTAGGAACAGCCTATTTGCCACATATGATGACACTAGCATTGTACATTGCACATGATTGCGTGGGCCCTGTTACAGAGAGCCTAGGAACTTCAAGATGGCATAGTAAATAGTGTTGATTAGGCGCCGGGCTCACGTGTCATAACAACCACACGAGATCCCCAGGAATGCAGATGCCAACACCACTGGAACAGCGCCTTCATGGGAGATGAGTATAAGCTTTTTATCAGGGGCCAAGCGTGGGGTATAAGCAGGGTTTGTCCAAGTATAACTAAAGCTTATACAAACAAATTTCATTCCAGGCTATTGAGCTGTCATAATGGTAATGAGATATTCTGATATTTTATTTTTTCTTAAAGCACATCTCCAGTGGTTTTTTTATTGCACCACTGCAGTGGTGCCTTAGATGTAAGTCCCTTACCCCAGATGTATGTCCCCTTCTGGCATTTTCATCTGTTTTCGCCACCACTCCCGTCGGTCTCTAGTGAAATGTGACCTGCCAGCTGCTCCAGTGGTTCATGGAGCTGCGTGGAGGTCACTATTCAATACAAGTCTATGGGAGCCCTGTTCTGGTTCTCATATACAGTACTTGCATTGAGCGCTTGCAACGTAGCTCTGATTTCCGGCCAGTCAGAAGCTACTGTCACAGGATGGCGCTGTGGGACAGTAGCGGCGTTGAAAACCGATGAAGACGCTGGAGGGTGAATATATGACAGGTCTGGGTGGTAGGGAACTCACTATTAAACCGCCACTCCAGTGCGGAAAAAAAAATGCTGGAGTGATGCTTTAAGCAACTGTTGGATTAGTAGGATATAGTGTTGGATAACTTCTTGTGATTCAGATTTCAAGTGTGTCCTTTCAAAAGCAGTGGAAACTATCTGACAATTTGCTGAGAGATTAGGTTATGGGTATTGACAAAAAAAACAATGTTTCATGTCAGTAGGTCAAGTAGAAAGTTGCTGGTGCAGCATGTTAAAAGATGAAAAGTGTGCTCCTGCTGAGAGTAGTCATAGGAGTGAATGCGTTCAGGGTGGAACATGACTGAGTTGTGGGTTGGAAGCTGTGTTTGACCAGTGCTTTTGCACAGATGACTGTGTAAATAGAAATCTATTGCTTGCCATACAAATCAAATAAAACGCACAAAACTTGTATTATCCTCAGCAGAGAGGTTTAAACTGGAAAGTACAGCTGTATGTAATAGCATTTTGTTGCATGACCTAGTATGTGGGAGAAAACGTTAATAATAAGGGGAGTCATCTCAATTTTGCAACTAATATTTGATCTTTCTATGCTCTTTTAAGGGTTCAAAAATTGGTTTCTACAGTTACAACTCACATTTAGCCAGAATGATGAGCTGTAGCAAAGTGCAGCTCCTGTTCTAGCGCTTGTGGATTTGGAAAAATCCTATATTACATAGTCACTCATTATTTCAAAGGATGCAGCCTATGTGTTGGGGTAGTTTGTATTTAAGAAGGAAACATTTATTTTGGAAAACTCATTTAAGCCTTGATTTAAATAGAATGTTACTCTAGGTTTTGTCCATCAGTCATATCATGTTCTGCTCGTAAAATATTCTAATACTGACTACTAATTTTTTCCAAGAAATAAGGGAGTTGTACCATGAACAAAGAACATTTTCATTAAACAGATTTGAATACAAATAAGTTTCACAATTGGATGTGTTAAAAAATGTGCCCCTGCTGTGTACTGTGTAATGGCTGTGTCTGGTGGTGCAGGATCATGGTCTTATCATACCACAGCTCCTGGGAAGGGGAGGAAGCAAAAGAGTGTATACATGAAGGACAGCATGGGCTAGCAGTAAAGTAAAGTATAGAAGTAAAACATTTGCTGCCTGTTTTTAAACAATGCTTTTATCTCACAGAAAGCAGCAGCTGTGAGCCCCTGCTGTCCTGTCTGTATATCCCTTTGCTTCCTCCTCTGCCCAGGAGCTGTGGTATGATCAGACCATGTCCCTGCACCGTCAGACACAGACATTACACAGTAAACACAAGAGAGGCACATCCATAAGATTATCTCAGCACAGGAACATTTTTTTAACACATCCAATTGTGGAAATTATAATTATAATTATTCTAAGATCTATTAATTAAAATGTACTTTGTAGGAAAATTCTTTTACGATGTAATCTCTAATCCAGAGTGCACAGCTTGTAGCATGGGGGCCATGTTCAACCATCAATGTTTTTCTGTGCAGCCCTCAACTATATGGTTACAGGGTTACCTGACGGTATCTAGTGGCTGCTATGTATTTTTTCATGTTATCGAGTAGAGGATTTCAGGTGACACTGTATTAATGGGTAACTACTATTAATGCTGTACTATGTGGCAATGTCTGTGATCATGTCATCATCCAGATAAGGAGTAAATAAAGAAGTGGCCATGCATGAGTGCTATCACAATCATTGCAGTTTATGGGAGAAGGGAAACACTCTACTGTGTTAGCATCTTGCATAATCTACAGTGGAAAAAACGGAATCCATGGTCTTGTCCCTTCTGGATTGTGAATGGGAGAGAAGAAAGCCCCTGATAAGTTGGAATCCTAAAAATGGAAGCAGAACCTATTAAATATTTATGATGTGATGTTTATGATGTTTTATTGCAGCCCATGGTGTTGGCCAAATTTGGCAATGTGTCTCTCAGGCCAAAAATGTTGTGTGCCCTTGATTTAACCATTTTAATATGTAAATAAGCACAGTAAAGACTTGTGTTACCAAATGCTACCTTCATGCTGTCTACAATATTATATGACAATACATATATGACAATGGCTTATCACATGGAGTCCAACCACTGGCTTGGCGCACTATGATAAAAAGGAATATCCATTAAAGCAATCATTTTTAACACTGGATGATTTTTCTGGACATAGAATGTGCTCTTGTGAATGAGAAAAGCTATACTTTACACATATACAATCATGGAGGCAAAGCATTAAGTTATACCTCTGAATCTGTCTTACTACAATTATAACTTTTGCACAATGGAAGATCATAAATAAGTGAAAACAATTACCATTCTGCTAAATCTACTATCAGTCCGCTGCCATAGGCACCCACAAAGAGGTGATAAAGAAAGGTGCTGAATCCTGCCTTTGAGATTCTTAATTAACTTTGAAGTATTTATCAAAATTGCTATAAAAATCAAATGACTTACTCTTTTGGAGACCTTTTCCTGTAGTTAACGTTTTCTCTTTCTACACTAGAAAGGTTTTCCAGCAAACCATTTTCAAGAACAATTCTGGAACAATTGAAGAAAAATAAGCTATTAGAAATGTGGCAGCTACTCTTTCTTATGGAAAGTTAGATTAATAGACATAGCTACTAATAATTCATTAAAATGTCATCACTATCTGATAAGAACACCTTCAAACCTGAATATGATTATGTTTCTGTACTTCAATGTGTTATGATTGTGAGTTTCCCATTAGCTACAGTAATCCTAAGCGAGGGAAATTCTTTGCTTTTTCATGGCTTATTAAATAGATTTAATGCTATTGAAGCATACAGAAGCTTAAACAAAAGCTACATCGTGCAATTATGTCATGTTTGTCTTTGGAAGTCAGGAGTCAAAAAAGCAGTTATACATCTTTGTTCTGGGTGATGTCCAACCATTGTTTCTCCAATTCAGTTGACAAAATATTAATATACAGTACTTAGATACTACTTTGTTTCTATAGGAGATTTCCCGGAACACAGTATTGTTGGCAGACCCTCAATGTTAGTGGGGATCTGGCTCCCAATATCTGGTGAAGAGTAAACAGGATGCAGCACTTGAGTGCTGAATCAATAAGCCGATTGATAAAGGACCTTGAAATTGAACTCTTACTAATTGGAATAAATGGCCTAATTTCAGCAACTTTTGAACCCTCACTAATCGGAATAAATGGCCTAATTTCAGCAACTTTTGAACCCTCACTAATCGGAATAAATGGCCTAATTTCAGCAACTTTTGATCATAGTAAAGTTGATGTCTACTGTGAACTTCTGCATTCTCAATACTTACCTATTTAGAATAAGTTGCAGGTATTTGTGAGAATCATTAGGATTTTGACCACAACAGTATTTTTCCAACTGATACATGCTTTTTTGTAGTAATGGCCTCCATACACATTAGATAGGTTTGCTGAAAAGGCTGATTTTAGTGCAGATCAGCCGACCATCTAATGTATGTAAGGGTCTCCAGATTGTCCCCTATTAGATTGTGTTGCGAGATAAAAAGATGAGACTGTTGACATTCAATTGCCCAATAATTTTCTTTCGACTGTCCGGTCGATTCCTTAGTATTACACAGGTGATGGAAATATCATCAAAGGATCATAAATTCTCTCACTTATGGAAATCCTGAAAACATGACCTTTTGGGGGCCGTGAGGATTGGAGTTTGGGAAACACTGGTCTAATGTGAGTGGGGGCTTAACTGAGATCTTAGGTTAAATTGTTTCTATAATCACAGTCACAGTGATATGGCACAAAACTGAGATTCCTTGGGAACAGAAGTATGTATACTTTCTTAAGGAATCCTTATTGTTTTTTCATCATGCACATGTCGGCCTTACACGCAAGACTCTTGGAAGGATTAATATTAATACACAAACCTGGACTTAGCAAAGTTTCAGTACACAAGCCCAAGGTAAATATGCTGTGACTCCCAGAAGGGTGTTACACATTCCTCACTATTATCTAATAGGCGCAAAGGTCATTATAATCCGTAACGCTAATTACACATTACTTGATAATAAGACACCTGCATATAAGATGGGGAAAGAAATGGAACAACATAAGACATCACATAAATCCTGCTTTATTTATAGCTGCAAATATATTACACCATGCATTAAAATTGCTAGCTATATACTATATTATACTGTGCAATGAAAACATTAACTAATTTATAACATTGTAAGTTAGATTTTAGGGTTGTCATAACTCAATACCCAAGTATTCCACTATAAATAATTAAATCAAGAATATTTATTTGTAACGGCCGACTGGTTATTAAAGGATGCTATAAGGACCTTCCCCTTTACACTGGAGGGACACTCACATACACCTCATCCCA
Source organism: Dendrobates tinctorius (assembly GCF_039654945.1). Lineage (NCBI taxonomy): Eukaryota > Metazoa > Chordata > Amphibia > Anura > Dendrobatidae > Dendrobates > Dendrobates tinctorius. The sequence continues at coordinate 47,962,958 of NW_027361679.1, read as the reverse complement.
TTATTCACAAACATAAAGCTAAGCCTTTCGATTTTGTAGTTTACACCCTTGCATTCTGAAATTCAAACATCTCTACCAAAGAAATGAGCGGGAACACATGTTGGTATAACTGCGATGTGTAGGTGCACATTCACACTGTGGCCATTTAACAGAATATAAAATGTTCCAATATGGAATATAGTCTAATATAGAAGAAAATAAATTAGCGAATACCCTATAGTAAGTAAAGAAAGCTTGGATTTAAAGGGGAATTCCATATGAGAACATGTATCACCTATCTTTCGAATAGATGAAAAGAAATGTTTAGTTTGAAAAAAAAAAAGAATGGCCAGGGTCTGGCCACTAAGACCTTATCTCTAGTATGACCATAGTGACTTCTCTACGGAGCACTATGATTGCCTCTCACTGGGGCTCTCGATGGGCATCTAAAAAACCAAACAAATTACTAAAAATCAGAGGTAATATAGATTCCAACATCACACCAGGAAAACAATAGATAAAGCAACTGGGGTTAGAAGACTAGAACTTAAAACTTTTCCAAGAAAATTTAAAAACCAATACCACCTAGAGTACCAATATACATCTATATATGTACAGTAGATATGGAAAGTATTCAGACCCCTTTAAATTTTTCACACTTTGTTTCATTGCAGCCATTTGGTAAATTCAAAAAAGTTCTTTTTTTCTCATTAATGTACACTCCGCACTCCATCTTGACTGAAAAAAAACACAGAAATGTAGAATTTTTTGCAAATTTATTAAAAAAGAAAAACCGAAAAATTTAAAAGGGTCTGAATACTTTTCGTACCCACTGTATATCTCTGACTCCTGGCAAAGGGAGAAAAAGTAAAACAGATGACATTGAGGCAGTTGTGTATTCTGGTATTACCTATATGTATCATGTTATTTTAAAGGGCAGTTTCATCAATAGGGTGTGTTGGCAGATGTCTCCTTTATTAGTTGGGCTTGACATTACTCATAGTTAACCACTGAATGACTGCATTCCATTGTATGGAATGTCACTTATCTCACCTTACTTTTTACCCCATGCCCAAATATTATTATTATACATAGACACATTTCTCCAAATCCATAGTCATGTATCACTAATCTCTAAGTCATATGTGACTTGAACATTTAGAAGAATTTAGAATTTCCAAGCAATAGATATTTCAGGTATACATACATTTTTATAATGGTAATAATAATGTTAAATAAAATGTTATATATGCATATACAACATGACTCAATATATCAACATGATTGTGGCTATGCAATATACAGTAGATTGATGTAACTGTACAATAATCATGAGCTTTAAACTATATAGTAGGAGAACACAATCACTTCGATAAACAGCATAGGTGTCATACCAAGCACGAAACATAAGATGTAAGAGGGCCTAATGTAAATCGAATCCAAGAGCATACCAGGAAGCTCTTGTGCCACAATACAAAATCTGGTATACAAGGGATAACGTTTCTTCTTGTGGAGAGTGACATGTCAAGCCTGACAGACATACCAATGTGAGGAGGCTTTTGTAGGGCTGAGGGGAACCAGAAGTGAACCCGTAGAACCGCGACAACGAACCTCCCCTGGGCGAGCTGGCCAAGTGGGCCACCCCCTATACAGGGAGCGTCTGGGGCAAGCTCAGGGGAGACTATCGCCGCGGAAGCTGATACCCGGGGACAGATGGCAGGAGAAAGACAACCGGAGACCACAGGGGTAAAGGCAGGTCCTGCAGGAGAAGGCTTGAGGACAGGAATGGACAAGGCTGGTAGTGGCAGGTACAGCAGGAGAAGGCTTGGGGACAGGAATGGACAAGGCCGGTAGCGGCAGGTACAGCAGGAGGCTTGAATGGACTGGCACTAGGAAGGAACACAGGGAGTTTACAAGGTGGTACAGAAGCACAGGACAGAGTGCAAGGCTGGGAGGACACAGGGAAGCGTGGACCTGAATCAGAGATGCAAACACAAATGATAGTCAGGCACCGGGCAGGAGGCAAGGCTACCTGATATAGGGCAGCTGGCAGGACTTCCGGGTCAGTGTCCGCCAGGTTAACCGAGACAAGGGGTGGAGCGGCTGCAGCACCAGCAGGGAAGGTGTGTGGCAGCGTCATTGGCGCGCAGTGTGCAGGCGCACCTGATGAGCACCGAAGGCTTGCCGCAGGAGCGGAAGTGAAGGAGCAGGGAGACGTGCGCCCACCTCGGGAGTGCGCCGGGAGAGGTGAGTGCGCTGGGACTCGGGAGCTGGAGCAGTGGGAGCGGACGGCGCGGCAGCAGGCGGCGTGACAACTTGCAAATTGCCTCTTCAGAGAGGAATAGGACTAGAACTGTAGTGCTACATATTGGAAGTAGCAATCCTAAAAGTCAATATTAACCTTTTAATGAGCCTTTGAGGAAGCTTGGCATGTCACTCTCCACAAGGAGAAATGTTACCCCTTGAATCCAAGTCACGTAGCCAAACAACATCTCACAGTATGCACTGATGAGGGGCAGCACCTTGAAATACCATATCTGCAAATTGAGATTTTGGTTTGGCTTTCACACTAAGTCATGTGGCAAGGGTCGATAGTGACTTGTAGGACTGCTACTTCCAATAGGTGACACTAGACTTCTAGCCCTCTTCCTCGCTGAAGAGGCAAATTGCATATTTAATACAAAATCTGCAGTCCGACTTTCCAGTTATTCTGCTATTTATAATAATAAAACTCTAATGTGGCAAAGGAGTCTTTGGTCACTTTATGTGGTGGTATTAACCCACGTTTATCTGGCAAACATCATTCAATCTGACTTCACATCAAGACACACAGCGCTCTTTACTGGTCCTCTGGAGTCCAGACATTCGCTCAGATTGCACCTTAAGGTAATAACTACCTAACATGGAGCAATCCAATTCATTTGTGTGTATTTTTTAGGTCACTACAAGCTAAAGGGGTTCATTATTAAGCGCAAATTTTAATTATTTATTTATATTAATAAAACTCTAATGTGACAAAGGAGTCTTTGGTCACTTTATGTGGTGGGGCCTTTCGAGCTTCAGAGCCAAGGTGCAATTCCTACCACTATACCCCCTATAACTATGCTGCTAAACTTGTCATAAACAGTTTGCATCTTCACCATGTATGTAACATCAGCAGGAATGTTTTTACCTACACTAAGCTGTTAATTGGAGATTTTCCTTTGTGTTCTGTCCTCCAATACTGCAGCTTCTCTAATTAGTGAGGAATTTGATACACAGAAATATGATATAGGCATTAAATCATTTTGTCTTGGGAGAAAAATATACAACTGTCAGTTACCTGTACAGACTGTTCCTTAACCTACTAATTTGGATCCTATCTCTTATCCCCATTCTTTTCTATGCACCCCTACTTTTCTTTCCCCATTCTTGTAATGTATGAATTGAAACCATTTGATGAAAATGGCCAGACTCCTAATGTAGTATGTGTTACTTACTATGCAGTGGTTGGCTAGCTAGGCACAATTGTACACATGCTTAGCTGTCACATAACCGTCATTTTACCTGACCTGATTCTATGTTTGTTAAAGGGTTTCAGGTCATATAGGGCACCATTTTATGTAAAATTATGGCATACTAGGTCTATCATGTCCCCCCTTCCCAAATGCTAACCTTTTAATTTTAGGTGCTCTTTTTCTGGAGGTGCAATGCGTGTGTGGCTTTGCTCATGTCTGCTGTTAGGTGTTGGCATCTGGAGATGGTTTTAGATCCCATTATTATATGAAATTCATTAATGTTTCAACTCCAAAGTGTCTCTCTCAAACGATGCATTAGAGTTGAAATGTCGCTATATTCGATGTGTTACAGAAGACATCTAATTTTTCAGAAAATTAAATGGAATGGGTTGGAGTCACCCACTGCCACGGGGACTTTTCTTGGAAGCATGAGTGCTCCGGGTCACCCAGGTGGTGTGGAGTCAAGGTGGCAATAGTTGCTGCACAGTGCTATGCTTAGTAGATTAGGAACATGCTAAAAAGTTTACTATAACTTGTCAGTGGGCTTACACATTCTGATCAGAATGTTAACTAAGCACCTGTTTTCAGTTTTAATTTTTTTTTTTTGGGCTACAGTCAGATCAATGGAGGCGGCATGGTGGCTCATTGGTTAGCACTGCAGTCTTACAGCACTGGGGTCCTGGGTTCAAATTCCACCAAGGACAACATCTCAACATCTGAAAGGAATTTGTATGTTCTCCCCATGTTTGCGTGGGTTTCCTCTGGGATCTCCGGTTTCCTCCCACATTCCAAAGACATAAGCGGGAGTCACACATAGCAATCTCGCTAGCGATATCGCTGCTGAGTCACAACTTTTGTGACGTAACAGCGATCTCACCAGCGAGATCGCTGTGTGTGACAGCGATCAGCGAGCGGCCCCCCTGCCGGTATTGCTGATCGCTGTAAGAAACCTCTGGACATTTCTTTGGTCGCTGGTCTCCCGCTGGCCAGCACGCATCACTGCATGCGACAGGTGGGAGACCAGCGATCTGCTGTAAAAAATAGAATTAAAATAGAAAATATTGTTATTCTCACTTTCCGGCGTCCCGCGCAGCCATCCCGCCTCTCTCCACGCTCAGGTCCCAGTGATCCTTTGCACGAATGACAGCGAGACTTCGCGCTCCCGCGAGACCGTGACGTCTCGTGGTCATTCTCGCAAAGTATTACTGGTACCGGAGCGTGGAGAGAGGCGGGATGGCTGCGCGGGACGTCGGAAGGTGAGAATAACAATATTTTTTATTTTAATTCTATCTTTTACAGGAATGGCAAGCGATGCCGGGCGCTCGGCATTGCTGTGCTGATCGCTGGTGAAGCTGTCTGTGTGACAGCTCACCAGCGATCACATAGCGACTTACCAGCGATCCTGACACCTTGATATCGGTGTCGGTATTGCTGGTAAGTCGCTATGTGTGACTCCAGCTATACTGATAGGGAATTTAGATTGTGAGCCCCATTGGGGATAGTGCCAATAATGTCTGTAAAGTGCTGTGGAATTAATGGCGCTATATAAATGAGTAAAATAAAATAATGTACAATATTAGGTTGTGCACTCCAAGTCTTTTTTTTTTTCTACTGTGATGGTATATTGATTGGAGTTCTGTGACTTCTTCCATATCAATTTATATGTGGGAATGCTGTGCTGGTGCCTAAGGCCACTTGAATCATTCTGAGATGAATTTTTTATATATATTGGAGTATGCAGTGGTACTGATAGCCCTTTTCTCTAAGCTTGTTTTAGACTATTATTTACAAAGTACAATTTTCATAGATATATAACATTTTTAGACTATAAAATATCAGGCTAGTAATCAGCATAAATTGATGGACAGGAGTTGTGAGTAAACTCTAAATCTATATCGGCTTTTTAGAATGCACAAGCAATGTGGGAGGTACACTAACCTGGCTTCCATCACCCGATTTTTGTAGAATTTTAAAGCTTTTATGAAGTGTCAAACATTTTATTCCTTTTTTACAAGTGTTTTTTCTGATACCTTTTTTTTAACCAGTAATGAGAATTTTATGAGAAAATGTATAAAGGAAAATGCCACAGGAAGAACATGCTGTTTTTAATGGAAAAAATAGCTAAACAGGACCCAAAATTTGCACAAACATTGCAAAAAAAACCCCAAAAAAACACCTCACTCTGTTGCATATCTAGAAGCTGATGTTTTTTCAAACCTAAATTGACCTTAATTGACTGTTTTGGACTAAATTACGTAGACTTTACAGATCAGGTTGTAATGCTGTACATTATATTACTGCATTATGCTGAAGTAAGCAGTGGTCACACCCTAAAGGGAACATCTTGTGATAGATTTATTCTACAGATCTACAGAATATTGCAACATGTTCATGTATTACACTATCATCTATGAACTTAACCACCTCATTCTTGCATAGTTACATAGTTCAAAAGGTTAAAAAAGGCGTACTATAATATATCATTTAACTTATTGAATGCAGTGTTAATAATGTAAAGACAGACATTCCTTATGGACTCAATATATTGAAATTACAATAAATCTGTGGACCAATTACTCAGTTCTGCAATCAAATCTAGATTCCCTGCAATATTATGCATTTCTAAAATGACACATGCGTATATACACACAGTATATACAGTGGGGAAAATAAGTATTTGATACACTCATGATTTTGCAAGTTTTCCCCATCTACAAAGAATGGAGAGGTCTATAATTTTTCTCGTAGGTACACTTCCACTGTGAGACAGAATCTTAAAAAATATCCAGAAAAACACATTGTTTGATTTTTAAATAATTAAACAGCATTGTCTTGCATTAAATAAGTATTTGATAGAAAAACAGAACTTAGTATTTGGTACAGAAACCTTTGCTTGCAATCGCAGAAGTCAGATGTTTCCAGTAGTTCTTGACCAAGTTGTACACACTGTAGCAGGGATTTTGGCTCAATCCTCAATACAGATCTTCTCCAGATCTTTCAGGTTTTGGGGCTGTCGCTGGTTAACATTGAGGTTCAGCTACCTCCAAAGACTTTGTATTAGGTTCAGGTCTGGAGACTGGCTAGGCCACTCCAGGACCTTGTAATGCTTCTTTTAGAGCCACTCCTTGGTTGTCCTGGCTGTGTGATTCAGGTCATTGTCATGATGGAAGACCCAGGTATGACTAATCTTCAATGCTCTTACTGAGGTTGTGGGTAAAAATATGGCGATACACGAAACCATCCATCATCCCTTCAATATGGTGCAGTTGTCCTGTCCCCTAAACAGAAATACTCCCCCCAAAGTAAGATGTTTCTCCCACCATGTTTCATAGTTGGGATGATGTTCTTGAGGTTGTACTTATCCTTCTTCTTCCTCCAAACACGGCGAGTGGAGTAGATACCAAAAAGTTCTATTTTGGTCTCATCTGACCACATGACCTTCTCCCATGCCTCCTCTGGATCATCCAGATGGTCATTGGCAAACTTCAAACTGGCCTGGATATGTGCTGGTGTGAGCAGGGGGATCTTGCATGCACTGCAAGATTTTAATCCATGATGGCGTAGTGTGTTACTAATGGTAATGTTTGAGACTGTGGTCAAAGCTCTCTTCAGGTCATTGACCAGGTCCTCCTGTGTAGTTCTGGGCTGACTCCTTACCTTTCTCAGAATCATTCTTCCCACATGAAGCAATATCTTGCATGGACCCCTGAGGAAAATTGACAGTCATCTTGTGTTTCTTCCATTATCTAACAATTGTGCTAACAGTTGTTGACGTGTCACCAAAATGCCTATTGTCCTGTAGCCCATTGCAGTCTTTTGAGGTCTACAAGTCCCTGGTGTCCTTAGACAGCTTTTTGGTCTTGGCCATGCTGGAGAAGTTTGAATGGGATTGATTGAGTGTGTGGACAGGTGTTTTTTATACAGGTAATGAGTTCAAACAGATGCAATTAATACATTAATACAGGTAATGAGAGCACAGTAGGAGGGCTTCTTAAAGAACAGCTAACAGGTGTATGAGAGCCAGAATTCTTGTTGTTAGCAGGTGTGTAGGTGATCAAATACTTATTTCATGCAATGAAATACTATTTATTTAAAACTCATACAAGGTGATTTTTTGGTTTTTATTTTTAGACTCTGTCTCTCATAGTTGAAGTGTACCTACGATAAAAATTACAGACCCTTACATTCTTTATAGGTGGGGAAACTTGCCAGTGTATCAAATAATTCTTTTTCCCACTGTAAATATAAATATATATATATATATATATATACTGCATGTATATAGGTACATATATACATATATATGTAATATAAATGTCAGTAACTGAGGTTTTATGAATGAAGAGATTAAAAATAAAAGTGGTAGAAGGTAAAGTATAGTTATATTTTCAAAATAAGAATGTCACTGAATAAAAATACGGTATGCCCACAATTAAAAAATATGCCAGAATTCTCTGAAAGTGAGAAAATGCAAGGGAACTGGATGTTGAATATCATGTAAAGTGTATAGGTTTATGTTACAGTCATGGCCGAATGTATAGGCACTCTTGAAATTGTTCCAGAAAATGAAGTATTTCTCCCAGAAAATTATTGCAGTTACGCATGTTTTATCATACACATTTGTTTTTTTGTGTTGTTCCAAAACACACAAATGAAATAGAGGAAAAAAAGGCAAATTGGAAAATAATTTTACACAAAACCCCAAAAATTAGCTGCACAAAATTGTTGACACCTTTCCAAAATTGTGGGTAACAGGTTTGGACCAAACGAAAATCACAGCTGAAAAGGGGAGAAGTTGACTCAATCGTTGCATTGTGTGTGCCATACTAAGTATGGAGAACAGAAAGAGGAGACGACAACTGTCTGCGGGCTTGAGAACCAAAATTGTTGAACAATATCAACAATCTCAAGGTTGCATCTCCAGATATCTTGGTGCTAGTTTGCCCATGGTGCGCAACATAATCAAGAAGTTTACAACTAATGGCTCTATAGCTAATCTTCCTCAACTTGGATAGCAGAGAAAAAATGATGAAAGGTTGCAATGCAGGATAGTCCAGATGATGGCTAAGCAAACCCAATCAAATTCCAAAGAAATTCAAGCTGTCCTGCAGGCTCAGGGTGCATCCATTGTCAGCGTGAACTATCCTTTGACATTTGAATTAAATTAAAAACTATAGCAGGATACTCAGGATGACCCCACTGCTGACACAGAGATATAAAAAAGCTAGACTGCAGTTATTTGAGTAAATGTGAAATCCTTCTGGGAAAGCATCTTGTGGACAGATGAGACCAAGGTAGAGCTTTTAGGTAAAGCATATCATTCTACTGTTTATGAAAATGGAATGAGGCCTAGAAAGAAAAGAACACAGTACCTACAGTAAAATATGATGGAGGTTCAAAGATGTTTTAGGATGGTTTTGCTGCCTCTGGCAGTGGTGCCTTGACAGTGTGCAAGGCATTATGAAATCTGAAGATTACCAACGTATTTTATGTTGCAACGTAGTGCCCAGTGTCAGAAAGCTGGGTTTGCGTCCTAGGTCATGGGTCTTCCAGAAGGACAATGACGCCAAACATTCTTCAAGAAGCACCAAGGAATTTATGGAATTCATGTAATGGAGAATTCTGAAATGGCCAGCAATGAGACCGGATCTAAATCCCATTGAACACCTGTGGAGAGATCTTTATATTGTTGTAGGGAGAAGGCATCCTTCAAATATGAGACACCCAGAGCAGTTTACAAAAGAAGAGTGATTCAAAATTCCAGTTGAGAGGTGTAAGAAGCTTGCTGATAGTTATAGGAAGCGACTTATTGCAGTTATTTATTCCAAAGTGTATGCAACCAAATATTAAGTTGAGGGCACCAACAATTTTGTCAGGACCATTTTTTGGGTTTTGTGTGAAATGATGTCCAAATGGCTTTTCTTTCTCTTTTTTGTGTTGTTCCAATACACACACAGTAATTAAACTTGTGCATAACAAAAAATGTGTAATTGCAATAATTTTCTGAGAGAAATACTTCATTTTTGGAACAATTTCAAGTGTGCCAACAGTTTTGGCCTTGACTGTATAATAAAAACGGTTTCAAAATTCTCGCCATATCGAGGGCAAATGGCGCAGCTATAGTACAGCAGTATCACGCAAATTACCAATGTTGCATTGAGGCTCCCTTAAACTTTACGTTATTATGTATCTCTTGGTGTAAAGGGTGAGATCTTCCCATCAGTGGCCATCTAAAGCACACATGCAGTTTTTTTTACCGAAAAGGAAGCAATGGAGACAGTACAACCTTTCCTTTTGAAGTTTTTATCATCTAAAATATATAAGTGCATATCAAGAGGTAGACTAGACACACTTGAAATGTTCAAAGCGATATCAGCTACCAAACTAAGAATACTCATAAGATTAGATATGTATTAAAAGTAAGCCTTCTTCTAAAATAGCAGAATTGCAAATCACAAAAACTACATGTCAATAAGAAGAATATTAGTTTTTATAGAATGTTACATTTTCAAGTCTGCTTTAAAATTTGTCTTCATTTGTCTATTGTGGGTTAATCAACTGGACAAATACAGACCCTTCAGTTATATTACAATACACCAATATTACAATACAGCCACAATCTCATATTTTATATGGTTAAAAAAAGATGATTGAATTTCCAGGTAAGTTATTTTATAGAACAGAAAGAGTAGAGTACTAACTTGACTTTTGGTTTACTGTGATGGGACTTTAACCCTCTTTTATTGTCCGGATTATTAACGTACCCCTTTACTCACTCTATGCAACCTCTTTGGTATGTGTTCACTTTACACTATACATGGATGCCTTGCCTATGCATCTGGTATTAATGTCGTTCACACAAAGAAAGGTAACATTAATGAGACGGCACCCTGCTTTACCCCTGGGACACAGTTCATCTCTGGGTCGCATCAAGCAAAATGGTTTAAATAGCCACATTTCAGACTTTGTGTTGTTTCACTCCTTTCTAATAAAGTCATTTGGTACAATTAGTGGCTACTGCAGCACAAAGAAATACAAGTGATTTGGTGCATGCCCTGAACTACATCTCACCCTAAGAAAAAGGTGCTGACCCCACAGAAGGTGGACTGAGGTCAATGGCAGGCTAACAAGACGAAAAGTACTGAATAGTGTAATACAGAAGTCATGACCCGCTAAAATGATGGTCAAGTAATGCAATGTACTTTACACTATTGTATCAAATTCAGCAAATGTCTCCAGACACATGATAGATGATAACATTTCTAAGATGGTTTATATATCATCCTATACTAATAATTAATGCAAATCAACTTGCAGTAATCCTACAATATGATACTTGGCTGACAGTTTCCAACTACTCATGATGATATCAGGGGAAATGATAAGATGGTTTGATATTTGATTTAAAAAGCAGACAAAAAGGCAGCAACACTTACCTGCCCAGATCTAGGAACAAATGCACTACAAGGTGCAGCCAGCCCATAAAGCAAGATGTTAGTAACACAGGTGCAAAATATCAGATCAACAGCCACTCTCTACCTATCCATTCCTCGAGGGGGTGACTGCCCATTTTGCCAAAATAAGTAAGCTCGTAATCCTCATCACGGATCCCCACACTTACAAGTCCCTACACTAAACTAATTAGCAAAGCCACTAAAAACTCAAAGTCTCCAAAAATTCAATTTAATCAGGAGACAAAAAAGGCAGCAACACTTACCTGCCCAAATCATGGAACCAATGCACTACAGGGTGCAGCCAGCCCATGAGGGGTGTTCACACGGTGATGCATTGAGAGTGTGCTGGCCAGCCCGCCTAATCGAAAAGTAGGGGTGTGACTAATAGGCTGTGAATCAGACTCTATGCAGTTCCCCTGTGTGAACAACACCCTATGCGGACCTTTATTGTACAATTGTATATTGGGCAGTCACCCCCTCCAGGATTGGGTAGGTGGAGATCTGGTATTTTGCACCTGTGTTGCTGACATCTTGCTTTATGGGCTGGCTGCACCCTGTAGTGCATTTGTTCCATGATCTGGGAAGGTAAGTGTGGTTGCCTTTTTTGTCTGCTGTTTAAATTGAATTTTTGGAGACTTTGTGTTTTTTTGGGTTTCCATAACACCTCAGCAGTGCCACAGGGTGATCGCCTCCATGCCATGCCACATTGATGCTGTAATTGATGCAAAAGGAGCACTGACCAAGTATTGAGTGCAGTTACTGAACATAAATTTCATTAGTCCACCATTTCAGATTTTAAAATAATTTTTTCAAGCTTGTGTTATAAAGTATTCTAATTTACTGAGATCATGAATTTTGGGTTTTTATTTTCTGTAAGCCATAATCATCAACATTAACAGAAATAAACACTTGAAATAGATCACACAGTTTGTAATGACTCTATATAATATATGAGTTTCACTTTTTGTATTGGAGAACTGAAATAAATTCACTTTTTGATGATATTCTAACTTTGTGAGGTGCACCTGTATCTCTCCCCACTCCGCCATATACAGAAATTATCAATTCGGCCAGTGCTTTGCTCTCTATGGGAGATCTGATGCCAAACTCTTCCATTGAAATTTCAATGGCCGAATCCTTTTCTCCCTCAACTCCATCTGTGGTAAGGCGCATATTCACATTAGATGCCTAGAGTTATCTAATGTGTTTGGGAACCTTAACATATAACTAATTAATGACTCATCTGTAAGTCAAAGAGCAACATTTTTTTTCTTTATTTGCATAAGGCCGCAGTATATTAATTCATTATTTCAAGCAGTTGAGATTTTGATCATGTTCTTTTACAAGTATAATTACAATTTCTGTCCGGTCATGGTCATTTTCTATCTTCATTCTCTACATATATTCTTTCCCATTCTCTCATTTACATTGGAAATATGACTAAATCTGCCAATGCCCTAAGGTACTGGGGTGGGGAGTTTACATTTCCTTGTCACCTCCTTAAACAATGTCCTTCGTTTTTCTCTAGTCCCTTATCCTTGTCAATTGATATCTCTAATGCTTAAAGGTTCCGGCAATTTATTTCTTTAGCTGAAGGCAAATAATTTGACAGAGGCATGAGGTTCTCAGGAAGCTGATAGTGGTCTAAATTACTTAGTAAATGTGATCTCTATGGATAGCCAGTGACGATAACAACGACTTCATTATTGTGTGGGAACTAGGCAGTCAGATCACAAGGCTCAGCCAAAAGGATTTCTATTTTAAACATATATTCCTATAATTCCAAATTCTTTTGCTTCACAGTCGTGACCAAAAGTTTTGAGACTGGCACAAACTTTTATTGTCACAAAGCTTGCTGCTTCAGGGTTTTTAGATCTTTTAGGCAGATCTTTCAATGGTTACCGGGGTACAGTTATAAGCATTTCATAGTTTTTTTAATCTTTTACTGACAAATACATCAAGTTTATACAATGACCAAATATTTACAGTGTGATCTATCATTTTTAAAGACTACTACAATTCTCCCTGGCTGCTGGATATCAGCTTCTGAGCCAAATCCTGATTGATGACAATCCATTTTTTTATCAATCAGTGCCTAGAGTGTATCACAATTTCTGTATTTTTTTCTCTACCTGGTTTTTGAGGATTGACCACAGATTTTCAATGGGATTGAGATAGATCTGGGGAGTTTCCTGGCAACTGACTCAATATTTAAATGTTTTGTTCATCGAGCCACTTGATTTGTGACATGTTGCTTCATCATGCTGAAAAATCCATCACCAAATTGCTCCAGGATCACTGAGAGAAGTTAGTCTTGGAGAAGGTTTAGATACCATTCTTTATTCATGGCAGTTTTTAGGCAAAATTGCTAGTGAACCCACTCCCTTGGATGAAAAGCAAAAACACACATGAATGATCAGTCTGAGGATGCCTTACTATTGTCTAGTCTCAGGGTACCTTTCTCTGGACAATCATTCTTTAAAGGGAATCTGTCACACATTTTTAGTGATATCATGTAAAGATATAATTCAATTCTATGTCACATAAGGATTGTATTAGGACTTTTGATTCCCCCTGAGCTGCACCTTTGATGCATAAATACCTTTTTTATCTTGGTTGGTGATGTATGGAAATCGCTGCGGTCCGGTCCAATGGGCGGGGCTTATTCACCTTCTCCCCTCTCCCTTCTCAGCTTGCTGAACGTAATCTTCATCTGTGAATACCACAGATGCCATAGGTTTTCCGCGTTCCGCATTGAAAAGGCCTCCGGCGCTTGCACAGTATGCTTTGCCAGCTGTGGGCAAAGCATATAATCGGTACTGCACATGCGCCGGTATTTTTCAGCGCGGTCTATGCCCCGGAAGTCTTCACATGCAAAACACAAAGTCCTAATGGAATCCTTATGTGACACAGAACTGAAAGATATCTTTACATGATATCACTAAAAATGGGTGACAGATTCCCTTTAAGATGTTCCAAACAGTCTAAGGGAAAGATAACTTTACTTCAGTCCTCTGCATACCTATTTGTCCGGCAGAATGTCATTCTGTCCTTGAAGATTTTCTTAAATAGAAGTTGCTTAAACCATTCTTGGCAACTGAACAGTCTCTCTATAGGCCTTCGCCTCAATGCACATGTACATGCATTGACATCTATTTCCTTCCATTTCTGAGCAAGATCTACATTGTGTCACGTCACCGTCAGACTCAGGGCCTGCTGTCCCGGCCTCGGCCACTAGGAGGCGCCGGACTGTCACATCACCGTCAGACTCGTGGCCTGCGGTTCCGGCCTCGGTCTCTGGGAGGCGCTGTACTTCAACCCCGAGTGATGGCGGCGATAGTTATGAGGCTCCTGCGCAGGCGTCCGCTGGACACAGGCTTCGCTCCTCGGTCAGTCATGAAGGGGCTGGTGCATCACCATCCAGCCTGGTCCTGGGGGCGGTCCGGATGACATCATCAGCCCAGGAGCCTGTGAGGGATGACCTGATCCCTCAAATACCTTGGGACTGCTCTTGCAGGCCGCCGGATATATTCTTGGTTCCCCTGCGTGTTACTGTGTGAAATAATGTTTGACTGACTCTGACTTTGGCCTGGATTCTGACTCTGCTTCTGCCTAACGATTCTGTACCTCTGCGACTCTCCTGGTTTATGACTCTGACTTCGGCCTGGATTCTGACTCTGCTTCTGCCTAACAATTCTGTACCTCTGCGACTCTCCTGGTTTATGACTCTGACTTCGGCCTGGATTCTGACTCTGCTTCTGCCTAACGATTCTGTACCTCTGCTGCTCTCCTGGTTTATGACTCTGACTTCGGCCTGGATTCTGACTCTGCTTCTGCCTAACGATTCTGTACCTCTGCGACTCTCCTGGTTTATGACTCTGGCTTCGGCCTGGAATCTGACTCTGCTTCTGTCTACTGTTTTTATACCATTTCTGCCTGACTGGTTTAGTCTCGGATATCATTGCCTCTGTGTCCTGTATTGGAACACCTTTCTGGCGACCGTCCTGCTCTGGTCATTGCTCCTATTCAGACAGCGCCTCCTGGGCTCTCCTATAAATCCAGATCCCTGTATAGGGGTAAAGGGTATCAGTGTTTCCCGGGTTGTTGTCTGGCTGCAGCCCAGACCGCAGGCAGACGTCACACATTGGTGTGAACCAATCCTGTAGCTGAATCCTCTTTAGGAGACAGTCCTGGCATTTGCTGAACTTTATTAAGTTCCCTGAAGCATTCTTCACAGCAATTGAACCCCTCTCTTTGAAGTTCTTCATGATCAGTTAAATGGTTGATTTAGGCACAATCTCTAAGGCTAGTTTCATATTAGTGTATGGCCAAGGTGCAGAGGGCTGCAGGCTTCCTCCATGAAGCTCCGCCCCCGGCTGCACCTCCTCCGGTCAGCTCCACCTCAGTCGGCATGTGGCCTGCGTACCCTATCTTTACCATTAGGTATGCAGGCCGTGCCGATGAATGCAGATGCCTCCACATGTGTCTTTTGGATGGTGCGGCGACCTGCGCCAAATGCAGGATGTTGCATTTTGGTGCGCTCGCCGCACCGTCAAAAAGGCGCATGCAGAGGCATCTGCATTCATCAACACGGCCTGCGTACCCAATGCTAAAGATAGGGTATGCAGTCCGCATGCCGACAGAGGCGGAGCTGATCGGAGGAGGTGCCGCAGGGGGCGGAGCTTCACAGAGGAAGCCCACAGCCCTCCACACCTCGGCCATACGCTAGCATGAAACTAGCCTAAAACTGTTTTTTTGACAGTAACCATCGTTAATAGACAAAGGCAGTATAAATCATTCAACATGACAGACTGATATCAGCTGCCTTTTCCTCCATTATACTTTCTCCTGAGCTAACCAGATGATTATGACGTAAGCAGGTTATTTTGTGGCAGGGTAGAAGATCAATAGAAATGGGGGATTTGGGGGATTTGGGATAAAGTTAATTTTCAAGGCAAGGAAGGATGTTGTAAACTTCTCTAATTCATCTGATCATAGCAATCTAAATTTAATGCAATCTGCCACTTTAAAAACTGAAGCAGCAAAGTAAGTGGAAACCAAAATTTGTGTGAGTATCAAAACTTTAGGCCATTTCTGTACAATAGTGATCTTCATGACATTTTCTCACCATATAAAGAAAACACTTAGCTTTTGGAAAGGGTTTCCCACGTGGAGATTCAGTCCATTCACTAATTTTAATGATTCTCTTTCAATACAAAATTTGCTACATTTAGTTTAAGGCCGGGGTCTCACTTGCGAGAAACTCGCCTGAGTCTCGAGTCTCAATACCCAGCACTTGGACCGGAGTGCTCAGCTGCATAGAAATACATGCAGCCGCACACTCCGGTCACGAGTGCCGGCGGCAGTGCTTGGTATTAAGACGCAAGACTCGTGCGAGTTTCTCGCAAGTGTGACCCCGGTCTTAAACTGAAGCACCAAGTACAAAATCCGATATAAATGTGGCTCAAAGCACATACATGCCATTTAGGTAGAAATTTTAAACAATATTGCTTTTAACCCCTTCACGACCTTGGGATTTTCCATTTTTTCATTTTCGTTTTTTGCTCCCCTTTTTTCCAGAGCCATAACTTTTTTATTTTTCCATCAATATGGTCATGTGAGGCCTTTTTTTCAGGATGAGTTGTACTTTTGAACAACACCGTTGATTATTTATTTATTTTTTAATATTTTTAAAAACAATTTTTTAAAAACTATTTACCTCCTTCAATAAAGCTGCAATCTTCTGATTGCTTGTGCTACACATTGTAGGGCTTAGGTACTGCTATGTGTAGCAGAAATGCTCATCTGCTATGAACGCCGGTCCTGCAGACCCCGGGTTGTCATGCCAACCCATCGGCGCCCCGCGATTATGTGACAGGGGCGCTGATGGGCAGAGCTAATGACGCGCTTCTGGCACGATAATGTTAAATTCTGCTGTCACAGATTGACAGTGGCTTTTAACATGTTAACAGCCTTGGGTGGATCACGATTCCACCTTCGCCTGCTAGTGGCACGTCAGCTGATCAGACCAGCTGTCATGTGTCTGGAAATATGCGTGCTCAGTCCCGGAGCCCGCATCAAACATTGGGAGCCGACCTGTTACGTACTTATACGTCATAGTTAGTGAAGGAGTAAAATATAAGATCCCAAAAGTAACACAACTACTGTACAAATTTTTGCCTAACAGTAGAAAAGTTGCAGGTGGTGACCATGTCTGAAATCTTGAGATTGTGCAACCTTTTCCCTGATAGGAAAACGCTAAAGATAAACCTGTAATTTTACTGTGACCCATGCCCTCAGGAAATCACCATGCAGCATTACAGCTATAATAAAAAGTAACAATTAATATACTCGGGTAAAACGGTGACCTGCCATGATTCAGAAAATTAGGTGTGAGTTCACACATTTCACACCCTTGCACTTTTTTGCAACAAGTTTTTTTCTTAGCAATTATTGATTTCTACTATATGAAGAGGAAAACAATAATATAATAAAAAAGAATGAAATGTAACATTGCGTTATGGAAACTTGAATATGGTAAAATAGAAACAAGTAGAAATTTTAATTATATAGATAAGGCGCCATATGTGTGAAGGCTTATTTTTACGGTGCCAAGATATAGTGTTCATTGAATGCCCATGGACCATTATGGGGTACATGTGACATATGATTTACTTTTTACTGCATTTTTTTCAGGGAAGTTTGGTGACTGAAAATCTGCAAATCTGGTGTTTTTTTGTGGCATATAATATGTTTTAAACAATTTGATATTTTGACAGACCATTCTGGGATGTGCAGATGCCAATTAAATAAATTTTTATTATTACTTCTTGTTTTTAACACTCGGAAAGGGGGGTAATTTAAGCTTTTATTTTTTTATATTTTTCTAAATAATGTTTCTTATTTTTCTCTTATATTTTAGTCCCTTTTGGGGACTTTAACCTGGGATCACTTATCGCTTGATCCCTTACACTATATACAGTACTGTCCTTTATATAGTATAAATCACAGTCTCTCTTGAAGCTTAGTCTATAACAACAATAATAACACTAATAATAATAATAATAACAACAACAATAAAGTAAGCACAAAATAAATAGTAGTAGTTATGTAATCATTTTATACATCAAGTGTTGATTGGACATTGGAGCAAACACTTGTATGTATAGTGAATATAAATAATTCTGTATTGAACCAGTTACTCGGTCATTATTCATG
Source organism: Dendrobates tinctorius (assembly GCF_039654945.1). NCBI lineage: Eukaryota > Metazoa > Chordata > Amphibia > Anura > Dendrobatidae > Dendrobates > Dendrobates tinctorius. Next base: position 47,944,810 of record NW_027361679.1, on the reverse strand, counting down.
TCACCTGAGACATGATTACACTATGCATACTACGCTTAACCCCTTCACAACATACTCTGAACATGTAAAGTGAAAGTTGGAAGTGGGTATTTGGACTGAGCTCCCCACGGCAGTTGATGGCTGTGTGTTACAGCCAGGACCAGCCTCTCACAATCAATGCTTCAAACAAACCTGTTAAATGCCGCTATCAAACTCTGACAGCGGCATTTAACATGCACCGGCATGTTAAATATAAAAATGCACTTGCACCAGCTGCACAAGACTTGGTTAGTTTAAATTAACTTATTTAAACAGCAGAGAAAAAGAGAGCAACACTTACCTGCCCAGATCATGGAACAAACGCACTACAGGGTGCAGCCAGCCCATAAAGCAAGATGTTAGCAACACAGGTGCAAAATACCAGATCTCCACCTACCCATTCCTGGAGGGGGAGACTGCCCAGTATACAATTGCACAATAAAGGCCCGCATAGGGCATTGTTCACACAAGGGTACTGCATAGTGTCTGGTTCACAGCCTATTAGTCACGCCCCTACTTTTCGATTAGGTGGGCTGGCCCACACACTCTCAATGCATCACAATGTGAACACCCCTCATGCGAGACCAGACATGTTTGGGCTTGGCTACACACCGAAAAATATAGCGCAAAAAATGCAAAAATAGTGAGGTATTAGTTGATATTTTGGCCAAAATACATAAGCTCGTAAAATTAGTTTAGTGTAGGGACTCATAAGCGTGGGGACCCTTGGCACAGGTTACGAGCACCAAGCTACTCAAGTGATATCCGAGTATCATCAAGCATGCTCATCACTACTGGATACATGTTCATTCAAATAACTGGTCCATAGATGTGGTTGGACAACTGATTATGCTTGAAATGTTACTTGACCATTCATGATCAGAACTTGCAAGAGATTGACATGCAAGAAAGATGCTGGATTCAGCATGTTTGATTTGGATGTGCACTTGGAAAGCAATGGGCAAGAGCTTCTTCCAGCTTCTGAATACAGAGCAACTACCATTGTTCTGACAATGAGCTATTGGTAGAATGGTCATATCTACGACACGCTTGTCCTCTGCTAATCTATTGAAGTTGGCAATACAGTCAACATTCATTCAACATTCTTTTTGTGAATTTTAACTTCCAAGCTTCTCTTCATCCAGCTTACTGTAAAATGATGTAAAAGAATAAGAAACGACGCTCGTCACTGTGTCCAAACGGTTTATTCAACATTTTTTATTAATCAAAGAAAAATCTGTCTTGAGAGGCTGTTGCCATGAGATTGTATAGTTCACTAAAGATGTCAGCATGGACTGCTGCCCGTGCTTGGCTCTGAAGCTGTCCATTCAAGCATATCAGTAACATTCTTCAAATGCCATGGACTACCCTGTTTCTTAGACAATGTTGTGAACAGTACTCCTTGAGAATCTGTCATCCAGGTGATTTCCAACATAACAGGGCACTATTGTTTCATTAGATACACAGGGTAAATGCATACAATTCCGTGCATGATCTGTTGGTGGTCTAAAATTGGTCATAATTGTCTCCAAAGCTGTTTTACACTGTGTTCCCATGATGAGTTTTTGGTGAGTTTTTGACTCACACATTTTCACTGAGTCAAAAATCCAGAGTCTTACAGTTCCAGCAAAGTGGATGGGATTTATAGAAATCCCATGCTCACTGTGCTGTTTTATAACATAGCATAAATTGACCTGCGGTACGTGTTTTAGATCTCCAACATGTCAATTTCTCTTGTGAGTACTCTGAGTTTTCTGTGCAGATTTTCATCATAGAATTGCATTAAATGTGGAAAATCCGTAGCTAACAAATATATGTGTTTTTTAGAGCACTTCCACAGCGGAAATGCACTAGAAACACAACTAATCAGCTGTATAAATAAATATTTGTCAAAGCGAAATACCAGGAAGTATCAAAAGCAACACAGCTTTAAAGGGAATCTGTCCCCCCTGGGATGTATATAACCTATTAATATGGTTATACAGGTTGTCACGACACAGCTGTCAGGTGACCCGGGACCAGGGGCTCCTTCTCTGTCCCTAGGGATGTCCTAGCTTGCCCTGCTCCCCGGGATACTTCAGATGGCAAAGATGCCGAGGCCTCCGCCTGTCACGACACAACTGTCAAGTGACCTGGGATCAGGGGCTCCTTTTCTAGCCCTAACACTAAGGGCCCCCTAGCTTGCCCTGTTCCTCGGGATACTTCAGATGGTGAAGATGCCAGGGCCTCTGCCCTTACCTTATCTCCTAAGTTAGCCTTTCGTCTGTCCCCTTCCCCCACCCAGGGAAGAGGGGGTGCTACTGTGCACCACAGTTCACCAACCTGACAAATAGAGCAACAAGACAAGGGGAAACTTAAAACTTCACACACAAAATATTCACTCACATATAACTGTCACGTCTCCGTCAGATTTGGGGCCTGCTGTTCCGGTCGCAGCCACTAGGAGGCGCCGGACCGCCACTTCGCCGTCAGACTCCGGGAAGGCTGTTCCTGCCTCGGCCACTGGGAGGCGCCGTGGTTCTATTATGTCGCCGTCAGACTCAGGGCCTATGGTCCCAGCTTTAGCCACTAGGAGGCGCCGGTCCATCACGTCACCGTTGGATTCGAGGCCTGCTGTTCCGGTCATGGCCACTAGGAGGCGCCGGACCGCCACTTCACCGTCAGACTCGGGGACGGCTGTTCCTGCCTCGGCCACTGGGAGGCGCCGTGGTCCACCTGTGAGTTATGGTGGTGACAGAGAAGTGGCTCCTGCACAGGCATCTGGTGGGCGCAGGCTCCGCCCCTCTGTCAGTCATCAGGGGGTTACTGCATCACCGTCTGGCCTGGTCCTGGGGGCGGCCCTAATGACATCACCAGTCCAGGAACCTGTGAGGGATGACCTGATCCCTCAAATACCTTGGGACTGGTCTTGCAAGCCGCCGGATATATTCTTGGTTCCCCTGTGTGTTACTTAGTGATTGATTTCTGTTTGACTCTGACCTCAGCCTGGATTTGTGACCCCTCTTTTGCCTGACGATTCTGTACTTCTGCTACTCTCCTGGTTTGTGACCTTGGCCTGGATATTCTGACTCTGCTACTTCCTAACGATTCTGTACCTCTGCCACCCTCCTGGTTTTTGACTCTGACCTTGGCCTGAATTTGACTCTGCTATTGCCTGCCGTTTTTTGTACTTCACTCTGACGACCGTCCTGCTCTGGCCGCTGCTCATATTCAGACAGCTACCTCCTGGGCTCTGTTGTAAATCCAGATCCCTGTATAGGGGTAAAGGGTATCAGTGTTTCTCGGGGTGTTGCCTGGCTGCAGCCCAGAACCGCAGACGAACGTTACATTATATCCGGCCTTAAAATTAACTGCTTCTTGTGTATATACCCAACATATACAAAAGCAGTCTCCCTGAACTTTTTTTTTTTTTTTCCTTCTTCTGACTGAGCTGATTTTTAGCCTGAACACCTGGTGCATTGCACAGCCTGGAAGATCACTCTCATTTTCCTGCACAACCTGCAGTCTGGAATCTTCAGGGAGAGAGCTGCACCTCAGAGATCCATGCTCCTGGCACGTCGACCTCTGGGCAACTACTCTGGCTATGGTTGCCCAGAGGTTCAGCTATTGCCCGCAGATGCGGCTAAAGTTTTATTACCCATTTCAGTTTCATGTGGTCAGAAAACGCTGTGTTTAAACGCGTATGTGGATAGTGGCTCTGAAGGAAATTTTATGGATTCCTTGACTGTTAGGAATCTGGGTGTAACTCTACTAAAACTTAACGCCCCTATTAAAACCACGGCGATTAATGGCACATCCATTATTCAGGAGGGGGTTAAGTTTGTTACTGCCGAGGTTGCTATGTCTGTGGGAGCCTTACACACTGAGCTTGTGTCATTTTTTGTGATGGACAATTTAACCTCTGCAGTTATTCTGGGTATGCCATGGTTACGCCAGCACAATCCTGTCATCGACTGGCACTTGGGTGACGTTGTACGCTGGAGCCCACAGTGTCAGAAAAATTGCATATCCTTGGCAGTAAACCAAGTTAAGGTTAAAACCCCCCTCATACCGTTTGCTTTCAGAGATTTTGAGGATGTCTTTTCTATTGTAGAATCTGAAAAGCTACCCCCTCACAGAGAGTATGATTGCCCTATTGATCTAATTCCGGATGCCCGTCTCCCTAAGGGAAGAATATTTAATCTCTCTGGCCCAGAGCGTCAGGCCATGAATGACTATATTGCAGATAGCCTAAGAAAAGGGTTTATCAGACCGTCCATTTCTCCAGTTGGGGCCGGGTTCTTCTTTGTGGAGAAGAAAGATGGTGGTCTCAGACCCTGCATTGATTATCGGGAGTTGAATGCAATTACTATAAAAAACCAGTATCCGCTTCCACTCATCCCTGATCTTTTTAATCAGCTAACAGGAGCTCGTTGTTTTACTAAACTTGACCTCCGGGGGGCATACAATCTGGTCCGCATAAGAAAGGGAGATGAGTGGAAAACGGCCTTCAATACACCCCTTGGCCATTTTGAGTACCTGGTAATGCCGTTCGGACTCAGCAACGCACCTGCCGTATTTCAGCACTTTGTTAATGATATTTTTAGAGACATTTGTGGGGTGTATGTCGTGGTGTATTTAGATGACATTCTGATTTACTCTGCTGACCCTGTGACACACTCTCAACACGTCTGTTCTGTGCTACAAAGACTACGTGAACACTCCTTGTTTGCTAAACTGGAGAAATGTGTCTTTTTTGCTGAAGAGGTACAGTTTTTAGGATACATGGTTTCAGGTAAAGGCTTCCGCATGGATCCTGCCAAGGTCCAGCCTATTAAGGCTTGGGTGCAACCCAAATCGCTGAAAGCGCTGCAGCGATTTTTGGGGTTCACTAATTATTACCGCAAGTTTATTAGAGGTTTCTCAGAGATTGCCAAGCCACTCACGGATCTGACCCGGAAAGGGGCGGACGTGGCCAACTGGAATCCTGAGGCAATTCAGGCGTTTCTTACGTTAAAAGAGTGCTTTGTGGCCAACCCAGTTTTGGTTCAGCCGGATCTGGACCGTCCATTTATTGTGGAGGTGGATGCCTCTGAAGTCGGAGTGGGAGCAGTGCTATCACAAGGCACTACATCCCTCACTCAGCTTCGTCCATGTGAGTTTTTTTCCCGCAAATTCTCTTCCACGGAGAAAAACTATGATATAGGGAATCGGGAACTATTGGCAATTAAATGGGCCTTCGAGGAATGGCGTCACTTCCTCGAGGGCGCCAAACACAAGATCACGGTAATTACCGATCATAAGAACCTGACATACCTAGAATCAGCAAAAAGGTTAAATCCTAGACAAGCAAGGTGGGCATTGTTTTTCTCTAGGTTTAATTTTATAATCACCTTCCGCCCTGGTACAAAAAATGTGAGGGCCGATGCCCTCTCTCGCAGTTTCTGCCCCTCACAAGCTGAGGACTGTGAACCAGTTCCGATATTGGCCACTGGGATCGTTGTGTCCACAGTGTCATTGGACCTTCTGGAGGAGATCCGTGAATCCCCAGAACAAGCCCCTGACACTACGCCACCCAACAAATTGTTCGTTTCGCCTACAAGTGCTTAGAGAATCACATGACTATGTCTTGGCAGGCCATCCTGGTCTCAATAATATCGCCAGATTGATAACTAGGAATTTTTGGTGGCCGACGGTGGTTAAGGACTGCAAAGAATATGTCTTAGCATGTGAGGTCTGTGCCCGCGCCAAGTCCTCCCATAATCGCCCTGCCGGCTGGCTCCAGTCCTTGCCCATCCCCGAGAGTCCATGGACCCACATCTCCATGGACTTCATTACGGACCTACCGTCCTCAGATGGAAAGACTTGTATCTGGGTGGTGGTGGACAGGTTCAGTAAACAATGTCATTTTGTCCCCCTGTCGGGGTTACCTAACTCGGAAACGTTGAGTAAACTGTTTATTGTACATGTGGTACGTTTACACGGTGCCCCGGTCAATATTGTGTCTGACAGGGGTACCCAATTTGTGTCAAAGTTCTGGAGGGCGTTCTGTAAACGCATTGGTATTGAGCTATCTTTTTCCTCGACTTACCACCCTGAAACCAATGGTCAAACCGAACGTGTCAACCAGGCTCTGGAGCAATACCTTCGTTGCTACGTCTCAGAACACCAGTCTGATTGGGCAGAACATCTGCCACTAGCCGAGTTTGCCCTAAATAATCAGTATCAGGACTCCATTAAGTCTACCCCCTTTTTCTGCAACCACGGGCTGCATCCGCGCTTTGGCTCATTCTCGGCCAGACTGTCGGAGCTTCCTGGGGTAGAGAAAAATATACATCGTTTAAAAACCATTTGGTCTGAGGTAAACTCGAACTTGAAAGGGGCCCAGGTTAGACAGACCTCGGCAGCGAACAAACGGCGATCCAAAGGACCACACCTGGGAGTTGGAGACAAGGTTTGGCTCTCCACCAAAAACATCAAGCTTAAAGTACCGTCTGCCAAACTGGGTCCCAGATTTATTGGTCCATACGAGATTATAGAGGTGATTAACCCGGTGGCCTTCCGTTTAAAACTCCCTCAGTCTTTCAAATTACCCAATGTCTTCCACAAGTCTCTCCTCAAGTTGTATCGCTCCCCAATTCACCCTGTCCAGTCCCCTCCTCCTCCCATTTCGTTCGGAGGGTCCTTGGAGTATGAAGTACAGGGTGTCCTTGACTCCCGCCTTGTAAGAGGGTCCATACAGTATCTGGTACACTGGAAGGGCTACGGCCCGGAGGAGAGGTCCTGGGTCCCTGCGAGGGACATCCATGCAAAAGCACTAATTAGAAGGTTTCACCTCCTTCACCCTGACAAACCAGGTTTTGAGGGTCCGGAGGCCCCTCTTCGAAAGGGGGGTACTGTCACGTCTCCATCAGATTTGGGGCCTGCTGTTCTGGTCGCAGCCACTAGGAGGCGCCGGACCGCCACTTCGCCGTCAGACTCGGGGAAGGCTGTTCCTGCCTCGGCCACTGGGAGGCGCCGTGGTTCTATTATGTCGCCGTCAGACTCAGGGCCTATGGTCCCAGCTTTAGCCACTAGGAGGCGCCGGTCCGTCACGTCACCGTTGGATTCGAGGCCTGCTGTTCCAGTCACGGCCACTAGGAGGCACCGGACCGCCACTTCACCGTCAGACTCGGGGACGGCTGTTCCTGCCTCGGCCACTGGGAGGCGCCGTGGTCCACCCGTGAGTTATGGTGGTGACAGAGAAGTGGCTCCTGCGCAGGCATCTGGTGGGCGCAGGCTCCGCCCCTCTGTCAGTCATCAGGGGGTTACTGCATCACCGTCTGGCCTGGTCCTGGGGGCGGCCCTAATGACATTACAAGTCCAGGAACCTGTGAGGGATGACCTGATCCCTCAAATACCTTGGGACTGGTCTTGTAAGCCGCCAGATATATTCTTGGTTCCCCTGTGTGTTACTTAGTGATTGATTTCTGTTTGACTCTGACCTCAGCCTGGATTTGTGACCCCTCTTTTGCCTGACGATTCTGTACTTCTGCTACTCTCCTAGTTTGTGACCTTGGCCTGGATATTCTGACTCTGCTACTTCCTAACGATTCTGTACCTCTGCCACCCTCCTGGTTTTTGACTCTGACCTTGGCCTGAATTTGACTCTGCTATTGCCTGCCGTTTTTTGTACTTCACTCTGACGACCGTCCTGCTCTGGCAGCTGCTCATATTCAGACAGCTACCTCCTGGGCTCTGTTGTAAATCCAGATCCCTGTATAGGGGTAAAGGGTATCAGTGTTTCTCGGGGTGTTGCCTGGCTGCAGCCCAGAACCGCAGACGAACGTTACAATAACATAGGAATCCACCAGGATGTGCAGAAGAAAGCAAAACAGGGAAGGATACGGGATTATAAAGTGTACAAACCAAACAACAGTCGCTTACCAGACCCTGCAGTCTTCTGGCTCCGCTCCATTGCAGTAACTCCATGACACCGGCCTTGCCTTATCTCCTAAGTTAGCCCTCCATCTGTTCTCATCCCCCACCCAGGGAAGAAGGGGTGCTACTGTGCACCGTAGTACTGTAGGAAGATGGTCCGGGTCGGTGGTACCTCTCTCGCATCAGTTCCGCAACTATTGGGACTGTCACCATTGTTGCCGGGGGAAAAGCTTCATGACCCAGATGGACCTTTGCACTCGACTCTAGGGTGCGGGACAGAGATAAAAGACACGGGAAAGTGGGTCACCTGGCGGGAAGACAGAGCGCGCAGAAGGAGAAGGCCCATGCTGCAGCACCCCAGCCTATGTGCACTCTGACTGTGAGCAACATATACCTGTGTGTACGCTCACCCCTGTCAACTAGAATCCGTCCGGCTCTGTTCCGCTGATTGCCGCGGGCGTGCAGCCTAAGTCTGACCAGGGGAATCATACAGAGCCGGGACGTTACTCCCCCGCCTCCACCACTGAACTGAGTCACACTCGGGTGGTGCCACAGACTACTTCGCCTAAGAGAGCCAGGATACTCCGCTTCCATCAGGAGACAGTGCCTCAACTTTCTTCAGGATCAGGCCAGAGACTTCATGCGTCACTTGTGGCACCACCGTTGTGATTTAAAGCTTCCCCTGCCCAGAAACCATCAGACTGATAAGTTTACCTGTTTCATAAATATTCGTTTTTACCCTTATACAATACTCAGTTTTACTCCCCTCATAATTCTTTTCCTCCCTGTGTGTAGTATTCCCTGTAATAAACCCTTTAACTCATGCCGTGCCTGTGAATTCTACAGTACACCAACCCGACAAACAAGGCATCATAGACAAGGGTTAACAGAAAACTCCAGGCATACAAAATATTCACTCACATGTAACAGTGGAATGCAGCGGGGTGTGAAGGTAAGGGAATAAACAAAAACAGAAAAGCATAAGGAATTACCATGCATACAAACCAAGCAACAATTACTAATAACTCCTTCAATTCTCCTTCTCATATGTACTTCTCTCCCACCATTAGCCATGCAGCAAATGCTAGCTCTGATGAGGATTAGTGACAGAGCCCAGATTATAAAGGGAAAAGGAGTAGCTAATAGAACACAGCTGTTAGCACAGGGATTCCCAACATGGTCATGAACCCCTGTTCTGCCAAAATAAATAATCCCATGTAAAATGAAGAAGTGCTTCTTCTCATTGCCGAAGTAGGAGCAATCAGACGCTGCGGTCTTCTGGCTCCACACTGTCACGGTAACCCCGTGACACAGGTAATAGAAATGTTACACTAGTCCTACCAATATTAATGGTCTTGTTGCTGATAAATGTTATTTTCTGTCGTTATGTTAATGATTTCTTCAAGGCTCCGGGGAGTGCGGTGCCTGGAAGCAATCCCTGCCTCCTCTACTCATTACAATGCTACCCCCATGTTCATCAGTTACGGCCCCGGAATTCTGTGCCTGCTCTCTGCACTCCTTCAGACATACATACCATATAATCCCTTCTGTGGTCACTGCATTCAGGGATCTTCTGCGCAGACAAGTCACTGTGACCTCTGGTGTGTGCGCTGATAATATGCTCTCCCCAATCCCTCCATGCACTGTCATGCAAATTTAATTTCCCAGAGGAGAATTGCATGGACTATAAAGCCCCCGTCACACATAGCGATCTCACCAGTGAGATCACTGTGTGTGACACCTATCAGCGACCGCCCCCCTGCCGATATCGCTGATTGTTGTTGGAAAGCCCTGGACATTTTTTGGATCACTGGTCTCCCGCTCGCCAGCATGCATAGCTGCGTGTGACAGGCGGGAGACCAGCGATCAGCTGGTAACTAAGGTAAATGCAGGGTTTCTAAGCACCGGGCGGTGCTTAGAAACCCTCTGTGTACCTTAGTTACCAGCGCGCTGATGCAGGGAGCTGGTAACCAAGGTACACATCGGGTTTCTAAGTGACACACGCTGCTTAGAAACCCGATGTGTAACTTAGTTACCAGCTCCCTGCACCAGCGCGCTGGTAACTAATGTAGACAGTGACGCCACACGCTCGGCGTCGCTGTGCTGGTCGCTGATGAAGCTGTCTGTTTGACAGCTCACCAGCGATCATGTAGCGACTCACCAGCAATCCTGACAAGTTGCTATCGTTGTCGGGATCTCTGGTGAGTTTCTATGTGTGACGGGGCCCTAAGTCTCCTTTCACTGGCACGTCAGGCATGTTACTCTCCATAAGGAGAGATTTTACCACTTAGACCCTAGTCAGTATCCATCCATAAGTCATTACTTCAATAAATCTAGTCTGAAAAGTCTAATGAGTGTATAACCTATTGTATGAATTAAACCAGTTTGCAGTAAATAATGGCCAACTAATTTAGTTTATACATATACTGTACATGAAACAGAAATGTGGTTTTATTACTTTATTATCTTGTAATTCTGGGGTTCTGTCTCCAAATTCAACCAAAAGACAACATCTATTAGTAAATCCTATATTTCTCCCTGTTTTGTGCAAGTTTCTACATTGTACTAACCACTCCTTTGCTTTGGTTTGGTCTGCTTGCTGTGGGGTTTTGACATAAAAATTAGATTGTGTGACTTATTGTGGACAGGGTCTGATATGGATGGAAATAGTCTCTATACAGGGCTGCAGAAGATGTCGGTGCTATAGAACTAACTAGAAATGCTTAAAAGGGTATTCCAGAACTTTCATACTGATGGTTAAGCCTCACGATAGGTCATTAACATCAGAAGAATGGGGGTCTGACTCCAGGCAATTGCCACTGATCAGCTGCTTGAATATGCAACAACTCACCTCATACTGCACACTTTCATATTTAGTCTAGTGGGCGAAATTGGTATTGCAAGCTAATTTTCATTCATTTTCAATCTCTTCCATTCACTAGTATCAGATCCATGCTGAGAGTCAGACCCCCATTGATTTGATAACATAGGTTAATATTAGAGTTCTTGAAAAACCCATAAAATGGCACTTTTTATCTTATCCATGCTGCACTAAGCATGTTGTCCAAATCAGAGACTAGAGCCTCTAATAATGCAGACATATATGTTTTACTCTGAAGTACTATTTCAGAGTAAACATCCTTTAAAATACTGTCTGGGGATTAGGTGACTAGGATAACTATCCCCAAGGTATAACAAAACCGTCTTCTCCCCGCCCAGCTCATCTAGACTGATAGGTCTCTCCTTTTGGGTATATATAGGGAGAGACCTGTCAATATAGCTGAGCGGGGTGGGGAGAAGCCAGTGGGGACATACCTCTGTGCTTAGTCATCTAAGGCCAGGTTCACATAGCATTAACACAGCCCGTTCAACGCATAGCGTTGACGGGCTGCGTTAGCGGTATAGCATAACGCGATATGCGTTATGCTATACCGCTAGCACTGATGCTTCATCAGCACTAGCGGTGATGGAGCCTCAGATGCTGCAGGCCACGTCCGAGGCGCCGTCAGTAAATAAGGGCACGTCGCAAACGTATGCCACTTTACGGCATACATGGCGATGCGCCACATAATGGGCGTCTATGGCGGTGTTAACAGACTGCATTATACTGCGGTTTAACACAGTCCATTTAACGGACTGCCATAACGTAGTGTGACCCCAGCCTATGTCACCTCATCCCTGACCAGTGTTGATTTCTCTGCATTTTTACAATAACTGAGCTGTTGTCTTAGGCCAGAGTCACAGTAACGTAGAATACGGATGAGTGCTATGCGAGAAAACATCTCAGAGCACTGACACCGGTGTTAATCTATGAGGCAGCTCACATCACCGTATTAGTTCTCAGACGTATACGACGTGCGTGTAAGATCGCAGCATGCTGCAATTGTGCGCATATATCATCTGAGATTCGTCAATGCAAGCCTATGGGTGCGAGAAAAACTTGGATGCCACACGGACCATCCATGTAGCTTGCGACAAATACGCACATATTTTCCTTATTTCACCTCTTTGAGCCATTTTAATCAATGGGAAAATCAGTGAGAAATGTAAAGCCACATACATGTCATATGGATGCCATATGGATACATGGGTGGGAGAAAATTGCATCATCGCATTGCAAACGCATTACACACAGATGACCATACGGAGAACACATGTGCAACTCTCTGCTCGGACTCGGACCGATTTTCCATATGATTAGTGTGACTCCGGCCTTACTGTGCTGCCAGCGGTCTAGACAGAATAATTCAGCAGGCATGTTCCTTTCAATTATACATTTTTAAGGTATTATCCCAACAAAAGACAAACATAGATATCAGTGCGCAAAGAAATGTTAACATGTTTCTGTGATAAGTATAGACCAGCAAAGGAACATTTTAAAGCCAAAGTTTGTGGTATCATATAGTCTCTTTGAGGGGGATCAGCAGACCCGGATTGGTAATATGCCCAACCTGACATTTTCCCACTGGGCAGCTGTCATGTGGGCCACGGGCGGCAGCGCCCGCTCATCTGGCCGCTTGCCAGCTGATGCAGACACTGGCCTGGCTGTCGTTCCTGCCGCCGGCCCTCTCTGCCGGCACGGCGGTTATAGTTTCCAACCCTCCTGGGATTTTTCTATCCCTCACTGCAGGGAGATAAGCCCTCTCTCCCACCAAATGCGCCGCATCCTCACCCTAGCATGAGCTCCCCCCAAGCCACTCACAGCGTGGCTTGCCTGCTCTCTTCTCTGTACACAGGACCTGTGATGAGGTCACAGGAGGGGAGGAGTCAGGTGTCACATGATCAGGAGTCTTTGTCCAGACCTCTGACTCCGCCCCTCCTGTGACCTCATCACAGGTCCTGTGCGCACAGTCCTGCCTTTTGGTGTCTGCAGGAATCTGCTGTGCTGGTTGTCATGGTGCTGGATGAGGGAAGTATGTGTGGGGGGTTTACAGGGTAGATGTAGCAGAGCTGTGTGTGTACGAGGTGTACGGAGCGGAGCCGTGTGTGTACAAGGTGTATGGAGCGGAGCTGTGTGTGTATGAGGTGTACGGAGCGGAGCCAGATGTGTATGAGGTGTACGGAATGGAGCCATGTGTACGAGGTGTACGGAGCGGAGCCGTGTGTGTACGAGGTGTACGGAGCGGAGCCATGTGTGTACGAGGTGTACTGAGAGGAGCCATGTGTGTACGGAGTGAAGCCATATGTGTACGGGTTGTACGTAGTGGAGCCAAGTGTGTACGAAGCATACAAAGTGGGCTTTTCCCATGGACACAGGAGTACACGGCGGAGCCCCGAGGTGCATTTTAAAACTCACACATGACATTCCACTGGAATTGATGTGCTGGAAGCTGACCGCAAATGAGATAATTTCATGAGGAAATTGTGACGGAACTAGGAATGCTTCAGATCCATCACCATGTCCTCCTCCGACAGACAGCAGGATCGCCTTGGAATCGGGGATGCCGGCCATGTGAGCGGATCATGATATGTCCTGCATCGGGAGGCTCAGGTGGGCACTACAATGGGAGTCGGGCTGCTATAGTATCTTTATAGAATCTTTCTTTCTCATTCTCTGTTATGTCTTTCCCTCATTTTCTTTCTCTCTCTCTGTTCTTTCTTTCCCCTCTTTCTTTCTTTTTCTTTCCTCTCTTTCTTTCTCTCTGTTCTTTCTTTTCTTTACTTCTTTACTGAGCTGAAATACTGGGCACAGCTGTGACTACATGTTATATAGTCGCGTTAATCTCCTCTCGCTTCTTGTAAGTGTACAAAGATATTATATAGTCACCATGTGACTAGTGGGCCTGTGTAACTTCAAATGCCAGGGCTGAATTTTAGTCCCAGTCCGGCCCTGGGGATCAGGATCATGTTTTATGTAGGGCTCATGCAGACTACCATAATTTTGGTCCAAGTGAGATCCAACAAAACATCAGCTCTCACTAAGACCAATGTTATTCTAAGGGGCCGTACGCAAGGATGATTGGACGATGCATTTCAAGCGAAAAGCGCGTTGGGAGTGGTGAGTCCCTGGCTCTCTCCCCTACAGGTATACATGAATTTTCTTGTATTCCTGCTGAGTTCGTCCAGTTTTGGTCACATCATTACTTTACCCCACTGTGGTTTCAATACTATTTCTTCTACATACTTTATCACTTCTACCATTCAGCTCTATGTTTATTATATATTTGATGCCTGATATTTATTACATGCTATATATTGGGACTGTAGGGGATTTATATGTATTTGTGCACAGGTGTTCCCACCATTTTGACTCTTTGCATCTTGCCTTATTTTTTTGTATGATTTTTACACTATAAATGTAATAATAAAATTATATATATTTATTCTGTTTGGTTTGTGGTTTCTTCCTATTGGTCATATATGATTACTTGATATACCAAAAAACATTTTTATGACAGCGGTGGTAGTGAGTGACTAGTCATGGAGGCTACTCTCCACACTAATCATGGTGTCAGGCCCCTGTGGGTGTGAGCAACATGATTGAAACATTGGCATCACCGACAGCTCTTTGAAGATCTCTGTCTTCCTGGCAATGCATAGTAAGTCGGATGTACGCAGTTCAGCATCAATGGCGCACTACTCCGGATTACACCCGAATTACAGCACATTGTCTGGGAGACAGAGATTTGAAAAGATATAGCAGATACGAAGATTGCAAATCATTTTACTCATGCCCACATTAGCATGATCACATGACTAGTGGGATGACTAATCTGGGGAAAACAATGCCCTGAAGATTAGTCATCCACTAATTACCATATGGGCTTGTTAGGAAGGAAATAAATACAGCAATAAATGGTGGTGGTTCGGGAAGTTTGGCAAAGCTGTTAGGTTCCCTTTTAAGTGTCTTTTTCACTTTTTTCACTATTAGATAATAGTGTTACAGGATTTTATATAGGGTGTGACAGAGTCGCTGGATTTGTAGAGGAAGGGGGGTACGCGTGTCACTGGCCATGCAGCGATTTGTGATGTGAAAATGGAGTGGTTTTGTGCTTTCAGCACACTATGTGCTGAGAGGCTGTGTGCAGAGCTACTGAGTCGGTTTTATTTGAGCACCCACAAGGCGGGTGGGAGGATGCTCACCGTACCCCCTTTCCCTGCAGGACCTGCAGGTTTTTGAGGACCTGCAGTGATGTCACGATCACGTGACCAGACCATGTGATGATATACCTAGACCTGTGGTTCAGTTTGTGTGTGGTGCTGTGGGGAGAAGCTGTACTTCCCACATAAGTGAGGATTGAGAGTGCTTTTCCCTAACAGTGTGTGGAAGAACTCCACACCAAGGAGGACTGAACTGTACGCTATCTCTTTTATTTTGTTTTCCTGACGTTCCTGGAGGGCTGTGTTTTGTTTTCAACACCTTGGTTTATGCTGCATATAATAAACCCACTGGTGTTTTACATGCAAGTGTTCCTGAGTCTACCTGAAGGCTTCTACCGAGCGTGACAACCCCTCACAAGGGATATATAATAAACAATTTACTTTATCTGGAAAATTATGCTAAATCAATCAACAGCATTGCATTACATCTATACGTTGATAACAAAAACTCTCCAAGAAAAATGAGTACAAACAAGACATAAGGGATTACACTTAGACACTTATACAATGCAATGAAGCAATCAGGCCATCAGGTCTCCACCTAAGGGCTCGATACACAAGTTACTAGTAGGAATGCCCTTCAAAATTACACTTGTATTAGGCCGGTTTCACATTAGCGCTTTTTAAGTGCACGCACGGCCGGGGGTAGCTCCGCCCCCGAGCCGGCTCTCTGCCCGGCGTGCCCGCCCCTTGCTTGTAGCGCCGCCTCCTAGCGGACAGCGGCGCCTGCGATCGGCGCACCCTATCTTTAGCATAGGGTGCGCAGATCGTGCGCAGGCCGTGCGCTAGTTGCGCTTTGACCTGCGCTGCGCACTTTTGACGGTGCGCCATGCGCGCCAAAATCCGAAAAGTTCGCAAAAGTTCGTCAAAAGTGCGCAGCGCAGGTCAAAGCGCAACTAGCGCACGGCCTGCGCACGATCTGCGCACCCTATGCTAAAGATAGGGTGCGCCGATCGCAGGCGCCGCTGTCCGCTAGTAGGCGGCGCTACAAGCAAGGGGCGGGCACGCCGGGCAGAGAGCCGGCTCGGGGGCGGAGCTACCCCCGGCCGTGCGTGCGCTTAAAAAGCGCTAATGTGAAACCGGCCTTACCATAAAGTCAGTAAAACATAGGTGTCAGCATAACTAAAGTCATATATCTGAGTCATTCTTTTGTTAAGTAAATGTTTTAAATATTCATACAGGAAATTAAGTTGCATTTGTGGCGCCCCTGAGGGTTCATTCGCCACAGAGGTACTGCACTTCCTCCTGAGGTGTGGTTCCCCCTTATCCAGGTAAGGTGGAGACACCTGACCACACTCCAACACCTGCATCCCACACAACATAGTAGTGTAGCAAAGTACCCTTTGGTGGCTCCCTGCTTGGAAAACGAAGAGTGCTGGGAGGCGGGTGGAGTTTAGTTTGCACTAAAAGAGCAGGAAGAGGATAGGATTCAGTCAGTTAGTCACAGGAGTCTGACGAGGTCAGTCCGTGAAAGGAGATCCCCTGAGTGGGATGGATGAAGGAAGTGCTGCAGCCGACCTCAGTGATCTGGGTCCGCTGGCACAAGAAAGGAACAATGATAGAAAGCCTGACTCTCCATAAGAAAGAAAGGATTGATACGGAATGTGAGAAGAATAAGAGAACAAGGACAAGGGTTAGCGGAGAACCCTTCCTAAGTTCTAAGCGAAAGGCCGGGGTTTGGTCCCCGAGGTTGTATGGATACTAATGGTCCTGCAGCAGACACCGGAGGAATAGAAGTAGTGACCACTTTATTCCCACACCAGACTTGGGGGCACAACAGCAACGTGTGTGAGCCGGGACTAGGTAGAAGGAGTCCCAGAAGCAGGCTACAGCTGTCTGCCGTACAAGTAGAATTCTTAGGAACATCTGACAGGAGGAGCTCCAGTGTAACTCAGTACTGTGAGTACTTCACTAAAAGGCGCTAAGAGGGAGACGTTCAGAAAAGGCACATATGTTGGCGGAGTGTTGGAAAGGAGTACTTCATCTTGCCTGGAAGTTGGCTGAGCTCCTGACCCGGAGGACATGGCACGGATGGGGGCACCTGTACCACAACAGACTGTGAGTAAAGCTTTGGAACTACATGCCCTGGTGTCCTCCACTTATTCCTGCGTCAACCTGCCCGGCACTGCTGCATCTCTCCTGCGCCCGACACTACACCATCTAAGTGTCACTTCACCTACACTGCCCTGGGACTACAGCCCTGCCTGTGGAGGGCTATAACATCATTGCTGCACTGCACCATCTGTCCCAGAGGATCTGTCTGCAGCGTCGGCTTAACATTTGCCGAACACCACAGGTGGTGTCACGAATCATTTATAAACTTTCACCACCATAAGCACACTGAAACAAGCCCTTTTGCAATGGAGCCCCAAGGCCACGGACCGGGTCACTGCCGCCGTGACAACACCCGTTGAGAAGATCAACCGGCCCGGTACGAGTACCCCACGGCCCTGGCGAGTGAGGGCGCTCCAACTTGACGTTACGAACAGAATGACGAGACCCGGTGCCACCGGGTTCTGTGTGCCTACGATTTATTGGACTTAAACTTTGCTGAAAATGTGCAGAATAACCAATTTGATAGACTGTAATATGAAAGCTAAAAATGGCCGCCAGCACGGAGAAGAAGGTGTGACAACATGGGTGGTCCTAAGAAAAGACCATGAACCGTCCTGGGCCTCCCCTGTCTGAACTTCTATGCGACAGCAACATGGCCCACCCCCCGAGGGGTTCGTATACTGGCATGGTATGGAGGAGTAGGAAGAAGACGCCGCCCCCAGAAGGAGGAGCGAGAGCCGGTGGCGGGAAAAGAGTCCAGACCGGAAGAGAAAGAGGAGAACGCCATAATGGAAGGAGAGAGGAGGCCTGAAGAGCTAAGGGAGGTTGAGCTGAACCTCCCCGGTTCAGCAATGGCTGAAGGCTCCGATCTGGCTTCCCATCTGGACCGCCAACAGCTGGAAGATGAGATTACCCGGCTGACTCACGAACTATGGCTGAAGCAGGAGGCGCTCTGGATGAAGAAATGGCAGCATGCCCGGGAGGGGCCACCATCCGCGGTACCCCAGTCACCGGTACCCGCCACTGCTGCACCAGATCTCCTCCAGGCAAACCCTGTGGAGCTTGCGGCCGCTGCCATACCACAGGTAGCATCTATCACCGCGGCTCCACTGTCACCATCGCTGGGAGAGGACTGCCAGGAGGAGTTGTCCGAAGGCCTGGGAGCCGAAGTGGAAGAAGAAGTAGAGCTCCCGCCTGGACCTGACGTGGCCGCGCAGGTCCCACCGGAGACCCCCGCCGACCCAGAGCCGCCATCTGCTCCACCACCGCCGACATCCGGACAGATTACCCCTGTGGATATCCCTGCAGCTGCCCACCGTCTCAAGCCTGCACAGGAGCCGGAGCACCACCAGGAGACCCCAGGTACTTCTGCTGTCTCTGCACCTGGGAGGGCCCTGGGGTGTATGACCGTGGCAGCATCAGGACAGGTTGTGCTGGACCTTGTCTGGGACCGGGACTCTGATCCCTGGGAGGGAACGCCTGAACCCCTAGCGGTAGTGCCCCTGTCCACCGTGGGTAGTGGCAGGCCCCGGGAAGAGGAAGATGAGACATGGGCTCATTGCCAGGAGACCATCCGCCAGCTGGCAGTGGAGCAGAGAGGGAAAGAACAGAGGAGACTAGCTGTGCTAGGCCCAGATCTGGAAAGGAAAGAAAGGTCCGTACCAGTCACTTTGGTCCCCGGGACTCAGCAGGATTGGGACAGGTACTGAATGTAAACCTAGAACGGGGGTTCGGTTTCATCGCCGACCCCAAACGGATCTCTGACCTTTTCTTTAACCGGCGGGATGTGGAGTCACACCTGAGGAAGGGACATCCTGCTAGAGATCTGCAACCGGGGGAATATGTAACCTTCACCTGGCAAGAGGGGTTAAGAGATTGGTACGCCATGAATATCCGACGAATCCCTGAGGATTTTATTGCAGCCTATAAGTAGGAGAAGGCGTTTTCTTTACTGAACTGTGGAGATCATGGACACTGAATGATCCAGAACTTTAATGTATATAGTTGCACCTCTTTAGGTGCCCTCTCTTAGTTTTACATAGCCCTTTTTTTTTGGATAAGGACTACCTCACTTGGAGCATGGCTCCTACCAAAAGGACACTGCAAGAGATCCCGGCTAGGAGCGGTGTCCAGCACTTACAAGAATAATGTGCCTTATAAAAGTATTAATGTCATGATCCAGGCTGGATCTGACAGTTTAAATGGACAAAGTTGAACATTTTTTCCTTTGGCTAGGTGCCAAAGTGATGTGATTACCCCCGGTGGCCATTAGAATTATTACACGTGGTGTTTCATTCTAAGTTGCCCGGTGGTGGTGAGTGGTATCGCACCTTAGTTTTAGGGTTAATGTGCGCGCAATTACAAATCAGGTGTTAGGCTCTATAAAAGGGAGCCAGGTGGGTTCAATCACTGTGGGTGATATTGATTGTGTGTTAATCATTCACAAGGAAGCCTGGGTGAAAGAAGGAGCTGAACATGAGTCCTGCGCAGCCCAGCCAGAGGGGACGAGTGGCAGCTAGATGGTCTGCAAGAAGGGCTGGCATGGCGTGGTGGAGTCACAGTTTATGGTGTTGGCAGGAGGTGCTTGCATGGCTTGGTGGAGTGGCGACGATGGTGAGAGTTGCACTCACCATGCTGGACCTGGTTGCTGAGAGCTGGACTCAAGCATGCTTGACTTTTTGGGCAGAAGCTGAACTCATCATTGGGACTCTGTTACTGGACTGCTGCAATTGGTGGTGGACTCTGCTCCAAGGCTGCACTATGGTGATGGATCCAATTATGGTGATGGATCCGGGTGGAGGAGAAGATGCACACAGGTGGTGGGCTCTGTTGCTAGGAGCGTACGCAACAGAGCAAAGCTAAGTGGTGTTTCCCCTTTTTTGTCATCTTTCCTCATGTGTGTTTTAGTGCAGTGGTGGGATTAGTTTCCGCACCGACCAATTCCCTAGTAAGGGTTTAGGTCAGGGCGAGCTAGGGTTTTTAGGTTCCTGTTGCGTGCCCGGTGCGGAACCGGCATAGGGAACATTAGGAGTCCAGGGACACTGGCTCAGGGGAGCTCAGGAGGTCTCCACTTCCCTATTCCCTATCGCAGGTCCCACCATTGTTAATATTTCCCAGGTTTCCCTTATTGTTTAAATTCGCCTTACTGGAGGTGAGGTTTCCAGACTTGTATATTCGTGTAATGTCTAAATTCACCAGTTGGAGGCGGTGTATCCAGCTGCACGTGTTTATTGTGTAAATTCGCCCCACTGGAGGCGGCGTATCCAGGGTCACGTGCGTCACATGGGTTCGCCTTGCGGTACTCGCTGCATCCAGACACACGTGACCGTGACAATTAATGGTTAGAGAACAGCTTTTATATAGAATCTAGTTAATAGCAATGACTGATAGGAATGTTTTAATAAAGAGTATATATTGAAGTATTGAAAATTTTTAGGTGACGAACCAGGTAGCCACGGTTGTCACTTAGGCTTTCGGATAGTAGTAAATGTGAAGAAAAAAAGAGAAATTGAAGAAGTATGATAATGATAACACTTGAAAGTGGTAGTGTGTTTACTGCTAATAGCACTTTGAATTAGTAATTGTAGTAAGATATAGATAGGTAGTTAAAATGTTTGTAACGTTCAAGGCTCAGTGCCTCCCACATTAGGATGTTTAGATAAGAAATGTCTATTAGCATTATAAAATTTTTTGTATGTTCCTGTATTTGTCCACCTTTGTTTTTTCTTGCAGCTTGCGGACGTGCTGTGTTTAACAGGTGGGGATGTGGCGCCCCTGAGGGTTCAGTTGCCACAGAGGTACTGCACCTCCTTCTGAGGTGTGGTACCCCACTATCCAGGTAAGGTGGAGACACCTGACCACACTCCAACACCTGCATCCCACACAACATAGTAGTGTAGCAAGGTACCCTTTGGTGGCTCCCTGCTTGGATCATGAAGTGTGCTGGGAGGCGGGTGGAGTTTAGTTTGCACTAAAAGAGCGGGAAGAGGATAGGATTCAGTCAGTTACTCACAGGAGTCTGACGAGGTCAGTCCATGAAAGGAGATCCCCTGAGTGGGATGGATGAAGGAAGTGCTGCAGCCGACCTCAGTGATCTGGATCCGCTGGCACAATAAAGGAACAATGATAGAAAGCCTGACTCTCCATAAGAAAGAAAGGATTGATACGGAACGTGAGCAGAATAAGAGAACAAGGACCAGGGTTAGTGGAGAACCCTTCCTAAGTTCTAAGTGCAAGGCCGGGGTCCGTTCCCCGAGGTTGTATGGATATTAATGGTCCTGCAGCAGACACAGGAGAAATAGAAGTAGTGACCACTTTATTCCCACACCAGACTTGGGGGCACAACAGCAATGTGTGTGAGCCGGGACTAGGTAGAAGGAGTCCCCGAAGCAGGCTACAGCTGTCTGCCGTACAAGTAGAATTCTTAGGAACATTTGACAGGAGGAACTCCAGTGTAACTCAGTACTGTGAGTGCTTCACTAAAAGGGGCTACGAGGGAGACGTTCAGAAAAGGCACATATGTTGGCGGAGTGTTGGAAAGGAGTACTTCATCTTGCCTGGAAGTTGGCTGAGCTCCTGACCCGGAGGACACGGCACGGATGTGGGCACCTGTACCACAACAGACTGTGAGTAAAGCTTTGGAACTACATGCCCTGGTGTCCTCCACTTATTCCTGCGTCAACCTGCCCGGCACTGCTGCATCTCTCCTGTGCCCGACACTACACCATCTAAGTGTCACTTCACCTACACTGCCCTGGGACTACAGGCCTGCCTGTGGAGGGCTATAACATCATTGCTGCACTGCACCATCTGTCCCAGAGGATCTGTCTGCAGCGTCGGCTTAACATTTGCCGAACACCACAGGTGGCGTCACAAATCATTTATAAACTTTCACCACCATAAGCACACTGAAACAACCCCTTTTGCAATGGAGCCCCAGGGCCACGGACCGGGTCACTGCTGCCGTGACAACTCCCGTTGAGAAGATCAACCGGCCCGGTACCGAGTACCCCACGGCCCTGGTGAGTGAGGGCGCTCCACATTTACAGACATTTGTTTAAGTATTTCATTTGACTTTGGAAATTAACACAATTTTAATAGACTGTTTTTTGCACCATATTTAAATCAAGCCTGACTCTGGCATTTGAAATTCATCGGTATTTTACTCTGTTTTTGAAATATAAATAAGTATTGAGCCTTCTTGTGATTGTGGCTAACAGTAGACAAGTAGTCAGTTGTTATAGATATAGGGAGTTAAAATCTAGTTGCGTAATACTCACTTCTCTTGACATCAGCAGTTCAGAAGACTTGGACAGACATTAGGTTTGGTTACACCTTTGAGGACAGGTTTTTTTAACTTTCATACATGCAATCGGGGCTAAAACTCATTTTTGCAGTTTGGTTTCATTAAAATGTTTGCAATTTTTGTCTTTTACAGTTTCTTTTTTTCTCTGCACATTCTATTATGATATGGTCTGTAGCCATAAATCAGCCAAGAGTAGCTTAAAGGGAATCTATCAGCAGGTTTTTGCTATGTAATCTGAAGACAGTGGGATACAGGTGCTTCTCAGAAAATTAGAATATCATCAAAAAGTTAATTAATTTCAGTTCTTCAAAACAAAAAGTGAAACTCATATATTATATAGAGTCATTACAAATAGAGTGATTTGTTTCAAGTGTTTATTTCTGTTAATGTTAATGATTATGGCTTACAGCCAATTAAACTCCAAAGTCATTATCTCAGTAAATTTAGAATAATTTATACCACCAGCTTGAAAAATGATTTTAAAATCCGAAATGTTGGCCTACTGAAATGTATGTTCAGTAAATGCACACAATGCTTAATTGGGGGACCTTTGGAATCAATTACTGCAACAATGCGGCGTGACATGAAGGCGATCAGCCTGTGGCACTGCTGATGTGTTTTGGAAGCCCAGGTTGCTTTGATAGCAACCTTCAGCTTGTCTGCATTGTTTGGGTCTGGTGGCTTTCATCTTCCTCTTGACAATACCCCATAGATTCTCTATAGAGTTAAGGTCAGGAGAGTTTACTTGCCAATCAAGCACAGTAATGCTGTTGTTTTTAAACCAGGTATTGGTACTCTTGGCAATGTGGACAGGTGCCAAGTCTCGCTGGAGGATGAAATTTCTATCTCCAAAAAGCTTGTTGGCAGACAGAAGCATGAAGCGCTCTAAAATTTCCCGGTAGATGGCTCTGCTGACTTTAGTCTTGATAAAACACAGTGGACTTACACCAGCAGATGTAAACCTTCATTGATTGTGGAAATGTAATAACCTGCAGGAACGCGGGATGCAGTCACGCACGGGGAGGCAGAGCAATTGTTAAACAGGTTTATTTACAGGGGGATGTACTCCACGCAGGGAGTGAGGGATTGTAGGGTGATGGTAAGGAATGGGGCAGAACTGGAAGGATGGCGGGGTAGGTGAGGGACGAATGAGAGTTCAGTAATAAAGAGGTTAAACTTAACGGACTGTAGTCTTCTGGTGCGACAAAGTTCAGGGTTCCAATGGTGGCACCGGCAACAGCGGTGCGGGTCGTCTCGATGCAGTCTCTGACAGGTGGGGATCCAATGGTGGCACCGACAACAGCAGCACATGCAGTCTCTCAAGTCTCTGTCCACAATGAAGAAATTGCCTCTGGGGGAAAACAACATTTTTCTGGGCAGTGAGAGGGGGTCCTGCTCTCAGCACTCTTAGTCACAAGTCCACACTCAGAACGTGTCACCGCAGGAACGATGCCACGCTCCTCGGTCAGTCCAGCTACTACTCTCAGGGGCTCAGGTCTGTCACTGCACACGCCGGGCCTGCAGGCACTAGCGTTTGTCTTAGACTTGTCAGAGGAGTCTGCTCCGGTCACGGAGGCTGGTTGGTCCACGTTCACACAAAGGGCACTCACCGCGTACTGTCTGTCTGTCTCAGTCATCAGCCAGAGGGCTCTATTGAGTATGCGGTCACTCTTGAGCAGAACGGGTGCAGAACTCACTGTCTCATAGTGTACAGCACCTGGCTTAACTTCGCTCACTCCGCTCTGCTGACACGGCTCCGCATGCTCCGCTCTGCTGAGATGGCTCCGCATGCTCTGCTGAGATGGCTCCACACACTCCGCTCTCCACTACTGGTATGGCTAATCCCCCCAGCACCACAGCTTCTATCCTGGACAGCAGCAGCATGACCTGTCACAGGACCAGCACACTCGGGTCGGGGAAGAAGAATGCCCTCTTCTCTGCACGCTGCACTCACTTGGCACCAAACTCTCCTGCAGCGCGCGCATTTCCTTCCTCTCCCCCTGTGTCAGCGTGCTTTCCTCAGGCTCTTCCTGCCCCCTCCTGTAAGCAGGAAACTCTCTCTTCTTCCCTCCTGAAGCAGGGGAAGGTCCGCCTCCCTCAGGCTTCCCCCCAGAAACAGAGGATGCAGCCCTTTCAGTTCTGGACCAGGCAAACAGGTACCCACAGTCAGGTGCACCTCCTTACAGAAACTTCACACTAGACCTCAAACAGCTTGGATTGTGTGCCTTTCCACTCTTCCTCCAGACTCTGGGACCTTGATTTTCAAATGAAATGCAAAATTTACTTTCATCTGAAAACAACATCTTGGACCACTGAGCAACAGTCCAGTTCTTTTTCTCCTTGGCCCAGGTGTCTGTGTGTGGTGACTCTTGAAGCAATGACTCCAAGAGCAGTCCACTCCTTGTGAATCTCCCCCAAATTTTTGAATGGCCTTGTCTTAACAATCCTTTCAAGGCTGTGGTTATGCATCTTTTTCTACCACACTTTTTCTTTCCACCCAACTTTCCATTAATATGCTTGGAACAGCACTCTGTGAACAGCCAGCTTCTTTAGCAATGACCTTTTGTGGCTTACCTTCCTTGTGCAGTGTGTCAATGACTGCCTTCTGGACATCTGTCAAGTCAGCAGTCTTTCCCATGATTGTGGAGCCTACTGAAACAGACTAAGGGACCTTTCTAAACGCTTAGGAAGCCTTTGCAGGTTTACTTAGATAATGACTTTTGGGCATTCATTGGCTGTAAGCCATAATCATCAACATTAACAAGAAATAAACACTTGAAATAGATCACTCTGTTTGTATTGATTCTATGTAATATATGAGTTTCATTTTTTGTATTGAAGAACTAAAATAAATTAACTTTTTGACAATATTCTAATTTCGTGAGAAGCAATTATAGAGGTTGAAAATGGTATCTCATCTGTAGGCAGGATGTTAGAAAGCAGGAGGAGCTGATCAAAATAATGTTCATTTTTGAGGGAATGTTTTAATAAAACTTGTATTTTATTCATTTAAATTCCTGGTGTTTGTATGCACGTATGCAGTGGGAGGTTCTATTCAGTGATTGACAGTTTTCACTATGAATGTACATGCAGAGATAACTGTAAATCACTGGACTCCTATACTGTACAAACACCATGGATTTCAATTTATAAAATACAAGTGATGCTAAATCTGTTCTAACAAACCTACCGTATACATAATTCTTCTCAGCTTCTTCTTCTCTATACCATGCGGTCCATAGATCTGACTGCATGTACAACATGGCAAGTTTTTTTTTTAAGAGTGGTACAACTCAGGTTTACAAAAGTGAAGGAGAATTGTCCCATCCTGAGTTGGAGCACACCATCACTTCATGAGTAAATGTTATATAAAGCACTTTTAAAGGGGAATTTTCATGTCCTCAATCACTTGTAGCCTGCATATAAGGGATGATCTGCAGGGCAATAGTGATCACAAGTGTGGCTGCCACAGTGAAAACCTGGCTCCAGGGAGAAAAATAACTTTATTTTTCGCGGAAGCCTCTGGCTTTCAGTCACAAGCGGTAGTGGCTGGTATGGATTCAGTCTCCGTTCAGTACATAGTGAGCAGTGACTGTAATCACATTCTGTCACTGCCTGACAACCGGCTGGCAGTGCATCAGGACAAAGCTGGCAGTCAGTGTACGTGGCAATAACTATGTTCTAGCACTATGTACTGAGTAGTGACTAAAACCGCGCCTGCTGAGCCTGGATGACTTAAGGGCCCGTCACACTAAGCGATATCGCTAGCAATATTGCTATAACATCACTGGTTTTGTGACGTAGCAGCGATATTGCTAGCGATATCGCTATGTGTGATACTTACCTCCGACCGGCTCCCCCGCTGGTTATCGCTGATCGCGCGAGAATGGCCTGGGCCGTTTCTCGTCGTCAGCATCCTGCTGTGGCGACGAGCGATGCGTGGACGTGGGAGGGAGGACGTTTTCATCGCCTCGTCTGACAGGTAAGTAGCGACCGCCGACTGCTGCTATGTCGCTGGTGAGATCTGCCTGTTTGGCAGCTCACTAGTGACCACTTAGCGATGCACCAGTGATCCAGACCAGGTCATATCACTGTTGGGATCGCTGGTGCATTGCTAAGTGTGACAGTACCTTAATAGTCGAATGCTGTCAGCAGGAATAAAGTTAATTTCCTCCTGGTAACCAGGTTTCCAGTACAGCGGATTTAGAACACTATTAACTTGCAGATTAATCCCATTATCTGAAGGTTCATAGTGTTTGGGGACATGACAGGTTCCCTTTAATTGATTTTATATTCTGTTAAACAATGGAAAGTTATATAACATGTAGAGCAGAAACAGCACCCATAGTGGTCACATGAAAAGAAAATATCAAGATTAAAATTAAACGCAATGGAAATAACCCTTTGACATAAAACTGGAAAATCACTTTCATTATTTAAATTCATTAATACTGCATTTCTCTACAAGAAGCTTACCAGATCTTTAAAGGGTTAATAAAGAGTAAAGAAAATGCTACCGAAGGCTAAAATATGATACCAGTTGCTGTTATCCCAAGGTGTGGCCTGTCAAAAGTCATGCAAAATAAAGATAAGACTAGCTAATGTTTGGTCTGCGTGATCTGTCTGCAGCGTGTACTGTATAGGCGGCTCAAGGTTCATGCACTGAAGGTACACATGCTGTATAACAGCATCAGGGACTGGAACTTTGACTTGTATAATCTTCAAGCATGATCTGTGTTCTGTTCACTAGTGTTGAGCGATACCTTCTGATATTGAGAAATATCAGATCGGATTGGATTGGACCGATACTACAAAAATATCGGATATCGCCGATTCCGATACCGGAAACCAATGCAAGTCAATGGGACACAAATATAGGAATGAAAATAAACCCTTACTTTCCTTGTAGGTTAATTCTACATGAAGGAAAACAACTAAGAATAATGTAGAATGTATTGGGGGAGGTGGAGGAGACATTAAAGTCATAGAGGTTTAGCCCAATCAAATGGAATAGCAGGAATTAATTTTTTTTTAAGACGTTTGGAGTTACAAAGATATTGACTATGTTAAGCTTTTTTATATTTTGTCAGATATTTATGTTTCACTACTTCCATGCTCTTCACCTTCTTTTTCACTTCTTCCACACTTTCTCCTTCATCATCCTCTTCAGGGTCATCTTCTTGGTCTTCTTCGGGGAGGTCTTCGGGGTCATTGTCTCCAGGGTCGTCGTTTTCAGGGTCGTCGTTTTCTTCGGGGTGGTCTTGAGGGTCGTCGTCTTTAGGGTCATCGTCAGGGAGATCCAGAGTGATTACCAAAAACCATTTCAAAAAGCTTGAACTTGGAAATGTAGCAGAAGGTACAAGAAGGCTGAGGAACTGCTGAGAACCAGCTGACGGTACTGGAACCTGGATGGGTTGCCGAAGGTACAAGAGCCAATGGAACTACCGAGGACCAGCTGATGGTACTGGAACCCGGTTACTAAGCAGGAGGTACCTGTGCCAGAAAGCACTACCAAGGACCAGCAGACGTTAGTGGAACTCGGATACCGAGAAGGAGGCACCTAAGCCAAAGGCTCTGCCTGGAACCAGCTGACGTTACTGGAACCCAGGGGGACATATTCAAGATTAACTTCCAAAGAACCAGCTAATGGTACTGGAACTCAGATAGGCAGCAGAAGGTACACATGAAAAAAAAAGTTGCAAGGCCGCGAGCCGGCCAGAGTTACCGAAACCCACAGTCCTACCCACATAGGAAGCACCTAAACTGCAGGCACCATAGAGTCGGCTAACCCGACCGCAACACGACAGTACAACATATTGGAGGCAAAGTGACGTTGACACTACCCGGAAACAGCTGGCGTACTGGAGCCAGGCTGGGCAGGAGGGAGTACCCGTGCCAAAGACACTTCTGAGCAGCAACTGGCGGTGTTGGAGCCCAGGGATTACAGTAGAAACAAAGTGTAGCCAGAGGCCTAATTGGAGCAAGTTTAATATCTGTAGTAGTGTGAATGTGGACAGAGCAGGAGAAATTGCCGGACACACAGCAGGGGATCAGCTGACGTTACTGAACCCCAATAACACTGAAGCATGTGTTGACTGTGCAGACGGCACTTATGAGCAGCAACTGGCGATGTTGGAGCCCAGGGATTACAGTTCAGGTGGTAGAAACATGAACACAACAGGAGACCTGTATACTGTTGCCAACCAATTATTTAATGTGGATGAGGACTGGCAAATTCCTGCGAGATCCAGGCCTTGTTCATTTTCAGAAAAGTAAGCCGGTCGACGTTATCAGAGGATAGTCGCATGCGACGGTCTGTTAGTACACCACCTGCGGCACTAAAGACGCGTTCCAATAATACACTAGCAGCAGGGCAAGCCAGCACCTCTAATGCATACTGGCTAAGCTCTGGCCATGTATCCAGCTTAGAGACCCAAAACTTGAAGGGGGAAGAGCCGTGTGGGAGAACACTGAGAGGGCAAGACATGTAGTCTGTCACCATCTGACGGAAACGTTGCCTCCTGCTGACTGGAGCTGCCTGTGATGGTGTAGACATTTGTGGCGGGGACACAAAACTTTGCCACATTTGGGCCATACTGGTCCTGCCTTGTGCTGAGGTGCTGCTTCTGCTCGCTCTTTGTGCAGAGCTTCCTCCACTGCCTCGATGCACTGAGCTGCTTTGTAAAGCACTAGCAGAACTGCTCTCGGGTGGAATAGAGAACATGATGGAATGCACCAGTGTGTCTTGGTACTCCCGCATTTTACGCTCCCGGTTCAACGGTGTTATGAGGCTTTGTAAGTTGTCCCGGTAGCGAGGATCTAGGAGGGTGCACACCCAATAATCAGCCATGTTGAGAATGTGGGCGATGCGGCGGTCGTTTCTCAGGCACTGCAGCATGAAATCAACCATATGCTGCAGACTGCCAACTGGCCAAGAAACGCTGTCCCCTGCTTGAGGCGTCATCTCTGCCTGCTCTGCATCACCCCACCCTCGCTCTACATACTGCCTACTAGAGCATTGTGTACCTCCCTCCTATGGACAGATGTCTTCCTCCTCCATTAACTCCTCCTCATCCTCCTCACAAAGTGTCTCCTGCCTAGGCCTTTGTGAGGAACCACGTTGCGCAGACTGAAAAGAAGCAGATGGCATTTGTGACTCCTCATCCTCCACCTCTTCCACAACCTCCTCCCTTAGTTCTTGCAGTGTTTTTTCAAGCAGGCAGATAAGGGGGATAGTCATGCTGACTAGTGCATCATCTGCACTCGCCATCTGCGTGGAATCATCGAAGGCACGTAAAACGTGGCAGATGTCCTTCATAGAGGCCCACTCAGTGGTGGTGAAGTGCGAACGGCGCGCATTGCGACTTGTTTGCGCCTGATGCAGCTGGTACTCCATTACTGCTGCCTCTGCTCACACAACCTCTCCAACATATGTAACGTTGAATTCCACCTGGTGGGTAGGTCACATATGATGCGATGTTTCGGAAGGCAGAATCGGCGCTGCAGAGCTGCAATGCGCGATCTTGCCATGCTGGAACGCCGCAAGTGAGCGTACTCTATGCGGACCTTGTGCAGCAGTGCATCAAGATCCGGATAGTCCCTCAAAATACTCTGCACGACCAAGTTGAGCACATGTGCCAGACATGGGATGTGAGTGAGGTTGCCTAGGCCCAGAGCTGCCACCAGATTTTGGCCATTGTCACACACTACCATGCCTGGCTGGAGATTCGCTGGCACAAACCACACGTCGCTCTCCTGCTTGATGGCATTCCAGAGCTCCTGCGCTGTGTGGCTTCAATTCCCCAAAGAAATTAATTTCAATACGGCCTGTTGATGTTTGGCCATGGCTGTGCTCATATCGGTCGTAACAGGTAAGCATTCACGGGTCCATGTGGAGGTAGACTGTGACGGCTCCTGCAGCGCTGATTCAGAGGAATTGGAGTATGAGGAGGAGTCAGTGTGTACAGACTGGATTCTTGCAATCCTTGGAGTTGGCAGAACACGTACAGCGCCACTCTCAAGATCTGTACCCGACTCCACAACATTTACCCAATGGGCAGTGAGGGAAAGATATCGTCCCTGTCCATGGTTAATTGTCCACGCATCGGTGGTCAGGTGGACCTTGCTACTGACGGCGTTTAGTAGCGCATGTTTAATTTTTCCTTCCACATGCTTTTGCAGGGCAGGGACGGCTTGCCTGCTGAAATAAAAGCGGCTGAGCATGTTGTATTGTGGGACTGCCAATGCCATGAAATTACGGAAGGTGTCAGTCTCCACCAGCCTGAATGAGAGCATTTCAAGGGACAGTAGTTTTGCAATGCCAGCATTCAAAGCCTTTGCTCAGGGGTGGTTTGCCGAGTATGGGCGCCTTTTCTCCCATGCCTGTGCTACCGATGGCTGTAGACTGGCCTGGGAGTGTGAGGATGACAGGGAACGTGGTAATGTGGGTGGAATGACACTGTGTCTCTGTACAACAGTGCCAGAGGTTCTTCCATGGTGATCCTGTGAGGAAGCCGAACCAGCTGTGTGTGAGCTGGAGGAAGAGGCTTCAACACGAGCTGAAGAGGTGGTAGGTGGCGCTGTAGGTTGGCCTAGGTCTTCAGTGTGTCTTTGTAACTCCACCACATGCTTGGTCCGCACATGTTTCCACATATTTGTGGTATTGAGGTTGCTGACACTTTTCCCTCTTTTCACTTTCTGATTACACAGCTTGCATTTGGCAAAGCAAATATCATCTGCAACTGTGTCAAAAAAGGACAAGGCACTGCAAGTCTTGGGAGCGCCCGTTTTGGGTTTTGGAAGAGGCATGCTCCTAATGGGTGCCGAAGTGGAAGCTACAGGCAACCAAGTCTGCCCCCTCCCTCTCCCTCCTTTTTAGGCTGTTCGGGGAATCTCTTCCTCAGAGCTGCTCCCACCACCTTCCTGTACCTCACATCATGATGGGTCAAGGACCTCATCATCTACACTACCCTCTTCAAACGACTGCTCCTGGGTAGTCTCGACAGCACAATACGCATCAGAAAGTGGCACCCGAGTCGAGTCTCATCATCAGATGCGTACTGAGGTGTGCTGACGATAAGCACTGGCCAACCCGCCTCTTCAGATTCAGAGAGACAAAGCTGTTGCACATCACTGCATACTACCTCTTCTTCAAATTCTCGAATGCTGCTTGGCTGGCCCCCTCTTTCCAAGCCAACAGATTCAGAGAACAGAAGTAGAGATGGCTCCTGTCCAGGGCTCTCTGACTGCCTGGGCAATTTGGCAGGTGGTGAAGAGACACATGGGTGCTCATCACTGCTCTGGACCTGAGAGGAGCTGGAACTAATTGAAGTTGATGCGTTAGCAGCCATCCATCCGACAACAGCTTCAATTTGTTCGTCCCGCAGCAGTGAGGTATGGAGAGCTCCTACAAAGCTGCGCATAAAGGACTGTTCCCTGGGAAAACTGGGGGATGCTGAGTCACTGGTGCCCGCAGCAGACATAGAATCTCCATATCCTCTCCCTGCAGAAACTCCACGCCCACGACCACGTGCCTTACTCCCTGCCTTCTTCATCTTGGTAGACTGATAAAGATAGGCAGAAAAATACTAAGTTCTTAGTGTGCTTATTCCTGAACAGCTGCTAACAGGTATAAGAAACACAAATTTTACAAAGTGTGGACTAGACTTTAATATGAACTAATGTGGCCTCCACAACTGTAAAGTGGAGTGTTTGGTGAACTTTATTAACTTTTTTTTTTCACAAAAAGACACTGGATGTGCCCAAAGATGTAAAACCGATAGTATCACAAACTTTTTGTAGCTATTACAATGCAGGAAGGTAACCTGCAATGCAATAGATGAGGCTCCAAAAAATAGGCTAATACTAATCTGGCTGGGGCTGCAGGGCACAAGCCAGCAGAAAGGCTCCTCTATCTACTCCTGTACAGTGTTTGCAAATATTCTAGCTGGATACGGATGGAACCACACTAATAGGAGAAATCTGGAAAAATGAGCAGCACTAATGCAAAAAACGACAATATATGAGACAGTGATGCACGCTGAGTGGACTACAACCAGAGGTGGCTGGCTGCAGAACACACTACAGCGTGAGCTGCACTCACACACAGAGACCTCGCAGACAGCCGTGAACAGCGCTGCAAGGCAAAAGAAAGCTACAGCGGTTGATAAAGTAGCCTGGGTAAAGCACAATATAGCAAATCGCTAGGTCACCCTGTCCCTCAGAACAGCAGCGTCCTATCCTTAACTGAATTCACAGCAGAGTGAACCCAAAATGGCAGCGGCCGCTTTTATAGTGCATCATGACATCATTTCAGCAGCCAATCACAGCCATGCCAGTAGTTATATGCCTAACATGCTCTAACAGGATGTGCACACACTTCTTAGGATCCTCATTGGCTGAATAAAATCAAACTGGCTCATTGCATTATGGGAACTTCCGACTCCGGTATTCTATATACTAAAAGTATCGGAACTCAGTATCGGAATTCCGATACCGCGAATATCGGCCGATACCCGATATTGCAGTATCTAGCTCAACACTAGTGTTCACTCAAGAAAGAGTCCACATTTGAAGGATTGTAGATAAGCTAGGTGGAGACCAAAATGGAGGACTGCTTAAAGTACATTACATCCTGCAGATCACAATATCTTTGCAAATGTCACTGTCTTTTCTCTAAACTAAACAGTTGTAACAATGAAAAGTGACATAAAAATGTAGGCTAGTCTACATCTGCACATATTTAACAATAGTATCCAACTCTGGTGTAACTAGAGTTCAATAGGCCCAGATACAAATTTTGGATCTGGGCCCTCACTTGAATGTTGGACAGATGTTTGACCCCGGTTATGTTCTTGATACTATAAAGACATGTGCTCCTCATGTAATAATGTCTCCCATCCTGGCTCCTTCCTGTAATATTCTCCCCCATCTTCCTTAATAATGTCCTCCATCATCGACTAATAATATTCCTCATCCTGGGCCCCATGCTATAACAATGTTCCCCATCCTGGGCCCCTTCCTGGTATAATTTCACCCATCCTGGGCCCCTTCCCGGTATACTGTTCACCATCATGTAATAATGTCACCTGTCCTGGGCCCTTTATTTAATAATGTTCCCCATCCTGGGCCCTATTGTATAATAATGTCCTCCATCCTGGGCAAAGTCCATCCTGGTGCCTTCCAGTAATAATAATACTGTTCGCCATTATGTTATTATGCCACATGTGCTGGGTCCATTATTTAATAATGTCCCCTATACTGGACCTCATTGTATAATAATACCCTCCATCCTTGGCAAATTCCAGCAGTAATATCCCATCCCGGTGCCTTCCAGTGATAATGTCCTGTGTCCTGGGCCCTTCCAGTAATAATGCCCCTCATCCTTGGTCCTATCCTGTAACAATATCCCCGAGTTTGCGCCTCTTCTTGGTATAATATGCCCAATTCTGGTATAAAGTCCACCATCCTGTTATAATGTATCCCATCGTGGGCCCCTTCCGTTCTTCTCCAGCACATTTAAAAAAAAAACAAACATATATTCTTACCTTCCTCTGCTCCCACGATGCGTGGTGTCCTCCTCTATGATCAGCACAGCTGACTTCTGTGTGCCGACACACGCAGCGCTTGATGTTACTGCTATGCGCCACCCGTCACAGGCAAGCCAACATCTACTGCCAGCCTCTGAGTGGGCAGCACCGTGTATTGCAGTGCAAGGAGCCAGCGGTTCGCTGCACTACAATACATTTCAACTGAATGTGTGTGCAAAGACGCACATCCAGGTTAAATTGGCGCTGCTGTCAGTCGTGGTCGCACCCTCTATGACTGTGATTGGTACGCCCCTGGTATCCAATATTTTAAATATTGTTAAAGAAGTGACAGCTACTAGTAACAGGGATACACTGGTATGAGAGTCACTCTCTATAGTGGATTACTACTGCTGTACACAGTGCAAAGTAGAGACTGTCTGGGACCTGGCAGCATCAGAACAGTAGTGACTGGGGATTGGTGAGGTGACTATTGTTATTTTTATTTTATAAATCAAACTGAGCATTTTATAAAAAAAAATACTCCTGAGATTACTTTAAAGGGCATACTCGCATGTTGTGTTTTTCCTGCAAAAAACACTACATTGTAAAGTGAAAGCAAAACTGAATGGGGTTTCTGAAATCTCATGCACACGTGGCTTATTTTTCTTTGTAGATTTGAAACAGTTTTAAATCTGCAGGATGTCAATTCTTAGGCTATGTTCACATGTTGCATTTTGAGAAAGTGCAAAAACAACTTTGCGTCTTTGCAGTTTTTTTTTACAGCGTGTTTTGTGAATAAAATTAACTATTAAACATGAACTCCAGACAAATCACATAAGAAATCCTCTTCAAGAAAACTGTGGAAACTCTGAAAATGGGCATTTTGAATGTAATGTTTTTACTGAAAAAAGAGAAGGTTTTGGCTGCTGAAAAAAGCACAACATCTAAACATTTTGCTGCAAAAACATGCATGTTTCATGCAGATAAAGTAAAATAAAGCAGTTCACCTCAGGTCAGCTGGGGACTCCCGCTGACGTTACTGAGGCTGCGGGGAGTCCCCGGCTGACCTGAGGTGAACTAATAAGCGTGGGAAAAAAGTCAGAAACTTTCCCATGGTAATTAGTTGATCTCAGGGCAGCCAGGGAGGCAGCACAGAACTGAACTAATTCTTTCTGAAGTAGTTTACAGTGTGGCTGGTCGCATTAGCACCGGTCCTCATTGTAAACTATTTAACCCCTTGTGAAGGATTACAGCATGGGGCATGACTGAACGGCGGAGAGGTAAGGATATTGTTGATTTTTTATGGGGTTTTTTTTTGCAGATCATGGCTTAATTTTGGATTAGCCGAATAATAAAAATTAGTCAAAAACTTGGGGTCTTTATTTCCTTAAAAGACTTTTTAATGAATGTCTGTGTGTGTTTTTTAATCATTTCATAGTCTAGAGATAATAATGGGTAGGTGTCTGTTATGTTAGTATCTTTTTGCTTGCTGCCAGTTTATACCAGAGTGCTGATCTAGTGGGGATGAGATCGTGTGATCTCAGGTTTTCTGTATATCAGAAGTGTTGGACTTTTTTCAGGGTTTTGTGTGTGATTGCAGACAGTATCTTTTCTGTCCTGTCTAGACAGCTTGGGCCCCACCGCTTTCTCAGTCTGTTCTCTGCCTGTGTTTGTGTCTCCTCTTGTCTCACCAACAATATATGTTTGGGGGCTGTCTATTCCTTTGGGGTCTGCTCCGGGGCAGTTTAGATTTCATCTTTCTGTCTTTAGGCTTAGTTAGTCCTCCGGCTGTGACGAAGCGTCTAGGACATCATAGGAATGCTCCACGGCTACTGCTAGTTGTGCGGATAGGATCAGGGGTCTGCAGTCCGCTTAGTTACTAACCTATGACATTAAACCTTTGTTATATTAACCCATTCGCCACCGCTACAGGGCAATGGGAATAGAGAGGATAAGTGCCAGAAAAGGCGCATCTAATAGATAATAATCTGCCCTCACTCACCTGCTTTACCTCTCTGGTTGACAAATTACCGTGGAAGCCCAGGCAATTTTTTTAACAACGAATTAACCCCTTAAATTAACACCTACACTTCCCATATTTTACACACATACCCTCATCTAATTACTAGTGAAAGACATATAAAAAAAACATGAAATGGTTTACTGTATGTAAACCATGTGTCATTTCATGTCGGGTTTTGGAATGATTTTAATGAAGCCCGCAAATGTTTTAGCGGCTATTCGGCTATGAAGAACTGTATGAATTATAAATATATATATATATATATATATGTGTCTATGAGACATGTATGTGTATATATATATATCTATATATATATATTCTATGTGTCTATATCTATTATTTCGTTTCTTTATTAAACTTGTCAGTGTGATTTTACTGTATGTAAAATCAATTGCCGGCTTTTGTTAAAGGACACCGGGTGGGATTTTCTCGCAAGTCACACTTGTGGTCCGTGTGTAATCCGATTTTTTCTCGTACCCATAGACTTGCATTGATGAGTCTCAGCCGAGAATCGGTGACAATCGCAGCATGCTGTGATTTTCTCAGCCCGAGGAAAACGACCGAGAAAAAATCGGATGCTTTGAGCTGCCCCATAGAATAACATTGGGATGAGTGCAATGCGATTTTTTTATCGCATCGCACTCATCCGATTTTCTCGCTAGTGTGACTCCGGCCTATAACAGATGTCCAGGAGCACATGTTCAGCATTCTGCATACAATACCCCCCCCAGCAAGGGAGGATTAATGAGTTGCTGTAGTTCTTATCCCACTAAGTCTTAGATTCAACTTCATAAAATTCTGTTTCAGTCTATACATGGGGCAATCCCATGAGAGAGAGCATGTTGAAAAGTAAAAATGAGAAATCAGAATTAAAGCCGTAGTTTACACCATCTGTAATAGTAACAAAAGCTCCAAGATTGAGGTGCCAGACTAATCCAGGGTGTCGGCCAATAAGGCTGATCCAGGCTATCCACTAAGAAAACACTGCCCTATGCTGTAGTGATGTCACTAGCTGTGGGCTTTCCAAAAAAATAAAAAAATAAAACACTAGCTGTCTGCAATCCATTGCATTTCAAAGAATATCAGAGATGGATTATAGCATGGGATAGTATGGATTATTTTCTTGTCAGAAACATGAGGATTATGGTTGTTCATGTTTATTTTTCACTAGCTGAAGAGCCCGGCGCTGCCCGGGCATAGTAACTAACTGTGGTTAGTTATAACAAGTTATAATAATCCTCCATCCCATAGTCCCGTGCCCATATACCCATCACACATCCACAATCCCATAGGCCCATGCCCATATACCCATCATACATATCCTCCATCCCATAGTCGAGTGCCCATATACCCATCCTCCATCCAATAGTCCCATGCCCATATACCCATCATACATATTCTCCATCCCATAGTCCCATGCCCATATACCCATCATACATATCCTCCATCCCATAGTCCCGTGCCCATATACCCATCTTACATCCTCCATCCCATAGTCGAGTGCCCATATACCCATCACACATACTCCATCCCATAGTCTCGTGCCCATATACTCGTCATGCATATCCTCCATCCCATAGTCCTGTGCCCATATACTCGTCATACATATCCTCCATCCCACAGTCCTGTGCCCATATACCCATCATACATATCCTCCATCCCATAGTCCCGTGCCCATATACCCATCATACATATCCTCCATACCATAGTCCCGTGCCCATGTACCCATCATGCATATCCTCCATACCATAGTCCCGTGCCCATATACCCATCATACATATCCTCCATCCCATAGTCCCGTGCCCATATACCCGTCATACATATCCTCTATCCCATAGTCCAGTGCCCATATACCCGTCATACACATCCGCCATACCATAGTCCCGTGCCCATATACCCGTCATACATATCCTCCATCCCATAGTCCAGTGCCCATATACCCATCACACATCCTCCATCTCATAGTCAACCATTATGACATCATAATGAGCGGCGGCAGGGCTTGCAACCTATGATGACATCAGCGTCGCCATGGCAACCATTGTGACATCATAATGAGGGCGGGGCTTGATATGCACACACTGCTTCCCCAGTATGCAAATAGGGGCATTATGACATCATAATGAGGGGCGGGGCTTGACACGCACACACTTTTTCCCCAGTATGTAGATGGGGCAAAATTGTTTGGTGAATTGGAACGCGCAGGGTTAAAATTTCACCTCACAACATAGCTTAGGACGCTCTCGGGGTCCAGACGTGTGACTGTGCCAAAGTTTGTGGCTGTAGCTGCGACGGTGCGGATGCCTATCCCGGACATACACACATACACACACACATACATACATACATACATACATACACACTTTGAGCTTTATATATTAGATTTACAGGGGACATGGGCATCAATGGATTATAGGCGTAAAGGTGAGTATAACTTTGTTATTTATGTTTGAATAAATATGTTAAAGAGGGCGTTGCTGTGCGTTTATTTCAAAACTTACTATGGGATTACAAATGGGGCGTCTTGTAGTCATCTCTCCGGTACTAACCCCTGGGCTTGATGTCAGCTGACAATACAATGCTGACCTCAACCCCAACCCTATTACCCCAATTTCCACCGCCACAGGGCAAGTGGGAAGAGCGAGGCTAAGTGCCAGATCATGCGCATCTTATGGATGCGCCATTTCTGGGGAGGCTGATGACTGATGTTGGAAGCCTGGGTTGGGGGGCAATATCTGTGGCCCCTTCCCAGGCTATTAATATCAACCTACAGCTGACTGTTAAGCCTTTGCTGGTTTATAAGGGGACCCTACACCATTTTTTTCTGAGGTCTCGCATAAACTCACCAATAAAGGCTAAGCAATCAGCTGTGAGCTGTTATTAATAGTCTGGGAACCTCTTGGGATTTCGTCACTTTTTCCAGATTATTAACATCAGCTCCCAGCCGTGGGCTTTGCCTGTGCTGGTTATGAAAATTACGAGGGAACCCACGCCATTTTTTAATTTAATCCTTAATTTTACACAGGATGGACACAGCGGGTGGTGAATACAACTCCCATCATTGTCGCCTGGACGTGCTGATCACCAGGGAGACCAGGCGACAATGATGAGAGCTGCGCTCCTTCCCAGACATCAGTATGTGTCGCGCTGATGACACACAGATGTTGCTCATGTGTTAACAGTGTGTATGTGTACAGCACACATTTTGTCCATGGTGCGTGAATAAAACTGACATGTCTGCGAGTTTTTCACATGGACACAGGGTCTGTGTGAAAAACCTAACAAGTGTGGACCCCCCATTGAATACAACGGGTATGAGTTTGCCCGTTTTGGTGATCCTTAAAAAATGGACCGCATATGGACACAAAAAATGACTGTGTTAAGAGGGCCTAACAGTGAGGAAAATGCATATTTGTCGGATGTAAACACCACACGTGCTGCCGAGAACAATGATATTCTGAACGACTGTACTACTGATAGTTCTGTGCGCATGCAAGTGCAGCAATCCTGGACAACCCCTTTATTTGCCTCGTTCAGCCTGTTTAAATGCAGCCTGAACCAGTTCTTGACTCAGTTCCATCAAAAAAATATAAAATGTAATGGAACAATAGATTCCTAGAAAGTATTTTACTCTGTTTCTCTTCATTAAGTAACCAAATACAGTATTAACTTGTGCTTAAGGTCTAAGAGATATCCAATCTAATGTAGAAGTTACTGATGCTGTTAAATTGCATTTACTGTAATTGAAGGTAACTGAATTGTTGGACTGTTTGATTAACCTTTCTGTGATCCTGTGCATTAGACAGACAGGTTTATATTGAAAAGGTTGGACAATTAATCAAGTGAAACCCTAGATGATAGCGGGCTATAATCTCACTGCGGTCAAAGTTATGCTTTTTATTGCTTTGTAATGTTATTTTAAAACTCTCTGAGGTAGTAAAAGATCCTGCTTGGTGTAACTCTTGTACCTTGAAGACCGTCTCCTGAACTAGGAATTTTTATTGTTAGTTAATTACAGGCTTGAATGATACATCTTTGCAAGTTCCACACCTTCTAAAGTACCTACATCTGATCAGTTAGATAAAATGAGAAAGAAACAGCAAAGTCTATTAGTAGCATGTATGCTTTTACACTACATGCACAATTACTAGGAAATTTGTATTTTTGATGACTAATTTTATTATTGAACAACTGCAGTGATGTCGGTCAGTCCAAAACGTTAATTAACCTAAAAGTAAATGTGAGGTTTTGTCTTTCTTAGGAGAATATCTGTGTGTACAGAATTATTGGACAACTATAGTGACCAGAATTATTTTACAACTTAATGTAAAACATAAATTTTCCCATCTCAATTGTTTTTTTACGCTGGACAGCATCATAATGCTGTTAACCTGCAGATTAACACCATATCTGCAGGTTAAGGATAGTTTCACACTAGCATATGGCCGAGCTGCAGGGGGCTGCGGACTTCCTCCGTGAAGCTCCGCCCATGGCTGCACCTCCTCCGGTCAGCTCCGCCTACGTCGGCATGCGGCCTGTGTACCCTATCTTTAACATTAGGTACGCAGGCCATGCTGATGTATGCAGATGCCTCCGCATGCGGCGAACCGCATCGAACGCAACAAGTTGCATTTTGTTGCAGTCACCGCACCATCAAAATGAGACATGCAGAGGCAACCGCATACATCAGCATGGCCTGCATACCTAATAGTAAAGATAGGGTATGCAGGCCGCATGCTGACGGAGGTGGAGCTGACCGGAGGAGATGCGGCCGTGGGTGGAGCTTCACGGAGGAATTCCGAAGCCCTCCGCAGCTCGGCCATACGCTAGTGTGAAACTAGCTTAACAGCGTTATTCCTAATGACAGGTTCCCTTTAAAGTCTGTACCATATCTATTCTGCCATGGGGTTCTGCAATACATAGGGAGATAAACCCAGAAAACTTACAGTAAAATCTACATGTAAAATATAAGGCTGGTCTAAAGCCTTCCATTCATATTTGACCCCTATCTCTGCCGGCTTTTCCCAATGCCCCTGTATTCTCTATGAGAGAGCAGCTGTCAGACTCCTCTATCAGCTGCTTATCTCTCAGCCGGAACGAAAAGATCGGCAATAGCATTTCCAGCAGAAGAATCCTTCACTTGACCGACATCAGCTATTGAGGGAGAGTCAGGATGAAGCTAAGCACATTAGATAGTCATCCAATCCAACAATGTGAATATCCCATGAGGACAACCCTTCTTACCTGCTAAAGTGCCCCATATAAAGTAAAAAAAACATACTCACCTCCTGAACTAGCACCGTTATAGCGATGTCTGTGTTTCCCAATAGTCGCGTGATGTTCGCTGTGACAGAATAGGAAAAGCTGCAGTTGATCAGTGGTCACTGATTAGCTGCAGCCGTTATGTGACCTAGCACAGTCACATAATCGGGAGACACAACACCAACATTGTTGGAACGGTGCTGGCTTGTTGGGTGATTATGTGTTTTTTATGTCACCTGGGGGCATTTTAGCAATTTAAGAAGCTGTTGACCAACAGAGGACAAACCCTTTCTTGATTTAATGAGCAGATCAAAACCCACCGTCTGTTGTGATCCAGCATGGAAGTTTTACTTAGCAACGGCTTTCTACTCCATTTTAACTGATGACTTGAATTT
Source organism: Dendrobates tinctorius (assembly GCF_039654945.1). Classification (NCBI taxonomy): domain Eukaryota; kingdom Metazoa; phylum Chordata; class Amphibia; order Anura; family Dendrobatidae; genus Dendrobates; species Dendrobates tinctorius. The sequence goes on along the minus strand of NW_027361679.1, from coordinate 47,903,224 downwards.
AGCCGAAGACTTTCTGGAGACTGGATTTTTATTATAGTGTTCCAAGCGGAAAGAGTCATTATTATTATGAGAATCAATAATTCAACAAGGCATGGAATATAATTAGTTCTATATATGCTATATATAGAAGCGATTCGTAACGCACTACACCCCAGAATTCATTATACAGAATATACATAAAGCATATAAGTGATTAGTATCACAAGAAGATGAAAGCCCACACCTCCATAAAAACTAAAACAAGATAAAACTCATCAAAAAGTTGCAGGGGGATGTTCCAAATCCAGAGCAATTACAGGGTTAAAAGTGATTAATAAAACAGACGCTCCTTGGAGAACGTCAGTAACGTACTGCTATGCAGGCACACAGCCAAATCTAAAATATGTGTTGGGAACCAGCCTTTGATAGAACAAACATACTTTTGATAGTTATATTTAACTTGTAGGAGCCCTTGTTTAATATTCAATATTGTAAGGCAACACCTCGCAACATTCATCACAGGGCTGACACATTAAACAAATATCGCTGGATAATATCCCAGGACGGGCAACCCAGCTGCTTATTTCACACCACGTCTAGTCTTACTGTGCTTAAAGGGAACCTGTCACATTGAACATGGTATCTGATCTGCAGGTGAGACATGGAATACAGCAAGAGGGGCTGATCAGATTGATAGGTGTGTGACAAGAGCTTTAGTATATCCTGTACTTTATTCACTGGAATCCCTGCTCATTATGGGCTTAACAGTCAAGAGGGCGGTCCTAATGAATATAGCTTTCAAGCAGTGATTATAACCACCCCCTTGACTTCTAAGCTCATAATGAGCAGGGATTTTATGATATACTGAATGTTTTCCCACAAAACTATATATATATATCAGTCTGTTCAGCTCCTCCTGCTTTATAACATGTTGCTAATATGTTGCAATGCATTTCTGAGCTCACACATTCCAATTAAAAAAAATATTATGAGACACTACATTACCACTAAATGGTAATTCCCATCATCATGGTTGGATGTTGCTGTATAGTGCTAGTAAAAGCGAGTACTTATGCAATTTACTGCTTATTAAAATTTGCAACTGTTTTTGAGATATTAACACTTTTATATTGTTTGCAGCTTGTTGCCAAGGAGACCGACCACTGCTGCTGTCTAGCATGCAGGGATCCTAACAGTTTATCAAACAATCACAGACAAGCAATAGTTTTTATGGACATTATACAGTCATGGCCAAAAGTATTGACACCCCTGCAATTCTGTCAGATAATATGCAGTTTCTTCCTGAAAATGAATGCAAACACAAATTCTTTGGTATTATTATCTTCATTTAATTTGTCTTAAATGAAAAAACACAAAAGAGAATGAAGCAAAAAGCAAAACATTGATCATTTCACACAAAACTCCAAGATTGGGCCGGACAAAAGTATTGGCACCCTCAACCTAATACTTGGTTGCACAACCTTTAGCCAAAATAACTGCGACCAACCGCTTCTGGTAACCATCAATGAGTTTCTTACAATGCTCTGCTGGAATTTTAGGCCATTCTTCTTTGGCAAACTACTCCAGGTCCCTGATATTTGAAGGGTGCCTTCTCCAAACTGCCATTTTTTAGATCTCTCCACAGGTGTTCTATGGGATTCAGGTCTGGACTCATTGCTGGCCACCTTAGAAGTCTCCTGTGCTTTCTCTCAAACCATTTTCTAGTGCTTTTTGAAGTGTGTTTTGGGTTATTGTCCTGCTGGAAGACCCATGACCTCTGAGGTAGACCCAGCTTTCTCACACTGGGCCCTAAATTATGCTGCAAAATTTGTTGGTAGTCTTCTGACTTCATAATGCCATGCATACGGTCAAGCAGTCCAGTGCCAGAGGCAGCAAAGCAACCCCAAAACATCAGGGAACCTCCGCCATGTTTGACTGTAGGAACCGTGTACTTTTCTTTGAATGCCTATTTTTTCTCCTGTAAACTCTATGTTGATGCTTTTGCCCTAAAAGCTCTACTTTTGTCTCATCTGACCAAAGAACATTCTTCCAAAATGTTTTAGGCTTTTTCAGGTAAGTTTTGGCAAACTCCAGCCTGGCTTTTTTATGTCTCGGGGTAAGAAGTGGAGTCTTCCTGGGTCTCCTACCATACAGTCCCTTTTCATTCAGATGCCGACGGATAGTACGGGTTGACACCGTTGTACCCTCAGACTGCAGGGCAGCTTGAACTTGTTTGGATGTTAGTGGAGGTTCTTTATCCAACATCCGCACAATCTTGCGTTGAAATCTCTTGTCAATTTTTCTTTTCCGGCCACATCTAGGGAGGTTAGCCACAGTGCCATGGTCTTTAAACTTCTTGATGACACTGCGCACGGTAGACACAGGAACATTCAGGTCTTTGGAGATGGACTTGTAGCCTTGAGATTGCTCATGCTTCCTCACAATTTGGTTTCTCAAGTCCTCAGACAGTTCTTTGGTCTTCTTTCTTTTCTCCATGCTCAATGTGGTACACACAAGGACACAGGACAGAGGTTGAGTCAACTTTAATCCATGTCAACTGGCTGCAAGTGTGATTTAGTTATTGCCAACACCTGTTAGGTGCCACAGGTAAGTTACAGGTGCTGTTAATTACACAAATTAGAGAAGCATCACATGATTTTTCGCACAGTGCCAATACTTTTGTCCACCCTCTTTTTTATGTTTGGTGTGGAATTATATCCAATTTGGCTTTAGGACAATTCGTTTTGTGTTTTTTCATTTAAGACAAATTAAATGAAGATAATAATACCAAAGAATTTGTGTTTGCAATCATTTTCAGGAAGAAACTGAGTATTATCTGACAGAATTGCAGGGGTGTCAATACTTTTGGCCATGACTGTAAGTGATACATATCTACATGGAGACATCAGCTGCATTCACTGTAGACTGCAAAGTGATGGCAATCAAAGTCAAAATTATCTGCACAACTTTGTTCAGTTTAAATAAATCACGGATGCCTTAAGTTTTTCTTTTTACAGATAAGTCAAAAAAGTGCCCTATTTTTATAGACTGTCCTGGAATTTTTGGATGCTTGGCAACTCTACTTACATGTAAGCACTTATGAAAAAGATGGCAGAAATGAGGAGGTAACAGCACAATCCAGCAATCCTGGGCTGCTGTAAAGCACTACTTACAAACTCAATAAAAAAGTGCTTTGTGAGCACTGCTCATGTTCTACAGTCTAGCAGCAGTGGTCAGTTCTACTGTCTAGCAGCAGTGGTCAGTCCTACTGTCCAGCAGCAGTGGTCAGTACTACTGTCTAGCAGAAGCGGTCAGTTCTACTGTCTAGCAGCAATGGTCGGTTCTGCTATCTAGCAGTAGTGGTCAGTTGTGCTGTTGACCAGCAGTGGTCAGTTCTGCTGTCGAGCAGCAGTGGTCAGTTCTACTGTCTAGCCGCAGTGGTCAGTTCTGCTGTTTAGCAGCAGTGGTCAGTTCTACAGTCTAGCAGCAGTGGTCAATTCTACTGTCTAGCATCAGTGGTCTGTTCTACTGTCTAGCAGCAGTGGTCAGTTCTGCTGTTTAGCAGCAGTGGTCAGTTCTACTGTCTAACAGCAGTGGTCAGTACTGCTGTCAAGCAGAAGTGGTCAGTTCTACTGTCTAGCAGCAGTGGTCAATTCTACAATCTAGCAGCAGTGGTCAGTTGTATGGTCAGCAGCAGTGGTCAATTCTACAGTCTAGCAGCAGTGGTCAGTTCTACTGTCTAGCAGCAGTGGTCAGTTCTGCTGTCTAGCAGCAGTGGTCAGTTCTACTGTCTAGCAGCAGTGGTCAGTTCTACTGTCTAGCAGCAGTGGTCAGTACTACTGCCTAGCAGCAGTGGCCTGTTATACTGTCTAGCGGCAGTGGTCAGTTTTACTGTCTAGCAGCAGTGGTCAGTTCTGCTGTCTAGCAGCAGTGGTCTATTCTGCTGTCGAGCAGCAGTGGTCAGTTCTACTGTCTAGCAGCAGTGGTCAGTTCTAATGTCTAGCAGCAGTGGTCAGTTTTACTGTCTAGCAGCAGTGGTCTATTCTGCTGTCGAGCAGCAGTGGTCAGTTCTAATGTCTAGCAGCAGTGGTCAATTCTACAATCTAGCAGCAGTGGTCAATTCTACTGTCGAGCAGCAGTGGTCAGTTCTACTGTCTAGCAGCAGCGGTCAATTCTACAGTCTAGCAGCAATGGTCAATTCTACAGTCTAGCAGCAGTGGTCAGTTCTACTGTCTAGCAGCGGTGGTCAGTTCTACAGTCTAGCAGCAGTGGTCAGTTCTACAGTCTAGCAGCAGTGGTCAGTTCTACAGTCTAGCAGCAGTGGTCAGTTCTACAGTCTAGCAGCAGTGGTCAGTTCTACAGTCTAGCAGCAGTGGTCAGTTCTACAGTCTAGCAGCAGTGGTCAGTTCTACAGTCTAGCTGCAGTGGTCAGTTCTACAGTCTAGCAGCAGTGGTCAGTTCTACAGTCTAGCAGCAGTGGTCAGTTCTACAGTCTAGCAGCAGTGGTCAGTTCTACAGTCTAGCAGCAGTGGTCAGTTCTACAGTCTAGCAGCAGTGGTCAGTTCTACAGTCTAGCAGCAGTGGTCAGTTCTACAGTCTAGCTGCAGTGGTCAGTTCTACAGTCTAGCAGCAGTGGTCAGTTCTACAGACTAGCAGCAGTGGTCAGTTATACTGTCTAACAGCAGTGGTCAGTGTCCAAGGCAACGAACGGTAAACAAAATTTTAATATCTCAAGAACGGTTAAAAATTTTAATAAGCAGCAAATTGCAAAATTGCTTCTTTTTACATGCACTATCCAATATGCATCTATGAAGATGGGAGTAAGTCTTTAATGTGTCTCTTGTCACACGGCTGTAAAGGTGTGGAGATGTTTATCAGACCAGAGCTATTGCCTACAACTGCAGCTCCCAAAATCACAGGGGGCCATTATGCCACTGCTCTCCTTTCAAATAAATATAGCATAAAAAGCCCTCTCTATGTTGATTATTATTATTATTATTATTATTTATATAGCACCATTAATTCCATGGTGCTGTACATGAGAAGGGGGCTACATACAAAGTTATAGATATTATTAGTTGATTAGTTGTATGTACAGAAATCAGAAGATAGTTGATAGTGACCTAAATGTCTTCTTCAGACGGCATAAGAGTAAGCGGCAGTCAGTGTCTCAGTTTCCTTTCTGAAGTCTTACAATTGTCATAGTGGCAGAGCTTTTACCTCAAGGAGAGATTCTTGTCGCCAGCTTTCTTTGAGCTTCCATTCTCAGTAAAATAAGCCTCCAGTGCCACGGTAGAATGGCGACAACCCACGCAAGCCTGAGAAACCAAACACTGGAGTAGAAGACAAACAGCTACCAGCGAAGAGACAAAACAAGACACACGCGAGGCACAGGTGTCTTACAGCAGAACACCTTCAGCAGTGAATCAGTAGCCACACAGTACAAAAGGCAGTTCAAATAAGTGCTCCGCAGCCAGCCAATCCTCCGCGAGCCAGGCCTTCCTGAGGAGAAACCATGACGTAAGGGGAAGTGCTCCTCAGAAATGACAAGAAATTCAGTTTCAGTAACGATTCGTTTACTTCTGCTCCGAAGGGAAGAAATCAGAATGTTTTAAGCAGACGTGACATGTTCGAATCCGTAATGCTCCTGTTTCCACAAGAAGCAGGTTATGCAGTCTTCCATTCGTAACCCGAATAACAAGAGAAATTAAGGTGTTAACTCTTGTCGACCACACAAGCCCTATAACATTTCAATTTAAATCCCAAAGCAAACAGCATTTTCTACATAGTTTTTGTTTCTAGACACACACACAAAAACAATATCAAATCAACTGCCATTCTGTTTTCTTCTCATTAAAGAGTTAATTTTATTTGCGGCAATAAATAAAGTTTGGACTTTTACACTTGTGGAGTCTGTGAAGTGTCATTGCCTGAGAAGGGAGATTGTTATTAAACAGTCAAGTTGGGATTATGACACAGAAATCAATCAACAGTACACATGGAAATACAGTGGGTACGGAAAGTATTCAGTCCCCTTTAAGTTTTTGCTATTTGTTTCATTGCAGCCATTTGATAAATTCAAAAAAGTTCATTTTTTTCTCATTAATGTACACTCTGCACCCCATCTTGACTGAAAAGAAAACAGAAATGGAGACATTTTTGCAAATTTATTGAAAAAGAAAATATGGAATATCACATGGTCATAAGTATTCAGACCCTTTGCTCAGACACTCATATTTAAGTCACATGCTGGCTATTTCCTTATGATCCTACTTGAGATGGTTCTACTCCTTCATTGGAGCCCAGCTGTCTATATAAGACCTCAAAGCTCACAGTGCATGTGAGACCAAATGAGAATCATGAGGTCAAAGGAACTGACGAAGGAGCTCAGAGACAGAATTGTGGCAAGGCACACATCTGGCCAAGGTTACAAAAGAATTTCTGCAGTGTTCAAGGTTCCTAAGAGCACAGTGGCCTCCATAATCCTTAAATGGAAGAAGTTTGGGACCACCAGAAGTCTTCCTATACCTGGCCGTCCAGCCAAACTGAGCAATCATGGGAGAAGAGCCTTGGTGAGAGAGGTAAAGAAGAACCCCAAGATCACTGTGGCTGAGCTCCACAGATGCAGTAGGGAGATGGGAGAAAGTTCCACAAAGTCAGCTATCACTGCAGCCTTCCACCAATCGGGCCTTTATGGTAGAGTGGCCCGACAAGCCTCTCCTCAGTGCCCGCATAGAGTTTGCTAAAAAACACATAAAGGACTCCCAGACTAAAATAAGATTGTCTGGTCTGATGAGATGAAGATAGAACATTTTGGTGATAATTCATGTGTGGAGAAAACCAGGCATTGCTCTTCACCTGCATAATACAATCCCAACAGTGAAACATGGTGGTGGCAGCATCATGCTGTTTTCAGCTTCAGGGACAGGACAACTGGTTGCAATTGAGGGAAACATGAATGCGGCCAGGTACAGAGATATCCTGGATGAAAACCTCTTCCAGAGTGCTCTGGACCTTAGACTTGGCCAAAGGTTCACCTTCCAACAAGACAATGACCCTAAGCACACAGCTAAAATAACAAAGGAGTGGCTTCAGAAAAACTCTGTGACCATTCTTGACTGGCCCAGCCAGAGCCCTGTCCTAAACCCAATTGAGCATCTCTGAGAGACCTGAAAATGGCTGTCCACCAACGTTCACCATCCAACCTGATGGAACTGGAGAGCATCTGCAAGGAAAACTGGCAGAGGATCCCCAAATCCTGATGTTAAAAACTTGTTGCATCATTCCCAAGAAGACTCATGGCTGTACTTGCTCAAAAGAGTGCTTCTACTCAATAGGGGTCTGAATACTTTCTGTAGCCACTGTAAGACAACTGCCATGTCCTATCTCAGTAATGGGAAAGTCTGTCTTTACTGAATACAGATTTTACCTCAGAATTGAGAATTTTGATAATGACTGATCAATTTTGCCAGAGAAAGAAGCAAATTTTTCTCATAAGATATGGTTGTTTTCATGTTTTGGGGAACAATTAAAATGCCGCTTAGACTTTAACCCCTTCACTCCCAAGCCTGTTTTGACCTTCCTGACCAGGCCAAATTTTACATCCTGACCAATGTCACTTAAAGTGGTAATAATTTTGGAATGCTTCAACATTCCAGTGAATCTGAGATTGTTTTTTTGTGACTTTTTTTCTTTCTTTTAGTGGTAAATTTATGTCAATATTTTTTGCATTTATTTGTTCTGCAACTTGGGTACAGAATCTCCATTATGAATATCATTGGTTGATGTCATATCTTCATAGATTCTCCTGAGAAACAATATGACAGAGGGGAAACACGTTGAGGCAGAGTGAAGGAAATGATCCAAATAAGTAGTTGCTGAATGGGAAATGCTTGCTTCCTTTCATTAATATTTACATAGGTCATTTTGACATCTTGAGTTATGCCTGACCTTTATCCCACCTTTAATCACAGGTTTAAGTTATATATTGTATTTGCCTTTACACTTAGTCCCTGGTCTTTACTGTTTTCCCAAGTTATATATAGTATAAACTATAATGAGATAGGGTTATCTGATGTTGAGCGGGGGCGCTACTGATGTATTTATTAGGGTGCCAACCTCCATGTCTTGGTAGGGACATTGTTCCAAGGCTTTGTAGGGAAAGGCATAGGTTTATCTTGAGGCATAGGATCTATCAATTATTCTCTCTGGTTGCATTTATATTTTTTGCATGTAATATCCACGGTGTATCACATTATCATTCTTTCGCTGTCTTTTGTCTGGGAGAGATTTTAAATGAATCATAATAAAGATTACATTTTAAAAGCTGAAAACTATTTTTGTAAGCCACTCGAGATGACCCCTTGATACAATTCTGAGATGACAGAATATTTTACCATTGGAAAGTGAAGAAAAAATAATTGCATTTTCACCACAAAAACATTTGTTTTAGCCCTAGATTTTACATTTTCACAATGGGAAATGGGTTAAAATGGCAACAAAATTTGGTGCATAGTTTCTGCTGAACTTGGCAATACCCCAGATGTGGCTGCACAGTAGTGCTTAGCCGCACAGCGTGACTCGGGAGGGACAGTGCGCTATTTGACTCTTTGAGAGCAAATTATGGTACAATAGTTTGCAGACTCCATAACCAAAGCCCCTAAGTACCAGAAGAGCAGAATCCCCCTCCAGTGACCCCATTTTGGAAATTACACTGCTCTTTGAATTCTATATGTGTACAGTGGCATCTAAAAGTTTTGGCAACCATGGTCATTTTGAACAGTTAGGCAAGTTGAAGATGAAATGATCTCTAAAAGGTCTAAAGTTTAAAATGACACATTTCCTTTGTTTTTAAAAAAAAAAAAATCTTTTCATATTTTACATGTTAAAATTACAAAAAGGAAAATGGACCGATACAAAAGTTTGAGACGCTTGGAGATTTGTGTACTCAGATAACTTTGACCAAGGTTTCAGACCTTAAAGGGAATCTGTCACCTATTTTTTGGACTATCAGCTGCCGGCACCACCATCAGGGGCTTATCTACAGCATTCTGTAATGTTGAACATAAGCCCCTGATGTAACCTGAAAGAGAAGAAAAACGAGTTATATTATACTCACCCAGGGGCGGTCTGGGTCCGGTTTTGGTCTGATGGGTGTCGCGGTCCGGCGCCTCCCATCTTCTAATGGTGACATCCTCTTCTTTGCTTCCCGTTGCGGCTCCTGCGCAGGCACACTGCTCTGCCCTGTTGAGGGCAGAGCAGAGTAGTGCAGTGCGCAGGCACCGGAAAAGGTCAGAGAGGTCCGGCGCCTGCACACTGCTGGACTCTGCTCTGCCCTCTACAGGGCAGAGCAGTGCGCCTGCACAGGAGATGCGATGGGAAGCAAAGAAGAAGACGTCACCGTTAGAAGATGGGAGGCGCGGAACCGGACCGCGACACCCATCGGACAAAAACCGGACCCGGACCGCCCCTGGGTGAGTATAATATAACTTGTTTTTCTTATCTTTCAGGTAACGTCGGGGGGCTTATCTACAGCATTACAGAATGCTGTAGATAAGTCCCTGATGGCGGTGCCGGCAGCTGATAGTCCAAAAAATAGGTGACAGATTCCCTTTAAATAGCCTGTTAAGGTTATGGCTTGTTCACTATCATCATTAGGAATGGCAATGTGATGCAAATTTCCCAGCTTTTTCAAAAACACAGCCTTCTCTAACCTTGTGCCAAAAAACAGCAGCCATGTGTTCTTCTAAGAAGCTGCTTAGCTCTCTGAAAATGAAAATGATAGAGGCCCACAAAGCAGTAGAACATTATAAAGACAAGTGAGGCCTGTGGGTCGCCCTCCAGTCCCAGGGCAGTGGGGTACTCGGTACCGGGCCGGTGTCAGGGGGAAAGTATCATGGCAGCTGTGACCCGGTCCGTGGCCCTGGGAGCCCAATGTAAATGGGTGTGTGTGGTTAATGTAATGGAATAGTTCGTGACGCCACCTGTGGTGTTCGGCAAGGGAGATGTTAAGCCGACGCTGCAGACAGATCCTCTGGGACAGATGGTGGGATGCAGCAATGGTGGTATAGCCCTCCACAGGCAGGGCTGTTGTCCCAGGGCAGTGTAGATGTGGGGACACCTTGATGGTGTAGTGTCCGGCGCAGGGAATGTAGCAGTGCTGGCGGACGCAAGAAGAAATGGAGGACACCAGGGCTTGCACTTTCAATGCTTCACTCACAGTTCTTGGTAACCACTTGTGCCCGCTTCCATGCCTTGTCCTCCGGGGCAGAGACTCAATCAACATCCCGGGCAAGTTAGGCTTCTCCTCTCCAACACTCCACCAACATGTACCTTTCCTGAACGACTCCTCTATTGCGTCCTTAGTGTGAAGAGCTCCAGTACCGTGGTACTCTGAAGTTCCTCCTGTCAGATGTTCCTAGAACATTACTTGTATGACAGACAGCTGTAGCCTGCTCAGGGATGCTCCTGGATCCCGGCTCTCTATCCGTGTTGCTGTTGTGTCCCAAGTCTTAGATGGGAGTAGTGCATTTACAGCCAACTACTCCACCGGTGTCTGCTGCAGAACCATAAGTGTCCATACAACCTCGGGGACCGGGCCCCGGCCTTGCACTGAGAACCTATAGGCAGGGTTCCTCTTCCAACCCACAACTCCTCTCTGTTCTCCTACTCCTTCGTTCCGCGCCGTTCCTTCTCTCTCTTATGGAAGCTTAGGTTGCAGTTCTACGTCTTTCTCCTTCTGTTCCTTTCCTAGGGAGCTCGTTCCACTAAGACCAGTCCTCAGCCTCGCCTGACTGACTGCCTTCCTCCGCCTTGAGCTCCCCTCAGGCTGACCTCTTGTCAGTCTGCTCTCCTCCAGCCTCCTCTCAGACTGAACTCTGAACTCAACTGAATTGAACTCAACTCAACTAAAAACTGAACTGAACTCCAATCCTAAACCTTCCCACTCTTTTATACCTTACTCCACCCACCTCCCAGCACATCTCGTGTTACGAAGCAAGGACCCACGAAAGGTGCTCTGCTACCCTCTAAGCATGGAGCCACAATCTGGTCCATTGCGGAACTATCCTGTGTGTGGGTGCAGGTGTTGGAGTGTGGAAAGGAGCTCCCAACTTACCTAGGTGGTGGGGCACTACACCTTAGGAGAAGGTGCAGTACCTCTGTGGCGACTGAGCCTCAGGGGCGCCACACCTGTAATTGACATCATAGGTAGACCACAACTATGAGAGTCAAAATGAGAAAACAAATCCAGAAAATCACCTTGTCTGATTTGGCAAGATTTATTTAGCAAATTATGGTGGAAAATAAGTATTTTGTCACCTAAAACATGCAAAATGTTTGTCTTTCAGATCTGCAACTTATTCTTTATGAGGCTCCTCTGCCCTCCACTCATTACCTGTAGTAATGGCACCGGTTTTTAACTTATTATCAGTATAAAAGACACCTGTCCACAACCTCAAACAGTCACATTCCAAACTCCACTATGGTGAAGACCAAAGAGCTGTCGAAAGACACGAGAAACAAAATTGTAGCCCTGCACCAGGCTGAGAAGACTAAATCTGCCATAGCCAAGCAGCTTGGTGTGATGAAATTAACTGTGGGAGCAATAATAAGAAAATGAAAGACATGCAAGGCCACTGATAATCTCCCTCGATCTGGGGCTTCACGCAAGATCTCACCCCGTGGGGTCAAAATGATCACAAGATTGGTGATCAAAAATCCCAGAACCACATGGGGGGACCTAGTGAATGACCTGCATAAAGCTAGGACCACCGTAACAAAGGCTACCATCAGTAACATGGAGCGTTTGGAGTTTGATTGACCGAGTGTGTGAACAGGTGACTTTTATACAGGTAATGAGTACAGAGTAGGAGGGCTTCTTAAAGAAAAACTAGCAGGTCTGTGAGAGCCAGAATTCTTGCTGGTTGGTAGGTGATCAAATACTTATTTCATTCAATAAAATGAAATTTAATTATTTAAAAATCATACAATGTGATTTTCTATTGTTTTTTTTTGATTCCGCCTCTCACAGTTGTAGTGTACCTACGATAAAAATTACAGACCTCTCCATTCTTTGAAGGTGGGCAAACTTGCAAAATCGGCAGTGCATCAAATACTTATTTTACCCACTGTAAATATAAATATGGGTATAACATTTTTAAAACTATTTTTTCCATTTATGTTGTGGTAGTTTTTGTTAAAATTTTTACAACTTCTGTTAACTTTTATTTTTAAATAGTCCCTCTATCGTACTTTAACTTTTATCTCTTTGATCACTGGTATAATGCGCACCAGCACTACAATGCATTATACCTGTTAATGCTGCTCTGACAGAAGCCTTTTAGACCATGCTACTGGCATGGTCTAAGCAGGCCACCGTAGCTGGCAGACCTGGAGATTGTCATGATGACCTCGAGTTACCACAGCAAAAATCAAGGCCTGAGATGACATCACGGGGGCACTGATCTGAAGTGAGAGGAAGCCCCCTCCCTCTCCTATTCTTCTAAATATTTTTTGGATTGCAGCATTTACCCAGTTAAATGGCCAGTGGCAGTGTGGGCAGTACTCCTGGCAGTGACAGCCAGGGCTCGGCTTTCATTTAAACCGAGTTCCCTGCGGCGATCCTGCGGGCACTGTTCCCGTGCTCACATGATCTCCACGATGTACATTTGCATAATTTTACAGGAACTCCTTCATGACCAGGACATTAGCTGACGTCAAATGTTGTGATGGCGTTAAACCGAAAGCAAATAGACATCAGCATTAGCTCCATTGCATGCTGCACTGCCTGCCAGGACAAATGCTTAAAAGATTTGTCCCTTTCAGGAAATCCTCATCCCTGGGCACAGTTTAGTATAAAAAAACAAACTGCACTTTTCTTACCGTTCCCGTGTCCACCAATAAGTCTCTGCCGTTGCTTCCACTGTCTGGCATTGGCTGCATCACATCGACAGCAGAGCAGGTAATTAGTGAGCTCAGTGGCTCAGCTTGTGTAGGTGGATGCCCCACTAAAAGCCACTGAGTTCACTGATTGGTTGCAGCACTGTCAATGCTATGTCAACCTATGCCAACCTATGCCAGATCAGGAGATGTGCCAGAGACTCATTTTGGCACCAGTGAACGATGAGTAAAGCATGTTTGTTTGCTCTTTTAGAATACTGCGCCCAATACAAGGATTTCCTGAAAAGGAAAACTTGAAGAAACGCATGGTCTTATTGCCCTCATCACCCAAAAGTTAATTGATATTTGTGCCCACTCCAGTCTTATATCCTGTGACATTCCATCCACTCCTTTTCAGTGGGCAGTTTCTATTCTGCCAGCACTCTAGGTGCTATAACTTTCATCACTTCCCATCATGCTGTCACAATCCATTTTTGGATCTGTGGCAGACCTGGCTTCACAGATTAAAACTTTTTTCCTCTCAGGCCATCTATTGTTAATGTCAGTTTTTTTCCCTTGCCTGCTGGTGTAATTGCATTTATGCTTGGTTTGCTGATGTGGGTGGTGACCACTCCCACCATCCTTCAAGACCGTCACCTGATGCATCAGTTGACTGTCGGTTTTAGAGCATCCAGTGACCAAACTGGAGGAAGCAGCTGGCGGGGTGCAGTGGTACTTTGCTGAGTTCACTGATCTGGTGTCTTTAACCTGCTGTGCGGTGCTTTGCAGCAGAAAACTAAGTGTTGCATTTTTTGTCACATTGTCCCTTTTGGTGTCTGTCTTTCCATTCCTTTTGTTTCTATTAGTGCAGCGGTGGGACCAGTGCTTCCTGTTATGAATGAGTCACCGAAGGAGGAAAAAACAAAAATACAAGCTAAGTCCAGAAAACCGGAGAGGTTGGTAGCTATCGGATTGCAGACCCCTGATCCTATTCACACAACTAACAGTAGCCGTGGGGGGTTCCTACGGTGCCCTAGACCCCTCGTTCACAGCCGGAGAAATAAATAGGCCTAAAGAAAGAAAGGGGAAAACTAAACTGCCCCAGAGCAGACCCCAAAGCAATAGACAGCCCCCAACATGTATTGTCGGTGAAAAGCAGATGAAAACACAAACACAGACAGAAAGACAGGTTGAGCAAACGATGGGGCCCAACTAACTAAATAGGAAAGGACAGAAAAGATGCTGGCTGCAATCCACAAAAATTCTGCCAAAATAATGTCCAACACGTCTGATAGAAAAAGGCCCTGAAGTCACTAGACTACAAAAACACTATATCAGCACTCAGGTATATTCTGAAGACTGAGCAAAAGATCAACTTGACCAGAGACAAAAATGGAGCTCAGCCTGTACCAACAAGGGCAGGCAGAACACAGACGCTAAGTAAACAGACAATATCTCATGGAAAAATAAGAGAGCAAATACTTAGCTTTCAGAAGACAGGTACTGAACTGGTTTGCAAGAGCTCAGAGCAGAAAGGATCACCAGCACCCCTGTAGGGCGTCGGCTGCCTTATATCCACTCAGTAATTCCGGGTGTCCAATCAGGCTCCACCTGTTCAGATGACAGGTTCTTCCCAACCCAATCAATTTCACTACCTCTCTTCATCAGACATCAACGGTGAAGGGGAAAATGAACTCACAACAGCTTTCACCTGCCAGTTCCCTACTTAGGGATAAGAGCAGGGCAAGGGAGGGATTAGGTATCCTGCTCGGCGACGGGGTGAAAGAACCCGTATAGGGACGATAGTTAGATCAGGGCACATCCTCAGGTGAGTGCAGGAGGTGTCCATTACCCCGTTCCTTATCAACAGGACCCACCATTGTTATTGTTTCCCTGGTGTTCCCTGGTGTTTTGTGCCATCTGGTGACCGAACAAACGTTGGGTCGTGTCACACTGGGTCAGTCACTCTGTGACACATGCACTGTATCGTCCTATGTCCAATAGCTTGCCTACCTTCAACTGAAAGCCCGCCATTTTATGCCTATATGTAGTTTAACAAACTGAAGAAAAAAGACAAAACCCCACCATCAATTTTTGTAATCTGTCTTGGGGTCTCTCCTGCTAGAGATGGAGCAAGATACAAGGGAGACACCTGCTAGTTTGTACTTTGGAATGATGTTTTGAGGGACACACACTGGAATTTTTAGTTGGTCTTATAAAGTGTAACATTTTGCTTTGCTTGAAAATACATCAATAATTTTCTTTTACTACATTACATTGTTTGGCAGGGGCTGGTTTAAAGTAAATAAAGAACAGGACATTTTGGAAAACAGCCTTGGTAGCTAACAATATAAAAGAGGTTTGTAGGTGCAGCTAAGGGGAGAGACTATTTTAGATTTTTGGAATATTACAAATGTTTCTTATACGTAGTATCCAATTCCAAAGTAATTGTGGTAGAGTTAAGACATGCTCTGGGGTAAGTGATTGCTGACCATAAAATTATTGCTATTACTTGTGCAGGTAATGCACTGAAATATCTAAAGGTATGAGGACTCATTCACACATCAGTATTTGGTCAGTATTTTGCTTTAGTATTTGTGTGCCAAAGTCAGGAGTGGAACAATCAAAGGAAAACTATCATTGAAAGATTGACACCTGTTCTGTGTTAAGCATACAAATGTGTAAATGAGCGATTATGCCAGAACTCTGGAGTAAATTGCCTTGAAAAGTCAAAACATCTTTGGACAATACTTGCATAAAAAATTTGGCAACTTTGGCATTTTCACAGCAGTTTTGCCCAAAATATGTGTAGCTGGGGTGAGGAGGCGGCATGACTCCACAGCTTGTCTAATTCTTGATGAGCTGTGGCGTTCCTTGCATCAAAAATCTTACTCTAGTACCTGACTGGAGTAAGATTTGTGTGAAGGGCATGGAGGTGCACACCACTCATTAGACACTCATGATTTATAAAGAAACATGGGCCTCTTAAGGAATCAAAAGCATTTGACGCCAGCATGCCTCCTTATTATTGTAGGGGTTAATCACAATTTACCACATTGTTGGAGATTTGTGATGTAATATATGATCTGGCCAGAAGAGGGAAGTGGCGAGATGCCAGAGTTGGAGCACAGGGGTTTTGGCGGTTGGCGGGTGGTTGGGAAGAGTCGAAGGTGAGTCCAAGTGAAAGGGAAGCTGCGCATCCTTGGAGAAAGTCTAGATATAGCGGTACGACTCTGGATCTGTACGGCGCGTTGTTCGGCTTGACATGAGCCATTTCAGTGAGGATAACCAAGTACACATATTTTTGGCTAGGCCACTTGATGCATTATCTCTACGGACTTAGGGTACTGTGACACTTAGCGATCAGGATCGCTGGTGCATCACTAAGTGGTCACTAGTGAGCTACCAAACAGGCAGATCTCACCAGCGACATAGCAGCGGTCGGCGGTCATCACTTACCTGTCAGACGCGGCGATGAAGATGTCCTCTCACCTGCGTCCACGTGTTGCTCGTCGGCACCACAGGAAGCCCAGCAGGAAGTGCCCGACGAGAAACGGCCCAGGATTTTCTCGCGCGGTCAGCAATAACCAGTGGGGGGAGCCGGTCGGAGGTAAGTATCACACATAGTAATATCGCTAGCAATATCGCTGCTGCGTCTCAAAATCGGTGACATTATAGCGATATTGCTAGTGATATCGCTTAGTGTGACGGGCCCTTTAGGGAAGCTCTGCATTGGAGAGATCGGCATTCTCTAAGAGCTTCAAGATGGCATTTCTGATTATTAGCGACTCAACCCTGCAAGGACCCTTCTATTTCAGTCTCAAGATGTACTGGTACCAGTTCACTTCTTTCTGAATATATATATGCATATATATATATATATATATATATATATATATATATATAGCCTTATGGAGGTCCAGTTAGTTAGGAGAAAAGGCCTCTTCTGTAAGAGACAACTCGAAAACTACTCAGAGTAGGCAATTACTAAAGTACTGGCAAAACACTGTCATTTTATTGATTTATACATAGAAAAGCTTATTTGCATTGTATTTTGCTCTTGTATAATGGTTAATTCTGTTTAAGTGTATCTGTGTATTCTCTTAGTTGGTGTTACTGAGGAGAACTGCTGTCATAGTATTTGTTACTTATGCATTGCTTACCTACCATCCTTTCCTTTGTTTTATAAACTGGTTAGAAATTATTCATATTGTAATATCTAATCTTTGGGTGTCTCTGCACATCCCTCATCAATGTTTCATTATGACTGGAAAGAAAATCGCTGGTCTTGATGAATCAGAGCCATAGTGATACGCCCACCAGGGCCGTGGGGTACTTGGAACCGAATCGGACAGTTCTTTGGGGAAGTCAAGGTGCCGTGACCCAACTCCATGGCCCTGGCTGAGCCATAAAATGGGGAATATGTATATGGGATTTAACATGACGCCACCTGTGGTGTTCGGCAACGGATGGCCAACGCTGCTAAAGGAGACCACTGGGGCTGATGGTGACGCAGCTGGGATGGTTCTGCTCCCCACAGGTGGAGCTGGGCCCTATGTCTTCCGATTCCGTTTATGTTAGGCTTTGTGTACCTTGTGGTGCAGAACTCAGAGCGCAAGAGATCACTGGAGGACACAAGGGCTGTAGTTTTCTTTTCCTTTACTTGATGGTTGATAATACAGACCGGGGGACTGGTAACGGATCATAATAGAGAGCCGGGCAGCCTGGAAGCAATATTGGATACACCTGGCCAGGTAGGTACCGAGGCCTTCCTTCTGCGCTGTCCTCCCCTTTTCCTTGCTGCCTAACAGCTCACCCTCCTGCTGCTAACTCTCTCTCTTTATTTTTAAAAACAAACCATTGCCCGCATGGCAGGCAGCTCGATCGCATCATAGATGTCGTTCCTTTGTGTCGACTCCAGGCTCTGGTATGCTGCAGTGCTCCTGTTTATTAGATCGGGCCAGGAGACCTGCAGTCCCCTGCCCTCCGGATTTAGCTGCTGGGACTTCAGTACCCACGCAACCATGTACTCCGGTATCCAGTTCCTAGCGCTCAGCTCTGGGGCGAGATTAATCACAGTTCCATTCCCCAGGTTCTGCTCGACTTCACTCCTACTGACACCTGGTAAGGTGCCCCTTCTTGCTTCCAGGCATAACATTGCTGCCTGTGAGGGAGGCAATGCCCACTGTGGCAACCAGACTCCTGGGGTGCCAGAATAGTGTATGTCTACATGGGCCAAGTTTGTTGCTGAAGTTTCTGCAACTGAAAATTTTAATTTTGATGTTTTGCAAAATATCTTCCATTTGTAAAATCTGCCACTTGTAAAGTTTTTCGAGGGGGAAAAAATGCTCTTACCTGATTTATTGAATTGTAGTCAAAACTTAATTATGTTCAATTAAGGCAAGGAAATCAATTACAAGAGCTCCTAAACACATTTACAGCAGCCTGCAAAGCTAATTTTGTGCTGTATAATTATTCATTAAAACTATGTCTATAAGAGTCCTTCAGACTACGAAGTCATCTGTACTTATCGGCCAATAAAATTTGCTGCCACTCTATACCTGGTAGTCTCGGCAGTAGCTGATTTTCACATTTTCAAAGACCCTGATGTATCATATGTGCAACAGTAGTAAGCCAGGGGTCTAATGGTAGATAAAGGAGTTCACTGCCATCCTAAAAGCAACCACCTATTGTCTACTGGATTAATTTGGGGGCCAAGCTAATGATTTCCATGACTCACAATTACTCATGGATGGTTTGAGGGTTTAAGAGCGTGCTGTATGATGAGTTTTTAGAGAGCAAAGTACCTATACAATATTCTTGCTCTGGGCCTCACCTTTTTGTTTACAAGTAAGGCGACAAGAGCATTTGTACAGTATTTAGTTTAGTTAAGAAATGGTGTTGTGTTGCCATTTTAATTAATGAATAGGAATTTAAGAACGTAAACCCCTTCCCGACATCTTCAGGATATATACAGCACTGTCGGGAAGGGCTTCCCTAAAGCCACTATACATGTCCGGCGCTAGGAAGTAGCATCCTTCTGTTGAAATAGCTGGACAAAGGCTAGTTTCACACTAGCGCTTTTTTGCGCTGCGCCTCGTGCGCATACCAAACGCATGCAAAAAAACTCATTATGCATTTTGCATGTGTTTGCTTTTTTTTGCGCATGCGATTTAACCAGTTTGTCACCATGTTAACTGAAAAAACGCATGCAATTTTAAACGTATGCGTGCGCATGTCCTAGCACATGCGTGCATTCCCATAGACTGTAATGCTGCTTTTTTGAGCATTCCGTGCGCTAACGTGCGCATGCGTTTTTTTGAGACAGGTCGGACGGACCAAAAATGCAACAGGTTGCGTCCGGGGCGCCTAGGCGCACACTACAAAAAAACGCATGCGCACAAAAACGTATACGAACGCGTGCATGCGCTAGACCATGCACACCCATGTTAAATATAGGGAAGCAATGCGCATGCGCACGATAGCGCACAAGGCGCAGCGCTAAAAAACGCAAGTGTGAAACCAGCCTAACATGGCAGAACTGAAATTAATCTGATCACGGCCATTTCACCATATTGGACCCTGATCAATAAGTTTTATGTGCCCCAAAACAGTACCACTGAAAATTTAAGGGGTTGTCCACCTCATTGGAAACTTATTCTATTCATTTTTTTTAAATGTATACATTTGGGTCTAAAATTATTTTTGCAGTTTGGTTTCATTAAATATTTTGCACCATTTGACTTTTTACAGGATTTTTGTTTCCCTGATACTTTGATGTGGTCCGTGGCTGTAAACCAATTGAAACGAGCTCGGGGGGGGGTGGCTCATTAGAGCGTCAAAATAAGATCACTGACAAATTCTCAGTTAAAGGCTGGGATCACACTCGGGTCTGGAGTGTGCGGGTCATGTGTTTCTATGCAGCTGAGTTTCTCGCAAGTGTAATCCTGGCCAAAGGGAGTTTGTCACCGGGTTTTCTGCTTCTCCATCTGAGAGCGGTATAATGCAGCAGCAAAAACCCTAATTCCAGTGATGTGTCACTTACTGATCTACTTGCTGTCTTTTGGAAAAATCACATTTTTTAAGCTGCAGATCTACCAGTTCTCTGAATGTTGAGCTCTGTATAACCCCATCCACACCACTTATTGGCAACTTTCTACCATTGTATAGTGTACACAGAAATCTGCCAATCAGTGGTGGTGATGGGTCTACACACAGCTCATGAATTTACTTTACCTAGCAACAGGTTTACTAGCCCTTTAGTGATACTCTTCTGCTGATAAAACAATGTGTGTAACATAACTTCACTAAGCAGCCCCAGTAAATAATAAAATTGCTGGAATTGGGATCGCTATCTCTACAATATACTGCTCTCAGATTAGGTGGCAAAACTCTGGTGATAGACTCCCGTTAACTCATTCTGCAGTTAGCAATAGGCAGTGCAATACAGAGACTATAGAAGGCATATGGTGCACATTTTTAATGGAACGAAATTAAACAAAATGATTTTTAACTAAAATACATACAATTAAGTAAAAAAAAAAATGTCCCCAAAAGTAAACTATCCTTTTAACCCCTTAACAACCAGAGATATTTTTGGTTTTGTACTTTCATTTTTTGCTTCCCTTCTTCCCAGAGCCATAACTTTTTTATTTTTCCGTCAATATGGCCATGTGAGGGCTTGTTTTTTGCGAGACGAGTTGTACTTTTGAGAGACACCATTGGTTTTAACATATCATGTACTAGAAGATGGGAAAAAATTCAAAGTGCGATGAAATTGCAAAAAGTGCAAATCCACATTTGTTTTTTTTGTTTTGCTTTTTACTATGTTCACTAAATGCTGAAACTGACTTGCCATTATGATTCTCCAGGTCATTATGAGTTCATACACACCAAACATGTGGTGAAAAAAAATTTCAAGCTTTTTTTAAAAAAAAATTGCACCATTTTCCGAGACCCGTAGCGTCTCCATTTTTCGTGATCTCGGGTTGGGTGAGGGCTTATTTTTTACGCACTGAGTTGACGTATTTAATGATACCATTTTGCTGCAGATACAATCTTTTATTCGCCAGTTATTGCATTTTAATGCAATGTCATGGCAACCAAAAAAACCTTATTCTGGAGTTTTGACTTTTTTCTCTCTATGGTGATTAGCGATCCGGTTAATCCTTTTTTTATTGATCGGGCAATTTTGAACGCGGCGATACCAAATATGTGTATGTTTTATTTTTACTTTATGGTTTTATTTTGAATGGGGGGGTGATTTGAACTTTTATATATTTTTTATTTTTTAATATTTTTAAAAACTTTTTTTTTTACTTTTGACATGCTTCAACATTCTCGATGGGAGAATACCTCACTTGCTATGAGTGCCGACCACTGGGCGCTCACAGCAGTCCGGCAGTGACAACCATAGAGGTCCACAGGAGACGTCTGGTTGTCACGCCAACCCATCGGTGTACTGTGATCATGTAATGGGGTCACCAATGGGCAGATTTCCGGTGAGATTGCTGGAAGCACATGTTAAATGCTGCTGTCAGCATTTGACGGTGGCATTTAACAGGTTAATAGCTGAGGGTGGATCGCGATTCCACCTGCGGTTATTCCGGGCACATGTCAGCTGTTCAATCAAAACAGCTGACACGTGCCAGGAAAGATGTGGGCTCACCGTTGGAGTCCGCATCAAAGGAAGGGATTCTGACATCGGTGTAAATTTACACCCAATGTCTCTAACGACTAAGTCAACAGGAAAATACAATTTTTTTAGAAAAATATATTTGTGTCATAAAGATCAAAATGTGTTATAGAGGTCAGGGGTTAAATCATTTATTGCATTTATTGCATTTTTTGCTGCTGTACTTTTAGGGTGTGTTCACACATAGCAGATTTGCTGCAAATATTGCAAAATCCGCATATTTTTACCATACTGTATTATACCATGCACTGAGATTTATTACAATTTTATTGAGAAAAATCCCATATATGTCAAATACCTTCAGCTTTAACTAAAAACATTGATAGTGAAGTGAGACACTATCATTCAGTTTTTGCTTCTGGAGAACATATCTTTTTAGATACACCACTTAATGTATGGCAGCATGTGGAGGCCATGTTACTCTTCCAGGGGAGCTGTAGACCCTCTGCATATTGTGGTCCACTCATTGCTTTGTGTTCATCATAGGCCTAAACTAGTTTAGTCTATAAACCTATCTTAAATTTTGCCTGCATCTCATGAACAATAAAAAGAAGGGCACAGCAATTTTACTGAGGTATTAACTGTCATTATCATACCGCTCCCACAATTACTAAGGCTATATATTATATGTACTAATCCCTGTATAAATTATAGCATCATCATTTAATGTTTCTCGTGCTGTGAGAGAGCCAGAAAACTATTAATGAAAACTAATGTACAATCCTGAACATTGAAATTGCAACACCGAGAAGGAAAAGTTGTGGAATTCTGGAAATCGCACGATCGATAGACTTATTAATGCTCACAGTAGCACAGGTAAACTCTTTCTTATGATTGTGTAGACATTGATGCCTTAGGCCTGACATATGACATCCAATTTATTTTGGATTATAGAATGGATCAGTTGTGGAACCAATGGTACCGCCATTTCTACAGTGTCCTAAGAGCCATTTTTCAACACAACAGCAGGCTGCATGTTGCCTGTGCTCCTGTGAAAAACATGGCTGGCCTAATTGTGCTTCTCTAGCCTACAGAGGGTCCAGAATAGACTCCCATTGAGCACATCTGGGACGTCAATGAATGGCAATTACAAAGGGAGCTGCCAGTAGCAAATCTTGATGATTTGCGAGCCCAAGTGCATTCAGTGTGGCAGAACATTCATCAGTCATCTGAGGTGTGATGCAGGACTGTAGTGTGGGTCCTAGCCGAGTGTTGGTGTTGGTGCTGTGAAGGCCTTGTATCCATGAAGGCTACCTGTAGCCAATGGTGTTGGCCGGCCAAGACCATAGGTTCCTGTGTTTAATAAAGGAAACTCCCATTCTAAAACACAGTCTTTACTGAATGGTAACTCGGTAAGGGTTATATACAAGGGGCAGCGGGTACAAAGTCACACACATCATTTCCTTCTACTGTAGTCCACTCCAGGGTCGGTAAAGCACACTATTTGACCCTACTTCGTCACAGCCTAGCTTGTCACTACAGTCCTGATGAGCAGGACCGTTCAGCGGTTCCACGTCCTATTTCTTCCACTACTGGTGCCCTGGCTCTACCACTCAGGACCACCCACTAGTCTCACGAGCTTACTATTGTTTTGGTCCGTTACCTTCAATATTTAGGAAGATCAGGGTTTCTCATGACACGTCATCCTATCCAAGGACCCCTTTAAGTTGGAAGGCCACTCTGTCTCTTCAGTCAGCTCAAGGTTGCACTACTTTCTTGCTCCCTTATTCTCCTCCTTAGTAGCTCATCCAATGGCCGCAGTGCTCACATAAACTTCCTACTCGAACATGAACTTGTCCCTCTCTAACTATTCACAGGAAGCGGTAGTGTGGCGCCCCCAGGAGTATGGTTGCCACAGTGGCATTACCTTCCTCCTAGGGAGAGTGATGTCACGCCTGGAAGCACTGAAGGTTCTCTCTGGCAGTTAATCACTGCATGCAACACAGTTCCCACTCCGGGTCAGCAGAGGGAGCTCTGAACCCAGAACTGAGGGGAGGAGCTGTCTCTGGGGGCCAGGAAGGAGTGAGTCAGTTAGTGTGAGGAGGGCGTCGTGTGCAGACATGGAGGAGAAGAGCTGGGGAGACTGAGGAAAGTGGAGAGCTCAGTCCCAGTGAAAGCGCATGATCTGGAGCCTGGTCTCCAAGGGTGTATGGATACTAACGGTCCTGCACCAGAAACCAGAAGAATAGGAAGCTGTAAATGCCCTATTCACACATAATCCTCGGGGGCACAACAGCGACAGGTGAGCCAAGAGAGATAAAAGGCTACGGCTGTCTGCCATGCGAATGGAGTGTGGATAACATCAGAAAGGAGGAACTCCAGTGTAACTCAGTACTGGGAATACTTCATTGAGAGCGCTAGTAAGGAGACTGCACAACCCATCTGCCAGAGTGATTCCTGATTTGCTTCCAGGCTAACCAGCTCCTGTGAAATACCGGCACGGTACCGAGTACCCCACTGCCCTGGTGGGCGACCCAGTGTCATTCCCTAACCCTTTCCCACTATGGACTAGTCCCAAAAATTAACACTCGCCTTACCCTAATGACACTAACTAACTACGGTCAATTACCTTATCCTACCTATCTATGTCCTAAGCCCTAAACTTCATCTTATCCTATACTTACACTATGTCCTACACTATACTTTACTAACAGTAAGACATAAGACATAATACATATTACAACGTGACTGGTGTTTTCAGATATAGCAGAGCGACAGTACAGTCCAGACCTCTTAGACAACCATTAATAACTTATTAATAGCAGCCAAGTGTGTTTTTGCACATGGCGCTTATATTTGTTACTGAACAAATTAAGATGTTTTGAAAATCTAGTTCAGCTATTGGTGTACATAAAAATCACAGCATAGCAATGAAAATAGAAGATTATATATACACTCACTGGCCACTTTATTAGGTACACCTGTCCAACTGTGTGTTAAGACTTAATTTCTAATCAGCCAATCACATGGCGGCAACTCAGTGCATTTAGGCATGTAGACATGGTCAAGACAATCTCCTGCAGTTCAAACCGAGCATCAGTATGGGGAAGAAAGGTGATTTGAGTGCCTTTGAACGTGGCATGATTGTTGGTGCCAGAAGGGCTGGTCTGAGAATTTCAGAAACTGCTGATCTACTGGGATTTTCACGCACAACCATCTCTAGGGTTTACAGAGAATGGTCCGAAAAAGAAAAAAAATCCAGTGAGCGGCAGTTCTGTGGCCGGAAATGCCATGTTGATGCTAGAGGTCAGAGGAGAATGGGCAGACTGGTTCGAGCTGATAGAAAGGCAACAGTGACTCAAATTGCCACCCGTTACAACCAAGGTAGGCAGAAGAGCATCTCTGAACGCACAGTGCGTCGAACTTTGAGGCAGATGGGCTACAGCAGCAGAAGACCACACTGGGTACCACTCCTCTCAGCTAAGAACAGGAAACTGAGGCTACAATTTGCACAAGCTCATCGAAATTGGACAGTAGAAGATTGGAAAAACGTTGCCTGGTCTGATGAGTCTCGATTTCTGCTGCGACATTCGGATGGTAGGGTCAGAATTTGGCGTAAACAACATGAAAGCATGGATCCATCCTGCCTTGTATCAACGGTTCAGGCTGGTGGTGGTGGTGTCATGGTGTGGGGAATTTTTTCTGGGCACTCTTTGGGCCCCTTGGTACCAATTGAGCATCGTTGCAACGCCACAGCCTACCTGAGTATTGTTGCTGACCATGTCCATCCCTTTATGACCACAATGTACCCAACATCTGATGGCTACTTTCAGCAGGATAATGCGCCATGTCATAAAGCTCGAATCATCTCAGATTGGTTTCTTGAACATGACAATGAGTTTACTGTACTCAAATGGCCTCCTCAGTCACCAGATCTCAATCCAATAGAGCATCTTTGGGATGTGGTGGAACGGGAGATTCGCATCAGGGATGTGCAGCCGACAAATCTGCGCCAACTGTGTGATGCCATCATGTCAATATGGTCCAAAATCTCTGAGGAATGCTTCCAGCACCTTGTTGAATCTCTGCCACGAAGAATTGAGGCAGTTCTGAAGGCAAAAGGGGGTCCAACCCGTTACTAGCATGGTGTACCTAATAAAGTGGCCAGTGAGTGTATATATATATATTGTGGGGAAGCTTGCACAAACAGGAAGGCTTATTACAGTTCATATACCTCCAGCAAACAGAAAACAGACTCTTCTCCTGAATCAAAGTTGGCAAAAAAACAAAAACAGTCCATATGGCATTACAATGTTCAGAAAGTTGGGTTCACCTGTTTTACAATTAGGGTAATTCCTAGTCAGCCTCCAAACAAAATTGACCAGCAAACTATTGGTCTTTCCACCTTCACTCCCATAAAATACTAACGTGGCTCAGCTGCCTTAAATAGGCTATTTTTCAATCCCCAGAGTGGAGATACAGGAATGACAAATCTCACTCAGCTGTTCTGGCCATTCCTAAAACTCAGACCCAAGATCCGGGCCCATTAAAAAACACTCTCAGCACTTTCGGTGCTGGAGCCTCCTTTTCCAGGCTTCACATCACTGTGGTTAACCACCCAGTGACACATATCTCACATCCAGGAGAGATATCAGCCATCATGTGAGGAAAGATGCGGGCTCGGCCTGTGAGCGTGCATCAAAGGCAGTAGCATGAAATATGACATAAATGTACATCATATGTCATGAAGGGGTTAAAGCTCCTTTAAGATTTAATAATCACAGTTAGGCAGGAGTCACACTTGCCGTAAAGAATCGGAGCAATGTTTTGCGTATGTCATGTACATGCTGTGATGGATCTATGACCTGTAATGAATTATAAACCTAATCAAGGACCCTTACCGTGTGCATAATCCGCCAAACTCAGGGGCTCAATATTATAATTATAAACAGTATTTTTCTATAGTGCTGTTGGCCCTGGTAGACAGCTCATACAGGTTTATAATTGTAGATATTGGGGCCTATGGAAGAACTGGAGACTCCAGAGTATTCAATTCTTCCATAATGGGTCGGCGGCTGCGCACTAGTGATTTGGACCTCCCACCCCCACGTCAGCTACCAGGGTCTACTATGGAAGCGCTGCCTTATGTGATGGTTGCTGATGAGGCCTTCCAATTACCCCACTACGTCATGAGGCCCTATCCACGTAGAGCCCTGGACCATCGGAGCAGAGTCTTTAATTTCCGTCTATCCCACTCACGACGACTGGTGAAGTGTGCCTTTGGCATTCTCTGTGCCAAATGGTGGGTCCTGCAGTCAGCCATTCAACTTAGTGAAGGAAATGTGAATGAGGTTATTAAAGCCTGTGTGATACTTCATAACTTCACCAGAATTCATGACTGTACATCAAATGATGGTGATGAAGAGGCGGATGGAAATAATGGCATGGCTATTACACATGCACTTCATCCACGATGTCAGCCCTCTGGACTTAAATTGCAGGATGTGTTTGCAAATTATTTTGTTTCACCAGAGGGATCTACTCCATGTCAAGACACTGCAGTGTCTATGTTATGCTTATTTTATGATTAAAAATAAAGTTATGTTAATGTTAGAGGTGTGTGTTGTATTGGCCTAATAATGATCTAAAGCTGATATTAAACACATCATCTAAATCATTGTTACAGCACAAACCACGCAAATTGAATTAACTTGTTTTAATACAAACATGTTTTTGTAAACAAAAATAACCATATTTTAAGCATATGACATATTGGGTCCCTATAACTGGGCTTACATAAACTTCCAAACAAAAAAAGTTTTCTCGAGATGACACTGCCTTACAAATTATGGTAGGTTGGTGGTAGTGATGGCGGGAGGACAGCATGAGACATTTGGCTACTTTGTGTGGCAACCTGAGTGTGACCCTGAGAGATGGATGATGATCCAGGATTATGGACCAAGGAAGGTACCTGTTGGGGAGCATGGTACTGTGCAGTATGGTAAGGATGTTGGTAATCCTATGCAGTGGCATGGCCCGTTTTGTTCATACCCTTAAAATGGCCATGTCGAGCATACCCATGTTGGGACCACTCTCCAACAGTGCATCTGCTCAAGTGGCCATATTGGGCAGGTGCGGCTGTATCCGAAAACTGCCCATGTGGTGGCCGATGGTGGTTTGGGGAGTGCTGTGGCTGAGGTGATGGCATACATGTGGGAGATGGTTCAGCAACTGATAGTGCCTGCTCATCCTGGATTCCTGGCATTTGGGGTTGGTTGTTGCTGGACATTTGCCACCTTTGCAGGTATACAAATACCGGATTCGGATTATTTGATGGGGTGCAAGCATCAATTAAAATTTGGATTGCCCCTCTGGCCCACAGCCTCACCTCACGGGGAATTGTATGTAGATAGCATGCAAGACTGAGTGCATAGGCTTCCTCACCACCGCCGTTCACAGTGCGTGAAAGGTAATCCAAACCCCCCATGTCCACTTGACACCTATTAATGGTGGTTGCAAGCTACCTCCTTAGACGGCCATGGCGTGGAATGGCGGCAGCCTGGGGTAAAGTGTCAGAGGTAAAGTTGGACTACTACTGTGACCCCGGTCCTCATCGTCTGGATTGCCCTCCTGTTGTGCAGAAGGCGCTGCTGGTGGTTGGGTGGTTGGGTGGGTGGAGGATCATGCTGCTGAAGATGGGCCAGCCACTTCTTCACCTTCACTAACTGGGACGCTGTTGACCTCGGAGTCTGAAGCAGTTTCCCGCTCGGTAAGGTTCGAGTCAGTTCTGTTTTTTAGCACAAAGTTGAAACAAAAAAATATTAAGATTTGCCCGTAAGGCCATGTGTAAAATGTGGCGTCATGCATGCACTTACGGTCTTAGATCCATAACGGGAGCAAGAAAATATAATCTGTCATAATATACAGTATGCATTTTCTATTTTTTGTGCCTCGGCACCACTCCTGGCCCAATGCTGGGTTTCACGGTGGTACTGGTCACGACAGCTGCGCCACCGTCTAGTGACATCAGACACTGCAAAGTAACACATTAAAGGTTTTAACTTTCAATGACAGTGTTTGCCTTGCCAAATGTAGGCTATAGAGTAATGTGGCATGCTGTTTGCCAAGTGTAAAGTGTGAAAGGATATTACAAACAACATCACATATGGTTATATGTTCATTTGTTGCTTCATTTGTACCTTTTTTGTACCTTTTGATATCATTGTACTTACTAATTTCTTGCTTGACTTCACGAGGACTTTCCTCATAATTGGGAAACATTTGAGTGCAGATTCGCTTCAATGCGGAATCCATTCGCGCACGGTTAGAGTAATGTGTCAAGCTGGTCCCATATTTATGACCCCTCCTGAACCAGAACTATCAGCATCTTGACATTGATGTATCTAGCCATGCTGCTGGACTCCGTGATGGCATGTTCCGGGATTTTTCTAGAGGTTGCCAGTGAAATTTGCATGCCAAAGCTTCCTGATAATGGATGAGGCAATTTCCTGTCACCTGGAAAATGCTTGTGTAATTCTCGTAAGTCACACTGATGGTCCATGTGGTGTGTGATTTTTTTTCTCGCACACATAGACTTGCATTGGTGAGACTCGGCCGATATACACGTACAATCGCAGCATGCTGCAATTTCACTCGCATACAGAATACGCCCGAGAAAAAAAACGATGATGGGAGCTGCCCCATAGGTTAACAGTGGTCCGAGTGCTATGCGATGTTTTATCGCATAGCACTCATCCGTATTCAACGCTAGTGTTACTCCGGCATTACTCTGCACCAGCAGCCAAAAGAAGTGTCGCAGTATTTCTTACTGTTTGCAGAGATGGAGAAGAGGTTACAGGCCCCCTATACACATTACACTAACGTGGGCTGATTCCGCCAATATCCACAGGTCCAATTTTGATTGCTAATGCTTAGTTTTTCTATGAAATAAGTCACTGTCAGATATCTAGTCAATGTAATTTGAGGATAGTAAGCCTGCCAAGGATGATAAAAACTACACAAGTCTTAAAAATATGTTCATATGAGATATTACAGGCACTGGGAATAAAAAAAGATTTGAAAGTGGAGAAACTGCAGAGTAAGGTCTTCTTAAATACAGGTGAAGAGAGAAGTGCAACACAATCCAATAGTAGTCATTGTGAAGTACATGAATAAGGTTGAAGTTTAGGTGAGAGGAAATAAAATCTTACATTTTTGTAATTACTCCACTGACGTTGCAAGAAAGAGTGAAAATTTTTAGGACACTGTACTCTATTTTGGTGCAGGGACCCTAAGGATTTTTTCGCCCAATGGTTTAATGAAAAGGTTTGCTGCACCGACAACATCCTCAGGCCGGAGTCACACTGGACAGAAATACGGACGAGTGCTATGCGAGAAAAAAATCGCATAGCACTTGGACCAATGTTAACCTATGGGGCAGCTGAGACTCGCCAATGCAGGTCTATGGGTGCGAGAAAAAAACGGAGTCTGCGCCTCACTGACGTCAGCGGTAGTCACTGAGGCTGTGCAGACTCTCCGCCTGACCCGCGGTGAACTGACAGAAACTTTCCCACGCTAACCATTTCATCTCCGGTCAGGCAGCGAGGCTGCGCAGGCAGCTTTTCCTTCATTCCTCCATGGTTTACAGCCGGCCCAATCGCATTAGCATCGATCCTGGTTGTAAACTATTTAACACCTTGAGATGGATTGCGGCGTGGGACTTGACTGTAAGGCGGACCGGTATGGAATATTGTTGCTTTTTTTATTTTGGATTTTTTACAGAAGAACGATGCCTTCGAATGGATTGGGAGTTAAATAAAGATGGAAAAAATGTGTGTTTATTTATCATTAAAAGTCTTTTTTCTTAATGTGTGTGTGCTTTTTTAACCCCTTTCAGACTAGTGGATTAATAATGGAGAGGTGTCTTATTGCCACCTCTCCATTATTAACCACGCTTAAAGTCACCTTACAATAGCAAGGTGGCATTAACCCCTTATTACCCCATATACCACCCACTACAGGGCAATGGAAAGAGAGCGGGTAAGTGCCGGAATTGGCGCATCTTACAGATGCGCCTTTTCTGGGGTGGCTGGGGGCAGATTTTTTTTTATCCAGGGGGCCCAAAAACAATGGTCCTTCTCTAGGCTATTAATTTATGCCCTTAGTCACTGGCTTGCCCTCTCTGGCAGAGAAAATTGCGTGTGAGCCCACGCCAGTTTTTTCCGTGAATTAATCCTTTCATTTAACACCTACAGCTCCAAAAGTTTACACACATACACTACTAACATTATAAGCGAGGGACTTATATAAATCTAACGCATATGCAATGGTTTACTGTATGTAAACCATGTCTTATATTCTGTCGGGTTCTGTAATGATTTTACAGAAGCCAACAATTGAATTATCAGCTATGCTGCTGTCTACCTCTGTATGAAATACAGTATAAATATATATATATGCGTCTCACTGACATATATATATACAGTATATATTTTTAATATTAGACAGTGTATGACTGCCCCGACCACAGAGTCACCTTGTCGATGGTGGGACGGCTTTTATGCTATGTTTGATCAAATACAGTATTACTAAGAACTCTGTATGATTTAAATGCACTTTTGCTTTTTACTTATTTAATTACAGCAGGGTTTTTTTCATTTTGTCTTTTGTAGGTTTTGCATGCTTTTTGGCCATGTGAACAAGCATTTATATGCTGCATGTGTACCAACTCAAACCAAGCTCAATTTTTGTGTTTTTTCTTTGTATTTTTGCATTCTGTGCAAGCTGGGGTGTGGCCTCCCTCTCCTGAACTGGAAATTGTATTTAAAGGCTTCCCCTGACTGGTGTCCAGTGGTTGGGACCCGGTCCTTGTCTGTCCTTATTCACACAGACGTCAACTTTGACACATGATAAGGTTTTTAATATTAGACAGTGTAGGACCGCCCCGACCACAGAGTCACCTTGTCAATGGTGGGACTGCTTTTATGCTATGTTTGATCAAATACAGTATTACTAAGAACTCTGTATGATTTAAATGCACTTTTGCTTTTTACTTAATTACAGCAGGGTTTTTCATTTTGTCTTTTGTAGGTTTTGTATGCTTTTTGGCCATGTGAACATGCATTTATATGCTGCATGTGTACCAACTCAAACCAAGCTCAATTTTTGTGTTTTTTCTTTGTATTTTTGCATTCTGTGCAAGCTGGGGTGTGGCCTCCCTCTCCTGAGCTGGAAATTGTATTTAAAGGCTTCCCCTGACTGGTGTCCAGTGGTTGGGACCCGTTCCTTGTCTGCCGTTATTCACACAGACGCCAACTTTGACACATGATAAGGTTTTTAATATTAGACAGTGTAGGACTGCCCCGACCACAGAGTCACCTTGTCGATGTTTGATCAAATACAGTATTACTAAGAACTCTGTATGATTTAAATGCACTTT
This sequence comes from Dendrobates tinctorius, assembly GCF_039654945.1. NCBI lineage: Eukaryota > Metazoa > Chordata > Amphibia > Anura > Dendrobatidae > Dendrobates > Dendrobates tinctorius. The sequence goes on along the minus strand of NW_027361679.1, from coordinate 47,871,293 downwards.
GCATTTTATTTATTTAATTGCAGCAAGGTTTTTTTTCATTTTGTCTTTTGTAGGTTTACTATATATATATAGACTGTACATATGTTTTCATGAATATTTGAGGCTATGGGTAAGATTTCATACGGATGTCACAAGGATGCTTTGATGCGAGAAAATCGCATCCTCGCATTGCACACGGATGACATACGGATCACTGTTCAGGGAACATTTTTGCGATTCTTTTCCATTTAAAATGGACCATATTTTTATAAGTTGTGTGTGTCTCCAGCCTCAGTATGTTTGCTGCAGGATACCACATATAGGAGGGAGAGGTTGGGAGAAGGTGGGGATCATCAGCTTGCTGAAATTGAAGCAATATTAACTGGTCAAAAAACAATGATCTCAGTATAAGATATAGGATATAGGGTTAACTTTTTAGTGTTAGGGAGGGGTGAAATCCTTCCTTTGGTAATAAACTAGTGAAATTAGGTGGAGGAAGTTATAAAAGTAAAGCCACTGGTACCTGTTAACAGCATTATAATTACATTAATCATAGTGATAGTGTTGGGAGAAGTGAGCAGACTATACCGCGGTTAGACACCTTGCCAATCTTAACATGGTGCACTTTAGCAAAATCATACATATTAATAGAATGAATCCATTGTGTTACTGTTAGGTTAGAGTCACATGAAAGTTTTCTCCAAATCGGCGAAAATTGGTCCAATTATGCTATACTGTACACATTAGACTCTGATCACAGTTTGATCAGAGTGTGATTCAATTTTCTTGCATGCGGAGAATAAAAAAAAAATTTCTCTATCTTCTTCATTCTGTCAGTCCGTGAATATTGGACTGTACTCAGATGCCATCCGTGTGCGGTCCAATCTTTTTCATGGAACATTAGACTTGAATGGCCTAGTGAGTTCCCATTATTGGAAGCAAATCATGCATGCTGCGATTTTTTTTCCTTGGAGTACTTAGTCCGAGGAAAAAATCAGACGTGTGCATGGCCTCATTGAATAACATGGAGAAGAGTGATATCTGTCAAAATGACAGATAGCACTCATCCGATTTTTAAGGTCGTCTGTATGGGTACTTATCATGGAATATTAAAGGTGTTCAATTGACTTAAAAGGGGATGATGATTGTAAAAATATTAAAAAATCAGGTATAGTTCTCTTGAAAGAGACAAAGAGACACATTTTTTACGAGATTTTCAACAAATGAACAAATTGTGTGAGCAGAGGGTTTGTGTTCATCTGTGGATGGTAAAGTAGGAATATTACAATTAGCTGTGTAATTTCTGACTTCTTTCATGGGACTATGATGCTGGATAGAAGAAGAATCCTTTAACGTAAGCTGTCTTCCATCAGAAAATGACCAACTGTTTAAATCAAGTTTTTGCTACATTAATTTAAAAAAAAACGTTTTTGTGATGACTATGAGGGGATTTAAGTCATGCCCATCAACTGTATATCATACTACAGTCCTCATTCAACAGGTGTAGCTGTAACAGGACACCTGGTTCAGCAGATGTTCCACCCTTTTCAGCTGCAAAGTGAAAAGTGGGGCAATATACTGTGTTGGGGATCATACTGTGTGTTGGGGATCATACTGTGTGGGGGCTGTGACCCCCACCAGATTAGTCTAGTATTCACAGGGATTATCCTGTGCAACTACTTCATTCAGTCAGATGGGAATTTCATGAAGAAATTTGTGAATATGGAGTTATCATATGTCCTAGCCACACACCGATTACATTTCTGGGATCTCAGGAACAGGAACTGGTCGAAAGGCTTCCAGGGTCTTTATTCATTCTAGCTCCCCAGGGTTGGGAGATATGCAGAATGGCTTGTAGAAGCCAGGTAATGAAGTCATGTTTGGACTCCAAATGTAATAGGGGAGCGGCCAGATCTGATGGCACCAGAACCACCCCCCTATGACCTGGGAAGTTATGCTCTTTTACAGGTTTTGGGAGTTTTAGCTACAAACCCCTAGGAGAGGGGCATTATTACTATCTCTGGGGCGGAACAGGGAGTAACCAATCAAGGGGTTACATACTTGTGACCTCTCTTTTTTTTGTCAAGCTTGCTGTTCACGTCTAAAGAAGGTGGCCACATTGAGTAATGTGCTGGAAGGAATTGGAACCAGCTGGCAGCCCCATGAGGCCTAGCACACAGGGTCGAACTTCAAACCGGTCACTAACATGATTCACCTGCTTATATCATTTGTACTTCACCTGTATTTGCATATCTGACCATTGTATATGTATAACCATTGTGTATATAGTGTTTTGTCTAGTGAGCCCTTAAGGCAATTAAATATATAATTTAACTTTAGGCTGCTCTTTTATCCCGATCATGAATCCACACATCCATGTTCTCGGTTTTAACTTACCATGCTACCGGGGCTGGTTTGTGGCCCAATATAATTTTGTTAACGGACCTGCCAGTGACCCAGTTCTTCCTGAAGCTGTTTCTGTATGTCCAGTCTGAACTGTGTCCTATCCATTCCTGTATATCAGCCATGCCCGCAAGCACCTGCCTGCCTCTAGTTCAGCCGTGCCCGTCAGCACCTGCCTGCCTGTATATCAGCCATGCTCTCCAGCACTTGCTTGATTGTATATCAGCCGTGCCAGGCAGGATGCCTGCCTTTCTGTATATCATCTGTGCCTGCCAGCACCTGTCTGCTGGTTTATCAGCCGTGCACACCAGCACCTGCCTGTCCGTATATCAGCCATGCCCTCCAGCACCTACCTGTCTGTACACCAGTCGCGTCTGTCAGTACTTGCCTGCCTGTGAATCAACCATGTCAGTCAGTATTCCTGCTGTGCCTGCCTGTATCCCTGCCATTCCTGCAAGCACCTGCCGTTACAGCTTCCTGTCCCTTTGAGAGTCAGCTGTCATGCGTCAGAGGTCTGTCCTGGAGTAGGACCTCGTGTCCATCTGGAGCCAAGTCTCACCGCACTTTCAGGGTCTCTAGCAAAGAGTTGGTACATGGCACAGTAGGTCCATGATCCATGCGCGAGCTTAACAGGTTGAACAGACAAAGGACCTCGCTGATTCCTCTACCCATGCACTTGCAGAGCAATTCAAGGAATGTGTCAGAGAACCGGTATCAACTGTTGGACCTAAGCAGGTTGGCCACATTGAGACAACTGAGCTACGGCAGGAGCAAGGTCATTCCAAGGACTTGTGCAGCTGTAGTGGTGGCACAGAACTTGTCTGAACTTTCCCTTCGAAAAATAGGGTCTGAAGAAGAGGTTACCCCAGGGTGAGAGTAACTCTCCTCCACTATTGACTATGCCCTCATCTGTGTCTTATAGATCAACCCACTTTGTGGAGGCTGCCTGTTTCAATTTCGGCTTGCCTAGAAATTTTTTGCAGCAAGGATCCACACCGTCTGATAGATGGACCTGTTTGAAGACGCCCCTCTGTCCTGGGGGCTGGCGGAATGCGTTCTGGTATAAAAGTCCTGAGGAATAACTGGATTTTTAACTATTATTTAGAGGTTTTTGTATGCAAATACAAAGGCTCAAATATGTGTTCAGACTTTTCTTTCCGCATCCATCTGATTTCAAAAAGATTTCAGACACTGATATCTTATCTCTGCTTTAGGATTTGATATGGCACTGGAGCCTATAGCTCAACATCTTATAGCAACCAAGAAATTCCAAAGAATTAAAGTGGAAAAAAGGAAATGAACAATACTTGTTTTGCAGACCATATACTGCTGTCTTTGTCTTCTCCTGAAAAACATTTAGGAAAAGTATTGCATGTATTGAACTATGGGACATTTTCAGGATAAAAAAATTATGTTTTTTAAGGCCTCATTCACACGTCCATGAGTCACGTACGTGTTTGTTCTGTGTTTTTCACAAGTAGAACTTGTACCCATTATAGCCTATGCAGCTGGTTCCTATAACCATGGCTTTTTACAAACCAAGCAGTCTGCAAAAAAGATAGAGACATGTCTGTTTTTGTTCCAAGTCACAGATCAAAATTGCCAATGCAACTCTATGTGTGCGTGAAAAATCACTGATGGCACACATTGCTGTCGTAATTAACATTGCAGTGAATAGGAGAAACGATGCAATTTATTTTTTCAGATATGAAAGTCTGAAAACATTGATAGTAAAAACTAACACTGACCAAGCACTGATAAAAACTGGATCGAATTGGATCAAAAACACTGACAAAACTTGGTCCAATATTTGCATTCTAGAAAAATCACTTATGTCAGAATGAGGCCTAAGAGTCTGCTATTATATTTAGGGAATAGTGTAAGGATAACACTTCAGCCTGAGGTGGATGAATGCAATTTTTGAAGATGATGAGTTTGAAAAGGTTGTATCCCTTTCAAATAATAATGTATATTTACTTGTAAAACATTTAGATTGTCTAAAACTACAGGAAGCTTTCACTCAATTTTTGATGGAAACATAAAAGTCCATGCATTACATATAATAAATCAGCACTGCCTAAATGAAAAAAAAGGTATTCAGATACCTTTACTGAGTTTCTATAAGTTAGATCCTTTATGTTGTCATGTAGAGAGTAAAATGAGTATTGAACATAATATCAATTTTCTAAGTAAATATATCTCCAAGGCCAGGGTCACACTTGCAACTGCAATGCGAGAACCTCGTGCGAGCAGGGTCAGACTGGAGTGTCTGGGGCCCACCAGGGGAATGGACTCTAGGAGCCCACCCTACAGCTATATGCAAATATCTGTAAGTCATCATTCCCATTATAGTGGAGCATCGACTGTAAAACACAGGCGGCTTCTGCACATCTACTGTGCGCCCCCATAACTGGGATGTACAGTTACATTGTTTCACATTAAAGGTTCTATGGTTAAAACAAGTTATCACCGATCCATGGGCTCCACAGGATAAGTGATCACTTAGGTCCGACCATTAGAAACTGCACCGATTGGAAGAATGGGGAAGTTTTATCCCTGACAGAACACTTATCCCCATTTTAAAATGCAGCAGCAGTTCAGATGTCTGACCGCAGCTCCATTCTTTCTCTTTGGGGCTTCCAGAAAAAAACAAGAGCAGCGTTCGCAACCACAGAGTGAATGAATGGATCAGTGGTCAAGTCGGACATACCGCTCTAGTCTAATGGGAATAAAATTTCCACATTCTGCCTACTGGGTGTAAGGGGGTGAAGTGCAAGAAGAGCCATGAGAAGGCTGCCCTCTCTGCTCCATGCCTCAAACAGTTAAACAGGGCAGCAGGTTCCCCGGGAGACAGAGGAGGGGCTGAGCACAGGGGGCCAGGAGAGGAGAGCAGAGAGCGGGAAAGGGTTTTCTCTCAGTGCAGCCTGGGGAGCTGAAAGAGCAGGACTCTGACAGACTGCAGAAGAGACAGAGCTCCCAGTCACAGAGAGAGTCCGGGGTATCAAGTATATGGGTATATGGACAGCAGAACATGAGGCTGTGTACTTGGAGATTTTGAGCTGCGCCCTGACCCCGTGGACAGACCGAGACCTGCAGAGAAGCAGAGACCGTGTCCTGTGACTACGAACAGTTGCAGTCTGCAGTGACAGATAAGTTGTGTCCTGATCCCCATGTGAAGTCTGCGTGTGCAGAGCCAGGGCTGTATGCTGTGACTAGAGACTTCCTTGTGAACCTCCTTAGAGAGACTGTAATAGTGGCAAGACGCTTCCTTGCAGTCAGGCTGTATTCATTAGCTGAGACGCTTCCCTGTGACCAAGGAACAGCCTGTAATGGGACACTGACCTGCCAAGAGAGACTGGCACAGGCACCGCTTCCGGAGCAGAGGGAAGAACCTTGCCTAAAGGGGGATACCGCCATCATCATACCTCTTGATTCTCCACGTTAAACCCCCATACGCCAGTAGGACTATACCTAGGATCCCAGAGATGGATAACATCAAGCATCCCTTGGGCCTGGGTGCCTACGTGGGAGAAGAGTGATCTCTACAAGCAAGATCTCCAGGAACTGATAAGTTTCTCCCCCCATAAGAGAATAACTGTCGGTTGTTGTGCACTTCTGTTATTTCTTCAGTCTCTGATATTATCTGTTACAGCATTTTCTCTGTGATATTATATGTTTACCTGTTTTACTCCCTGTAAATAAACATCCCCTTTTACTGTCGCTCTGCCTGTTCCGTGGTGACATATACTCCTCCTGCACTTTATTACACGGGTTCCAGCAGTCAAACCCCCCACCACAAATCAATACGTTATCACTAATCCTATGGAGAGGTGATTATTTTTTTCACAGGAGAACCCCTGTAAGTGCATCTCTAACGCTGTGATCCAAGTATCTAATCTCTAATGGAAATAAAGAATCTTCTCCCAATTAATATCAGAGAGAACAGATGACTGCCATACACAACACAATCCACTATACCAAGACCCATAATACACCATACAGGGAAGAAATACCAGCACACCATGAACAGATCACATGGTGACTGAATAATACTACATATTACCAGCATATAGGCACCAAATAATACCACATTGAAGGAGAAATACCGTCACACCATAACTAAACTACACATATGTTACAGAACCACTCAGCACCCAGAATATGTTGTGCAGTTATATGTATGGATAATAGGTTCTATGTGAGATGCATGTCCCTAATGCATCAGCGTCCGCCCTCCCCCCACCTTTGTAATTCCCAAAGTAAACCTCGGCAGGCTCCGGCCACCTGCGGCTTTTGTAATGCATGTCTGGCCTGCCGCTTTTCTATTGGCCTGCCCTCTGTATCTGTGTGATATATTCTGTGTCCTGTGAGTAAAGTGTTGTCAGACTGGAAATACATGGAGAAGCAGCGATCTTTTATATGCGCCCATGTAACCCAGGGATTCCAGCCAGCGTCATTCATTCAGACTCCAGCCAACGCAGAGCGGACCTCCGAAAACACGGGGTGGTACTGAAAGAGGTACCCCAGCTTGGTAGACCCCGTTACACTGGTGGCAGCGGTGGGATTTGATACCCCTTCTACAGGAGGAAAGGAATGAATGGAAAATAACTACCAGAAGTTAAAGAGGACTACATTAAAAGATCTGGTTGAAGCCCAAGGGTTGATCGCCAGCAACAAAACAAAAGCAGATTTGATAGCAGCCATCATGGAAGACGACAGTGCAGCACCCCCCAATGTGAATGTGGAGGAGACCGAATTCCAGAGGGAGGTAAAGAACAGACTGGCATTCTATGGCCTAAACCCTGCAGTAGCGATCATACGAGAGGTGATGGCTGATGTGCGTACTGATCTGAAGGAAAAGATGGCCGAGCGGACCAGGATAGAGCTAGGAAAGATGGAGATGGCAGAGCGGACCAAAGTGGAGCTGGCCAAGATGGAGATGGCAGAGCGGAGAGAGGAGAGTCAGCGAGCAGGGGGAGCTCTGGCCTTCGACCAGGTACCTTCAACAGTAAGCCACAAAAAGATCCAGTATAATGCCTTCCGACAGTTGGGGGAGGCAGAGGAAGACATTGATGGTTTTCTGCAGGACTTTGAGCGGCAGTGTGCCCTTCATCAAGTGAAGCCGGAGGAACGGGTTCAGATTCTGGCCAGCAAGCTGACAGGCTGGGCAGCGGATGCCTATCGCACGGTACCTGATGAGGACTGTAAGGACTATGAGCGGATCAAAGAAGTGATCTTGGCCCGGTATGCGCTGTCACCAGAGGCCTACCGCCAAAAGTTCCGCGGAGTTATAAAACGCATAACCGATACCCACGCTGAATGGGCCTGTAAATTAGGGCGGTCACTGCTACAGTTGGTAAAAGGGAGCCAAGCAACCACTAAGGAGGACGTCCTCCAGCTCTTCCTGTTAGAATGATTCTTTAATGGACTAAACCCAAAGACACAGGAATGGCTTCGGGACAGGCGGCGAACGACTCTTGAGGAAGCCGCTCGTCTGGCCGATGAACATCATGATGCCAGGAGGCCGCAGTTGTCCGGATCAAAGGTGGTCACTAGGGGCCCGCCCATGGACCTGGAGGGCCCCAAACCACCGAAGACTGTAGGGGGACCAGCTAGAAACCCGGCCTACCACAGTCCCCCTGGGGTGCGATGCGACACCTGCCGTCAGCTGGGCCGCCTGCAAAGACAATGTCCCAACCGGACTCAGCATACCCAGTGGCCAAAGGCGGGAACAGCTACCTTCAGCCGGGCTGCTGTACACTCCTACCAAGGCGAAGCTGACCCGGCATTGGAGGCTACGACTAACCAAGGGGTGGAAGAGATGGAGGAAGTGCTGCATGAAGTAGACCCCGTGCAGGCAGCCCGGGCAGATAATCGACAACAGCATCGACCGGTCGTCTGGGTTAATGGGAAACGTATGCCGGGACTAAGAGATTCCGGAGCAACTTGTGAAGCCTCATCTCGTCCGGGACCAAGAGAAGACGGACCGGACAGTGGCAGTCTGTGTAGCAGGTGGGAGCTATACATTGACTACCCACTGCCAGGATTCACCTGAACTGGGGAGTCGGGGATGGCCTTGTTGAGGTCGGCTTGATGGAGGATTTGCCTGCAGACGTCCTGCTGGGAAATGACTTGGGCCCCATGTTGTCTGCATTCTCGGTGGCCCCTCTGGCTGAGACCTATCCTGTGACCACCCGGAGACAAGCTCGAGCTGCGGAGGCGGAATCACACTCAGAGGAGGCCCAGGTAAGACATCCCAGCCCTGCACGTATTCCCATAGCCAGACACATTTCTTGGGCCACCCCAGATGAATTTAAGAGGGAGTTACTTGAGGATCCTTCATTAGAGGGATATCGTGGGAAGGCACAGGAGGGGAGAGGAGTACTGGAAGGGGAACAGTTTGTATGGAAGCAGGGACTCCTCTACCGGATCACAGAGCAGCACCACACAGGGACGAGCCCCACTATAAAACAACAGCTGATAGTTCCCAAGAAGTATAGGCAGGAGTTACTGCGAATCTCTCATGATATACCCTTGGTCGGGCACTTCGGCGTCAGTCGCACCAGGCATCGTCTGACACAAAGCTTCTTTTGGCCGGGGGTAACCTATGATGTTTGTCAGTACTGCCAGACCTGTGACAGTTGTCAGCGCATTGGCAAGGGGGGGATCGATACAAGGCCAAATTACGCCCCCTCCCCATTGTGGAGGAACCATTTAGCCGAGTAGCGGTCGATCTGATAGGGCCGTTAGCCAAACCCAGTCCGTCCGGGAAAAAGTATATATTGACCGTGGTAGATTATGCCACATGGTATCCAGAGGCGGTTGCGTTACCTAACATACTGGCAGAGATGGTGGCGGACGCCCTGCTCCAGGTTTTCTCATGGGTTGGATTTCCCCGGGAGATTATCTCGGACCAGGGTATCCAGTTTACAGCAGAGGTGACCAATCAACTGTGGAAGCTGTGCGGCGTAAAGTCCATTAGAAGCGCCCCGTACCACCCGCAATCCAATGGGTTGTGTGAACGCTTTAACGGGACATTAAAACAGCTCATTGGGACTTTTACCAAGACCTACAGGGACTGGGAGAAATTCTTGCCACACCTCCTATTTGCCTATCGGGAGGTGCCCCAAGAATCCACGGGGTTCTCCCCGTTCGAGCTGGTATACGGGAGACGAGTAAGGGGACCCTTAGACAGTGCTGGAACACTGGGAAGGGGAGGGCCTCATAGAAGGGGTACCTATTGTACAGGAGCTGACTCAGGCTGTACGTGAGAATATGCAGGCGACCCAGCGGCGCCAGCGCATATGGTACGATCGGAGGGCCAGAGAGCGCACTTTGAAAACAGGACAAAAGGTCCTGGTGTTAGAGCCCACAAAGCAGAATAAGTTTCAAGCTGCATGGCATGGGCCCTACCAGGTAGTGGGGAAAATAGCTGACACAACCTATAATGTCGCCGATTGTGACGACCCCAGGGTTATCCGCATGTTCCACGTGAATATGCTGAAGCCCTACCGGGAGCGCCCTGAAGAGATAGTGGCCATCTGTGCACCTGAAGCAGAGGATTTAGCCGGACTTCCCTTGCCGGATGTCTTAGGGGAAAGGACTCAGTCTAAAACATGGGACCAGGTACACTTAGGTGAATACGTAGGCCCCCGGGAGAGACAGCAGGCGGAGGCGTTGTTGAGGCTGCGACAGAGGATGTTTTCAGAGAGACCGGGGTACACTCACCTGGCACAACACAAGGTTGAGACCCAGGATCAGACCCCCCTGCGACAAAACCCCTTCCGCGTCCCTGAGTCTGTACGAGAGGGGATGCGACAAGAGATACAAGAGATGTTGCGTTTAGGGGTCATTGAAGATTCAGATAGTCCCTGGGCATCCCCCGTAGTGTTAGTGCCCAAGAAGGATGGGACTACACAGTTTTGTGTAGACTATCGTAAGCTCAATGAGAAAACAGTGACGGATGCATACCCCATGCCGCGTGTGGATGAGTTGTTAGACCGGCTGGCGGGGGTAAAGTATTTGACCACCATCAATTTATGCAAAGGCTACTGGCAGATTCCCCTTAGTCCTGACGCTATTCCCAAGTCGGCATTTGTCACCCCGCTCGGCTTATTCCAGTTTCGAGTTATGCCATTCGGGATGAAGAATGCCCAGGCGACCTGCCAAAGGCTGGCTGACCGGCTTCTGGATGGTCTCCAGGACTATGCTTGTGCCTACCTGGATGACATCACCATCTACAGTGCGACATAGGAAGAGCATCTAAATCACCTAGAGACAGTATTGGACAGGATCCACCAGGCCGGAATCACCCTGAACCCAAACAAGTGTCACGTGGGCAAAGCAGAGGTTCAGTATTTAGGGCATTGGGTGGGAAGTGGGAAACAGCGACCAGAACCAGCAAGATTGAGGCCATAGCCAAATGGCCGATCCCACGCACTAAAACCCAGGTCATGGCATTTCTAGGGACAGCGGGGTATTACAGGAAATTCGTTCCCAATTACAGCTGCGTAGCCAAGCCCCTCACTGATCTGACCCATAAGAACCAACCCCGCCAGGTAATCTGGACCTCAGAGTGTGAGGAAGCCTTCCGCCAACTAAAGGATGCCCTCACCAATACCCCTGTATTGGCCGCACCCGATCCAACTAAACTTTTCCTGGTTCACACAGACGCTTCTATGTTTGGATTGGGGGCAGTACTGAGCCAAGTCAGGCCGGACGGCCAAGAACACCCGGTAGCTTACCTGAGTCGGAAACTACTGCCCTGTGAAGTAAGCTATGAGGCCATCGAGAAGGAGTGCTTGGCGGTAGTATGGGCACTCAAGAAGTTGCAACCATATTTGTATGGATGACAGTTTTCCCTCCTAACGGACCATAATCCCCTATTCTGGCTTAATCAATGCCAGATTGCTGCGGTGGAGTTTAGCCCTACAACCTCTTGACTTCACCATCCACCACAGACCCGGCAGACAAAACGGTAACGCCGATGGACTAAGTTGACAAATGGAACTTGTACCAACCCCATAAACTTCGGTCATCCAAAACCAATCCGTTGAGGATCAGACTGTGTATGCCGATCGCGTTGCTGAAAAGGGGAGCCGTGTTACAGAACCACTCAGCACCCAGAATATGTTGTGCAGTTATATGTATGGATAATAGGTTCTATGTGAGATGCATGTCCCTAATGCATCAGCGTCCGCCCTCCCCCCACCTGTGTAATTCCCAAAGTAAACCTCGGCAGGCTCCGGCCACCTGCGGCTTTTGTAATGCATGTCTGGCCTGCCGTTTTTCTATTGGCCTGCCCTCTGTTTCTGTGTGATATATTCTGTGTCCTGTGAGTAAAGTGTTGTCAGACTGGAAATACATGGAGAAGCAGTGATCTTTTATATGTAACCAAGGGATTCCAGCCAGCGTCATTCATTCAGACTCCAGCCAACGCAGAGCGGACCTCCGAAAACACGGGGTGGTACTGAAAGAGGTACCCCAGCTTGGTAGACCCCGTTACAACATAAAATACCGCTATACTGGGATCAGACCACAACTTACCAGCACAGGAGCTTTGTTTATAGTGTATAATGTACAGGTAATACAGTGATCACCAGTGACATTATACACAGGAGCTTGGTATATAGTGTATAATGTACAGGTAATACAGTGATCACCAGTGACATACACAGGAGCTTTGTATATAGTGTATAATGTACAGGTAATACAGTGGTCACTGGTGACATTATACACAGGAGCTCTGTATATAGTGTCAGTGTACAGGTAATACATGGATCACCAGTGACATTATACACAGGAGCTCTGCATATAGTGTCAGTGTACAGGTAATACAGTGATCACCAGTGACATTATACACAGGAGCTTTGTATGTAGTGTATAGTGTGCAGGTAATACAGTGATCACCAATGACATTATATACAGGTGCTCTATATATAGTGTCAGTATACAGGTAATACAGCGGTCACTAGTGACATTATACACAGGAGCTCTGTATATAGTGTCAGTGTACAGGTAATACAGTGACCACCAGTGACATTATACACATTAGCTCTGTATATAGTGTAGAGTGTACAGATAATAAATACAGTGATCACCAGTGACATTATACACCTGAGCTCTGTATATAGTGTCAGTGTACAGGTAATACAGTGATCACCAGTGACATTATACACAGCAACTCTATACACAGTATATAGTGTTCGTGTACTTGTAATACACTGACTCTCCGTTGACGTATCTAGCTGAAGTCCTTCTTAGCTTTTCTTCTTTAGCCAGCACAGACCACCATCACTTCTTCCAGCCAGGACTCATCTCTGCAAACAATAACACACAGTCATCAATAGCTGATTGCTTTCAGAGCTTTTTCTCCACTTTTTAACTGACTTCTACACTACATCAGATGAAGAAAAAAAGAGACGTAGCGCCGTCCTGCACAGTAACAAGACCCCTTTTTTGTTCCCTCCATGGAAAACAGTTTCCAAAAAAGTAAATAATATTACAGTAGGAATAACGTCCCTAATTGGACCCTAAAGAAATTATGCCCCCCACTTGTCACCATAAACTAATATAGCATGTTCCTCATTCTGGCCCCCAAACAATAATTAAGTCCCTCATCCTGGCCCTCTTTATTTAATAATCTCACCCAGCCTGGCCCACAGCTATCCATACTGGCCCCCATATGTCCCTTGTCCTGCCCTCCATATATCTCTCCTGGACCCCCATATAGCCATCCTGGTCCATTGTCCTGGAATCCACCATATATCCATCCTGGTCCCACTTATATATGCATCCTGGCTCCCTCATATAGCCATCCTAGCCCCCCATATATATACATCCTGGCTCCCCCATCTTTAACCATCCTGTCTGCTATATATATATATATATATATATATATATGCATCCTGGCTCCCCTATATATATATATATATATATATATGCATCCTGACCCCCCATATATATATATCCATCCTGGCTCCCCAATATATATCCATCCTGGCACCCCCATATATACATCCTGGACCCCACATATTGTATATATGCACTCTGGCCCCACATGTATATGCATCCTGGTCCCTTGTCCTGCCCCCCCATAAATCCATCCTACACTCCCATATATCGATCCTGGCCCCCCCATATATATGCATCTTTTCTCTACCATATATCCAACCTGGCCCCCCATATATATGCATCCTGGCTACACCATATATATCTATTCTGGCTACCCCATATATATCCATCCTTGTCCTGCCCCCCATATATCCTTCTGGCCCCCAATATATATCCATTCTGGCCTCCCCGTATATATGCATCCTGTTCTCTTGTCCTGCCCTTCCATAAATCCACCCTGGCCCCCATATATTGATCCTGGCCCCCATATATGTACATCCTGGCTCTACCATAAATCCATCCTGGTTACCCATATATATGCATACAGGCTCCTCTATATATCTGCATCCTGGCCCCCATATATATGCATCCTGTTCCATTGTCCTGCCCCCCATAAATCCATCCTGGCTACCCATATATTGATCCTGGCCCCCCATATACATGCATCCTGGCTCTACCATATATCCATCCTGTTTGCCCATATATCTGCATCCTGAGCCCTCATATATATGCATCCTGGTCTTTTGTCCTCCCTCCCCATATATATATCCTGGTCTTCCCATATGTATCCATCCTGGCCCCTCATATGTATCCATCCTGGTCCTTTGTCCTGCCCCCCATATATCCATCCTTCTGCCCCTCTTTTATCTATCCTGGTCCTTTTTTCCTGCCCCCATATATCCATTCTGCCACCCTCCTTTTATCCATCCTAGTCCTTTTTTCCTGTCCCCCATTTATCCTTTCTGCTGCCCCACTTTCATCCATCTTGGTCCTTTTCTCCTGCCCCCATATATCTATCATGCTGCTCACCTTATATCCATCTTGGTTCTTTTTTCCTGCCCCGCATATATCCATCCTGCCGCCCCCTTATATCCATCATGGTCCTTTTTTTCTGCCCCCCATATATCCATTTTGCTGCCCCCTTTTTATCCATCTTGGTCCGTTTCTCCAGCCCCCATATATCCATCCTGCCGCCGCCCTTATATGCATCCTGGTCCATTTTTTTTTCTGCCCCCATATATCCATCCTGGCCCCTTATCCTGGCTTCATGGAGAAAGAGACAGAGAGAGAGAGAGAGGGAGGGAAAAAATAGTCATCTTACCTTCCTGTGCTCCCAATGCTGGGTGGCGTTTTCCTCCTCTGCAGGTCTGGAGGCATATAGTAAAATGGCCGCCAACCTAGCAGAGGCCAACAGCTGATGTGCACCCATCACATGCAGCACATGACACTGATGTCATACGCCGGTGAGGACGGATGCACACTTGGCAGATATGATTGGGACATGTGATGCCCTGGTTCAGGTAAGGCCTCTTTCACACTTCCGTTTTTTACAATCAGTCACAATCCGCCAGGTTTTGAAAAAAAACGGATCCTCAAAATTTTTTTGAGGATCAGTTTTTTTCCCATTGACTTGCATTAATGGCGGATTGCTGTCCGTTGCATCCGTTTTTTGTGAGGATCCGCCAAAAGTTGCTGTCCGTCACCATCCTCAAAAATTTCAAAACGGAGCTTGTAACGTTTTTTTCTCTGGCGGATCCTGCAAACACTGATTTAACCCGAATTTCTTTCTGGGTGCCGGACCAAAAAAAAAAATTCTCTCTCTCTCTCTCTCTCTCTCTCTCTCTCTCTCTCTCTCTCTCTCTCTCTCTCTCTCTCTCTCTCTCTCTCTCTCTCTCTCTCTCTCTCTCTCTCTCCTCTTCCCGGCCAGCGATTCCTTTAAATGTGCCATCCGTTCACATCAGTTGAGAACGGATCCGCTTGTCCGCCTTTTTGGCGGATTATAACTGATGCAAAAAACTGAAGTGTGAAAGAGGCCTTAGGAATGCTGCATGCGTGTGTCCCTGCACATTCTCTGTCTGTGTTTCTAAGGGGCCCGCGCCCCTAAAAAATGCAGACTTTTTGTTCTTCTTCTTTTTCACCTCCTTTCCTTCTTCCCACTGCCAAGGGCCAACGGGGGATTTCCCTGATATCCCGCCAGGCCAGTCCGACCCTGCGTGCGAGTCTCTCACCTCAATAACCGGCATTTGGGACCAGAGTGTGCAGCTGTATGTATTTCTCTGCAGCTGTAGGCTCCAGTCCCGAGTGCCTGCAGCAGTGCCGGGTATTGAAGCGAGAGACTCGTGCGAGTTTCTCGCACTGCAGTTGCAAGTGTGACCCTGGCCTAAATGTGCTATTGACATGAAATTCTCACCAGATATTGGTAACAACCCATCCAATCAACACAGGCAAAGAAATCAAAATATACAGTGGCATGTAAAAGTTGTGCACCCCTGGTCAAAATTACTGTTACTGTGAATAGTGGCAGTGGGAAAATAAGTACTTGGTACACTGACAAATTTGCACATTTTCCCACCTACAAAGAATGGAGAGGTCTATAATTTTTATCATAGGCACACTTCAACTGTGATAGACAGAATAAAAAAAACAAAATAGGAAATTACATTGTATGTTTTTTAAATAATTACCTTTAATTTTATTTCATGAAATGAAAGTATTTGATCACCTACCAACCAGCAAAAAATCTGGCTCTCACAGACCTGTTAGTTTTTCTTTAAGAAACCCTCCTTTACTGCACTTATTATCTGTATTAATTGTACCTCTTTGAATTTGTTACCTGAATAAAAGACACCTGTCCACACACTCAATTAATCACACTCCATTGTCTCCGCCATGATCAAGACCAAAGAGCTGTTTAAGGATACCAGGGATAAAATTGTAGACCTGCACAAGTCTGGGATGGGCTACAAGGCAAAAGAAAAGCAGCTTGGTGAGAAGAGAACTGTTGGCACAATTATTAGAAAATGGAAGAAATCAATCTTCCTTGGTCTGGGGCTCCAAGCAAGTTCTTGCCTCTTAGGGTAAGGATTATTCTGAGAAAGGTCAGGAATCAGCCCAGAACTACATTTGTAGAGCACATATGGTTTCAACATACTTCTAGATAAGGTCCTTGAGGATCATGCTTTCCAAAATGTGGTCACTTTTGGAGGTTTCCACTGTTTAGGCACATCATGGGCTATGCAAACGTGACATGAAATCTACTGTCTATTCCAGCCAATTTTGCACTCCAAAAGTCAAATGGTGATCCTTCCATTCTGAACTGTGCTGACTGCCCAAACAGTGGTTTTATACCATGTATGGGGTACCAGCATACTCAGGATAATTTGGACAACACAATGTATGGTTCATTTTCTCTAGCTACCCCTGTGAAAGTGAAAAATGTACAGCTAAAACAACATTTTTGTGTTGAAAATTTTCACGGCTCAATGTTATAAAATTCTGTTAAGCACCTGGCGTTCAAGGTGTTCATCAGACATCTAGATAAATTCCTAGAGGAGTCTAGTTTTCAAAAAGGTATCACTTGTGTGGGAGTTTCCACTGCTTATGCACATCAGGAGCTCTCCAAAGGTAACATGGCACCCGTTTTCTATTCCAGACAATTTTGAATTCAAAGTTAGTTCACAAAGTCAAACATGCTCCTTCCCCTCCAAGCCTTCCCATGTGAACAAACAGTAGTTTTCTACCACATATGGGGTATCAGCGTACTCAGGAGAAATTGCACAACAAATGCTGAGGTCCATTTTCTCCTGTTAGCTTTGTTAAAATAAATTATTTGGAGCTAAAACAACAATTTTTTTATTGTTTTTTAATTTTTACAGCTCAATGTTATAAAATTCTGTGAAGCACCTGGAAGCTCAAGGTGCTCACTACACATCTAGTTAAATTCCTTGAGGGGTCTAGTTTCCAAAATTTGGTCACTTCTGGGGGTTTCTACTGTTTACGCACATCAGGGGCTCTTCAAACAATACATGGTGCCCATTCTCGATTCCAGACAATTTTGTGTTCAAAAAGTCAAACTGTCCTCCTTCCCTTCCAAGCACTGCCATGCGCCCAAACAGTAGTTTTTCCCCACATATGGGTTATTGACATGCTACAAATATTAATGTCTATTTTCTCCTGTAACCCATATGAAAATAAAAAAATTGGGGCTAAAGTAACATTTTTGTGAAAAAAAGTAAAATGTTCATCATTTTTTCTGTCCACATTCCTTTCATTCCTGTGAAGAACCTCAAGGGTTAATAAATATTTTGAATGTAGTTTTGAGCACTTTTTAGGGTGCAGATTGTAGAAGGTTGTCATTTTTGGGTATTTTCTGTCAAATAGACCCCACAAAGTCACTTAAAATATGATGTGCTTACTTTAAAAAATGGGTTTTGTAAATTTTGTTGGAAAAATGAGAGATTGCTGGTAAACTATTAACCATTCTAACTTAAATGTCTTTAAAATATGATGCAGAGGCAAAGTATATGTATAGAAAATGTTGTTTATTAACTATTTTGTGTGGTATAACTATCTGATTTAAGGACATAAAAATTTAAAGTTTGAAAATTGTGAAATTTTAAATTTTTGTGTACAATTTTTTATTTTTTCATAAATAAACCAAATCATATTGACCAAAATTTACAAGTGACATGAAGGACACTATGTCACAAAAAAAATCTCAGAATCACTGGGATATGTTAAAGCTTTTCATTGTTATTACATCATAAAATGACAATGGTCAGATTTGAAAAGTGAGGCTCGGTCATTAACGTACAAAGTGGTTAGGTCCTTAAAGGGGTTGTCCACTACTAGGACAACCCCTTTTTAAACTAAATGTTCAGCCCTGATAAAGTAATAAAGCCTATACTCACATTCCATGCCGGCGCCATTCTCACAGTGTCAGCAATCGCTCTCCCCAGGTGTTAGGAACGGCAGAACGCACTAAATAAAAATAACAATAAAGTGCGTTCGCCGCTCGGGGTCCACCGTGCAGTAGGTGATATAACCGCTGCTAAGTGGTGGCAGGAGCAATACGGCGGAAATGCATATTGCATTAGCCTCAGAAGAGATTTGCTGCAAGGCAATCTCCTCTGCAATCTCCTCTGCAGTGGAAAAATAGGAGAGTGCAGAATGTGAGGATCTGGATCCCTGCTGAGTAAAGGCAGAAATCCGACTCCTAACATTACCCTCCCTCCTTGGGCCCCCCCTCCCTGAGCCTTATGATCCACCAACTTGTGCCCGTAAGAGGTATAGGCCTCAGACTCGTCCGCAGGCAAGTCTGATGTCCCGGTGGATGACAGAGAGACCCGGGACACGTGGAAGGCCTCAGGGGTGGCAAGATCGCCAGGTTTGAGAAGGGACCTGTGGGAGACAGCGGGAGCGGAAGTTAAAGTGGAACGCCAACGTGTGTCGGCAGACGTCTCCGCTGTTCGCTTAAGGAGGCTATTCCGAGCACAAAAGGAGCAGGCCCAAATATATTTTTTAACATCCCGAGCCCTGTGGGGCCACCAGTAAGACCCTGCCAGGAGTTTTGTGGTCTGCATATAGCCACAGTGACCACCCCTCTTGGACGTGTGTGCCCAGGCAAGAACCTTCGGCCGAAGGTGGGGAGGAACAAGGGTCTTAACCGGCGGTACAGAATTTGACCGTTGCGGGGCACTGTTGTTCTGAGACACCGCGTGTTGACAAATATGACCGCGACTGGAGTCTTGTGCCGGACACGCCTGGAGAACGGTGTGAGACACCTCCATGGGCTCTGGGGGTGGAACCTCTGGCTCGGGTAGTTCCAGAGGCTCAAAAAAATTGGGAGCCGGAGTAACCTTCCATTTGGATTTAGCACGCTCCATACCGCGCTCCGAAAAACAGAGGTCAATGCGGGTGGAAATGGCAATCAGCTCTTCTAAATTGGCAGGAACCTCTCTAGTGGAGAGAGCATCTTTAACGTGCTCCGCCAAACCTCTCCAAAACACAGGGATGAGGGCTTTATCGGACCACTCCAACTCGGAAGCCAGTGTCCGAAAACGGATGGTATACTGACTAACCAAGAGAGCACCCTGAGTCAAAGCAAGAAGCTGAAGAAAGGTATCGTGCGTGACCCGTGGACCGAGGAAGACCTGCTTAATAGCTGTTAGAAAGTGAGCAGCGGTCCGGACCTCTGGGTCACCACGCTCCCACAGTGGCGTAGCCCACTCCAACGCTTTGCCCGACAGCAGGGAAACAATAAACCCCACCTTGGCCCGTTCCGTAGGGAATCACGCAGCCAGTAACTTCAGCTGAATGGAGCACTGGCTGATGAAACCCCTACAGGAGGCGCCATCGCCAGAAAATTTATCGGGCAACGGGAGGCGGGTAACTGTCGGCACGGGGAGGACGCGGACATATGGGAAACTGCATCTGTGATTGCCTTTACAACAGCTTCGGTGGAATGTGCAGCTGAGAGAGCCCTCTCAAGAGTGGCCAGCCGGCCCTCAAGCTGCCGAATACACTGTAAGAGTTGCTGCTGTTCTGCCATCACTAGCCAGACCCTGGCGCTAGTATAATGTTAGGAACGGTGGAACGCACTAAATAAAAATAATAATAAAGAGCGTTTGCCGCCCGGGGTCCACCGTGCAGTAGGTGATATAACCGCTGCTAAGTGGTGGCAGTAGCAATATGGCGGAAATGCACACAGGGTTAAACTTCACCCAGGTGCACAGAGCAATCTCAGTTAACTCACAGAGATGCCAAAAAGTACAAACACAAATCTCCTCTGCAATCTCCTCTGCAGTGGAAAAATAGGAGGAGAGTGCAGAATGTGAGGATTTGGATCCCTGCTGAGTAAAGGCAGAAATCCGACTCCTAACACCAGGACTGTGATGCCATCAGCACTGGCGTCACTGTGTTCTCCTTCAGACAAACAAAATATGAAGAGGAAGTCAGGGATGTGCTGCAGGCCGGACTTCCTCTTCATGTTCAGTTTATCCATAGAGGCTTTATTATTTTATTGGGGTCAAACATTTAGTTTAAGAAAGTCCTACTAGTGGACAACCCCTTTTAAGGAGTTAATTCCACAGATTTTTACAGACATTATCATCGATGTTCCCGTTGGGGCTCACAATAAAGACTACCTATCAGTATGTCTTTAAAGTGTGGGAGGAAACCAGAGAACACTACACAAACACAGGAAGAACATACAAACCCCTTACAGATGTTGTCCTTGGTGGGATTTAAAACTACAACACCATCACTGGAAGGCTGCAGTGCTAACCACTGTGCTCAGTGGTGTCCTGCATATCTGTAGGCATATCTACATCTGAAATCTGTGTTTTTTGTGCATTGGGTCTACAAAAATGCTAGTACATGCTCTTATAAACTCCTTTGCTTACCAATTAAATTCACTTTCTCTATGCCCTCCAATCTAATACTCTTGCACACCTCCATTCAGCATTGACATCCCATTTCAGAGCAGATTAGTGTTCTGTATGTGCAAAATGCATGCGCTGGCTAAGCAACACAGCAGCCTAATCCAAAAATGTGTCCATTGCTTGCTGTTATCTATTACATGGATGAAACAAAGCATGTGCTGTCGAGACATCATCTTTGGCCAGAGTTAGGAGATATGCAGGACACAGGATCAAGGAACTATGAAGTTAAACAGAGGTGGAGCGCTAAAACAAAGGGACCGTTTGATATGGCCTAGGAGTTTTTGCAATAATCTGAAACTAGTGAAATGCTTGCAGCCCAAGGATATAAACAAGCTTTGCACAGCAAGGAGGCGAATATCAGTGGGATCAGAATTTGTAAGAAAAAGAATTGTATCTACATGTTCAGATGAATAGGGGGCCAGCAAGGAAGATCTGTCTGTGAGGTTTCTCTCTCAGGTCATTGCTGTGTTCATTCTGCTCCTCGTTTGACGTCAGAGAAGAGGTCCTCAGCATCTAATTGCTCAGTATATGACTTTTATGTACTTTATTAATGCTTTGCTTTTTTTGAAGTGTGGTTGCCCCTGGAATTCAAGCACACATCCTGAGACCGTGTGTGATGCGAGAAACTCGCACGAGTCTCTCGCATCAACACCCATAGAAATACATGCAGCCACAGCTCCGGTCCTGAGTGCCGGCGGCAGTGCCGGGTGTTGATGCGAGTGACTCGTGCGAGTTTCTCGCATCACACACGGTAGTGTGATTCCGGCTTTAGTATGACAGTCAGAAACTTTTGTAATGAACCGTAGGTAATTGCTTATTAGTGTATTTGTCTCCTAAAATATCTAAATACTGTAGTATTATTCTTCTTTTCAGGCTAAGTGTACATATACAGTACATCTCAATATGCCACTACATTGTTAAATATCCGTATATTTTATTTCTAACAAATAATGAAATACAATTACATTTTTAATATGTGTAAAAAAAACAAACAGATGTCACAAAACAGTAAATAACGGGGACATATTTGGTATCACTATACATGTACCAACCCATTCAATACAGTGAACAAATTACTTATGGTGATTGGTAAATAAGGTAAAAAATGTTGTGATTGTTATTTTTTTCCATTAACCTCTTAGTGATGGAGCCACATTTTTTAAATCTGACCAGTGTCAATTTATGTGGTAATAACTCTGGAACGCTTCAACCAATTCCAGTGATTCTGAAAATGTTTTTTCGTGACACATTATACTTTATGATAATGGTACATTTAGGTCAATCTGTTTTGTGTTTATTTATAAAAAATATCAGAAATTTGAGAAAAATGTTAAAAAAGTAGTACTTTTCAAACTTTGAATGATTATCCCTTTAATCCTGATAGTCATACCATAGCAAAGCATTAATACATAACAATTCCTACATGCCTGCTTTACATCAGCACCATTTGTAAAATGTTCTTTTACTTTGTTAGCATTTTAGGAGGTTTAAAAATGTAGCAGTAATTTTTCATTTTTTCAAGGAAATTTACAAAATTTATTTTTTTAGGGATCTATCCCTGTTTGAAGTGCCTTTGGGGATCCATATATTGGGAAACCACCAAAAGTTATACCATTTTAAAAACAGCATCCCCTGACATATTGAAAACTGCAATCAGGTAGTTTATTAACCCTTCAGATGATTTTCAGGAATTAATGCAAAGTGGCATGATAGAAATGAAAATGTGTATTTTTACCATCTAAATGTCCCTAACTTCTGAACAGGTTACAACAGCCGTCAGACTCTAAGGCCACTATTTGGTCGTAAGTTGCCATGCCAAAGATCAGGACCACACAATCATGATCTGAGGACACCAATGGGGATAAAGAGGAAAGTCCCCACAATCTGTTAACCATTTATATGATGTAGTCACTATTGACAGCAGCATCTAAGGGGATAAACATATTTGGATGGTGCAAATAGTGATCATGGCTGATGCAGCAAGTTGTCAGCTATAGTGTACAGCCAACAGCTGCTGGATTCTCACCTGAATGGGGAGGTTAGTCTCTTATATCTAAAGTCAGTAAAAAGATCTATTCGTGGTCAATAAGGGGTTAAACCCATAAAAAATGTAGTAACAAATATAATGCTTACAGACATGTTTGGCAAAATATCTTCTAACCAACCAGACCTAATATACTTGAACTTATAAAAAAAAGTTATAGCTCAAATCACAATCAACAAATGAACAAAAAAAATGTATGGATGTCTAAGCAAGCCCATCATAAAAATATTATTGCATGAATTGATTGCAACAACAGAGATCTTCATCAGACACCTGGGATCAGCCTGTAGCATGTCAGACAAATGCTAAGTGATTCAAGAAAATGAAACATGCCATAACACAGGGATCACTAAAAAATATCACAATGCTTTCTTGGTACAAAAGAGCCACAAACAATTCTTAAAAACATTTAAAAGTAAAAATCAAACGGCACAGCAACAATCCACAATAGAGCAGAAACCTGCCTAACAAATGACATACTCAATATGAAGATGTGATGTATTATAACATATCACAAAAGAGTTAAATAGGACCAATTTAGAGGATGTACAACTATATGATCAACACCTGGTGGATATAACAACAATAAGTATAATGGTGTATATGGTATAGTATAGCTATAGCATATTGGACAAAAAAGGAATGTTAATCACAGATGTCCCTAGCACATAAGCCAGGAGCACAGAAATTACATTCCACACTAAAATAGACAAACCATTAGGTTCTGATAACGGATCGCAAGGTATATGATAAGATAAAACATTGTCCAACATGCTATAGATATACCTATTGAGATGTATGTATTGGCACTGAGCTGTGAGTCTGCTCAATATGCTATATATTTGCCCATGACGTTACACGCAAGTGCATTTGAATTTTGCCTCCTTGATCTGGCGCATGCGTATATATTTTCAGTACTGTTGTTAGCACCTTGGCACTTGCACACAATTAGAAACATGAGTTTCCTACAGTGCATGTGTATAGCTTACACATCTGTACTTCGGGCATGTTCAGGGATGCATGTGGATTTGTGCTTACACGAACTTGCGCACAGCACATGTATTGGTCTCCTACCACGCACATGCATTGCATGCATATCTTTACTTCCGGCTTCTTGCAGGATGCATACATACAGTGGGGCAAAAAAGTATTTAGTCAGTCAGCAATAGTGCAAGTTCCACCACTTAAAAAGATGAGAGGCGTCTGTAATTTACATCATAGGTAGACCTCAACTATGGGAGACAAACTGAGAAAAAAAAATCCAGAAAATCACATTGTCTGTTTTTTTTTCATTGTATTTGCATATTATGGTGGAAAATAAGTATTTGGTCAGAAACAAGCAATCAAGATTTCTGGCTCTCACAGACCTGTAACTTCTTCTTTAAGAGTCTCCTCTTTCCTCCACTCATTACCTGTAGTAATGGCACCTGTTTAAACTTGTTATCAGTATAAAAAGACACCTGTGCACACCCTCAAACAGTCTGACTCCAAACTCCACTATGGTGAAGACCAAAGAGCTGTCAAAGGACACCAGAAACAAAATTGTAGCCCTGCACCAGGCTGGGAAGACTGAATCTGCAATAGCCAACCAGCTTGGAGTGAAGAAATCAACTGTGGGAGCAATAATTAGAAAATGGAAGACATACAAGACCACTGATAATCTCCCTCGATCTGGTGCTCCACGCAAAATCCCACCCCGTGGGGTCAGAATGATCACAAGAACGATGAGCAAAAATCCCAGAACCACGCGGGGGGACCTAGTGAATGAACTGCAGAGAGCTGGGACCAATGTAACAAGGCCTACCATAAGTAACACACTACGCCACCATGGACTCAGATCCTGCAGTGCCAGACGTGTCCCACTGCTTAAGCCTGTACATGTCCGGGCCCGTCTGAAGTTTGCTAGAGAGCATTTGGATGATCCAGAGGAGTTTTGGGAGAATGTCCTATGGTCTGATGAAACCAAACTGGAACTGTTTGGTAGAAACACAACTTGTCGTGTTTGGAGGAAAAAGAATACTGAGTTGCATCCATCAAACACCATACCTACTGTAAAGCATGGTGGTGGAAACATTATGCTTTGGGGCTGTTTCTCTGCAAAGGGGCCAGGACGACTGATCCGGGTACATGAAAGAATGAATGGGGCCATGTATCGTGAGATTTTGAGTGCAAACCTCCTTCCATCAGCAAGGGCATTGAATATGAAACGTGGCTGGGTCTTTCAACATGACAATGATCCAAAGCACACCGCCAGGGCAACGAAGGAGTGGCTTCGTAAGAAGCATTTCAAGGTCCTGGAGTGGCCTAGCCAGTCTCCAGATCTCAACCCTATAGAAAACCTTTGGAGGGAGTTGAAAGTCCGTGTTGCCTAGCGAAAAGCCAAAAACATCACTGCTCTAGAGGAGATCTGCATGGAGGAATGTGCCAACATACCAACAACAGTGTGTGTGGCAACCTTGTGAAGACTTACAGAAAACGTTTGACCTCTGTCATTGCCAACAAAGGATATATCACAAAGTATTGAGATGAAATTTTGTTTCTGACCAAATACTTATTTTCCACCATAATATGCAAATAAAATGAAAAAAAAACAGACAATGTGATTTTCTGGATTTTTTTTTCTCAGTTTGTCTCCCATAGTTGAGGTCTACCTATGATGTAAATTACAGACGCCTCTCATCTTTTTAAGTGGTGGAACTTGCACTATTGCTGACTGACTAAATACTTTTTTGCCCCACTGTACTTACTCACTGCCAGTAATTGATTTTTCCCTGGTAAAAATCTATATGCAGCTGCCGGGTGTTCGCGTGTCCCTGCTACTCAAACCAACGAATATTCATGGCTCTCTAATCCTATAGGTGTGGAATGCAGTGAATAGTCATTCCCTTTAGTAGTGGCACACGTGAATGCCTGGCAGCTGCAGGAAGCCGGTGGCTGTGGTTAACACGGTGTTCGCTATTAAAGAGCAATGAATACTCACTGCTCTCCATGCACATAGTCCTGGCGTGGAGATCTTTGAGTATTCTGGCAGATGTCCTCAGCTTGTAAGCAGTGAATAAAGTCCCTGCCATACGCTACTTACAAGCATAAAGCAGCTGCTGACCTCGGAACAAGATACTGCGAGGGAGCGCAGGAAGGTAAGTATAATGGTTTATGCTTTTTTTTATATTTTTCTGATGGAGTCCAATCATACTAGGATGGGGATGAGGCCAATCAAACCAGGATAAGGATGGAACTATGCATACCAGGACAGAGATGGGGCCTCTGCATACCAGGATAGGGATGAGGGGGCCATGCATACAAGGATGGGGATGGGGGTCAACCATACCAGGATAAGGATGGGGCCATGCATACCAGGACAGAGATGGGGGCCCTTGTTGGAATATGTTTGGTGTAACAACTCCATTCCTGTCTATGAGTGTTTAGTTGCTAGACTTGTATGCTGTTTATAAAGTTAGAACAAAAAAACTCCCAGAGGGTCATACAGGAAGAACATGTGACTTTATTTCCTGTCTTTTTCCCTATGTCTGTGAATGAGAGAAGCAGCCTGCTGTAGATGATGCACAGATAGAGACACACAAATGATTTATTCCTGATCTACTAAACTTATCATATATTGTTCCTGAATAAAGAAACTCTGTTGTCACATACTTGTAGAGTATCCTAAATAATCTGCAGCCAACAGGTTATGGGCCCAGAATGACACAGAACCCCAGAGTAACACAGCAACAGAAGCCCAAAGCAAAAGCAGTACAGAGCAACAGAGGAGATGTCCACTAGCAGCAATCCTGTCAAGTTCTCAGTGCCAATCCTCACTAACCAGAACTACCAGTCCTGGAAATTCAAGGTGAAGATGCTGCTCACAAGAGAAGGTATGTGGAAATATACTCAGGAACAAGTGCCTCATCCATTACCAGATGATTGGCTATAGAAGGATCAGAAAGCACAAAGCACTATCTCCCTCAGTGTAGATGATAATCAGATTGAGCATATATGCAAGTGTGCAACTGTAAAAGAGATGTGGGATGAGTTACAGAAAGTGCATTAAAGATCAAATCTCAGCAATAAGCTTTATCTCATGAGAAAGCTGTATCAGTCTAAGCTAAGTGATGGACAGAATATGCAGGACTATATAAGAAACACCCTAGAGATTGTGGAGAAGAAATTAAAACTTTTCATGTTGCTGCACTTCTATTAAGTGGTCTTCCAGAGAGTTATGATACACTTGTGACTACACTAGATGATGAGCTGACACTAGACTATGTTAGACAAACTTGTGGATGAATTCAAGAGAAAAATGCAGCTTATAAGCATCAATAATAAATCCATAGCAGAAACAGCTTTAAAGACACAGGATTCCCTAAATATAAGAGCAATCTAAGAGAAACTCGTGAATGTTTTGTCTGTAAAAAGCCTCACCACCTTAAAGCAGAATTTGGAAAGCAAGAATGAGTCAGCTTAAAAAGCAGAACAGTCATCAAAGGTTTAAAACAGCAGTAAAGGAATACTCTACATGTGTTGAAGCTGCATTTAATGCCAGTACAGGCCCATCTGCAAAGCAAATATGGTGTATAGATTCTGGTGCAAGCAGTCATATGACAAATAAAGAGGATTTCTTCAATGATGCTAATGAAAGCAAGTCAGAAAAGGTCATCTTAGCTAATGGTCACTATATGACTTCAGAAGGAGTAGGAGACGGCTACCTCCACTGTCTAGTTTCCTCAGCACAAAGCAGAAAGATCCCAATAAAGGATGTTCTCTATGTCCCCAGCCTTGAAAGCAATCTTATGTCAGTAAAGAAGTTCACGCAAAAGGGGAATAAGTTACTTTTAAAGATAACAGCTGCATCATCTCAAAGAAGGGTCACACTCTTGCAGAAGGAAAAATCCAAGATGAACTTTATCAGCTAAAATGCAAAGAAAGAGCTAGACAAGATCTACATAAGAAATGTATCCATGTATGGCACATATGTCTTGGGCACAAAGACCCAGAAGCAGTAAGGAAGCTAGCTCAACTTGCAAATAGTATTGAAATCAACCAGTATAGTCAAATGATGAAGTGCACTAGATGTCTTAAAGAGAAAATGTCCACAAAATCCTTTCCTAAAAGAAGCACCACTAGATCTGCACAGCCTCTGTATGTGATACATACAGATGTATGTGGTCCAATGAGTGTTCAAACTCCTAGCAAGAATAGATATTTTCTCACATTTATTGATGACTACTCCAGATATACAGTCACCTACCTGCTTCACAGTAAGGATGAAGCTCAACATAAACTTGAAGAATATCTTGCTGTAGTGTTTAATAAATTTGGAAGAATGCCAAAAGCCCTGCGTGCAGATAATGAAACCTAATATGCAAGTGGTAAGGTGCAAACCATTTTGGAAAAGAATGGAATTGTGTTCCAGACTAACATTCCATGCAACCCAGAACAAAATGGCATTGCAGAGAGAAAGAACCATACGCTCTGTGAAAGTGGAAGAAGTATGTTGTTTGATGCGAATCTACCTACAACGTATTGGGGAGAAGCCATCATGACAGTTTGCTATCTTCAAAACAGAGTGCCAGGTAAAGCCTCAAATAAAACTCCATATGAGCTATGGAACTGCGAGAAGCCTAAACCTCAGGGAACTTGGAAGCAAACTCTTTGTGTATGTTCCCAAGAAAAAACGTTCCAAGTGGGAATCACACGGAAAGCAAGGAGTCCTAGTGGGATACAGGGAAACTCAACAGGGATGCAGAATCCTGCACTCAGAGACCAACACAGTAACAATCAGCAGAGATATAGTAATTGATGAAATCTCTATATCACTCAAATTCCATGAAGTTACACCAGTTATTCAACCTAAGAAGCAAGAACAAGAATCTCAATCACCAAACCCAGATGTCGAAAAGGAAAACACTGAAGTATGGATAAGCTCTGAAACCACCAAGAAAGACACAGAAGAACCAAGTCAACCTACAGTCAGGAGATCAGAAAGGCCAAACAAAGGTATCCCAGTTAGATGTCTTTCATATATGGTCAGAACACTTCCTGAACCAGAGCCACAGTCATAGAAAGAGATGCAAAAACTGCCTGTCCATGAGATACAGAAGTGGGTAAATGCTGCTAATGAAGAGATGGAGTCCTTCACCAACTTCAGACATGAGAACTTACTGAGCTACCACAATGAAAAAGAAATTGCAAAGCTAGGTGAAATTCTCAACCAGAACTTTGAGACTAAGGACCTAGGAAATGTGACATATTATTTGGAAATTCAAATCCAGAGAGAGGAAGATGGGAGTTTTCTTTTCAACCAAAGTTCTAAAATTTCTGCAGTACTGACCCAGTTTGGAATATTAGAAGCCAAAGGTGCGTCAACACCAATGGATCCATCCTACTTAAAGTTGGAAGAAGTAGATCTGCTACCCAGCAATGAGAGTTACAGACAAGCAAATTTCTTGGTCCCGCAGAAAACAAGTGTCAGTTGCATTATCTTCTACAGAAGTAGAATATATGTCTACTGCTTATGCAAATTAAGAAGTAATTTGGTTGAAACAACTTTTGGAAGATTTCGGCAAGCCATTAGCTCAACCAACAGCTATGTATGAGGACAACCAAGGATGCATTAAACTTGCCAGCAGTGAGAAGATTAGTGCAAGGACTAAGCACATTGATGTAAAACATCACCACTTACGTTACTTAGTGGAACGTGGTGTACTCGAGTTTGTTTCTTGTGAGTCTGACAAGATGATAGCTGATGGTATGATAAAGCCATTATCAAGAGCCAAGTTTGTGGACTTTAGAACCGCAATGGGACTAACAGGATAAGTAATTGTTGAGTGGGGGTGTTGGAATATGTTTGGTACAACAACTCCATTCCTCTCTATGAATGTTTAGTTACTAGATTTGTATGCTGTTTATAAAGCTAGAACAAAAAAATTCCCAGAGGCTCACACAGGAAGTGTGTGTGACTGTATTTCCTGTTTTTTTTTCTGTGTCTGTGTATGAGTGAAGCAGCCTGCTGTAGATGCTGCACAGATAGAGACACACAAATGATTTTTTCCTGATCTATTAAGCTTATCATATATTGTTCCTGTTTGTTCCTGAATAAAGAAGCTCTGTTGCCACATGCTTGGAGAGTATCCTAAATAATCTGCTGCCAACAGCCCTGCATACCAGGAAGGGATAAGGGTTCATGCATGCCAGGATAGGTATAATGAGGTCATGCATACCAGGATAGCGATGAGGGGGCCATGAATACCAGGACGGCGATGAGGGGGCCATGCATACCAGGATGGGGATGAGGGGGCCATGCATTCAGGATAAGGATGAGGGAGCCATGCATACCAGGCTAGGGATGAGGGTGCCATGCATACCAGAATGGGAATGAGAGGATCATATATACCAGGGTAGGGGATATGAAGTACAGAATTGACCACATTTTTGCTTCAATTTTATTTCCTTATTTTCTTCTTTAAAACTTAGGTGCGTCTTATAGTCCGGTGCATCTTATAGTTCAAAAAATAAGGTAAGTATTTGATACAATACAAAAACAGAACTTAATATTAGGTACAAAACCCTTTATTTGCAATTACAGAGATCAGATGTTTCCTGTAGTTCACACATTGCAAAAGGAATTTTGGCCCACTCCATTCAGATCTTAACAGTTTCAGGGCTGTCACTGGGCAACATTGAGTTTCATCTTCCTCCAAAGATTTTCTATTGGGTTCAGGTCTGGAGACTGGCTTGGTTACTCCAGGACCTTGAAATGCTTCTTACAGAGCCATTCCTTAGTTGCCCTGGCTGTGTATCTTGGGTCATTGTCATGCTGGAAGACCCAACCATGACCCATCTTCAATGCTAATGGGTCGCCCTCCCAGGGCTGTGGGGTACTCGGTACCGGGCCGGTGTCAGCGGGATGTGTCACAGCAGTGGTGACCCGGTCCTTGGCCCTGGGCACCCAATGTAAAAAGGGGAGATTGGAAATGATGGAATGTAAATGCATAGTTCGTGACGCCACCTGTGGTGTTCGGCAAGTGAGATGTTAGGCCGACGCTGCACGCAGATCCTCTGGGACTGATGGCATGGTGCAGCAAAGATGAAAAAGCTCCCCACAGGTGAAGCTGTAGTCCCAGGGCAGTATAGATGTAGGGGGAGAGGAGAGGCGCCGGCGGTGTAGGAGCTGGTACCCAGATGTAGCGGTGATGGGTGCATTGGCGCAAGAATGAATGGAGGACACAAGGGCTTGTAGTTCCAAAGCTTTACTCACAGTCTGTAGTACACACAGGTGCCTACCTCCATGCCGTGTCCTCCGGGTCAGGGACTTAATCAACCTCCTGGCCAGATGGAATGCTCCTTTCCAACACTCCGCCAGCATCTGCCTTTCTGAATGTCTCCTGTTGTAAGTTCATTTTCCCCTTCACTACTGAGGCCCGAGGAACTCCCTCTTCTGGTAAAGAAAGGTAGTGAGCCTGATTATCAAACACCTGAGCCTAATGATGATGACTGGCTGAGTGGAGTTACTGACTGGATATAAGGCTGCCAACGCCCTTCTGCTCTGCGGGTGATTTCTCTGTGGGATCCTTGGAGACCAGTCTGAATTCCTGCTCTTCTAAAGCTAAGTTTTCTGCTCGGCTTTTTGCATTTGTGCTTTGACTTTGTTTTGCTTTGTTTTTCTGGATTTCTGCCATTCCTTGCTGGGGTGAGCTGAATTCCTTTAGCTCTGTCTTCTGAAAATACCTGAGTGCTGATTTAGTTTTTTGAAGCCTAGCTGCTTCAGGGTCTTTTTCCATATCAGCTTGTTGGCTTATGTCTTTGATAGGGTTTTGGCAGATTGCAGACAGCAACCTTCCTTTCCTGTTCTGTTTAGTTAGCTTGGGCCCCATCGTTTGCTCTGCCTATCTTTCTATCTGTGTGAGTGTTTTTTCATCTTGCTTCACCGTCATTATATGTTGGGGGTTGCCTTTTACTTTGGGGTCTGCTCTGGGGCAGTTTAGATTTCCTTTTCTGTCTTTAGGCTATTTAGCTCTCCGACTGTGATCGAGGGGTCTAGGGCACCGTAGGAACCCCCCACGGCTACTGCTAGTTGTGTTGATAGGTTCAGGGGTCTGCAATCTGATAGTTGCCAACTTCTCTGGTTTTCTGGACGTAGCTTCTATTTTTGTGTCTGCCTCCTACGGTGACTCAATCATAACAGAATCACCCGCCATACCGCAGATACTAGGGTACTCAATAGCAGGAAAGAATTGTAAAAAAAAAAAAAAAAAAAAAAGTGTGTATTTTTTTCCTCTATATCTCTGAGGCCGTAGGGGGAATTTTTTTTTTTCTCAATGGAGATAAAGCAATTGTCTGATCGTGTGGAGCAGCTCGCTGCGGAAGTGCTGGGAATTTCCGCCAACCTTGCTCATTCACATGCTGCTGAACCAAAGATTCCTACACCTGATGTATTTTTTGGGGATCGGTCTAAATTTTTGAATTTCAAAAAAAATTGTAAATTATTTTTTGCCTTGAAGCCTAACTCGTCAGGGAGCTCCGCGCAGCAGGTTAAAATTGTCATCTCTTTGCTGCGTGGCGATCCCCAGGATTGGGTGTTTTCTTTGAAACCAGATGATCCTATTCTGACTAATGTGAACGCATTTTTTCAGGCCT
Organism: Dendrobates tinctorius; assembly: GCF_039654945.1. Classification (NCBI taxonomy): domain Eukaryota; kingdom Metazoa; phylum Chordata; class Amphibia; order Anura; family Dendrobatidae; genus Dendrobates; species Dendrobates tinctorius. Next base: position 47,838,899 of record NW_027361679.1, on the reverse strand, counting down.
TGGGGTTGTTGTATGACGAGCCTAATGCCATTGATCAGGCTGAAAAGACCCTGCTGGCATTGAACCAGGGTCGAGATTCTGCAGAATTGTACTGTCAAAAATTCCGAAAGTGGGCAGTACTTACTACCTGGAATGATAATGCCTTGGCTGCTCTCTTTCGGAAGGGGTTGTCAGAAGCCGTAAAAGATACTATGGTGGGATTTCCTGTTCCCTCTGGTCTTGACGATTCTATGTCATTACCCATTCAGGCTGATCGGCGTTTGCGCGAACGCAAAGCTGCACGAGAGGTGTTGCCACCTGTTGAACAAATGTCTGAACCTATGCAATGTGATAGAGTTTTGTCCAGAGAGCAGCGTCAGGAGTTTAGAAGGCGTAATAAGTTGTGTTTTTTCTGTGGAGATGCCTCGCATATTATTTCTGTCCGTCCTAAACGAGAGAAACGCTTTGCACACACGTTTTCTGTTGGTGGTGTTCAACCTAAGTTTCTTCTGGCTGTTACGGTGATATGCTCCCTGTCCACATTTTCCGCCAAGGCTTTTGTGGATTCGGGAGCAGCCCTAAACCTAATGGACTTGGATTTTGCTAAACGTTGTGGATTTCCGATGACACCTCTGCAGACGCCTATCCCTTTGAGGGGGATTGATGTTACTCCTTTGGCTAAAAATAAACCTCAGTTTTGGACCCAGGTGGTAATGCGGGTCGCCCCAGACCATTAAGAAAATTGCAGATTTTTGGTGTTGCATAATCTGCATGATACTATTGTTCTGGGGTTTCCCTGGTTACAAATTCATAATCCAGTTTTGGATTGGAAATCTGTGTCTGTGGTGAGTTGGGGTTGTCGGTGTGCCTTTAGTGAGGCTCCGGTGTTTTCCACCTCTCCTCAGTCGCATGATGTTCCTGATTATTTGGCGGACTTTTATGATGTATTTAGTGAGAATGAGTCTGCGTCTCTGCCTCCTCATAGGAGTTATGACTGTGCAATTGAACTGAGCCCGGGGTGTAAATTTCCCAAGGGTCGGCTCTTCAATTTATCTGTACCCGAGCACGAGGCTATGCGATCCTATAGTAAGGAGGCGTTGGAGAAGGGTCATATTAGACCATCCTCGTCACCCTTAGGTGCCGGGTTTTTTTTGCAGCCAAAAAGGATGGCTCATTAAGACCTTGTATTGATTATCGTGCCCTCAACAAAATTACTGTTAAATATCAGTATCCGTTACCCCTGATTTCTGATCTATTCTCCAGAGTTAAAGGTGCTTGCTGGTTTACCAAGCTTGACCTCAGGGGGGCGTATAATCTTATTCGCATTAAGCATGGGGATGAATGGAAGACAGCGTTTAATACTCCGGAGGGACATTTTGAGTACCTGGTGATGCCTTTTGGGCTCACTAATGCCCCTTCTGTCTTCCAGTGCTTCATGAACGATATTTTCCGAGATTCTGTCGATAAATTTTTGATTATCTATCTGGATGATATTTTGATCTTCTTCAAGGATTGGGATTCTCATGTGGAACATATTCGGACTGTGTTCCGGATCTTGAGGGAGAGTTCCCTGTATGTCAAAGGATCTAAATGCCTTTTTGGAGTACAGAGGATTTCTTTTTTAGGATTTATTTTGTCCCCGTCAACTATTGAAATGGACCCGGCCAAGGTACAGGCCATTCACGATTGGGTTCAGCCCACTTCTTTGAAGGCCCTCCAGAAGTTTTTGGGTTTTGCTAATTTTTATGGGAAATTTATAGCAAAATTTTCTAGTATTGCCAAGCCATTGACTGATTTGACTAAGAAGGGTGCTGATGTGTTAAATTGGTCTCCAGAGGCTGTTTCTTCCTTTCAGGAGCTGAAGCGAAGATTCACCTCCGCCCCGGTTTTGCGGCAACCTGATGTCTCACTTCCGTTCCAGGTAGAGGTGGATGCTTCTGAGATTGGTGCAGGAGCTGTTTTGTCCCAAAAGGATCCTGTAACATCTAAAATGAATCCCTGTGCTTTCTTTTCCCGAAAGTTCTCTCCATCTGAACGTAACTATGATGTGGGGAATCGGGAACTGTTGGCCATGAAATGGGCATTTGAGGAGTGGAGACATTGGTTGGAGGGAGCTAAGCATCAAGTCGTGGTCCTCACTGACCACAAGAATTTGATTTACCCAGAGTCGGCTAAGCGCTTGAACCCTAGACAGGCTAGGTGGGCCTTGTTTTTTGCACGTTTTGATTTTGTTGTTTCTTTTCTTCCTGGAACTTAGAATGTCAAGGCAGACGCCCTCTCTAGGAGCTTCTTTGCTGATTCTCCTGTGGTGACCAAGCCTGCTACCATCTTAGGCGAAGGGGTAGTTCTTTCTGCCATCTCGCCCGATTTGAGACGTGCTCTGGAAGAGTTCCAGGAGGACAAACCTGAGCGTTGTCCCAGTGGAAAGTTGTATGTTCCTGACCAGTGGAAGAAGAGAGTGATGTCTGAAGTTCATTGCTCTGCTTTGGCTGGTCATCCAGGTATTTTTGGTACTAGAGATCTGGTGAGTCGGTCTTTTTGGTGGCCCTCCTTGTCTCGTGATGTCAGGAATTTTGTGCAGTCCTATGGGACGTGCTCCCGGTCTAAATCGTGTTCTCGCTCTAGTGGGTTGTTGATGCCTTTGCCTGTCCCCAAGAGGCCATGGACACATATTTCAATGGATTTCATCTCTGATATGCCTGTCTCTCAAAGGATGACTGTTATTTGGGTGATTTGTGATAGGTTCTCTAAGATGGTTCATCTTGTACCACTCCCTAAGTTGCCGTATTCCTCTGAGTTGGTGCCCCTGTTTTTGCAACAGGTGGTTCGCTTGCACTGGATTCCTGAGAACATTGTATCTGACAGAGGAGTTCAGTTTGTGTCTAGATTTTGGAGAACTTTCTGTTCCAAGCTGGGAATTCAGTTGTCCTTCTCCTCTGCTTTTCACCCTCAGACCAATGGGCAGACAGAGAGAACAAACCAGACCTTGGAGTCGTATTTGAGATGTTTTATTTCCGCTGATCAGGATGATTGGGTTTCATTTTTGCCCTTGGCCGAATTTGCTTTAAATAATAGAGCTAGTTCTGCCACTTTGATGTCACCTTTTTTTTGTAACTTTGGGTTTCATCCTCGATTTTCTTCAGGGCAGGTGGAGCCCTCTGCCTGCCCAGGTGTTGACACTGTGGTGGAGAGAATGCACCAGATCTGGGACCAAGTGGTGGATAAGTTAAACTCTCTCCCAGGAAAAGGCCCAGTGGTTTTCCAACCGACATAGGACCATTGGTCCCCAGTTTAAGGTTGGTGATATGGTGTGGTTATCATCAAAAAATATTGCTATGAAGGTGGCTTCTCCTAAGTTTAAGCCTAGATTTATTGGACCTTACAAGATTTTGGAGATTATTAATCCAGTCTCTTTTCATTTGGCTCTTCCTGTCACATTTAAAATCCATAATGTGTTCCATAAATCTTTGTTGAAAAGGTTTGTTAAACCTGTTGTTCCGGGGGTGGCACCTCCAGACCCTGTATTGGTTGAAGGTAAGATGGAATATGAGGGAGAGAAAGTACTGGATTCCCGTCTGGCTAGACGGAGACTCCAGTATTTGGTTAAGTGGAAGGGTTATGGTCAGGAGGATAATTCCTGGGTCTCTGCCTCTGATATGCATGCCAAAAGATTGGTGCGTGCCTTTCATTGGGCTCACCCTGAGCGCCCTGGTGGCGTGGTTGAGGGTTCGGTGACCCCTCCTCAAGGGGGAGGTACTGTTGTGAGTTCATTTTCCCCTTCACTACTGAGGCCCGAGGAACGCCCTCTTCTGGTAAAGAAAGGTAGTGAGCCTGATTATCAATCACCTGAGCCTAATGATGATGACTGGCTGAGTGGAGCTACTGACTGGATATAAGGCTGCCAACGCCCTTCTGCCCTGCGGGTGATTTCTCTGTGGGATCCTTGGAGACCAGTCTGAATTCCTGCTCTTCTAAAGCTAAGTTTTCTGCTCGGCTTTTTGCATTTGTGCTTTGACTTTGTTTTGCTTTGTTTTTCTGGATTTCTGCCATTCCCTGCTGGGGTGAGCTGAATTCCTTTAGCTCTGTCTTCTGAAAATACCTGAGTGCTGATTTAGTTTTTGAAGCCTAGCTGCTTCAGGGTCTTTTTCCATATCAGCTTGTTAGCTTATGTCTTTGATAGGGTTTTGGCAGATTGCAGACAGCAACCTTCCTTTCCTGTTCTGTTTAGTTAGCTTGGGCCCCATCGTTTGCTCTGCCTATCTTTCTATCTGTGTGAGTGTTTTTTCATCTTGCTTCACCGTCATTATATGTTGGGGGCTGCCTTTTACTTTGGGGTCTGCTCTGGGGCAATTTAGATTTCCTTTTCTGTCTTTAGGCTATTTAGCTCTCCGGCTGTGATCGAGGGGTCTAGGGCACCGTAGCAACCCCCCACGGCTACTGCTAGTTGTGTTGATAGGTTCAGGGGTCTGCAATCTGATAGTTGCCAACTTCTCTGGTTTTCTGGACGTAGCTTCTATTTTTGTGTCTGCCTCCTACGGTGACTCAATCATAACAGTCTCCTCTTATAGCGCCTTTGGTGTGAAGTACTCCTAGTACTGAGTTACACTGGAGTGCTTCCTGACAGATGTTCCCAAGAATTCTACTTGTACGGCAGACAGCTGTAGCCTGCTTTGGGGACTCCTTACTCCTGAGTCCCAGCTCACTATCAATGTTGCTGTTGTGCCCCCAAGTCTTAGATGGGAGTAGTGCATTTACAGCCCACTACTCCACCGGTGTCTGCTGCAGAACCATTAGTGTCCATACAACCTCGGGGACCGGACCCCGGCCTTGTGCTTAGAACTTCTATGCAGGGTGCTTCCTCTAACCCATGTCCTCTGTTCCCATTTACTCCTACGCTCCGTACTAGTCATTCCTTCTTATGGAAGATCAGGTTTCGGTTCAATGTCTTTCTCCTTCTTTCCTTTCCCATGCCAGCAGACCCAGATCACTGAGATCTGCTGCAGCACCTCCTTCCTCCATCCCTCTTCCAGGGATCTCCTTTCCTCACTCCTCTCTGAGTGACTCTCTGACTGACTGACCTCGAACTCACTGAAATTCTAAATCTTCCCACTCTTTTATGTATTCTAACTCCAACCGCCTCCCAGCACGTCTCGTGTTCCAAGCAGGGAGCCACCAAAGATGCTCTGCTACACTCCAAGCAGGGAGCTGCAATGTGGCTTTGCTGAACTACTCTGTTGTGTGGGATGCAGGTGTTGGAGCATGGTCAGGAGCCTCCAACTTACCTGGATGGTGGGGTACCACACCTCAGGAGGAGGTGCAGTACCTCTGTGGCGACTGAGCCTCAGGGGCGCCACATACCCCCCCATTAAACACAGCACGTCCACTGGCTGAAAGGCAAACAAAGTTGACAATACAGGAACATACAAAATTTTGGTAATGCTGAATAAACACGTCTTATACTAAACTTCCCAATGTGGGAGGCACGGTTTCTTGAACGTTACAAACAGTTTTAACTAGCTATCTAAATTCAAAATTATGCTGCCTAATTTAAAGTGCCATAGAAACAACTTAATATCAATTCACATTTTCTAGCAACACATCTCTGTTCTGTTACTTTACACATTCTCTTACTTTCTTATATGACAACCGCTGGTGTCTTGTTCATCACCTGTAATTTCAATTCTTTATTCACATTCAAGGCATTTGTACTTCAAAATTTCTTTAGTATACTATCTACTGCATTCCTATATTTGTAAAACATTCACTATAGTCCTTTCTCAACTATACCTTATAAAATCTGTCATTAAGCATTATCACTTTCTAGCTTTCTGTTTCAAAAATATATTAACCATTATCAATAAGGGCAAATAATAGACACGGGTCCGGCCAACATGTCTGGAAATGTCCTTATGCTGAGGTAATTCTTCCTTCAAGAAGAGAGAGTCCTATGTAAAACCAAGAGAGAGCACCTAAAGACGTGCAAACTATATACAATAAAAGTTTTGGACCATTCAGCATTCATGATCTCTGCAGTTCAAGTGTGAAGGTTGCCAATACAACTGGGCAACAACTGGGAAACAAAACTGAACCATGATGGTCAAAAAATAGGAAATAAAAGGCACAACAATGCAAACACCCTCCTGGGCAATGAGACTTATTTAAAGAAACATCTTGACTAATTGTTATCCCCTCCTGGGGTTTCTGGACTGGAACTGCTTCCAGGGATGATACTCTGGGTGTCTTCATCTTGTTGCTGATTGCTTGCCATAGGGCATGGTGGTGGCAGCTGGTGTGATTGCCACCTAGGGCATTGGAGCTGTGGTAAAGGGAACCCATGATGCATATCAATGCCCATCAGCTGTTCCTCATCGATGGGTGGTTCCGCTGCTCTGGTACGAGGCCTGACATCTGGGGAAGCCGCAGCCTGTTGTCGCTGGTAAGCGGCTATGCGGGGGCTCTGCAGCCACGGGATCCCGATGTCACTATCCCAAAGCGACCTAGACTCCTCTAAGCCCTGAAGGTGCCAGATCGTGCGCGCCTGTTATAGCCGTACCCTTCTCAGTAGGGACCTCATCCACCTCCCCATCTCTGACAGCCTAGTGCCCCCGGCTGACCCTTCCAACTGCCCCATTTCGAGTTCCCGCAAACCAGCCTTTGACAACGTGAACTCAGGGGGCAACCCATTAGGAGGACCGGGGTATATACCTGGTGCCTCCCGGCGGTGCGGTCTCTGCTCCAGGGCAGGTATGGTGGCAGCGGGTGCTGTTCGGTTGGATGTCGGGAACAGTGGTGGAGCTAATGGCGGCTCCGGGTCCGCAGGGGTCTCTGGAGGGACCTGCGTGGCTGCGTCAGGTCCGGACGGGAGCTTCTCTTCCTCTGCTTCGGCTGCTAGGGCCTTGTACAACTCCTCCGGTGGTACCGGCAGAGAGGGGACAGTGGATGCTGCCGGTGGAATGGCAGAGGTCGCAGGCTCCATGGAGTCTGCCTGGAAAGGTTCCGGTGCAGCAGCGGCGGGTACCAGTGGTGCGGGTACCGCAGGTGTAGGCCCTTCCTGGGCGCGCTGCAGATTCAAAGTCCATAGCGCCTCCTGCCTCAGTTGCAGGTGGCGCATCAGCTGTGCTATTTCGTCCTCCAGCTGCTAGCGGTTCATCTCGGACACTGGGTTGGAGTCTTCAGCCATGGCGCCGGGGAAATTCAGCATAACCTCCTTGCGCTCTGCTGGCTTCCTCCCGTCTCCTTCCAAGATGGCGTTCTGGCGTTCTTTCTGTCTCGGCTCTTTTCCCGCCACTGGCTTCCGCTCCTCCTTCTGGGGGCGGCGTCTTCTTCCAACTCCTCCATACCAAGCCAGTATGCGAACCCCTTGGGGGGTGGGCCATGTCGCCGTTGCATAGTAATTCAGGCAGGGGAGGCCCAGGACAGTTAGCGGTCTTTTCTTAGGACCTCCCATGTTATCACACCCTTCTTCACCACGCCAGCGGCCATTTTTACTGTTCATTTTACAGTCTATTAAATTAGGTCTTCTGCACATTTTCAAAAACTTTAAGTCTCAGGCACACAGAACCTGATGGCATCGGGTCTCGTCATCCTGTTCGTGACGCCAAAATTGGGTCGCCCTCCCAGGACTGTGGGATACTCGGTACTGGGCCGGTGTCAGCGGGATGTGTCACAGCAGCGGTGACCCGGTCCGTGGCCCTGGGCGCCCAATGTAAAAAGGGGAGATTTGAAATGATGGAATGTAAATGAATAGTTTGTGACACCACCTGTGGTGTTCGGCAAGTGAGATGTTAGGCTGACGCTGCACGCAGATCCTCTGGGACTGATGGTATGGTGCAGCAAAGATGTAAAAGCTCCCCACAGGTGAAGCTGTAGTCCCAGGGCAGTGTAGATGTAGGGGGAGAGGAGAGGCGCCGGCGGTGTAGGAGCTGGTACCCAGATGTAGCGGTGCTGGGTGCGTTGGCGCAAGAATGAATGGAGGACACCAGGGCTTGTAGTTCCAAAGCTTTACTCACAGTCTGTAGTACACACAGGTGCCTGCCTCCGTGCCGTGTCCTCCGGGTCAGGGACTCAATCAACCTCCAGGCCAGATGGAATGCTCCCTTCCAACACTCCGCCAACATCTGCCTTTCTGAACGTCTCCTCTTATAGCGCCTTTGGTGTGAAGTACTCCTAGTTCTGAGTTACACTGGAGTGCCTCCTGACAGATGTTCCCAAGAACTACTTGTACGGCAGACAGCTGTAGCCTGCTTCGGGGACTCCTAACTCCTGTCAATGTTGCTGTTGTGCCCCCAAGTCTTAGATGGGAGTAGTGCATTTACAGCCCACTACTTCACCGGTGTCTGCTGTAGAACCATTAGTGTCCATACAACCTCGGGGACCGGGCCACAGCCTTGCGCTTAGAACTTCTATGCAGGGTGCTTCCTCTAACCCACGTCCTCTGTTCCCTTTTACTCTTACATTCCGCACTAGTCTTTCCTTCTTATGGAAGATCAGGTTTCGGTTCAATGTCTTTCTCCTTCTTTCCTTTCCCGTGCCAGCAGACCCAGGTCACTGAGATCTGATGCAGCACCTCCTTCCTCCATCCCTCTTCCAGGGATCTCCTTTCCTCACTCCTCTCTGAGTGACTCTCTGACTGACTGACCTCAAACTCACTGAAATTCTAAACCTTCCCACTCTTTTATGTATTCTAACTCTACCCGCCTCCCAGCACGTCTCGTGTTCCAAGCAGGGAGCCACCAAAGGTTCTCTGCTACACTCCAAGCAGGGAGCCGCAATGTGGCTTTGCTGAACTACTCTGTTGTGTGGGATGCAGGTGTTGGAGCATGGTCAGGAGCCTCCAACTTACCTGGATGGTGGGGTACCACACCTCAGGAGGAGGTGCAGTACCTCTGTGGCGACTGAGCCTCAGGGGCGCCACACTAATACTGAGGGAAGGAGGTTGTTGGCCAAAATCTCGCTATACATGATCTCATCATTCTTCCCTTCAATAAAGTGTAGTTGTCCTGTCCCCTTTGTAGAAACCCCCCAAAATATGTTTCCCCCCACCATGTTGCATCCGTCTTCTTCCTCCAAACACGGCGAGTGGAGTTGATACCCAAAAGTTCTATTTTGGTCTCATCTGACCACAAGACCATCTTCCATGCCTCCTCTGGATTATCTAGATGGTCATTGGTGAACGTCAAACGAGTCTGCACATGTGCTAGCACGAGTAGGGTAACCTCGCATGACGGCAATGTGTGTTACAAACAGCAATGTTCTAGACTGTGGTCCTAGCTCTCTTCAGGTAACTGACCAGGTCCTCCCATTTAATTCTGGACTGATTCCTGACGTTTCTTAGATTCATCCTTACCCCACGAGGCAAGATCTTGCATGGATGTCATGCTGTGACGGTAAGGAAGGGGGGCATCAAACTGTCCCTGGAACTAGGATCCTAACTATCCCCGTCCCAGGGGTACTCTTAAAGGTAGAGAAGCCAGAGTCTCCAACCTTACTATGCTTGTGTTAATCTCTGGTCTGTCCCCTCCCCCAACCCATCAAACATGGGAGAGAAATGTAATGTAAACAAGACACAAAAGACAAAATAGTGATAATAGAAAATCTCTATGAGACAAAATCGTTAACCAACAATAGGGAGGAGGATAGGAACAGGGAGTAACAAACTAAATGAAAACAGAGACCAGAAGGTAAACACACAGGTACTACAGCAAATCACAAAACACTTCTACAATAACTCTACTCCAAACTCTTAGCTTTAGCACATAGCACAGGAAGACAAATTTTTCACCTGCAGGGAAAAGAAGGTCTGGCCAGTTTATATAGGAAGAAGTAATGACCAGATCAATGGAGCTGCATGTTTCTGACCAACATACAATGGGCCGTTAACCTCCTCAGCACCAGAAGAAACTAAATCTATTTATTATGGGACACAAATCACACCCTCTCAAAAGAAGACCTACGATTCATTACCGGATATGACTGACTAATTCCAGGTCTTCCAGGGGACGTGACATCCTCGTGACAATAGAGCCCCAAACCAAGAAAGATTGACAGTTATATTGTGTTTCTTCCATTTTATAATAATTGCACCAACAGTTGTTGCCTTTTCACCAAGCTGCTTGCTTATTGTCCTGTAGCTCATACCAGCCTTGAGCAGGTCTACAATTTTGTGCCTGGTGTCCTTAGACAGCTCTTTGGTCTTGGCCATGGTGGAGAAGTTGGAGTGTGATTGATTGTGTGGACAGGTGTCTTTTATACAGGTAATGAGTTCAAACAGGTGCAATTAATACAGGTAATGAGTGCAGAGTAGAAGGACTTATTAAAGAAAAACTAACAGGTCTGTGAGAGCCAGAATTCTTGCTGGTTGGTAGGTAACTAAATACTTATTTCATGCAATAGAATGCAAATTAATTATGTAAAAATCATACAATGTGATTTTATGGATTTTATTTTAGATTCTGTCTCATAGGCTAGTTTCAAACTAGCGTTACAGGACGCAGCGCACGGCCGCCACTAAACTCCGCCCCCAGCCACGCCCCGTCCATTCAGTCCTCCTCTGATCGCATGATGCTGCATGCGATCAGCATACCCTATATTTAGTGTTGGGTTTGCTGGTCGTGCTCTGGCACACTTTTGCCGGCGCATCCGCCCTTTTGGCGCTGCGCCGACATGCGCCAAACGCACTGTGTTGCATTTTTGTGTGCTTGGCACCAAAAGGGAGGATGCGTCGGCAAAAGTGTGCCAGTGCACGACCAGCATACCCAACGCAAAACATAGGGTACGCTGATCGCATGCAGCGTCATGCGATCAGAGGAGGAGCTGACCGGAGGGGGCGCAGCAGGGGGCTGAGCTTAGCAGCGGCCGTGAGCTGCACCCTGTAACACTAGTGTGAAACTAGCCTTAAAGTTGAAGTGTACCTGTGAGAAAAATTACAGACCTCTCCATTATTTGTAGGTGGCAAAACTTGCAAAATCGGCAGTGTATCATATACTGATTTTCTCCACTGTAAATATATGTTTATGTAATTACACATCACATCTCTGTATTGAATTTGTCATTTGTTAGGCAGGATTTTGCTCTATTGTGGATTGTTTTGTAATTTGTTTTTGATTTTTAAATGTTTTTGAGAATTATTTGTTATTCTTTTGCACCAATAAAGCATTGTTATTGTTATATTTTATGGTGATGCCTGTGTTACGGCATATTTCTTTTTCTTGAATTACTTAGTGTATGTATTCATTGTGCGCAAATGAGTACTATATATATATGGGCTCGTTCACATGAAAAAAACATTGAGACTAATGTTATTCAATGGGGCAGTGCAGATGAGCATTATTTTCACTGATCGAATCTGCGTGTGAAAACAAATCACAGCATGCACTAGTTTCTTCTGTAAATCAGATGAGACTCACCCATTCAAGTCTATGGGTGCATAAATATAATCAGATGCCATGCAAAGACACAGTATAGCATTATGGATACATTGCAATTCTGTAACATAGGAAACTGAATAACTGCTGCCATAAGGAATGGATTGCATACTGACTGCACACAGAGACAAATGACAAGTGAGAACAAAATCGTTTGAGTTTTCTGGATGAAACTCTGAACAATTTTTCACATGCTCGTCAGAACCTACCCTGTGCATAAGTAATGTGTAAATGCATGTGTAATATATTATCATGCTATTTTATATACAGTGGGTACAGAAAGTATTCAGACCTCTTAAAATTTTTCACTCTTTGTTTCATTGATTCCATTTGGTAAATTCAAAAAAGTTCATTTTTTTTATCATTAATGTACACTCTGCACCCCATCTTGACTGAAAAAAACAGAAATGTAGAAATTTTTGCAAATTTATTAAAAAAGAAAAACTGAAATACCACATGGTCATAAGTATTCAGATCCTTTGCTCAGTATTGAGTAGAAACACCCATTTGAGTGAGTACAGCCATGAGTCTTCTTTGGGAATAATGCAACAAGTTTTTTACACCTGAATTTGGGGATCCTCTGCCATTCTTCATTTCAGATCCAAACTCAGGTTGGATGGTGAACGTTGGTGGACAGCCATTTTCAGGTTTCTCCAGAGATGCTCAATTGGGTTTAGGTCAGGGCTTTAGCTGGGCCAATCAAGAATGGTCACAGAGTTGTTCTGAAGCCACTCCTTTGGTATTTTATCTGTGTGCTTAGGGTCATTGTCTTGTTGGAAGGTGAACTTTCGGCTAAGTGTGAGGTCTAGAGGACTCTTGAAGAGGTTTTCATCCTGGATATCTCTGTACTTGGCCGCATTCATGTTTCCTTCAATTACAACCAGTTGTCCTGTCCTTCCAGCTGAAAAACACCCCCATAACATGATGGTGACATCACCATGTTTCACTGTTGGGATTGTATTGGGCAGGTGATGAGCAGTGCCTGGTTTTATCCACACATACCGCTTAGAATTATCATAAAAAGTTCTATCCTCGTCTCATCAGGCCAGAGAATCATATTTCTCAGTCTTGGAGTCCTTCATGTGTTTTTTAGCAAACTCTACGCGGGCTTTCATATGTCTGGCACTGAGGAGAGGCTTCTGTTGGGCCACTCTGCTATAAAGGCCCGACTGGTGTAGGGATGCAGTGATAATTGACTTTGTGGAACTTTCTCCCATCTCCCTACTGCATCTGTGGAGCTCAGCCACAGTGATTTTGGGGTTCTTCTTTACCTCTCTCACCAAGGCTCTTCTGCCACGATTTCTCAGTTTTACTGGACAGCTAGGTCTTGGAAGACTTCTGGTGGTCCCAAACTATTTCCATTTAAGGATTATGGAGGCCACTGTGCTCTTAGGAACCTTGAGTACTGCAGAAATTCTTTTGTAACCTTGGCCAGATCTGTGCCTTGCCACAATTCTGTCTCTAAGCTCCTTGGCCAGTTCTTTTGACCTCATGATTCTCATTTGGTCTGACATGCACTGTGAGCTGTGAGGTCTTATATAGACAGGTGTGCGCCTTTACAAATCAAGTCCTATCCATTTAATTAAACACAGCTGGACTCCAATGAAGGAGTAGAACCATCTCAAGGAGGATCACAAGGAAAGGGACACCCTGTGATGTAAATATGAGTAGTGTCTGAGCAAAGGATCTGAATACTAATGACCATTTTATATTTCAGCTTTTATTTTTTAATAAATTTGCTAACATTTCTACATTTCTTTTTTTTCAGTCAAGATGGAGTGCAAAGTGTACATTAATGAGAAAAAAAATGAACTTTTTTGAATTTACTAAATGGCTGCAATGAAACAAAGAGTGAAAAATTTAAAGGGGTCTGAATACTTTCTGTACCCACTGTATATGTGCCTATTTGGAATAAGTATTTAATAGTACATGCAGATGTAAATACTTACGTTCCCCCCAAAAAATTGAGAAAAGTATTCAAGGAGTGATACCTTTATTGGCTAACCAGAGAAATTATATTTGCAAGCTTTCAAGGCTCAGAAGGCCCCTTCATCAGGCGTAACAGAGAAGAGATGGCAACATTTATTTAGGAAAAATATATTTTCCGGGACTCTCGTGAGGTTGTTGTGGCACATGATCCTGGAGCCCAATCAGTGCTGGCGTTACCATCCCCACCTTTCATACAAATTGAACATGAAGAGGAAATTCGGGCTGCAGCTGATCTTTGACTTTCTCTTCATATTTAATTCATATGAAGGCGGGGACAGTGATGCCAGCACTAATGGGGCACCAGGGTCACCCATCACAACAACCGCATGAGAGGCCCGGGACCGCAAGTGCTGACAGCACTCCAGTGGTGTCGGCACAGGAGATGAGTATAAACTTTTTTATTTTATCTAGGCCAAACATTTAGCTCAAGAAGGGGTTATCCTAGTAGTAGGACTCCTTTAAAAGGAACCTGCTACATTATACTATGCTGTCTACATATCATACAGCGTTAACAGAGAAGGAGAAGCTGAGCAGAAGTATATACAGGTTTGTTGGAAAACATTGAGCATAACTTTTATTTTATTCACAGAACTTCATGGTGTTTGTATGCATATGAATCCAGTGGGTGGTCCTACTATTTAATGAATCCAGTGGGTGGTCCTACTATTTATTGACAGCTATAAGCTATATCTGCATGCACAGTCATATAAGGAAGACTGTCAATCACTAGAAAGACTGTCCACTGGACTCATACAAATTTCATGGATTTCAGTGAATAAAGTACAACTTATACTGAAACTTTTCACACAAAAATTATCAATTTGATCAGCTGCTGCTTTTTAACATCCTGCCAGTGGGTCAGAAACAATTTCAACGTGACAGGTTTTCTTTAAATGAGATGCTCTATGCTGAGCTGTTACGACTCTGTTGTCAGGTGTCCCAGGACCATTAGCTCCTTCCCTGTCCTAATGCTGGGGCACCCTAGCTCACCCTGTTCCTCAAGTTTCTTCTGATGGTGAAGATGTCAGGGCCATGTACCTTGTCTTAGCTCCTGAATCCCACCTCATTCAGTGCCTTTCCCTCACCCAGGAAAGAGTGGAGTAGTAATATGCCTTAGTACACCAACGAGACTATCAAGGAATGCACCGGGGAGTGGAAGATGGGGTTAAACCAAAGTAGGAGAAAAACACACACTCAAAACCTAGCAACAGTCACAGATAAATCCACCAACCACCTACTCCAAAAACCACCAACAACCTCCAGCCATTCAGGATAAGCTACTCAGACAATGAGTGCTAGCCAAGGCCCAGATTATATAGGAGATGGGGGTGGCTAATTGTGCACAGCTAAAAGCCTAAATGCAGTAAAGCCTTCAGGAGCTATCAACTAAGCAGATTAACCCCTGCACTGCAAAATAAATTTACACCGTTTAATAAGCAGATGAAGTTCTTCTAATCAGTGCAGGATTAGGAGAAAGCAGACGCTGTAGTCTTCTGGCTCCTCTCAGTCATGATAAACCCATTTTCTGTTCTTTTATGTATGAAATTAGGATGTATGAGACAGCTAATGGCAAAGCATTATCACAGAAGTTAGAAGTGTGGAAACAAGATCATCATTTCAAACATCACACTTACTTGCAAGTATCAATGTTTCTTTAAGGTGGTTGATCTACTTTCTGGCAATCTTCCTGCATAACTCAGTTACTCTAATTGCTTTTGTTATAAAAGCAGTGGATGTAAAACTTTTGTAAACTGTTTAATACTTTGACGGCCATTCTGGTTTAATGGTCTGTGCAAATAGGTTTATTTTTAGCCATAACTGTAATGCAATGAAGAAATGTTAAACATTGCTAGCTCTGTGTGCTTGATGACTGATCTGATAAAAAGCAACTGTTTTCCATTGGAATGTATAATATTTAGGTCTAGTCTAAAATTAAAGGGTTTGACCAATAATTGCAACTTTTTACTCATCCACAAAAGTTTGAATTAAGTGGAGGTCACACAGTAATTGTGTATGGGACTGTCCAACATAGCAAAGTATTGTATTATAAGCTTGATACGAAAGTTGGGAAAATATCCAAATACATAAAATATATGTATAGCACAGACATACGCATTTATATTCAAACCAAACAGGAAAAAGAGCTGTTATACCTGGGCACTGCCACAGAGTAAAGACAATGGTGCATGATCTCTGGATCTTTATTCATTCATTCATGCAATGCATTTTGAAGTTGGGTAGACTTTTTCACTAGGCATAGTTACTATACCTGATGAAAAGTCAACCCGATGCATTGTACAAATGAATAAACATCAAGAGAACATACACCCTTGAGTTTACTCTGTGGCAGCACCACCATACCTGATGAAGAACACTATATCTGATGAAGAAGTCAACCCAACTTCGAAACACATTGTATGAATGAATAAGGATCCACAGAACATACACCCTTGTCTTCAATCTGTGGCAGCACCGCCATACCTGATGAAGAACACTATATCTGATGAAGAAGACAGCCCAACTTTGAAACGCATTGTATAAATGAATAAGGATCCAGAGAACATACACTCTTGTATTCACTCTGTGGCAGCCCCCTTGAATCACCAATCTTTTTCCTGTTTGGTTTGAATATGGTTCTTCTTATTGGTGTGTGGATCAGTGGTCTGAGCAGCAGCCCTTCATTCTTAGGCTGGTTTCACATTCGCACTTTTTAAGCGCACGCACGGCCGGGGGTAGCTCCGCCCCCGAGCCGGCTCTCTGCCCGGCGTGCCCGCCCCTTGCTTGTAGCGCCGCCTCCTAGCGCACAGCGGCGCCTGCGATCGGCGCACCCTATCTTTAGCATAGGGTGCGCAGATCGTGCGCAGGCCATGCGCTAGTTGCGCTTTGACCTGCGCTGCGCACTTTTGACGGTGCGCCGTGCGCGCCAAAATCAAACTTTTCGGATTTTGGCGTGCACGGCGCACCGTCAAAAGTGCGCAGAGCAGGTCAAAGCGCAACTAGCGCACGGCCTGCGCATGATCTGCGCACCCTATGCTAAAGATAGGGTGCGCCGATCGCAGGCGCCGCTGTGCGCTAGGAGGCGGCGCTACAAGCAAGGGGCGGGCACGCCGGGCAGAGAGCCGGCTCGGGGGCGGAGCTACCCCCGGCCGTGCGTGCGCTTAAAAAGCGCTAATGTGAAACCACCCTTACAAGTACGGAGTTGTTCTGGGTCAAAAGTCAGGTGAGCATATACAATCAATTGCTCATTGTGTCATATATTGGGGGTGTCATGGAAAAATTTAAATCCATAAAATCTCCAGGATAAAGAGCTGACAATCTAAATAATCTAAATCTTTTTTGGAAGTGTAAGGGGTGTACCGGGACCGTGTATTATTCCACTCCTTTCCTTTATGTATAACTGTGTGTGTATATATATATATATATATATATATATATTTATATATATATAAATATTTATATTCCTCTATGTGTTTAGGAATGTACTGTATAATGTTGTAACATAGGGAAAGCGTAGTACCTCAGTTAAGACACTAGATGAGGGTAAATTGTATAGTAGGAATAGGAAACTAGTATAGGAGATAGTTAACATAGGAGGGTTAACTGTGATAAGGCAGAACAGTTTCCTGGTTAGTTCAGTAGGGACAGGGTGCCCAGACAGCTTGGGTGGGTTAGAGACTAGGCTATACAGGGACCACACAATGTTGAAGCAAGGAACCCAGCCATCCAGTGGGCCAGAAGTACAGCTTTAGCAGCAGACTGACAGCAGTGGTGGAACAGAGACTACAGCTGAGGCTGACGCAGGTGGCTCTACAATGTGGCATTTCACTGCATGGGTAGATGCCCTTGTATCTGGGGCAAAATGGATGAGGGAACTCCTAAGTGTGGTGAGTCTGATCAGGGAGGACGCTACGTTACCGCAAGAGGCGGTACGACCCTGGCACGTACTGAAGGCCGTAGGAAGAAGTGCAAAGAAAATGGAGAATGTGGACTGTATGGAACCCCATGCTGATGTTGTATCTGACAAGGATGTACTGTGAAAAGGAAAAAGTAAAGTTCTACGTTTTAAGTTGCAACTGGATTGTGTCTGTGCTTGTGTGCAAACATATGGAAGGGGTCTTCTGCAAATCAGAGGAGACCCTGAAGGTGCAGAGAACAGAGAGGCAGGTACACTGATTAAAGAACAGTCTTTGTATGTGACGGGAGACCAGGGTGAGCAAGATACGATATTCTCAGCCACAACTATGGCCCTGGCCGTCCCTCTCAGAAGTACGACCACATGTTTAACATATGGGAAGAGCATAAATTACATATAGCTCAGAAGTGACAAAAACTAATTAAAATCCCCTTTGAAGCAGCAGCACCCTGCAGTGTCTAAGTGATTAAAACAGGATATCTATTGTGTGGAACAAGATAACTGTTCTGGAAAATGACAACCAGGCTGAAATATGTTTACACATGGGATGAGAACTATGCTTTCTCAGGCACAGATTGTAGTCGTGTTGTTCTCATTTTGGCAACATATGAGTTAATTAGAGACACACCTGTGGATGTATTTTAACCCCTTTCTGACATCAGATGCACTATCCCGTCCACGGTACCGGGGCCCGTATGACCGGGGACGGCATAGTATATCTAAGTGAACAGTGGTGCTCCCGGGGCGGTGCCACTGATAGCGGCCGGGTGTTAGCTGATCATCATAGCTGACACCCGGCACTATGTGTCAGGAGTGGTCACGGACCGGCCCCGGCACATTAACCCTTGGCACACTGCGATCAAACATGATCGCAGTGTACCAGGGGGATTAAGGAAGCATTGGCAGGGAGGGGGCTCCCTGCGTGCTTCCCTGAGACCCCCGGAGCAGCGCAATGTTCTGTGCTGCTCCAAGGGTCTCTTTCCCTGCCTGCCCCTGGATCCAAGATGGCCGTGGGGATCTTCGGAAACCTGCAGGGAGGCGGCTTCCTCAGTGCCTGCAGAGAGCAGGGCTGAGAAAGCCTGCAGCAGCACCTGTCAGATCGCTGATCTGACAGAGTACTGTGCAAACTGTCAGATCAGCAATCTGACACATTACAGTAATGTCCCCCCCAGGACAATAAAATAAAGTGAAAAAAAATACGTGTAAAAATAATTTATAAAAAAATCACTAAATAAAATAAAAAAATAATAATATTCCCTAATAAATTCATTTTTTGGAAATAAAAAAAAAATAAAAGTACACATATTTAGAATCGCCGAGTATGTAAAGACCTGCCCTATAAAACTGTTCCCCTAGTTAACCCCTTTAGTGAACCCCTTAAAAAATAAAAAACAAAGCAAAAAATAATGCTTTATCATCATACCACCGAACAAAAAGTGCAATAACACGCGATGAAAAAGATGGCTATAAATAACCATGGTATGTCATCTTTTCCCGCAAAAAACGAGCCGCCATACAGCATCATCAGCGAAAAAATAAAAAAGTTATAGCTCGCAGAATAAAGCGATGCAAAATAATTATTTTTTATATAAAATTGCTTTCATTGCATAAAAGCGCTAAAACATAAAAAAAGACATAAATGAGGTATTGCTGTAATCGTACTGACGCGAAGAATAAAACCGCTTTATCAATTTTACCACACTCAGAATGGTGTAAACTCATCCTGTTATGAGTTAATTTTCCCCTTCACCATTGAGGTCTGATGAACTTCCTCTTCTGGTGAAGGAAGGTAGTGAGGCTGATTACCAAGCACCTGAGCTGGGAGAGGATGACTAGGCGACGGGGATCTCTGACTGGATATAAGGCAGCCGACGCCCTTCCTCCTCGCTGGTGATTTCTCTGTGGAATTCTAGGAGACCAGTCTGATTCCTGCTCCTCAAAAGCTAAGTTTTCTGCTTTGCCTTTGTGCATTTGTGTTTTGGTTTTAGTTTGCCTTGCTTTTCTGGATTCTGCCATTCCCTGCTGGGGTGAGCTGAATTCCCTTTTTGTCGGTTGCTCTGTCTTCAGAAAATACCTGAGTACTGACATAGTCTTTTTGAAGCCTAGCGTCTTCAGGGCCTTTTCCCTGTCAGTCTGTTGGCTCTTATTTTCATAGGGTTTTTCGCAGATTGCAGACAGCAGCTTTCCTATCCTGTCCTGTCTAGTTAGCTTGGGCCCCATCATTTGCTCAGTCTATCTATCTGTGTTAGTGTTTTTTCTTCTTGCTTCACCGTCATTATATGTTGGGGGCTGCCTATTGCTTTGGGGTCTGCTCTGGGGCAGTTTAGATTTCCCTTTCTGTCTTTAGGCTAGGCAGTTCTCCGGCTGTGATCGAGGGGTCTAGGGCATCGTAGGAATCCCCCACGGCTACTGCTAGTTGTTGTTGATAGGTTCAGGGGTCTGCAATCCGATAGCTGCCAACTTCTCTGGTTTTCTGGACTTAGCTAGCATCTCTGTTTTTGCCTCCTACGGTGACTCATTTATAACAGAATCACCAGCCATTCCGCAGATCCAAGAGTACTCAATAGCAGGAATGAATTAAAAAAAAAAGGTGTGTTTATTTTTTCCTCTATATCTCTGAGGCCGTAGGGGGATTTTTTTTTCTCTCAATGGAGATAAAGCAATTGTCTGATCGTGTGGAGCAGCTTGCTGCGGAAGTGCGGGAAATTTCCGCCTACCTTGCTCATTCACATGCTGCTGAACCAAAGATCCCTACTCCTGATGTGTTTTTTGGGGATTGGTCTAAATTTTTGAATTTCAAAATTAATTGTAAATTATTTTTTGCCTTGAGGCCTAACTCGTCAGGGAGCTCCGCGCAGCAGGTTAAAATTGTCATCTCTTTGCTGCGTGGCGATCCCCAGGATTGGGCGTTTTCTTTGAAACCAGATGATCCTATTCTGACTAATGTGAACGCATTTTTTCAAGCCTTGGGGTTGTTGTATGACGAACCTAATGCTATTGATCAGGCTGAAAAGACCCTGTTGGCATTGAGCCAGGGTCGAGATTCTGCAGAATTGTACTGTCAAAAATTCTGAAAGTGGGCGGTCCTTACTGCCTGGAATGATAATGCCTTGGCAGCTCTCTTTCGGAAGGGTTTGTCAGAAGCCGTAAAAGATACTATGGTGGGATTTCCTGTTCCCTCTGGTCTGGACGATTCTATGTCATTAGCCATTCAGGTTGATCGGCGTTTACGTGAACACAGGACTGCATGAGAGGTTTTGCCACCTGTTGAACAAGTGTCTGAACCTATGCAATGTGATAGAGTTTTGTCCAGGGAGCAACGTCAGAAGTTCAGAAAGCGTAATAAGCTGTGTTTTTTTTGTGGAGATGCCTCGCATATTATTTCTGTCTGTCCTAAACGAGAGAAACGTTTTGCACACACGTTTTCTCTGGGTGGTGTTCAACCTAAGTTTCTTCTGGCAATTACTCTGATCTGCTCCCTGTCCACATTTTCCGCCAAGGCTTTTGTGGATTCGGGAGCAGCCCTGAACCTAATGGACATGGATTTTTCTAAATGTTGTGGATTTCCTATGACACCTCTGCGGACGCCTATCCCTTTGAGGGGGATTGATGCTACTCATTTGGCGAAAAATAAACCTCAGTTTTGGACCCAGGTGGTAATGCGGGTCGCCCCAAACCATCAAGAAAATTGCAGATTTTTGGTGTTGCATAATTTGCATGATACCATTGTTCTGGGGTTTCCCTGGTTGCAAATTCATAATCCAGTTTTGGACTGGAAATCTGTGTCTGTGGTGAGTTGGGGTTGTCGGTGTGCCCTTAGTGAGGCTCCGGTTTTTTCCACCTCTCCTCAGTCGCATGATGTTCCTGACTATTTGGCGGACTTTTATGATGTATTTAGTGAGAATGAGTCTGCGTCTTTGCCTCCTCATAGGAGTTATGACAGTGCAATTGAACTGAGCCCGGGATGTAAATTTCCCAAGGGTCAGCTCTTCAATTTATCTGTACCCGAGCACGAGGCTATGCGATCCTATATTAAGGAGGCGTTGGAGAAGGGTCATATTAGACCATCCTCTTCACCATTAGGTGCTGGGTTTTTTTTCGTGGCCAAAAAAGATGGTTCATTAAGGCCTTGTATTGATTATCGTGCCCTCAACAAAATTACTATTAAATATCAGTATCCGTTACCCCTGATTTCAGATCTATTCTCCAGAGTTAAAGGTGCTTGCTGGTTTACCAAGCTTGACCTCAGGGGGCGTATAATCTTATCCGCATTAAGCATGGGGATGAATGGAAGACAGCGTTTAATACTCCAGAGGGACATTTTGAGTACCTGGTGATGCCTTTTGGGCTCACTAATGCCCCTTCTGTCTTCCAGTGCTTCATGAACGACACTTTCGGAGACTTTGTGGATAATTTTTTGATTATCTATCTGGATGATATTTTGATCTTCTCCAAGGATTGGGATTCTCATGTGGAACATGTTCGGACGGTGTTCCGGATCTTGAGGGAGAATTCCCTGTATGTCAAAGGATCGAAATGCCTTTTTGGAGTACAGAGGATTTCATTTTTGGGATTTATTTTGGCTCCGTGAACTATTGAAATGGATCCGGCCAAGGTACAGGCCATTTATGATTGGGTTCAGCCCACTTCTTTGAAGGCCCTTCAGAAGTTTTTGGGTTTTGCTAATTTTTATCGGAAATTTTTAGCAAAATTTTCTAGTATTGCCAAGCCATTGACTGATCTGACTAAGAAGGGTGCTGATGTGTTGAATTGGTCTCCGGAGGCTTTCTTCCTTTCAGGAGCTGAAGCGAAGATTCACTTCTGCCCCGGTTTTGCGGCAACCTGATGTCTCACTCCCGTTCCAGGTAGAGGTGGACGCTTCTGAGATTGGTGCAGGAGCTGTTTTGTCCCAAAAGGATCCTGTAACATCTAAAATGAATCCCTGTGCTTTCTTTTCCCGAAAGTTCTCCCCATCCGAACGTAACTATGATGTGGGGAATCGGGAACTGTTGGCCATGAAATGGGCATTTGAGGAGTGGAGACATTGGTTGGAGGGAGCTAAACATCAAGTCGTGGTCCTCACTGACCACAAGAATTTGATTTACCTGGAGTCGACCAAACGCTTGAACCCTAGACAGATTAGATGGGCCTTGTTTTTTACACTTTTTGATTTTGTGGTCTCTTTTCTTCCTGGCACTAAGAATGTCAAGGCTGATGCTCTTTCTAGGAGCTTCTTTGCTGATTCTCCTGTGGTGACCAAGCCTGCTACCATCTTAGGCGAAGGGGTAGTTCTTTCTGCCATCTCGCCCGATTTGAGACGTGCTCTGGAAGAGTTCCAGGAGGACAAACCTGAGCGTTGTCCCAGTGGAAAGTTGTATGTTCCTGACCAGTGGAAGAAGAGAGTGATGTCTGAAGTTCATTGCTCTGCATTGGCTGGTCATCCAGATATTTTTGGTACTAGAGATCTGGTGAGTCGGTCTTTTTGGTGGCCCGCCTTGTCTCGTGATGTCAGGAATTTTGTGCAGTCCTGTGGGACTTGCTCCTGGTCTAAACCTTGTTCTCGCTCTAGTGGGTTGTTGATGCCTTTGCCGGTCCCCAGGAGGCCATGGACCCATATTTCAATGGATTTCATCTCTGATATGCCTGTCTCTCAGAGAATGACTGTTATTTGGGTGATTTGTGATAGGTTCTCTAAGATGGTTCATCTTGTACAACTCCCTAAGTTGCCATCTTCTTCTGAGTTGGTGCCCCTGTTTTTGCAACAGGTGGTTCGCTTGCACGGGATTCCTGAGAACATTGTATCTGACAGAGGAGTTCAGTTTGTGTCTAGATTTTGGAGGATGTTCTGTTCCAAACTGGGAATTCAGTTGTCCTTCTCCTCTGCGTTTCACCCTCAGACCAATGGGCAGACGGAGAGAACAAACCAGACCTTGGAGTCGTATATGAGATGTTTTATTTCCGCTGATCAGGATGATTGGGTTTCATTTTTGCCCTTGGCTGAATTTGCTTTAAATAGTAGAGCTAGTTCTGCCACTTTGATGTCACCTTTTTTTGTAACTTTGGGTTTCATCCTCGATTTTCTTCAGGGCAGGTGGAGCCTTCTGCCTGCCCAGGTGTTGACACTGTGGCGGAGAGAATGCAGCAGATCTGGGACTAAGTGGTAGATAAGTTATCTCTCTCCCAGGAAAAGGCCCAGCGGTTTTCCAACCGACATAGGACCGTTGGTCCCCAGTTTTAGGTGGGTGATATGGTTTGGTTGTCCGCAAAAAATATCGCTATGAAGGTAGCTTCTCCTAAGTTTAAGACTAGATTTATTGGGCCTTACAAGATTTTGGAGATCATTAATCCGATCTCTTTTCGTTTGGCTCTTCCTGTCACATTTAAAATCCATAATGTGTTTCATAAGTCCTTGTTGAAGAGGTTTGTTGAACCAGTAGTTCCTGGGGTGGCACCTCCGGACCCTGTATTGGTTGAAGGTAACATGGAATATGAGGTAGAGAAGATACTGGATTCCCGTCTGGCTAGACGGAGACTCCAGTATTTGGTTAAGTGGAAGGGTTATGGTCAGGAGGATAATTCCTGGGTCTCTGCCTCTGATATTCATGCCAAAAGATTGGTGCGTGCCTTTCATCGGGCTCACCCTGATCGCCCTGGTGGCGTGGATGAGGGTTCGATGACCCCTCCTCAAGGGGGAGGTACTGTTATGAGTTAATTTTCCCCTTCACCATTGAGGTCTGATGAACTCCCTCTTCTGGTGAAGGAAGGTAGTGAGGCTGATTACCAAGCACCTGAGCTGGGAGAGGATGACTGGGTGACGGAGATCTCTGACTGGATATAAGGCAGCCGACGCCCTTCCTCCTCGCTGGTGATTTCTCTGTGGAATTCTAGGAGACCAGTCTGATTCCTGCTCCTCAAAAGCTAAGTTTTCTGCTTTGCCTTTTTGCATTTGTGTTTTGGTTTTAGTTTGCCTTGCTTTTCTGGATTCTGCCATTCCCTGCTGGGGTTAGCTGAATTCCCTTTTTGTCGGTTGCACTGTTTTCAGAAAATACCTGAGTACTGAATAGTCTTTTTGAAGCCTAGCGTCTTCAGGGCCTTTTTCCCTGTCAGTCTGTTGGCTCTTATTTTCATAGGGTTTTTCGTGGATTGCAGACAGCAGCTTTCCTATCCTGTCCTGTCTAGTTAGCTTGGGCCCCATCATTTGCTCAGTCTATCTTTCTATCTGTGTTAGTGTTTTTTCTTCTTGCATCACTGTCATTATATGTTGGGGGCTGCCTATTGCTTTGGGGTCTGCTCTGGGGCAGTTTAGATTTCCCTTTCTGTCTTTAGGCTAGGCAGTTCTCCGGCTGTGATCGAGGGGTCTAGGGCATCGTAGGAACCCCCCACGGCTACTGCTAGTTGTTGTTGATAGGTTCAGGGGTCTGCAATCCGATAGCTGCCAACTTCTCTGATTTTCTGGACTTAGCTAGCATTTCTGTTTTTGCCTCCTACGGTGACTCATTCATAACAGCATCCCCCAAAAGAAATTCATGAAATGCTGGTTTTTGTTCATTCTGCGTCCCAAAAATCGGAATAAAAAGCGATCAAAAAAGTCACGCGCCCAAAAATGGTACCAATAAAAACGTCAACTCGTCCCACAAAAAATAAGACCTCACATGACTTGGTGGGTCAAAATATGGAAAAATTATAGCTCTCAAAATGTGGAGATGCAAAAACTGTTTTTACAATAAAAAGCATCTTTTAGCATATGACAGCTGCCAAACATAAAACCCCACTATAAATAGTAAATGAAACCCCCCTTTATCACCCCCTTAGTTAGGGAAAAATAATAAAAATTTTAAAAAATGTATTTATTTCCATTTTCCCATTAGGATTAGGGTTAGGGCTAGAGTTAGGGCTAGGGTCAGGGTTAGGGGTGAGATTAGGGTTAGGGGTGTGTTGGGGTTAGGGTTGGAGTTAGAATTGGGGGGTTTCCACTGTTTAGGCACATCAAGTGCTCTACAAATGCAACATGGTGTCTGATCTCAATTCCAGCCAATTCTGCGTTGAAAAAGTCAAACGGTGCTCCTTCCCTTCCAAGCTCTGCCATGTGCCCAAACAGTGGTTTACCCCCACATATGGGGTATCAGCCTACTCAGGACAAATTGCACAACAACTTTTGGTGTCCAATTTCTCCTGTTACCCTTGGGAAAATAAAAAATTGGGGGCAAAATATCATTTTGAGGAAGAAAAATAGATTTTTTTATTTTTATGGCTTTACGTTATAAACTTCTGTGAAGCACTTGGTTGTTCAAAGTGCTCACCACACATCTAGATAAGTTCCTTGGGGGTCTAGTTTCCAAAATGGGTTCACTTGTAGGGGGTTTCAACAGTTTAGGCACATCAGAGGCTCTTCAAAGGCGACATGACACCCGCAGACCATTCCTTCAATGTCTGCATTCCAAAACTTCACTACTTCCCTTCCGAGCCCCGACGTGTGCCCATGCAGTAGTTTTCTCCCACATATGAGATTTCAGTGTACTCAGTACAATTTGGAAAACAACTTTTGTGGTCCAATTTCTCCTGTTACACTTGGGAAAATAAAAAAAAATTTGGGGACTAAAAGATCATGTTTGTGGAAAAAATTAGATTTTTTTTATTTTCATGCCCGGGCATTATAAACTTCTGTGAAGCCCTTGGGGGTTCAAAGTGCTCACCACACATCTAGATAAGTTCCTTGGGGGTCTAGTTTCCAAAATGGTGTCATTTGTGTGGGGTTTCCACTGTTTAGGCACATCAGGGGCTTTCCAAACGTGGCATGGCATCCGATCTCAGTTTCAACCAAAAAAATCAAATGGCACTGCTTCCCTTCCGGGCTCTGCCATGCGCCCAAATAGTGGTTTACCCCCACATGTGGGGTATCAGCGTACTCAGGACAAATTGCATAATAACTTTTGGGGTCCTGTTATCCTTGGGAAAATAACAATTGGGGGTGAAAAGATCATTTTTTTGGAAAAAATATGATTTTTTAATTTTACGGTTGTACATTATAAACTTCTGTGAAGCCCTTGGGGGTTCAAAATTCTCACCACACATCTAGATCAGTTCCTTGTGGGGGGTCCATTTTCCAAAATAATGTCATTTGTGGGGGGGGTTTCACTGTTTAGGCACATCAGGGGCTTTCCAAACTTGACATGGCATCCGATCTCAATTCCAGCCAAAAATGTCAAATGGCGCTGCTTCCCTTCTGAGCTCTGCCATGCGCCCAAATAGTCGTTTACCCCACTTATGAGGTATCAGCGTACTCAGGACAAATTGCACAATAACCTTTGGGGTTCTATAACCCTTGGGAAAATAAACATTGGGGGTGAAAAGATCATTTTTGTGGAAAAAATATGATTTTCTAATTGTATGGCTGAACGTTATAAACTTCTGTGAAGCCCTTGGAGGTTCAAAGTTCTCACCACATATCTAGATAAGTTCCTTGGGGGAGTCTACTTTCCAAAATGGGGTCACTTGTGAGGGGATTCCACTGTTTAGGCACATCAGGGGCTCTCCAAACGTGACATGGCGTCCGATCCGTATTCCAGCCAATTTTGAAAAAGTCAAACAACGCTCCTTACCTTTTGAGCTCTGCTATTTCCCCCGAAACAGTGGTTCCCCCCCACATATCAGGTATCTGCATACTCACGACAAATTGCACAATAACTTTTGCAGTCCAATTTCTCCTGTTACCCTTGGTAAAATAAAAAAAATTGGACCTGAATTGATTTTTTTGTGAAAAAAAGTTAAATGTTCATTTTTTTAAACATTCGAAAATCCCTGTGAAGCACCTGAAGGGTTAATAAACTTCTTGAATGTGGTTTAGAGCACCTTGAATGGTGCAGTTTTTAGAATGGTGTCACTTTTGGGTATTTTCTATCATATAGACCCTTCAAAGTGACTCTAAATGTGATGTGGTCCCTAAAAATAAAATGGTGTTGTAAAAATGAGAAATTGCTGGTCAACTTTTAACCCTTATAACTTCCTAACAAATAAAAATTTTTGTTCCCAAATTGTGCTTATACAAAGTAAACATGTAGGAAATGTTATTTAATAAGTTGTTTGTGTGCCATATCTCTGTGATTTAAGGGCATACAAATTCAAAGTTGGAAAATTGTGAAATTTTCAAAATTTTTGCCAAATTTACATTTTTTTCAAAAATAAACGCAAGTTATATGATTGAAATTTTACCACTAACATGAAGTACAATATGTCCCGAGAAAACCGTGTCAGAATCACTGGGATCCATAAAAGCGTACCAGAGTTATTACCTCATAAAGGGACAGTGGTCAGAATTGTAAAAATTGGCCCTGTCATGAACGCGCAAACCACCCTTGGGGGTAAAGTGGTTAATGCACTCCTGAAACACTCTTCTTCTTTGTGTGGCATCATAGGAAAGCCTCAAGAAATCACCCAAGAGATCAGGAAGAGAATTGTGGACCTGCACAAGTCTGGTTCATCCTTGGGTACGATTTCAAGATACCTGAAGGTGCCTCTTTCATCTCTACAAACAATTATACGCAAGTACAAACAAGATAGGAATGTCCAGCCGAATGTGCTTTGGTCGTCATGTGCATATCAACCCAAGGACAAAAGCAAAAGACCTTGTGAAGAAGATGACAGAGGCTGGTAAGATTGTGTCAATATCCTTAGTGAAACGAGTACTGTATCAACATGGGCTGAAAGACCACTCTGCCAGGAAGACGCCATTACTCCAAAAGAAGCATTCAAAATTCATATTAATGTTTGCAAATGCACACAGGAACAAAGATCTTAATTTTTGGAGACATGTCCTGTGGTCTTATGAAACTAAAATGGAAATTTTTGGGCATAATGACCATCGTTATGCTTGGAGGAAAAAGGGAGAAGCTTGGAAGCCTAAGAACCCCATCTCAACTGTGAGACACAGGTGACAGCATCATGTTTTGGGGTCGTTTTGCTGCAGGAGGGACTGGTGCACTTCACAAAATAGATGGCATCATGAGAAAAGAAGATTATGTGGCAATACTGAAGCAGCAACTCAAGACATCAGCCAGGAAGTTAAAGCTTGGGCGGAAAAGGGTCTTCCAAATGGACAATGACCTGAAACATTCTGTCACAAAGTCGCTGAAGTATAACAAAGTCAATGTTTTGGAGTGACCATCACAAAGCCCTGATCTCCATTCTATTGAAAATTTATGGGTAAAACTTCTTTGGCAGATATAGTGTTCTTCATCAGAAATGGTGGCACTGCCACAAGGCCAGTGTCCTATCTCCTGATGATGAAACAAGTTGGGGAGACTAGTGCGCTAAATGTATGAGTCTTATTCTGCTAGTTAAGTGTTAGCACCCCGGGGTGCTACATACTACGTAGAAGAAAGAGAACAGCGAGCACTTTAATATAAACAAATATAGGCAAATTAGGGACCTTAATTTTTATACCCTAGGCTTTCTAGTGAGGTTTTATCTATAAAGATGCTGGCAAATAGCAAGTTTACAAGACTACTTGAACTAATCAACATGCATGGTTTAAATTAGATTTGTCAGCGGGATCAACTTTCCTAAGTTATTTACATAGGTATGCAAGTCAGGACGTAGAAAGTTGAATAAAATGATACATTGATATCTGTCATCCGATGTTTAATTCCAAAGAAATCCATGTTTTTCTTATATGCAAATGAGCTGTTCCAGGCTATGAGCTGGACATAGATCTATGTGAGAATCTGCCTCCAGATTATTTTAAATGAAAGGGGAAGTTACCAGTATGAACCAAGTAATGACTGACACTTTGCTCTCATAATCGCACACAGTTTTGAAGTGAGATCAGAACTAACCCAGTATAGCAGTGCTAACACAGTGCAGCAGAAATGAACTTTGCCAAATTACAACCACATTTGCATCTATAGCTGCCCTCTCATAGTGCAGTCAGCTATGCTGCAGACCTATGCCTGGTTATAACCAACATAGTATTGTATAATTGAACCTAGCAAACACATTTGCAGTGCTGTCAGCTCTGCTGTTCTACCCCTCCCCCCACCACACTTGCTGCCTGTGAGATGGAAGCTAAAGCACTATGAGAGGACATCTGCAATGCAAATATGTTTGTAATGGGACAAGGTTCACTGTGATAGCTCTGCTGTACTGTTAATTCTGATATCACTGCAGAGCTGTGTGTGATTATGTAATCACAATGTCAGCCATCTACTTGGCTTACACTGGCAATGCCCCCTCTCACTTAACCCCTTCACTACATTAGCAGTACATGTACATAAGTCGGAAGTGGGTGTAAAGAGCGGGCTCACCCATTGAGCCTGTCCCATACCCGGCAGGTGATGGCTGTGTATTATAGCCAGGACCTGCGGCTAACAATAAAGCGGCGCTAAGCCCGCGATTGTTTTCCTATTAAATGCCGCTGGCATTTAACACGCACCGACATTCGTGAGCATCATTCTGCCCACCCATTGGCGTGCCTGTGACGTGATGCCGTTCCATCACTACTGAATATAGCATAAGCGAATGGATGATCGCAGCTTAAAGTCCCCTCGGGGGGCCAACAATAACAGTGAAAAGTAAAGCAAAACATTTTAAAAATATGAAAAATAAAAAAACCTGAAAGTTGAAATCACCCCCCTTTTGCACAATTGAAAATAAAGATATTATATAAAAAAAAACATATGTCGTATCACCGCTTTCAGAAAAGTTTGATATATCAAATTATGAAAACAATTAACCCAATCAAAATCACCGTAAACAAAAAAAAATTAAATAACACCAAAACAAAATTTTGGGGGGGTTTTATAGTTTCACAAAAAATGCTGTAACAAGTAATGAAAAAGTCACATCTATTCCAAAATGGTACTTTTCTATTGGCAGAAAAATAAAAATGTTACGGGTCTCAGAAAATGGAGATACAACCCCAAAATTAATTTTTTTGCAAACGTCTGATTTTTTTTTTCACCACTAAAATAAAAAAAACTAGACATTTTGGGTATCTTAGAAATTGTATTCATGAGGAGAATCATTTTGTAAAAACTATTCCCAATAAAAGAAAAGCCAAAATTGCATTTTTTTCACAATGGCACCACACTTGCAATTTTTTTCCCATCTTCCAGCACGCTAAGTGGTAAAATGAATGATGTCATTTAAAAGTACCACCTCATATGTCTATATGTACAGAAAAATAAAAGCTCTGGGAAGAAGGGGAGGAAAAAACAGAAGCACAAAAACGGAAATTGGCCATGGCATGAAAGGGTTAAAATAATCCCCAGAGGCAGATTCTCTTGCATATCAGTGTCCGGCCTGTAGATCTTAACAGCTCATTTATATATGAGAAAAATCTGGATTTCTCTGCAATAATACATTGGATCATTGGTATCATTATATTCAGCTTTCTATGACCTACATGCCCATATTGACGGATTAGGAGCTGTTGATTCTTCAGACAGATTCCGTTTGACAAAAAATTTGAAGAGTCATTGATATAAGATAAATGAAGTAATGCAGGACATAACTTATCCATTTCAGCTTAAAGGAAATATTTCACTAGTCTTTTACCACCTAATCTGATGGCAGCATAATGTAGAGACAGAGACCCTGATTGTAAGGATGTGTTATTTACTGGACTGCTTGCTCAAGTTTTGATGAAAATACGTTCTACCAGCAGGAGATTATCAGAGGACTAATAAACCTGCTGTCATGTAGTCCTCCATATTCGTGAGCTCTGCATATAGCCGCCCCCTCTGCCGTTCTGCAGAGCTCAGGTTTCCGAAAACGGGCAAATCTGCAACAGAATAACAGGAATTTTATCAAAACCAGCAAGCAGCCGTGTAAGAGACACATCACTGGAATCAGGGCTTACCCCTCTACGTCATGCTTCTCTCAGATGGGATAGCAAAAACTTGCGGACAAATCATCTTTAATATTCCTATGACTTTTCATGTAAAAATATTTTTACTCTTTAGATTTTGTGGCTGATGATAAAGCCAAGCAGCCTTGAAGATGTGATATACAGGTGCTTCTCACAAAATTAGAATATCATCAAAAATTTTAATTTATTTCAGTTCTTCAATATATAACGTGAAACTCATTATATAGAGTCATTACAAACAGAGTGATCTATTTCAAGTGTTTATTTCTGTTAATGTTGATGATTATGGCTTACAGCCATTGAAAACCCAAAAGTCATTATTTCAGTAAATTAGAATACTTTATAACACCAACTTGAAAAATGATTTTAAAATCCGAAATATTGGCCTACTGAAATGTATGTTCAGTAAATGCACTCAATACTTGGTCGGGGCTCCTTTTGCATCAATTACTGCATCAATGCGGCATGGCATGAAGGAGATCAGCCTGTGGCACTGCTGAGGTGTTATGGAAGCCCAGGTTGCTTTGATAGTAGCCTTCAGCTCGTCTGCATTGTTGGGTCTGGTGTCTCTCATCTTCCTCTTGACAATACCCCATAGAGATGGGGTTAAGGTCAGGCAACTTTTTTGGCCAATCAAGCACAGTGATACTGCTGTTTTTAAACCAGGTATTGGTACTCTTTGCAATGTGGACAGGTGCCAAGTTCTGCTGGAGAACGAAATTTCCATCTCCAAAAAGCTTGTCGGCAGAGGGAAGCAGGAAGTGCTCTGAAATTTCCTGGTAGATGGCTGTGCTGACTTTGGTCTTGATAAAACACAGTGGACCTACACCAGCAGATGACATGGCTCCCCAAACCATCACTGATTGTGGAAACTTCACACTAGACTTCAAGCAGCTTGGATTGTGGCGTCTCCACTCTTCCTCCAGACTCTTGGACCTTGATTTCCAAATGAAATGCAAAATTTCCTTTCCTGATGGAGTGTGTCAATGACTGCCTTCTGGACATCTGTCAAGTCACCAGTCTTCTCCATGATTGTGGAGCCTACTGAAACAGTCTAAGGGACGTTTTTAAATGCTTAGGAAACTTTTTCAGGTGTTTTGTTAATTATTCTACCTTACTGAGAAAATTACTTCTGGGTTTTCATTGGCTGTAAGCCATAATCATCAACATTAACAGAAAAAAAACACGTGAAATAGATCACTCGTTTTGTAATGACTCTATATAATATATGATTTTAAATTTTTGCATTGAAGAACTGAAATAAATGAACTTAGAATCATAGAATCGTAGAGTTGGAAGGGACCTCCTGGGCCATCTGGTCCAACCCCCTGCTCAAAGCAGGATTCGCTAAATCATCCCAGTCAGATGTCTGTCCAGCCTCTGTTTGAAGACTTCCATTGAAGGAGAACTCACCACTTCTCGTGGCAGCCTGTTCCACTCATTGATCACTCTAACTGTCAAAAAGTTTTTTCTAATATCTAATCTGTGTCTCTTCCCATTCAGTTTCATCCCATTGCTTCTAGTCTTTCCTTGTGCAAATGAGAATAAAGTTGATCCTTCTACAATGTGACAGCCCTTTAGATATTTGTAGACAGCTATTAAGTCTCCTCTCAGTCTTCTCTTTTGCAAACTAAACATTCCCAAATCCTGCAACCTTTCCTCATAAGACAGGGTTTGCAGACCGGTCACCATTCTGGTCGCTCTTTTCTGAACTTGCTCCAGTTTGTTGATGTCTTTTTTAAAATGTGGTGTCCAGAACTGGACACAATATTCCAGATGAGGTCTGACCAAAGAGGAGTAGAGGGAAATAATGACTTCACGTGATCTAGACTGTATGCTTCTGTTAATACATCCTAGAATTGCATTTGCCTTTTTTGCTGCTGCATCACACTGTTGACTCATATTCAGTCTGTGATCTATTAGTATACCCAAGTCTTTTTCACATGTGCTGTCACTTAGCCCTATTCCTCCCATTCTATATATGCTTTTTTCATTTTTATTGCCCAGATGTAGTACTTTGCATTTCTCCCTGTTAAAAACCATTCTGTTAGTTGCTGCCCACTTCTCCAGTTTATTTAAATCTTTTTGAATCCTCTCTCTCTCTTCTCTAGTATTAGCTATCCCTCCTATAGACTTTTTGATGATATTCTAATTTTGTGAGAACCTCCTGTATGTTGTCTTTGACGATCGCTATTATTTGGTATTAACTACTGTGGATTTTAATGCAAATTCTTATACTTAAATTTTAAACTCAGTGCTACCCAAAGCATAAAAAGTCAAGGATAAAAGAGATGTTTCACAATTAACACTTATCAGATATTTCTGAGAGTCACGTCACTCGAACCACCAACAATAACGAGAATGGGACAGTACTTGGCTAACTTCAAGCAATTCAAACCCCTTTATGGAGATTGTTGGGGGCTTCAGCAGTGAAATACACAATGATTATACATTTAACTAAACTGTTGAAAGATAATAAGCTTTAATTATGAGAACATTTTCCTAACTGTATTTCTATAATCTATAGATCTTGTGGGCCAGAAAGCTGAGATGTGAGGTGAAGACATGAAAATGACTTGAATATGAATGTATCCAGATAGGGCATGTCTAAAAAGTAATTAATGACAGCACTAATATTTTAAAACAGTACATTAATAAAAAGGTATTGAAATCAAGGACATGATGCACAAGTAGCAAACAAACAAACAAAAATCTAATTGACATCATTGCTTTCTTTGCAACATCATTTTTGTGTTTCTTCATTCTTGAAATTCTGTGGGTTCTTAAGAATCCATGGGTCATTATGTCCCATTATTCTTCATATAGCAACATGAAATAATTATGTTATTTCAATAGACATTGCGTAACATGAAATGCACTTTTAGAGCGGGGAGCAACTAATTAACTGTCACTATAAACTTCCTCATTCCTTCACTTGGCATTTCATTTGTTGACATGTCACTGTGTAACTAAGTTATTTCCTGGACTGTTTGGGAAAGTTTTCAATGTTGCTTTATTAAAAATTACTCTGGAAAATTGTTTATATGAGTACAGAAATTAAAAGAATCAAATAGATAAATTATATAATATAGCAAATTAGGGCTGCCATCAGGGCCCGTTGACTAGAGATGAGCGAATATTTCAATATTCGGTTCAGGTCATGATTGCCGAATTTGGAATATTCGCCGTTTGAATCGCCGAATATAGCCGAACATACACAGCACAAAAGCCGGCGTTTCCAAAGCTGTGTGACAGCGTGGGAAACACCGGCGCAGCGCTTCTGATTGGTAGTGAAATTATCCCCGTCGGTCAGAGAGCCGCGGTTCCCATGCTGTCAGAACTCAACGTGAGCGCTAAGCTGTGGTTGGATGTAAAAAGTTTACCTCCAGTCACTGGTGTCAGCTGATGGGACTACAGCTCCCATCGTCTGGCACAAGCTGCCACTAATTACAGTGAGAGCAGGAGCAGCGGATGGGAGTATTCATCAGCTGCTCCTACGCTGTAAATAAATAAAAAAACGGCGTGGGGTCCAGCAGAGCTGACCCGAACCCCATTTACTTGAATGGGGGGCCCCAACAATGCAGTCTTTGACACGCTGTCATATACATAACAGCTCGGCAAACACCGCTTCTGATCGACGGTGAAATCATCCCCGCCAATCAGAACCGTGGTTCCAATGCTGTCAAAAGACAGCGTGAGCATGTAAGGTGGCCAGGGTGGTAGTCGTGGCAACAAGCTGTAGTGTTCCCACACCCTGGCACCCTACAGATGAAATACAAAGTCCTTTCTGTTGTGTGTGCGATGTGTGCAGCACTCACTTCAGTTGCTGGAGTTCCCTCAGTCTCTGTCACTCCAACTTCGTCTTTCCAGGTTCCATAACACACTGCAGAGTCACAGTCCTTTTCAAACAGTTCAACTTTACTGATAACATGGACACTCATCACTTTGGAAGCACAATTCACACAGAGCTGCATATCCTGCACTTTCCCTACCTTCCAGGTAGACTGCATTCTTTCTGTATCCTCTCTTTCTGTTCTCCCTGCCGTCTCTGTGGACAATCCATGTCCCATCCATACTTCCTGCGTCACCAGCTCCCTGTTAGCCCCTCGTCCAGTTCCAATCGGGAAAGATGCCAGGACTGCGATCCTAACGACTCCCACCCCTGTCATAGACCTTGGATCCTTCCTGAGGATGGTCCTGCTGAGCTGGTGCCCGTCTGCACTACTCCCAACCTGGGGTCCCTTACTGCTGTCTGCAGCTTTATCCCCACGGCTTGAAATTGTCTCCTGTACTGCATGCACTCTGCCCTTGGGTATGCTGCCCGGGCATCTGACTTTAGTCAGGAAGTATCCTGCCTATACTTCCCTGCTCTGTTCTGTTCCTCCCATTTAGTTAACCCCTGTGCTGCCTATCTCCTTCTATATTCTTATGCTGTTCTCTATCTCTAATGTGCCCCCCATCTATTCTATCCCACTATGGTCCTATACTATCTAATATCCTATTCTAGCCACAATCCTATAACAGTACATGACGTCACAATTAGAGATGAGCGACTTTGCCTTTTTTCGGGTTGAGTCGGGTTTCATGAAACCTGACTTTCGCAAAAGTCGGGTCGAACGAAATCGGCCGATTATAGTGAAAAGTTGAAGGCCGACTGAAACACGAAACCCAATGCAATGGGGAAGAAAAGTCGGCAGTGAGTGGAGGACAAGAAACACACCTACAGTGCCCATTTTAATGCCAAAAACATCAATTCTTATTACTTAAGCTTGTAAACCTTAATTTGCTTTATAATAATAGTTAGGCATTGAAAACTTGGGGTTATTTGGCTAAAGTTGGGGGGGGGGTAGGGCTGGCTCCAGATTTTCGTGGGCCCAGGGCCAAAGAGTGTCAATGGGCTCCTTTAACACATGCCACAATTCATGATCCTCTGATACGGCAGAGAAATAGCAGTACAGTACAATGAAAAATACTTCACTTCTTACATCACATGACTGATATCCATTTTAAATTCTCCAATAGCTCCAAAAACGGACAGTATATTACTCCATACAGTATTATGGCCACCGCATAGTGTGCTATACAGAGTAATGAGGCCCATATATTTCTCCATACAGAATCATTGGTCCCATATAAAGTTCCATACAGTATATGATGAGCTCCACATAATGCTACAGTATATGTTGGTCCCCATGGATGAAGCTCCACTGTCTTATGGGCCCAAATAATGCTCCATATAAAATGGGCCCCATTTCTAATGCTCCAGTGGATAATGGGCCCTGTAAATGCTGCTCCAGTGTCTGATGTCCACCTTTGGAATGCTCCAGTGTATGGTGGCCCCATATATCATTCTCCAGAGTATAGTGCTCCCCAAAAATTGCTCCCAACCTTTAAAACAATTAAATAAGTCTCCTCGCTAGGGAATCCCTGTACTAGTCTGGACTCCTCGTCTTCCCCATCTTCCATCTCTCTACACTTGGACTGTTTAGGCAGAGGGCGTACAAACGTGATGTCATCGCGCTCTCTGACCAGAATGTCACTGTCAGGAAATGCGGACGACGTCACGCGGTGGAGCAGGGAGAGGTAAGTATTTAAACTTTGCAAGTGCTGTGATCCTGAGCAAGCAGTGGGGGCCCACTCGTTGGCGACGGCACTGACACAGGGCCCCTCATAGTACGGCGGTGTGTCTGATGGCAGGTGGGCCCTACCACCGGCAGAGTCACTTTTGTGTACTATGAGGGGCCCTGTGCCAGTGCCGTCGCCAATGAGTATGCCCCCCACCTGCTCAAGCAACCTGCACTTTCATCTGCATCTTCCTCTTTGTCACCGTGTAAGGTGGTATAGTATGCGGGAAGGGGAACCTGAGTTTCATCAGGGTCAGATTCTGGCTGTGTAGAGTGCAAGGGGAATATAGTGGTCAATGTACCAGCAGTATCATCTAGCAGTGGCTGGGCATCAGTGCACTTGTGGCGCCCCCAGGAGTACGGTCGCCACAGTGGCATTACCTTCCTCCTAGGGAGTGTGATGTCATGCTTGGGAGCAACGAAGGATCTCTCTAGCAGTTAAACCAACACACAACACAAAGAAAAAAGGTAGCACTCATCGAGTTGAGGAAGCTTCACACATTTATTGACATTTCTGTTGTGAGTTCATTTTCCCCTTCATTACAGAGGCCCGAGGAACTCCCTCTTCTGGTAAAGAAAGGTAGTGAGCCTGATTGTCAAACACCTGAGGCTGATGATTGTGACTGGCTGAGTGGAGTTACGGACTGGATATAATGCTGCCGACGCCCTTCTGCCCTGCGGGTGATTTCTCTGTGGGATCCTTGGAGACCAGTCTGAATTCCTGCTCCTCCAAAGCTAAGTTTGCTGCTCGGCCTTTTGCTTTTGTGCTTTGACTTTGTTTTTGCCTTGTTTTTCTGGATTTCTGCCATTCCCTGCTGGGGTGTGCTGAATTCATTTAGCTCTGTCTTCTGAAAATACCTGAGTGCTGATTCAGTTTTTGAAGCCTAGCTGCTTCAGGGCCTTTTTCATATCAGCTGGTTGGCTTATGTCTTTGATAGGGTTTTGGCAGATTGCAGACAGCAGCCTTCCTGTCCTTTCCTATCTAGGTAGTTTTGGGGCCCCGTCTTTGCTCAGTCTATCTTTCTGTCTGTGTTAGTATTTTCATCTTGTTTCACCGTCATTATATGTTGGGGGCTGCCTATTGCTTTGGGGTCTGCTCTGGGGCAGTTTAGATTTCCCTTTTCTTTCTTTAGGCCTATGTATTTCTCCGGCTGTGATCGAGGGGTCTAGGGCATTGTAGGAACCCCCCACGGCTACTGCTAGTTGTGTTGATAGGTTCAGGGGTCTGCAATCTGATAGTTGCCAACTTCTCTGGTTTTCTGGACTTAGCTTGTATTTCTGCTTTTGCCTCCTACGGTGACTCATTCATAACAGAATCACCCGCCATACCGCAGATTCTAGGGTACTCAATAGCAGGAAAGAATTGTGTAAAAAAAAAAAAAGGTGTATATTTTTTCCTCTATATCTCTGAGGCCGTAGGGGGAATTTTTTTTTCTCTCAATGGAGATAAAGCAATTGTCTGATCGTGTGGAACAGCTCGCTGCGGAAGTGCGGGGAATTTCCGCCTACCTTGCTCATTCACATGCTGCTGAACCAAAGATTCCTACACCTGATGTATTTTTTGGGGATCGGTCTAAATTTTTGAATTTCAAAAATAATTGTAAATTATTTTTTGCCTTGAAGCCTAACTCATCAGGGAGCTCCGCGCAGCAGGTTAAAATTGTCATCTCTTTGCTGCGTGGCGATCCTCAGGATTGGGCGTTTTATTTGAAACCAGATGATCCTATTCTGACTAATGTGAACGCATTCTTTCAAGCTTTGGGGTTGTTGTATGAGGAACCTAATGCCATTGATCAGGCTGAAAAGACCCTGCTGGCATTGAGCCAGGGTCGTGATTCTGCAGAATTGTACTGTCAAAAATTCCGAAAGTGGGCAGTACTTACTACCTGGAATGATAATGCCTTGGCTGCTCTCTTTCGGAAGGGGTTGTCAGAAGCCGTAAAAGATACTATGGTGGGATTTCCTGTTCCCTCTGGTCTTGACGATTCTATGTCATTACCCATTCAGGCTGATCGGCGTTTGCGCGAACGCAAAGCTGCACGAGAGGTGTTGCCACCTGTTGAACAAATGTCTGAACCTATGCAATGTGATAGAGTTTTTTCCAGAGAGCAGCGTCAGGAGTTCAGAAGGCGTAATAAGTTGTGTTTTTTCTGTGGAGATGCCTCGCATATTATTTCTGTCTGTCCCAAATGAGAGAAACGCTTTGCACACGCGTTTTCTGTTGGGGGTGTTCAACCTAAGTTTCTTCTGGCTATTACTCTGATCTGCTCCCTGTCCACATTTTCCGCCAAGGCGTTTGTGGATTCGGGAGCAGCCCTAAACCTAATGGACTTGGATTTTGCTAAACGTTGTGGATTTCCGATGACACCTCTGCAGACGCCTATCCCTTTGAGGGGAATTGATGCTACTCCTTTGGCTAAAAATAAACCCCAGTTTTGGACCCAGGTGGTAATGCGGGTCGCCCCAGACCATCAAGAAAATTGCAGATTTCTGGTGTTGCATAATCTGCATGATACTGTTGTTCTGGGGTTTCCCTGGTTACAGATTCATAATCCAGTTTTGGATTGGAAATCTGTGTCTGTGGTGAGTTGGGGTTGTCGGTGTGCCTTTAGTGAGGCTCCGGTGTTTTCCACCTCGCCTCAGTCGCATGATGTTCCTGATTATTTGGCGGACTTTTATGATGTATTTAGTGAGAATGAGTCTGCGTCTCTGCCTCCTCATAGGAGTTATGACTGTGCAATTGAACTGAGCCCGGGGTGTAAATTTCCCAAGGGTCGGCTCTTCAATTTATTTGTACCCGAGCACGAGGCTATGCGATCCTATATTAAGGAGGCGTTGGAGAAGGGTCATATTAGACCATCCTCGTCACCCTTGGGTGCCGTTTTTTTTTGTGTAGCCAAAAAGGATGGATCATTAAGACCTTGTATTGATTATCGTGCCCTCAACAAAATTACTGTTAAATATCAGTATCCGTTACCCCTGATTTCTGATCTATTCTCCAGAGTTAAAGGTGCTTGCTGGTTTACCAAGCTTGACCTCAGGGGGGCGTATAATCTTATTCGCATTAAGCATGGGGATGAATGGAAGACGGCGTTTAATACTCCGGAGGGACATTTTGAGTACCTGGTGATGCCTTTTGGGCTCACTAATGCCCCTTCTGTCTTCCAGTGCTTCATGAATTATATTTTCCGAGATCGTGTCGATAAATTTTTGATTATCTATCTGTATGATATTTTGATCTTCTCCAAGGATTGGGATTCTCATGTGGAACATATTCGGACTGTGTTCCGGATCTTGAGGGAGAATTCCCTGTGTGTCAAGGGATCTAAATGCCTTTTTGGAGTACAGAGGATTTCTTTTTTGGGATTTATTTTGTCCCCATCAACTATTGAAATGGACCCGGCCAAGGTACAGGCCATTCACGATTGGGTTCAGCCCACTTCTTTGAAGGCCCTCCAGAAGTTTTTGGCTTTTGCTAATTTTTATCGGAAATTTATAGCAAAATTTTCTAGTATTGCCAAGCCATTGACTGATTTGACTAAAAAGGGTGCTGATGTGTTAAATTGGTCTCCGGAGGCTGTTTCTTCCTTTCAGGAGTTGAAGCGAGGATTCACCTCTGCCCCGGTTTTGCGGCAACCTGATGTCTCACTTCCATTCCAGGTAGAGGTGGATGCTTCTGAGATTGGTGCAGGAGCTGTTTTGTCCCAAAAGGATCCTGTAACATCTAAAATGAATCCCTGTGCTTTCTTTTCCCAAAAGTTCTCTCCATCTGAACGTAACTATGATGTGGGGAATAGGGAACTGATGGCCATGAAATGGGCATTTGAGGAGTGGAGACATTGGTTGGAGGGAGCTAAGCATCAAGTCGTGGTCCTCACTGACCACAAGAATTTGATTTACCTAGAGTCGGCTAAGCACTTGAACCCTAGACAGGCTAGGTGGGCCTTGTTTTTTACACGTTTTGATTTTGTGGTTTCTTTTCTTCCTGGAACAAAGAATGTCAAGGCAGACGCCCTCTCTAGGAGCTTCCTTGCTGATTCTCCTGTGGTGACCAAGCCTGCTACCATCTTAGGTGAAGGGGTAGTTCTTTCTGCCATCTCGCCCGATTTGAGATGTGCTCTGGAAGAGTTCCAGGAGGACAAACCTGAGCGTTGTCCCAGTGGAAAGTTGTATGTTCCTGACCAGTGGAAGAAGAGAGTGATGTCTGAAGCTCATTGCTCTGCTTTGGCTGGTCATCCAGGTATTTTTGGTACTAGAGATCTGGTGAGTCGGTTTTTTTGGTGGCCCTCCTTGTCTCGTCATGTCAGGAATTTTGTGCAGTCCTGTGGGACGTGCTCCCGGTCTAAATCGTGTTCTCGCTCTAGTGGGTTGTTGATGCCTTTGCCTGTCCCCAAGAGGCCATGGACCCATATTTCAATGGATTTCATCTCTGATATGCCTGTCTCTCAGAGGATGACTGTTATTTGGGTGATTTGTGATAGGTTCTCTAAGATGGTTCATCTTGTACCACTCCCTAAGTTGCCGTCTTCCTCTGAGTTGGTGCCCCTGTTTTTACAACAGGTGGTTCGTTTGCACGGGATTCCTGAGAACATTGTATCTGACAGAGGAGTGCAGTTTGTGTCTAGATTTTGGAGAACTTTCTGTTCAAAGCTGGGAATTCAGTTGTCCTTCTCCTCTGCTTTTCACTCTCAGACCAATGGGCAGACAGAGAGAACAAACCAGACCTTGGAGTCATATTTGAGATGTTTTATTTCTGCTGATCAGGATGATTGGGTTTCATTTTTGCCCTTGGCCGAATTTGCTTTGAATAATAGAGCTAGTTCTGCCACTTTGATGTCACCTTTTTTTTGTAACTTTGGGTTTCATCCTCGATTTTCTCAGGGCAGGTGGAGCCCTCTGCCTGCCCAGGTGTTGACACTGTGGTGGAGTGTCAACACCTGGGCAGTTTAAGGGCAGAATGCACCAGATCTGGGACCAAGTGGTGGATAAGTTATCTCTCTCCCAGGAGAAGGCCCAGCGGTTTTCCAACCGACATAGGACCATTGGTCCCCAGTTTAAGGTTGGTGATATGGTGTGGTTATCATCAAAAAATATTGCTATGAAGGTGGCTTCTCCTAAGTTTAAGCCTAGATTTATTGGACCTTACAAGATTGTGGAGATTATTAATCCGGTCTCTTTTCGTTTGGCTCTTCCTGTCACATTTAAAATCCATAATGTGTTCCATAAATCTTTGTTGAAGAGGTTTGTTGAACCTGTTGTTCCGGGGGTGGCACCTCCAGACCCTGTGTTGGTTGAAGGTAACATGGAGTATGAGGTAGAGAAAGTACTGGATTCCCGTCTGGCTAGACGGAGACTCCAGTATTTGGTTAAGTGGAAGGGTTATGGTCAGGAGGATAATTCCTGGGTCTCTGCCTCTGATATTCATGCCAAACGATTGGTGCGTGCCTTTCATCGGGCTCACCCTGATCGCCCTGGTGGCGTAGTTGAGGGTTCGGTGACCCCTCCTCAAGGGGGAGGTACTGTTGTGAGTTCATTTTCCCCTTCATTACTGAGGCCCGAGGAACTCCCTCTTCTGGTAAAGAAAGGTAGTGAGCCTGATTGTCAAACACCTGAGGCTGATGATTGTGACTGGCTGAGTGGAGTTACGGACTGGATATAATGCTGCCGACGCCCTTCTGCCCTGCGGGTGATTTCTCTGTGGGATCCTTGGAGACCAGTCTGAATTCCTGCTCCTCCAAAGCTAAGTTTGCTGCTCGGCCTTTTGCTTTTGTGCTTTGACTTTGTTTTTGCCTTGTTTTTCTGGATTTCTGCCATTCCCTGCTGGGGTGTGCTGAATTCATTTAGCTCTGTCTTCTGAAAATACCTGAGTGCTGATTCAGTTTTTGAAGCCTAGCTGCTTCAGGGCCTTTTTCATATCAGCTGGTTGGCTTATGTCTTTGATAGGGTTTTGGCAGATTGCAGACAGCAGCCTTCCTGTCCTTTCCTATCTAGGTAGTTTTGGGGCCCCGTCTTTGCTCAGTCTATCTTTCTATCTGTGTTAGTATTTTCATCTTGCTTCACCGTCATTATATGTTGGGGGCTGCCTATTGCTTTGGGGTCTGCTCTGGGGCAGTTTAGATTTCCCCTTCCTTTCTTTAGGCCTATGTATTTCTCCGGCTGTGATCGAGCGGTCTAGGGCATCGTAGGAACCCCCCACGGCTACTGCTAGTTGTGTTGATAGGTTCAGGGGTCTGCAATCTGATAGTTGCCAACTTCTCTGGTTTTCTGGACTTAGCTTGTATTTCTGCTTTTGCCTCCTACGGTGACTCATTCATAACACATTTCACTATGTCACTTGGACAGCAGCTGTGAAAGCAGGAGGTCTTTTGAGACGTGATCTCTA
The DNA here is from genome assembly GCF_039654945.1 of Dendrobates tinctorius. Classification (NCBI taxonomy): domain Eukaryota; kingdom Metazoa; phylum Chordata; class Amphibia; order Anura; family Dendrobatidae; genus Dendrobates; species Dendrobates tinctorius. Next base: position 47,795,725 of record NW_027361679.1, on the reverse strand, counting down.
TATGAACTCGTCACTTCCTTTCACTATTTGACCCGTCGAAGCGCTCGTGTAGCGAGAAACGGCCGTTGTCAGCCTTTCTGCACTCCTTATGTCACTCCCCGGCCCGACATATGATTTATATGTCAATGTATTGTGAAAAGTTTCTCAACTCGATGAGTGCTACCTTTTTTCTATTGTGGATTCTGAGGATCGTCTAGTTCCAGGTCAAGCACCCGAGTCTACCAGTTGTCAGCTTCCCGCACACCGCGCACCATTCAGGAGTACACGGTAACAGCGGTGCCATCCGCGTTTTTTCTTGATTCAACACACAACACAGTTCCCACTCCAGGCCAGCAGGGAGAGCTCTGAACCTGACTGCTGAGGAGCTGCTCTCTGTGGTCGGGAGGAGGGAAGTTAGGGCAGTCTGTGAAGGGAAGGGGAAGTGTGTGGATGTGAGAAGGGGAGCTGGAGGATGAGCAGAGTTAAGGCTCACTCCTAGCTGGAGCGCATGGTCCGGATTCCGGTCTCCGAGTTTGTAGGGACACTGATGGTCCTGCAGCAGAAACCGGAGGAAGTAGCAGCTGTAAATGCTCTGTTCCCAACTAAGGCTCGGAGGCCCCAGCAGCGACTTGTGTGAGCCAGAAGGAAAAGGCTACGGCTGCCTGCCATACGAGAAAGTTTCAAAAGAGAGTCAACAGGGGGAACTTCAGTGAAGTCAGTACTGCGAGAACCTCAGATAAGCTCTAGAATGGAGGCCACACTACCTATCTGCAGAGACAGAATTCCTAATTTGCTTCCAGGCTGACCAACTCCTTCTCCATCTGTACTCTGGGTCCTGGACGGCACTTACTAAGTACAGGTAAAGGAACTGTACGACTGTGTCTGTCATCTTTCTCCTGCGCCTGGCGCACGGCTCTGCTACATCCTGCACTGCACACCATCTACCAACTCTTTCATCTGCCCTGCGACTACGGCCCTACCTGTGCAGGGCTTCTACATCTTAGCTGCACCACATTTGTCCCAGAGAAGCGACACTGCAGCGCTGGTCAATCTGATGAGAAACCACAGGTGGTGTCACGTATCATTCACCTATAAACGTTATTCACCCCATTGTATGGACGCCCATGCCCACGGACCGGGTCACCACCACCGTGACACATCCCTCTGAGACACCGGCCCAGGACCGATTAACCCCACTGCCCTGGCTGGCCACCCACACTCGATGTCAGATTCATCTTGGACTGGGGAATTCACGATTTGATTTGATAACCCAGGCATGGTATGTGAGAAGAGCTCCATGGAGTAATCTGAAGTGGGCCTGCCGCATCCTTCACTTTTAGTAGGGGTGAAGGACACAAGGAAAGGTGTTGTTCCCGACCAGGAGCCTCCACTGACGACTCAGTGCTTTTATTTTTTGAAACTTCACAAGAGGAGGAGATAGAGCTAGAGGCTGTGTCAGCAATGTAAGCCAAAACTTGTTAATGAAGCTCCGGCTTTAAAAGCGGTTTACCTACTCCCAGAAAAGGGAGCCTTCGAGGCCTTGTGGAGCCAGACAATGACGCAGGCTCAACACCTCCTGCCTTAGGTGCTATTGTGCTTTTGCCACTACCAGCAGATGTGTGGTATTTGCAGGTACGCAGGATGCAGTGACGAGTCGCGAGACAACTTGGTGCTTTCTAAAATAACTTTTATAAGACTGGGGGAACTTTCCTCAGTCACGGCTTGAACACAAAAAGGGGTAACACGTGTTACCCTCGCAGGGGCTCTAGACAAGCAAACACCAATGAGTATAACACGACTACTTCCAGCAATAGCCAGTCACTATAGGGCCGCGGTTTGGCCAACCACGAGTCCTTAATTGAAAAGTCAACTTAGCTGCTGTCCAGACATCCCTCGCCATTCGGGTTGGTGGTCTTTTGGCATAGTAGTTGCTGGGCCCAGTGGCTGAGGCATTGATGGAGTCCTCGCGCCCTCCGGCGCGCTGGTGACACTGGAGCCCCACAGGGCCCAGTGATGTCCTTGAATGGGTGGGCCGCAGCCCCCGGACTGGAGCCAGCGGCAGCGATGTGCGGTGGCGGATGACAAGCCACCTGCGCAGGTAATGGCTGTGATGGGGAGTCCGCGGTCAGCTGCTGGCTGGAGTACTTGCCGTGGCCATGGGTGAGAACGGGGCGGCTGCGGGTGGTGGGGAACAGGCCATAGCCGCGGGCTGAGGAGAGGCGGCAGCAGCTGCGGGTGACCGCGGGTAGGCCACAGCCGCGGGCCGAGAGGAGGCGGCTATGGCCGCGGGTTGAACTGAGGCCGCATTGGCCGCAGGCTGGAGCAGGGCTGGAGCAGGGCAGCAAGACTCGGACGATTGCCTTGGCACCGTCCCTCTGGAGTCCTCAGTGAGCGTCCTCTCTCGCACTGGTGAGTCGCTCTAGCTTCCCGTCGCACCCACGCTCTCCTGTAGTCTCTGTCCCGGTCTGCTGACTCATCGTCCGGGGAATTCCTTGCCTCCTTTATACTGGTCCCTCCACCAGCCCATCTGTCTGTCAGAACCGTCCGTCCCCAAATTTTGTCCCCCGGGAACAGTTTCCCCCGGAACCCGGATGACGTCTCCTTTGGTTCCGGCCCGGACACTCGATGGGGGCCGTTCCTCCCACACTTGCACCACCACCCCCATCAGTACCAGCTGGCAACCCCCACCCACTTCCACGGCCTCTTCCACCATACTTCCTCATTTTTGGAAAGATGTACCCAAAATACCACCAGCTATATGGTACTGTAAAACAAGGTACAAGGTGTATATAGTATTGTGGAGAATTTGAATCTCCCTAGAGATTTTAGGAGGCTGAACTATTATCTCAGGCCCACTATAGATTACACCTCAATTTAACAGGCTGAAATTGGCTGGTGTATGACAAAGTACAAGGTGTGTTTATGGTATTGGGGAGAATTGGAAGCTCCCTAGAGATTTTAGGAGGCTGAACTATTATCTCAGGCCCACTATAGATTACACCTCAATTTAACAGGCTGAAATTGGCTGGTGTATGACAAAGTACAAGGTGTGTATATAGTATTGGGGAGAATTGGAAGCTCCATAGAGATTTTAGGAGGCTGAACTATTATCTCAGGCCCGCTATAGATTACACCTCAATTTAACAGGCTGAAATAGGCATGTGTATGGCCATGCACAAGGTGTGTATATAGTATTGGGGAGAATTGGAAGCTCCCTAGAGATTTTAGGAGGCTGAACTATTATCTCAGGCCCACTATAGATTACACCTTAATTTAACAGGCGCTGGTGTATGACAAAGTACAAGGTGTGTATATAGTATTGGGGAGAATTGGAAGCTCCCTAGAGATTTTAGGAGGCTGACAATGATGCTCTCTGTCCAAGTATGGCAGCAGGCAGCCTAATAAGCAGGACTGCTGCACATGTGGCACCCCTGAGGGTTCAGTCGCCACAGAGGTACTGCATCTCCTCCTGAGGTGTGGTACCCCACCATCCAGGTAAGGTGGAGACACCTGACCACGCTCCAACACCTTCATCCCACACAACACAGTAGTGTAGCAAAGCACCCTTTGGTGACTCCCTGCTTGGAACACGAAGCGTGCTGGGAGGTGGGTGGAGTTTAGTTGGCACCAAAAGAGCGGGAAGAGTTTAGGATTTAGTCAGTCTGACAGATTCAGAGGAAGAGTGAAGATCCCCTGAGTGGGATGGATGAAGGAAGTGCTGCAGTCGACCTCAGTGACCTGGGTCAGCTGGCACAGGAAAGGAATATTGATGGAAAGCCTGACTCTCTCCATAAGAAGGAAGGATTAGTACGGAACGTAAGGAGAGGAGGACTAAAGATTAGGGTTAGAGCAGAACCCTTCCCAAGTTCACAGCGCAAGGCCGGGGTCCGGTTCCCGAGGTTGTATGGATACTAATGGTCCTGCGACAGACACCGGAGGAATAGAAGTTGTCACCATTTTATTCCCACACAAGACTTGGGGGCACAACAGCAACGAGAGTGAGCAGGGACTTAGTAGCAAGGAGTCCCCTAAGCAGGCTACAGCTGTCTGCCGTACAAGTAGAGTTCATAGGAACATCTGACAGGAGGAACTCCAGTGTAACTCAGTACTGTGAGTACTTCACTATAGGCGCAAGAAGGGAGACGTTCAGAAAAGGCACATATGTTGGCGGAGTGTTGGAATGGAGTACTTCATCTTGCCTGGAGGTTGGCTGAGCCCTTGACCCGGAGGACATGGCACGGAAGCGGGCACCTGTATGCACAACAGACTGTGAGTAAAGCTTTGGAACTACATGCCCTGGTGTCCTCCGCTTATTCCTGTGCCAACCCACTCAGCACTGCTACATCTTTGTGCCTAACACTGCACCATCCACGTCTCCCCTCACCGTCACTGCACCTACTCTGCCCTGGAACTACAGTCCTACCTGTGGAGGGCCACACCATCATTGCTGCACTACACCATCTGTCCCAGTGGATCTGCTTGCAGCGTCGGCTTAACATCTCCCTTGTCGAACACCACAGGTGACGTCACAAATCATTCACTCATAAACTTTATTCCATCACTTAACCCCTTTTGCATGGGCACCCAGGGCCACGGACCGGGTCACAGCTACCGTGACATCTCCCATTGAAACCAACGGGTCCGGTTCCGAGTACCCCACGACCCTGGGAGGGCGACCCACACACAAAAGTGTGGAAAAATGAACGTTTGTTAACTGTGCAGAAAAGAGGAAGAAAAGTATTTTTGCTTTTAAAAAAGCAGTTTGCACAGCAGTGTTCAAACAGCAATTCAGCTATCAGGGAGCCTTATAAGGCAGCCTAATAACCAACAGAGCTGATGCACAAAAATATATCCTCCCCTGTCACTGCACACAAACTGTTGTGTTGTACAGTGGAAATCGCTAACAGCAGAAGCAGTTTTTTTCTTCTTCTTCCCTGCCTAACGCTCTCCCTTATTCAGAATCAGCAGCTGCAACCTCTCCCTAAGGCCGGGATCACACACAGCGAGATACGGCCGAGTCTCACAGGTTAAAACCAAGCTCTGGTGCCGGCACTATAGAGCGGAGCGTGCAGCCGCACAGAAATACATGGAGCTGCACGCTCCTCTCCAGAGTGCCGGTGCCAGAGCTTGGTTTTAACCTGCGAGACTCGGCCGTATCTCGCTGTAGTGTGACTCCGGCCTAATGCTAATATCGGCAGAAGTAAGATGGCGGTCGGCGTGCACGCCCTTTTATAGCCCCTGTGACGCCACACAAAGCAAGCCAATCACTTGCATGCCCTTCTCAAAGATGGTTGTGACCGATGCCCATGTCATCGCGTTGCCCACAGTGTGCGTCCTCCATCATTGGCTGAAAAAGGGCGCTGGAAGCATCATTTGAAATGCGACTTTGTCACTCTGGCCGACCTCACACTATGGTCGGGTTTCGTTTCATGAAACCCGACTTCAGCGAAAGTCGTCGACTTATGAATTTGACCGACCCGTTTTGCTCAACTCTAATCACAATGTATAAACATTACATATCACATCAATAACTATGAGGTGCAGCATGTAACCGTACGAACAGCGTCCAGGAGAGAGAAGGCACACAAGGTTCCTCACCACCTCCATACAATTTATCTCTGGACACTCGTGTCAGCTGATGGGACTACAGCTCCCATCAACTGACACTTGCTGTCGCTAATAACAGCGAGAGCAGGAGCGGCGGATGGGAGTTTTCCTCAGCTGCTCCTGCCCTATAAATAAATAATTAAAAAAAAAAACCTGCATGGGTTCCAATGTATTTTTGATATCCAGCCTGGCAAAACTGACAGCTGGGGGCTGCAGCCCTCAGCTGTCAGCGTTAGCAAGGCTACTTATCAAGAATAGAGGGGTCCCCATGCTGTTTTTTAATTATTTAAAAAAATAATTTAAAAAAACGGTGTGGGGTCCCCCCCATTTTTGACAACCAGCTTTGCTAAAGCAAACAGCTGGAGGCTGGTATTCTCAGGCTGGTAAGAGGCCATGGATATTACCCCCCAGCCTAAAAATAGCAGCCCACAACTGCCTCGAAAAGACACATTTATTAGATGTGCCAATTCTGGCGCTTTGCCTGGTTCATATTTTTGGAGTTGATGTCACCTTTGTATTGTCAGGTGACATCAAGCCCACGGATTAGTAATGGAGATGCGTCTATAAGACACTTATCCATTTCTAATCCTATAGTTGTATGGTAAATAAAGACATAGCCAGAATAAAGTCCTTTATTAGAAATAAGACTAAACAGTTCTCCATTTTATTTAAAAATAACAAAGGCAGTTATACTCACCAAATGCCTAATTCCACCGAAGCCCTTGTTCTCCTTTTAAAGGATTTTTTTAAAGCAAAAAACAACAATATCCCATACCTCCATACCTGTCTGTCATTCTGTCCCACACAGTAGTCCATGTCTGGGAGATTAATAGTTTTCAACCTGGACGGTGCCAAGATGCGACCGTCCAAGCTTAGAACAACTGGGGAATGAGCTACTATGAGCAGAGCCTCAGTGACTAGCGGTGACGTCACTGAGGCTCCGTTCCCAGTCGTGTCTAATGCCACGTCCCTCACCCCAACGCGCGTTTCGTCCTCTTCATCAGGATCTTTAGCCCTCATGGTCCCATCATTGAGGTATTTTGGCTTGTTGTAATTATTCTTTCTGTATATTTTTATAAATTTCCTTTTGGATTAATAAAATTATTTTTATACTTGGATTTATATTGTGCCAGTTTCTGTTATGTTTATTTGAATTATGTGTAACAGATTGGTTGGTTGAGTATTAATGTTAGGCACATTTATTTTGGTTGGATCGTTCAGGTTGATTGTTCGGTGGAATTAGGTGAGGTTTTAAGTATGGATTAATTAAGATTATTAAAGGAGTCTATGTAATTTTTTCAATTAAAGGACTTTATTCTTGGTGTGTGTTTTTATACAATGTGACTATGGGGTTATTAATGGGGGCATCTTATTGATGTCTCTCCACTACTAACCTCGGGGCTTGATGTCACCTAACAATACAAAGGTGACATCAACTCCACAAATATGAACCCCACTTGCCACAGCTACAGAGCAAGTGGGAAGAGCCAGGTAAAGCACCAGAATTGGCGCATCTAATAGATGTGCCTTTTCTGGGTGGCTGTGGACTGCTATTTTTAGGCTGGGAGGCAATATCCATGGCCCCTTACAAGCCTGAGAATACCAGCCCCCAGCTGTTTTCTTTAGCAGGGCTGGCTGTTAAAAATGGGGGGACCTCATGCCATTTTTTAAATTATTTATTTAAATGATTAAAAAATGCAATGTGGGGGGCCCCTCTATTCTTGAGAACCAGTGGTTCTCAGCTTGGACGGTCACATCTTGGCACTATCATGGTTGAAATCTATTTCTCCACCCAGACATGGATTGCGGCGTGGGACAGAAAGACAGGCATGTATGGTATATTGTTGTTTATTTTTGATTTATTACAGGAGAACGAGGGCTTGTTTGGAATTAGGCGAGGTTGTAAGCATGGTTTAATTAAGATTATTAAAGGAGTCTGTGTAATTTTTTCAATTAAAGGACTTTATTCTTGGTGTGTGTGTTTTTATACAATGTGACTATGGGGTTATTAATGGGGGCATCTTATTGACGTCTCTCCACTACTAACCTTGGGACTTAATGTCACCTAACAATACAAAGGTGACATCAACTCCACAGATATGAACCCCACTTGCCACCGCTACAGAGCAAGTGGAAAGAGCCAGGGAAAGCGCCAGAATTGGCATGTCTCAGAGATGCGCTTTTTCTGGGGTGGCTGAAAGCTGATGTTTTTAGCCTGGGGGGAATTATCGATGGCCCTTTCTTTGGCTATTAATATCAAAGTGCAGCGGTCTGCATAGTCTTTGCTGGTTGTTAATTATAGGGGTGACCCTACATCATTTTCTTTAGGGTCCCCAATTTTAATAGCCAGCAAAGGCTAAATATACAGCTGTGAGCTGTTATTAATAGCCTGGGAAGCTCCATGGGTATTAACCCCTTCCCAGTCTATAAACATCGGCCTTCGGAGCCACCATTTTTTTCAGAAGAATAATCTTTTATTAGTTAAATACATGTACAGTAAGCTGCACACATACTGTATTAATTGTACTTGTCACAGACCTATGTATATCTACCTATTCTACATGTATTTACTGTATGTAATCCATTTCGTCTATCCTGTCGGCTCCTGCTATGATTTCATACTACTGCGGCTGATGAATTGCCAGCTTTTCTTCTATCTATGTAATATATATACATATACAGTATATACTGTATGTGTGTATCACTGACATCTATATACAGTGCGCTGCGAAAGTATTCGGCTCCCTGGAACTTTTCAACCTTTTCCCACATATCATTCTTCAAACATAAAGATACCAAATGTAAATTTTTAGTGAAGAATCAACAACAAGTGGAACACAATTGTGAAGTTAAATGAAATTTATTGGTTATTTTAAATTTTTGTGGAAATTCAAAAACTGAAAAGTTGGGCGTGCAATATTATTCGGCCCCTTTACTTTCAGTGCAGCAAACTCACTCCAGAAGTTCATTGTGGATCTCTGAATGATCCAATGTTGTCCTAAATGACTAATGATGATAAATATAATCCACCTGTGTGTAATCAAGTTGCTATATAAATGCACCTGCTCTGTGATAATCTCAGTGTTCTGTTTGAAGCACAGAGAGCATCATGAAGACAAAAGGAACACAACAGGCAGGTCCGTGATACTGTTGTGGAGAAGTTTAAAGCCAGATTTGGATACAAAATGATTTCCAAAACTTTAAACATCCCAAGGAGCACTGTGCAAGCGATCATATTGAAATGGAAGGAGTACCATACCATTGCAAATCTACCAAGACCCGGCCGTCCCTCTAAACTTTCATCTCAAACAAGGAAAAGACTGATCAGAGTTGAAGCCAAGAGGCCCATGGTCCCTCTGGATGAACTGCAGAGATCTACAGCTGAGGTGGGACAGTCTGTCCATAGGACAACAATCAGTCCGTAAACTGCACAAATCTGGCCTTTATGGAAGAGTGGCAAGAAGAAAGCCATTTTTAAAAGATATCCATAAAAAGTGTCATTTAAAGTTTGCAACAAGCCACCTGGGAGATGCACCAAACATGTGGAAGAAGGTGCTCTGGTCAGATGAAACCAAAATCAAACTTTTTGGCAACAATGCCAAACGATATGTTTGGCGTAAAGGCAACACAGCTCATCAACCTGAACACACCATCCCCATTGTCAAACATGGTGGTGGCAGCATCATGGTTCGGGCTTGCTTTTCTTCAGCAGGGACAGGGAAGATGGTTAAAAGTGATGAGAAGATGGATGAAGCCAAATACAGGACCATTCTTGAAGAAAACCTGTTGGAGTCTGCAAAAGACCTGAGTCTGGGATGGAGATTTGTCTTCCAACAAGACAAAGATCCCAAACATAAATCTACAATGGAATGGTTCACAAATAAAGGTATCCAGGTGTTAGAATGACCAAGTCAAAGTCCAGGCCTGAATCCAATCGAGAATCTGTGGAAAGACCTGAAAACTGCTGTTCACAAACGATCTCCATGAAACCTCACTGAGCTCGAGCTGTTTGCCAAGGAAAAATGGGCAAGAATTTCAGTCTCTCGATGTACAAAACTGATAGAGACATGCCCCAAGTGACTTGCAGCTGTAATCGCAGCAAAAGGTGGCGCAACAAAGTATTAAGTATTATCTTTTCAGTTTTTGAATTTCCGCAAAAATTTAAAATAACCAATAAATTTTGTTCAACTTCACAATTGTGTCCTACTTGTTGTTGATTCTTCACAAAAAATTTACATTTGGTATCTTTATCTTTGTGTAGAAGCATGATATGTGGGAAAAGGATGAAAAGTTCCAGGGAGCCGAATACTTTCGCAAGGCACTGTATCTATGTATTCTATATGTATATATCTATTCTATGTATTCTATTCTAACCTGTTACGCTGTGATTTTACTAAACTGGGCACATGAATTACTGGCTTTTATTCTATCTTTTACCGAATGTTACCGACTTTTTCCGACTTTAAGGCTAGTTTCACACTTGCTTTTTTTTGCAGCGCGTTTTTCCCGCAAAAAAACGCATTAAAAAAACGCATACAAAAGCATACAACTGCTGCGTTTTTTTCAAGCATTTTTATGAGCATGCATGAAAAAAACGCAGCGTTTTTATGCGTTTGTATGCGTTTTTAGTGCGTTTTTACCGCGTTTGCGTTTTTTTCCAACATTAGGTGGCCCCTCACACTAACCCAAACCATGACTTTACTAACCCTAACCCTGACCCTAACCCTAACCCTAACCTTAACCCTGACCCTAACCCTAACCCTAACCCTGACCCTAACCCTTAACCAAACCATACTTAACCCTAACCCAAACCCTAAACCCTAACTAACCCTAACCCTAACCCTAACCCTAACTCTGACCCTAACCCTAACCCTAACCCTAACCCTAACCCTGACCCTAACCCTAACCCTAACCCTAACCCTTAACCAAACCATACTTAACCCTAACCCTGACCCTAACCCCAACCCTAACCATGACCCTGACCCTTAACCAAACCATACTTAACCCTAACCCTGACCCTAACCCTAACCCTAACCCTGACCCTAACCCTTAACCAAACCATACTTAACCCTAACCCAAACCCTAAACCCTAACTAACCCTAACCCTAACCCTAACCCTAACCCTGACCCTAACCCTGACCCTAACCCTGACCCTAACCCTAACCCTAACCCTGACCCTAACCCTAACCCTGACCCTAACCCTGACCCTAACCCTTAACCAAACCATACTTAACCCTAACCCTGACCCTAACCCCAACCCTAACCCTGACCCTGACCCTTAACCAAACCATACTTAACCCTAACCCTGACCCTAACCCCAACCCTAACCCTGACCCTGACCCTAACCCTAACCCTAAACCCCCTTAACTAACCCTAACTCTAACCCAAACCCCTAAATTCCATGGTTAACAAAAAAAAACGCATGTGCAAAAAAACGCATACATGAGCATGCCAGTGCGCATGTATGCGCATCCATAGGCTATAATGGCCATTTTTAGCGCAAAACGTGCGCATATGTGCGCATGCGCTTTTTTGCAGGGCCAAAAAATGCAACATGCTGCGTCTGGAAAATACAAACGCACACCCCAAAAAAACGCAGCGCATGAAAATCGCATACATGCGCTTACCAGCGCGCAGGTATGCGCACCCATGTTAAATATAGGGGAAAAAACGCATGCGCACGTATGCGTTTTTTTCCAGCGCAAAAAAACGCAAATGTGAAACCAGCCTAAGAAAAATGGTTGAGTTACCGATCATGAATCCGAATATACCATATTCGTGCCGAATTTATGTTTTGTGATCGTTTTCTGAACATATTCGCTCATCAATACTGGTGAGCAGCAGTACAGAGGGAGGCCCGCAGGTCCAGGGCCTCGCTCTTGTGCTGCTGCTCACTGGGCCCTATCGTGCACTAAAGTGGTGTGCGCTCCGGTGCACATGTCGACCCTGGGGCCCAGGAGCTTTCTCGGATCAGTGCATGGCCGTCTAGCCTTCACAGCTGTGCAGCTCCTGCTCTCTCTGTCTTCTGTGTACTTCCAGTCAGGTGGCGGCGCATACCTGATGCTTCATTGCGTACGTGCCAACATGTACCGGACGCTGGAAAGCAAAGATGCACCTGCAGGGGGTTGTCAGGGTGGTAAGTTTGTTTTCTTTATAAAATGAATTAAATGGGTGAGGGGAGGAGGATGAGGGAGACTGCAAATGATGAAGTGTGTCTGAGGGTGGGGGGTCTGCACATGATTAAGTGGAGGGAAGGGGGATGAACATGATGAAGTGGGGGAGGGGGACTGACAAGATGAAGTGGGTGAGAAGGGGGACTGCACATGATGAATTTGGGTGCAATGGAGACAGCACATGATGAAGGGAGGGTAAGGGTGACTGCACATGATGAAGTTGGGGAAGGGGGACTGCACTTAATGAAGTGGAGAAAGGGGGACTGCACATTTTGAAGTGGGGGTGAAGAAGGACTGCACATGATGAAATGGGGGTGAAGGGAGACTGCACATGATGAAGTGGGGGGCTAAGGGGTACTGCATATGATTAAGTGGGGGAGGGGGACTACAAATGATGAAGTGGGGCTCCATATGATGACATGGCAGGGTAAGGGGGACTACACATGATGAAGTGGATGGGACGGCACATGATGTATTGGGGGACTGCACATGATGTATTGGGGGGACTGCACATGATATAGTGGGGGAACTGCACATGAAGAAGTGGGAAGGCTGCACATGAAGAAGTGGGGGCTGCACATGATGAAGTGGGAGGGTAAGGGGGACTGCATATGATGAAATGGGGGACTGCACATGATGAAGTGGGGGGACCGCACATGATGAAATGGGGAGGGGGACTGCACATGATGAAATGGAGGGGACTGCACATGATGAAGTGGGCGGGTAAGGGGGACTGCACATGATGAAGTGAGAGGGTCAGGGGGACTGCACATGATGAAGTGGGGGGACTGAAGATGATGACATGGTGGACGGGGACTGCACATGATGAAGTGGGGGGACTGAAGATGATGACATGGTGGAGGGGGACTGCACATGATGAAGTGGGGGAGAGGGAGACTGTACATGGTGAAGTGGGGGGAAGGGGGACTGCACCTGAGGAAGTGGGGATGTGGGGGACTGCACATGATGAAGTGGGGGAGTGAGGGGGACTGCAAATGATGAAGTGGGGGGGGATGAGTGACTACAAATGATGAAGTGGGGGGTGAGGGGACTGCAAATGATGAATTGAGTGTGAGGAACGTGGACAGCAATTGAATTGAAGGTGGGGTGTGGGGAGAGCAAATGATGACCTGGGGAGAGAGCACATAATGATGGTGGGGAGTAAATCATGTATTGAATGTGGGGGAGAGCAGTTGATAATGAATAGAGGGTGGGTGAGAAAAACATGACAATGAATTGGGGAAGAAGGGGCATACAACTATAATGAATTATGGAGCTGTAGGTATAGAGTGGGGCCGTTGAGGATGCAGTCACTGGTAATGAATTGAAGAAAGAGTACAAGTGCTAATTAGTGATGAGCGAGTAGCATTGTTGCTCGGGTCTCCTAAAGCATGCTCGGGTGATCTCCGAGTATTTTGGCGTGCTCAGAGATTTAGTTTTCATTGTCGCATCTGCATGATTTGCAACTTGTAGACAGGCTGAATACATGTGGGGATTCCCTAACAAACAGGCATTCCACACATGTATTCAAGCTGTCTAGCAGTTGCAAATCATGCAGCTGAGACGATGAAAACTAAATCTCCGAACACACCAAAATACTCAGAGACCACCCGAGCATGCTCGGGGAGACCCGAGCAACGAGTATACTCGCTCATCACTAGTGCTAATTAATCCATACATTAGGTGGGAGAAGGTGGCTATGTGGCTATGTATAGTTAGTAGGTGCATAGTGATGGATTATAATTTATATTTGGAATGGTGGGTTGCATAATAACCAATTATTCTGTATATTATTGGTGAGTGCACATCTGTATTCATATGTGTAGGGTAGAAGAAAGGGAAAAACTGGGGAATGTGCTCTGGACATATAAATTAGAATATCATGGGAAAAAGGTAACAGAATGTGTGGCATACCGTCTTCAGATCCCAGTAGTATGGGAAAAGTCACAGGATTCTGCGGCAGGCCATCAGTGTGGAAGAGACAGGTAAAAATTCAGCCAGCTGACAGCCACAGCTGGTGGAACTGTGTGTTGGAGTAAGAGAAATAACTGTCTTACCGGTGGTGGATGGTGGCGCCGTATGCCCAAGGAAAAGCGCGGTATCCGCCGCTAGTATTGCAGGCAATATCCAAGTGTGCTGCCCGGGTTTAGATAGGTGGGGGGCGGGACATTTGTTCATCCTGACCGGAACTGCGTCACCGGAAGTGACGTGGAGGTGTGCATCATCGCCATAATATGTATTCAGTCTATGTCTCAGCACAGGGAACCTAGCGACTTCCTGCGACGCAACACAGGCAGGCATTCTATTACCTTTTTCCCATGCTATTCTAATTTGAAGATAATTGTGGGTAAGCATTATTGTCTCCATTACCTCCTATACAATCGTTTTTTTGGGCACAGACCCGACATTTCTTTTTTTATCCATCAGACTTCAGCAATCGGGACATACTCTACTACATACTGCATAATTTTGGACACATGTCCATTCATCTCACCATATTACAGGTCTGATATTAAATACTAAATGTCAATATACCTTGTCATTCTGACTTTCATTTGGTGTACATACATTTATACATTTCATCTATTCAGGTAGCGAAGGCATTATACCAAATTTGGATGGCACATTGCCCCTGCATTATCTAAGTGAAATCCTGATATATTTTTTGTGAGTACCCATATTTTGAGCAAGCAATGATCTGCCATTATTACGAAAGGGGTCTATAAACAAATTATCTTTGTCATATCTCCAGGCATGCACATACGGACAAAACAGGAGCAGTTTGGTATGTTCTTTGCTTACCCCCCTTTTTTTTCCTCTTTTTCCTAGTCCTTCATTTTCCTTCAATTTTTCCTTCCAATCACTCATGCACTTAGTATGAGTTTTTTCGTGAGGTTTTTTTTATTTTATGTTATTTGTAGCATTGATTTGGCAATTGTATGATATTTCGGTTCTGCAGTGTACTGATGAAGGCTAATTGTCTTAGCCGAAACGTTTACCTGCCTATGTGCAACTGCAAATAAATTTCTTCATCTATTGCAAAACGTTGATTGCCAAAATCTTCTTTATATTTGTTCTGGTGTGGGAACCTATTTTGTGCACTGACACAGCTGTGCCACGATATACCTAACATTGTGCTCTGCAAGTGGTGCTCTAGTTAACTATGTGTTATTTTATGCAGAGACGAGTCCTGGCTGGAAGAAGTGATTGTGGTCTGCGCTGCATGAAAAAGAAAAGCAAAGATGAAGGACATCAGCTACAGACATCACTGGTGTGTCAGTGTGTTACCTGTACACTGACACTATATGCTATATACAATGTAGAAGTATAATCTGTCTGTGAAATCAGTGCCTGTAATATAGATCAAGTGACAAAATTCTCACAGTGACCTCACCAGAGCCTGTGACCCAATTGCTTTAGCTCCATCCTGTAATGTTGAATATTATGGAATATTATGGGTTTGAGATTTGGGGTGACTCACAAAGAAGAAAAAAAATGACTTTTTTGTGATTGCTTTTTAGTATTTTTATAGAAAGCAAAAAATCTGACTTTTTCACCTGTAGTATACAGTGAACATAGAAATACACTGTTATATTCAATGTATCTCTATGTAAGTGGATAATCTGCTTCTGAAGTCACTGCCTACAATACAGCTCAAGATTACAAATTCTCCTATCAACATCATTGTGTGATGTGGCTCATATCTAGAGCTTCTGTCTACAAACATGGAGAATCAGGGAGACCCGAGAAGAAAGAAATAATTTAATTTATGTACGAGCAGAGATGCAACCCTGCCCCTAAGGAGGGGGAGCTACAATGAAGATGTCAGAGAGCAGAGAGTGAGGTGGGACGAATAGGAGCTATGGCTGTGCTAATGATGTTTCATAACTACAAACTGATGCTGTATGCTTTGTACATTTGTGGTTTGTCCATAGCATATAACACAAATGTCCCATAATTGGAGATTCTATCATCCTCTTTCTGAAGGAGAGGTAGACACGTGCCAACTGCAATGAAAGAAGAGGCATAGGAGATTGGCCATGGATATTCACAACTTTGTTTCACAAAAGAGAAAAAGTCCAGCTCCAGGAATAAAATAGAAATTATTCTTTATTGATTCCAATAAAATGATGGTATGGCTGCTGTAATCGTCATCACGGTTTTACCCTGGCATGGGATAACCGCACAAGAATTGCCCAGGAGGCTCTGAATGCATTTCGATTGCTGTGCACTCTTAAACTCAGAAATCTTTGTGCGGTTATCCCATGCCAGGGTAAAACCGTGATGACGATTATAGCAGCCATACCATCATTTTATTGGAATCAATAAAGAATAATTTTTATTTTCTTCCTGGAGCTGGAGTTTTTCTCTTTTGTGAAACAAATCAAGACGTCCTGGCGGAGACGTGTCCTTGCTCGGAATGCTGCACTGTCAGTGACTAAAGAGGTGAGCTGAATCTATTCTGTGCTTTTGTATATTCACAACTTTCCCCATTATGGTTTATGCAAGAAAGGACTTGTTCAGATGAAAGTTTTAACCCCTTAAACCCCAAGGGTGGTTTGCACCTTAATGACCGGGCCAATTTTTACACTTCTGACCACTGTCCTTTTATGAGATAATAACCCTGGAACGCTTCCATGGATCCTGGTAATTCTGACATTGTTTTCTTGTGACATATTGTACTTCATGATAGTGGTAAAATTTCATTCATATAGTTTGCGTTTATTTGTGAAAAAAAATGGAAATTTGGCAAAAATTTTCGCAATTTTCCAACTTTGAATTTTCATGCCCTTAAATCACAGAGATATGTCACATAAAATACTTAATAAGCAACATTTCCCACATGTTTACTTTCCATCAGCACAATTATGGAACCAAAATTTTTTTGTTAGGAAGTTATAGGGGTTAAAAATTAACCAGCGATTTCTCATTTTTACAACATCATTTTTTTATGGACTACATCACATTTGAAGTCACTAAAAACTGCACCCCTCAAGGTGCTCAAAACCACATTCAAGAAGTTTATTAACCCTTCAGGTGCTTCATAGGATTTTTTGAATGTTTACTGTAAGAAAAATGAACGTTTAACTTCTTTTCACAAAAAAATTACTTAAGGTCCAATTTTTTATATTTTACCTAGGTTAACAGGAGAAATTGGACCCTAAAGGTTATTGTGGAATTTTTCCTGAGTACGATGATAACCCATATTTGGGGGGAGGGGGAACCACTGTTTCGGCGCATGGCAGAGTACAGAAGGGAAGGAGCAGCGTTTGACTTTTTCAATTCAAAATTGGCTGGAATTGAGATTTTACGCCATGTCGCATTTGGAGAGCCCCTGATGTGCCTAAACAGTGGAAACCCCCACAATTGACCCCATTTTGAAAAGTAGACCCCCAAGGAACTTATCTAGATGTGTGGTGGCACTTTGAACCCCAAGTGCTTCACAGAAGTTTATAACGCCCGGGCTTGAAAATAAAAAAATCTTTTTTTTTCCACAAACGATCTTTTAGTCTCCAATTTTTTTTTCCAAGTGTAACAGGAGAAATTGGACCCCAAAAAGTTGTTGTCCAATTTGTCCTGAGTATGTTGATACCCCCCCATATGTGGGAGAAAACTACTGTATGGGCACAAGTTGGGGCTCGGAAGGGAAGTAGTGACGTTTTGGATTGCAGACTTTGATGGAATGGTCTGCAGGCGTCATGACTAGTGTTGAGCATTCCGATACCGCAAGTATCGGGTATCGGCCGATATTAGCGGTATCGGAATTCCGATACTGACTTCCGATACTTTCGTCATATCGGATACCATCGGATATCATTCCCATCATGCTATGAGCCTGCTTGCTTTGATTAAGCCAATGGGAATCCTCCGAAGTGTGGGCACATCCTGTTAGGCATGTAGGCATGTTAACTATTGGCATGGCAGTGATTGGCTGCCGAAATGATGTCATGATGCACTATAAAAGCCACCGCAGCCGCCATTTCTGGTTCACTCTGCTGTGAATTCAGTTAGGGACAGGCTGCTGTAGAAGACTGTGAGGGACAGTTAGAAATAGCGATTCCACCAAACATCTAGTGCTTTACCCAGGCTACATAAACCACCACTGTAGCCTTCTTTGCCCTAGCAGCAGTGTTCACAGCTGTCTGCAAGGGTTGTGTGAGTGCAGCTCACGCTGTGGAGTTTGTCCTGCAGCCACATCAGGTTGTAGGCTGCCCAGCGTGCCTCACTGCTGCCTCATACATCTTTTAATTTTTGAGCTGCATTTTTTACATAATTTCAATCTAGTGTGCTTCCATCCGTATCCATATACGTTGGTTGCAAACACTAGTAGTAGACAGCGGAGCCTTTCTGCAGCCTGTCAGTGCTAGTGTCCACTTTGCTGCACTGTTCACAGCTGTCTGAGAGGTCTCTGACTGTGTGTGAGTGCAGCTCACGCTGAGTAGTGTGTCCTGCAGCTACGTCTGGTTGTAGGACGCTCAGCGTGCGTCAGTGCCTCACACATATTTTTATTTGAGTGCAGCTCATTTTTTCTTCTGTTAGTGTGCATCCATCCGTCTCCATCTACGGTGGTTGCAAACACTATATAGGAGTACACAGCGGAGCCTTTCTGCAGCCTGTCAGTGCCAGTGCCCACTTAGCTGCACTGTTCACGGCTGTCTGAGAGGTCTCTTGACTGTGTGTGAGTGCAGCTCACGCTGAGTAGAGTGTCCTGCAGCTACGTCTGGTTGTAGGACGCTCAACGTGCGTCACTGCCTCACACATATTTGTCTTTGAGTGCAGCTCATTTTTTCTTCTCCTATTAGTGTGCATCCATCCGTATCCATCAACATTGGTTGGTTGCAAACACTATATAGGAGTAGATAGAGGAGCCTTTTTTTCTGGCTTGTGCCCTGCCGGCGCAGCCAGATTAGTATTACCCAATTTTTTTGGAGCCTCATCTTTTGCATTGTAGGTTACCTGCCTGCATTGTAATAGCTCCAAAAAGTTGGTGATACTATCAGTTTCAATTCTTTGTTCACATACTTTGAGTTTGTTTCCAACAAAGAAACCACAAAAAAAGTTCACCAAACACTACATTTGGAACTTGTGTAGGCCACATCAGCTCCTATTAAAGTGTAGTCCACACACACACACTTCATAAAATTAGTGTTTCTTGTACCTGTAACCAGCTGTTCAGGAATAAGCACACTAAGGCCCCCCTTTGTACTTTTCTGCCTATCTTAAGCAGTCTGGCAAGATGAAGAAGGCAGGGAGTAAGGCGCGTGGGCGTGGGCGTGGAGTTTCAGCAGGGAGAGGACGTGGGGATTCTGCAGGGAGAGGACGTGGGGATTCTGCAGGTAGAGGACGTGGGGATTCTGGACCTGCTGCGGGCACCAGTGAGTCAGCATCCCCCAGTTTTATCAGGCAACAGTCCTTTATGCACAGCTTTGTAGGACCTCAACGTACCCCACTGCTGCGGGAGGAACAAATTGAAGCCGTTGTCGGATGGATGGCAGCTAACGCATCGACTTCAATTACTTCCACAGCCTCTCAGGACCAGAGCACTGAAGAGCAACCATCTGTCTCTTCACCACCTGCCAAAGTGCCCAGGCAGTCAGAGAGACATGGACAGGAGCCATCACAGTCTCTACTTCTGTTCTCGGAATCTGTTGGCTTGGAAAGAGGGGGCCAGCCAAGCAGCATTCCTGAATGTGAAGAAGAGGGAGTATGCAGTGATGCGCAACTTCTTTGTCCCTCTGAATCTGAAGAGGCGAGTGGGCCAGTGCCTATGGTCAGCACACCTCAGTACGCATCAGATGATGACGAGACTCAGTTGCCACTTTCTGGTGCGTACGGTGCTGGCGAGACAACCCCGGAGAAGCAGCTATTTGAAGAGGGGAGGGAAGATGATGAGGTCCTTGACCCATCATGGCGTGAGGAACAGGAAGGTGGTGGGAGCAGCTCGGAGGAAGAGATTCCCCTACCGGCCAAAACAGGAGGCAGAGGGAGGGGGAAGACTTGGTTGCCTGTACCCTCCACTTCGGCACCCGTTAGGAGCATTCCTCATTCCAAAGGCAAAACGGGCGCTCCCAAGACTTGCAGTGCATGGTCCTTTTTTGACACAGTTGCAGATGACATTTGCTTTGTCAAATGCAAGCTGTGTCATCAGAAAGTCAAAAGAGGGAGAAATGTCAGCAACCTCAATACCACAAATATGTGGAAACATGTGGGCACCAAGCACGAGTTGGAGTTGCAGAGACACCCTGAAGACGTAGGCCAACGTACAGCACCACCTACCACCTCTTCAGTTCGTGTTGGGGCCTCTTCCTCCAGCTCACACACTGCTGGTTCGGCTTCCTCACAGGATCGCCAAGGAAGAACCTCTGCCACTGTTGTCCGGAGACCCTGTCAGATTCCACCCATAGCAGCACGTTCGCATCCATCACAGCCATCGGTAGCACAGGCATGGGATAAAAGGCACCCTTACTCGGCAAACCATCCCCGAGCACAGTCTCTGAATGCTGGCATTGCCAAACTTCTGGCAGTTGAAATGCTGTCATTCAGGCTGGTGGACACTGACACCTTCCGGGACTTCATGGCATTGGCAGTCCCCCAATACAACGTGCCCAGCCGCTTTTATTTCAGCAGGTGAGCCGTCCCTGCCCTGCAGAAACATGTTGAGGGCAAAATAAAACATGCGCTACTAAACGCCGTTAGTAGCAAGGTCCACCTGACCACCGATGCGTGGACCAGTAACCATGGACAGGGACGATACCTTTCCCTCACTGCCCACTGGGTCAATGTTGTGGAGCCGGGTACAGATCTGGAGAGTGGCGCTGTACGTGTTCTTCCAACGCCATGGATTGCAGGACTCCAGTCTGTACACATAGACTCCTCCTCCTACTCAAGTTCCTCAGAAACAGCAGAGCAGGAGTCTGTTACGACCGATATGAGCACAGCCGTGGCCAAACGTCAACAGGCTGTACTCAAATTAATTTCTTTGGGGAATCGAAGCCACACAGCGCAGGAGCTCTGGAATGCTATCAAGCAGGAGAGCGATGTGTGGTTTGGGCCAGCGAATCTCCAGCCGGGCTTGGTAGTGTGTGACAATGGCCGAAATCTGGTGGCAGCTCTTGGCCTAGGCAACCTCACACACATCCCATGTCTGGCACATGTGCTTAACTTGGTCGTGCAGAGCTTTCTGAGGGACTATCCGGATCTTGATGCACTGTTGCACAAGGTCCGCATAGAGTGCGCTCACGTGCGGCGTTCCAGCACGGCAAGATCGCGCCTCGCTGCTCTGCAGCGACGATTTGGCCTTCCGGAACATCGCATCATATGTGACCTACCCACCCGGTGGAATTCAACGTTACATATGTTGGAGCGGTTGTGTGAGCAGCAGGCAGCAGTCATGGAGTACCAGCTGCATCAGGCGCAAACAAGTCGCACTGTGCGCCGTTCACACTTCAGCACCATTGAGTGGGCCTCTATGATGGACATCTGCCTCGTTTTGCATGCCTTCGATGAATCCACGCGGATGGCGAGTGCAGATGATGCACTAGTCAGCATGACTGTCCCCCTTATCTGCCTGCTTCAACAAACACTGCAAGCACTAAGGGATGAAGTTTCGGAAGAGGTGGAGGATGAGGAGTCCCAAATGCCATCTGCTTCTGGACAGTCTGCGCTACGTGTTTCCTCACAAAGGCCTAGGCAGGGGACACTCTGTGAGGAGGATGAGGAGGAGTCAATGGAGGAGGAAGACATCTCTCCAGAGGAGGGAGGTACACAAACCTCTACTCAGTATGTACAGCGAGGGTGGGGTGATGCAGAGCAGGCCGAGGTCATGCCTCAAACAGGGGACAGCGGTTCTTTGGCAGTTGGGAGTCTGCAGCACATGGTTGATTTCATGCTGCAGTGCCTGAGAAATGACCGCCGCATCGCCCACATTCTCGTCTCGGCTGATTATTGGGTGTACACCCTCCTAGATCCTCGCTACCGGGACAGCGTACAAAGGCTCATACCAACGTTGAACCGGGAGCGTAAACTGCGGGAGTACGAAGAGTCACTGGTGCAGTCCATAATGTTTTCCATTCCACCCAACAGCATTGTTGCTAGTGCTTTACAAAGCAGCTCTGTGCGTCGAGGCAGTGGAGGAAACTCTGCACAAAGAGGGAGCAGAGGCAGCGCCGCAGCACAAGGCAAGACCACTATGGCCCAAATGTGGCAAAGTTTTGTGTGTCCACCACAATTGTCTACACCATCAGCGACGCCTCGAGTCAGCAGGAGGCAACGCTTCCGTCAGATGGTGTCAGACTACATGTCTTGCCCTGTCACTGTACTCCCAGATGGCTCTTCCCCCTTCAAGTTTTGGGTCTCTAAGCTGGATACATGGCCAGAGCTTAGCCAGTATGCATTGGAGGTGCTGGCTTGCCCTGCTGCCAGTGTATTATCGGAACGCGTCTTTAGTGCCGCAGGTGGTGTACTAACAGACCGTCGCACGCGACTATCTTCCGATAATGTTGACCGGCTGACTTTTCTGAAAATGAACAAGGCCTGGATCTCAAAAGACTTTGCCATTCCTCTTACAGACTAAATTAGTGGTTGGCAACTGTATCCAGGTCTGCTGGTGTGTTCATTTTCTACCACCTGAACTATAATCCCTGTGCTTCAACACAGCCAGTTGTCGCTCAGATGTGTCGTCTGAACAGAGAAACACACTAGCTCCTGTGTTAGTGGGGTTCAGTAACGCCAGCTGATCCCCTGCTGTGTGGACGGCAAAGTCACCAGCTCCATCAACATTCAAACCACTACTGATTTTTAACCGTGCCCAACTTAGGTCTCTGGCTCCACTGTCTCTACTATTTCCCCTGGCCTCCAACCCCGCCATCTACATCTCTGAAGTGGCGTCAGCACAATCTACACTTGTTCCTGTGTTCCTGTGGCTCAGTCCCATCAGTTTATCCCCTGATGTGTGTCCGGCAAGGTCTCCTGCTCTGTCCACATTCCCATAACCAGTAGTGGGAATGAGGACAGAGCTGGCGAACTTGCCGGACAAACATCAGGGGATCAACTGACGGGACTGAGCACCAGTAACACAGGAACAAGTGTAGATTGTGCTGACGCCACTTCAGAGATGTAGCTGGCGGGGTTGGAGGCCAGGGTAAATAGTAGAGACAGTGGAGCCAGAGGCCTAAGTGGAGCATGGTTAGAATCAGTAGTAGTCAACAACCTCCATAAAAACCGCTGCCCATTGGCCTCTGCATGCGGCATGCGTAATCCTTGGCTCCAACAGCATCAGTTGGTGTTCAGAAGTGTCGTCTCCACAGAGCCAAACACATTCGTTCAAGTGTTTGTGGGGTTCAGCACTGCCAGCTGTTCCCCTGCTGTGGAGATGGCAAGTCTCCTGCTGCCTTCACCTGCCAAAAGCAACAGGCCCCAGCCTGCTCCTCGCCTAATCCTGGGCTCCAACAGCGTCAGTTGTGTTCAGAAGTGTCGTCTCCACAGAGCCAAACACATTCGTTCAAGTGTTTGTGGGGTTCAGCACTGCCAGCTGTTCCCCTGCTGTGGAGATGGCAAGTCTCCTGCTGCCTTCACCTGCCAAAATCCAGTAGGCCCCAGCCTGCTCCTCGCCTAATCCTGGGCTCCAACAGCGTCAGTTGATGTTCAGAAGTGTCGTCTCCACAGAGCCAAACACATTCGTTCAAGTGTTAGTGGGGTTCAGCACTGCCAGCTGTTCCCCTGCTGTGGAGATGGCAGTCTCTCCTGCTGTCTCCGCATTCCAAAGACAGTAGGCCTCTGCCTACACCCTCCTATTTCCTGGGCTTCAACACAGCCAGTTGTAGCTCAGAAGTGCCGTCCACACGGAAAGAGACACTTGCTCCCGTGTCTCAGTGGGGTTCAGTAACGCCAGCTGTTCCCCTGCTGTGTGGATGGCAGTCTCTCCTGCTGTCTCTGCATTCCAAAGACAGTAGGCCTCTGCCTACACCCTCCTATTTCATGGGCTTCAACACAGCCAGTTGTAGCTCGGAAGTGCCGTCCACACGGAAAGAGACACTTGCTCCCGTGTCTCAGTGGGGTTCAGTAACGCCAGCTGTTCCCCTGCTGTGTGGATGGCAGTCTCTCCTGCTGTCTCCGCATTCCAAAGACAGTAGGCCTCTCCCTACACCCTCCTATTTCATGGGCTTCAACACAGCCAGTTGTAGCTCGGAAGTGCCGTCCACACGGAAAGAGACACTTGCTCCCGTGTCTCAGTGGGGTTCAGTAACGTCAGCTGTTCCCCTGCTGTGTGGATGGCAGTCTCTCCTGCTGTCTCTGCATTCCAAAGACAGTAGGCCTCTGCCTACACCCTCCTATTTCATGGGCTTCATCACAGCCAGTTGTAGCTCGGAAGTGCCATCTACACGGAAAGAGACACTTGCTCCCGTGTCTCAGTGGGGTTCAGTAACGTCAGCTGTTCCCCTGCTGTGTGGATGGCAGTCTCTCCTGCTGTCTCTGCATTCCAAAGACAGTAGGCCTCAGCCTACACCCAGATTTTGCCTGGGCTTCAACACAGCCAGTTGTAGCTCGGAAGTGCCGTCCACACGGAAAGAGACACTTGCTCCCGTGTCTCAGTGGGGTTCAGTAACGTCAGCTGTTCCCCTGCTGTGTGGATGGCAGTCTCTCCTGCTGTCTCTGCATTCCAAAGACAGTAGGCCTCTGCCTACACCCTCCTATTTCCTGGGCTTCAACACAGCCAGTTGTAGCTCGGAAGTGCCGTCCACACGGAAAGATACACTTGCTCCCGTGTCTCAGTGGGGTTCAGTAACGTCAGCTGATCCCCTGCTGTGTGGATGGCAAAGTCTCCTGCTGCCTACACAGTCCTACTACTACTGGTTTTTAACCTTGCTCCAATTAGGCCTGTGGCTCCACTGTCTCTCGTATTCCCATAACTAGTTATGGGAATGTGGACAGAGCAGGCGACATTGCCGGACACACATCAGGGGATTAACTGACCGGACTGAACACCTGTAACACAGGAACAAGTGTGGATTGTGCAGACGCCACTTCGGAGCTGTAACTGGCGGGGTTGGAGGACAGGGGAAATACGAAAATCAGTGAAGCCACAGGCCTAAGTGGAGCTTGGTTAAAATTAGTAGAAGTCTACAACCGATCTTAAAATTTCTTCAATGCAGCCTCAGCCTGCTCCGTGCTTGTCCCTGGGCTTCAACACAGCCAGTTGTTGCTCGGAAGTGCCGTCTTCACAGAGTAAAACACTAGCTCCTGTGTTTGTGGGGTTCAGTAACGTCAGCTGTTCCCCTGCTGTTTTGATGGCAATCTGTCCTGCTGCCTCCCAATTGACAGCACATCAGGCCTCAGCCTGCTAAGTGCTTGTCCCTGGGCTCCAAAATCGCCAGTTGCTGCTCATAACTGACTTTGGCACGGGTACTCCCTCCTGCCCAGCTTGGTTCCAGCCCTGCCTGCTGTTTCCGGGAAGTGTCAATGTCAGTTTGCCACCCCAAGTTGCCATGTCGTGTTGCGGTTGGGTTAGCCGAGGCTAGGGTGCCAGCAGTTTAGGTGCTTCCTATGTGGACTGCGGGTTCTGGTAAGAAAGGCTTGTTCCGTAGTGCCAGTAGGACAAGCACCCCCTGTAGGACTGTGTGATTCGGTAACTGCGGCCAGCTTGCGGCATGCCAACTTTGCTTTTCAGGGGTAACTTCAGCTGCCCCTCCGGGTTCCATCACCGTCAGCTGGTTCTCGGCAGAGCCTTTGGCCTAGGTGCCTCCATCTCGGTATCCGAGTTCCGGCAACGTCTGCTGGTCCTTGGTAGTGCTTTGTAGCACAGGTACCTCCTGCTTAGTAACCGGGTTCCAGCACCGTCAGCTGGTCCTCGGTTGTGCCATTGGCTCTTATTCCTTCTGCTGCCCCTCCGGGTGCCAGCACTGTCAGCTGGTCCTCGCTATTTCCATTTGCTCTTGCAGCTTATGCTACCCATCCGGGTTCCAGCACCGTCAGCTGGTTCTCGGCAGAGCCTTTGGCCTAGGTGCCTCCATCTCGGTATCCGAGTTCCGGCAACGTCTGCTGGTCCTTGGTAGTGCTTTGTAGCACGGGTACCTCCTGCTTAGTAACCGGGTTCCAGCACCGTCAGCTGGTCCTCGGTTGTGCCATTGGCTCTTATTCCTTCTGCTGCCCCTCCGGGTGCAAGCACTGTCAGCTGGTCCTCGCTATTTCCATTTGCTCTTGCAGCTTATGCTACCCATCCGGGTTCCAGCACCGTCAGCTGGTTCTCAGCAGAGCCTTTGGCCTAGGTGCCTCCATCTCGGTATCCGAGTTCCGGCAACGTCTGCTGGTCCTTGGTAGTGCTTTGTAGCACAGGTACCTCCTGCTTAGTAACCGGGTTCCAGCACCGTCAGCTGGTCCTCGGTAGTGCCATTGGCTCTTGTTCCTTCTGCTGCCCCTCCGGCTGCCAGTACCGTCAGCTGGTTCAAGAGGACAAAGAACAGGAAGACAACCACCAAGATGCAGAACAACAAGAGAGAGAAGACAAAGAAGCATAAAAAAACAAAGCAGAAGAACATTAAGCATAAGACTAATACTCTGAGCAAATGATATTATCTTATTTATAAGCAGAAGAAGACTAAGCAGTGTATGGGGGTGAGTCCGTTCCTCCTCGTGGTGCCCCTGGAAAAGGCCTGCTGCTGCAGGCCAAACTGAACGCGGACAAATCCTGATGTAAATCTTTTGTGACAGGCAGAACGGAAGGTGTAAACTTCTAACTTTTCTAGATAACAACTACAGGAATGCCTGACACAAATAAGAATATGATGAAGAAGAATAGGAAGAAGATGAAGAAGTTGAATATGTAGAATAATAATTGTTGAATAAGAAGAATATGAAGAATGTAAGAAAAGGAAGAAGAAGAAGAATGTAAAAAAAGGAAGTAGAAGAATTTAAAAAAAGGAAGAAGAAGAATTTAAAAAAAGGAAGAAGAAGAATGTAAAAAAAGGAAGAAGAAGAAGAAGAAGAATGTAAAAAAAGGAATAAGAAGATGAAGAAGAAGGTAAAAAAAGGAATAAGAAGAAGAAGAAGAAGAAGGTAAAAAAAGGAAGAAGAATAAGAAAGAAGAAGAAAGAAGAAGAAGACATACATGTCTGGCAAAATATAAATGAGGCTAACATAGTCAATATCTTTGTATCTCCTAACGTCTTTAAAAAAAAAGTTTAATTCCTGCTATTCCATTTGATTGGGCTAAACCTCTATGGCTTTAATGTATCCTCCACCTCCCACAATACATTCTACATTATTCTTAGTTGTTTTTCTTCATGTAGAATTAACCTACAAGGAAAGAAAGGGTTTTTTTTAATTCCGATATTTTGGCCCCATTGACTTGCATTGGTTCCCGGTATCGGAATCGGCGATACCGATACTTTTTTTTAAGATCGGCCGATCCATTCCGATCCGATATTTTCAAGTATCGGCTGGTATCGCTCAACTCTAGTCATGACGTGCTTGGAGAGCCCCTGATGTGCCTAAACAGTGGAAACCCATGCAAGTGACCCCATTTTGGAAACTAGACCCCCAAGGAACTTATCTAGATGTGTGGTGAGAACTTTGAACCCCCAAGTACGTTACAGAAATTTATAATGTAGAGCCATAAAAATAAAAAAAATCATATTTTTTTCCACAAAAATGATATTTTCGCCCCCAATTTTTTATTTTTTCAAGGGTAATAGGAGAAATTGGACCCCAAAAGTTGTTGTGCAATTTGTCCTGAGTACCTGAGTAGGCTGATACCCCATATGTGGGGGTAAACCACTGTTTGGGTTCATGGCAGAGGTTGGAAGGGAAGGAGCACCATTTGACTTTTTCAACACAGAATTAGCTGGGATTGAGATCAGACACCATGTCACGTTTGGAGAGCCCCTGATGTGCCTAAACAGTAGAAACATCCCAATTCTAACTCCAACACTTACTCCAACACACCCATAACCCTAATCCTAACCATAACCCTAACCACAAACCTAACCCTAACACACCTTAACCTTAATCCCAACCCTAACCCTAATTCTAACTTTAGCCCCAACCCTAACCCTAACTTTAGCCCCAACCCTAACCCTAATGGGAAAATGGAAGTAAATAGGAAAACGTATACGTGCCTGCTGAATTTAGCCTGCAGTAAGTTCAGCATCCATCTGCCATCCTAGCATCTACATACTTCTTTTTTTTCTGCTTTATTTTATTTTTTTCTTTTTCTTTATATTTTAACCACTATATTCTTGCATCAGAATTATCAAGTACAAGTATACCAATTTTGCCGCCTCATCTTATCAATCTTGTCGCCTAGCAACGGCTGTATGTACAGCAAGGATTTTATATTGTTTTGACATACTCAAGTGAGTAATATATGTTTAGTCTATTTTTTCTTTAAATATACAAACAGACTTATCTCTACTTAACCCTATATATTATCTACTCAGCAGCTTTTGCATCCAAATGGGATGCAATATACATCTGTGACAGTGTGAACAATCTCGGATACCGCTATATATCTCTTACCATGAGATCCTTCACACAATATCAAGTGAGTAACGTGTCATCCGACTTTTTATTTCCCAGTATAGCATGGTGTATTTCCTTATTTATTAGCTTCAGCTTCTTTTAAACAAGCACCGACACAGAGCCTGTTATCCACCTGCTGCATCTGGGAATATTAGACCTTCTTCCTCTTTTTAAGTGGATTGGTGCCAGTGTGTTAACCATATACGGAAGTAAACACAGTTTTTTAAATTTTATTATTTTTCCCTAATTAAGGGGATGATAAAGGGTGCTTTGATTTACTATTTATAGCGGGTTTTTATGTTTGGCAGCTGTCACATGCTAAAAGACGCTTTTTATTGCAAAAAATACTTTTTGCATCACCACATTTTGAGAGCTATAATTTTTCCATATTTTGTCCCACAGAGTCATGTGAGGTCTTATTTTTTGCAGAATGAGTTGACTTTTTTTTGGTACCATTTTCAGGCACATGTCATTTTTTGATCACTTTTTATTCCAATTTTTAGGAAGCAGAATGAACAAAAACCAGCAATTCATTAATTTCTTTGGGGGGGGCGTTTATACCATTCTTTGTGTGGTAAAATTGATAAAGCAGTTTTATTGTTTGGGTTAGTATGATTACAACGATACCTCATTTATATCTTTTTTATGTTTTGGCGTGTTTATACAATAAAAAACAATTTTATATAAAAAATAATTATTTTTGCATTGCTTTATTCTGCAAACTATAATTTTTCATTTTTTCACTGATGCTGTATTGTGGCTCACTTTTTGCAGGACAAGATGACATTTTCAGCGGTACCATGTTTATTTATATCCATCTTTTTGATCGCGTGTTATTGCACTTTTTGTTCGGTGGTATGATGATAAAGCATTGTTTTTTGCCTTTTTTTAAGGGGTTCACTAAAGGGGTTAACTAGTGGGACAATTTTATAGGGTGGGTCATTACGGAAGCAGCGATGCTAAATATGTGTCCTTTCATTGTTTTTTTTTATTTACATAAAGACATGAATTTATAGGGGAATATTTTTTTCTTTATTTAGGAATTTTTTAAAAATTATTTTTACACTTTTTTTTACTTTGTCCCAGTGTGAGACATCACTATACAGTGTCAAATCGCTGATCTGACACTTTACACAGCACCGTGTCAGATCAGCGATCTGACAGACAGTGCAGGAGGCTTCTCAGTGCCAGCTCTCAGCAGCCGCTGAGAAGCCACCTCCCTGCAGGACCAGGAAGGACCACACAGCCATCTTGGATTCGGGGTCCTGCAGGGAGGAGGCCCTCAGAACAACACGAGCACATCGAGTTGTTCTGAGGGTCTCAGGGAAGCACATGTGGCGCCCCCAGGAGTACCGTCACCACAGTGGCATTACCTTCCTCCTAGGGAGTGTGATGTCAAGCTTGAAAGCAATGAAGGATCTCTCTATCAGGTAGTTCCAGCACACAGCACAGTTCCTACTCCAGGCCAGCAGAGGGAGCTCTGAACCTAACTGCTGAGGAGCTGCTCTCTGTTGTTGGGAGGAAGAAAGTTAGTTGGTTCGTGCAGAGAGAGGGAAGAGTGTGGACGTGTGGAGATGAGCTGGGGACTGAGCTGTAGTCAAGCTCACCCCGAAGCTGAAGCGCATTGACCGGACCCCGGTGTCCAAGGCTGTGTGGATACTAAAGGTCCCACAGCAGAAACCGGAGGAACAAGAGGCTGTAAATGCTCTGTTCCCACCTAAGACTTGAAGACACAGCAGCAACGTGTGTGAGCCAGAGAGAGAGGGCCACAGCTACCTGCCATGCGAGTGGAGTTCTAAGTGAGAGCAAGAAAGAGGAACTTGAGTGTAATCCATACCTACAAGTACTTCAGAATAGCACTAGAAAGGAGACTACACAACCCATCTGCATAGAGGGATTCCCAAGTTGCTTCCAGGCTGACCAACTCCTGTACCATCTGTGATCTGAACCCTGGACTGTTCCTACAAAGCACAGTAAAAGGTAAAAGAAACTGCACTCTGTTGTGTTCTTTGAATCCTTCCTGCAACCCCTTCAGCACTGCTACATCTCTGTGTCTAAACACTACATCCTCTACCTTAACATCTACTACTACTGCCCTGGGACTACAGCTCTGCCTGTGGAGAGCTTTAGTAATTCTGCTGCATCATACCATCTGTCCCAGAGGATCTGAACTGCAACACTTGTCACCTCTTTTCTGACCAGATACCACAGGTGACGTCACAAACTATCTACCTATAAACTTTATTCAGCTTCATTCCACCTATTTTACATGGACAACCAAGGCCACTGACCGGGTCACTGCCACCGCGACCTTTCCCTTTAAGACACTGGCCCATATCCGAGTAATCCCACAGCCCTGGGGGTGATCCACACACAGGGAGCCCCCTCCCTGTGCGATTCTTCCCTATGCCCCCAGAACACTGCGATCATGTTTGATCGCAGTGTACCGGCGGTTAATGTGCTGGGAGTGGTCTGTGACCGCTCCTGGCACATAATACCAGGTGTCAGCTGTGATAATCAGCTGACACCTGGCCGCGATCAGCGGTGCTCCCCCCTGTGAGCGCCGATGATTGATGATGGATGGGATAGTACGTCATCTGTCAGAAAGGGGTTAAATATCTGTGTGCTGTCAGTATGAAAAACTGATAACATGCTAACAACACACTGACCAATGCACGTTAACATATTGGCTTGCTTCGCAAGTATGTTTTTCATGGATAAATTACAATGATAAAAATAGAAAACTGTATTTGTCCTTTGTTAATGATTAAATTGTTCATGTAAAAATAGATGCATTATGGATGGACAAAACAAACAAATGGATTGCATACGAAAGTAAAAAATGGACACACGGATGGAAAACAGATTGCTTACGGATGAAAATCAACATTTTTGTCTGGATGCAAACTCTCGTCTGAACCCAGACGAATGGACTCTGTTTATAGCAGAGAAAGCCGTGATTGTAGCTGATTCTAACTTTTATCTAGTCCACTTTGTGGGACTAGCCCGCTTCACACAACATTTATTATATGTGCATCTTTTGGACCAGAGTCAGGGTGGCTGGTACTACCAAACTCACTTAAAGAGGTAATCCGAAACTAAAATACTGTAAATTTCAATTTTAAATGTCTGTCGATTTAATGTCATAATCACTTTTCTAATATACTTTAATTAAAAATTCCCTATCATTCCCTGACTAGATTAACTGCTTTTTTTTTTACTACTTCCTGTGTGATGACACTTTGATTGAGAATTCCAGTGCATGCTGGGATAAGCATATGAGTTGTCATCAGGGGGCTGAGATCACTGCCGCAGCCTCCGACCCCATCCTGTAACGAAACGTTATCAGTGACATCCTTTTCAGGGGCTGGGCTAGTCCCTGCTCTACTGAGCATGCGTCAGATGTAAATTCTGACGGATTCTCAATGTGTAATTTGGACAGTGATAGTGTCCTTTATCGCTACCTCTGATGAGAAGTGATAAGCAGGCAAGAGAGCTTCTAAGGAGAGAATAAACAAGCAGAGACCAGTGTTGGCCCCACAAGTGAAGTCACATTGAGCAGCGACATAGAATAGTGTAGGGACTTTTTAATTAAAGCATATCAGAATGAAGATAAGTTTATGACATTAAATAGGTAGGCATTTAGGATTGCATGGTCTGCCAGGTTATAAAGAGAGCTGTGTCATTGTTCTTACCTGCGCAGTCATTCCAGTCCCTGACTGGAAGTGATGTGATTGATTAGTGCAGGGACTAAAGGAACGTTGTGTATGACATGCACAGTCTCAGCTACAGACACATTCTGTATTGGGCTACATATAGATGAAAAGAAAGTGTAGAGAATACTGAGAGAGCAAATTTAGACGCAATGAACAATAAAAATAAAGTCACTATATCATATGTCTACCTCTGTTTATGAAGTTAAGCTAGCGCTATTTTTCACTTCTCACCTACTTCCCATTATTTCAATAAATACATTGATGATGGATGCATTGTACAGTAAATTGGCATGGGTTTAGTGCAGCCAAATAACTGATTCTGGATCTGATAGAAGAAGACATCACTTTGTTTTGGACTTTATGAGAACATGTTATTTCGAGAGGCTGTCCGTGTTCAGTGAACAACTGTTTTGAATGTCATGTCATGCAGCAGCTGAATATTCCTGTACGATATGTGGGTGGTCATCAGCTATCACTATGGGGCTAGATGTGGCTTGCTGGAGTAACAATATACAGTAATAAAGTAGATAAGCGTAGTGTGAAAAACAACTTCTCATTCAAGTGCTTCTTTTTTTTCTTTCCATGGCACCGGGTTTGGGAACTTCTCAGCAACATTGAAACTGGTTGAGAGCATTCCATCTGTATTACATGACGAAAAACATTGGTTATTTTGTTTGGGATCATTTCTGTTTGACTGTATTGGATCAGATTCTTGAAGGATAGAAGATTTTCATCTCATCCAAATTTGTCAGGTGTTACTGTTCAGCTGTTTCTTCGCTTTATTGCTCCATCAAGGGCAATTTTTTGTTTGTCTATTTGTTTGACAAGTACCGTATTTTTTGCTTTATAAGATGCACCTGATTATAAGACACACACCCAAATTTGGGGAAGAAAAAGAGAAATATTTTTATGTTAAATGGAGGTGTGTCTTATAATGCCAGTGTCCATCTTTCAAATCATATATGTGTCCCTCATCCTGGTATCTATATAACCCTCATCCTGGCACATGGCCTCCTTGTGCTGGCACATGGCCCTCCCCGTGCTTCTGGTACATTGGCACATTGCCCCCTTGTGCTGGCACATAGCCCCCATCCCATCCTGGATATGGCCCCCCCGGTCACTATATGCCCCCCTGCTGGCACTCACATGGCCCCCCTCTCTCTATATGCCCCCTGCTGGTACCTACATGGCCCCCTCTCTATATGCCCCCTTGCTGGCACTCACATGGCCCCCTATCTCTCTATATGCCCCCCTGCTGGCATGCACATGGCCCCTCTCTCTCTATATGCCCCCCTACTGGCATGCACACGGCCCCCCAGTCCCTATATTCCCCCCGGTGGCATGCACACGGCCCCCATCACTATATTCCCCCCTGATGGCATGCACATGGGGGCCCCCATCGCTATGTTCCCCCCTGCTGGCATGCACACAGCCCCCCATCCCTATATTCTCCCCTGCTGGCATTCACATGGGTCCCCTGTCCCTATATTCCCCCTGCTGACAAGCACATGATAAAATAACAAACACTTAACTCACCTTCCGATGATGGTTCCATGCTCTCAGCTCCCCCATGGCTCTTCCTGTGTCTGTGCCGACATCCTCCTCCTGCGAGGGCGCGCAGCACGAGCTGCTCATTCAGGCACTTCATCATAGCTTCAGGACCTTCCGTCACATGACCGCAGTATACACTAGGAGTCACATGACCGTAGGTCCTAGTGGTCACGTGACGGATTATTTTGTGCAGGCAATCTAAAAACAAAGAAGTGCTTTGGTCCTACAAAGACCTTCATCAGTCAACAGATTAAAGTGTGCACAGGTTTACAGGCAGAAAGGAATGCTCATCTCAGTGCCACTGTCCTGTAGTCCCATGGCTATGTCCTGGCCTATGGTGATGGGCTGCAGGTTGTCAAAGGACCTCCCACCACCACCATTCACACACAAAACAGTGGATGGCCCTTCTGGCACTTGGGAAACATGGCTTTGAAGTGTTCTGGCTGTTTGCAGAGATCACAAAATCAGAGTTCCCCCACCAAAGTGAAGAGGGAAGCATGGGCAGGTGCCCCCTTGGGCTTGGCGACAGGGACAGCAGGCACCGCTCTTGTCTTGCTCCCTCTGCAGCTGGCAGGTTTCATGGCCTCTGGAGTCCTGTTGTTGGAGTACTCATTGGCAAGTATCACTGTTGCAGAGGCCTCCTTTGGCTTAGGGTCACGGAGATACTGTTGGAGGTCCATCAGGCAGTTCTACAAAAACTGCTCAGTCACGATAAGCTCCTTCAGCTGCTGGAAGGTATTAAGTTCCAGTATCATAGTCCATTGGTCAACTGCTCTCATTAGGGCCCGCATGTGATCGGCCCATCTGTTTGTAGGACCTTGCTGCAAACTCCAGAGCTTCTTCTTATATGTCTCAGGGGCCAAGTTGTACTGCTGGACCAGAGCATGCCTGATTTCCTCATAGCTCAGTGTTGTCTCATTGGGCAGGTACCCAAAGATTTCCAGGGCCATACCTCTGAGGCGAGGGGTTAAGAACTGGACCCACTAGTCCTCATTCAGTTGGTATTGATGACAAGTTTCTTCAAATGCCAGCAAGAAAATGTCCATGTTCCCTCCTTTGTAAAGTAGGGTGAAATCCTCCGCTCATAGCTTCGGGACAGGGATCACAGAGGAAGTTGTGGCTGGCTGAAATCTGCAGCTGGAACCTGAGTTGGAGCTGAATCATTTGTTGCTGGTGCTTGCTATCCCGATGATGTTCTGCAGCTGACTAGCGACATTCTGCGGCTGCCTTGTGATGTTCTGCTGCTGCCTCATGACATTATGCTGCTGCTATGAGTGTCTCGTAGGAGGCCTTGTCTACTTCCTTTAGTCTGGCCAGGGCAGCTTGCAAGAATGTATCCGATCATGCCTGGCTGTATCCTTCTGCTTGAACAACATCGTATTCCACCTCCTCCCCATGTCCGTAGCATTGGCCATCTCCCTGACTCTGACCCTGGTGCCACTGGCCTTTCTTGCAATCTTTGGCCATTGACACAGAGCTGTAGCCTGATGCACCCACATACCTTACAGTATTTGCACAAAGACTGTCTAGTGCTGAGCTGATTTTAAGACCCCTGCGGCAGAAAGCTACTGCTGGTAGTCTTTAGTGGCTGGGAGTATGGGTCTCACACTCACTATTATCTCAATCTCACCATGCTGACACCACTTGTGGTGGTTAGCATCAGAGAGTAGTGTTGAGCGATACCATCCGATACTGAGAAATATCAGATCGGATTGGATTGGCTCGATACCCAAAAAAGTATCGGTATTGCCGATTCCGATACCGGAAGTCCCATTCAAGTCAATGGGACAGAAATATCGGAATTAAAAAAACCCTTTCTTTACTTGCACATCCAGTTCGGGAGGGGGGAAGAGTGTGGGCGGTGCGTGGGCAGACACTGTGCGTGTCTGTGCGGGCCTGCCGGGGGTCTGTACGGGCCTGCCGGGGGCTTGTGCCGGCTGCCTGTACGGGCCTGCCGGGGGCTTGTGCCGGCTGCCGGGGGTCTGTATGGGCCTGCCTGGGGCTTGTGCCGGCGGCCGGGGGGTCTGTGCGGGCCTGCTGGGGGTCTTGTGTGTGCAGGCATCGTCCATTGGGACTACAAGCCCCATCGGGCGATGCCTGCTACAATGACAGTGATTGACACATTAGCACATTGACACAGTAGTAGTCCCATCATCCGGCTAATGTGTTGAATGTAAAAAAACAAAACAAAAACATACATACTACATACATACATACAGTATATACAACATTCATACATACTACATACATACTTCATATATACTACATTCATACAACATACATACATACATACTACATACTGCATATATACTACATTCATACAGCATACATACATACTACATACTACATACATACAAAATTCATACAATATACATACATACATACTACATTCATACAGCATACATACATACTACATACATGCTACATATATACAAAATTCATACAACATACATACATACTACATACTACATACATACTTCATATATACTACATTCATACAACATACATACATACTACATATATACTACATTCATACAGCATACATACTACATACATACTACATATATACTACATTCATACAGCATACATACATACATACTACATATATAATACATTCATACAACATACATACTACATATATACTACATTCATACAGCATACATACATACTACATATATACAAAATTCATACAACATACATGCTACATACTACATACATATATACTACATTCATACAACATACATACATACTACATATATACTACATTCATTTAACATACATACTTACATACTACATACATATATACTACATTCATACAACATACATACATACTACATACATATATACTACATTCATACAACATACATACATACATACTACATACTTACTACATACATACAACAGACATGCATACTACATACAATACATTCATACATTCATACAATACATACATATAGACATACAGTACATATAACATAGAGTACAAACTCACAAATACTTGTCAATTTGATCCCCGAAGCCAGTGTCATCTGTGGAAAAATATGAAAATAACAAACAAGCGATATACTCCCTGATCCGCAGAAATCCACGAGTGTCCCACGCCGATCTCCCGTGGAGAACAGCAGCATCAGCTGATGCGACCGCTCTCTACGGGGCTCCAGGAATCCAATGACGGAGGTAGGTATCCTTCCGCACTGTATTCTTCCGCCACTGTAAAAAAAAATAGTCCCTAGTCTCACTTTTGGCATTGCTGTGTGAGAAAGTTCCCACGCAGCTTTTGCCATAAAGTGAGACCAGGGACTATTTTTTTATAGTGGCGGAGGAATCCAGTGCGGAAGGATACCTGCCTCCCGTCATTGGATTCCTGGAGCTCTGTAGAGAGCGGTCGCATCAGCTGATGCTGCTGTTCTCCACAGGAGTTCGGCGTGGGACACGCGTGGATTTCTGTGGATCAGGGAGTATATTGTTGTTTGTTATTTTCATATTTTTCCACAGATGACACTGGCTTCGGGGATCAAAGTGACAAGTATTGTTGAGTATGTACTCTATGTTATATGTACTGTATGTCTATATGTATGTATTGTATGAATGTATGAATGTATTGTATGTAGTATGTATGTAGTATGTATGTATTGTATGAATGCATGAATGTATTGTATGTAGTATGTATGTAGTATGTATGTTGTATGTCTGTAGCATGTTGTATGTATGTAGTATGTATGAATGTAGTATATATGTAGTATGTATGAATGTATGTATGTTGTGTGAATGTTGTATGTATGTAGTATGTATGTATGTTGTATGAATGTAGTATATATGTATGTAGTATGTAGCATGTATGTATGAATGTAGTATATATGTAGTATGTATGTAGTATGTATGTATGTTGTATGAATGTAGTATATATGTAGTATGTATGTTGTATGAATGTAGTATATATGTAGTATGTAGTATGTATGTTGCATGAATGTAGTATGTATGTAGTATGTATGAATGTAGTATATATGAAGTATGTATGTAGTATGTAGTATGTATGTATGTTGTATGAATGTTGTATATATGTAGTATGTATGTAGTATGTATGAATGTAGTATATATGTAGTATGTATGTAGTATGTATGAATGTATGTATGTAGTATGTATGTATGTTGTATGAATGTAGTACATATGTAGTATGTATGTAGTATGTATGTATGAATGTAGTGTATATGTAGTATGTATGTATATATGTTGTATGAATGTAGTATATATGTAGTATGTATGTTGTATGAATGTAGTATATATGTAGTATGTAGTATGTATGTATGTTGTATAAATGTAGTATGTATGAATGTAGTATATATGAAGTATGTATGTAGTATGTATGTATGTTGTATGAATATTGCATATATGTAGTATGTATGAATGTTGTATATATGTAGTATGTATGAATGTTGTATATATGTAGTATGTATGTATGTATGTAGTATGTATGTTGTATGTATGTTGTATGTATGTAGTATGTATATATATATTTATTTTTTTACATTCAACACATTAGCCGGATGATGGGACTACTACTGTCCCATCATTGGCTAATGTGTCAAT
This sequence comes from Dendrobates tinctorius, assembly GCF_039654945.1. Lineage (NCBI taxonomy): Eukaryota > Metazoa > Chordata > Amphibia > Anura > Dendrobatidae > Dendrobates > Dendrobates tinctorius. Next base: position 47,757,597 of record NW_027361679.1, on the reverse strand, counting down.
CACTGTCATTGTAGCAGGCATCGCCCGATGGGACTTGTAGTCCCATCGGACGATGCCTGCACACACACAAGACCCCCAGTAGGCCCGCACAGACCCACGGCAGCCGGCACAGGCCCCCGGCAGGCCCGAACAGACCCCCGGCAGCCGGCACAAGCCCCCGGCAGGCCCGTACAGACCCCGGCAGCCAGCACAAGCCCCCGGCAGGCCCGTTCAGACCCCCGGCAGCCGGTACAGACCCCTGGCAGCCGGCACAGGCCCCCGGCAGGCCCGTACAGACCCCCGACAGCCGGCACAAGCCCCCGGCAGGCCTGTACAGACCCCTGGCAGCCGGCACAAGCCCCCGGCAGGCCCGTACAGACCCCCGGCAGCCGGCACAGGCCCCCGGCAGGCCCGTACAGACCCCTGGCTGTCGGCACGGACCACGCATCATGATGCGCACAGACCGCGCATCATGATGCGCACAGACCGCGCATCATGATGACATCATTTCAGCAGCCAATCACAGCCACAACAGTGGCTCATTGCATTATGGGGACTTCCGATTCCGGTATCCGATATTGAAAAAATATCATTACTCGGTATCGGAATTCCGATACAGCGAATTTCGGCCGATACCCGATATTTGCAGTATCGGAATGCTCAACACTATCAGAGAGATAACACAAAATCCCATAGTTGCCATCACTTGTGAAGAACCCACACCTTACCACCCCATCTGACATCACTGTTATATCAGATGGATCACATAATGCTGTCTACTCACTTTCACCAATGTGATGTTCTGCACACCCTGGGGACACATAAGATCAGCTTGATATAGTTTTACACTGACAGTCCTAGAGAGGCGGTTTTGGCTCCATGCTACTAAACACATCTTTGCTATCTGGTTCCTATTAGCCATTATTTGAACCTCTTCACCCTGTGGTGCTAGAACAGATCAAGACCCTGGAAGGCATTCGGCCCATTCCAGAGATCTCAAAAATGTAACCAGTGTGTGACCAGGATGTATGATAAATCCATATTATACTTCTGAAATCATAGCTGTCGGAACAAAAAAGTCAGACCACATGGTACCCACATGGCTAGCAATCCTTTTGTTCTGAGCTTAGCTGGCTTAAGGTGTGAGACCTGTCACTCCCAGCCTTTTTTTAAGGCTTGACCCATTTGCTGAGCTAGGTGTTTTCATACAGCTGCACTCTAAAGGGAGTTTTATAATTCCATGCCAGATAGGATACGAATGATTGTTATGAAATTACAGTGGGGAAAAAAGTACTTAGTCAGCCACCAATTGTGCAAGTTCTCCCACTTGAAAAGATGAGAGAGGTCTGTAATAGACATCATCGATAGACCACAACTATGAGAGTCAAATGAGAAAACAAATCCAGAAAATCACCTCGTCTAATTTGGCAATATTTATTTTGCAAATTATGATGGAAAGTAAGTATTTGGTCATTAACAAAAGTTCATCTCAATATTTTGTTACATATCCTTTGTTGGCAATGACAGAGGTCAAACGTAAGTCTTCACAGGGTTGGCACACACTGTTGGTGGCATGTTGGTCCATTCCGTAATGCAGATCTCCTCTAGAGCAGTGATTTTTTGGGCCTGCCGCTGGGCAACACAGACTTTCAAATCCCTTCAAAGGTTTTCTATGGGGTTGAGATCTGGAGAATGGCTAGGCCACTCCAGGACCTTCAAATGCTTCTTACGAAGCCACTCCTTCGTTGCCCTGGTAGTGTGCTTGGGTCATTATCATGCTGAAAGACCCATCCACGTGTCATCTTCTATGTCCTTGATGATGGAAGGAGGTTTGCACTCAAAATCTTACGATACATGGCCCCATTCATTCTTTCATGTACACGGATCAGTTGTCCTGGTTCTTTTGCAGAGAAACAGCCCCAAAGCATGATGTTGCCACCCTCATGCTTCATAGTAGGTATGGTATTCTTTGGAAGTGACTCAGCATTCTGTCTCCTCCAAACATAACGAGTTTTGTTTCTACCAAACAGTTCTGCTTTGGTTTCATCAGACCATATGACATTTTCCCAATACTTTTCTGGATAATCCAAATGCTCTCTAGCAAACTTCAGACAAGCCCGGACATGTACTGGCTTAAGCAGGGGGACACATCTGACACTACACGATCTGAGTTCCTGGTGGCGTAGTGTTACTGATGGTAGCTTTTGTTATGGTGCTCCCAGCTCTATGCAGGTCATTCACTAGGTCCCCCATGTGGTTCTTGGATTTTTGCTCACCATTCTTGTGACCATTTTGACCTCATGGGGTGAGATCTTGTGTGGAGCCCCAGATTGAGGGAGATTATCAGTGGTCTTATATGTCTTCCATTTTCTTATTATTGCTCCCACAGTTAATTTCATCACACCAAGCTGCTTGCCTATTGCAGATTCAGTCTTCCCAGCCTGGTGCAGGGCTACAATTTTTGTTTTTGGTGTTCTTTGACAGCTCTTTGGTCTTCACCATAGTGTAGTTTGGAGTGTCACTGTTTGAGGTTGTGGACAGGTATCTTTTATACTGATAACAAGTTCAATCAGGTGCCATTACTACAGACAATGAGTGGAGGACAGTCGAGCCTCTTAATGAAAAAGTTACAGGTCTGTGAGAGCCAGAAATCTTGTATGTTTTTAGGTGACCAAATACTTACTGTACTTTCCACCATAATTTGTAAATTATATCTTGCCAAATCAGACAAGGTATTTTTCTGGATTTGTTTTCTCATATCGACTCTCAAAGTTACCTATAATGTCAATTACAGTCCTCTCTCATCTTTTTAAGTGGGATAACTTGCACAATTGGTAGCTGACTAAATGACATTTCCCACTGTATATCTCCCACATTCTTCACAAGGCCAATGCAAATGTTTGGGCACCCTTGGAAATTTGGTAGCTTTGACCAAGGTTTCAGACCTTAATTAGCCTGTTAGGGTTATAGCTTGTTCACTATCATCATTAGGAAAGGCCAGGTGATAAAGACCTTGAGAAAGATTTAGAAAGATTTAGCAGACTATGAAGCTGTTGTAAATTGTTTTAGAGTTTAAAGACATGTGCACAAATATGGCTTCATGGAAGAGTCATTAGAAGAAAACGGCTCCTGCGTGCTCACCTTAAAATTTAGCATCAGAAGTATGCAAAAAAACATATAAACAAGCCTGATGCATTTTGGAAACAAGTCCTGTGGACCAATGAGGTTAAAATAGAACTCTGTGGCCTTAATGATCAAAGTAACAGGTGCTTCTCATAAAATTAGAATATCATCAAATTGTTAAGTTATTTCAGTTCTTCAATACAAAAAGTGAAACTCCTGGTTGAGTATGTCAATGACTGCCTTCTGGACATCTGTCAAGTCAGCAGTCTTCCCCATGATTGTGGAGCCTACTGAAAGAGACTAAGGGACCTTTTTAAATGCGTAGGAAGCCTTTGGGGGTGTATTTTGGTAATTATTCTAATTTACTGAGATAATGACTTTTGGGTTTTCATTGGCTGTAAGCCATAATCATCAACATTAACAAAAATAAACACTTGATATAGATCACTCTGTTTGTGATGACTATATAATATAGGCGTTTCTCATTTTGTATTGAAGAACTGAAAGAAATGAACTTTTTGATGATATTCTAATTTTGTGAGAAGCATCTGTATGTGTGGAGAAAAAAAGGACACAATTTCAGGAAACAAACATCTTGCTCTTGGCCCATTACACTGCATATAGGGCAGCTGTGGGCCTACAATACTGTGTATATGGGAGCTGTGGGCCCACCACACTGTCTATAGGGGAGCTGTGAGGCCACAACACTGTGTATAGGGGAGCTATGAGAGAATTACTGTGTATGGGGGATTTGTGGCCCCACTTCAGTGTGTATAGGTGAGCTGTGGGACATTATACTGTGAATAGGGGATCTGTGAGCCCATAATACTCTGTATGGAGGAGCCGTACATTGGGTGACTTAGGTGACATTATAGAAGGTAAAGTGGGCACTTAAGCATTATTGTTATTGGGGCAAGTAGTAATAAAAAACAATCTATGCAATTTACTTCTTGCTGGATATCCTATCTGTTTTCAACAATGGAGAGATTTTTAATTCTTTAGTTTACTTCTCATTGCCTAGGTTTCAGACCACCAATGCATTTGTGTCACTACTCACGGACAGGCCGCAAGGCTGGGTAATCAAAAAGGTCCACGGTCAAAAGTCAGGAGGGTACGTTATAGACAGAAGTGTGATACAGAAGAATAGTTAGGTCACGGTGTAGGGGTCAAAATACCTAAAAAGCAAAAGGTCAAGGCAAACGGATGGTCAAAGCGTGGTCCCACCTCAGTCAGCAGTAGGTCAGAGCAATGAGCACAGTGGAACAAGGCAAACATAGACCAGTGAGCAAGAAGCTACAATTGGAAAACTGCAATGAAGTGGCACCACAACAACAATAATATAGGATGCTGTGACATGCACTTAAAAGTATATACCATATATATATTGTTTGGCGTCGGGTTCCTGCAGTAGCACAGCAAGAATCCAGAGCCTCACATTCTGCGGTCACCCATTTTCCATCGACCACAGAGGAGCTTGCTCAGCAGCCCCATCGTTCCCGATGCTCTGCCCAGACCTGCTCTGTGGGTCTGGCTGTTGCTGCCACCTTTGGGCCAGCAATAGCAATGCAGGCTGCTCAGCAGCAAACCGCTCCAGAGGCTAAGTCCTTCCGTCGCTCCACTGAGCATGCTCACGAGACGATCTCCCATTGGAGATCGGGAGTCACATGCACAGGTCCTTTCCCAGATCTGATTGGTCCATCTCAGGGATCTGGGAGCTTCTGGAAGGTCCCGCCTATAAAAGGTTCGCATGGCCGCTCGGCCATGTGCTAGTATAGACTCTGGTTGCTAACTGTGTGAATGATGATGGACGCATGGACTTGCAAATGACTCATTAAGATTCCCCGCCCTCTAATATGACGAGTGTGTATAGAGAACTAGTGATAGAGTCAGCGCCAGTCAGTGGCAAGCTAGTGGCCACAATACGCATCCTCCACAGTGCTAACGTCCGACAGTGCGCCTGCTATCGGGCATTGTCGTATAGCGGCAGTGTCTGTCGCCGCGTTGCAGTCAGCAGCTCCTCTTGGCATCCGCGGTTGTGATGCCGCACGCACGGTAGGTCTAGACGGATGTGGACTCTGTGTATTGGGCCAAGTCCTGTGACCATATACCGTGCGTGCATTCCTCTGAGTCCTGTGACGTCAACAGGCTCAGCCTTTGTGTTTAACTCCTCGGAGTCACTGTGAAGGAACAGAGATCGCCCAGCGCAATCCGGGTGACGTTCAGCCCGCGTGCGTTATACCACTACATAGTGCGTCTGCCATTACATAGCAGCAGTGTAACACCTTCAGCACGGTGGACTGCGGGCTGCGAACGCACTTATTATTATTTATTATTTAGTGCATTCCGTCGTCCCTAACATATATACACCATACATACTTGCGTATAAGCCAAGATTTTAAGCCCATTTTTTGGGGCTGAAAGTCCCCCTCTCGGCTTATACGTGAGTCATATATGCCAGGGTGTTGGTGGGGGAGGGTGAGCGGGGGTGCTAGATCATACTGACCCCCCCCGGTGCATCTCTGCAGCCCTCCTGCTTGTCTCATGGTCTCAGGCTCCTTCCTTCAGCGGTCACGTGGCACCGCTCATTAAAGTCATGAATATGTGCATATTTATTACTTTAATGAGCGGTATCACGTGACCGCTGAAGGAAGGAAGGGAGACCGTGGGAGAATGGGGCTGCAGAGACCGCACTGGGAGGGGGTAAGTATATGCAGTATCACCTTTCCCCAGTCCAACGCTGCTTGCCGCTGTCTGACGTGTCCTCTGCTAGTGACGTTCAGGCAGCAGAGGGTGCAATGACATGGTTAGTGCATGGTGAATATCTCAAAAGCCGGGTTCTGAGCCAGCGGTGACACCGGCACCTGTCCCCCAGTGACAGAGAGGTGATTATGTCATTTTTTTATTTGCAGCAGCAGCATATGGGGTTTAATCTATGGAGCAGCATATGGGAGTATAATCTATGGAACATTTAATGGGGCAGCATATGGGGGCATAATATATGGAGCATCTTATGGGGGCAGCATATGGAGGCATAATCTATGGAGCAGAATATGGGGGCATATTCTATGGAGCATCTTATGGGGCAGCATATGGGGGCATAATCTATGGAGCATCTTATGTGGCAGCATATGGGGGTATAATCTATGGAGCTGCATATGGGGGCATAATCTATGGAGCATCTTATGGGGGCAGCATATGGGGGCATAATCTATTGAGCATCTTATGGAGCAGCAAATGGGGGCATAATCTATGGAGCATCTTATGGGCCAGCATATGGGGCATAATCTATGGAGCATCTTATGGGGAAGCATATTGGGGCATAATCTATGGATCATCTTATGGGGAAGCATATGGGGGCATAATCTATGGAGCAGCATATGGGGCCCAGGATCAATCATGGCATAGGCTGAGGCCTATTTGGAGCAAGTGTAAAATGTGATGTAGTTTGAATGTGGAGGGAGCAGGAGATATTGCCGGACACACAGCACGGGAGCAGCTGACATTACTGAACCCCACTGACACAGGAGCTAGTGTTTTTTTCTGTGCAGACGGCACTTCTGGGCAACAACTGGTGGTGTTGGAGCCCAGGATCAATCATGGTGTAGGCTGAGGCCTACTTGGAGCAAGTATAAAATGTAAAGTACTTTGAATGTGGAGGGAGCAGGAGATATTGCCGGCACACAGCAGAGGAGCAGCTGACGTTACTGAACCCCACTGACACAGGAGCTAGTGTTTTTTTCTGTGCAGACGGCACTTCTGAGCAACAACTGGCGGTGTTGGAACCCAAGATCAATCATGGTGTAGGCTGAGGCCTACTTGGAGCAAGTGTAAAATGTGATGTAGTTTGAATGTGGAGGGAGCAGGAGATATTGCCGGACACACAGCAGGGGAGCAGCTGACATTACTAAGTTAGTCTCTGCACCGCCCAGCTCACTAGTTAGGGATAGGTGCAGGATGAGCTAGGGTTTAAAGGTATCCTGCTCGGCGACAGGTGCGGAGCCTGTATAGGGACTGTCAAGAGTGTAAAGACACTGACTCAGGGCAGTGCAGGAGGTCTCCACGTCCCCGTTCCCTATCGCAGGGCCCACCATTGTATCGGTTTCCCTGGTGTTTCCCTTTATTATTTAAATTCGCCCTGCTGGAGGCGGTGTATTCAGTTACACGTGTAATTCTGAAATTCGCCTGCTGGAGGCGGTGTATCCAGCTGCACGTTATATTATTTAAATTCACCCTACTGGAGGCAGTGTATCCAGGGTCACGTGTGTCAAAGAAATTCGCCCGGCTGGAGGCGGTGTGTCCAGTCACACGTAACCATCACATTATCACCAACCATACATTTTGTTCTGCTGAGCCATGGACCCAATGAAGACCTTTGCCCAAATGCTGCAGATTAGGGGGCTGCGCGGTGAGTTGGTGCAGCAGCTGCAGATGTTGGTGGGCTTTGGGGGCTTGGTTCAGGAACAGGCTCAGCCAGAACCCAAGATATCCCTCCCTGACAGGTTTCCTGGAGGGAGAGATTAATTCTAGGTATTTCAGCAAGCCTTTAAATTATATTTCAGGCTGCACCCTCGTTCATCAGGAACTGAAGAGCAACGGGTGGGAATCATTATGTCCCTCTTAAAGGGGATCCCTAATCCTGGGCCTTCTCCCTGCCGGACGATTCACCATCATTAGAGTCCGTGGACGAGTTTTTTGCGGCTTTGGCGCTAGTGTATGGGGATCCTGATGGCGTCTCCCTGGCGGAATCCCGACTCCGTAGGTGTAAACAGGGAGCCCGGGTTGCTGAGGAGTACTGCTCAGAGTTTAGGAAGTGGGCCACTGACACTCAGTGGAATGACCATGCACTTAGGAGTCAATTTTTGCAGGGTCTGTCTCCAAAGTTGCAGGATACTCTGGCGCAGTACGCCGCCCCCAGGTCGCTGGAGGCGGCCATTTCCTTTGCCATCCAGGTGGATAGACACCTTAGGGAGAGACATACACAAAATGTGCCCCCTGTAGTCCTCGCTAGGGAGGAGAACCCACCAGTGTGGATGGAGGAACCCAGGCAGCCTGGTGTTGTTGGTACTAAAAAGGGGTTGTCTGCGGTTCACCGTGATGGGGGGTATGCTTTTCCTGTGGGAAGCCGGGCCATTTCATGAGAGCCTGCCCAGCGCATGCCAAGTCTCCAGATGAACCTATGCAAGTAGGAGGAGCTAGTTTGTGTTCTGGCCTGCCTACGTTCAGGGAGTGGTGGAGGCATGTTTTTCCTGTGGGCAGACTGGTCATGTCCTTAAGGCTTGCCCAATGTGCGCCAAATTATCTGTGTCATCTCAGAAGCTGCATTCCCCTGGTCGTTTGGAGGGAGACGACCAGGGAGTGTATATTTCCTCCATTTTGCCCGCCCAAGGTACTATGTCAGCGGAGGTGTTGGCTGGCGGGGTACCGGAGGTGATACCGGTGCTTGTGGACAGCGGAGCAGGAGTCAGTCTGGTGGATGCTCACTTTGTCCAGACTCATGGCCTGAGGTGTAAGACGCTGGCTCAACCCATAAGCGTCCAGGCCATTAACTCTGTTCCACTGAGCCAGGGGAGCCTGACCCAAGTCGTAGAAAATATCCATCTGCGTATAGGACATCATGAGGAGTCCTTGTCAAGCTACGTCTTGGAGGGAATGCCAGTACCTATCGTTTTAGGCCTCACTTGGCTGGAAAAACACAACCCGGTAATAGATTGGCGGGCAAGGGAAGTAGTCAGCTTGGGGCAGTCGTGTGAGGACAGCTGCCTAGGGGCTACTGTCTTTGCCATCTCTCTACAACCGACCCCTTCCTCTCCAGTGAGAGCAGTAGATGTGCTGCAGGAGGGTAGGGGCAAGTCTCAACCCTCGCTGTTAGCCAACCCTGGGAGGCGCAGACCTCGTGGTGGAAGGGGTTGGAGGGTGGTGTTCCCCAGGGTGAATTGCGGGGGTCTGAGTGTGGTGACACAGGGGGACGCCTCTGTTGTCAGTTCCAATAAGAGTTCATCGAATTGTGACAAACGAATGTGTGGCAATAAATGTTCAGGTCTGGACCTGTATGTGAACGAGCATGTATGGGTGGCCACCAAAAAGCATCCTGTGGAAGTGTGTTGCGGAGTCTTACCAGCTCGTGTTACCCCCAAACATACACATACACAACTCGTTCCCCAGGTCGGCGCTTCGGAGATGTGTGGTGCCTCCAGAACATACATTGCCAATATCAGCGGTGCTCGTTTGTCATAAACACATCACAGAAAATAGCCTCACCAAACCTAGTCTAATGACTAATGCACTACCAGGATGCAGGGGGCTCCCAGAGATAAAGGCTGGAGCAGTGCAGGTGCCCACCACTGATGAGTGCAGCCACCCTATCACTATAGCAGTGATGATGAAGGTGTTAGCTGCCTAGTGGAAAAAAGCACACAGATGGAGCTTGCATAAATCACACAGGAAAGTGCAATGCATAGTGTCTGAATGACAGCCTATTTAAAGACGCCTAAAATTGAAAGCGGGCTGTACAGCACTATATATGCACCACACAGAAAAAAAAGCCATCAAAAGGAGCCCAGCTGCATCCTGCAAAAAAAACAGCGTTTTTGGTTTCACCATTGGAAACAATGGTACTGTACAACGCAGCAGAAATTGCTGCTGACCAGCAGGGCCAAAAACGCTGTGGATCCGCAGCAGAATCCGCACAGTGTGCACATAGCCTTAGGCTTCAAGCACTAGAATAGAAGCCCAAAGTAGTCATATGGCTGTGTGCATGTTGGCTAATTCTGCTTATTTATTAGGGTTTACTCTGTATTTCCAACACAATGAGTCAGAAAATAGAAACCGCGGATGGCACCGCTAATACCATATGTCAGCTGATGGTGTGCGTCTGGCAGCAAGCTGTCATCCAATGCTCCTGGGTGCTTGACCTTGCAGTAATCAAATCATTGAATCCATATGTAGAAAAGGTCGCACTCAACAGGATAAAATACAGCTCCTTTATTGACACATAGTTACATGTCAGGTCAGAGTAGAGTGGCAAGAGTGTTCACAAGCTGACAACGACCATTTCGCGCTGTTCTAGCGCTTCCACGGGTCCCGTGGAAGCGCTAGAACAGCGCGAAACGGTCGTTGTCAGCTTGTGAACACTCTTGCCACTCTACTCTGACCTGACATGTAACTATGTGTCAATAAAGGAGCTGTATTTTATCCTGTTGAGTGCGACCTTTTCTACATATTTACTCTGTATTTGTTGGTTACTTTAAAAGTTCGTGTGGGTTCGATTCATCAAGACTGGAATTGTTAATGCTGGAGTCAGATGATCCTGATTTATGAAGAGGTGCATGCCTCTTCATATATCTGGAGTATTTGACGAATGGCGCCACTTCAGAATTCTCACTCCATTCAGGAACCATGAACCATTTTTGGTGGGCCTGGGAGAAACTGGCATGAAAACATTGAAAGTTGCAAAATTGTGCCACAACTCTGAGTTGCGCCTAAGTTTTGTGACATTTCAAAGCTGGCGTGAAAGCTGTGTTGAACTGGGCCCAAAGTTGTGGAGCTATAAAAGTAGGGAGTGCACATTTTTCAAAACAGAGGATTTTATGTAGCTGCTGCTCTGAACTTTCTATACCAAGAGACATTGCAGCTGCAATATATGAAAGAACAATTTAATTTCATGATTTTATATGCAAGTTACATTTGTTTTACCCTTTGAACAATCAGGATCTTCCCTGCTGCGTGAAGATGAAACAGATTGCAAAGAGCCATCTGTTTTTAAATCTTAATTAGAGAATCGTAGATTTTCTTCCCGTTGTCTCTTCTGGTATGACAGATTCATGATCAGCCGGATGCTGTGATATGTTGGCTTACTTATGGGTCAATGCATTTTATTGGTTTAGCACTATTATCCTTGTGAACCCATTTCTCCTGTTTCATGCCCTTCTGTCACCTTTAAAACTTAATACAAGGGTGCATTCAGAAGCTTAACATTCTCTCAGTAACACCTCACTGATTTAGTCAGCAGGGAGGGGAAAAAAGCTAAAGTGCATTCAAATGCCACTAGGAATAAATGTAATACCATGTTGGTGATTCTGTATGGACAACCAGCTGCTTCCTTCTGAGGTCAGACATTGTATTACCACAAAATCAGCTAATATTCAGATAACTATTTCACCCCCAAGCCATTTTCCATTTTATTCGTTTTTTTTTTGCTCGTCTTCTTCCCAGAGCCATATCTTTTTTTATTTTTTAAATCAATATGGCCATTTGAGTCTGAGGGCTTGTTTGTTTTGCAGGATGAGTTGAACTTCTAAACAACGCCATTGATTTTACCATATAATCTACTGGAAAATGGGAAACAAAATTAAAGTGCAGTTAAATCATATCATTGTGATTCTCCAGGTCATTGCGAGTTCGTAGATACCAAACATGTATAGTTTATTTTCTATTTAAGTGGTAAGATTTTTTTTTTTAAATGGCACCATTTTCCGAGACCCATAGCCTCTACATTTTTCAGGATCTAGGGTTGGGTAAGGGCTTAATTTTTGTGCGATTAGATACAATGTTTTGATATCCTGTTATTGCATTTTATTTCAATGTTTGATTTTTTTTTTCTCATTATGCTATTTACAAACCGCAATAATTATTTTTTTATTTTGATCGGGCATTTCTGAAAGCTGCAATACCAAATATGTGTATTTTTTATTGTTTTATTTTGAATGGGTAAAAAGGGGGGTGATGTGAACTTTTATCTTTTTTATTTTTTATATATATTTTTAAAAACACTTTTTTTTACACTTCTTACTTGCTTCAATAGTCTCCTTAAGAGATTTGAAGCTGCAGTCTTCCAATCAATTGTGCTACACATAGCAGGGCTTCAGTATGCAGAGGAGGGGGAATTTGATAAGGGAGCACTACATAGTGTGGGAGGACAGTGTGAAGAGGAGGCCCAGTATGGAAAGGATAGGGCAGTGTGGAGGGCATGTACCATAAGGGGACAGTGTGTGGAAGTCATATTTTATGCAGGGAACACAGTGAAAGGCAATTATATTTATTCAGGGGCTCAGCATAGGGCAGATACATTTATTCAGCAGCATTATAATCACACTGCTATTTTTTAAGGCATTGCATGGGGATCTGCTGCAGAAGACTGGAGAAGATGGAAGTCTGCAGAGACAAGCTGTAGATGTGAAAAGTCATTATGGCATCTGGACAAGATGAAGAAAAGAAACACAATGATTCCAATGAGAGACAATGCCATCTAGAAGATACCTAGATGTAAATGTTTTTTGTGACACTGACTAAATGTCATCAATGCTGTGGTTCCTATATGGTCTGCAGTGATGTATTCATGTACTGATGGTGGTTATAGTGATGCATTCATGTACTGATGGGGGTTATAGTGATGCATTCATGTACTGATAGAGTTTCTAGTGATCTATTTCTATACTGCTAGTGATTCTGGTGATGTATTTCTTAACTGATGGTGATTCTGTACTGTTTAGGGTTATTATGCTGTGATTCTGTACTGACGGGGGCTCTACTGATGTATTTCTGTACTGATGATGGTTCTGGTGATGTTATTGGTTTTGATCCTGTACACATGTAACAGTCAATAACTTATATGATTACGTGATACATGTCTATGTTAATAAAGTATTGTGCCATCTTACACAACACTGTGATTAAAGTCTGGATTTACTCTTTGTGACTGCAGACTTCTGAATTCTCACAGCCTGCACCAGGGCTGCCACTAGGAATTTCGGGGCCCCATACTGGCAAAATTTATGGGGCCCCCCTTGAGACTCCACCCAGGCTCCACCCCCAGTTCCGCCTCCACCCTAGCTCCTCCTCCACCACGCAAACCTTCCAAAATCCCTCCACCCTTTCACGTCTAAGCTACTGGATTATCCTGAGCACTTCTGCCTTATGTTATCATTGGGCATTTGGTTTTAGAGCAGGTCAGGATCATCCAGTAGCTTATATATACATTGCTATTGGTGAGTCAGAGGGGGAGGGGGAAGGAATCATTATACAATAATTCCTTCCCCCTCCCCCTTCGACTCCCCAATAGCAATGTATATACACGGTAAACACAATCGCATGCTGAAATGGTGGACAAAAAAAATACATGGACTTGTTATTTACTCACACAGCCGGTGTTGCCGCTGTACCCACCACCCAGTCAAGAAGAATCTAATGGTCGTCTCAGCCTGCCCACCGCTGTCGCCTCAGCCTGCCCACCAAATAAATGGAAAGTGTATATTATTGCATATATAATCACCGATTATACACTACAAAAAAATATCTTTATTGGTAATTATTAAAAACCGATAAATTATAGAACGTAAATACACCTCAAAACGTAACTGTAAGTAATTATGTAAAAAAACAAAAATAAATAAATTAGGAGTCAAAAGTAAAGGGCTGATCACCCCATTTAGTTTACTAACTTTTATAAAGTCATAATTCAAAAACTCTTTAGGGTATGTTCCCACGGTCAGTAAATGCTAAGGTAAAGTAGACCCCTTAAGGAACTTATCTAGAAGTGTGGTGAGCACTTTGAACCCCCAAGTGTTTCACAGTTTATAATGTAGAGCCATAAAAATATAAAATCTAATTTTTTTTTCACAAAAATGATCTTTCCCCCCCCAATGTTTTATTTTCCCAAGTGTAACATGAGAATTTGGACCCTAACAGTTTTGCAATTTGTCCTGAGTAGGCTGATACCCCATGTAGGACTATGGGCTGAGCTGCAGGTGGAGACAGTCAACATGCTGGTACTGGTCTGCACAGTCTGTGCTGACTAAAAGGATAGGACTACGGGCTTAGCTGTAGGTGGAGACAGTCAACATGTTGGTACTGGTCACAGCACAGTCTATGCTGACTAAAAGGATAGGACTATGGACTGAGCTGCAGGTGGAGACAGTCAATGTGTCTACTAATCATGGACGCTGGAGATTTGTCCCCCTTGGCCCTGGCTCACCCCATCAGCCCCGTCTCACTCCATCATCAGCTGGGCCCCCTGGCTCCCCCCATCCCTAGCCAGGCCCCCAGGTCCCCGAGACCTCCATCATCAGCCACCAGGCCCCCGGCTCCCCCATGAACAGCCGCCGGGCCCCTGCCTATCTCATGAACAGCCGCCGGGCCCCTGGCTCCCTCATGAACAGCCGCCGGGCCCCTGGCTCCCTCATGATCAAAAGCCAGACCCCTGGCTCCCCCATGATCAGCCACCGGGCCCCTGGCTCCCCCATGATCAGCCACCGGGCCCCTGGCTCCCCCATGAACAAAAGCCGGGCCCCTGCCTCCCCCATGAACAGCCGCCGGGCCCCTGCCTATCTCATGAACAGCCGCCGGGCACCTGGCTCCCTCATGAACAGCCGCCGGGCCCCTGGCTCCCACATGATCAAAAGCCAGACCCCTGGCTCCCCCATGATCAGCCACCGGGCCCCTGGCTCCCCCATGAACAAAAGCCGGGCCCCTGGCTCCCTCATGAACAGCCGCTGGGCCCCTGGCTCCCTCATGATGAAAAGCCGGACCCCTGGCTCCCACATGATCAGCCGCCGGGCCCCTGGCTCCCCCATGATGAAAAGCCGGACCCCTGGCTCCCCCATGATCAGCCACCGGGCCCCTGGCTCCCCCATGATCAGCCACCGGGCCCCTGGCTCCCCCATGAACAAAAGCCAGGCCCCTGGCTCCCCCATGAACAAAAGCTGGACCCCTGGCTCCCCCATGAACAGCCGCCAGGCCCCTGGCTCCCCCATGAACAGCCGCCAGGCCCCTGGCTCCCCCATGAACAGCCGCCAGGCCCCTGGCTCCCCCATGAACAGCCGCCGGGCCCCTGGCTCCCCCATGAACAAAAGCCGGGCCCCTGACTCCCTCATGAACAGCCGCCGGGCCCCTGACTCCCCCATGAACAGCCGCCGGGCCCCTGACTCCCCCATGAACAGCCGCCGGGCCCCTGCCTATCTCATGAACAGCCGCCGGGCCCCTGGCTCCCTCATGAACAGCCGCCGGGCCCCTGGCTCCCACATGATCAAAAGCCAGACCCCTGGCTCCCCCATGATCAGCCACCGGGCCCCTGGCTCCCCCATGATCAGCCACCGGGCCCCTGGCTCCCCCATGAACAAAAGCCGGGCCCCTGGCTCCCTCATGAACAGCCGCTGGGCCCCTGGCTCCCTCATGATGAAAAGCCGGACCCCTGGCTCCCCCATGATCAGCCGCCGGGCCCCTGGCTCCCCCATGATGAAAAGCCGGACCCCTGGCTCCCCCATGATCAGCCACCGGGCCCCTGGCTCCCCCATGATCAGCCACCGGGCCCCTGGCTCCCCCATGATCAGCCACCGGGCCCCTGGCTCCCCCATGAACAAAAGCCAGGCCCCTGGCTCCCCCATGAACAAAAGCTGGACCCCTGGCTCCCCCATGAACAGCTGCCAGGCCCCTGGCTCCCCCATGAACAGCCGCCAGGCCCCTGGCTCCCCCATGAACAGCCGCCGGGCCCCTGGCTCCCCCATGAACAAAAGCCGGGCCCCTGGCTCCCCCATGAACAGCCGCCGGGCCCCTGGCTCCCTCATGAACAGCCGCCGGGCCCCTGGCTCCCTCATGAACAGCCGCTGGGCCCCTGGCTCCCTCATGATGAAAAGCCGGACCCCTGGCTCCCCCATGATCAGCCACCGGGCCCCTGGCTCCCCCATGAACAAAAGCTGGACCCCTGGCTCCCCCATGAACAGCCGCCAGGCCCCTGGCTCCCCCATGATCAGCCGCCGGGCCCCTGGCTCCCCCATGAACAAAAGTCGGGCCCCTGGCTCCCCCATGAACAGCCGCCGGACCCCTGGCTCCCTCATGAACAGCCGCCGGGCCCCTGGCTCCCTCATGAACAGCCGCCGGGCCCCTGGCTCCCTCATGAACAGCCGCCGGGCCCCTGGCTCCCTCATGATGAAAAGCCGGTCCCCTGGCTCCCCCATGATCAGCCACCGGGCCCCTGGCTCCCCCATGATCAGCCACCAGGCCCCTGGCTCCCCCATGAACAAAAGCTGGACCCCTGGCTCCCCCATGAACAGCCGCCAGGCCCCTGGCTCCCCCATGATCAGCCGCCGGGACCCTGGCTCCCCCATGATCAAAAGCCGGGCCCCTGGCTCCTGGGTCCCCCACCCCCCATGTTCAGCCGAGCCTCAGGCGCCCCTCAGCCCCTGGCTCCCCCCAGACTCCCCATGATCAGTCGGGCCCTGACAGAGACGTAAAAAGATACTTATTACCTTACCTGTCCTGCTCACTCACCATCCATCGCACCGACATCTTCTGCCACCGGCGCAGCCGCTTCCAGTCCCATGCTGACGCCACGTGGCACGGACGTGCACACCGCTCTCTTCTTCCTGCTCAGCTGCCCTGGAATGAGGAAGTGGAGAGCAGAGGCCAGCGTGTGACATCACGTGAGGGGGCGGCGTTGGACCATGGTGCACTGCAGCACTGGGGAGGGAGGAGGGGCCCTGCAGGTGCTGCGCCGATATCCAGACCAGACCAGTCTAACATGGATGTGTCAGGGCAGCAGAGCAGGACTGAGGGGGGGCCCGGTCGGGACCCGAGCGTGCTTGGGCGCCGCTGGGCCCAGGCGGGCCCCCCTAATCACCGGGGCCCCATACACCTGTAAGGGCTGTCATGCCCTGATGGCGGCCCTGGCCTGCACTGTAGGGTGTCGAAATTTTCTCATGCCGACGGTGAGAATGGGAGGTCAAGAAACTGCAAGTATGTGATTTACATATGTGCGGTCACATACCGAAATGTGCAAGGCCATACACATCTAGTTGGAATGTGGACGGAAGTTTGCAAATCGCATACTTACGGTCACATGACCGTCGACTCTTGCCGCCGTCATGGGAGAATCCTAAAATTGTGCAGTGCACATGCTATGAGAATTTAGAAGCCTGCAGACACCTTGAGTGACTGCAGACTTTTATCACAAACCTGGACAAACCCTTCATTTATAAAATTAAGTGTTGTAGAATGCCAATCCTAACAACGTGTAATATACTCATTGTCAAGATTTAGCTTTGCTTACTGGTTCCAGCCATCATCACATGGCAACCTCACTCATATGTGATTTTCATACTTAGGGTCACATGACAACTAGCTTTTCTTCTTGCTTCTCTCAGTTTTTCACTGAACATTGAGAGAAATATAAAGAGAAGCTCGTTGGCATATTATTGTAAGTAAGCAAATCGCATATGAATGAGCGATTGCATGATGACTACTTAAATCCCATAATGGTGGTAGCGACAAACTGAATTCTTGGCTGAAAACATAGATACTGGAAAACCTAGATACACCTCTACAGTGAGCCACTCAGCATGACATTTGTTGCTTGATGCATAGAAGCAATTTGTCCACTGAAGGTTTTTTGTCACCTATTCTAATATGCATGAAAACAGCTTATGAATGCTTAAGCATACAACTGAGGTGTGAGGCTCTGAGCCATGTTCCTGTTCTGTTTGACTTTGCCCTTATCAAAGATGGAGTAAGTAGCTTCATAAGGGGCCATCTTGTTCCTGTTTGACTTTGCCCTTACTTTTGCCCTTATCAAAGATGGAGTAAGTAGCTTCACAAGGGGCCATCTTGTTCCTGTTTGACTTTGCCCTTACTTTTGCCCTTATCAAAGATGGAGTAAGTAGCTTCACAAGGGGCCATCTTGTTCCTGTTTGACTCTTCCTGTTTCCTGCCTGCTGTGTACAAAAGGGACTCAGCACATTATACCTGTGCTTGTGTATCTGGATCTTCACCTGCTGCCAAGCTAACTCGCATTGTGCCTGCTTCTTCTATACCTCGGGATTCCCCGTTTGTTACTTACCTGCCGTCCTGCCTGACCGCCTCTCCTGTCTGGATCTGGAGGAGGTGGATAAGCACCACCTGATATTGGTATAAGACTTAGTGACCAACTGTAGAGGTTTCACTAACTGCCCTGGTTGCAGTGATCGTGCATACCACAAGTAGAGATTTCAAGCGCTGTTGGGTCTACTCCACAAAAAGCTGTTGCAGCATCACCTGCTCCCATGCTGACCACAGTATTGTAATTGTATGCTGTAGTATTGGTGTTGTGGAGTGTACATACAGTATGTCAGATTTAACTAATAAAACGAGTGTGAAAAATCAGAAGATTGTGACGTGCAGACAGTTTAATTTTCTTTATTCATCTTTTGGATTTTTAAAACTATTTCTTTCTTCTCAAAAAAAATCACCAAGAAATTTCAAGTACATGACTAAAAGACAACATGAGCAACAGGCTGTATTATTAGTATGGTATGTATGTCAAATTTCAATTACAAAATGGTTGTGAAAAAATTAGCACTGTTTCTGACATGTTGCTTTTTTGAGTCAGGCTCATAGGGAAAAAAAATTTGGTGGCTTGCTTCTGCACGAATGCAAAAATAATGTTTAATTTAAGTGTAAAAGTGCTATAACCAATCTGATCAAATAAGCAGCAGCTACCAGTAGAGTTGAGCGACTTTGGTCGGATCGAGTTTCATGAAACAAAATTTGAGTCGGATGAAACTGGTCCAACTAGGGCAAAAAAAGTCGGGGTTTCGTCTGAAACCCGACATTCATCCACTCAATGCCGACTTTTATTCCCCATTAACTTGCATTGGGGTCGGGTTTCGGAAGAAACTACAACTTTTTTTTTTCCCTAGTCGGACCAGTTTCATCAAATTTTGTTTCATGTAACCCGATCCGACCAAAGTCGCTCAACTCTAGCTACCAGCTCTACAATCTCAATCCCTGTCAATAATTATTGTATTATCCATTTTTCCTCACACACTAATCTTCTACACTGCTAGGCTGTGACAAACATTATCTGTACAATTTGTTCAGTATGGTATGGATTTTGTCCCCTTCTCTTGGGCTAAGCTACGATGTCTTCTCAATATCCAGATTCACCTCAAAATATCTGCTGCATTCCCTGATTCCATTTATACAGGCTATAATAGTCCCTCCTGGTTGGCTGTGCCATTCCATCTATTATGATTACTGCAAATTATTTTAAGTAAGCCCGCACAGTAGTGATGGGCGAGTATACTCGTTGCTCGGGTTTTCCCGAGCATGCCTGGGTGTCTTACGAGTATTTTGGCGTGCTCGGAGATTTAGTTTGTGTCGACGCAGCTGCATGATTTGTGATGCCACCTGTGGTTTCTGGTCAGAGTGACCAGTGCTGCAGTGTTGCTTCTCTGGGACAGATATTATGATGCATCAGAGTTGGTGAAGCTCCCCACAGGCAGAGCTATTGTCCCAGGGCAGTTGAGATGAGTTTGTAGCTGGTGAGGTATTGTGAAGTGGGGGATGTAGCAGTGCTGGGTGAGAGGTGCAGAAAGAAGGTAGATGAGACAATTGCATGTAGTTCCAATGGGCTTTACTCACAGTTCTGGTGTGCATAGATGCCGGCTTCAATGCTGCGTTCTCCAGGTGAGGGGTGCAGACAACTTCCAGAAAAGATGAAGTACACCCTTCCAGCTTTCCTTGTCAGTATGTACCTTTCTTGGCCGTCTCCACACAGTATGCTGCTTTTACTTCTTCCTTCCAGCACTTCACAGTTATTGTTCTGGGCCAGCAGCTGCAAATCCTGTCAGACAATGCGTACCCTTCCATTTCTGTGATCCTATATAGCTGCCTTTCCAGTCGGACTAACCATGGTAGGGGCGATGGTCCATAAAGTAACCAAAACTATCGGCATGCTAGTAGCGCCCTGAAGTGCGCTAACTAGACTAGGGGCCGTGACCCTTTGCGACCAGTTTCTCCCTCCACCTGACCTGTAGTCAGCATGGAGAAGGGACCCACGGGGAGTATGCTCCAACCGCGTCCCAGAAGAACCTTCTTTTCCTTTAGGGAGATTTCCTTATAATACAATCTGTCCAGCAGCCTCTAATCTGTAGAGCTGCTGCAGACACGTCCTTCTCCTTTCCTCCCTCAGAGGGATCTGGAACTAACTTCCTATCTTTCTCCCACTCTCAAACTATGCTCTGCCCACCTCCCAGCACTCTTCGTGTTCCAAGCCGGGGCCATAAAGGGTGCTCTGCTACACTACTGGTGTGTGTGGGGTGTGGGTGTTGGAGTCTGGTCAGGTGTCTCCACCTTACCTGGTTGTGGGATACACACCTCTGGGTGAGGTGCAGTGCCTCTGTGGCGACTGGACCCTCAGGGGTGCCACACAATCATCTGCAATATCTAAAATGTCAGTGACCATTTCAGGAGAAAATCTCAAATTGTTTGAATTTGCAAGCTTTAGCGAATTCCTAAAAATTTAACACAAATTTGATTCACATTGAATCAATCACCACATCTCTATTCAGAAGTAATGTATTGTATAGCCTGATATGCTGCTGTTGTTGCAGCACTGCGTGACTTTGTCATCTTATTTCTTTCCATCACAAAGCTATTGTATTATATAGTCATGCTGTATAAATTTAATTTATATGGGGGTGATGGAAGTTTGCTTCTTCTTACCTAACATGTCAATACACTTGCCTTACTTTATAATACATCCAAAAGAAACCAGACAGAACAGGGCAATGTTGCTGCTCTCGCCCCAGGTAATTTTACAGGAATGCTGAGTGATTGTCCCAGTACAAAACAAAATGAGAAGCCTTCTTTCTTGATATAACAATAAGCATTCAGCAGCTGTGTCCGCAACAACTCCTTACTGAGTCTCACTTTTCAGATGCCATACAGGTCCAAGGTATGATGTCTGGTAAACATACAGTCCCATTATGCATATCAAACACACAGCACTGTTTGAAAGTCTTTCCAACAATCCAAAAATCAAACAAATAAGGTGTGAAATATGGAAATTACCTCTCTCTATCTGTATGTTTTCCAACTCCAATATACCTGTAATGACGATGCTGAAATTGGTATCTTATTCTGCAGTTTCTTACTCAGCAATTGCTTTTTTTCTGTTTTTACATGTTTGACAACAAAAATAAAAAAATACAATGCAGCAAGGTGCCCTGATATGAATACCCTTAAAAGCAGCTATCAAACTGGCAGAAAAAAGGGCATCGAAGTGGGCACTGAAAGGCGTAATTGAACGGGTTAAGTGACCTTGGGCCACTGATCTCACACTCTCACACCACCAATACACAGATAGTGATGGCCCACATCAGATTCAAGTCCCTCCAGCCTGGCCCAAATGTGTTCTGGGCATGAGAACTGGCATCAAAGTGGGCAAACAGTCAATTTTCACAGACTATAATAAATTACTGGTGTTTTAAGGGGTTAAATGACTTTGGGCCACTGATCTCACACCAGCAATACATAGATAGTAATGGCCCGCATCAAATTTGGGTCACTCCAGCTTGGCCCAAATGTATTTTGAGCATCAAAACTGGCATTAAAGTGGGTAAAAAGCTAATTTTCACAGACTAGAATAAGTTACTGGTGTTTTTAAGGGGTTAAATGACTTTAGGCCACTGATCTCACATCACCAACATACAGATAGTGATGGCTCTCATCAAATTCAGGTCATTCCAGCCTGGCCCAAATGTGTTTTGGGTATGAGAACTGGCATCAAAGTAAGCAGATAGCAAATTTTCACAGATTTGAATAAGTAACTTGTGCTTTCAGGGGTTAAATGACTTTGGGCTACTGATCTCACACCAGCAATACACATATAGTGATGGCCCGTATCAAATTCCGGTCACTCTAGCCTGGCTTAACTGTATGTGATAGTGGTGTAAGATCAGTGGCCCAAAGTCATTTAACCCCTGAAAAGCACAAGTTACTTATTCACATCTGTGAAAATTGGCTATTTAACCACTTTGATGCCAGTTCTCATACCCAGAACCCATTTGGGACAGGCTGGAATGATTTGAAATTGATGCAGAGAATTATTATCTGTGTATTGCTGGTGTGAGATTAGTGGCCTAAAGTAATTTAACCAATGAAAATCACCAGTTACTTATTCAAATCTATGAAAATTGTCTATTTGGCCTTTTTGATGACAGTTTTCTTTCCCAGAACCCATTTGGGCCAGGCTGGAGTGACCTGAGTTTTATGCAGGCAGTCTCTATGTATGTAATATTGGTGCGAAATTAGTGACCCAAAGTCATTTAAACTCTGAAAAACACCAGTTACTTATTCAAATATGTGAAAATTGGTGCTCATTCTGATGCCAAGAACACATTTGTGCCAAGCTGAAGTGCCCTGAATTTGATGCAGAGCTTCAATACCTGTGCATTGGCGGTGTGAGATCAGTAACCCAAAGTCATTTAACCCCTGAAAAACACCAGCAATTTATTAAAATAATCAAAATCAACTGTTTGCCCACTTTGATGCCAGTCCTCATGCCCAGAACTCTTTTGGCTAGGCTGGAGTGAACTGAATTAGATGTAGGGCATTGTGATATATGGATCTACAGTGTGAGATCAGTGGCCCAAAGTAATTTAACCCTTTAAATAATGCCCAGTTTGATGCCCATTTTTGTGCCAGTTTTATAAATTTTGCAGATGCTTTTAAGTGTATTCACATCAGGGTACCTCACTGCATTGTATTTTATTATTGTAATTTTTATTTTTGATGTTAAATCGGTGAAAAAAAGAAATTGTTGAATAAGAAACTCCTGAATTAGATACCAACTTCAGCCCCAAATAAGAAACTGGACGAGTAAGAAACCACCTTCAACAATCTGAATACAATGTATGATAAAGAAATTGGGATTGTAAAACTTAGGGTTAAAATGGTTCAAGAGTATATCAATGTACAGTAGATATTACTGAAGGAGAAACACACATATATGTATATGTATCTTTCTATCTAAGATATATATATATATACACACACAGTATTCATGTATTATATATATGCTATAATATAAAATAAAGTACATCTAACCTGAGTACAAAAAAAACAGTATAATCAATCCAAAGAAAACAATGCATGCTTGGTTTATACAAGGTGTGTACAACGCACAAGATGCTACTTCTTAGGGATAATAAAACAAGTAAGGAGACGCTTGAAATGAAGCTCAACCTTGACGTTTTAAATATTGTATGATTTGAAAATAGATATCCTTTTATTAAAACCAGTGACACTCACCCCTTGACACAGACTGTATTCAGGTAAATAAGGTTGTGCTGTAATACTGAACATAGCTAGTGAACACGAATGGCATTGAGTCCTACATTCAAGCTTAAAGGGATTTTCACAAGAACAAAGTTCATTTTAAATATTAGATATTTGAATAAAAATAGTTTACACAATTGGATGTGTTAAAAAATGTTCCTGTGCTGAGATAATCTTGTAAATGTGCCCCTGCTGTGTACTGTGTAATGGCTGTGTCTGACTGTGCAGGAACATGGTCTGATCATACCACAGCTCCTGGGCAGGGGAGGAAACAAAAGAGTATACAGAAAGGACAGCATGGGATCATAGATGATTCCTTCAGGTAAAACATTCCTTAAAAACAGGCAGGAATATGTTTTGCCTCAGGAAAAAAAAATCATTTGAAATCCTGTGCTTTAATGTCTGTATACTCTTTTGCTTCTTCCCTTGCCCAGGAGATGTGGTATGATCAGACCATGCTTCTGCGGTGCATTTAGCATGGCAGAACATTCCTCAGATAGCCACTAACCCATTCACAACATATAATGTAAATTTACCAGGAGATGGCGCAGTACAACAAGGGGTATTCAGAGACGAAATCCAATTCACGGGCCAGGGTCAGGAAAACCAGTAAGGCAATATAGTTTACAGGGAGCAGGCAAAAGAGAAGCCAGGTCACAAGCAAATAGTCTAAGTCCAGGAAGGGAATAAAGTCAGGCTGGGTCAGGCGCAGAGCACAGGGTGATCAGACTTACATAGGCAACAGCAAGTGTACGACTTACACAGAATGAAGGAGCTAGCATGCTTAAGTAGAAGACTAACCAAGGAAAGTGAACACAGATGATGCAGCACAAACCCAGCACAACCCCTACACAAAGTAACAAATCAGACAGGAACAGAGTGGAGATCAGTTCCCACCTTTGGACAAATCGAACATGAAGAGGAAGTCAGGGATGCAGCTGATCTCTCACTTCCTCTTCATCTTCAATTCGACAGGAGGTGTTGAAATTGACACCAGTGCTGATTGGACGCTGGGGGTCATGGGTCACAAAAACTTACCCGACAGCTCCTGTCATTGCATGCACTGAGCAGTGTGTGTAATGCAAGGGGAAAATAAAGCCCACAGCATATGTAGTGGCAACAACAAAATGGCCACGATCTCCTCTCACAGTTGTGGCCTGGACAGCCCAGGAGGGCGTGCCCAGGTCACAGCTAAGAGGTAGGAGGAGTGGACTCAATGCAAGGGATGTGGTCGGAGTCTGACCTCTGTCTCTTATGCCCATGGCTGCCGTAAGTGTGGCGTGCAAGTGTCGTGCCCAGACACTTACACCCACACTAATGAAAATGGCAGCCCCCAGTGGCAAACACAAAAATCAATAAACAAAAAACTATTAAAGTAGTTAATTTAATTTTGTATTAGAAATAATTGATTGTATAATCACTAATAATTAATACAAAAATTAAAATCACGGCACCTTCCCTTTAATATGCTTGGGTACAGTACACTGTGAACATCCAGCTTTTTTAGCAATGACCTTTTGTGGCTTACCCTCCTTGTGGAGTGTGTCAATGACTGCCTTCTGGACATCTGTCAAGTCAGCAGTCTTCCCCATGATTGTGGAGCCTACTGAAACAGACTAAGGGACCTTTTTAAATACTTAAGAAGCCTTTGTAGGTTTTTGCTAATTATTCTAATTTACTGAAATAATGACTTTTGGGTTTTCATTGGCTATAAGTAGTGATGAGTGAGTACTCGTTTCTCGGGTTTTCCCGAGCATGCTCGAGTATCCTCCGAGCATTTTGGCGTGCTCGGAGATTTAGTTTTCGTCATCTCAGCTGCATAATTTGCGGCTGCTAGACAGGCTGAATACATGTGAGGAATGCCTCTTTGTTAGGAAATTCCCACATGTATTCAGGCTGTCTAGCAGCCGTAAATCATGCAGCTACTTCGAAAAAAACTAAATTTCCGAGTACGCCAATATACTCAGAGGACACCTGAGCATGCTCAGGAAAACCCGAGCAACGAGCATACTCGCTCATCACTAGCTGTAAGCCATAATCATCAACATTAACAGGAATAAACACTTGAAATAGCTCACTCTGCACTGACTCTATATAATATACGAGTTTCACTTTTTGTATTGAAGAACTGACATAAATTAACTTTTTGGTGATATTTTAATTTTATGAGAAGCACCTGTATGTCTAGTAAAGTTAATGCCAACTGAGAGCGCCAAGCCAGCAGTTGATTGATATTGCACTGTTATGAATGTTATTTATCATTCTTCAGTGGCTGGCTGCACTTGGTCTAGTTGTGCAACAAAAGATCTGGTCTGTCAAGGCCAGCGGTCTCACGGCTATTCAAGTATTGCAATATACAAACATTACTAACTGGGCTTGAAAAATTGTTATAAATGTATTACCCAATTGTCCTATATTCTAATTCCAGAACCACAAGTTCTTGTAGAATTCAACATATACCCACAATTCCCAGAGAATGGTTCCTGTAGAGATTATAAGGATCTAAAACCTCAATTTATAGTAACAAAGACCCATAAGCAACCCCCCCATCCCCCCCCCCAAAAAAATAAAAATAAAAAATAAAAGCGTCCACTCTCCTGTATCACATTTCATCAGTTTAGTCTTCAGGGGGTTTCTTCATTCATTTTAGTGCACTCATTGTTGCAGAGTTGTACAACCTGTATTAAGTAGTGTTGCAGCAATATAATATACTCCGGCTGTCTGAGTGATTTATCTTTTCCATTCTACTCAACTTTTTGTCATGAGCTTCAGACATAAAAAGAAAAGTGAAAACCAACACTTAAGCAAGCTACATTCTTGAACCAAGTTGCTCAAGTGTGCACCTGTAAAATTGTTAATACATCAGGCATGTCAGAAAGATATATCAAGTGTTCAATACACACAAAGCAATGACCCATGAAGCACCGATTTCAAAATGTAGTAAATGGATGAAGCTTTCCTAAAAGTGCACTGCATCATTATATTGTAATGAAAGTGCACAGGTAAGCTGGTTTAGTTTGTGAAAAAGGACTAGATAAAGTCTGGGACATCGCTAAACGCGGTAGTACCATTACTTAAAAAAAAAATGTGGTGGACAGACATGTAATTGATGTAAGAAGTGCAAAAATACATCTCTAATGTGTTGATAAGCTTCTTATTATTGTAATTCATAATAAACCATGAGAACCAAATTCTTAACTTTTATGCACTAATGTTGTCTTCACATGTACTTGGAAAGTTACTATTTTCTCTTTAAAATGGTGAATTAAATATTCAATATTTGAGTAGCATTTGCTGTACGTTCATACAATATTTGTGTGACCTGGTTACACAAGACAATGGCCTAAGCACACAGCTAAAATAATAAAGGAGTGGCTTCAGAACAACTCTGTGACCATTCTTGGCTGGCCCAGCCAGAGCCCTGACCTAAACCCAACTGAGCATCTCTGGAGAGACCTGAAAATGGCTGTCCACCAACGTTCACCATCCAACCTGACGGAACTGGAGAGGATCTGCAAGGAAGAATGGCAGAGGATCCCCAAATCCAGGTGTGAAAAACTTGTTGCATCGTTCCCCAAAAAACTCATGGCTGTACAAGTACAGAAAGGTGCTTCTACTCAATACTGAGCAAAGGGTCTGAATACTTATGACCATATGATATTTCAGTTTTTCTTTTTTAACCCCTTTACACCTAGTGTGGTTTGCACGTTAAAATCGTCTGGACGGGGTGACAGGTTCCCTTTAAGTAAAAGCGCCACCTTGTGCAGCACTAATGCTGCATTCTGTCATGGTGGCTCTTTTATTTAGGGTACCTTCCACCACAGAAATAATCTTTTTTAAATTTGGTCAGACATACCTGATATTTGACAGGGGGGCAGGTCTTTCCCCATCTGACCGAGACGCCTCACATCCATCACTCATGTTTTCTGGGGTTGTTTGCTCCGCCTCTTCATTTTTCTTTTCAAATCTGGGCACCTGCACTGTAGTATGTATTCTAGGGTTTGCACAGTGACCGCTGCCCGTCCTCTCTCATGACTTCCTGGCCTTCCTATCGCGCCTGCGTGGGCACGTGGCCAGAGATCCTGCCCAGCAGTCGCTTATGATTTAATCACACTGTGGGGCTTGGAATCTTGGGCATGAGAGCCGCAGATAACTACTGCGCATGCCCAAGATTCCCAGCCCCGCAGTGTGAATAAATCATAAGAGACTGCGGGGCGGGATCTCTGGCCGTGCGATAGGAAGGCCAGGAAGTCATGAGAGAGGACAGGCAGCGGTCACTGCGCATGCCCCAGAATACATACTACAGCGCAGGCGCCAGGATTTTAAAAGAAAAATTAAGAGGCGGAGCAAACAACGCCGGAAAATATTAGTGATGGATGTGAGGCGTCTCGGTCAGATGGGGAAAGACCTGCCCCCCTGTCAAATATCAGGTATATCTGACCAAATTTAAAAAAGATATTTCTGCGGTGGAAGGTACCCTAAATAAAAGAGCCACCTTGACAGAATGCAGCATTAGTGCTGCATAAGGTGGCTCTTTTACTTAAAATTGCCTGGAGGGGGTGACAGGTTCCCTTTAATGACCAGGCCAATTTTTACAGTTCTGACCACTGTCCCTTTATGAGGTAATAACTCTGGAACGCTTCCATGGATCCTGGTGATTCTGACATTGTTTTTCTTGTGACATACTGTACTTCATGTTAGTAGTAAAATTTCAGTGATATAACTTGCGTTTAGTAACATTTTCCACATGTTTACTTTACATTAGCACATTTTTGGAACCAAAATATTTTTTCTTAGGAAGTTATAAGGGTTAAAAGTTGATCAGCGATTTCTAATTTTTACGCCTTTTTTTTAGGGACCACATCACATTTACATAGTAACATAGTTATAAAGGCTGAAGGAAGACCTTATGTCCATCTAGTTCAGCCTATTTTTAGTGCAGCTGTTCTGCATTGTTGATCCTGGGGAAGGCAAAAAACCCACAGATAGAAGCCAATTTTCTCCATAGGGAAAAAAATTCCTTCCCCTAAGCTGGGTCAACCATCTACCTATAATATTCTGTTATTCGTAACCTTCTATACTGTTACTCACAAGAAAAGCATCCATTCCTTTCTTAAATTCATTCAGTGAGTTGTCCATCACCACTTCCTCAGGAAGAGAATTCCAGAGCCTCACTGCTCTTACCGTGAAGAACCCTCTTCTATGCTGGTGCAGAAATTGTCTTTCCTCCAAACGAAGAGAATGCCCCCTTGTTCTTGTCACAGTTCTTGGTACAAACAGTTCATTGGAGAGATCTCTGTATTGCCCTCTGATACAGTCATATGTAAAAGTTTGGGCACCCCTATTAATGTTAACCTTTTTTCTTTATAACAATTTTGTTTTTTGCAACAGGTATTTCAGTTTCATATATCTAATAACTGATGGACTCAGTTATATTTCTGGATTCAAATGAGGTTTATTGTACTAACAGAAAATGTGCAATCTGCATTTAAACAAAATTTGACCGGTGCAAAAGTATGGGCACCCTTATCATTTTCTTGATTTGAACACTCCTAACTACTTTTTACTGACTTCCTGAAGCACTAAATTGGTTTTGTAACCTCATTGCGCTTTGAACTTCATAGCCAGGTGTATCAAATCATGAGAAGAGGTATTTAAGGTGGCCACTTGCAAGTAGTTCTCCTGTTTGATTCTCCTATGAAGAGTGGCATCATGGGCTCCTCAAAACAACTCTCAAATGATCTGAAAACAAAGATTATTCAACATAGCTTTTCAGGGGAAGGATACAAAAAGTTGTCTCAGAGATTTAACCTGTCAGTTTCCACTGTGAGGAACATAGTAAGGAAATGGAAGAACACAGGTACAGTTCTTGTTAAGCCCAGAAGTGGCAGGCCATGAAAAATATCAGAAAGGCAGAGAAGAAGAATGGTGAGAACAGTCAAGGACAATCCACAGACCACCTCCAAAGACCAGCAGCCTCATCTTGCTGCAGATGGTGTCACTGTGCATCGTCAACAATACAGCGCACTTTGCACAAGGAGAAGCTGTATGGGAGAGTGATGCGAAAGAAGCCGTTTCTGCAAGCACGCCACAAACAGAGTCGCCTGAGGTATGCAAAAGCACATTTGGACAAGTCAGTTACATTTTGGATGAAGGTCCTGTGGACTGATGAAACAAAGATTGAGTTGTTTGGTCATACAAAAAGGCGTTATGCATGCGCTGTATTGTTGACCGATGCACAGTGACACCATCTGCAGCAAGATGATGCTGCAGGTCTTTGGAGGTGGTCTGCGGATTGTCCTTGACTGTTCTCACCATTCTTCTTCTCTGCCTTTCTGATATTTTTCTTGGCCTGCCACTTCTGGGCTTAACAAGAACTGTACCTGTGTTCTTCCATTTCCTTACTATGTTCCTCACAGTGGAAACTGACAGGTTAAATCTCTGAGACAACTTTTTGCATCCTTCCCCTGAAAAGCTATGTTGAATAATCTTTGTTTCCAGATCATTTGAGAGTTGTTTTGAGGAGCCCATGATGCCACTCTTCATAGGAGAATCAAATAGGAGAACTACTTGCAAGTGGCCACTTTAAATACCTTTTCTCATGATTTGATACACCTGGCTATGAAGTTCAAAGCTCAATGAGGTTACAAAACCAATTTAGTGCTTCAGGAAGTCAGTAAAAAGTAGTTAGGAGTGTTCAAATCAAGAAAATGATAAGGGTGCCCATACTTTTGCACCGGTCAAATTTTTTTAAAATGCAGATTGCACATTTTCTGTTAGTACAATAAACCTCATTTGAATCCAGAAATATAACTGAGTCCATCAGTTATTAGATATATGAAACTGAAATAGCTGTTGCAAAAACCAAAATTGTTATAAAGAAAGTAGGTTAACATTAATAGGGGTGCCCAAACTTTTACATATGACTGTATACTTGTACATGTATATTAGGTCTCCCCTAAAGGCCCTTTTACATTTAGTGATGCACCAGCGATCCCGACCAGCGATATGACGCGGTCAGGATCGCTGGTGCATCGCTAAATGATCGCTAGTGAGCTTCCACACAGGCAGATCTCACAGCGATGCAGCAGTGATACAGCGGACGATACTTACCTTTCAGACGCGGCGATGAAGACGTCCTCTCGCCCGCGTCCACACGTCGCTCGTCGGCGCCACATGAAGCCCAGCAGGAAGCACCTGACGAGAAATGGAGCCGGCCGACCTCGCGCGATCAGCGATGGACAGCGGGGGAGCCGGTCGGAGGTAAGTATCACACATAGCGATATCGCTATAACCTCACAAAATCGGTGACGTTACAGCGATATTGCTAGCGATATCGCTATGTGTAAAACACCCTTAAGTCTTCTCTTTTCTAGAGTAAATAGACCTAATTTTGATAACCTTTCTGGGTATTGTAGTGAACCAACTCCATTTATCTTTTTAGTAGCCCGCCTTTGAACCCTTTCAAGTTCAGTAATGTTTTTCTTGAGCACCGGCGTCCAAAATTGCACACAATACTCCAAGTGTGGTCTGACGAGTGATTTGTACAGAGGGAGAATTATGTTTTCATCTGGTGTCCCCAGACCTCTTCTAATGCATCCCATGACCCTATTTGCTTTGGTGGCAGCTGCCTGACACTGGGCACTCCAATTTAGCTTCTTATTGACTAAGATGCCTAAGTCTTTTTCCATGTCTGATTTCCCCAGCAGTTTCCCATTTAGTAAGTAATTGTAGCATCTGTTTCTCCTTCCCATGTGCATAACCTTACACTTATCTGTATTAAACCTCATTTGCCATTTTTCAGCCCAATTCTCCAATTTACTCAAATCTGTCTGTATTTTCAAACTGTCCTCCTTTGTGTTAACTACCTTACATAGTTTTGTATCATGTGCAAATACTGATATTTTACTGTGTAAGCCATCCACTAGATCATTAATAAATATATTAAATAGTAGGGGGCCCAATACAGAACCCTGTGGTACCCCACTAGTAACCCTGGCCCAATCTGAGTATGCACCATTAATAACCACTCTTTGTTTTCTATCACTAAGCCAGCTACCTACCCATCTACACACATTTTCCCCTAGCCCAAGCTTTCCCATCTTACTTACCAATCTTTTATGTGGGACAGTGTCAAATGCTTTAGAGAAGTCGAGATAAATGACATCCAATGATTCTCCTTGGTCCATTTGAGAGCTTACATCCTCATAGAAGCTGATCAGGTTAGTTTGACAGGAGCGATCCTTCATAAATCCATGTTGATAAGGAGTTAAACATTTATTAACATTGAGATATTCCATAATGGTATCTGTAACGGGGTCTACCAAGCTGGGGTACCTCTTTCAGTACCACCCCGTGTTTTCGGAGGTCCGCTCTGCGTTGGCTGTAGTCTGAATGAATGACGCTGGCTGGAATTCCTTGGTTACATGGGTGCGTATAAAATATCACTGCTTCTCCATGTATTTCCAGTCTGACAACACTTTACTCACAGGACACAGAATATATCACACAGATACAGAGGGCCGGACAATAGAAAAGCGGCAGGCCAGACATACATTACAAAAGCCGCAGGTGGCCGGAGCCTGCCGATGTTTACTGTGGGAATTACAAAGGTGGGGGAAGGGCGGACAAAAGGAGAATATCGTGTCCCCTCTGCCCAGGGGCGCAGCCTGTGAACTGATGCATGCATGGATCTCACATGGAACCTATTATACATACATATAACTGCACAACATATTCTGGGTGCTGAGTGGTTCTGTAACACGTAACACGTCTCCCCTTTTCAGCGACGCGATCGGCATACACAGTCTGATCCTCAACGGATTGGTTTGGGGATGATCGAAGTTTATGGGGTTGGTACAAGTTCCGTTTGTCGACTTAGTCCATCGGCATTACCGTTTTGTTTGCCGGGTCTGTGGTGGATGGTGAAGTCCAGAGGTTGTAGGGCTAAACTCCACTGCAGCAATCTGGCGTTGTCTCCGGAGACCCGATTAAGCCAGACTAGGGGATTATGGTCCGTTAGGAGGGAAAACTGTCATCCATGAAAATATGGTTGCAACTTCTTGAGTGCCCATACTACCGCCAGGCACTCCTTCTCGATGGCCGCATAGCTTACTTCACGGGGCAGTAGTTTCCGACTCAGGTAAGCTACCGGGTGTTCTTGGCCGTCCGGCCCGACTTGGCTCAGTACTGCCCCCAATCCAAACATAGAAGCGTCTGTGTGAGCAAGGAAACGTTTAATTGGATCGGGTGCGGCCAATAGAGGGGTATTGGTGAGGGCGTCCTTTAGTTGTCGGAAGGCTTCCTCACACTCTGAGGTCCAGGTTACCTGGCGGGGTTGGTTCTAATGGGTCAGATCAGTGAGGGGCTTGGCTACGCTGCTGTAATTGGGAACGAATTTCCTGTAATACCCCGCTGTCCCTAGAAACGCCATGACCTGGGTTTCAGTGCGTGGGATGGGCCACTTGGCTATGGCCTCAATCTTGGCTGGTTCTGGTCGCTGTTTCCCGCTTCCCACCCAATGCCCTAAATACTGAACCTCTGCTTTGCCCACGTGACACTTGTTTGGGTTCAGGGTGATTCCGGCCTGGTGGATCCTGTCCAATACTGTCTCTAGGTGATTTAGATGCTCTTCCCATGTCGCACTGTAGATGGCGATGTCGTCCAGGTAGGCACAAGCATAGTCCTGGAGACCATCCAGAAGACGGTCAGCCAGCCTTTGGAAGGTCGCCGGGGCATTCTTCATCCCGAATGGCATAACTCGAAACTGAAATAAGCTGAACGGGGTGACAAATGCCGACTTAGGAATAGCGTCAGGACTAAGGGGAATCTGCCAGCAGCCTTTGCATAGATCGATGGTGGTCAAATACTTTGCCCCCGCCAGCCGGTCTAACAACTCATCCACACGCGGCATGGGGTATGCATCCGTCACTGTTTTCTCATTGAGCCTACGATAGTCTACACAAAACCGTGTAGTCCCATCCTTCTTGGGCACTAACACTACGGGGGATGCCCAGGGACTATCTGACTCTTCAATGACCCCTAAACGCAGCATCTCTTGTATCTCTTGTCGCATCTCCTCTCGTACAGACTCAGGGACGCGGAAGGGGTTTTGTCGCAGGGGGGTCTGATCCTGGGTTTCAACCTTGTGTTGTGCCAGGCGAGTGTACCCTGGTCTCCCCAAAAACATCCTCTGTCGCTGCCTCAACAACTCCTCCGCCTGCTGTCTCTCCCGAGGGCCTAGGTCTTCACCCAAGTGTACCTGGTCCCTTGTTTTAGTCTGAGTCCTTTCCCCTAAGACATCCGGCAAGGGAAGTCTGGCTAAATCCTCTGCTTCAGGTGCACAGATGGCCACTACCTCTCCAGGGTGCTCCCGGTAGGGCTTCAGCATATTCACGTGGAACATGCGGATAACCCTGGGGTCGTCACAATCGGTGACATTATAGGTTGTGTCGGCTATTTTCCCCACTACCTGGTAGGGCCCCTGCCATGCAGCTTGAAACTTATTCTGCTTAGTGGGCTCTAACACCAGGACCTTCTGTCCTATTTCCAAAGTGCGCTCTCTGGCCCTCCGATCGTACCATATGCACTGGCGCCGCTGAGTCGCCTGCATGTTCTCACGTACAGCCTGAGTCAGCTCCTGTAGGCGGTCCCGGAATTCCAGCACATAGGGTACAATAGGTACCCGTTCTATGAGGCCCTCCCCTTCCCAGTGTTCCAGCACTAAGTCTAGGGGTCCCCTTACCCATCTCCCGTATACCAGCTCAAATGGGGGGAACCCCGTGGATTTTTGGGGCACCTCCCGATAGGCAAACAGGAGGTGTGGCAAGAATTTCTCCCAGTTCCTGTATGTCCTGGTAAAAGAACCAATGAGCTGTTTTAATGTCCCGTTAAAGCGTTCACACAACCCATTGGTTTGCGGGTGGTACCGGGTGCTTCTAATGGACTTTACGCCGCACAGCTTCCACAGTTGGTTGGTCACCTCTGCTGTAAACTGGGTACCCTGGTCCGAGATAATCTCCCAGGGAAATCCAACCCGTGAGAAAACCTGGAGCAGGGCGGCCGCCACCGTCTCTGCCAGTATGTTAGGTAACGCAACTGCCTCTGGATACCATGTGGCATAATCTACCACTGTCAATATATACTTTTTCCCTGACGGACTGGGTTTGGCTAACGGCCCTATCAGATCGACCGCTACTCGGCTAAATGGTTCCTCCACAATGGGGAGAGGGCGTAATCTGGCCTTGCATCGATCCCCCCTCTTGACAATGCACTGGCAACTGTCACAGGTCTGGCAGTGCTGACGAACATCATAGGTTACCCCCGGCCAAAAGAAGTTTTGTGTCAGACGATGCCTGGTGCGACTGACGCCGAAGTGCTCGGCTAAGGGTATGTCATGAGAGATTCGCAGTAGCTCCTGCCTATACTTCTTGGGAACTACCAGCTGTCGTTTTATAGTGGGGCTCGTCCCTGTGTGGTGCTGCTCTGTGATCTGGTAGAGGAGTCCCTGCTTCCATACAAACTGTTCCCCTTCCAGTACCCCTCTCCCCTCCTGTGCCTTCCCACGATATCCCTCTAATTAAGGATCCTCAAGTAACTCCCTCTTAAATTCATCTGGGGTGGCCCAAGAAATGTGTCTGGCTATGGGAATACATGCAGGGCTGGGATGTCTTTCCTGGGCCTCCTCTGAGTGTGATTCCGCCTCCGCAGCTCGAGCTTGTCTCCGGGTGGTCACAAGATATGTCTCAGCCAGAGGGGCCACCGAGAATGCAGACAACATGGGCCCCAAGTCATTTCCCAGCAAGACGTCTGCAGGCAAATCCTCCATCAAGCTGACCTCAACAAGGCCATCCCCGACTCCCCAGTTCAGATGAATCCTGGCAGTGGGCAGTGGATGTATGGCTCCCCCTGCTACATGGACTGCCACTGTCCGGTCCATCTTCTCTTGGTCCCAGACGAGATGAGGCTTGACAAAGGTCACAGTTGCTCCGGAATCTCTTAGTCCCTGCATACGTTTCCCATTAACCCACACGACCTGTCGATGCTGTTGTCGATTATCTGCCTGGGCTGCCTGCACGGGGTCTACTTCATGCAGCACTTCCTCCATCTCTTCCTCCCCTTGGTTAGTCGTAGCCCCCAATGCCGGGTCAGCTTCGCCTTGGTAGCAGTGTACAGCAGCCCGGCTGAAGGTAGCTGTTCCCACCTTTGGCCACTGGGTATGCTGTGTCCGGTTGGGACATTGTCTTTGCAGGTGGCCCAGCTGATGGCAGGTGTGGCATCGCGCCCCAGGGGGACTGTGGTAGGCCGGGTTTCTAGCTGGTCCCCCTACAATCTTCGGTGGTTTGGGGCCCTCCAGGTCCATGGGCGGGCCCCTAGTGACCATCTTTGATCATCGGCCAGACGAGCGGCTTCCTCAAGAGTCGCTGGCCGCCTGTCCTGAAGCCATTCCTGTGTCTCGGGGGTTAGTCCATTAAAGAATCGTTTTAACAAGAAGAGCTGGAGGACTTCCTCCTTAGTGGTTGCTTGGCTCCCTTGTACCCACTGTAGCAGTTACCACCGTAATTTACAGGCCCATTCAGTGTGGGTATCGGTTACGCGTTTTATAAGTCCGCGGAACTTTTGGCGGTATGCCTCTGGTGTCAGCGCATACCGGGCCAAGATCACTTCTTTGATCCGCTCATAGTCCATACAGTCCTCATCAGGTACCGTGCGATAGGTGTCCGCTGCCCGGCCTGTCAGCATGCTGGCCAGAATCTGAACCCGTTCCTCCAGCTTCACTTGATGAAGGGCACACTGCCGCTCAAAGTCCTGCAGAAAGCCTTCAATGTCTTCCTCTGCCTCCCCCAACTGTCGGAAGGCATTATACTGGATCTTTTATTGACTTACTGTTGAAGGTACCTGGTCGAAGGCCAGAGCTCCCCCTGCTCGCTGACTCTCCTCTCTCCGCTCTGCCATCTCCATGTTGGCCAGCTCCACTTTGGTCCGCTCTGCCATCTCCATCTTGGCTAGCTCTATCCTGGTCCGCTCGGCCATCTTTTCCTTCAGATCAGTACGCACATCAGCCATCACCTCTCGTATGATCTCTACCGCAGGGTTTGGGCCATAGAATGCCAATGTGTTCTTTACCTCCCTCTGGAATTCGGTCTCCTCCACGTTCACATTGGGGGCGCTGCACTGTCGTGTTCCATGATGGCTGCTATCAAATCCGCTTTTGTTTTGTTGCTGGCGATCAACCCTCGGGCTTCCACCAGATCTTTTAATGTAGTCCTCTTTAACTTCTGGTAGTTGTTTTCCATTCATTCCTTTCCTCCTGTAGAAGGGGTATCATATCCCGCTGCTGCCACCTGTGTAACGGGGTCTACCAAGCTGGGGTACCTCTTTCAGTACCACCCCGTGTTTTCAGAGGTCCGCTCTGCGTTGGCTGGAGTCTGAATGAATGACGCTGGCTGGAATTCCTTGGTTACATGGGCGCATATAAAAGATCACTGCTTCTCCATGTATTTCCATTCTGACAACACTTTACTCACAGGACACAGAATATATCACACAGATACAGAGGGCCGGCCAATAGCAAAGCGGCAGGCCAGACATACATTACAAAATCCGCAGGTGGCCGGAGCCTGCCGATGTTTACTGTGGGAATTACAAAGGTGTGGGAAGGGCGGACAAAAGGAGAATATCGTGTCCCCTCTGCCCTGGGGCGCAGCCTGTGAACTGATGCATTAGGGACATGCATCTCACATGGAACCTATTATACATACATATAACTGCACAACATATTCTGTGTGCTGAGTGGTTCTGTAACACGTAACAGTATCCCTTAGAAACACTTCAAAAATGTTACCCACAACAGATATTAAGCTTACTGGCCTATAGTTTCCAGGTTCCCTTTTACACCCCTTTTTGAATATTGGTACCACATTTGCTTGCTGTCAATCAAAAGGAACAGACCCTGTTTCTATACAGTCTTTAAATATAAGGAATAGAGGCCTGTCTATCACATTACTTAACTCCCTTAATACACGAGGGTCAATGCCATCAGGGCCTGGTGATTTGTCAATTTTAATCTTACTAAGGCGGTTCTGCACTTCTTCCTGGGTTAGGCAGGTAATACTTAACGGGGAGTTTACATTATCACTCTGCATTTCCCCTGGCAAATCCTTATCCTGTGTGAACACTGTTGAGAAAAAAGTATTTAAAACATTTGCTTTTCCCACATCGCTCTCTATGATTTCACCCTCATTGTTCTTTAAAGGGCCGACACCATCAATTTTAATCATTTTACTGTTTATATAATTAAAGAATAGTTTGGGGTTTGTTTTACTTTCCTTAGCAATGAGTCTCTCAGTTTCCACTTTTGCTAAATGTGTTTGTTTTTTACACATTTTATTTTTTTCTCTATAACTTTTTAATGCTTCTTCATTGCCTTCTTGATTTAGCTTCTTAAATGCCTTGTTCATGTTATTTATTGCCCTTTTTACATCCTTATTTAGCCACATTGGTGTTCTCCTGTTCCTAGCCCTTTTATTTCTGTACGGTATGGCTAGCTCGCAGTGGGTGTGTAAAACTGATTTAAATATTTCCCATTTATTTTCTGTGCTCCTATTTTTGAGGACATTGTCCCAATCAATTCGGCGAAGGTCCTCTCTAAGCTGATCAAATTTTGCTTTCCTGAAATTCAGCGTTTTTGTAACCCCCTTCCAGGGCACCTTACTGAAGGACAAGTGGAATTGTATTATATTGTGGTCACTGTTCCCTAGGTGCCCATCGACTCGTACTTCTGTTATTCTATCTGGCCTGTTGCTCAAAATTAAGTCCAGAAGGGCTGTCCCTCTAGTTGGGCCCTGCACAAGTTGTGACAGATAATTATCCTTGATCACTGACAGAAATTGGTTTCCTTTCTGAGATACGCAGGTTTCAGTTTCCCAGTCTATGTCGGGGTAGTTGAAGTCCCCCTTAATAATCACCTCATTGTGATTTGCTGCTTTGTCTATTTGTTTCAATAATACATTTTCAGTGGTTTCTGTTATATTTGGTGGCTTATAACAAACCTCTATGAGGATTTTATTACTTTTCCCTCCTTGTATCGCTACCCATAGACACCCCGCCTCTTCATTTCCCTCATGTATATCTTCTCTTAGTGTGGGCTTTAAAGTGGACTTTGTATATAGACAGACTCCACCCCTTTTCCTTTTATTACGATCCCCAACTTTGAGGGGTCTATATGATAGAAAATACCCAAAAGTGACACCATTCTAAAAACTGCACCCCTCAAGGTGCTCAAAACCACATTCAAGAAGTTTATTAACCCTTCAGGTCCTTCACAGGACATTTAACTTTTTTCACAAAAAAATTACTTCATGTACAATTTTTTTTATGTTCCCAAGTGTAACAGAAGAAATTGAACCCCAAGAGTTATTTAGCAATTTGTCCAGAGTATGCTGATACCCCATATGTGGGGGTAAACCACTGTTTTGATGCATGGCAGAGCTCTGAAGGGAAGGAGCACCTTTTGACTTTTTCAGCGCAAAATTAACTGGAATTGAAATCAGACGCCATGTAACGTTTGGAGAGCCCCTGATGTGCCTGAACAGTGGAAACCCCACACAAGTGACCCTATTTTGGAAACTATACCCCCAAAGGAATTTATTTAGATGTGTGGTGAGCACTTTGAACCCCCAAGTGCTTCAAAGAAGTTTATAGCGCCCAAGTGTGAAAATAAAAAAATCATATTATTTCCAGAAACATGATCTTTTAGTCCCCAATTTTTTTTATTTTCCCAAGAGTAACAGGAGAAATTGGACCCCAAAAGTTGGTGTCCAATTTGTCCTAAGTATGCTGATACCCCATATGTGGGAGAAAACTACTGTATGGGCACACGTTGGGGCTCGGAAGTGAAGTAGTGACATTTTGGAATGCAGACTTTGATGGAATGTCTGCTTGTGTTGTGTTGTGTTTGGAGAGCCCCTGATGTGGTTAAGCAGTGGATAACCCCCACAAGGGACCCCATTTTGGAAACTAGACCCCCCAAGGAACTTATCTAGATGTGTGGTGAGCACTTTCAACTCCCAAGTTCTTCACAGAAGTTTATGACGTAGAGCCATAAAAATAAAAAAATCATATTTTTCCCACAAAAATTATCTTTTTGCCCCCAATTTTTTATTTTCCCAAGGGTAAGAGGATGAATTGGACCCCAAATATTGTTGTGCCATTTATCCTGAGTAGGCTGATACCCCATATATGGGGGTGAACCACTGTTTGGGCACATGGTAGAGCTTGGAAGGGAATGCAGAATTGGCTGGAATTGAGGTCAGACGCCATGTTGCATTTGGAGAGCCCCTATTGTGCCTGAACAGTGGAAACCCCCCAATTCTAGCTCCAACCCTAACCCCAACACAACCCTAACCCTAATCCCAGCCCTAACCCTAGCCCTAACCCTAACCATAGCCCTAACCCTAGTCCTAACCCTAATGGGAAAATGGAAATAAATAAATTTTTTTAATTATATTATTTTTCCCTAACTAAGGGTATGGTAAAGGGGGTTTTGATTTACTATTTATAGTGGGTTTTTATGTTTGACAGCTGTCACACGCTAAAAGAAGCTTTTTATTTAAAAAAAAACAGATTTTGAAAAAACACATTTTGAGAGCTATAATTTTTCCATATTTTGACCCACAGAGTCATGTGAGGACTTATTTTTTGTGGGACGACTTCACGTTTTCATTCACACCATTTTCGGGCACATGACATTTTTGATCGCCTTTTATTCTGGTTTTTGAGACCCAGATTGAACAAAAACCAGCAATCCATGAATTTTTTTTTGAGGGAGGGTGTTTACACCGTTCTGTGTGTTAAAATTGATATAGCAGTTTTATTCTTCGGGTCTGTATGATGACAGCGATACCTCATTTATATCATTTTTTTATGTTTTGGCGCTTTTATACAAAAAATTTTTTTTTATATAAAAAAATAATTTTTTGCATCACTTTATTCTGATTATTTTTTCGCTGATGACGCTGTATGGCAGCTCATTTTTTGCAGGACAAGATGACGCTTTCAGCGGTACCATGTTTATTTACATCAGCCTTTTTTCTGATCGCGTGTTATTCCACTTTTTGTTCGGCAGTATGATGATAAAACATTGTTTTTTTGCCTTTTTTAAGGGGTTCAATAAAGGGGTTAACTAGTGGGACAGTTTTATAGGGTGGGTCGTTACAGATGCGGCGATACTAAATATGTCTGCTTTTATTGTTTTTTTATAGGGCGATCTGACTTTATATAGTAATGTCTCACACTGGGACAATACAATAAAGTAAAAAAAATCATATGTAAAAATAATTTAAAAAAAAATTCCTAAATAAATAAATTAAAAAAAATATTCCCTAATAACATGGTACCGCTGAAAATCTCATCTTGTCCCTCAAAAAACGAGCCTCCATACAGCGTCATCAGCAAAAAAAATAAAAGTTATTGCTCGCAGAATAAAGTGATGGAAAAAATAATTATTTTTTATATCAAATAGTTTTTACTGTATAAAAGCGCCAAAACATAAAAAAAGGTATAAATGACGTGTCACTGTAATCGTACTGAACCAAAGAATAAAACTGTTTTATCAATTTGACCACATGCGGAACGGTATAAACGCCCCCGAAAAAAATAAATTTATGAAATGCTGGTTTTTGTTCATTCTGCCTCCCAAAAATTGCAATAAAAAGCGATCAAAAAATGTCATGTGCCCAAAAGTGGTACCAAAAAAAGCCAACTTGTACTGCAAAAATCAAGTCCTCACATGACTCTGTGGGCCAAAATATGGAAATATTATAGCCCTCAAAATGTGGTGATGCAAAAACTATTTTTTTCAATAAAAAGCGCCTTTTAGCATGTGACTGCTGCCAAACATAAAAACCTGCTCTAAATAGTAAATCAAACCCCCTTTATCACCCCCTCAGTTAGGGAAAAATAAAATAAAAAAAATGTATTTAGTTCCATTTTCCCATTAGGGTTAGGGCTAGGGTTAGGGTCAGGGCTAGGGTTATGGTTAGGGCTAGGGTTAGGGTTGGGATTAGGGTTAGGGGTGTGTTGGGGTTAGGGTTGTAGTTAGAATTGGGGGGGTTTCCACTGTTCAGGCACATCAGGGGCTCTCCAAACGCGACATGGCGTCTGATCTCAATTCCAGCCAATTTTGTGTTGAAAAAA
Organism: Dendrobates tinctorius; assembly: GCF_039654945.1. Taxonomy (NCBI): domain Eukaryota; kingdom Metazoa; phylum Chordata; class Amphibia; order Anura; family Dendrobatidae; genus Dendrobates; species Dendrobates tinctorius. The sequence continues at coordinate 47,716,215 of NW_027361679.1, read as the reverse complement.
GTCATACAGTATGTGCTCCTTCTCTTCCGAGATCTGCCATGCGCCAAAACAGTGGTTTACCCTCACATATGGGTAATCAGCATACTCAGGACAAATTGCACAATAATTCTCGGGGCACAATTTCTTCTGTTACCCTTGGGAAAATAAAAATTGGGGGCAAAAATATCATTTTTGTGGAAAAAAATGATTTTTATTTTTATGGCTCTACATTTTAAACTTCTGTGAAGCACTCAGGGGTTCTCCCAAGTTTTCTCCACACATCTAGGTAAGTTCCTTGGAGGGTCTAGTTTCCAAAATGGGGTCACTTGTGGGGGTTTCCATTGTTTAGGTACATCAGAGGCTCTCCAAATGCGACATGGCGTTCTATCTCAATTCCAGCCAATATTGCGTTGAAAAAGTCAAACGGCGTTCCTTCCCTTCCGTGCTCTGCTATGCACTGAAACAGTGGTTCCCCCCACATAAAGGATATCAGTGTACTCAGGACAAATTGCACATTAACTTTTGGGGTCCAATTTCTCCTGTTGGGAAAATAAAAAAAAATTGGACCTGAAATATTTTTTTTGTGAAAAAAGTTAAATGTTCATTCTTTTTAAACATTCAAAACATTCAAGGGTTAATAAGCTTTTTGAATGTGGTTTTGAGCACCTTCAGGGGTTCAGTTTTTAGAATGGTATCACTTTTTGGTATTTTCTATCATATAGACTCCTCAAAGTGACTTCAAATGTGATGTGGTCCCTTAAAAAAATGGTGATGTAAAAATGAGAAATCGCTGGTTAACTTTTAACCCTTATAACTTCCTTACAAAAAAAAATTTTGGTTCCAAAATTGTGCTGTGGTAAAGTAGACATGTGAGAAATGTTACTTATTAAGTATTTTATGTGCCATATCTCTGTGATTTAAGGGCATAAAAATTCAAAGTTGAAAAATTGCGACATTTTCAAAATTTTCGCCAAATTTCCGTTTTTTTTCACAAATAAACGCAAGTCATATCAAAGAAATTTGACCACTAACATGAAGTACATTATGTCATGAGAAAACAATGTCAGAATCACCAGAATCCATGGAAGACTTCCAGAGTTATTACCTCATAAAGGGACAGTGGTCAGAATCGTAAAAATGTAATTAAGAAATGGTAGTTAAAAGGAACAGTGGAATTCAAGACAAGGTCTGTAGTCTGGAAGATGAAAATTTCAGTGAGAGCTTCTCATAGAATTGCTAGATAGGCATATCAATACCCCCCCCACTTGACTGCAAAAGACCTTCAGAAAGATTTAGCATACTCTGGAGTTGTGGTACATTGTTATAGTGTTCAGAGACACCTGCACAAACATGGCCTTCATGTTATCAAAAGAAAATCTGCTGCTTCCTCCCCATAAAACTAAGCATTACAAATATGCAAAAGACCCTCTATCAAGCCTCATGCATTTTTTAAACAAGTCCTGTGGACCTATGAGGTCATAATAGAAATCATTGACAATGATTAAAGGTATGTGTGGAGAACAAAGGGCAAAGAATTTCAGGAAAGAACATCTCAACAACCATTAAGCATGGGGGTATATCAATCATTCTTTTGGGATGTGTTGCAGCCAATGACACGGAGAACATTTCCTGGGTAGAGGGAAGAATGAATTCAATGGAATTTCAACAAATTCTAGAGGCAAATATAACACCATCTGCTATAAAATAGCTGAAGTTGAAAAAAGGATGGTGTCATGGTCACATGTGTCAGGACGCAGATGATGTCGCAAGGCGAACCCATAACACACGTGACCCTGGATACACCGCCTCCAGTGGGGCGAATTTAAATAATAAAGCGTGCAGGTGGATACGCCGCCTCCACCTGGCGGATTTAGGTATTACACGCCATGCATACATATATCTGGAAACACCACCTCCAGTAAGGCGCATTTAAATAATAAGGGGGGAACCTGGGTAACTTTAACAATGGTGGGCCCTGCGATAGGGAATGGGGAAATGGAGACCTCCTGCACTCCCCTGAGCCAGTGTCCCTACACTCCTCACATTCCCTAAACAGGCTCCGCACCTGTCGTTGCACGCGTACCTTAACGCCCTTGCTCGCCCTGACCCTAAACCCTCACTAGGGAATGGGTCGGTGCGGAGACTAATCCCACCACTGCACTAATAACACACATGAGGAAAGAGACAATACAGGGGAAACACCACTTATCTTTGCTCTGTTGCGTGCGCTCCTAGCAACAGAGCCCACCACCTGTGTGCATCTTCTCCTCCACCCTGATCCATCACATAACTGGATCCGTCACCATCGTGCAGCCTGGGAGCAGAGTCCATCACCACTTGCAGCAGTCCAGTACACAGAGTCCCAAGATGAGTCCAGCCTCTGCCAAGAATCCAAGCATGCTCGAGTCCAGTTCTCAGCAACCAAGTCGAACATGCTGAGTGCAACTCTCTTCCTAGTCGCCACTCCTCTAAGCCATGCCCGCACTTCCCGCCGACACCATAAACTGCGACTCCACCAAGCCATGCCAGTCCTTCCTGCAGACACCATTAGCTGGCACTCATCCTCTCTGGATGTCTGCGCAGGGCTCCTATCCCGCTCCATCCTTCCACCAGGCTCTCCAACAACTCAGAAAGAAATCAATGAATATCACCAGCAGTGAGTGAACACCCTGAGACCCATTTATAGAGTCCAACACCTGAATTATAATTAAGTGCACATTAACCTAAAACTAAAGCTAAGGTGCGATACCACTCACCACCACCGGGGACAGTCAAAACACCTTTGAACTTAACCAAAGTAAAAAAAAAGTTCACTTTGTGCTTTTAATACCGCCAGATCCAACACTGGATCATGACAGTACCCCCTCCTTAATGAGGGGCCTCTGGACCCTCAAGACCACCCCTCATTAGGGAAACACCTACAGCGGGGATGCCCAGACCCTGAGTTCACCCCACCATTCCCTGACACTTCAGGTTTATGACAAACACCGCCAGCGTCGGACTGGAACACCTTGGGCCCACCAGAGAAAATCATTCTTGGGGCCCACTATGTAGCTGCATAGAGTTAAATACCAGACCACCAATTATGCGGTAAAACACGCTAATATCCGGGTATAATATAAGGTTGTACATGTCTTAATTATGTAGCAGGAGTTGGGGTAGCCCCCTCATAGAATATAAAGCAGCCCCCTCACATAGTATAATGCAGCCATCTCATAGAATATAATGCAGCCATCTCATAGAATATAATACTGCCCCCCTCATAGGGTATAATACTGCCCCCCTCATAGGGAATAATGCACCCCCTCATAGGGTATAATGCACCCCCTCATAGGGTATAATACTGCCCCCCTCATAGGGTATAATGCACCCCCTCATAGGGTATAATACTGCCCCCCTCATAGGGTATAATACTGCCCCCCTCTTAGGGAATAATGCACCCCCTCATAGGGTATAATGCTATATAGATATATAGAGTTAGATAGATATAGATAGAAAGATAGATGTAGAAATAGATAGATATAGAGATAGATAGTAGATAATGGATAGAAAGTAGATAATGGATAGATATAGATAGAAAGATTCATAGAGATAGATAGAGATAGATAGAGATAGATATAAAGATAGATATAGAAAGAAATATAGATAGATAGATAGATAGATCGATAGGTAGATAGATATAGAGATAGATAGATAATAGATAGATAGATATAGAGATAGATAGCTATAGATAGAAAGATATAGATATAGATATATAGATAGAGATACATAATAGATAGAGATAGATAATAGAGATATACAGATATAATAATAATAATAATAATATAGACATATATAGATAGATATAGAGATAAATATATATAGATAGATGGCTATAAATAAAATTAGATATAGAGATATATATAGAGATAGATAGATATAGAGATAATAGATATAGAGATAGATAGATAGATAGATAGATAGATAGATATAGAGATAGATATAGAGATAATAGCTAGATATAGAGATATGTATAGAGATAGATAGATATAGAGTTAGAAAGATAGACAGATATAGAGAGAGATATAGAGATAGATAGAGATAGCTAGATAGATGGATAGATAGATATAGATAATAGAGATAATAGATAGATATAGAGATAGATGATAGATCGATAGATAGATAGATAAAGAGAGAGATAGAGATAGATAATGAGATATAGAGATAGATACAGAGATATAGTGTTAGATAGAAAGATAGATATAGAGATAGATAGATATAGAGATAGATAGATATAGAGATAGATATGGATATAGAGATAGATAGATATAGAGATAATATATAGATAGATAGATAGATAGATAGATATAGAGATAATATATAGATAGCTATAGAGAGATATGGAGATAGATATAGAGATAGATATAGAAATAGATTAGATAGGTAGATAGATATAGAGATAATAGATAGATATAGAGATAGATAGATATAGATATAAAGATAGATAGAGATAGAGAGAGCGGTAGATAGAGAGAGAGATAGATATAGAGAGAGATAGATACAGAGATCGATAAATAGATAGAGAGATAGATATAGATAATAGATAGAGATAGATAAAGATAGATAATAAATATAGAGATAACAGATAGATATAGAGATAGAGTAAGATAGAAAGATATAGAGATAGGTAGATATAGATAATAGAGATAGCTAGATAGACATAATAGATAGATATAGATATAGATAGATATAGAGATAGATGTAGAGATAGAAAGATAGATATAGAGATAGAGCGATAGATAGATAGAGATAGATAATAGATAGAGATAGATAGAGATAGATAGATATAGAGATAGATATAGAGATAAATAGATAGATAGATATAGAGAGAGATATAGAGAGAAATAGATATAGAGATAATAGATATATATAGAGATAGATAGATATAGAGAGAGATAGATACAGAGAAAAGATATAGAGATAAATAGATAGAGAAAGATAGATATATAGATATAGAGATAGAAAGATATAGAGATAGAGCGATAGATAGATATACAGAGAGATAGATATAGAGATAGATAGATATATAGATAGATAGCTATAGAGAGATATAGAGATAGAGCGATAGATAGCGAGAGATATAGATATAGAGATAGATAGATACAGAGAAAAGATATAGAGATAGATAACGGATAGATAAATAGATAGATAGGTATAGAGATAGATAGATATAGATATTAGATAGAGATATATATAGATAAAGATAGATAGATATAGATGGTAGCTAGATAGATAATAAATATAGAGATAATAGATATAGAGATAGATAGAGTAAGATAGATAGATATAGAGATAGATAGATAGATAGATAGACATAATAGAAAGATATAGAGATAGATAGATAGATATAGAGATAGATGTAGAGATAGAAAGATAGATATAAAGATAGAGCGATAGATAGATAGAGATAGAAATAGATAGATATAGATAATAGATAGAGATAGAGATAGATAGATACAGAGAAAAGATATAGAGATAGATAACGGATAGATAAATAGATAGGTATAGAGATAGATAGATATAGATATTAGATAGATATATATATATAGATAAAGATAGATAGATATAGATGGTAGATAGATAATAAATATAGAGATAATAGATATAGAGATAGATAGAGTAAGATAGATAGATATAGAGATAGATAGATAGATAGACATAATAGAAAGATATAGAGATAGATAGATAGATAGATATAGAGATAGATGTAGAGATAGAAAGATAGATATAAAGATAGAGCGATAGATAGATAGAGATAGAAATAGATAGATATAGATAATAGATAGAGATAGATATAGAGATAGATAGATATAGACAATAGATAGAGATAGAAAGATAGATAGATATAAGAGAGATAGAGAGAGAGATATATAGAGAGAGAGATAGATAGATAGATAGATAGATAGATAGAGACAGATAGAGAGAGCGAGAGAGATATAAAAAAACAAAACAAAACACAATACTCACCTCTCCTCCTCGCTCCCACGCTGATCCCGGCTTCAGTGTCAGGAGCTGCCCCCTCTGCCAGACACACAGCGGGTGCGCGATGTAGTGACGTCATCGCGCACTGGCTGTGAGCCAGGAGCAGAGAGGACTGAGGACGGCGCCGGCCCTGATGCAGAGCGGCTTACTGGGCTGGGGGCGGGGCCTCTGGGGGGTGGAGACCTGAAATGATATTCACTGCTTCGCAGTGAATATTCATTTCTCTTTAGCAGCGGGGACAGGGGCTCCTGCCTCCTGACACCCGCTGCTGCTCCGCTGGCAGGGGCCCCCATAGCAGCTGCATGGTGTGCGACACACCACTGGCTGGGGCCCCCTGGAGCAGCGGGGGCCCTAGGCAACCGCTGGCCCTGTATGCCAGCAGGTGCCAGGGCCCACCAGATGCCAGCGCCCACCGGAGAATCCTCCGGTTCTCCGGTGGGCCAGTCCGACGCTGAACACCGCTGATATTGGCAATATATGTTCCTTTTGGAGGCACCACTCATCTCCACAGCGCTGACCTGGGGAACGAGTTAATGTATGTGTAGGTTTGCTCAGAGCTGATCAGACTCCACAACACATTTCCACAAGATGTTTTTTGGTGGCACACATACACGCTCGTTCACACACAGGTCCGGACCTGAATGTTTATTGCACACATACATTTGTCATTTTTTGGTGAACTCACTCTGAACTAGACAGCAGAGGCGTCCCCCTGTGTCACCACACTCACACCCCCGCTATTCACCAAGGGACACCACCCTCCAACCCTTTCACCATGAGGACTGCGCCTCCTAGGGTTGGTTAATGGCGAGGGTAGAGATTTGTCCCTACTCCCCCGCAGCACACCTGCTGCACACACCAGGAGGAGAAGGGGACCGGGAAATGGAAGAAATATACTCTCGCTGGTCGCCTCCACACGACCAGGAGGGCGGCTTCTTCGATGGTATGAAGATTTGGCGTAAAACCCCGCAGACTCACACTAGTCAGCTCACCACAGGGGCGTACCCCTTCACCTCGGGGAATACCAGGCAGCTCCGTGGGGCACCATTTCTCCCACCTGCCTGGGTGCGCCTGCCTGCATGAACCAGTCCTGCTCCCCAGCAGCGACTCTAGGGGGTTTTAGTACCATAGCCGCAGGAATATGGAGGAAAATATATATACTCGCTGGTCGCCTCCACACGACCAGGAGGGGCGGCATCGAAGATTTGGCATGAGCCCCAGCGGACTATTCACCAATCTGCTCCCTACAGGGACGTACCCCTTCACCTCGGGGAATGCCAGGCAGCTCCGTGGGGCACCATTCCTCCCACCTGCCTGGGTGCGTCCCCTGTAAGAGCAAGTCCCGCTCCCCAGCAGCGACTACACACCTAGTCTGCTCACCACAGGGATGTACCCCTTCACCTCGGGGAATACCAGGCAGCTCCGTGGGGCACCATTCCTCCCACCTGCCTGGGTACCTGGGATGCCGCCCCTCCTGGTCGTGTGGAGGCGACCAGCGAGTATATATATTTTCCTCCATATTCCTGCGGCTATGGTACTAAAACCCCCTAGAGTCGCTGCTGGGGAGCAGGACTGGTTCATGCAGGCAGGCGCACCCAGGCAGGTGGGAGGAATGGTGCCCCACGGAGCTGCCTGGTATTCCCCGAGGTGAAGGGGTACGCCCCTGTGGTGAGCTGACTAGTGTGAGTCCGCGGGGTTTTACGCCAAATCTTCATACCATCGAAGAAGCCGCCCTCCTGGTCGTGTGGAGGCGACCAGCGAGAGTATATTTCTTCCATTTCCCGGTCCCCTTCTCCTCCTGGTGTGTGCAGCAGGTGTGCTGCGGGGGAGTAGGGACAAATCTCTACCCTCAACATTAACCAACCCTAGGATGCGCAGTCCTCATGGTGAAAGGGTTGGAGGGTGGTGTCCCTTGGTGAATAGCGGGGGTGTGAGTGTGGTGACACAGGGGGACGCCTCTGCTGTCTAGTTCAGAGTGAGTTCACCAAAAAATGACAAATGTATGTGTGCAATAAACGTTCAGGTCCGGACCTGTGTGTGAACGAGCGTGTATGTGTGCCACCAAAAAACATCTTGTGGAAATGTGTTGTGGAGTCTGATCAGCTCTGAGCAAACCTACACATACATTAACTTGTTCCCCAGGTCGGCGCTGTGGAGATGAGTGGTGCCTCCAAAAGGAACATATATTGCCAATATCAGCGGTGTTTGTCATAAACCTGAAGTGTCAGGGAATGGTGGGGTGAACTCAGGGTCTGGGCATCCCCGCTGTAGGTGTTTCCCTAATTAGGGGTGGTATTGAGGGTCCAGAGGCCCCTCATTAAGGAGGGGGTACTGTCATGATCCAGTGTTGGATCTGGCGGTATTAAAAGCACAAAGTGAACTTTTTTTACTTTGGTTAAGTTCAAAGGTGTTTTGACTGTCCCCGGTGGTGGTGAGTGGTATCGCACCTTAGCTTTAGTTTTAGGTTAATGTGCACTTAATTATAATTCAGGTGTTGGACTCTATAAATGGGTCTCAGGGTGTTCACTCACTGCTGGTGATATTCATTGATTTCTTTCTGAGTTGTTGGAGAGCCTGGTGGAAGGATGGAGCGGGATAGGAGTCCTGCGCAGTCAGCCAGAGAGGATGAGTGCCAGCTAATGGTGTCTGCAGGAAGGACTGGCATGGCTTGGTGGAGTCGCAGTTTATGGTGTCGGCGGGAAGTGCGGGCATGGCTTAGAGGAGTGGCGACTAGGAAGAGAGTTGCACTCAGCATGTTCGACTTGGTTGCTGAGAACTGGACTCGAGCATGCTTGGATTCTTGGCAGAGGCTGGACTCATCTTGGGACTCTGTGTACTGGACTGCTGCAAGTGGTGATGGACTCTGCTCCCAGGCTGCACGATGGTGACGGATCCAGTTATGTGATGGACAAGGGTGGAGGAGAAGATGCACACAGGTGGTGGGCTCTGTTGCTAGGAGCGCACGCAACAGAGCAAAGATAAGTGGTGTTTCCCCTGTATTGTCTCTTTCCTCATGTGTGTTATTAGTGCAGTGGTGGGATTAGTCTCCGCACTGACCCATTCCCTAGTGAGGGTTTAGGGTCAGGGCGAGCAAGGGCGCTAAGGTATGCGTGCGGCGACAGGTGCGGAGCCTGTTTAGGGAATGTGAGGAGTGTAGGGACACTGGCTCAGGGGAGTGCAGGAGGTCTCCATTTCCCCATTCCCTATCGCAGGGCCCACCATTGTTAAAGTTACCCAGGTTCCCCCCTTATTATTTAAATGCGCCTTACTGGAGGCGGTGTTTCCAGATATATGTATGCATGGCGTGTAATACCTAAATCCGCCAGGTGGAGGCGGCGTATCCACCTGCACGTTTTATTATTTAAATGCGCCCCACTGGAGGCGGTGTATCCAGGGTCACGTGTGTCACATGGGTTCGCCTTGCGGAAACATCTGCGTCCTGACACACGTGATCATGACAGATGGCTTCTACAATTGTATAATGATTCTAAACACACGTTAAAATCCACAAAAGACTACCTCAAGGGGTGCAAGCTGAAGGTTTTCTATGGCCCTCACAGTCCCCTGGTCTGAACATCCTTGAAAATCTGTGGTTAAACCTCAAAATAGCACTGCATGCAAGATGGCCCAAGAATCTCACAGAACTGGAATAATTTTCCAAGGAAGAATAGATGAAAATCCTTCAAACAAGATTTGAAAGAATCTTAACTGGCTACAAAAAGGATTTACAAGCTGTGATACTTTCAAAAGAAGGTGCTACCAGATACTAACCATGCAGGGTGCCCAAACTTTTGCATAATCATATTTTCCTTTTTGCAATGTTCAAAAGTAAAAAATGAGAATATAAATACATATATTTCTTAAAATGCAAAGGAAATGTGTCATCTGTAACTTTAGGCTAGAGATAATTTCATCTTCCACTTGCTTAACTGTTCACAATAATAGTTATTTTGACCAGGGGTGCCCAAACTTTTACATGTCACTGTACACGTACAGCACATCCAAACACAAATTTGACTCTGGAAATTTGAAATGTAACATCAGTCTGTATTTCATCATAAGAACACTAATCAAAAAAGCATATTATCTACAGTAGATTAGATATAAGTTCACTCTGGTCATTGTAAAAATCCCTATCCTTAAAAAAAAGAAAAAACATAAAAATTAACCAGTGAGAATTACAATATTATTTAATTGAACATTTGTGTTTTTACCTCTTTATAACCAGCTGGAGGTTTTTGTAGGATCCTTTCACTAGTGAGATTGCTTCTTTTCTTGAACTGGTCAACTTCACACCATTGATCATCACCACTTCATCTCCCACTTGCAGATATGGCTCCAACACACTGACTTTTCCACCTTCCTCAACCTACAGAAGTATGAGGGTTATCAGAGCTCAAGCACTATGCATCACTGTGACATTGTAAAGACATTTCCACTGCTTTGCAAAGTTTTCAATCGGGACATCTCATAACTCTCGCAAACATTCTCAAGAGTTTAAGTGTGATACAATAGAGAGCCTATAAAGTAAGCCCACTACATTCTTAACCCCTTTCTGACATATGATGTACTATCCCATCCATGTGCCCTGAGTGCCCATGGACGGGATAGTACGTCATACACGATCAGCCACGCTCACGGGGGGGGGTGCACAGCTAATCGTGGTCGGGTGCCAGCTGATTATCACAGCACTAAGTTACGGACCGCTCCCGGCACTTTAACCCCCGGCACACTGCGATCAAACATGATCACAGCATTCAGGTGGCATAAGGAAGCATCACGCAGGGAAGGGGGCTCCCCGCGTGCTTCCCTGAGACCCTCAAAACAACATGATGTGCCTCCTGCACTGCCTGTCAGATCGCTGATCTAACACAGTGCTCTGCAAAGTGTCAGATTAACGATCTGACACTATATAGTGATGTCCCACCCTGGGATAAAGTAAAAAAGTAAAAAAAAAAAAAATTACATGTGTAAAGATATTTTTTTTTAAAATTCCTAAATAAAGAAAAAAAAATATTGTTCCTAAAAATACATTTCTTTATGTAAATTAAAAAAAAATAAAAGTACACATATTTAGTATAGCCGCGTCCATAACAACCCGACCTATAAAACTGTCCCATTAGTTGATCCCTTCAGTGAACACCGTAAAAAAAAAAAAAACGAGGCTAAAAACAATTCATTATCATTATACCGCCGAACAAAAAGTGGAATAACATGCGATCAAAAATACAGATATTTATAAACATGGTACCACTGAAAAATCAGCTTGACTCACAAAAAATGAGCCACCACACAGCATCATCAGCAAAAAATTAAAAAGTTATAGCTCGCAGAATAAAGCAATGCAAAAATAATTATTTTTTATATAAAATAGCTTTTATTGTATAAAAGCGCCAAAACATAACAAAAATATAAATAAGGTATCACTGTAATCGTACTAACGTGAAGAATAAAACTGCTTTACCAATTTTACCACACATGGAACGGTATAAACGCCCCATTCAAAAGAAATTCATGGATGGCTGGTTTTTATTCATTCTGCTTCGCAAAAATTGTAATAAAAAGAGATCAAGAAATGTCATGTGTCCAAAAATGGTACCAATAAAAATGTTAACTCGTCCTGCAAAAAACAAGACCTCACATGACTCTGTGGGCTGAAATATGGAAAAATTATAGCTCTCAAAATGTGGTGATTCAAAAACTTTTTTGCAATAAAAAGCGTCTTTTAGCGTGTGACAGCTGCCAAACATAAAAACCTGCTATAAGTAGTAAATCAAACCCCCCTTTATCACCCCCTTAGTTAGGGAAAAATAATAAAATAGAAAAAAAGTATTTATTTCCATTTTCCCATTAGGGTTAGGGCTAGGGTTAGAGCTAGGGTTAGGGTTAGGGTTGGGGGCTAAAGTTAGGGTTAGGGCTAAAATTAGGGTTAGGGTTGGGCCTAAAGTTAGGGTTAGGGTTGTGGTTAAAGTTAGGGTTAGGGTTGGGGCTAAAGTTAGGGTTAGGGTTGGGGCTAAAGTTAGGGTTAGGGTTTGGATTAGGGTTGGGATTAAGGTTAGGGCTGGGATTAGGGTTCGGGGTGTGTTAGAGTTAGGTTTGTGGTTAGGGTTATGGTTAGGGCTGGCATGAGGGTTAGGGGTGTGTTGGGGTTAGGGTTGGAGTTAGAATTGGGGGGTTTCCACTGTTTAGGCATATCAGGGGCTCTCCAAAAGTGATATGTTGTCCTATATCAATTCCAGCCAATTCTGCATTGAAAAAGTCAAACGGTGCTCCTTCCCTTTCGAGCTCTGCTGTGCGCCCAAACAGTGATTTACCCCCACATATAGGGTATCGGCGTACTCAGGACAATTTGGACAACAACTTTTTTATTTTTATGGCTCTACGTTATAAATTTCTGTGAAGCACTTGGGGGTTCAAAGTGCTCACCACACATCTAGATAAATTTATTAGGGGGTCTAATTTCCAAAATGGTGTCACTTGTGGGGGTTTCAACTGTTTAGGCACATTAGAGGCTCGCCAAATGCGACATGGAGCATGATTTCAATTCCAGCTAATTTTAGTTTGAAAAACTCAAACGGCGCTCCTTCCCTTCCGAGCTCTGCCATGCGCCCAAACAGTGGTTCTCCCCCACATATGGGGTATCAGCGCACTCAGGACAAATTCGTCAACAACTATTGTGGTTCAATTTCTCCTGTTACTCTTGGTAAAGTAAAAAAAATTGGATCTGAAGTACATTTTTTGTGAAAAAGTTAAATGTTTATTTTTTTAAACATTCCACAAATTCCTGTGAAGCACTTGAAGGGTTAATAAACTTCTTGAATGTGATTTTGAGCACCTTGAGGGGTGAAGTTTTTAGAATGGTGTCACTTTTGGGTATTTTCTATCATATAGACCCCTCAAAGTGACTACAAATGTGATGTGGTCCCTAAAAAATATTTTTTTAAATTTTGTTGTAAAAATGAGAAATCACTCGTCAACTTTTAACCCTTATAACTTCCTAACAAAAAGAAATTTTGGTTCCAAAATTGTGCTGATGTAAAATAAACATGTGGGAAATATTACTTAATTAGTATGTTGTGTGACATATCTCTGTGATTTAAGGGCATGAAAATTCAAATTTGGAAAATTGCGGAATTTTCAAAATTTTCGCCAAATTTCCTTTTTTTCACAAATAAACACAAGTTATATCAAAGAAATTTTACCACTAATGTGAAGTACAATATGTCATGAGAAAACTGTGTCAGAATCACCGGGATCCATGGAAGTGTTTCAGAGTTATTACCTCATAAAGGGACAGTGGTCAGAATTGTAAAAATTGGCCCGGTCATTAACGTGCAAACCACCTTTGGGGGTTAAGGGGTTAAAACTTTCATCTGAACAAATCCTTTCTTGCATAAACTATAATAGGGAAAGTTGTGAATAAAAATTGGCCCCGTCATTAACATGCAAATCACCCTTGGGGGTAAAGGGGTTAATATGAGATATTGTATACATTCTATATTGAACAATTGAACTGTGTGTTAATTGAATGAGTTATGGTAATACAGTTTTTTTTATTCTTTACATACAAATTAGCTCTTTCATTCAATAAAAGAAAGACTTCAATGAGTACACATGAATCCAAGAAAGGGAGAATAATAAAGCCTCATAATATGGGTATACATCTAAAAGAAGGAGTAAGAATAAAACATTGCATAGAAAGAAAGAGATTTACAGGAATGGATAAGTCATCATAACTGAAGATGACCGAATTGATCAGCAGAGGATGGAGTTTGGGTCTAATTTCCTGAAATCTGTGCTTTCACACAAATTAGAGCACTTTGAGATTTGATTTGAGGGTCACAATATTAAAAATCAAAAACTTCTCCAACACTATTTCCTGCACTAGTAATGAATTATTGTCTTTTTGCATGACTTCCTCATAATATCCTGCAGCTATGGCATTTTACAGTTTATCAGACAGCACCTTGGCCATCAGAAATAAAGCATTCTCAGTGGAGCATAGTTTATATGGCAGAGTTGTTTACCATCTCCAGAGTCAGTGGGTAAGTCTGTCTCTTCTGTAGTGGGTAAGCTCTTATGAGTAACGGGGTCCTCTCTCTCTTTTGTAGAGTGTAAGCTCTTATGGTCAGCAGGATTCTCTATCTCTGCTTCAGAGTGTAAGCTCTTATGGTCAGTAAGGGTCTCTTTTTCCTCTTTCCAAAGTGTATTTACTGAACAATTACAAGCCTTTCTGTATTGAGATTTGTGCAAATCAAATTTATTTTAAAGGGCGTGGGATAAAAGATCTCAGATGTTCATAAAAGCAAAACAAAAATTGAAGATAGTAAGCTTCTTATTTGAGATCTGTCCCTATCTTTGAGAAGTTATATTGTTCCCCAGTTTAAGATCAATTCTAAAGTTTATTTATTTATTTTACTCATTTATATAGCGCCATTATTTCCACAGAACTTTACAGACGTTATTGGCACTGTCCCCAATGGAGCTCACGATCTTAATTCCCTATCAGTATGTCTTTGGAATGTGGGACGAAACCGGAGTTCCCGGCGGAAACCCACGCAAACATGGGGAGAACATACAAACTCTTTAAGAGTATTTATGTATGTAGCAGAGCCAGGAAGGACAGGGTTAAGTCCTAGCTCTGCAGGATTTGATTAGATGCACCTGTCTAGCATTTCACTAGAACCAGGCCCTGTGTTTACTAGGTGTGTCAGTCTGCTGAATAAAGCATAGTCAAGTGTGCTGAAGCTGGTAAGTGTCCAGCCAAAATGTGATCTGTAGCTGGGACAGACAGATGCCTGAGACTCTCTCTGAATGGAGACTGCATGGGTCAGCTAGGGAAGCTGAGTAGTCTGTGTGTTGGAGCTGCAGAGAAATATGTGGAATCTGCAACCTGTTCATTGTGAACCGTGCACTGAGCTGAATACTTCTGTTTGCCGTTTGAGACTGCTCAAGCTCTGGCTGAAGGCGATACTGGGACCTGGAAGAAACAGGTGGGTGTCTTTTGTGAATGAAGTTTGCTTAGGGAAAAAATGAATGTAATGTGTTTGGATCAGCCCGTGTTGACATATGTGCCCTGCTATATGAACTGTTTATTTGCTGTGATATCTTTGTGCCCAGAAGAGACTGTTTTTTGTTTTGAATCCCTAGAAGTTTTATGAAAGCAATAAAACAGCGCCTGTTTGGACCAAGCCGCATTGCCTGTGTGAAAGCTACCTAAAGCCTGCCCGAAAGAGTGAATCCCTACAGTAATGAAAAATCTGGTTTATTTTAGGACAATTATAATAGATGAGGAACACAAGGATATCTGTTATTGTAAATGGCTAAAAGCAAACCATGACATAGAAACAAGCCGATTGGCGGTCATTTAATGACCTGTTTGGCAGACTGACCAGAATTATATGCATACAGAACAATCATTAATACTGGTATCCTTAAGGATATCCTTAATATTTTCATCACATCACCTGTTTACATAGATCCTGCTGCCGATAATGAAGATTTTAACCCTTTCTAGACATTTGCAGTTTGTATACGTCATGGAACGGAAGATCCTCAGTGCCAGGAGCGGTACCTGCACCACTCTTGACAGTTTAACCCCCTAAATGTGCGATCGCAGTATTTAGAAGGCAGGGAGAGAGAGGGAACTCCTTCTCCCCTCCGATCGGCACCCCTGCAATGCCATAGCAAGGGCGCGATTGTTGCGATGGTGACTCAAGGTTTTCATGAC
Source organism: Dendrobates tinctorius (assembly GCF_039654945.1). Classification (NCBI taxonomy): domain Eukaryota; kingdom Metazoa; phylum Chordata; class Amphibia; order Anura; family Dendrobatidae; genus Dendrobates; species Dendrobates tinctorius. Next base: position 47,700,485 of record NW_027361679.1, on the reverse strand, counting down.
ACAGAGCTTGGTCTAATGGGCTTGTGTCAGTGCAGTATTGACAGTTATAATGCATTGCAATGCTAGTGAATTCCAATGCTTTATAACACCTATCAAAGTTATGAAGGTGAAAGTCCCATAGAGGGACTAACAAAAAAAAGTGAAAATAGGTAAGAAAAATAGATTACAAATATTTTTTCAATATCACAAAATAATACAAAAATAAAAATATATTGTATCCGTAAATAAGTGATTTTATGTAAAATAAATAAAAAGTACATGTATTTGGTATCGCCGCATCCGGAATGACCTATCCTATATAACTGTCACACTAGTTAACACCTTCAGTAAACAGAATATATATATAAAAATGGCAAAACAAATGATGCATTTTCATCATACCACCGAACGTAAAGTGGAATTAAACGCGATAAAAAGGCAAATGTTAACAAAAGTAGTATAGCTGAAAATGTCATCTTGTTCTGCAAAGAATAAACCACTATACAGCTCCATCATTGGAAAAATAAAAAAAAGCTGTAGCTCTCAGAATACGGCACAGCAAAAGCAATCATTTTTTATATAAAATAGTTTATATTGTGTAAAAACTTCAAAACACTAAAAACAAAGTATATACATGTGGTATCGCTGTAATCATACTGGCCCAAATAATAAAGCTGCCTTATCAATTTTATGACACTCGGAACGACATAAAAAAAAAATTCCTGAATTGCTGTATTTTGTTCATTATGCCTCCTTAAAATCAGAATAGAAAATGATAAAAAAAAATGTTATGGAATCGAAAATGGTACCAATAAAAACATCAACTCATTCCGCAAAAAACAAGCCATCACATGACTGTTGGCAGAAATTTTGAAAAATTATTGCTCTCAAAATATGGCCATGCAAAATGTTGTTTTGGCAAAAAAAAAAAAAAAAAAAAAGAGTCTTTTAGTTTGTGACAGCAGCCAAACGCAAAAAAAAATGATATAAACCTGGAATCGCTGAAATTGAACCGACTGGAAGAATACAGAAAAGAAAAAATAATGTAGCACATAACAGATTTTCAATTTTCACTCAGCAACATCCACCACTAGTTGTTTTTAGAAAACACCCATGGAGTCAAATCATCACTACACCTGTAGATAAATTCCCAAATGGGTATAATTTCCAAAATGGGGTCACTTGAGGGGGGATTCTCCTCATCTAGCAATGAGGAGTTCGGTATATGGAGTACGCAAACTATTTTAGGAAAATCTGCACTCCAGGAGGCAAATAACGTTTCTCCTGAGTCTTGACATGTGGCTAAGCAGTATTGTACAGCCAAAATGGATTATTTTTACATTCAACAGAAATTGTGTAACAAATTCTGGTGTCATTTTTATCCATTTCCCTGTGTGAAAATGGAAAATCTGGGGCTAAAACAAAATTTTTTTGGTAAAAATGTTATTATTTTTTCTTGACTGCTCAATGGTATAAAATTCTGTGACATTCCTTTGGTGTCAATATGATCACTGCCCCATAGATAAAATCATTGAGAGGTGTAGTTTGTTAAATGAGGTCACTTATGGGTGATCCTGCTGTTTTGGCACCTCAGGGGCCCTCCTAGTGGGTCATGGCACCCACAAACCATAACAGTAAAATCTTCATTATAATATGGCACTCCTTCCCTTCTGAACTTTGGTATTTCCCCATTACTTGTAGGGTATTTGCACAATCAAGAGAAATTGCACAACAAACTGATAGGTCCATTTTTTTCCATTTGCACTTAGAAAAAATAAACCATATTTTAGTGGTAAAAATGTAATTATTCTTTCTTCACCGACCAATGTTATAAAATTTTGTGAGGCACATGTGGTGTCAACGTGTTTTCTGCAACCCTAGATGAATTCAATGGGGGATGTAGTTTGTAAAATGGGGTCACTCATGGTGGGTTTCTGCTTATGGCACGTCAGGGGTTCTACCAATGTGACATGGCACCCTTAAACCATTCCAGAAAGATATGAACTTCAATATCTTGCTTCTTCCTTTCTGAACTTTGCACTGTGCCTCAAAAGTAATTCTCGATTACATATGTGGTATTGGTGTACTCAGGAGAAATTTCTGATATTCTCACAAATAAATGCAAATCACAGCACACAAATTTTTACCACGACCATGAATTAGAATATGTCATGAGAACAAATATTCTCAGAGTCAGTGGGATCCGTTGAAGCATTCCAGGGTTATTATCACATAAAGTGACACTGGTCAGAATTGTAAAATTTGGCTTAGTTATGAAGGTGAAAACAGGCTCGGGGTAAAGGGGTTAATACCAGCATGAACGATCCAAACACCTGATGCATGAGGGTTTTGCTCATTTGATAGGCAATTGCCAGCATATTTATACGAGCTGATCAGCAACCATAGAGTTCTATAGGGGGTTTTACACATAGCGATATCGCTAACAATATCGCTAAAGCGTCACCGATTTGGTGACGCAGCAGCGATATCGCTAGTGATATCGCTATGTGTGATACTTACCTCCAACCGGCTCCCCCGCTATCCATCGCTGATCGCGCAGCTCCATTTCTCGTCGGGCGCTTCCTGCTGGGCTTCCTGCTGGCGCCGACGAGTGACGCGTGGACGCGGACGGGAGGACGTCAGGATCGCCACGTCTGAAAGGTAAGTATCGTCCGCTAGATCGCTGCTATGTCGCTTTGAGATCTGCCTGTGTGGCAGCTCACTAGCGACCATTTAGCGATGCACCAGCGATCCTGACAGGGTCGTATCGTTGTCGGGATCGCTGGTGCATCGCTAAATATAAAGAGGCCTTATCTCTCTTGCTAATTATCAGTACGTTTAAATTGACCTTGACTCTGACCAGTTTTACAATCTGTAAAATTGGTTTGATTGGTCAAAAATCTGTGTGTGTTGTTCTCAATGATAGGCTGAAACTTCTTTCTTTCAAATATCAGCAATTGCATCTTATACATTATAAGAATTTCAAAGTAATATGGTGGCTTGAGAACCCTATTGATGGATTTCAAATTAGCTGAAATGTATTGCATTTTTTAGAGAAGGTTTATGTTTCCAGTATACCGATGGTGTTATTAGCTAGTTCTTAAAACAGTTAAGCTGTATTTTGCATTCTTTTCACTAGGTAGATCCAAAGACAATTTTTTTTAATCCTTTAAACTTTCACACACAAGTATTCGTCCTTCAATTACAGAAGTATTTTGTCATCTTAGAAGTGCAAAAAAATCATCTGCAGATTTCTGAAGAAAAGTATTTGCATCTACTGACAAATGTGACAATTGTAGCCATTTTCAAAACCTGTTTTTCCGCATTCCCCACATTCATAAAGGAATGCATTAAACATGTCTGTCTATTGATTCAAATGTTTAGGGTTAAAGGGAATCTGTCACCCCATTTTTGGCCTATAAGCTGCGGCCACCGCCATCAGGGGCTTAACTACAGAATTCTATCATGTTATAGATAAGCCTCCGATGTAACCTGAAAGATAAGAAAAATGAGTTAGATTATACTCACCCGGGGATCCGGTCCTGTCTGATGGGTGTCGCGGTCCGGTCTGGCGCCTCCCATCTTCATGCGATGACTTCTTACTTCTGCCATGGCTCCTGCGCAGGAGTAGTAAGGAGGAGGACATCATCTCTAGAAGATGGGAGGCGCCGGACCGGACCGCGACACCCACCGCACCCGACCGCGCCCCCGGTGAGTATAATCTAACTTGTTTTTCTTCTCTTTCAGGTTACATCGGGGGCTTATCTACAACAATACAGAATTCTGTAGATAAGCCCCTGATGGCAGTGGCTGCAGCTTATAGGCCGAAAATGGGGTGACAGACTCCCTTTAATACTAGAGATGACCGAGCACTAAAATGCTCACATGCTCGGGAATCAAGTAATTTCTAATGATCGTGTGCTCGTTTCGAGTAACCAGTATAATAGGAGTCCGAACATTTTTCAAGCAGATCCTACAAGGAGGACTAAGGGCCAGTGAAAATGTTGAACTTGATGGAGAAATTGATGAATGGCAGGAGACCAGCATGGGGAAGACCCCTGGAAGCATCTGTGACTCCCAGAACATTTTTTTGGGGAAAAAAATATATGTGTGGAAAATTTAAGGAGTGCTATGGCTATAGACAACACTGCAATGAATTAGTGGCAAACAAACCTTTTATTAGACCAGTATGCATTTCAGCAGCGGACTGCTACCTTCCTCAGGTGGATTTGCCGGTCCACTAATTCATTGCAGTGTGCTCTATAGCCATAGCACTCCTTAAATTGACCACATATATTTTTTTTTTTCCAAAAACATTGATATTCCCCTTGAGGGATTGTGGCAGGTGCAGCTTGGAGCTATAGAGTTCATATCCAGGCAACAGGACCTGAAGTTATGGCACATCCTGTGAAGTGGCATCACATGACTGGATCTTGGGCCCACGTGACCAGACCAGGAAGCACAGCACAGGAGAGATCCCGGAGCTACAGAGCAGTAGCACATGGAGACGTCCCCTTCCGGAGTTGTGCAAGGGTGCACAACCCTTCCAGGTGAGCGGATAATCCCCAGACCTTTCATTGTAACATCCCAATCAAACCACCTGGTGCTTCTCATGCTGTGCTCTTCCAAGTTTATTGTCTTACTCCCTGAACAACGGTGTCACTTTTACACCACTTTAAGGACTGGCAATAAAACATTCAAAATCAATTAGAAATTGGAGTTGACAGGAAAAAATGTTAAGAAACATTTTTTTTCTGGTATAATGACTTGTATATAAGGCAAAATTTAAAAAGTATTTAAAACAATTCTAAGTTCTAATTTAAGTAAACCAAAATTGAAATTTAATTAAAAAAATTGAGAACTTCAGTGAAAACTATGAAGGAAGCAAGAAGTGCTAAAAATTAGGGACTCAGAAGGACTCAGATACACCTTGCATTAGACACGAAGTAAAGTCTCATGCAAATTCTGTTAAAATTGTAATGTAGTGGTGCTCCTAGACTCATAAAGGCTATGCATTAAGTGCAAATCCTGCCAAGAAATTACAAGCAGGGTCATCCATACAGCCTTGAAGGCACCAACTGCAGTGCCTCATTCAAATGTTGTGAACAAAGTGTAGTTGTGTTACTCCTACACTCATAAAAGCTCTGCACATGGTGGAAAGCCTGTCAATAAGTACAATACGGATCATCCATAGACACTTCAAGGCACCAACTGTAGTACCTCTATCAAATATTAAGAAAGTGTAGTTCTGGTACAGCTATACTCATAAAAGCTCATCCAGTCATTCCTGTTAGGAGCGGTGGAACGCACTAAATAAAATTATAAATAAAGTGCGTTCACCGCTCGGGGTCCACCGTGCGGTAGATGGTAAGACCGCTGCTAGCTGGTGGCAGAGGTATCTGGCGGTAGAGTGCACAGGGTTAAGGCTTCACCCGAGAGCACTGGACAAGCTCTGTTGCACTCACAGAGCACATGAACAGATAAGGCTGCAGCGAGCTCTGTTTCACTCACAGAGCTGCAAGCGTACGCAAGCTCTGTTACACACACAGAGCTGCAAGCATACACAGAGCCTGTTACACACACACAGAGCTGCAAGCATTCATAAGCTCTGTTACACACACAGAGCTGCAAGTATACACAAGCTCTGTTACACACACAGAGCTGCAAGTATACACAAGCTCTGTTACACACACAGAGCTGCAAGCATAAACACATGTGCAACAACGCTGAGTCTGTTTGAATGTCACAGGAGCTCAGCGACACAGACGCGGTATCTGGTCACAGGAGCGGCCCTAGCTGACGGCACCAACTCCGTCTAGACCTACCGTGTACGTCTGGGAAATAGGGCGTTGCAAGTGCGAACGTACCTAGAGCTGCTACTGCAGTGCGGCGTTAACTAAGCCGCTGTAGAAATGCTGCTGTCAAGCAGGCGCAAGGTGACGCTAGCTGCTGAGCGCTGGAGCAATGGCGCACTGGCGCTAGTACTGGCTCTAACTCAAACTCTCACACATTCGTAATAACCAAGGAATGGGGGTTTCAAATGAGTCATTCACCAGTCCATGCATCCATCAACAAACATACAGCAGCAAGTATGACTATACTAGCGCATGGCGGAACAGCCATGCGCGCTTTTTATAGCGTACGGGACCTGCCGGAAATCTCCAGAACGCCAATAGGAGCCAATAGGATTCAGAGCAGGACCTGAGCACCTGACTCCCGAACTCCAATAGGAGCTCGTCCTGTGAGCATGCTCAGACGCTGGCACAAGGACTTAGCCTCTGGAGATAAATGTGAGGACCTGGGTTTCTGCATAGGTATGGCAGAACTCAGATTCCTAACATTACCCCCCCTCCTAAGGCCCCCCCCTCCCTGAGCCTTCCGACCCACAAGCCTGTGCCCCACAGTGGCGTCGGTGTTAGACTCGTCCGAAGGCGAGGCTGGTGTCCTGGGGTAGGTGGCACGATAACCCGGGACACGTGGAAGGCATCGGTGGAGGCAAGATCACCAGGTCTCAGAAGGGACACCTGGGAGATGGCAGGAGCGGGAGTGACAGTGGGACGCCGCCGTGTGTCGACGGTTGTCACCACACTCTGCCTAGTAAGGCTATGCCGAGCACATGAGGTGCATGCCTGAATGTACCTCTTAACGTCCCGAGCCCTGTGTGGCCACCAATACGCACCAGCCAACAGCTTCGTGGTTTGCATATATCCACGATGGTTGTGCGTATTGGACGCGTGTGCCCACGCGAGAATCTTAGGCCGGAGATGAGGAGGGACAAAGGTCTCGTCGTCCGGCACGGAATCTGAGCATTGCGGGGCGCTGTCTTCCTGGGAAGCAGCGTGTAAACGGTGACAACCGCAAACAGACTCCTGAGCCGAAGGTGTATTAAACGTGGCACGAGACACCTCCATGGGCTCTGGGGGTAGAACCTCTGGTTCAGGCAATTCCAGAGGCAGAAAAAATTCGGAAGCCGGAGTACCTCTCCGTTTGGAGTGGGCACGCTCCAAACCGCGCTCAGAAAAACAGAGGTCAATGCGTGAGGAGATCGATATTAACTCCTCCAGGCTAGTAGGGATCTCTCTTGTAGAGAGAGCATCCTTGACATGCTCCGCTAATCCCCTCCAAAATACAGGGATGAGGGCCCTATCAGACCATTCCAACTCGGACGCCAGTGTCCGAAAACATATGGCATACTGGCTCACCGAGAGGGACCCCTGAGTGAGTGCGAGTAGTTGTAGAGAGGTGTCATGCGTGACCCGAGGACCAAGGAACACCTGCTTGATAGCCGTAAGCATGTGAGCCGCGGTCCGCATATCGGGATCGCCACGCTCCCACAAAGGCGTAGCCCATTCCAGAGACTTGCCTGACAGTAGGGATACAATAAATGCCACCTTGGCCCATTCCGAAGGGAATTGTTCAGCCAGCAGCTCCAGATGGATTGAGCACTGGCTGATAAAACCCCTGCAGGAGGTGCCATCGCCGGAAAACTTATCGGGCAACGGGAGGCGGGTAACTGTCGGCGCAAGGGTGGACACGGACAGACGCGCTACCACATCGGTTAAAGCCTGGACAGCAGCATCAGTGACTTGAGCAGCAGAGAGAGACTTCTCAAGAGCGGCCACCCGGTCGCCAAGCTGCTTAATGCACTGCAGGAGCTGCTGCTGCTGTGCCATCACTAGCCAGACCCTGGCGCTAGTATAATGTTAGGAGCGGTGGAACGCACTAAATAAAATTATAAATAAAGTGCGTTCACCGCTCGGGGTCCACCGTGCGGTAGATGGTAAGACCGCTGCTAGGTGGTGGCAGAGGTATCTGGCGGTAGAGTGCACAGGGTTAAGGCTTCACCCGAGAGCACTGGACAAGCTCTGTTGCACGCACAGAGCACATGAACAGATAAGGCTGCAGCGAGCTCTGTTTCACTCACAGAGCTGCAAGCGTACGCAAGCTCTGTTACACACACAGAGCTGCAAGCATACACAGAGCCTGTTACACACACAGAGCTGCAAGCATTCATAAGCTCTGTTACACACACAGAGCTGCAAGTATACACAAGCTCTGTTACACACACAGAGCTGCAAGTATACACAAGCTCTGTTACACACACAGAGCTGCAAGCATAAACACATGTGCAACAACGGTGAGTCTGTTTGAATGTCACAGGAGCTCAGCGACACAGACGCGGTATCTGGTCACAGGAGCGGCCCTAGCTGACGGCACCAACTCCGTCTAGACCTACCGTGTACGTCTGGGAAATAGGGCGTTGCAAGTGCGAACGCACCTAGAGCTGCTACTGCAGCGCGGCGTTAACTAAGCCGCTGTAGAAACGCTGCTGTCAAGCAGGCGCAAGGTGACGCTAGCTGCTGAGCGCTGGAGCAATGGCGCACTGGCGCTAGTATTGGCTCTAACTCAAACTCTCACACATTCGTAATAACCAAGGAATGGGGGTTTCAAATGAGTCATTCACCAGTCCATGCATCCATCAACAAACATACAGCAGCAAGTATGACTATACTAGCGCATGGCGGAACAGCCATGCGCGCTTTTTATAGCGTACGGGACCTGCCGGAAATCTCCAGAACTCCAATAGGAGCCAATAGGATTCAGAGCAGGACCTGAGCACCTGACTCCCGAACTCCAATAGGAGCTCGTCCTGTGAGCATGCTCAGATGCTGGCACAAGGACTTAGCCTCTCGAGATAAATGTGAGGACCTGGGTTTCTGCATAGGTATGGCAGAACTCAGATTCCTAACAATTCCTACACCCTAGGAGGCAACGACTGGTGGGCCTCATTCAAATGTTGACCATTGACCATTAAAAGCACTTTATGTGCTGCTGTCTGTAAGGATTCCGGACTTTCCTTTGTGGCTGTTCACCCTTATCCAAGATGGAGTCTTGTATCTCGCCTTGAAAAGTAAAAATCCTGGCACTCAACTTCAATGCCAACAAGCGGAGATCTTTATTCAGTCCGTAAAGGGTAGTACAGCAAAACGTTTCGGTCAAGTCTGACCTTCGTCAGTTACTACAAAAATATATACAGAAAATAAATGCAAAAGAATTCATATACCAAACACATTATATGTGGCCAGCGAATTATAACACACCGTAAAGCAAAGGGAGGGGGGTAAGGGGTGGGGGGCCAAAACAAGAGACAAAATAAATGCATTGAAAACTAGGCAGCTAGTCTGGTATCTCAAGTGTAAACGTAAGATTCAAGAGATTGGACAGCCTTAGTTCATATAACCAGTGGTTGAATATAGTGTATTTTAGAAGTAATAGGGGATATGAAAAAGACATACCGTACTAATGAAGTAGGAGAATGTGACAGCATAAGTCAGCATATAACAGCCTGAGTATATCAGCATCTAGATAGTGACAAAAATGTATTTAATCATAATGATACATAGACTAGTACTTATGGGGGAAGGAGATAACGTACCCTTCAGAGCTGAAAAATAATGAGCAGTCTGACGATTGGTATGAACAACCTTTTGGGGAAGTGGAACATATGTGAATAGCTGTATAAGTACAGGTGACGCAAAAAGATGTTGGTTAAAAGCTTGATATATTTACCTTGCTAGGTGTAGCAGGTACAGTGTGCACTCATTGACGCGGTGTCCACGTTTTCTTTTGAATGGATACTGGTGAATCCCTTGACTTGACTTTTAGAATCAAATTGGGATAACCTGTTTCAGTGAATTTAGATGCCATTTCGTCAAGCCGTTGCATCCGTAGGACATTGTCTGTGACGACACGCGTCAATCTCTTGTATCTTTACACTTGAGATACCATGACTAGATGCCTAGTTTTCCATGTATTTATTATGTCTCTTGTTTTATCCCCCCACCGCCTACCCCCCCTCCCTTTTTTTTGCAATGTGTTTTAACTCGCTTGCCACATCTAATGTGTTTGGTATATGGATTCTTTTGCATTTATTTTCTGTATATATTTTTGTAGTAACTGAACAATCTCACCAAATCCAATGACTGGGTACAGGAGAGGACAATGGTCCTGGATCACAGATGATTCATCAGGCGATTCATGGGAAAGACAATACCCTGTCAGTCCCTATGGGGCTAGCAGTAACTGTCCCCAAAAACTCCCGCCCTGACAAGGGCATTCCACAGCTACCCCTGTACTAAACGTGCCCTGCACTCTCCCTCATGTGTCATCCCAACGCGCTTGGACTGGTTCATATTAGTGGTCATGCCTCGCTCTTCAGTTACACTGGATATTTCCATATTGTGTTGTGCATTTGTTTCTGTTGCAGGAAGTTCTCTGTTAGTTTTGTTTCACTTGCATTATTCTATATTGTGCTGTGTTTTCATTACTTTTGCAGGAAGGGCTCTTAGTTTTGTTTCTCTTGTTAATATTCTCATTTGCAACAACTTTGGTCTCAGTTTCATATTATCCCATGCAATCAGATTCTGTAGTACCCATATAGTTGTTATAGGATACTCAGGCCAATTAAGGAATCTGCTGGGATAATGTCGACTGAGACAAAGTTGGATCAGTTGTTCTCTATGATCCACTCTTTACAGGGGGATATAGAGGCTCTGCAAAACAAGGTTGCTAACTCGGAGGCCCACTTTAGACAGGTGCTTCAGGATTTAAGTAATCAGACAACAGCACAGGCGCCTCCACTGCCAACTAGCCCTCCCAATTTACCACCGTTTAGGTTCAGTGGAGACCGCTACAAGTTTTGTGGGTTTGTAAATAGGGTTGAGCGATACCATCCGATATTCAAAAGTATCGGATCGGAATGGAATGGCCCGATACACAAAAAAGTATCGGGTATCGCCAATTCCGATACCGGAAGTCCCATTAAAGTCAATGGGACAGAAATATCGGAATTAAAAAGAACCCTTTCGGGAGGGGGGAAGAGTGTGGGCGGTGCGTGGGCGGACACTGTGCGTGTCTGTGTGTGCTTGCGGGGTCTGTGCCGGCTGCCGGTGGTCTGTACGGGCCTCTCGGGGGCCTGTGCCAGCTGCCGATGGTCTGTACGGGCCTCTCGGGGGCCTGTGCCGGCTGTCGGTGGTCTGTGCCGGCTGCCGGAGGCCTGTGCCGGCTGCCGGTGGTGGTCTGTACGGGACTCTCGGGGGCCTGTGCTGGCTGTCGGTGGTCTGTGCGGACCTGCCAGGTACCACCTCTGTGGACTGCACTGGGTGTGATGTTGAGGTGGAGGAAGAGGAGAGGCCACTTGAAGCTGCGCTTGCCATCCACTCAATCACATGCTCTTTCTAGGTGTACCGCGATGCATCTGCCAAAGAATGGTAGTGGAGTAGCCCGTCCAGTAACAGAAGTTGTCACTTGTCTTTGCATAGGACGTGACGTTGCTTCACTAGTGCTTTCACAAACATTACCACCTACCCCACATACACCTTGAACACCAAGTCTACTTCCCCTTCCACCACAGCCTTGCTTTTTCCCAGTCATGTTGCTTAGATAGTGTGGTAGGAGCACAGTATTAACAACAAAACATTAGATTCTAAACTCTGCACCACCTCTGCAAACAGCTGAATTTCAGCAACAGTAAATTCGAAGTAGAAATATGGCATGCTGTATCATGTTAGTCACAGAAAAAAGAATTGTTTGAGTGTGGATGCGGTCTGTATGACAAAGAAGATATGCTATAAACAATTTGAAAGTCTGGTCCTCTACTGCAGGGGTCCCCAACTCCAGTCCTCAAGGCCCACCAACAGATCATGTTTTCAGGATTTCTTTAGTATTGATCAGGTGATAATTGCATCACCTGTGCAATACAAAGGAAATCCTGATAATATGATCTGTTGGTGGGCCTTGAGGACTGGAGTTGGGGAACACTGCTCTACTGTATGTCACTAGGAACAGAATAACTTTTCTGTGGCCTATGGATGAGGCCTCTGTAACACACTAGATGCTTCAAACTATTTGAATGTGAGATGTCCCTTACTGTATGACACTAGGAACAGAAAAATTTTTTGGTGGCCTCTGTATCAGGATTCTATAATACAATAGATGCTACAAACTATTTGAAAGTCAGGCCCCTACTGTATGACACTAGGAACAGAAGAATTTTATGTGGCCTATGGATCAGACCTCTATAACACACTAAATGCTACAAACTATTTGAAAGTCACATCTCCTACTATATGACACTAGGAACAGAAGATTTTTTTGTGACCTCTGTATCAGGCCTCTTTAACACACTAGATGCTACAAGCTATTTGAATTTGAGATGTCTCCTATTGTATGATACTAGGAACAAAATAATTTTTGTGGCCTCTGGATAAGGCCACTATAACAATCTAGATGCTGCAAACTATTTTAAAGTCAGGTCTCCTACTGTATGTGACTAGGAACAGAAGAATTTTTGTGGCATCTGGATCAGGTCTTTACAGCTTAATTTCAACTCAACAAAATGACATAGTATGATATGGCGGGTTGTCTAACTTTTTGCAACTGAAAATTTTTTTTTTAATATGCCTTAGGTCTGCAGACAGTTTCATATCACCACAGCACAAAATGACAAGGTGGGATACAGCAGACTGTTTCACATTTAGCTAGTAAAAAAAATATTATTTAGAATGCTATACTCGTGCATGGAGAACAATAGAAGCAATGTACAGCACACTTGTAGGACACGTGCCCTGCTCGCTTTGTCCGTGGACCTCAGTAATGGCCAAAAAAAAAGGGCTTGAAGGTAAATTTAACAGCCAAACTGGACACTAGCTAGCTACACTATCTGACTGATATGATATACAACCACCTAGCTAACTAGCTAAAATCTGGTATACAGCATGATTTTTCACATTTAGCTAGTGAAAAAATGTTATTTAGAATGCTATACTCATGCATGGAGCACAATAGAAGCAGTGCACAACACACTTGTAGGACATGTGCCCTGCTGGCCTTGTCTGTGGACCTCAGTAATGGCCAAAAAAAATGTGCTGGAAGGTAAATTTAACAGCCACACTGGACACTAGCTAGCTACACTATCTAACTGCTAAACAACCATCTAGCTAACTAGCTAGAATCTTGCTGCTACCAGTGCCCGCGTCGGGGCAGCCCCTCTGCGCTGTTACAGTGGCAAAATGGTGATAAACTAAGATGTCCATAATATATATGGAGAGGGACATGTGATTTCAGCAGTCAGTGACACAAGCCGTTGTGTCAGGACATTATGGGTGTTTCCTGCGCCCTGATTGGCTAGCCGCAATGTGCACACATAAAGTTAGGGGAAAAAATGACTGTTTACAAGAACGTTGCTCCTCTGAGCTCTGCAAACCCCCTCCCCTCATCAAACATGTGCCAAACGCTCATGATACACCACTATTATCATTGCTAATGTGCTGAAAATACTTTTATACTTTTGTGGCAATGCAAATATTTTCTCGCACTTTTACCGAATGTTACCGATTTTTTCCAATTTTATAAAATGTTGCTCGTGTTTCCTATCACAAATCCGAACGTGCCATATTCGTGCTGAATTTATGTTTGGCGATTGTTTACCGAACAAATTCGCTCATCACTAGTGATAAATACAGAAGTGGTGACGTGTTTCTATTATACTTCTCCTCGGATTGTCCCACTCCTGATTTTGGCTTACAAATACTGATGTAAAATACTGACCAAATACTGAACATGTGAATGTGGTCTAAAACTGTGCCATCGTTTGCCACATGAAGATTGATAGTAAGATACTGCACCTTCTAGACACTCCCTCTTTATTTCTTATGGAAAATGTGTTTAGTGGTCACTCTTCACACACAATCCATTCCATACATTCTTCTCAATCATTCCTACCAAGGCTGATCACAAGGACTGAGCCAACTAACTGCTCCTGTTTGTCCGCTGTGGTATGTTGAAGCTGTCACCTAGTCCATTGTTACAATCTAGAAATTGTTTTTCCATTGCATAACAGAAGTATAGAATGGCAAACAGAAAGCTGAGTAAATCTGATAGAAATAAGTGACAGGTGTGTTAGGACCATTATCAACTATTCTAGATCTTAAGGACCCTTTTTTACCCTTGTTTAAACTTTACTTTAGAAAGTTGGTACTGAATTGACAGAAACACTATGTAATACATATTTTGCTATTTTGCTGCCAGGTGATGCAGATCAGCTCGTATTATTTGAATAGGAGCTTACCTGCTGTACGTGGCAGGAGCTAATAAACAGTGGGATAGAACTGGTGGATTCCACTCCATACAAAGCTTACATCTAGCCTCGGCCAACACTGCAAATTGGGGTGGGTGCCAGGTATTGAATCCTCACCTATCTGATATTAATAAGTACAGATGAGAGGATAGAATTGCAAGACTCTGATCCACCGTCCAGGTCAGTGGTACCTGGCAGCTAGATGGGAGGCCCGCAAAGCTCTTACCCTCTAGGGTCCCTGGCACAGCTTTTGATTATCCTAAGCAGGCGCAACATCATCTGTGCATTAAGCTAGCCAGGTTGTCCTGTTTTTGATAACCAGACAGGCAAAACTGACAGCTGCGGGCTGCAACCCTCAGCTGTCAGCTTTAGCAAGGTTGGTTAACAAGAATAGACTGGTCCCCTTTCCATATTTTTTAATTATTTAAATGGTACCCCCCATTTTTGACAATCAGCTAAGATAAAGCTGACAGCTCAGGGCTGGTATTCTCAGGCCAGTAAGGGGCCATGTATATTGGCCCCTCCAGTCTAAAAATAACAGTCCGCAGCCGCCCCAGAAAAGGAGCATCTATTAAATGCACCAATTCTAGCATTTTGCCCAGCTCTTCCCACTTGCCCTGTTGTGTTGACAAGTGGAGTTCATATTTGTGGGGTTGATGCCACCTTTGTATTGTCTGGTGACATCAAGCCCACGGCTAAGTAATGGAAGAGGCATCTATAAGACGACTATCCATTAATAATGTTATAGTTATATTGTAAATAAACAAACATCCAAAATAAAGTCCTCTAATTGAAAGACTGACACAGAATGAATGAATCTAAATTAAACCATACTCATGTCATTGCCCAGTCCACAGACACCATGGTCTCCTCTAACACAATTAAAATAATAAACCTTACCTGTCTGCTGAGAAGATACCACCATGGTTACTTACCAGGAGCTGGTTTTTCCGGAACCCATGACAGCACACCAGAGAGGGATCCGCCCCGCCAGGACAGGAACCTGCTGAGATATAAAGGGCGGCACCTCTCCCCCGCTTCAGTTGGGTTACAGAGCATTGAGAGGACTTCCCGGTTAGTTACACGTTAATCCAACACCACATCACGCAAATGCACCCTAGTAATTGTGCACACCCATACAGTGAAAAAGGGGAGGGGAGTATACGGGTGCTGTCATGGGTTCTGGAAAAAACATCTACCAGTAAATAACCATGGTGGTTTTCCCTTCACCCATGACAGCACCCCTGAGAGATTTTTGGAGACTTTGAAACACTTTAGGGAGGGACCGCCGCTTGCAGCACCCTTCTACCAAAGGTTAAGTCAGCAGAGGAGGATAGATTTAATCTATAGTGCTTAAAGAAGGTTGAAGGTGAGGCCCAGGTAGCGGCCTTACAAATTTGTTCAATCGATACCTCTGCCTTTTTAGCCCAGTAGGTCGCCACGGCTCTGGTGGAATGAGCCTTGATGCCGTCAGGAATCGGGACACCACTAGCTGAGTAGGCTACACTAATGGCCTCCCTAATCCATCTGGCAATAGTCCCTTTTGAAACCCCATAGCCCTTCCTGGCACCCTGAAAGGCTATGAATAGGGACTGGGACCTCCTCCACTGGCTAGTGACAGATCTATATTCTAGCAGGGCTCTCTTAACGTCCAATTTATTGAATTTTTCCTCCCCTGGGTTCTTTGGATTTTCGCAAAAGGATGGAAGGATAATCTCCTGACCCTGATGGAAATCTGATGCTACCTTTGGTAGATAAGCGGGATCTGTTCTTAATATCACCCAATCCTGAAAAAATTGTGTATAGAGTGGATTTACTGAGAGAGCCTGCAAGTCGCTTACTCTACGGGCCGATGTAAGGGCCACTAAAATGATCGATTTTAGGGTAAGATATTTTATGGGTAGTTGTTGTAAAGGCTCATATGGTTCCTTTGTAAAGGCCTCTAGTACCAGGTTTAAATCCCACGGGGCTATTCTAGGTATTGGAATAGGCCTAGACCTATGACAGGATTTGATAAATCTGGCTACCCATCTATTTGCTGCCAAGTTGCAATTACAGAGTGCTCCTAGTGCAGATACCTGGACTTTAAGAGTGTTTACCGCTAACCCCAGCTGCAAAACTGATTGCAAAAACTCCAAGATGGCACTAATTGGGTTCTTGTTCTAACGGCTTACCTAGGAATTGCAGGAATTTATTCCATGTTCTGCCGTAGATATTAGTCGTCACCGGCTTACTACTTTTTGGCAGTGTGGCCACCAACCCGGGAGAAAACCCTCTATCCATTAGAAGCGACCTTTCAAATTCCACGCCGTCAGATGGAATCCTTTGACCTGAGCGTGGAATATTGGACCTTGAGCTAGTAGGTCCGGGATTTCTGGCAGAACCCATGGATCGGAGACGGACATCATTTGTACCAGAGCGAACCAGGGCCTTTTTGGCCAAAATGGGGCTATTAGGATCACCCTGGATTGATCATTCCTGATCTTCTTGACTACTGTTGGGATCAGGGCCACTGGGGGGAAAGCATAGGCTTGCCTGAAATCCCACGGAATCTGTAATGAGTCCACTGCCCATGGTTTTTCCCTCGGGTTTAGCAAACAAAATCTCTCTATTTGCCTGTTGTTTTTGTTGGCAAAGAGATCTATCACTGGTTTCCCCCAAAGCTGTGTTATTTTTTGAAAAACGGACCGATTTAGAGCCCATTCTCCTTGCCTCAGAGTATTGCGGCTCAGGAAATCGGCTTCTATATTCTCTGCCCCCTTTATGTGCAAGGCTGTTAGGGAATGTAGGTGTTGTTCTGCTCTGCAAAGAATGTAGCCTGCTGCCTTTATTAGGGAGTGTGATCTTGTCCCCCCCCTGGTGGTTGATGTATGCAACCGTTACTTTGTTGTCCAACATGATCCGGACATTGCGACCCCTCAGTAGGGGAATGAAGTGGTTTAGGGCTTTGTTCACTGCCCACAGTTCTCTCAGGTTGGAAGATGCACCCATTTCTTGAGGCCTCCAGGGACACTGGGCTATATGACCCCTTAGGTGTGCGCCCCACCCCGAGGAGCTCGCATCTGTCAGTATTACATCAGTCATCTGTCTGTCCCATGGCATTCCTGAAGCCAAGTTTGTCCTGTCCAGCCACCAGTTAAGAGAGTCTCTGGCCTCTAAGGAAAGCTCCAGTCTTCCTTCTAAACGCCCTCTCAGCGATCTTTGTGCTGACAGTATCTCCCCCTGGAGCTGTCGGGTGTGAAAATGAGCCCACCCGACCGCCGGAATACAAGATGTCAGGGTACCTAGTACAGACATCGCGTTTCTCAATGTCATGTGAGGTTGGTCTCGGGCAGCCAAGGCCACCTTCTCCACCTTCTCTATTTTGGTATCTGGTAGCAGACAAGCTTGCTGTTCTGAATCCAGGATAAACCCCAGGAAGGCCTGTTTTCTAAGGGGCTGTAGTTTCGATTTTTTGAAATTTATTATCCACCCTAATTCCTGTAAAAACCCTCGGGGCTATAGATATGCCAAATGGAAGAGCCCTGAATTGGAAATGCCTGAGCATGCCTTGAATATAGAGAGCCACTCTCAAGTATTTTTGGTAATTTGGATGAATAGGGATGTGATAACATGCTTCTTTTAAATCGACTACGGCCATAAAACAACCTTGATGTAGCAGTTTTATGGCTGTAGCCACCGACTCCATCTTGAAGGTCTGATTTTTTTATCCACCGATTGAGGCCTCTGAGGTTTATGATTGTCCTGAGCGATTGATCTGGTTTTTTTTATCAGAAAAAGGGGGGAATAGAACCCCCTTCCTTCCTGTATGTTTGGGACTCCGGAAAGGACCTGCTTGTCTACCAGGCTCAGTATCTCTGATTCCAAGGCCAACTGTTCTTCGATCACCTTCCTGACCGGGGTAATGATGAACGTGGCTTTTAGCTGGCGAACAAAGGGGATTTTCAGGCCTTGTCTTAAGATGCATAGGATCCAGATATTGGAAGAGATCTTCCCCCATGCCTGAGAAAAGAGTGCCAATCTCCCCCCTACCGGAATGCTGGCATCATTGTGGAGATTTTTTAGAAGTGGAGGTGCCTCCACCAAGCATAAATCCCGACTCCTTTTATCTTCCCATCTTCTCCTATCGGCCGGAGGATGACCCCTATTGAATCTTCCTCTCCCAAAGGGATGCCTTCTCTGATCTGTCGAGAATCTGGGAAAGCATTTCTTCCTATCGCTCGCCTTCTCCAGGATATCAAGTTTTTCCCGAATAAAAAAAGACCATCACAGGGGAGAGAGCATAGTTTAGCCTTAGACTGCAGGTCACCTGGACAGCATTTAAGCAACAACGCGCGTCTGGCGGCATTTGATAACCCTGCCGCCCTAGCTGTCAGCCTCATGGAGTCCGCCGAGGTGTCTGCCAAAAAAGCTGCTGCCCCATGTAGAAGATAAATATCTGCCAATATCTTTTCTCTTGGGACTTTTGACGGTAGTCTCTCTTCCAACTGTTGCAGCCAAATCATTAGGGAATGTGCCGTGCAGGTGCCCGCTATTGCCGGCTTCAATCCTCCTGCTGTTGCTTCCGACGCATGTCTTAAATAGCAATCTGCTTTTTTGTCTAGCGGGTCTCTAAAAACACCTGAATCTTCCAAGGGCAGGGCCGATATTTTGGAAGACCTGGACACTGCTGCGTCAATATTTGGAACCTTGTCCCATATTTCTGCATCCTTGTGCTCAAAGGGGTATCGTCTCTTAGAGGCGGAGGGAAGAACCCCTGATCTCTCGGGTTTCCTCCACTCTCTTTCAATGAGTGCTTGGACCTTTTCATTAAATGGGAATGTCCACTTTTTCCTCTCTTGTAGTCCCCCAAACATGACGTCCTCCAGGGATTTAGCCGCTTTTTCTTCCTGTAGGCCCATTGTTGCTCTAATGGCCTTCAGGAGAGCATCGGTGTCTTCTACCGGGAAACATGGCTTACCCCCATGTCACTGTCTGAGGAATCTGAGGAGGATGGCTGTTCGGTCTGAGATAAGGCTGAAGAGGAGTTTGACGGAGAACTAGGGGGATTTTTTCTACCTTTTCTCCCTTTTTTCAATAAGGTCTTAATTGAACCTTCCATTTCTGACCTAAGGGCCGATATAAGGTTGGCTGCGAAACTAGGCGCTTCCTCTGCCATGGTTCGCTGGATGCAACTGGTGCAGAGGTCTTTCTGCTAGTCTTTTGCTAAGGGGCTTTTACATATGGCACATTCCCTATTATTCTTCTTACTTCCCGCTTTCTTAGGTTTTTCCTACGGGGTTAAACATACAACAGGGAGCCCCTATTAATAGACTGCTAGCATTCCCGAAGATCACTCACCACCCGTAATCAAGGGTACCGGACTCTGAGGCTGCGTCAGAGGACGTGATCTGTGCTCTCCGACCTGCGGCTGGGGCGACTACTGCTTGAACGGCTTCTATGTTTGCTGCCGGAGGGCTGTGAGGGAGGCAGAGACAGTGATCTCTCCTGTTCTGACTCCATGTCTGAAGCCCCCGCCATGGCGCACTTCTTTGTTTAAATAATAAAAAACAAATCTGAACTGAGAAAAGTAAGTTAATGTGTATGCACAATGTAAGTGCATATTAACACATGACCATTAACCAGAGAAAACAAAAAGCAAAAAACACAAATATAACTAAAAAGTAAAAAATATACTGCAAATAATGCATAAAGGTAATGATAATAAAAAGGGTATTTAGTAAATATAATTTGTTTAAATAATGCGCCTGCGTCCCGGTGGGTGTCTCCTCCCCACCCTCCTGTGACCGCCGGCCGACCGCTTCAGAAAGCCGACCGGCGTCGCACCCGGCGCCATGACACCGTCGCCTAGCTGACGTCAGTCGGTGTGCCCATGATCCTCTGCGCTGCTGACGTCAGCGGCCGGAAGACGCCCATGCTCTCCCCTGCTAGATGCTGTGGGGGATCGAGACCGCGGGCCCGCGCAGGGGGAGGGCGGCACAGTGGAGCCTCCGGGAGCCACCGAGAGCCGCCACATGCGCCCACACGAACCCGGAGCCCTAGGGGTCACCGGGAACTGTGGATCCAGGTCCCGACGGCCGGCACCACAGGTGAGACCCCTGCTCTTCCAGCGCCGGGACGGGCCTAGGACCTTTTGTACATGATAGGCACCGCTGACAGTGGGATTCCTTTCCAGGACAGGAACCCAACTGAAGCGGGGGAGAGGTGCCGCCCCTTATATCTCAGTAGGTTCCTGTCCTGGCGGGGCTGATCTCTCTCAGGTGTGCTGTCATGGGTGAAGGGAAAAATAATCCATTTGTCCCACAACAGGTCTAGCTCTGCTACATCTACAGTAGATGGCAGGCTGCATTGTTGCATGATGTGACTGTATGGTCTGCCATCCAGCAGAGACACTGAGCAGCATGTGATACCAGTGAGAGCCAGACTCACAGCCGTTCACCAGTCTGGCACTGGATCTTGCAAAGCAAGAGAAACAGCTGCTATGAACTCAGGTGACCTTACTGATCTTGTTGACAATTAAAAAAGTAATTGAAAAAAAACGCGTGGGGATCCCCCGTAATTTTTATAATCAGCAGAGGGAAAGTCGAAGGCTGGGGGCTGATGTTAATATTATGGGAAAGAGACATTATTCGTTAAAGCGAACCTGTCAGCTAATTTGGCCGCTATAAGATGCAGCCACTCCGACTCGAGTATAAGCTGACCCCCCTAATTTTGCCACAAAAAAACTGGGAAAACTTATTCACTCGAGTATAAGCCTATGGTGGGAAATGCTCCATAGATTATTCCCCCATATGGTGTCCCCAGAAGAAGCTCCATAGATTATTCCCCCATATGCTGCCCCCATAAGAAGCTCCATAGATTGTTCCCCCATATGCTGCCCCCATAAGAAGCTCCATAGATTGTTCCCCCATATGCTGCCCCCATAAGAAGCTCCATATTGTTCCCCCATATACTGCCCCCATAAGAAGCTCCATAGATTATTCCCCCATATACTGCCCCATAAGAAGCTCCATATTGTTCCCCCATATGCTGCCCCCATAAGAAGCTCCATAGATTGTTCCCCCATATACTGCCCCCATAAGAATCTCCTTAGATTATTCCCCCATGTGCTGCCGCTGCTGCTGCTGCATGTAAAAATAAAAAAAATGACATACTCACCTCTCCGTCGCTGGGTGTCAGATACTCACCTGTCCTGCGTCCATGGCTGCTCACCGCTATCTGCCACGTCATCCGTCATTGACGTTCAGACTGCAGGGGGCGCGGTGCGCACTAATCACGTCACCGCGCCCTCTGCTGTCTGAAGTCACTGACCGATGACAGACAACAGCAAGCAGCCATGGACGCAGGACAGGTGAGTATCGCTATAGTTACCCGTCCTGACGCTGTCGCTTGAGCCCCCAGCTTCTCCGCGCTCTCTCTTCCTGCGTTCAGCGGTCACGTGATACCGCTCATTAAAACTCATGAATATGTGCATATTCATGAGTTTTAATGAGCGGTACCACGTGACCGCTGAAGGCAGGAAGAGAGAGCGCGGAGAAGCTGGGGGCTCAAGAGACAGCATCAGGACCGGTAAGTATGACCCGACACCCCCGCCCCCCCTCCCCCTCCGACCCCCCGGTGTATATGACTCGAACATAAGCTGAGAGGGGGACTTTCAGCCCAAAAAAATGGGCTGAAAATCTCGGCTTATATTCGAGTATATACAGTATCTACAGCATTCTATAATGCTGTAGATAAGCCCCCGATCCGACCTGCATGATAAGAAATATAAGTTTTATAATACTCACCTGGGGGGGCGGTCCGGTGCGGTCTGGTCCAAAGGGTGTCGCAGGTCCGGCGCCTCCCATCTTCTTGCTGCCCTCCTGCTTGCTTCACGCCTCCCCAGCATCATGCTCCTGGGAAGGTGTACTTCTCTGCCCTGTTGAGGGCAGAGCAAAGTACTGCAATGCGCAGGTGTTGGGAAAGGTCAGAGAGACCCAGCGTCTGCGCACTGCAGGAATTTGCTCTGCCCGCAACAGGGCAGAGAAGTTCACCTGTGCACGACCGTGATGCCAGGGAGCCATGAAGCAAGCAGGAGGGCGTCGTCGCAAGAAAATGGGAGGCGCCAGAACCAGACCTGCGACACCCATCAAACCGGACTGTCCCCCGAGTGAATATAATAAAACTTATTTTTCTTATCTTGCAGGTTGGATCGGGGCTTATAGAACGCTGTAGATAAGTCCTGAAAGGCAGTGGCCGCATCTTATAGCGGCCAAAACATCTCACAGGTTCCCTTTAGGTTTCCATGGCTATTAATATCAGCTCATAGCTGTATACTTAGCCTTTCCTGGTATTTTGAGACTTCCCATTTGCCCTATAGCAGTGGCAATTGGGGTTCATATTTGTGGGGTTGAAGTCACCTTTGTATTGTCCGGTGACATCAAGCCCACGGCTTAGTAATAGAGACATGTCAAAAAGACACCAATCCAATACTAATCCTAAAGATATAATGTAAATAAAGACACAGCAAGAACAAAGTCCTTTACTTAAAATAGAAACAAAACACACTTTTCCTTTTTTATTTAAAAATAACAAATACAGTTATACTCACTTAATGCCGATTCCATTGAAGTCTATGTATATAAGATACCTCTCCATTACTAACATAAGTATGGTTTAATTTAGAATCATTACGGTGTCTGCGTCATTCTTTCAATTAAAGGACTTTATTCTGGTAATGTTACAACATAACTAAAGGATTAGTAATGGATAGGTATCGTATAGATGCCTCTTTCATTACTACGACGTGGACTTGATGTCACCAGACAATACATAGGTGATATCCACGCCACAAATATGAACCCCACATGGCCCCTGGCTCCTTACCAGCCTTAGAATACCAGCCCCTAGCTGTCACCTTTACCTTGGCTGGTTGTCAAAAATAAGGGGGACTTTTGTAATTTATTTATTTAAATAATTAACCCTTTCATGACAGGCACCGCACATGTACTGCACATGTCATGTCCCTCCCTTTGATGTGGGCTCCGGCGCTGAGCTCACATCTTTCCCGGCACATGTCAGGTGTTTTGAACAGCTGACATGTGCCCTTAACAGCTGCAGGTGGAATCGCTATTCACCCGCGGCTGTTAACCTGTTAAATGCCACTGTCAAAAATGGAGGGACTTTCTAAAATTATTTATTTAAATAATTAACCCCTTCGTGACATGTGCCATACATGTACTTCGCATGTCTTGTCCGTCCCTTTGATGTGGGCTCCAGTGCTGAGCCCACATCTTCATCTTTCCTGGCACATGTCAGCTGTTAAACCGTTAAATGGCGCTGTCAATCTCTGACATCGGCATTTAATGTGATCGCTTTGGTAGCACGTCACAGATCCTGCCCATCGGTGACCCGTCACATTATCGTGGGTCATGATGGGTCGGCATGACAACCAGACGTCTCCAGCAGACATTTATGGTAGTTATAGTCAGATTGCTATGAGGTGGTTGGCGCTCATAGCAAGTGAGCATTCCTTCTAAACACAGGCGATCTGATCATTGCCTGTGTGTAGCAGAGGCGATCGGGTTATCGCAGCTTCTAGTCTCCCATGCAGACTATTGAAGCAAGTTCTCATGATCCCGCCGCAGACACCGGTATGTCACAGACGAAGGGATGCGACGCACTGCCGACACATGGCTATCACAGGCACAGGGAGCTTCTCTTAGTTATCCCACTGCTGCTACCATGTGATAAAAACAGCAAGCTAGTCTTGCCCTAACAATTTACCACAGGGGGGATATTTTGGATGACCCACCACTGATAACAATCTTCCACGAACTGTAGGAATTTATGTATATCCCACTTTTCCAGTTCCACTTTAGAACTCGCAGCTCTCCGGCGCCCCCTTATGCTCAGGTCAGTCAGGGAACTACACCTGGGATAATGGGTCATCAGCTGGCTGCTTCAATGAGGTCTGGCCACCCAGCACGCTGCAGTGAAGGAATTATAAAATGCTCTGGCTGCAGCCACCCAATTAGCTTATAAAATCCCTTTCCGTCACAGCCAGCAGTACCCGGGGCCCAGACCACACGTCGCCGCCACCAGCTACGATTCTCTTAATCAATGAGATAATTAAGAGGGTCTGTAGCAAACCTCCAAATTAGTAGCATAATTATCTTAAAGGCACGTGTTCATTTTTAGAGCATGATGACAGACTAATAATGTTATAATTTATTCCCCAAAAGGGGAGCAGTGATTACAGAGATAAAAGATCTTACAAAGTTGAGACATTAGATATGTTCAATGCAAATATAAAATAAATGGGATGACAATAGAGGTTAACACTTACATTTGCTTAGATGATCTTAGGCTAACCATGTGGGGAGGCGGGGCCACACATCCCCCTGCATCTGGGGTCCTTTTGGCATGAAACCTCTAGCTCGAATGAATAATTTTAGGGAGGGAGTACCTTATAGCTTTGGGTTTGTGACAACACAAAAGGGGCTGGTGATGTTCCTCCCCCTGCACTAGGAGTTACAATTTTGACTACAAATCTTATAATGACTATATCTCGCAGAGGATACCTTGTATAAACACGCACATTGCATCATTCTTTTTAGCCTGTCGAGGACAATAATTCAAGACCAAACATGCAGTAATTATGTCACACCGTTTAGGAGAAATCCAGTTCTCGGTTTCTGTGGGTGCTAGAACCGTGAAAATTATGAGCCAGAACGCTGGGTCGATGCATTTTGCAGAAATGTAATTTTCATATCTCTGCCGCGTATGGTTTTTGAGATTTGGCCTCTTTCATATTTCCCATACATAAGCGAGCACATGGTTGAGAACAAAAGAGGGAATCCTTTCCTGGCTAATTAACATTCTGTGCAGGGTGGTGGGGAGGAAAAGAGAGAATCCTCACTGGGATATTGGACTACACTGATCTGCAAGCAGAGAGACACTGGTGTGTGTGGAAGGGCTGTGGGGGAAAGAGGAGGGGTGGCAGCAATGTGACAGGCAAAAGTCTCATCTGTAGTGTAACAATCAGAGATTCTGGAATGTTCCAGCGAAGTCATATCTTACTTATCATTACACCTCCCCCTTTTAGAATGTGCTACGGAGGCATAACCTGTCTGTAATCCGCCATGCGCACCTCAGCGGGTTCGCCCCGGTGGGACAACCCATCGGCATTTCCATGCTCGCTGCCCTTTTTGTGTTGTACGGTAAAGTCGTACTGCTGAAGGGCAAGGCTCCAGCGTAGCAACCTTCTGTTGTTTCCGGACACTGTGTGCAGCCAGCTCAGAGGGTTGTGGTCGGTTACCACCGTGAAGGTGCACTCATACAGGTAGGGCTGCAAACGTTGCAGTGCCCACAACATGGCCAGGCACTCCTTCTCGATGGTGGAGTATGCCACTTCCCTCGGCAAAAGTTTCCAGCTCAGGCACAACACGGGGTGCTCCTGGTTCCTCGAGTCGACCTGGCTGAGCACAGCACCGAGGCCAAACTTGCTGGCGTCGGTCTGTACCAGGAACGGGCGACTCCTGTCGACTGCTTTCAGCACTGGAGAGCTGCACAGGGCTGTTTTCAAAGCTCGGAAGGCCACCTCACAGCCATCTCTCCAGTTGAATGTTTGGTGCAGATTCCGCTTGATGAGGTCTGTCAGGGGTTTTGCAAGGGCACTATAGTTCTGTACGAACCGCCTATAGTAGTGTGCAGTGCCCAAGAAGGACATCACCTATTTCTTGGTCCTGGGGGTGGGCCAGGACACGATTGCGTCCACTTTCTCTGGATCCAGACTGATGGAACCCCCTCCTACCTGGTGCCCCATGTAGGGGACCTTGCTCATGCCCATTTGGCACTTTCCCGGCTTGATGGTCAGGCCTGCCTGGTGAAGACACTTGAGCACCTCCTGGAGATGCTGAAGATGTTCCTCCCAGGTGGAACTGAAGATGGCAATGTCATCCAGGTACGCCACCGCATACTCCACCAGTCCCCAGAGCAGGTGGTTGACCATCCGCTGGAAAGTGGCATTTTTCATGCCGAAGGGCATGACTGTGGACTCATACAGTTCAAAGTGGGTGATAAAGGCGGATCTCTCCTGCGCCTCAGAGCTCAGGGGAATCTGCCAGTATCCCAGACTCAGATCCATGAAGGATATGTATTTTGCTTTCGCCAACCGCTCAAGCCAATCCTCGATGCGCTGCATCGGGTGTGCATCAGAGGTTGTGATGGCGCTGAGCCCTCTGTAGTCCATGCAGAACCGGGTGGTCCAATCCTTTTTAGGCACGAGAACTACAAGAGAGGGCCACGCGCTTTTTGACCGTCGAATCACCCTCTGCTGTAACATCTCATTGATCTCTTGGTGCATGATCTGTTGCACCTCCTCAGAGATCCGAAAAGGTGTTCGCCGTAGTGGGGCATGATTCCCGGTGTCCACTTCATGAACCACTAACTCCGTCCTCCCAGGTCGATTGGTGAACATGGTGCGGAAGGGTTCCAGGGTGTCCAACAACTGCGAACGCTGGGTTACGGTTAAAGAGGCACTTACCTCCATGTTCTCAATGGACCCATTGGCCTTGGCTTGGGCCAGCATGTCCAGGAGGGGATCTTCCTCCCCGTTCTTGGGCAGGTTGCAGAACGGTAGGACGCAGGCTTCATGTTCGTGGTGAGCCTTCAGCGTGTTGACGTGAAAGGCCTTGCGCCTACCCCGAGCATGGCCAAGCGTGACCACATAGGTGACCGGGTTGAGCTGTTGGTGGACGACATATGGGCCTTCCCAGGCTGCCTGAAGCTTATCCGTTGGTACGGGGTCCAGCACCCACACCTTTTGACCCACTTGGTAGGTCCGCTCCCGGGCGTTCTGGTCGTACCATTGCTTCTAGTCAGCCTGAGCCTGCGTCATGTTGTCATGCACCAACTGCGTCAAGGTCTGCATCTTGTCACGGAAGCGCATGACATAATCCATGATGGACACTTCTGTGGGGTTTAGCTCATCTTTCCAGGACTCTCTTATCAACCCAAGGGGTCCCCGGACTCGCCTGCCATACAGGAGCTCGAAGGGGGAGAACCCCATCGTGACCTGTGGAACTTCTCTGTAAGCGAACTGCAGGTGTGGGAGGTACCGCTCCCAGTCGCGCCCTTGTGTCTCAACCAGCATGCGGAGCATCTGTTTGAGGGTACCGTTGAAGCGTTCACACAAACCATTGGTCTGTGGGTGATATGCACTCGATACCAGGTGCTTCACCTGCATTTACTCACAGAGAGCCTCCATTTAGCTGTTTATTCTGATGTATTTAGTGACAGTAAGTCTGCGTCTTTGCCTCCTCATAGGAGTTGTGACTGTGCAATTGAGTTGATGCCTGGGTGTAAATTTCCAAAGGGTCGGCTTTTCAACTTATCAGTACCCGAACATGATGCTATGTGATCCCATATTACGGAGTCGTTGGAGAAGGGTCATATTAGACCATCCTCTTCACCCATAGGTGCTGTGTTTTTTTTGTGGCCAAGAAGGATGGTTCATTAAGACCTTGTATTGACTATCGTTCCCTTAACAAGATGATGGTTAAATATCAGTACCCGTTATCCCTGATGTCTGATTTATTCTCCACAGTTAAAAGTGCCTGCTGGTTTACTAAGCTTGACCTCAGGGGGGCATATAATCTTATTCGCATCAAGCACAGGGATGAATGGAAGATGGCGTTTAATACTCCAGAGGGACATTTTGAGTACCTGGTGATGCCTTTTGAGCTCACTAATGCCCCTTCTGTCTTCCAATCCTTTGTGAATTATATTTTCCAGGACTTTGTGGATAAGTTTTTGATCATCTATCTGGATGATATTTTGATCTTTTCCAGTGATTGGGATTCTCATGTGGAACATGTTCGGACTGTGTTCCGGATTTTAAGGGAGAATTCCGTTTGTTAAGGGATCGAAATGCCTCTTTGGTGTACAGAGGATTTCATTTTTGGGATTTATTTTGTCTCCGTCGACTATTGAAATGGACCCGGCCAAGGTACAGGCCATTTATGATTGGGTTCAGCCCACTTCTTTGAAGGCTCTCCAGAAGTTTTTGAGTTTTGCTAATTTCTATCGTAAATTTATAGGTAATTTTTCTGGTATTGTCAAACCACTGACTGATCTGACCAAGAAGGGTGCTGATGTGCTGAATTGGTCTCCAAAGGCTGTCTCGACATTTCAGGAGCTTAAGCAGAGATTCACTTCTGCTCCGGTTTTACGGCAACCTGATGTCTCACTTCCATTTCAGGTGGAGGTAGATGCTTCTGAGATTGGTGCAGGAGATGTTTTGTCCCAAAAAGATCCTGTGACTTCTAAAATGAATCCCTGTGCCTTCTTTTCTCAAAAGTTCTCCCCATCTGAACGCAACTATGACGTGGGGAATCGGGAATTGTTGGCCAAGAAATGGGCATTTGAAGAGTGGAGACATTGTTGGTCCTCACCCACCACAAGAATTTGATTTATCTGGAGTCGGCCAAACGCTTGAATCCTAGACAGGCTAGGTGGGCCTTGTTTTTCACGCGTTTTAATTTTGTGGTCTCTTTTCTTCCGGGCACTAAGAATGTTAACACAGATGCCCTTTCTAGGAGTTTCTTTACTGATTCTCTTATTGTGACCGAGCCTACTACCATCCTAGGTGAGGGGGTAGTTCTTTCTGCCATTTCGCCCGATTTGAGATGCGCCCTGGAGGAATTTCAGGAGGATAAACCTGAGCATTGTCTTATGGGAAAATTGTATGTTCCTGACCAGTGGAGGAAGAGAGTGATGTCTGAAGTTCATTGCTCCGCATTGGCTGGTCATCAAGTTATTTTGGGTACCAGAGATTTGGTGAGTCGGTCTTTTTGGTGGCCTGCCTTATCTCGTGATGTCAGGAATTTTGTGCAGTCCTGTGGGACTTGTTCTCAGTCTAAACCCTGTTCTCGTTCTAGTGGGTTGCTGATGCCCCTGCCGGTGCCCAAGAGGCCATGGACCCATATCTCAATGGATTTTACTTCTGATCTTCCTGTCTCTCAGAGAATGACTGCTATCAGGGTGATTTGTGATAGATTTTCTAAGATGGTCCCTCTTGTACCACTCCCAAAGTTGCCATCTCCCTCAGAGTTGGTGCCCTTGTTTTTATAATAGGTGGTTCGGTTGCATGGGATTCCTGAGAACATTGTGTCGGACAGATGAATCCAGTTTGTTTCCAGATTCTGGAAAGCCTTTTGTTCCAATCTGGGAATTCAGTTATCTTTCTCCTCTGCGTTTCATCCTCAGACCAATGGGCAGACTGAGAGAACAAACCAGACTTTGGAGTCCTATTTGAGATGTTTTATATCTGCTGCTCAGGATGACTGGGTCTCATTTTTGCCCTTGGCTGAATTCGCGCTAAACAATAGAGCTAGTTCTGCCACTTTGATGTCTCCCTTTTTCTGTAACTTTGGGCTTCATCCTCGATTTTCTTCAGGGCAAGTGGAATCTTCAGCCTGCCAGGTGTGGACACTGTGGTAGAGAAAATGCAGCAGATTTGGGACCAAGTGGTGGATAAGTTGTCACTCTCTCAGGAAAAGGCCCAGCGGTTTTCCAACCGGCATAGGACCATTGGTCCCCGGTTTAAAGTGGGTGATATGGTTTGGTTGTCGTCAAAGAATATCTCTAATGAAGGTTGCATCTCCAAGGTTCAAGCCAAGATTTATTGGACCTTATAAGATTTTGGAGATTCTTAATCCTGTTTCTTTTCGATTGGCTCTTCCAGTTGCATTTAAGATCCATAACGTATTTCACAAATCTCTGTTGAAGAGGTTTGTTGAGCCAATAGTTCCTATGGCAGCACCTCCTGACCCTGTATTGGTTAAAGGCAATGTGGAATATGAGGTAGAGAAATTATTGGATTCTCATTTGGCTAGACGAAGACTCCAGTATTTGGTCAAGTGGAAGGGCTATGGCCAGGAGGATAATTCTTGGGTCTATGCCTCTGACATTCATGCCAATAGATTGGTTCGTGCTTTTCACCAGGCCCATCCTGATCGGCCTGGTGGCGTGGATGAGGGTTCGGTGACCCCTCCTCAAGGGGGGTACTGTTGTAAACTCTTTTTCTGGTTTGCCTCTGGTTTCTGGCTGGGGAGCTGGTTGTGCTGATGGAGGAGTTGTGAGTTCTCTTTCCGGGCTCCTTCTGGTGGTGGCAGGAGGTAATGAAGCTGATCTAATTAACAGAGACCTGCCACCTGATAATGAGGATGAGGAGTGGACATCTGGAGTCTCAGACTGGATTTAAGACAGCCGACTCCCTATTCCCATGCTGGTGATTTTTTCCTGCCTCCTGAGGTCTTAGTTTCCAGCTCAGTTCCTGCCTTGTCAAGCTAAGTTGTTCTCTGCTTATGTTCACATTTGATTTGGTATGGTCTATTCAGTTTTTTGTGTGGTCAGCCAGCCCCGGCTGGGGCTGTGCTGAATTTCCACTGTTATGTCATTGTATGTGCTAGTTTGCTTTTTGTCCCTTATTAGATTGGCATCTTTTTGCTCTGTTCTCAGAATATGCCAGAGTGCTGATATAGTGGGAGAAGTCTAGTGACTTCAGGGTATTTTTTGCTATCAGAAGTGTTGGACATTTTTGCAGGATTTTTTGGCATGATTGCAGACAGTATCTTTCCTTTCCTGTCCTTTCTAGTTAGTGTGGGCCCCATCGTTTGCTCAGCCTATTTTCCTATCTGTGTTTGTGCTTTCATCTTGTCTCACCGTCAATACATGTGTGGGGGCTGTCTATTCCTTTGGGGTCTTCTCTGTGGCAGTTTAGATTTCCCCTTTTCTTGCTTTAGGCTTATTTAGTCCTCTGTGTTGTGCGTTCATTTTCCCCTTCACTACTGAGGCCCGAGGAACTCCCTCTTCTGGTGAAGAAAGGTAGTGAGCCTGATTGTAAAACACCTGGGGCTGATGATGATGACTGGCTGAGTGGAGTTAATGACTGGATATAAGGCTGCCGACGCCCTTCTGGCCTGCGGGTGATTTCTCTGTGGACTTCTAGGAAACCAGTCTGATTCCTGCTCATCTAAAGCTAAGATTTCTGCTTTGCCTTTTTGCATTAGTGTTTTGTTTTCCTTGGTGAGCTGAATCTCCTTTTGCCTGTTGCTCTGTCTTCAGAATATTCCTGAGTACTGACATAGCTTTTTTGAAGCCTAGCGTCTTCAGGGCCTTTTTTACTGTCAGTTTGATTGGCTCTTATTTTCATAGGGTTTTTCACGGATTGCAGACAGCAGCCTTC
Organism: Dendrobates tinctorius; assembly: GCF_039654945.1. NCBI lineage: Eukaryota > Metazoa > Chordata > Amphibia > Anura > Dendrobatidae > Dendrobates > Dendrobates tinctorius. The sequence goes on along the minus strand of NW_027361679.1, from coordinate 47,669,139 downwards.
CTGTCCTTTCCTATCTAGCGTGGGCCCCATCTTTGCTCAGTCTATCTTTCTGTCTGTGTTTTGTTCTTTCTTCTTGCTTCACCGTCATTATATGTGGGGGGCTGCCTTTTGCTTTGGGGTCTGCTCTGGGGCAGTTTAGATTTCCCTTTCTGTCTTTAGGCTATGTAGTCCTCCGGCCTTGATCAAGGGGCCTAGGGCATCGTAGGAGCCCCCCACGGCTACTGCTAGTTGTGTTGATAGGTTCAGGGGTCTGCAATCCGATAGCTGCCAACTTCTCTGGTTTTCTGGACTTAGCTAGCATTTCTATTTTTTGCCTCCTACGGTGACTCAATCATAACACCTCTGGCTGTGACGAGGCATCTAGAATCATCGTAGGTATGCTCCACGGCTGCTGTTAGTTGTGTGGTTAGGATCAGGAGTCTGCAATCCACGTAGTTACCAACCTCTCTGGTTTTCTGTGACTTAGCTTGGTCTTGTTTTCCTCCTCGGTGACCCACTCATAACAGTCACCAGTGCATCAGCCACCTTATCCGCCCTGGTTGACGACAGAGCTACTGCCTCTGGGTACTGGGTAGCGTAGTCTACCACGGTGAAAATGTATTGCTTTTCAGAGCTGCTGGGGACGGCCAGCGGGTCCACAATGTCCACAGCGATTCTCTGGAAAGGCTCCTCTATCACTGGCAAAGGGATAAGGGGAGCCTTAAAAGCAGGCCCCACCCTACCCACTCTTTGACAGGTGGTATAGGTGCAGCAGTAGTTTGTTACATCTGTCCCTATCTTGGGCCAATAGAAGTGTTGAGACAGCCGTGCCTTAGTTTTGCTAACCCCCAAGTGTCCAGCAAGTGGAATCTCATGGGCAATCCGAAACAACTCAGTTCTGAACTGATAGGATTCTCAAGGTACTGTCTCCTGGTACAATCTTTCTCATTCCCAGAACACCCTCTCCTTATCAGGCTCGAAGGTGGGCGTCTCGGCAAGGTGTCTCAATTTCTCCTGACTCGCATCTGAGTGCAGAGCAGCCTGGAACTCCTGGCTGGAGGCAGCCAGAAGTGACGTCAGGGTCCTTTCCTCACTGGGACCCTCTGGAACCTGCTCTTAGTTCACCTCTGGTTCAGTCTCTCCTGTAGCGGAAGAGGGACCAGATGGCACCCTGGGGATTTCTAAAGGCCCACCAGCTGGCGCTGCTATGGGTGCTACCTCCCCATCCACCCCCAAAACTTCAGGAGCAGTGCTACTCATGGGCCAGTTACCTTCCTCAGTGGCACTGGTCGGTTGCATGGCATCATCTCTCTCACGGTTCCCATGCACCTCCCCATTTCCTTGAGCACCGACGCTTGCTCCTGCTAGGGGTTCCTCAGCCACATGCCCGGATTGGCCACTTACCCAACCGGGCATTTTCCCAGAGGTGATGGGCCGCTGGCGGCGGCGGGTCGGCCTCTTTTTTCCTGCCGCTGGCCCTTTAAATTTTCTGGCAAGGCGGCAGGCAGCGGGGGTTAAAAACGTGACGCGACGTGGTGACGCTGCACGATGTCGGTCGACAAGGCCCCACCCCCGGACCACAGCAGGAGCAGGAGGAAACCTGGCGGCCATGGCCATTTGTAATTTGAGCGCATGGCGTGGGTGGGCAGGTCTGACTTGGCGAGTGGCGACCCTGGGCCTGGGCTGGCGCTGGGCCATGATATGAGTGAGTGACTTTGTCTGACTCATAAAAAATACAGCTACAAAAAGGCTGCATTACTCTGCTCTACAGAGTAATGCAGCCTTTTTGTAGCAGTATTTTTTATGAGTCACTCACATGTGTGCGGCTGGCGGCAGAAGTTGTGCTGGGCTGGAGCGGGGGATGTGCGCGGCTCATCCTGCTGCTCTCCCATGTGTGCGCTGCCATAGAGGCAGGAAGTCTGGCTGCAGCCATGAGCGCCGGACTGGAGCTCACCTATGGGGACGACTGCGAGGTGGCCGTGAGTGAGGTAAGTGCTTTCCTCAGCTGGGTGCTGGGTGCTGTCACTGCCTCTGTGTGATGGCAATGCTCGGGGCTGGTGCCTTGGCCAGTGCAGCGTCAGTGGAGACTATTCATGTGTGTGTAGCCTTATGGCGCCCAGCACCCTGCTGCTGTCACTGTGCCCTGCAGGGTCCTGGGTGGCTCACAGCTACGGGTACATTTCACTAATGAGACCCCCACAATGGATATGCTCCATGTACCCGGCACTGTGGTCTCCAAGAGAGAGACCCTATAACTATTCCTACTATTCAGTCCTCCGTGCATTGTCCGTCTGCACTGAGCTGTACAAGTACTGCACACATTGACTCCAGCCCTGACCAGAGAGGAAGGGGATCTGGGGGAAGGGAAAGGAAGTTGGTTCCTTGGGGAAGTTTTTGTCTCTGGAATATTTTCCCTGCTGTTGCTAAAATCAGGCCCGGATTGGTAATATAACCAACCGGGCATTTTCCCACTGGGCTGCTGTCATGTGGGCCACGGGCGGCCACTTGACTGGCTGTTGTTCCTGCTGCCAGCCCTCTGCAGGCATGGCGGTTATAGTTTCCAACCCTCCCGCACTGCAGGGGGTATACGGAGCGGAGCCGTGTGTGTACGGAGTGGAGCCATATGTGTACGGGATGTACGGAGCGGAGCCAAGTGTGTACGAAGCATACAAAGCGGGCTTTTCCCGCGGACACAGGAGTACACGGTGAAGCCCCGAGGAGCATTTTAAAACTCACACATGATGTTCCACCGGAAGTGATGTGCTGGAAGCTGACCGGAAATTAGATAATTTCATGAGGAGATTGTGACGGAACTAGGAATGCTTCAGTTCCGTCACCATGTCCTCTTCCGACAGCGGGATCACCTTGGAATCGGAGATGCCGGCCATGTGAGCGGATCATGATATGTCCTGCATTGGGAGGCTCAGATGGGCACTACAATGGGAGCCGGGCTGTTATAGTATCTTTATAGAATCTTTCTTTATTTCTCTTTTTTTTTCTTTCTCTGTTCTTTCATTCTCATTCTCTGTTCTGTCTTTCCCTCATTTTCTTTCTCTCTCTCTGTTATTTCTTTCTCTCTCTAATCTTTCTTTTTTCTTTCTCTCTCTCTGTTCTTTCTTTCCCCTCTTTCTTTTTCTTTCCTTTCTTTCTCTCTGTTCTTTCTTTCTTTTCTTTACTTCTTTCTTTCTCTCTCTGTTCTTTCTCTGTCTCTCTCTGTTCTTTCTTTTCCCTCTTTCTTTCTCTCTCTGTTCTTTCTTCTTTCTCTCTCTGTTCTTTCTTTCTCACTCTCCTTTCTTTCTCTCTCTCTGTTTTCTCTCTTCCTTATTGCCAGTCAGTGTGCCAATAATGCCAGCCACTGTGCCCTCAGTACCAGTCAGTGTGATCAACAGTGCTAAATGGGTGCGGTTGGGCGTGGACATGGGTGTGACTAGTTGCGAAATGGATGTGGCCAGGGCGTGGCCTAAAATTTGCAGTGGCGCGCTGCGTGTGCCGCTGTCTTTCTCCCTCTATTCCCATCTTCAAATCTTGGGAGGTATGATAGGGGCGGCTATGACCAGGGGGTCTGGTTGCCCAATGGATAGCAGTTCTGCCAGGAATTCTGTCACCATGCGTACAAAAGGGGACAGAGCTTTGGGAGGAGTACTGTACCTAAAAGCAATAAATAGGACTGAGCTGAAATACTGGGCACAGCTCTGACTACATGTTATATAGTCGTGTTAATCTCCTCTCACTTCTTGTAACCTACAAGTGTACAAAGATATTATATAGTCGCCATGTGACTAGTGGGCCTGTGTAACTTCAAATGCCAGGGCTGAATTTTAGTCCCAGTCTGGCCCTGCTCAGCCATCTCACTCTGCACTGCAGAGCGACGGGGTTGAGCACTTTGGTACCTGTGGACACATCTACCGTTTCAAAGAAATGGTTAACAGGTTCAGTCGGCACGGATACATCATCATCATAGTAACATAGTTAGTAAGGCCGAAAAAAGACATTAATCCTTCCAGTTCAGCCTATAAAATTCTGTCAGAATAAATCCCCAGATTTACGTCCTTCTAAAGAACCTAACAATAACTGTAAGATACAATATTGTTACACTCCAGGAAGACATCCAGGCCTCTCTTGAACCCTTTGACTGAGTTCGCCATCACCACCTCCTCAGGCAGGGAATTCCAGATTCTCACAGCCCTAACAGTAAAGAATCCTCTTCTATGTTGGTGGATAAACCTTTTCTCCTCCAGACGCAGAGAATGCCCCCTTGTGACCGTCACCTTCCTTGGTATAAACAGATCCTTGGAGAGATATTTGTATTGTCCCCTTATATACTTATACATGGTTATTAGATCGCCCCTCAGTCGTCTTTTTTCTAAACTAAATAATCCTAATTTTGCTAATCTCTCTGGGTATTGTAGTTCCCCCATCCCCTTTATTAATTTTTTTGCCCTCCTTTGTACCCGCTCTAGTTCCATTATATCCTTCCTGAGCACTGGTGCCCAAAACTGTGCACAGTACTCAATGTGCGGTCTAACCAGAGCTTTGTACAGAGGCAGTATAATGCTCTCATCATGTGTATCCAGACCTCTTTTAGTGCACCCCATGATCCTGTTTGGCTTGGCAGCTGCTGCCTGGCACTGGCTGCTCCAGGTAAGTTTATCATTAACTAGGATCCCCAAGTCCTTCTCCATGTCAGATTTACCCAGTGGTTTACCATCCATCAGCATCATCCCTAGGAAAAGAATGGTTATCAGATTTCTTTGGTACATTTCCATCACCATCAGCATCATTCCTGGGGAGAGAATGGTTATTAGTTGCATCATTACTCGTCAAGACATTAGCAGGTAACGCATTCAGTTTCCAATCATAATCATCATCATAATCAGGGTTAACGTTTCCCTTATTATCAGATTGGGGAGGGGTGTCAGGGATGTAGTAGGCAACCATCCTCCCCAAATCAGTCCCCAGTAAAACATCAGTGGGCAGGTTTTTGGACACTCCCACTTCCCTCACCCCGCTCCCAGCACCCCAAGAAATACCCGGGCCACTGGCAAGGGACAGCGGGCACCCCCGATCCCGGTGATAGTCAGGGTTTTCCCCTCAATAAACTTCAGGGGCTGCCAGTCCAGGACGGATGAGGGTTCGTTCAGTCCCGGTGTCCTTGAGGCCTGTAGCAAAATGGGCCCCCACCTGAACATGTTGAACATTGTCGTCAACCCTCCCAACCACACCTCCCAACAAAAGAACAGAGGTGTTGGGCCCAGAGGCCTTAGCTGGGGGGTCTTCTGCTTCTCTGGACAGGTGGCAGTGAGATGACCAGTCCGATTGCAGGAAAAACACCTGCGAGGGTCTGATGTAGGCCTGGCGTTGGCAACAGGTACATGGCCTCCGGAGTGACGGCTGGCAGGGGCACTGGGATTGGTTGCAGGCTTACCCCCTCTCCAGCTGGTAGTGACTGGCCTCCTTGTCTCTGGCTTCCGGTTGGCTTCATAGTTGTCGGCGATCTGCGCAGCTTTGTCCGCATTCGTTGGTTCTCGGTACAGGATTAACTGACGGGCCTCAGCTGGGCAGAGATGCAGGAACTGGTCTTTGATCATCAGGTTCCTTAGCAGCTCAAAGGAATCAACTGACAGCCCATGGATCCACTGGTCAAAGTGGGTCCTGAGTCCTTGCACCACATCGCTATAGCTATCGTGTGGGCCACATTGGAGGTTCCGGAACTTCTTTCGGTATACCGCAGGTGTCAGCCGGTATTTGGCGATCAGAGCCTGCTTAATGGCATCATAGTTGTTTTCTTCTTCTGGCCGGAGAGAAACAAACGCCTCCAGGGCTTCGCCTTTTAGCCCTGGGGTCAAGTACCTGGCCCATTGGTCCGGACGCAGCCGGTACTGTCTGCAGGCTTTCTCAACGGCCTGCAGAAACGTGTCCAAGTCCCTGTCCTTTTCCATCACAGGAAAATGCGCTGGCCGGGGTTTCAGACTCTGGGTGCTGTGGGGCTCACTGTTCTGTGCTGCGGATGGCACTTCCCTCAGCCGGGCCAGCTGCAGTTCATGGGCTCTCTGAGCTTGGGCCTCTGCTTGGTGCTAGGCTCTCTCTTGAGCTTGCTGGATCAGCTGCAGACGTCCAACATGGTCTTCGGCAGGGAGATGCTGTAGGGCCATTTGCAGATAGCGGTCCATGACTTCCTGGCTGCCGGTCAGGCCGACCTGCACCAGCTGGACCTCCACGACTGCACCATCGGCACTGTTGCTGCCTTCTGCGCCCTGGCTCTCATCCCATTGCACAAGAGCCGTAACTAGAGTTGAGCGAAACAGGTCGGTCAGATTCAAAAGACGCCAACTTTTGCCAAAGTTGGAACCCGACCACAGTGTGAAGTCGGTCATGCGGTCAGCGACCCAAGCGCCAAAGTCGGGTTTCGCCGAATGCTTGCATGTGACTTTTTTCAGCCATTGAGAGTGTAGCTGGAGTGGGAGAGAGGGAGAGGGAGAGGGAGAGAGAGAAGAGAGAGAGAGATTTTGCCACCTCTAGGGTTAAAATTCATGCCAGGTGTGTTTACAGTCCTCCACTCACTGACGACTTTTCTCCCCATTGACTTGCATTGGGTTTCGTGTTTCACGACTTTTCCCGACTTTTCCCGATAGTCGGCCGATTTCATTCGACTCGACTTTTGAGAAAGTCGGGTTGCATGAAACCCACCTCGACCCTAAAAAAGGCAAAGTCGCTCATCTCTAGCCGCAACCAGCTGGGCTTTGGTCTTGTCGGTGTCATCAATCTGGTTTACCCTGCACAGGGCCCTCAGGGCATCCTTCTTCAGCTGTTTATATTAGGATTCTCCCCGCGTAGCCATGGTTGCCAAATAAAAGATAGAAAAGAAAAACAAAGGAGGGGGGATACTCCCACGTACACACAATTGTCTCTGGACTAGTAAACACTGAGTCTGTTCTCCAAAACCTATGATACAGGACCCCACAGGAATCGTGCAGGTTTTTAGTAAGAGGAATGATTGCTCAAACCAGATCACTAATGCTCTATGATTATCCCACCGCTGCCACCAATATGTCACGATCTCGCCGCTGACACCGGTATGTCATTGACGGAACTATGCGACACACTACCGACAAATGGCTATCACAGGCACAGGGGGCTTATCTCAGTTATCCCACCGCTGGTACCATGTGATAAGCTAGCTAGTCTTGCCCTAACATTTTATCGCAGGGGGTTATTTTGGATTTCCCACCACTGCTAACAATCTTCCACGAACTGCGGGGATTTATGTATATCTGTTATGAATGAGTCACCGAGGAGGAAAAACAGAAACAAGCTAAGCCACAGAAAACCAGAGAGGTTGGTAACTAAGCGGATTGCAGACCCCTGATCCTATCCACACAACTAGCAGTAGCCGTGGAGCGTACCTATGATGATCCTAGACGCCTCGCCACAGCCAGAGAACTAAATAAGCCTAAAGCAAGAAAAGGGGAAATCTAAACTGCCCCAGAGCAGACCCCAAAGCAATAGACAGCCCCCTAACATGTATTGTTGGTGAGACAAGATGAAAACACAAACACAGATAGAAAAATAGGCTGAGAAAACGATGGGGCCCACACTAACTAGAAAGGACAGGAAAGAAAAGATGTTGTCTGCAATCACGCACAAAACCCTGCCAAAAAATGTCCAACACTTTCTGATAACAAAAACCCTGAAGTCGCTAGGCTTCAATTCCCTATATCAGCGCTCTGGTATATTCTGAAGACAGAGCAAAAAGAGACCAATCTGATCAGGGACAAAAAGCAAACTGACATAAACAGAGACATAAGAATGGAAATTCAGCACAGCCCCAGCAGGGGCTGGCTGACCACAAAAAACTGTGTAAACCAGACCAAATCTCATGTGAAAAAATAGCAGAGCACACTTAGCTTGAGAAGGCAGGAACAGAACTGGAAACCAGAACCTCAGGGCAGGAAAAATCACCAGCACAAAATTAGGTTGTCGGCTGTCTTAAATCCAGTCAGAGACTCCTGATGTTCACTCACAGTCCTCCTCCTCAGGTGGCAGGTCTCTGCCATTTAGATCAGCTTCATTACCTACTGTCATCACTAGAGGGAGCCCGGATGGAGAACTCACGACTCCTCTGTCAACACAGCCAGCTCTACTACCCTCACCAGAAGCCAGAGGTAAAACAGAAAATGAGTTCACAACAGTATCCCCCTTGAGGAGGGGTCACCGAACCCTCATCCACGCCACCAGGCCGATCAGGATGGGCCCGGTGAAAAGCACGAACCAATCTATCGGCATGAATGTCAGAGGCAGAGACCCAAGAATTATTCTCCTGGCCATAACCCTTCCACTTGACCAAATACTGGAGTCTCCGTCTAGCCAGACGAGAATCCAGTATTTTCTCTACCTCATAATCCACATTACCATCAACCAACACAGGGTCAGGAGGTGCCGCCATTGGAACCACTGACTCAACAAACCTCTTCAACAGAGACTTATGAAACTCGTTATGCATCTTAAACGTAACTGGAAGAGCCAATCGAAAAGAAACCGGGTTAAGAATCTCCAAAATCCTAAAAGGTCCAATAAATCTTGGCTTGAACTTTGGAGACGCAACCTTCATAGAGATATTTTTTGACGACAACCAAACCATATCACCCACTTTCAACTGGGGACCAATGGTCCTATGCCGGTTGGAAAATCGCTGGGCCTTTTCTTGAGAGAGGAACAACTTATCCACCACTTGGTCCCATATCTGCTGCATTCTCTCTTCCACAGTGTCAACACCTGGGCAGGCTGAAGATTCCACTTGCCCTGAAGAAAATCGAAGATGAAACCCAAAGTTACAGAAAAAGGACGACATCAATGTGGCAGAACTAGCTCTATTATTTAGGGCGAATTTGGCCAAGGGCAAAAATAAGATCCAATCATCCTGATCAGCAGATATAAAACATCTCAAATAGGACTCCAAAGTCTGGTTTGTTCTGTCAGTCTGCCCATTGGTCTGTGGGTGAAACGCAGAGGAGAAGGTTAACTGAATTCCCAGCTTGGAACAAAAAGCTTTCCAAAATCTGGAGACAAACTGGACTCCTCTGTCTGACACAATGTTCTCAGGAATTTCATGCAACCGAGCCACCTGTTGTAAAAACAAGGGCTCCAACTCTGAGGAAGATGGCAGCTTTGGGAGTGGTACAAGATGGACCATCTTAGAAAATCTATCACAAATCACCCAGATAACAGTCATTCTCTGAGACACAGGAAGATCAGAAATAAAATCCATTGAGATATGGGTCCATGGTCTCTTGGGCACCGGCAAGGGCATCAGCAACCCACTAGAAAGAGAACAGGGTTTAGACCGGGAAAAAGCCCCACAAGACTGCACAAAATTCCTGACATCACGAGATAAGGCGGGCCACCAAAAAGACCGACTCATCAAATCTCTGGTACCAAAAATACCTGGATGACCAGCCAACGCGGAGCAATGAACTTCAGACATCACTCTCTTCCTCCACTGGACAGGAACATACAATTTTCCCATTGGACAACGCTCAGGTTTGTCCTCCTGAAATTCTTCCAGGGCACGGCTCAAATCGGGCTAGATGGCATAAAGAACTACCCCCTCACCTAGGATGGTAGTAGGTTTGGTCAGAATTGGAGAATCGGCAAAGAAACTCCTAGAAAAGGTGTCTGCCTTAACATTCTTAGTGCCTGGAAGAAAGGAGACCACAAAATCAAAACGCGTGAAAAACAAGGCCCACCTAGCCAGTCTAGGATTCAAGCATTTGGCCGACTCCAGGTAAATCAAATTCTTGTGGTCAGTGAGGACCACAACTTGATGTCTAGCTCCCTCCAACCAATGTCTCCACTCCTCGAATGCCCACTTCATGGCCAACAATTCCCGATTCCCCACATCATAGTTGCGTTCAGATGGGGAGGACTTTTGGGAAAAGAAGGCACAGGGATTCATTTTAGAAGTCACAGGATCTTTTTGGGACAAAACAGCTCCTGCACCAATCTCAGAAGCATCTACCTCTACCTGAAATGGAAGTGAGACATCAGGTTGCCGTAAAACCGGAGCAGAAGTGAACCTCCGCTTCAGCTCTTGAAATGCCAAAACAGCCTCTGGAGACCAATTCAGCACATCAGCGCCCTTCTTGCTCAGATCAGTCAGTGGTTTGGCAATACCAGAAAAATTAGCTAAAATTTACGATAAAAATTAGCAAAACCCAAAAACTTCTGGAGAGCCTTCAAAGAAGTGGGCTGAACCCAATCATAAATGGCCCTTACCTTGGCCGGGTCCATTTCAATAGTTGACGGAGACAAAATAAATCCCAAAAATGAAATCCTCTGTACACCAAAGAAGCATTTTGATCCCTTAACTTACAGGGAATTCTCTCTCAAAATCCGGAACACAGTCCGAACATGTTCCTCATGAGAATCCCAATCACTGGAAAAGATCAGAATATCATCCAAATAGATGATGAAAAACTTATCCACAAAGTCCCGGAAAATATCATTCATGAAGGATTGGAAGACAGAAGGGGCATTAGAGCCCAAAAGGCATCACCAGGTACTCAAAATGTCCCTCCGGAGTATTAAACGCCGTCTTCCATTCATCCCCATGCTTGATGCGAATATGATTATACGCCCCCCTGAGGTCAAGCTTAGTAAACCAGCAGACACCTTTAACTCTGGAGAATAAATCAGAAATCAGGGGTAACGGATACTGATATTTAACCGTAATCTTGTTAAGGGAACGATAGTCAATACAAGGCTTAATGAACCATCTTTCTTAGCCACGAAAAAAAAACCCAGCACTTAAGGGTGAAGAGAATGGTCTAATATGACCCTTCTCCAATGACTCCTTAATATAAGATCGCATAGCCTCGTGTTCAGGTACAGATAAGTTGAATAGCCGACCCTTGGGACATTTACACCCAGGCCTCAACTCAATTGCACAGTCATAACTCCTATGAGGAGGCAGTTACGCAGACTTACTCACACTAAATACATCATAAAAATCAGCCAAATAGTCAGGAACATCATGAGACTGGGGAGAGGTGGAGAAAACAGGAGTGTCACCAAGAGCACACCGACAGCCCCAACTCACCACAGACACAGATTTCCAATCCAAAACTGGATTATGGATTTGCAACCAGGGAAAACCCAGAACAATAGTATCATGCAAATTATGCAGTACCAAAATCTACAATTTTCTTGGTGGTCTGGGGCGACCCGCATTACCACCTGGGTCCAAAACTGAGGTTTATTCTCCGCCAAAGGAGTAGCATCAATACCCCTCAAAGGAATAGGCGTCTGCAGAGGTATCATGGGAAAACCACAACGTTTAGCAAAATCCAAATCCATCAGATTCAAAGCCGCTCCTGAATCCACAAAATACTTGGCGGAAAATGTGGATAAGGAGCAGATCAGAGTAATTGCCAAAAGAAACTTAGGTTGTACGCCACCCATAGCAAATGTGTGTGCAAAACGTTTCTCTCTTTTAGGGCAGACAGAAATAATATGAGAGGCATCGCCACAGAAAAAACACAGCTTATTATGCCTTCTATACTCCTGACGTTGCACCCTAGACAAAACTCTATCACATTGCATAGGTTCAGACATTTGTTGAAAAGGTGGCAACACCTTTCGTGTAGTTTTACATTCACGTAAACGCCGATCAACTTGAATGGCTAATGATATAGAATCGTCAAGACCAGAGGGAGCAGGAAATCCCACCATAATATCTTTTACGGTTTCTGATAAACCCTTGCGAAAGAGAGCTGCCAAGGCACCATCATTCCATGTAGTAAGGACCGCCCACTTTTGGAATTTTTGACAGTATAACTGCAGAATCCTGACCCTGGTTCAATGCCAATAGGGCTTTCTCAGCTTGATCAATAGCATTAGGTTCATCATACAACAACCCCAAGGCTTGAAAAAATGCATCCACATTAGTCAGAAAAGGATTTTCAGGTGTCAAAGAAAACGTCCAATCCTGGGGATCGCCGCGCAGCAAGGAGATGACAATTTTAACCTGCTGCGCAGAGCTCCCCGATGGGTTAGGCTTCAAGGCAAGAAATAATTTACAATTATTCTTAAAATTCAAAAATTTAGACCGATCCCCAGAAAACACCTCAGGAGTAGGGATTTTTGGTTCAACAGCATGTGATTGAGTGAGATAGGTGGAAATTCCCCGCACTTCAGCAGCGAGCTGCTCCACACAATCAGACAATTGCTTAATCTCCATTAAGGAAAAAATCCTCCTACGGCCCCAGAGAAAAAGAGGAAAAAATACATATAAAAAAAAAATTCTGACACTTTTTTTTTTTTACAATTTTTTTTCCCCTGCTTTTGAGTACCCTAGAATCTGCGGTATGGCTGGTGACTCTGTTATGAATGAGTCACCGAGGAGGAAAAACAGAAACAAGCTAAGCCACAGAAAACCAGAGAGGTTGGTAACTAAGCGGATTGCAGACCCCTGATCCTATCCACACAACTAGATGTAGCCGTGGAGCGTACCTACGATGATCCTAGATGCCTCGTCACTAGAGTTGAGCGATACCATCCGATACTTCAAAGTATCGGATCGGAATGGATCGGCCGATCTTAAAAAAAAGTATCGGTATCGCTGATTCCGATACCGGAAGTCCCATTCAAGTCTATGGGACTTCCGGTATCGGAATAAGAAAAATCCTGTTTTTCCCTTGTACAGCCTCTCTGGGGTCTGTACGGGCCTTTCGGGGGGCTGTGCCGGCCTGCCAGGGGGTCTGTGCAGGCTCCGGTGGTCTGTGCCGGCCTGCCGGGGGGCTGTGCCGGCCTGCCAGGGGGGCTGTGCAGGCTCCGGTGGGCTGTGCCGGCCTGCCGGGGGACTGTGCCGGCCTGCCGGGGGGCTGTGCAGGCTCCGGGGGGCTGTGCCGGCCTGCCGGGGGGCTGTGCAGGCTTCGGGGGTCTGTGCAGGCATCGTCCGATGGGACTACAAGTCCCATCGGGCGATGCCTGCTACCATGACAGTGATTGACACATTAGCCAATGATGGGACAGTAGTAGTCCCATCATCCGGCTAATGTGTTGAATGTAAAAAAAAAAAAAAAAAAAAAAAAAAAAAAAAAATTACATGCTACATACATACAACATGCATACTACATACATGCTACATTCATACTACATACTACATACATGCTACATTCATACTACATATATACTACATGCAACATACATACTACATACATACTACATGCAACATACATACTACATATATACTACATGCATGCAACATGCATACTACATATATACTACATGCTACATACATACTACATATATGCTACATACATACTACATATATACTACATGCATGCTACATACATACTACATATATGCTACATACATACTACATGCTACATACATACTACATATATACTACATGCATGCTACATACATACTACATGCTACATACATACTACATATATACTACATACATACCACATACATACTACATACATACTACATACATACTACATGCTACATACATACTACATATATACTACATGCATGCTACATACATACTACATGCTACATACATACTACATATATACTACATACATACCACATACTACATACATACTACATGCTACATACATACTACATATATACTACATGCATGCTACATACATACTACATGCTACATACATACTACATATATACTACATGCATGCTACATACATACTGCATGCTACATGCATGCTACATACATACTACATACATACTACATGCTACATACATACCACATATATACTACATACATACTACATACAATACATTCATACAATACATACATAGACATACAGTACATATAACATAGAGTAACATACTTACCAATACTTGTCACATTGTTCCCCGAAGCCATTGTCTTTTACGGAATAAATATTAACATAACAAACCACAAAAATACTCACCCACGATCCGAAGCAGTCCACGAGTGTGTCCCACGACGATCTTGGGTAGAGAACTGCAGCATCAGCTGTTGCTGCCGTTCTCTACGGGCTGCAGGAATCCAATGACGGAAGGTAGGTATCCTTCCGCACTGTATTCCTCCGCCACTTAAAAAAAAAAGTCCCTAGTCTCACTTTATGCCATTGCTGTGTGGGAAATTCCCACGCAGCAATGGCATAAAGTGAGACTAGGGACTTTTTTTTTTTTTAAGTGGCGGAGGAATACAGTGCGGAAGGATACCTACCTTCCGTCATTGGATTCCTGCAGCCCGTAGAGAACGGCAGCAACAGCTGATGCTGCAGTTCTCTACCCAAGATCGTCGTGGGACACACTCGTGGACTGCTTCGGATCGTGGGTGAGTATTTTTGTGGTTTGTTATGTTAATATTTATTCCGTAAAAGACAATGGCTTCGGGGAACAATGTGACAAGTATTGGTAAGTATGTTACTCTATGTTATATGTACTGTATGTCTATGTATGTATTGTATGAATGTATTGTATGTAGTATGTATGTAGTATATATGTGGTATGTATGTAGCATGTAGTATGTATGTAGTATGTATGTAGCATGCATGTAGCATGCAGTATGTATGTAGCATGCATGTAGTATATATGTAGTATGTATGTAGCATGTAGTATGTATGTAGCATGCATGTAGTATATATGTAGTATGTAGCATGTAGTATGTATGTAGCATGTATGTAGTATGTATGTAGTATATATGTAGTATGTATGTAGTATGTAGTATGTATGTAGCATGCATGTAGTATATAAGTAGTATGTATGTAGCATGTAGTATGTATGTAGCATGCATGTAGTATGTATGTAGTATGTATGTAGCATGTAGTATGTATGTAGCATGCATGTAGTATGTATGTAGTATGTATGTAGTATATATGTAGTATGTATGTAGCATGTAGTATGTATGTAGCATGCATGTAGTATGTATGTAGTATGTATGTAGTATGTATGTAGTATGTATGTAGTATATATGTGTTATGTATGTAGTATGTATGTAGTATATATGTGGTATGTATGTAGTATGTATGTAGTATGTATGTAGCATGTAGTATGTATGTAGCATGCATGTAGTACAGTCATGGCCAAAAGTATTGACACCCCTGCAATTCTGTCAGATAATACTCAGTTTCTTCCTGAAAATGATTGCAAACACAAATTCTTTGGTATTATTATCTTCATTTAATTTGTCTTAAATGAAAAAACACAAAAAGAATTGTCCTAAAGCCAAATTGGATATAATTCCACACCAAACTTAAAAAAGAGGGTGGACAAAAGTATTGGCACTGTTCGAAAAATCATGTGATGCTTCTCTAATTTGTGTAATTAACAGCACCTGTAACTTACCTGTGGCACCTAACAGGTGTTGGCAATAACTAAATCACAGTTGCAGCCAGTTAACATGGATTAAAGTTGACTCAACCTCTGTCCTGTGTCCTTGTGTGTACCACATTGAGCATGGAGAAAAGAAAGAAGACCAAAGAACTGTCTGAAGACTTGAGAAACCAAATTGTGAGGAAGCATGAGCAATCTCAAGGCTACAAGTCCATCTCCAAAGACCTGAATGTTCCTGTGTCTACCGTGCGCAGTGTCATCAAGAAGTTTAAAGCCCATGGCACTGTGGCTAACCTCCCTAGATGTGGCCGGAAAAGAAAAATTGACAAGAGATTTCAACGCAAGATTGTGCGGATGTTGGATAAAGAACCTCCACTAACATCCAAACAAGTTCAAGCTGCCCTGCAGTCCAAGGGTACAACGGTGTCAACCCGTACTATCCGGCGGAATCTGAATGAAAAGGGACTGTATGGTAGGAGACCCAGGAAGACTCCACTTCTTACCCCGAGACATAAAAAAGCCAGGCTGGAGTTTGCCAAAACTTACCTGAAAAAGCCTAAAACATTTTGGAAGAATGTTCTCTGGTCAGATGAGACAAAAGTAGAGCTTTTAGGGCAAAAACATCAACATAGAGTTTACAGGAGAAAAAAGAGGCATTCAAAGAAAAGTACACGGACCCTACAGTCAAACATGGCGGAGGTTCCCTGATGTTTTGGGGTTGCTTTGCTGCCTCTGACACTAGACTGCTTGACCGTGTGCATGGCATTATGAAGTCAGAAGACTACCAAAAAATTTTGCAGCATAATTTAGAGCCCAGTGTGAGAAAGCTGGGTCTACCTCAGAGGTCATGGGTCTTCCAGCAGGACAATAACCCAAAACACACTTCAAAAAGCACTAGAAAATGGTTTGAGAGGAAGCACTGGAGACTTCTAAGGTGGCCAGCAATGAGTCCAGACCTGAATCCCATAGAACACTTGTGGAGAGATCTAAAAATGGCAGTTTGGAGAAGGCACCCTTCAAATATCAGGGACCTGGAGTAGTTTGCCAAAGACGAATGGTCTAAAATTCCACCAGAGCATTGTAAGAAACTCATTGATGGTTACCGGAAGCGGTTGGTCGCAGTTATTTTGGCTAAAGGTTGTGCAATCAAGTATTAGGCTGAGGGTGCCAATACTTTTGTCCGGCCCATTTTTGGAGTTTTGTGTGAAATGATCAATGTTTTGCTTTTTGCTTCATTCTATTTTGTGTTTTTTCATTTAAGACAAATTAAATGAAGATAATAATACCAAAGAATTTGTGTTTGCAATCATTTTCAGGAAGAAACTGAATATTATCTGACAGAATTGCAGGGGTGTCAATACTTTTGGCCATGACTGTATGTATGCAGTATTTTTTTTTTTTTTTTTTTAACATTTAACACATTAGCCGGATGATGGGACTACTACTGTCCCATCATTGGCTAATGTGTCAATCACTGTCATGGTAGCAGGCATCGCCAGATGGGACTTGTAGTCCCATCGGACGATGCTTGCACAGACCCCCGGACATCAGCACAGCCCCCCGGCAGGCCGGCACAGCCCCCCGGCAGGCCGGTACAGACCCCCACAGGGTGCACAGACCACCGGCAGGCCGGCACAGCCCCCCGGCAGGCCGGTACAGACCCCCACAGGGTGCACAGACCACCGGCAGGCCGGCACAGCCCCCCGGCAGGCCGGTACAGACCCCGGGCAGTCCACACAGCCCCCCGGCAGGCCGGCAGAGACCCCCGGAAGGCCCGAAATGACGGCGCATCATGATGCGCACACACCGCGCATCATGATGACGTCAGGCTGTCAATCAACTTTGAACTTCCGATTCCGATACCGACTTCCGATATTGAAAAAATATCGGAAGTCGGTATCGGAATTCCGATACAGCAAGTATCGGCCGATACCCGATACTTGCGGTATCGGAATGCTCAACACTACTCGTCACAGCCAGATAACTAAATAAGCTTAAAGCAAGAAAAGGGGAAATCTAAACTGCCCCAGAACAGACCCCAAAGCAATAGACAGCCCCCAAATATGTATTGTCAGTGAGACAAGATGAAAACACAAACACAGGTGGAAAAATAGGCTGAGAAAATGATGGGGTCCATACTAACTAGAAAGGACAGGAAAGGAAAGATGCTGTCGGCAATCACGCACAAAACCCTGCCAAAAAATGTCCAACACTTTCTGATTACAAAAACCCTGAAGTTGTGCGGCTTCAATTCCCTATATCAGCACTCTGGTATATTCTGAAGACAGAGCAAAAAGAGACCAATCTGATCAGGGACAAAAAGCAAACTGGCATAAACAGAGACATAAGAATGGAAATTCAGCACAGTACCCGGAAGGGGCTGGCTGACCACAAAAAAACTGAGTAAACCAGACCAAATCTCATGTGAAAAAATAGCAGAGCACACTTAGCTTGAGAAGGCAGGAACAGAACTGGAAATCAGAACCTCAGGGCAGGAAAAATCACCAGCACAAAATAAGGGAGTCGGCTGTCTTAAATCCAGTCAGAGACTCCTGATGTCCATCCACAGTCCTCCTCCTCAGGTGGCAGGTCTCTGCCATTTAGATCTGCTTCATTACCTACTGTCACCGCTAGAGGGAGCCCGGATGGAGAACTCACGACTCCTCTGTCAACACAGCCAGCTCCACCACCCTCACCAGAAGCCAGAGGTAAACCAGAAAATGAGTTCACAACATATATCCTACTTTTCCAGTTCCACTTTGGAACTCGCAGCTCTCCGGCACCTCCCCTTGCCCACAGGTCACTCAGGGAACTACACCTGGGATAATGGGTCGCTGGCCGGCTGCTTTAATGAGATCTGGCAACCCGGCACGCTGGAGTGAGGAAATTATAAAATGCTCTAGCCGCAGCCACCCAATTAGCTTATAAAATCCCTTTCCATCACAGCCAGCAGTACCCGGGGCCCAGACCACACATCGCCACCACCAGCTACGATTCTCTTAATCAATGAGTTAATTAAGAGGGTCCGTAGCAAACCCCCAAATTAGTGGCATAATTATTTTTAAGGCACATGTTCATTTTTAGAGCATGAAGACAGACTAATAAAGTCATAATTTATTCCCCAAAAGGGGGCAGTGATTACAGAGATAAAGATCTTACAAAGTTGAGACATTAGATTTGTACAATGCAAATATAAAATAAATGGGATGACAATAGAGGTTAACACTTACAGTTGCTTAGATGATCTTAGGCTAACCATGTGGGGAGGCGGGGCCACACGTCCCCCTACATCTGGGGTCCTTTTGGCATGAAACCTCCAGCTCGAATGAATAATTTTAGGGAGGGAGTACCTTACAGCTTTGGCTTTGTGTCATCATGAAAGGGGCGGTCTGGTGATGTTCCTCCCCCTGCTCTAGGAGTCACAATTCTGACTACAAAACTTATAATGACTATATCTCGCAGAGGGTACCTCGTATAAACACGCACATTGTATCATTCGTTTTAGCCTGTCTAGGACAATAATTCAAGACCAAAAATGCAGTAATTATGTCACACCGTTTAGGAGAAATCCAGTTCTCGGTTTCTGTGGGTGCTAGAATCGTGAAAATTATGGCCCAGAATGCTGGGTCGATGCATTTTGCAGAAATATAATTTTCATATCTCTGCCACGTATGGTTTTTGAGATTTGGCCTCTTTCATATTTCCTATACATAAGCGAGCACATGGTTGAGAACAAAAGAGGGAATCCTTACCTGACTAATTAACATTCTGTGCAGGGAGGAGGGGAGGGAACGAGAGAATGCTCACTGGATTACACCGATCTGCAAGCAGAGAGACACTGGTGTGTGTGTGGAAGGGCTGTGGGGGAAAGAGGAGGGGTGGCAACTATGTGATAGGCAAGAGTCTCATCTGTAGTGTAACAATGGGAGATTCTGGAATGTTCCAGCGAAGTCATATCTTACTTATCATTACACAAGTGAAAAGTAAAAAAAGTTTTTAAAAATATAAAAAAAATTAAATTATAAAATATAAAATTTCAAATCACCCCCCATTGGCTCCATTCAAAGTAAAACTATTAAATATATATATTATATATACACAGTATATACTCACGTATAAGCCGACCCATGTATAAGCCGACCCCCCTAATTTTGCCACAAAAAACTGGGAAAACATACTGACTCATGTATAAGCCTAGGGTGGAAAATGCAGCAGCTACTGGTATATTTCAAAAATAAAAAAAGATACCAATAAAAGTAAAATTAATTGAGACATCAGTAGTTTAAATGTTTTTGAATATCCATATGAATCAGGAGCCCCATATAATGCTTCATACAGTTAATGATGGCCCCATAAGATGCTCCATACAAAATACACCCCAAATAATGCTGCACAAAGGATAATAATGGCCCCATAAGATGCTCCATAGAATAATATGCCCCATATGCTGCTCCATAAACATTATGGCCCCATAAGATGTTTCATAGATTATGCCCCATATGCTACCCCATAAAATGTTCTATAGATTATGCCCCATATGCTGCCCCATAAAATGCTCCATAGATTATGCCCCATATGCTGCCCCATAAAATGCTCCATAGATTATGCCCCCATATGGTGCCCCATATGCTGCTCCATAGGTTATGCCCCCATATGCTGCCCCATAGATTATGCCCCCATATGCTGCCCCATAAGATGCTCCATAGAAAACCCCCCCATATGCTACCCCATATGGTGACCATAGAATACCTCCCTCCATCTCCATATGCTGCCCCATATGGTTCTCCATAGAATACCCCCCATATGCTGCCCCATATTGTGCTCTATAGAATACCCCCCATATGCTGCTGCTGCCACAAATAAAACAAAATGAAATACTCACCTTTCCGTCACTTGGGGCCAGGTGCTGGGGTCACCACTGGCTGAGGACCCCGGCACTGGCAATACTCACCGATCCCCGCTCCATGGCTGCTCACCGCTATGTCTGCCGGGTCCCTCTGTCAGTGACGTTCAGGCAGAGGGCGCGCACTGACTACATCATCGTGCCCTCTGCCAGAGGAAGATAGCAAAGCAGCACGCAGTGATGGAGCGGGAACAGGTGAATATAGCATATACTTACCCCCTCCTGGCGTGATCTCTGCAGCCCCTTCTCCCAGTCTCAGGCTACTTCCTTCAGCGCTCACGTGGTAACGCTCATTAAAGTCATGAATATGCGCATATTCATGACTTTAATGAGCGATACCACGTGACCACTGCAGGAAGGTGCCTGAGACCTGGGAGAAGTGCGGCTGCAGAGACTGCGCCAGGAGGGGGTACGTATGAACAGACACCCCCGCTCCCCCACTGACCCCTGGTATATGACTTGCGTATAAGCCGAGAGGGGGAATTTCAGCCCCAAAAAAGGGGCTGAAAATCTCGGCTTATACATGAGTATATACTGTATATATGTAAATATATATATATATATATATATATATATACACATATTTGGTATCATTCAGAATCGCCCGATCTATCAAGCTATAAAAAGAATTAACCCAATCGGTAAACATTGTAGCAGAAAAAAAGTCAAAACACCAGAATTAAGTTTTTTGGTTGCCACAACATTGCATTAAAATGCAATAATGAGCAATTAAAAGATATTATCCACACCACAATGGTATGATTAAAAGCATCAGCTCAGCATGCAAAAAATAGGCCCTCACCCAGCCCCAGATCAGGAAAAATGGAGATATTACAGGTCGAGGAAAATGACGCATTTTTTTCTTTTTTTTAACAAACTTTGGATTTGTTTTTTACAATTTAATTTAAAAATAATCTATACATGTTTGGTATCTAATGACCTGGAGAATCATACCCACATTTTTTTACCATTTTTTACCTGGCGCAGGTTAGTTTTAGCATGTGGTGAACATGGTAAAAATAATTCCTAAAAAACAATCTTGGAACTGCACTCTTTTTACAATTTCATCGCATTTGGAAATTTTTTCCCGTTTTTGAGTAAACAACATGGTAAAACCAATGGTGTCGTTCAAAAGTACAACTCGTTCTACAAAAAACAAGCCCTCTCATGGCCATAATGATTAAAAAATTAAAAAGTTATAGCTCTGGTAAGAAGGGGAGCAAAAAACAAATGCAAAAATGAAAAAGGGCTATGGCGTGGAGGGGTTAAAAAACAGCATGGGGACCCCTTTATTCCTAATAACCAGCCTTGCTAATGTTAACAACTGAGGGCTGCAGCCTACAGGTGTCAGTTTTGCCTGGCTGGTTATCAAAAATACAAGGGAACCCACATCAATTTTTTTTTACATTATTAATTTATAGCACAATTGATGGGTCAATTGATGCCACTTTTCCTGGTGTCTGCCACTAATTTTAGCTGTTTTGGCAGCTCCTTGGTCCCCCTGACGGTCTTTTTTATGCATTAGGATTTTCCTCCCTTTGAAGTCAATGGGGTCCAGGTACGTTCGTCGAACATGTTCGACGAACATTGGGATGTTCGCTGATTCTAACTGAATTGATTGAATATGTGCTGCAGATAACACACTTTGGCCGGGGTCACACTTGCGAATGCAATGCAAGAAACCCGCGCGAGTTTCTCACATTAATACCCGGCACTGCCGCCGGCGGTTTGGACCGGAGCGTTCAGCTGCATAGAAATACATGCAGCCGCACACTCCGGTCCCGAGTGCCGGCGGCAGTGCCGGGCATTGAGGAGAGAGACTCGCGCGAGTTTCTCGCATTGCATACGCAAGTGTGACCCCGGCCTAAGTGTGTTATCTGCAGCACATATTCCAACTGCTAATGTTTAACACACAGCAGGGAAAAGCAATTACTCATAAAGGAGGTATGTTTAATGGTAATAGCCTAATAGATCATTACAGTTTTTACATTTACATGTAAAAAGGTATAATTTATTTAATAATAGATTGGAATCAAAGTGTTATTATGAGCTTAGTATTGTTCTTTGTCTTTCTTATATACATATCTAGTAGCTCGAGGTACTATTAACTGGATCATGAAGTGCAACATTTCTGCTATTAAACAGGCCAGATGCTGAGAATTCACACCAGGTACACTGTAACAAGAAAGTAACAGCAAAATCATCATCTTGGGATTTAGTTTAAATGATTCCTTTGAAAAATAGTTTTCTCTGATCTAACAATCATATACTATTTACCAATGTGGAAGCCATTTAAAGGAACAGTAAACCTAGCAATATACAGTATATTTAAATTATAGAGGGTGTCCGCTGCTCTTACATTGATGACCTATCCAAAGGATAGGATAATGAACAACCTCCTTTGGATAGGTCATCAATGTCTGATCACATCCCTACCCATCAGACATAGATGACCTATCCCAAGAAATACTGCTGATTAATTTGCAGCATTTTCTACAGTGAGGATGGAGGAGGGGTTTTATTTGTATCATGGGACAAAAGGATCAAAGTAAGGCAGAAGAGTTAGATTTAGAGTTGAGCGACTTTTGGTTTTTTAGGGTCGCGTTTCGTTTCGTGAAACCCTACTTTTCCAAAAGTCGGGTCGAGCAAGATCGTCCGATTATAGGGAAAAGTCGGGGTCGTCCCGAAACACGAAACCCAATGTAAGTCAATGGGGAATAAAAGTCGGCAGAGAGAGGAGGACAGGAAACACACCTACAGTGCCCATTTGAATGCCAAAAGCATCAATTCTTCTTACTTAAGCTTGTCAACCTTAATTTACTTCATAATACAAGTTACGCACTGAAAAATGGGGGTTATT
Organism: Dendrobates tinctorius; assembly: GCF_039654945.1. Lineage (NCBI taxonomy): Eukaryota > Metazoa > Chordata > Amphibia > Anura > Dendrobatidae > Dendrobates > Dendrobates tinctorius. The sequence continues at coordinate 47,646,067 of NW_027361679.1, read as the reverse complement.
TGGCTACAGTTGTGGGGGGGGGAGGGCTGGCTACAGGTTTTCATGTGCCCTGGGCGAAAGAGCGCCCCTTTAACACATACCACAACTCATCATGCTCCGATACGGCAGAGAAATAGCGGTATAGTACAATGAAAAATACTTCACTTTTTACATCTCATGACGAGGCCCATCTATTTCTCCATACAGAATCATTGGTCTCATATAATGTTTGAAACAGTATATGATGAGCTCCACATAATGTTACAGTATATGTTGGTCCCCATGGATGAAGCTCCACTGTCTTATGGGCCCAAATAATGCTCCAAACATAATGGGCCCCATTTCTAATGCTCTAGTGTATAATGGGCCCTGTAAATGCTGCTCCAGTGTCTGATGTCCACCTTTGGAATGTTCCAGTGTATGGTGGGCCCCATCTATCATTCTCCAGAGTATAGTGCTCCCCAAAAATTGCTGTCCCAACATTGAAAACAATGAAATAAGTCTCCTCGCTATGGAATCCATGTACTAGTCTGGACTCCTCGTCGTCCCCATCTTCCATCTCACTGCACAGTATTTCAACCTGGCAAGTGCTGTGATCCTGAGCAAGCAGGGGGGGCCCACTCGTTGGCGACAGCACTGGCACAGGGCCCCTGATAGTACGGTGGTGTGTCTGACGGCGGGTGGGCCGAACCTGCACGTTCATCTGCAGCTTCCTCTTTGTCACCGTGTAAGATGGAACTGTGTATGGGAAGGGTAACCTGAGTTTCATCAGGGTCAGATTCAGGCCATGTAGCGTGCGAGGGGAATGTAGTGGTCTGGGTCAATGTACCAGCAGATTCATCGAGCAGTGGCTGAGCATCAGTGCACTTGTGTCGCCCCCAGCCAGGAGTACGATCGCCACAGTGGCATTACCTTCCTCCTAGGGAGTGTGATGTCATGCTTGGGAGCAACGAACGCTCTCTCTAGCAGGTTAACTGATTGGGCGGCGTTATTCCCACGAGTCATGACCCTCCAAACAGCGTTCATGAAGGCAAAGTGTATGTTTTACGTGGGCAGTATGGTTGCAAAGCTGAACCTTAAAGGAATGTCCAGAAGGGCACCACCAGGAGTGGAGCCTACGGTTAAATTCGACTCCACCTGGGAAACCTCAAACATGCCAGCTACAGAACAGATGCACACATTGCAAGCTTAATTCCGTTAACGAACGAGACTCCGTCATGCCCCGCGGTCCGAGTCCGGCTTACTAGAGGGACACGTGAGGCTCTGACACATGAGATTGGCCAATAACTGGTGTGTCATGCCCTTACATGTCCGTGGCTGCATGTGCGCTACACTGAAAAGGCCAGCGTTTGTCGCTTACAGGTGCAGATAACCCGCTGAACAACGTTAGTGATGGGGATCACTGATTACAATTATTACCCGCGAACAATGATTTCCCAGTAAGTGCAGGTCAACTGCAGTTCCGGAATTAGGCCTAACCGTCATTCCTGAAAAAATGAAAAACTTACATGTGCAAACCACAGGTGCTGTAGCTTGCTTAACAGCTCGCCAGCCGTTCTCACGCCCAGTATGGATTACACGTGATTGCACAAAGGTGAGAAAGGGTACCGTATCCCCAGATAACATGTATGGATAGCGTACACATTCAAAATATATGTCTCAGGAGGCAGGCTCAGATGGTGTTAGGCCCAGTATGGATTGCACGTGATTGCACAAAGGTTAGAAAGGGTACCGTTTCCCCGGAAAACATGTATGGATAGCGTACACATTCAAAATATATGTCTATAGATCAGGAGGCAGGCTCAGACGGTGTTAGGCCCAGTATGGATTGCACGTGATTGCACAAAGGTTAGAAAGGGTACCATTTCCCCGGATAACATGTATGGATAGCGTACACATTCAAAATATATGTCTCAGGAGGCAGGCTCAGACGGTGTTAGGCCCAGTATGGATTGCACGTGATTGCACAAAGGTTAGAAAGGGTACCGTATCCCCGGATAACATGTATGGATAGCGTACACATTCAAAATATATGTCTATACATCAGGAGGCAGGCTCAGACGGTGTTAGGCCCAGTATGGATTGCACGTGATTGCACAAAGGTTAGAAAGGGTACCGTATCCCCGGATAACATGTATGGATAGCGTACACATTCAAAATATATGTCTCAGGAGGCAGGCTCAGACGGTGTTAGGCCCAGTATGGATTGCACGTGATTGCACAAAGGTTAGAAAGGGTACCGTATCCCCAGATAACATGTATGGATAGCGTACACATTCAAAATATATGTCTCAGGAGGCAGGCTCAGACGGTGTTAGACCCAGTATGGATTGCACGTGATTGCACAAAGGTTAGAAAGGGTACCGTATCCCCAGATAACATGTATGGATAGCGTACACATTCAAAATATATGTCTCAGGAGGCAGGCTCAGACGGTGTTAGGCCCAGTATGGATTGCACGTGATTGCACAAAGGTTAGAAAGGGTACCGTTTCCCCGGATAACATGTATGGATAGCGTACACATTCAAAATATATGTCTCAGGAGGCAGGCTCAGACGGTGTTAGGCCCAGTATGGATTGCACGTGATTGCACAAAGGTTAGAAAGGGTACCGTATCCCCAGATAACATGTATGGATAGCGTACACATTCAAAATATATGTCTATACATCAGGAGGCAGGCTCAGATGGTGTTAGGCCCAGTATGGATTGCACGTGATTGCACAAAGGTTAGAAAGGGTACCGTATCCCCGGATAACATGTATGGATAGCGTACACATTCAAAATATATGTCTATACATCAGGAGGCAGGCTCAGACGGTGTTAGGCCCAGTATGGATTGCATGTGATTGCACAAAGGTTAGAAAGGGTACCGTATCCCCAGATAACATGTATGGATAGCGTACACATTCAAAATATATGTCTCAGGAGGCAGGCTCAGATGGTGTTAGGCCCAGTATGGATTGCACGTGATTGCACAAAGGTTAGAAAGGGTACCGTATCCCCGGATAACATGTATGGATAGCGTACACATTCAAAATATATGTCTATACATCAGGAGGCAGGTTCAGACGGTGTTAGGCCCAGTATGGATTGCACGTGATTGCACAAAGGTTAGAAAGGGTACCGTATCCCCGGATAACATGTATGGATAGCGTACACATACAAAATATATGTCTATACATCAGGAGGCAGGCTCAGACGGTGTCAGGCACAGTATGGATTTGACGGCCCAGATTACACAGCGGAGGAGCAGGGAGAGGTAAAGATTGCAAATGCTGGGGCCCTGCCCAAGCAAGGGGGGCCCACTCGTGGGCGTCGGTACTGGCACTGGGCCCCTCATAGTACAGCGGTGTGTCTGACGGCGGGTGTGCACCACCATCGTCAGAGACTCTTGATTGCACTATGAGGGACCCTGTGCCAGTGCCCGCGCCCAAGAGTCGGCCTACCCACCTGTCCAGGGCAACGGCACTCGCACGGTGTCGTGCACTAGGTGGTGACCCCGGCCATGGGGGGGAAGGCAGCACAGTTAGGGAGTTTTAGAAAGTGGCATATGTTGATGTTGGACATTCAGCTGATGCAAAAGGCGAAATTGGTGAAGTCCCAGGAAGAGGTGGACCAAAGCAAGCCATTTTTCTGTCACCCTATGTGTCATCAGGGGAAGGTGGGACAAAATCCTTGGAAACCCATGCGTGGTTCATTTTAATGAAGGTTAGATCATCCACATTTTGGGTTGACAGACGGGTCCTTTTTTCTGTCAGGATTGATCCAGCTGCACTGAAGACTCTTTCCGATAGCACACTTGCAGCTGGGCAAGCGAGCTCCTGTAAGGCATATTGGGCCAATTCAGGCCAGGTGTCCAGTTTAGCGGCCCAATTGTCAAAGGGGAATGACCTGTGTGGGAGAACATCGATATGGGAGGAAAAGTAGTTTGTAACCATAGTTGACAACTGCTGTCTCCTGTCACTTTCCATCGATGCAGTATTACCAGTTGTGTGAGCGGTATTTGAAAAATCAGTCCACAACATTGTCATGAAACTCCTGTCTCCAACGCCACTTCTGCTGTGTGCACCACGAACACCTCTGCCAAGCTTCCCCTGGCCCGTACGGCTCGTGTGAGAACCATCACCGCTGCTGTGTGCTGGGAATGCCTCAAGCAACCGATTTACCAGAGTTGCTTGTTTATTAGCCAATATTAGGTCAAGGTTCTCCTGTGGCATGATGTTTTGTAATTTACCTTTATAGCGTGGATCCAGGATGCTGGCCAACCAGTAGTCATCATCGTTCATCATTTTGGCAATGCGGGGGTCCCTTTTTAGGATCCGCAAGGCATAATCTGACATGTGGGCCAATGTTCCCGGTGTCAATGATGCACTGCGAGTGCTGGTTGGAGGAGCACTTTCTGGCAAATCCACATCCCTCCAGTCACGCACAAACCCTGTACCAGACCTTGCCACGCCAACATTTTCACTTGCCCCATGAGATTCATCCTCCTCCCCTAAGTAATCATCCCCATCATCATCCTCCTCCTCCTCTTCTTCCTCCACCTCGTCCAGGAGAGGTCCCTGAGCAGACAATGGCTGAATGTCATCAAGGATTCCCTCCTCCTCTTCCTCCTCATCAACATTGGCTGCAGACGCCTGCTCCTTAAGGTGCGTCAAAGTTTGCATGAGCAGACGCATAAGTGGGATGCTCATGCTTAGGATGGCGTCGTCTGCGCTTACCAGCCGTGTGCATTCCTCAAAACACTGAAGGACTTTACAGAGGTCTTTCAGCTTCGACCACTGCACACCTGTCAACTCCATGTCTGCTCTCAAAGTGCCTGGCCGTGTATCCTCCCACAAATGCATTATGGCCTGCCTCTGCTCGCACAGCCGCTCCACCATGTGCAGGGTGGAGTTCCACCTTGTTGCAATGTCGATAATGAGGCGGTGGTTGGGAAGGTGGAGCAATCGCTGCAGCTTCTGCATACGAACGGAGTGTACAGGCGACCGGCGGATGTGCGCGCACAGTCTTCGCACCTTCTGGAGCAGGGCTGTTAACTCCGGATAATTTTTGAGGAAGCACTGCACCACCAGGTTCAAGGTGTGAGCCAAGCAAGGTATGTGGCTGAGTTTTGAAAGGGCTATGGCTGCCACAAAATTACGGCCGTTATCACTAACTACCTTGCCTGCCTCAAGATGTACACTGCCCAGCCATGACTCAGTTTGTCGCTGAAAGTACTCGGCCAGCACCTCGGCGGTATGTCTGTCACCCAAACACATCATGTGCAACACAGCCTGCTGACGCTTTCCACTAGCTGCTCGATAGGGGGACACATCGTGTGCAACAGTGGCAGCTGCAGATGGAGTGCTCGTACGACTTCGCTCTGTGGACGAGCTTTCGCTTCTGGAGGAGGAGGAGGAGGGGGAGGAGGGTGGAACGCCTACAGCCAACTGTTTCCTATACCGTGGGCTAGGCAGCACTGTCCCACCACCGCTGTCCCCTGTGGACCCTGCATCCACCACATTAACCCAGTGCGCAGTGATGGACACGTAACGGCCCTGGCCATGCCGACTGGACCATGCATCAGTTGTGAGGTGCACCTTTCCGCTCACTGACTGCTTGAGTGCATGGACAATGCAGTCTTTCACATGATGGTGGAGGGCTGGGATGGCTTTGCGAGAGAAGAAGTGGCGACTGGGTAGGTCATAGCGTGGTACTGCATAGGCCATGAGTTCGCAGAAAGCTGTGCTTTCCACCAACCGAAAGGGCATCATCTCAAACGAGATTAGTTTGGCAATGTGGGCGTTCAAACCCAGTGTACGCGGATGAGAGACTGAGTACTTTCTTGACCTACTCATAGTGTCTGGGAGGGTGAGCTGGACTTGAGAGCTGCATATGGTGGAAGTAGCGGTGGACAGGGCGGACTGAGAGAGGGTTGATGATGGTGATGGAGTTGGTGTTCTTTCTGATGGCCTAGAATCAGTCTTTCGTTGATATAACAGTGGGATTCCCTGACTGCTGTGGCCTTGCAACGACACCTCAACATTTGCTGCTGTGCTAACCGGTGGGCTTACAGTGGGGGAAACAATGTAGCGTTGCTGACTACCTTCGTTGTGATCAGTTGCACATGTGGCACTTGAGGTTTGGTGTTGTGTCCACGCTTGCAAGTGCATGCTGGTTAAATGTCTAAGCATGCAACTGGTATTCAAATTTTTCAGATTTTTCCCTCGGCTAAAGGTCTTTGCGCACTTCTTACAGATAACCTTGGCCTGATCATGAGGATTTTGTTCAAAAAAGTGCCACACTGCACTCTTCCTACTTTGGCAGACATTTTGCGGCCTAGCACGCTGTGATCTTTTGACCCTCTGGACAAGCTGTCCAGCAACTCTTTTGATGTTTGGAACCTGTCTTTGGAGTGCTCCGGGCCTGCCAGATAACAGCTGTTGCGATGTCGATGTCTGCTGTGGATGCTCCTCATCTGAGCTATTGGAAGCAGCACCTCTTCCCCCAATGGATGCCAATCTGGGTCAACAGCTGGGTCATCCATCACCTCCTCTTCTATGTCATGTGCACCTTCCTCTGTGTCACCGTGTATGGTGGTATAGTGTGCGGGAAGGGGCACCTGAGTCTCATCAGGGTCAGAATCTGGCTCTGTACACTGCGAGGACAATGTAGTGCTCTGAGTGAATGTACCAGCAGAATCATCCATCAGCGGCTGTGCATCAGTGCACTCCATGTCAGATTCATCTTGGCCTGGGTAATTCACCATTTGACTTGATAATCCAGGCATGGTATGTGAAAACAGCTCCATGGAGTAATCAGTAGTATGGCCTGCGTCATCCTTCAATCTTGGTTGGGGTGAAGGACACAAGGAAAGGTGTGGTTCATGAACATGAGCCTCCAATGACGACTCAGTGCTTTTACTTTTTACAACTGAAGAAGAGGAGGCGATAGAGCTGGAGGCTGAGTCAGCAATGTAAGACAAAACTTTTTCCTGATGCTCTGGCTTTAAAAGCGGTTTGCCAACTCCTAGAAAACTAAGCGTTCGAGGCCTTATGTAGCCAGACGATGATGCAGGCTCAACACCTTCTGCATTCGGTCCTATTTTGCTCTTGCCACTACCATCAGATCCACCACCAACACCATCATTACCAGCTGCCAACCCCCGCCCAATTCCACGGCCTCTTCCACCAGCCTTCCTCATTTTTGGTAGAAATGTAGACAAAATCCAACAAACTATATAGTATGTAAAACAAGGTACAAGGTGTCTATAGGACAGGGGAGATTTTTAATTTCTGCACACACTTTTGGACACTGGACACTTTTGGATTGTGTGAGGCCCAATGAATATCTGAGCGCTATGTGACAGGCTCGATGGCACAGCTGTGACAAAAGTGACTAGAGGATAAGGGAGATTTTGAATCTCTGCACACACTTTTGGACACTGGACACTTTTGGATTGTGTGAGGCCCAATGAATATCTGAGCGCTATGTGACAGGCTCGATGGCACAGCTGTGACAAAAGTGACTAGAGGATAAGGGAGATTTTGAATCTCTGCACACACTTTTGGACACTGGACACTTTTGGATTGTGTGAGGCCCAATGAATATCTGAGCGCTATGTGACAGGCTCGATGGCACAGCTGTGACAAAAGTGACTAGAGGATAAGGGAGATTTTGAATCTCTGCACACACTTTTGGACACTGGACACTTTTGGATTGTGTGAGGCCCACTGATATCTGAGCGTTATGTGACAGGCTCGATGGCACAGCTGTGACCTAAGTGACTAGAGGATAAGGGAGATTTTGAATCTCTGCACACACTTTTGGACACTGGACACTTTTGGATTGTGTGAGGCCCAATGAATATCTGAGCGCTATGTGACAGGCTCGATGGCACAGCTGTGACAAAAGTGACTAGAGGATAAGGGAGATTTTGAATCTCTGCACACACTTTTGGACACTGGACACTTTTGGATTGTGTGAGGCCCAATGAATATCTGAGCGCTATGTGACAGGCTCGATGGCACAGCTGTGACAAAAGTGACTAGAGGATAAGGGAGATTTTGAATCTCTGCACACACTTTTGGACACTGGACACTTTTGGATTGTGTGAGGCCCACTGATATCTGAGCGCTATGTGACAGGCTCGATGGCACAGCTGTGACCTAAGTGACTAGAGGATAAGGGAGATTTTGAATCTCTGCACACACTTTTGGACACTGGACACTTTTGGATTGTGTGAGGCCCAATGAATATCTGAGCGCTATGTGACAGGCTCGATGGCACAGCTGTGACAAAAGTGACTAGAGGATAAGGGAGATTTTGAATCTCTGCACACACTTTTGGACACTGGACACTTTTGGATTGTGTGAGGCCCAATGAATATCTGAGCGCTATGTGACAGGCTCGATGGCACAGATGTGACAAAAGTGACTAGAGGATAAGGGAGATTTTGAATCTCTGCACACACTTTTGGACACTGGACACTTTTGGATTGTGTGAGGCCCACTGATATCTGAGCGCTATGTGACAGGCTCGATGGCACAGCTGTGACCTAAGTGACTAGAGGATAAGGGAGATTTTGAATCTCTGCACACACTTTTGGACACTGGACACTTTTGGATTGTGTGAGGCCCAATGAATATCTGAGCGCTATGTGACAGGCTCGATGGCACAGCTGTGACAAAAGTGACTAGAGGATAAGGGAGATTTTGAATCTCTGCACACACTTTTGGACACTGGACACTTTTGGATTGTGTGAGGCCCACTGATATCTGAGCGCTATGTGACAGGCTCGATGGCACAGCTGTGACCTAAGTGACTAGAGGATAAGGGAGATTTTGAATCTCTGCACACACTTTTGGACACTGGACACTTTTGGATTGTGTGAGGCCCAATGAATATCTGAGCGCTATGTGACAGGCTCGATGGCACAGCTGTGACCAAAGTGACTAGAGGATAAGGGAGATTGGATTGCTTTTAAAAAAGCAGTTTGCGGAGCAGTGGGTAAACAGCAATGCCAGCCTGTCAGGAAGCCTTAAAAGGCAGCCCAACAACCAACACCACTGATACACCACAATATAGCCTCCCCTTGCACTGCACACACAGTGACTGGTGTGTTGTGCAGGCCAAATTGCTATCAGCAGCAGAAGCAGTTTTTTTTTCTTCTCAGCAGGACAAAAAAAAAAAATTGGGATTGCTTTTAAAAAAGCAGTTTGAGGCCCAATGAATATCTGAGCGCTATGTGACAGGCTCGATGGCACAGCTGTGACCAAAGTGACTAGAGGATAAGGGAGATTGGATTGCTTTTAAAAAAGCAGTTTGCGGAGCAGTGGGTAAACAGCAATGCCAGCCTGTCAGGAAGCCTTAGAAGGCAGCCCAACAACCAACACCACTGATACACCACTATATAGCCTCCCCTTGCACTGCACACACAGTGACTGGTGTGTTGTGCAGGCCAAATCGCTAGCAGCAGAAGCAGTTTTTTTGTCTTCTTCCCTGCCTAACGCTCTCCCTACAGAATCAGCAGCAACCTCTCCCTATGCTAAGATCGGCAGAAGTAAGATGGCGGTCGGCGTGCATGCCCTTTTATACCCCCTGTGACTCCCACCAAAGCAAGCCAATCACTTGCATGCCCTTCTGAAAGATGGTGGTGACCCCTGCCTATGTCATCACGTTGCCCACAGTGTCCGTAGATCCTGATTGGCTGAAAAAGAGCGCAAAACAAACTTTTGAAACGCGACTTTGGCGCGTAAGTCGCCGACCTCGTGGCCGACCTCATCCTAGGGTCGGGTTTCGTTTCATGAAACCCGACTTTGCCAAAAGTCGGCGACTTTTGAAATTTTTCACCCCGTTTCGCTCAACTCTAGTTAGAATATTTTTATGTGTGCATTTTCTGTGTTTGGTGTTTCTTCAAGATCAAAATAAGGTCATATAGATTTCATTTAAAGGGAATGTGTCAGTAGGTTTTTGACATGTAATCTGAGAGCAGGATAATAAAGGCAAGAGAGCCTGATTCAAGCAATGCTTAGTTTTGTTAGAATCCATGTTTTATCTGTTGTAGATGTAATAGTGGTCAGAATCCTGAGCTGTGCATACCCCTGCCCTTTAACCCTTATTGGCAGCTTCCAGCTTCAGTGTACATTGTCAGCAAGCTGCTAATCATTGGTCAGGGTGGGGTTACACAGATTAGCTGGATTGCCGTGCATGTGAGACCTAGTCAGACGGTGATAATCTCCTACTGATAAAACATTGATTGCATTGAAACAACAGCACACCGCCTAAAGGCCCTTTTACATTTAGCGATGCACCAGCGATCCGACCAGCGATCCGACCCGGTCAGGATCGCTGGTGCATCGCTAAATGATCGCTAGTGAGCTTTCACCCAGATAAATCTCACAGCGATGCAGCAGCGATGCAGCGCACGATACTCACCTTTCACACACAGCGATCCTGACGTCCTCCCGCCCGCCTCCACGCGTCGCTCGTCGTCACAGCAGGAAGCCCCAGCAGGAAGCTGACGACGAGAAATGGAGCCGGACATTCTCGTGCGATCAGCGATGGACAGCGGGGGAGCCGGTCGTTGGTAAGTATCACACATAGCGATATCGCTAGTGATATCGCTATAACGTCACAAAATCGTTGACGTTATAGCGATATCGCTATGTGTAAAACCCTCTTAATAAGTGACACATCTCTGGAATCAGGCTTACTTGCCTTATATTAATTATGCTGCCCTGATATTAAGCAGCAAAAATATTTGTACATTTGTACATATTTGTGCGTACCAGACATATTAAACTATGTGTTCTTTTACAACTAGAGTTCCAATTAACAAAATATTTCTATAGTCAGTCATAAATCCATTTCCCACATCAATACCTGGTAAATGGTTTGTGGTGTATCCCAGCAAAAAATATATATATTTTTTAACCAAGAAAGAACGAACAGTACTAAAAGTGACAGCTTGGCATGGATCTGTTTGTCCATGCAACATTTGTAATCATGGGTCAGTGATTTTCACAGGAGGATCCACCTAAGAGTCATCAGTCACATGGGGTCTTTGCAAAACATTCTTGCAAGAACTCCAAGCAGAGCAATCCAGGAGGTGGAGAGTTCCCTCCATAGCAACTACAGAAACAGGTCACTAGTTTCCATTTTGTCTTATTTCTGGCATTGTTTACCTTAGCTTTAGCATTACATCTAATGGCTAATACAATACAGTTAATCCATTAAAAAAAAGCCTAAAAATATCTTTTAAAATTAAATTATTTAATTTATGTAATAAAATGTGATATTATAAATTCCATTTCCTGCAAACTACCCTGGTCTGTTCCAATCCTTCAGAATCAGATTTGTGCCAAACATGAAGGTTTGGCCTCTGGTTCCATTGTAGAGGCGCCTACATACACTTAAGAATAATGTACTGTATATTATGGAGAACTCTCCATACTGGTATGCTGCATACCCAAATCAGTGGCTTCTATGATCCCTAGCTGGTCATACAGACATGAGATATAAATCTGCTGATGACTGTCATGTCCAAGTTGTCCAAGCTATTTTATGCCTATGACCACTACAGACATCAAATTTCACCATATGAAGCCAGATCCGCATATATATACTATATATGAACGTAATGTTCTTAAGTTATTATAATTGTCTACAATATAATGAATATTTAGTTTTATAACTGTTTGGTATGTTAAATATACCATATTTTTCAGATTATAAGACTCACTTTTTTCCCAAAAAATTTGCAAGGAAAATGGGGGTGCGTCTTATAATTTCAAGGTAGCTTACCGGGGGGGGGGGAAGGGCGGATGTGTTGCAGTGAGGTCACAGAAGGCAGGGTCGCTGCTTCAGGAGGCTGGTGGTGGCGACATAAGTGGGATGATGCTACGGGCTCTGGGCTCTCACAAGGTGTTGGTGAACAGAGTTCCCTTTCCTGTAGATTTCTAATTTCCTGAGATCGCAATCTGTGCATGTACTTCCTTCAGTGGCCATTTTCACAAAGACCACAGCAGGGAAATCTACAGGAAAGAGGACTCCGCTCACCAGCGCCGACATCTTAGGAGAGCCCAGGGCCTGCAGCATCACTCCACTCCTGCCGCCATTGGCCTCCTGATGCAGTGACTCTGCCTCCTGTGATCCCGCTCTGCCACAAACCCCCAGGTAAGCAACTCTTAAAATGGATTATAAGACGCACTAGAATTTTATTTACAATGGTTTTCGTATTTTCCTCCCCAAAATTTGGGGTGCGTCATATGGTCCGGTATGCAAAATACAGCATATAAAATGCTATTATGTTATAAAATGTTCATTTTTAATACTATGTAGAGGATTCTTTGAAGGCAATGACTGCCTGAAGTCTGGAAACCATGGGTGTCATCATGGGTTTCCTCCTTTGTGGTTCTTTGCCAGGCCTTTCCTGCAGCTGACTTCAGTTGTTGCTTGTTTGTGGGTTGTTCTGCTATAACCCCTTAATGTCCAATGACAGACATAGCCCGTCATGGCCGAGTGTCAGTTAAAGCACCAGAACAGGCTATGTCTGTCAAGCATTTAAACTGCCAAACAGTGACAGTTAGTACCTCAACGGGGGTCCCATCGGGATCCCCGCTCTCGGTCCGCTCCCTGCTGTCCGGCCTCGGTCCCTGGCTCTACTCCTGCTGCTGCTTCCTGGCATGCAGCCAACACGTCACCAGGCATGACTCTGAGGGCGCGTGCACTCCTGGTCTCATAAAGAGATAGTGCGCATTTTTTAAATATGCTCCGAACCAATGATAGAACAATGAGCACTATTTCTGGCTCCTCTGCCATAGAGGAGGCACCAGAGCAACAAGTGTTTCCTGTTGGGTAGCTTCCGGTTCTTTGTACTGTCATGCCTGCGTTCTGTCTGTGTACCGCCAGTGTCCGGCCAGTATCCTGTTAACACTGTCTTCTCAGACTGTTTGCCATTCGTTACTCCATTACCCAGGACAATACCAGTGCTGCCTGTGCCAGTTCCGTCTCGCTCAGCCACTTGTCACTCTATCACCCAGGACGACGTCTGTAGCTGCTTGTACCAGTTCCATTTTGCTCAGCCGCCTGCAGTTGGTCAAGCCCACTGCTACCTACTACCTTGGCCACTCCACCTGTTCTACGGGGTCAGCTACCACGTGTCCGGGGTCTAACTGGAGGTAGCACCTGCCTCCCTTGGACATTCCAATCTGACCCTGCTTGAGGGGTCTTACTATGGGTGTCTGGGGCTCGCTTAGTCACGCCCCCTTTGGAGCCCCCTGGACCATGGTCCTGTTGTTCCACTAAAATAGCAATAAACGAATCTACACTGCAACATCTGTGCTTCCACTTCCATTCGTTACACATTGCTCAGGCCATGAAACTCGCTGGATCCCAAGCGCCTCGAGCTACAGAGTTATGCCAAGAGGTTACCCACCTGAAAGACCAGCAGGAGAACATCACAACCTATCTGTGCAAACTGTCTGTACACATGGATTCGGTGATATCTTCAGCTTTTTCTGTCTCTGCCCAGATTCTCTGTTGTATGGCAGGTAAAGGACTTTGGTGGCTTCTGCTCGGTATGATGGTGATCCTGCTCAGCGTCGAGGGTTCATTAATCAGTGCACACTGCACTTTGAACTTCTGGAGCATATGTTTGCTTCTGATCGGGCTAAGGTGAGTTTCAATATGTCGCACCTCGTTGGAGAGGCTCTCGCCGGGCTGAATCCGTTGTAGGAGAGAGGGACCTTATCACCTAGTTGTTCCTAGTTCCCAGAGACTGATTACTTCTCCGGCTTCTGCCTTTCTCCCAGACCCTATGGAGGTGGACGAAGTGAGCTTGGCTAATCATCGTCAGGAGGCACGCCGCTTAGATGGGAAGTGTTTCTATTGTGCTAGCTCTGAGCATCGGATTTGCTTCTGCCTGGAGAGGTCAGGAAACTCCAGAGCCTAGGGTCGATAGGAGAGGCTTCCCTGGGTAAGAATCATCCCTCTCCTTCTCTGCAGACAACTATGTCCTTTTCCTTTGGCACAGTCAGATTTTCGGAGCTTTGCTACCTGGATTCTGGAGCTGCGGGGAACCTCATCCAGCAAGTGGTATTGGACTGTTACCTGATTCCAGTCCAGCGTCTTTCAAATCCTTTGCGGGTGACTTCTGTGGATGGCGATCCCTTGACTGAGCCCGATCAGTTCTAGACAGAGCCAGTGGAACTTTGGGTAGGTGTGATGCATTCTGAAAAAATCTGTTTTTTATGTTTTGCCTGATTTGTCTCACCCCTTGCTCTTTGGATTACCATGGCTCCAAGCACATGAGTATGTCTAAAGCCCCCGTTACACACTGCGATATCGCTAGCAATATCGCTGTAAAGTCACCGATTTTGTGATGTTGCAGCGATATTGCTAGCGATATCGCTGCATGTGATACTTACCTCCGACCGGATCCCCCGCTGGTTATCGCTGATCGCGCGAGAAGCTCCTGGACCATTCCTCGTCGGCCACTTCCTGCGGCGCTTCCTGTGGCGCCGACGAGCGACACATGGAGCCGGCCGGGAGGACGCAGGATCGCCGCGTCTGACAGGTAAGTAGCGATCCCCGTCCCCAGCGATGTCGCTGGTGAGATCTGCCTGTATGGCAGCTCACTAGCGACCACCTAGCGATGCACCAGCGATCCTGACCACGTCATATCGCTGGTCGGGATCGCTGGTGCATCGCTATGTGTAACGGTACCCTTAAACTGGAGGACTGGAGAAGTCCTGCGTTGGGGAGATTCCTGTTCCAAGTGATGCATCGCTCCCATCTGTTCTGTTCGTCCTCCAGTGGAGCCAACTGCCCTGCCAGGTTTACTATCCTCGTACTGGGCCTTCTCAGATGTCTTCGGGAAAATGGAAGCGGAGAGGCTGCCTCCACACAGGACATATGACTGTTCTATTGATCTGGTTCCAGGAATATCTCCCCCTCGGGGACGAATCTATACTCTTTCTCATGCTGAGACCCTGGCCATGTCGGAGTACATGCAGGAGAACTTGGCCAGAGGATTTATCCAGAAATTATCCTCTCCAGTGAGTGCAGGATTCTTTTTCATCAAGAAGAAGGATGGGTGTTATGATGAGACACCGAAGGAGGAAAAAACAAAATACTAGCTAAGTCCAGAAAAACCAGAGAGGTTGGCAGCTATCGGATTGCAGACCCCTGAACCTATCCACAACAACTAGCAGTAGCCGTGGGGGGTTCCTACGGTGCCCTAGACCCCTCGATCACAGCCGGAGAACTACATAGCCTAAAGACAGAAAGGGGAAAAGCTAAACTGCCCCAGAGCAGACCCCAAAGCAATAGGCAGCCCCCAACATATAATGACGGTGAAGCAAGATGAAAACACTAACACAGATAGAAAGATAGGTTGAGCAAATGATGGGACCCAAGCTAACTAAATAGGAAAGGATAGGAAAGCTGCTGTCTGCCATCCGCAAAAACCCTATCCAAAATGAGCCAACCGACTGATAGGAAAAACAGGCCCTGAAGTCGCTAGGCCTCAAAAGACCATATCAGCACTCAGGTATATTCTGAAGACAGAGCAAAAGATCAACAGATCAGAGACAAAAATGGAATTCAGCTCACCCCCGGCCGGGGATGGCAGAACTCCCAAAAAACAAGGCAAAATGAAAACAAAACTGAAGAGTACAAAGCAGAGCAGAAAAAACTTAGCTTTGAGACGCAGGAATCAGACTGGTCTCCAAGAATCCAGCAGGATCACCAGCAAGCCAGAAGGGCGTCAGCTGCCTTATATCTAGTCCTCAATTCCAGCCACCCAGTCATCATCTAGCTGCCCAGGTGTTTGGTAATCAGCCTCACTACCTTCCTTCACCAGAGGAGGGAGTTCATCAGACCTCAATGGTGAAGGGAAAAATGAACTCACAACAGTACCTCCCCCTTGAGGAGGGGTCACCGAACCCTCATCCATGCCACCAGGGCGATCCGGGTGAGCCCGATGAAAGGCACGAACCAATCTTTCGGCATGAATATCAGAGGCAGAGACCCAGGAATTATCCTCCTGACCATAACCCTTCCACTTAACCAAATACTGGAGTCTCCGTCTAGCCAGACGGGAATCCAGTATCTTCTCTACCTCATATTCCATGTTACCTTCAACCAATATAGGGTCAGGAGGTGCCACCACAGGAACTACTGGTTCAACAAACCTCTTCAACAAGGACTTATGAAACACATTATGAATTTTAAATGTGACAGGAAGAGCCAACCGAAAAGAGACCGGATTAATAATCTCCAAAATCTTGTAAGGTCCAATAAATCTAGGCTTAAACTTAGGAGAAGCCACCTTCATAGCGATATTTTTTGATGACAACCAAACCATATCACCCACCTTAAACTGGGGACCAACGTCCTACGCCGGTTGGAAAACCACTGGGCCTTTTCCTGGGAGAGAGGCAACTTATCCACTACTTGGTCCCAGATCTGGTGCATTCTCTCCACCACAGTGTCAACACCTGGGCAGGCAGAAGGCTCCACCTGCCCTGAAGAAAATCGAGGGTGAAACCCAAAGTTACACAAAAAAGGTGACATCAAAGTGGCAGAATTAGCTCTATTATTTAAAGCAAATTCGGCCAAGGGCAAAAATGAAACCCAATCATCCTGATCGGCAGAAATAAAACATCTCAAATATGACTCCAAAGTCTGGTTTGTTCTCTCCGTCTGCCCATTGGTCTGAGGGTGAAACGCAGAGGAGAAGGACAACTGAATTCCCAGCTTGGAACAGAAAGTCCTCCAAAATCTAGACACAAACTGAACTCCTCTGTCAGATACAATGTTCTCAGGAATCCCGTGCAAGCGAACCACCTGTTGCAAAAACAAGGGCACCAACTCAGAGGAAGATGGCAACTTAGGGAGTGGTAAAAGATGGACCATCTTAGAGAATCTATCACAAATCACCCAAATAACAGTCATTCTCTGAGAGACAGGCATATCAGAGATAAAATCCATTGAAATATGGGTCCATGGCCTCCTGGGCACCGGCAAAGGCATCAACAAGCCACTAGAGCGAGAACAAGGTTTAGACCGGGAGCAAGTCCCACAGGACTGCACAAAATTCCTGACATCATGAGACAAGGCGGGCCACCAAAAAGACCGACTCACCAGATCTCTAGTATCAAAAATACCTGGATGACCAGCCAATGCAGAGCAATGAACTTCAGACATCACTCTCTTCCTCCACTGGTCAGGAACATACAACTTTCCAATGGGACAATGCTCAGGTTTGTCCTCCTGAAACTCTTCCAGAGCATGTCTCACATCGGGCGAGATGGCAGAAAGAACTACCCCCTCGCCTAAGATAGTAGCAGGCTTAGTCACAACAGGAGAATCAGCAAGGAAACTCCTAGAGAGGGCGTCTGCCTTGACATTCTTAGTGCCCGGAAGAAAAGAGACCACAAAATCAAAACGTGGGAAAAACAAGGCCCACCTAGCCTGTCTAGGATTCAAGCGCTTGGCTGACTCCAGGTAAATCAAATTCTTGTGGTCAGTAAGGACCACGACTTGGTGTTTGGCTCCCTCCAACCAATGTCTCCACTCCTCAAATGCCCATTTCATGGCCAACAGTACCTGATTCCCCACATCATAGTTACGTTCGGATGGGGAGAACTTTCGGGAAAAGAAAGCACAAGGATTCATTTTAGATGTCACAGGATCTTTTTGGGACAACACCGCTCCCGCACCAATCTCAGAAGCGTCCACCTCCACCTGAAACGGGAGTGAGGCATCAGGTTGCCGCAAAACCAGAGCAGAAGTGAATCTTCGCTTCAGCTCCTGAAAGGAAGAAACAGCCTCCGGAGACCAATTCAGCACATCAGCACCCTTCCTAGTCAAATCCGTCAATGGCTTGGCAATACCAGAAAAATTAGCTATAAATTTCCGATAAAAATTAGCAAAACCCAAAAACTTCTGGAGGGCCTTCAAAGAAGTGGGCTGAACCCAATCATAAATGGCCTGTACTTTGGCCGGATCCATTTCAATAGTTGACGGAGACAAAATAAATCCCAAAAATGAAATCCTCTGTACCCCAAAAAGGCATTTCGATCCCTTGACATACAGGGAATTCTCCCTCAAAATCTGGAACACAGTCTGAACATGTTCCACATGAGAGTCCCAATTCTTGGAGAAGATCAAAATATCATCCAGATAGATAATCAAAAATGTATCCACAAAGTCTTAGAATATATTGTTCATGAAGCACTGGAAGACAGAAGGGGCATTAGTGAGCCCAAAAGGCATCACCAGGTACTCAAAATGTCCCTCCGGAGTATTAAACGCCGTCTTCCATTCATCCCCATGCTTAATGCGAATAAGATTATACGCCCCCCTGAGGTCAAGCTTGGTAAACCAGCAAGCAGCTTTAACTCTGGAGAATAGATCAGAAATCAGGGGTAACGGATACTGATATTTAACAGTAATTTTGTTGAGGGCATGATAGTCAATACAAGGTCTTAATGAACCATCCTTTTTAGCCACGAAAAAAACCCCAGCACCTAAGGGTGAAGAGAATGGTCTAATATGACCCTTCTCCAATGACTCCTTAATATAGGATCGCATAGCCTCGTGCTCGGGTACAGATAAATTGAAAAGCCGACCCTTGGGGAATTTACACCACGGGTTCAGCTCAATTGCACAGTCATAACTCCTATGAGGAGGCAAAGACGCAGACTCATTCTCACTAAATACATCATAAAAGTCAGCCAAATAGTCAGGAACATCATGCGACTGAGGAGAGGTGGAGAAAACAGGAGCATCACTAAGGGCACACCGACAACCCCAACTCACCACAGACAAAGATTTCCAATCCAGAGCTGGATTATGGATTTGCAACCAGGGAAACCCCAGAACAATGGTATCATGCAAATTATGCAACACCAAAAATCTGCAATTTTCTTGATGGTCTGGGGCGACCCGCATTACCACCTGGGTCCAAAACTGAGGTTTATTCTTCACCAAAGGAGTAGCATCAATACCCCTCAAAGGGATAGGCGTCCGCAGAGGTGTCATAGGAAATCCACAACGTTTAGCAAAATCCAAGTCCATCAGGTTCAGAGCTGCTCCCGAATCCACAAAAGCCTTGGCGGAAAATGTGGACAGGGAGCAGATCAAAGTAATTGCCATTAGAAACTTAGGTTGAACACCACCCACAGAAAACGTGTGTGCACAACGTTTCTGTCGTTTAGGGCAGACAGAAATAATATGCGAGGCATTTCCACAAAAAAACACAGCTTATTACGCCTTCTGAACTCCTGACGTTGCGCCCTAGACAAAACTCTATCACATTGCATAGGTTCAGACATTTGTTCAACAGGTGGCAACATCTCTCGTGTAGTTTTGCGTTCACGTAATCTCCGATCCACCTGAATGGCTAATGACATAGAATCGTCAAGACCAGAGGGAACAGGAAATCCCACCATAGTACCTTTTACAGTTTCTGACAAATCCTTCCGAAAGAGGGCTGCCAAGGCACCATCATTCCAGGTAGTAAGGACCGCCCACTTTCAGAATTTTTGACAGTACAACTCTGCCGAATCCCGACCCTGGCTTAATGCCAACAGGGTTTTTTCAGCCTGATCAATAGCATTAGGTTCATCATACAACAACCCCAAGGCTTGAAAAAATGCGCTCACATTATTCAGAATAGGATCATCAGGTTTCAAAGAAAACGCCCAATCCTGGGGATCACCGCGCAGCAAAGAGATGACAATCTTAACCTGCTGCGCGGAGTTCCCCGACGAGTTAGGCTTCAAGGCAAAAATTAATTTACAATTATTCTTGAAATTCAAGAATCTAGACCGATCCCCAAAAAACACATCAGGAGTAGGAATCTTTGGTTCAGCAGCATGTGAATGAGCAAGATAGGCAGAAATTCCCCGCACTTCAGCAGCGAGCTGCTCCACATGATCAGACAATTGCTTCATCTCCATTGATAGAAAAATTCCCCCTAAGGCCTCAGAGATATAGAGGAAAAAATATGCACAGAAAAAAAATTCTGACACACTTTTTTTTTTCCTTTTTTTCCTTTTTTTCCTTTTTTTTCTTTTTTTTTACAATTCTCTCCTGCTATTGAGTACCCTAGGATCTGCGGTATGGCTGGTGATTCTGTTATGATGAGACACCGAAGGAGGAAAAAACAAAATACTAGCTAAGTCCAGAAAAACCAGAGAGATTGGCAGGTATCGGATTGCAGACCCCTGAACCTATCCACAACAACTAGCAGTAGCCGTGGGGGGTTCCTACGGTGCCCTAGTCCCCTCGATCACAGCCGGAGAACTACATAGCCTAAAGACAGAAAGGGGAAAAGCTAAACTGCCCCAGAGCAGACCCCAAAGCAATAGGCAGCCCCCAACATGTAATGACGGTGAAGCAAGATGAAAACATTAACACAGATAGAAAGATAGGTTGAGCAAATGATGGGGCCCAAGCTAACTAAATAGGAAAGGATAGGAAAGCTGCTGTCTGCCATCCGCAAAAACCCTATCCAAAATGAGCCAACCGACTGATAGGAAAAACAGGCCCTGAAGTCGCTAGGCCTCAAAAGACCATATCAGCACTCAGGTATATTCTGAAGACAGAGCAAAAGATCAACAGATCAGAGACAAAAATGGAATTCAGCTCACCCCCGGCCGGGGATGGCAGAACTCCCAAATAACAAGGCAAAACGAAAACAAAACTGAAGAGTACAAAGCAGAGCAGAAAAACTTAGCTTTGAGACGCAGGAATATGACTGGTCTCCAAGAATCCAGCAGGATCACCAGCAAGCCAGAAGGGCGTCTGCTGCCTTATATCCAGTCCTCAATTCCAGCCACCCAGTCATCATCTAGCTGCCCAGGTGTTTGGTAATCAGCCTCACTACCTTCCTTCACCAGAGGAGGGAGTTCATCAGACCTCAATGGTGAAGGGAAAAATGAACTCACAACAGATGGGTCTCTACGACCCTGTATCGACTACAGAGAGTTAAACCAGATTACGGTAAAAAATAGACACCTGTTACCTCTTATTTCAGAGGAGTTTATAACCTGATACGTATACATCAGGGAAACGAATAGAAAATAGTCTTCAACACTCGAGATGGACACTATGAATACCTGGTCACGCCATTTGTCCTCAGTAATGTGCCCTCGGTCTTCCAAGAGTTCGTAAATGACATTTTTTGAGATCTCCTCTATTCATGTATTGTTGTCTACTTGGATGACATCTTGATTTACTCCGCAGATTTGGCCACTCATCGGAGGTATGTTCGCCAGGTCTTGCTAAGGCTCAGGGAGAATCATAGAATCATAGAATCATAGAATCGTAGAGTTGGAAGGGACCTCCTGGGCCATCTGGTCCAACCCCCTGCTCAAAGCAGGATTCGCTAAATCATCCCAGTCAGATGTCTGTCCAGCCTCTGTTTGAAGACTTCCATTGAAGGAGAACTCACCACTTCTCGTGGCAGCCTGTTCCACTCATTGATCACTCTAACTGTCAAAAAGTTTTTTCTAATATCTAATCTGTGTCTCCTCCCATTCAGTTTCATCCCATTGCTTCTAGTCTTTCCTTGTGCAATTGAGAATAAAGTTGATCCTTCTACAATGTGACAGCCCTTTAGATATTTGTAGACAGCTATTAAGTCTCCTCTCAGTCTTCTCTTTTGCAAACTAAACATTCCCAAATCCTGCAACCTTTCCTCATAAGACAGGGTTTGCAGACCGGTCACCATTCTGGTCGCTCTTTTCTGAACTTGCTCCAGTTTGTTGATGTCTTTTTTAAAATGTGGTGCCCAAAACTGGACACAATATTCCAGATGAGGTCTGACCAGAGAGGAGTAGAGGGAAATAATGACTTCACGTGATCTAGACTGTATGCTTCTGTTAATACATCCTAGAATTGCATTTGCCTTTTTTGCTGCTGCATCACACTGTTGACTCATATTCAGTCTGTGATCTATTAGTATACCCAAGTCTTTTTCACATGTGCTGTCACTTAGCCCTATTCCTCCCATTCTATATATGCTTTTTTCATTTTTATTGCCCAGATGTAGTACTTTGCATTTCTCCCTGTTAAAAACCATTCTGTTAGTTGCTGCCCACTTCTCCAGTTCATTTAAATCTTTTTGAATCCTCTCACTCTCTTCTCTAGTATTAGCTATCCCTCCTAGCTTTGTGTCATCAGCAAATTTAATCAGTTTACCCTCAATTCCTTCATCTAAATCGTTGATAAAGATGTTGAACAATACAGGGCCCAGGACAGAGCCCTGTGGTACCCCACTTGAGACATTCTTCCAACTGGATGTGCAGCCATTTACGACCACTCTTTGGGTCCGATCACTAAGCCAGTTATGAATCCACCTAACAGTTGCCTTGTCCATTCCATACTTAGTCATTTTTTCAATAAGGATTGTATGAGAGACTTTGTCAAATGCTTTGCTGAAGTCAAGATATACTATATCTACAGCATTTCCTTGATCCACCCAATCAGTGATACCGTCATAGAAGGAAATTAAGTTAGTCTGACATGACTTATTAGTTACAAACCCATGCTGACTCTGTTTAATCACTTCATTCTTATCCAGGTATTGACATACTTGTTGTTTAATAATTTGTTCAAAGATCTTTCCTGGTATAGAAGTCAGACTCACCGGCCTATAGTTCCCTGGGTCCACCTTCTTCCCCTTTTTGAAGATAGGAACAACATTTGCTCTTCTCCAGTCTTCTGGCACTTCTCCTGTTCTCCAAGAATTTTCAAAGATTATGGAGAGGGGTTCAAAAATTTCTTCTGCTATCTCCTTCAGTACTCTGGGGTGTAATTCATCTGGACCTGGAGACTTGAATTCATTTAGGTTAGCTAAGTGTTTCCTCACTATCTTTCTGTTTATAGATATCCTGGATTCTTCTATTCCCTTAATAGGACAGTGAATAACAGTTGATGTTACATTTCCTTTCTGAGAGAAAACAGATGCAAAATAGGAATTTAAAAGTTCAGCCTTCTCAACATCCTGTCTTACCATTTCATCATTTTCATCCTGTAAAAATCCTATAGCATCTTTGACTTTTCTAACAGACTGTATGCCAAGTTTGAGAAGTGTATCTTTGAGCTATCCTCTCTGCCTTTTCTCAGTTGTATTGTCTCATTCACAGGTCTAAAGATAGATCTGGAAAAGCTATCAGCTATCCTCAAATGGCCTCGCCTCTCCGGGCTTAAAGCAATACAACCATCCCTGGGGTTCGCCAATTATTACCTTCAATTCATTCCAAACTTCTCAACTTGAGTGGCACCCATCATGGCTCTAACTCGGAAAGGCGTTAACCCCAAGGATTGGACTCTGGAGGTGGAGGAGGCTTTTACTTCACTGAAGAAAGCCTTATCTTCCGTGCCTATTCTCCATCGACCAGATACTGATAAACAATTTTTTCTCAAGGTAGATGCTTCCTCCATAGGCGCTGGGGAGGTTTTATCCCAAAAGTCTTCTACCAGTCGTATGATCTCTTGTGGGTTTTTTTCAAAGGTTTTTTCCTCTTCAGGAAGGAATTATTCAGTTCGAGATCGGGAATTGCTGATGATCAAGTTGGCTCTGCAAGAATGTTGACACCTCCTCGATGGAGCAGTCTATCAGGTTGTCATATTCACTGATCATAAAAACCTTGCCAGGAGGGCCTAGTTCTTTGCTAGATTTAACTATGTTCTTCACTTTCACCCAGCTGATAAGAACACCAAGGCCGATGCACTCTCTAGAGCTTTCCTGCCTCCCGACCTTGAAGAAGAACCTCAACACATCATTGAGCCAGCCAGGTTCTTGTCAGTAGCCTTTGCAAAACTCTTGTGTCCACCTCAAACAGGAATCGTGTCCTTCGGTGGGGCCACTCCTCCAAGTTGGGCAGTCATGCCAGACAAAAGAAAACTTTGCAAATTATTTCCCGTTATTACTGGTGGCCTATCATGGGGAAGGATATCCTGGAATATGTTGCAGCCTGCCCTTTGTGTGCCTGTAACAAGACTACAAAGAGTCTTCCGGCTGGGCGACTCTTGCCACTTCCTGTCCCTTCCCTTCCATGGCAGCACATTGCTATGGACTTTATTACTGATCTTCCCATCTCTTTTGGCTCTTCCGCTATCAGGGTTGTGGTGGATCGCTTTTCGAAAATGGCTCACTTCGTTCCTCTTTCTGGTCTTCCATCTGCTCCTGAGCTTGCCGACTACTTCATACAGCATATTTTCCATCTCCATGGGGTTCCTCTCCACATTGTCTATGACAGGGGTGTCCAGTTCACTTTGAAGTTTTGGAGGGCGATCTGTAAACTAATGAAGGTGGAGCTGGAATTTTCTTCTGCTTATCATCCTCAATCCAATGGGCAGGTGAAGAGGATCATTCAAATCATGTCCCGATTCCTGCATCATTTTGTCAACATGCATCATGATGACTGGGTCAAGTTACTGCCGTGGGCAGAATTTTCCTATAATAATCACATAAGTGAATCCTCTGGAAGGTCTTCCTTCCAGATTGTCTTTGGACTTCAACCCAGAATCCCTCTTCCCATCTCTGGGCCTTCGGGCATTCCAGCAGCTGATACCTTTGTGGAGGAGTTTTCTGAAGTATGGAGAGATACCAAGCCTGCTTTGGAAAAAGCCTCACAACAAATGAAGAAACATGCGGACAAAAGACTCCTGGATGCTCCAACTTTTTGGCCCAGGTATAAAGTGTGGCTCTGCTCCAAATACATCCTTTTGAAAATGCCCTCCAACAAATTGGGTCCCCACTTCATTGGTCCCTTTGAGGTCTTGAAATGGATCAACGCAGTCACGTGTAAATTGAAATTGCCTGCCTCATTACGTGTGCCTAATTCTTTTCATGTTTCCCTCCTCAAACCAGTAGTTTTGTGCTCCTTCTTTAAGGACCCGGGTACCATTCCTGATCCCATCAGCAAGCAGGATGTCTTTGAGGTAGAGAATATTTGGGTGACAAAACGGTAAGGGGAAAAACCTTTTTCTTAGTGGATTGGAAGGGCTTCGGTCCTGAGGAATGGTCTTGGGAGCCCAAAGAGGATATCCAGGCTCCTCTCATACGGGAGAGATTTCTTGCATGCTTGAAAAAGACGGGGCGTAAAGGGGGGTTATTGTGAATTCCCTGGCTCGGACTTCGGAGCCAAAGCTCCCCCTGCTCCCTCCGGTGGTTACTGGAGGTAGTGGAGCTGGGCAGAATGATTGTAGACAGTGTCTTTCCTTTCCTATCCTGTCTAGTCAGTTTGGGCCCCATCATTTGCTCAGTCTATTTTTCTGCCTGTGTTTGTGTTTCATCTTGTCTCACCGACAATATATGCTTGGTGCTATCTATTCCTTTTGGGGTCTGCTCCGGGGCAGTTTAGATTTCACCTTTCTTGCTTTAGGCTTAGTTAGCTCTCCGGCTGTGCCGAGGTGTCTAGGGCATCGTAGGTATGCTCCACGGCTACTGCTAGTTGTGTGGGTAGGATCAGGCACCAAGTTACCAACCTCTCTGGTTTTCTGGTGGCTTAGCCTGTTCCTGCCATCCTCCTCGGTGACCCATTCATAACAGAATCACCACCCTTACTGTAGACTCCAGGTTTCTCCAAAGAAGCAAAGAATTGTAAAAAAAAAAAAAAAAAAGTGTCAGAATTTTTTTGGGGGATATTTTTTCTTCTTTTTCTCTGGGGCCGTAGGAGGATTTTAAGCTGCAAAAACAGAAAAATACCCATCCGAGACACTACAACATTAGGAGTGGCAAAATCTACAGTTTGGTACATCCTGAGAAAGAAAGAAAGCACTGGTGAACTCATCAATGCAAAAAGACCTGGGCGCCCACGGAAGACAACAGTGGTGGATGAGCGCAGAATAGTCTCCATGGTGAAGAGAAACCCCTTCACAACAGCCAACCAAGTGAACAACACTCGAGCTAGGCATATCAATATCGAAATCTACCATAAAAAGAAGACTGCATGAAAGTAAATACAGAGGGTTCACTGCACGGTGCAAGCCACTCATAAGCATCAAGAATAAAAAGGCTAAACTGGGCTTTGCTAAAAAACATCTAAAAAAGCCAGCACAGTTCTGGAAGAACATTCTTTGGACAGATGAAACCAAGATCAACCTCTACCATAATGATGGAAAGAGAAAAGTATGGCGAAGGCGTGGTACAGCTCATGATCCAAAGCATACCACATCATCTGTAAAACATGGCGGAGGCAGTGTGATGGCTTGGGCATGCATGGCTGCCAGTGGCACTGGGTCACTAGTGTTTATTGGTGATGTGACACAGGACAGAAGCAGCCGAATGAATTCTGAGGTATTCAGAGCCATACTGTGTGCTCAGATCCAGCCAAATGCAGCCAAACTGATTGGTCATCGTTTCATACTACAGATGGACAATGACCCAAAACATAAAGCCAAAGCAACCCAGGAGTTTATTAAAGCAAAGAAGTGGAATATTCTTGAATGGCCAAGTCAGTCACCTGTTCTCAACCCAATTGAGCATGCATTTCACTTGTTAAAGACTAAACTTCAGACAGGCCCACAAACAAACAGCAACAGAAAACCACCACAGTGAAGGCCTGGCAGAGTATCAAAAAGGAGGAAACACAGCATCTGGTGATGTCCATGAGTTCAAGACTTCAGGCAGTCATTGCCAACAAAGGGTTTTCAACCAAGTACTAGAAACAAACATTTTATTTACAATTATTTAATCTGTCCAATTACTTTTGGTCCCTTTAAAAACAGGGTGGCACATGTTAAGGAGCTGAAACTCCTAAACCCTTTATCCAATTTTAATGTGGATACCCTCAAATGAAAGCTGAAAGTCTGAACTTCAACTGCATCTGAATTGTTTTGTTTAAAATTCATTGTGGTAATGTCTAGAACCAAAATTAGAAAAATGTTGTCTCTGTCCAAATATATATGGACCTAACTGTACAGGGGTTTCGGTGTAAATATGTGTAATACCTGATTTAGACAGAACTCCCGGAGGAAGATTCCCTATAATGAGACAGATTGAGGCACTGTGGATGCCATAGGACCTGTGATCCGGCTGTGTCTGTGTATTTAGACATGCATAAAAGCACGGTCGACCACAGTTTTGAACACGTCTGAAAGGAAGGACAACGCTGAACAGAGGCCAGAGAGAGTCCATAGTAACCTTGCTACCTCATTATAGTGATTGGATCCCTCAAGGGTTTCATCTGAATCATGTGACTCGGAGATTTAGATGGAAACCCCAATGTAAGTTCTCAGCATAGAGCGCAGAATAAATGTGATCCGAAGAGTTATATAACATTTTGCCAAAAAAAGCTTCAACGCAATCCCCCCTAAAAATAAGTCCCAACTCAGGTCTGTCATCTGTTAATGGAAATATAGGGGCTTCCATGTTACTGGTAGCACAAAGGCTCTGGAAAAGCAAAATAGCTCCCTGGCCCACAAAAGAAATTCAGCAAATTCTGCGTTCCCAAATCCAAATGTCCCCCACCATTTCTGACGCCCAGTGTGAATATTACCTTTAGCTTCCACATGTATGGTAGAGGTATAATTTCCAAAATGGGGTCACGTGAGGGGGATTTTGCTCTCTAGCACATAGGGGTTCTGCATACGGCGAGATCTCGGGACGAGATCTGAATCTGAGCATGCGTGGGCTCCGGCGGCCATTTTCCCGGAAGCCCCCACATCGCAGCAATGGAGCTGCCTGGGCCTCCAGACTTTGGGGAAATGCCGGAGGAGCCCCGACGCTGGATAGAGAGCCTCCGCAGCCGCACCCCAGCACAGCGCCCCCAAGCTGGACAAAGAGGAGCCGCCGCCACACTGCTGAAGGAGGAGCCGCAGCACCACTGCTACCAATGAGGTAAAAGGGGGATGATAACACCACTTACACTCTCCCTTGTTCATCGGGATCACTCCCCCCATATGCACTTGGCATATAAGATGACACCAGGCATATAAGACGACCCCCGACTTTTAAGCAGATTTTCAGGGGTTAAAAAGTTGTCTTATACGCCGGAAAATACGGTACTTTAAAATTTCCTTGTAGACTGCTGCGCTGACTTTGGTCTTGATAAAACAGTGTACCTATACCAGCAGATGACATGGCTCCCCAAAACATCACTGATTGTGGAAACTTCACACTAGACCTTAAGCAGCCTGGATGGTATGTCTCTCCACTCTTCCTCCAGACTGTGGGACCTTGATTTCCAAAGTCTCGTGTGAAGAATCCACAATCAATGATGGTTTCGGGAGCCATGTCATCTGCTGGTGTAGGTCCACTGTGTTTTATCAATACCAAAGTCAGCACAGTCGTATACCAAGAAATTTTAGAGCACTTCATGCTTTCCTCAGCTGACAAGCCTATTGGAGATGAAAAGTTCATTCTCCAGCAGGAATTGGCACCTGTCCACACTGCCAAATAATTTTCCAACTTTGAATTGTCATGACCTTAAATCACAGAGATATGTCACAATTAATACTTAATAAGTAACATTTCCCACATGTCTTCTTTACATCAGCACAATTTTGGAACAAAATTTTTTTTTGTTAGGAAGTTGTAAGAGTTTAAAGTTAAACAGTGATTTCTCATTTTTACACCATTTTTTTAGGGACCCCATCAAATTTGAAGTCACTTTTAGGAGTCTATATGATAGAAAATACCCAAAAGTGACACCATTCTAAAAACTGCATCCCTCAAGGTGTTTAAACCATATTCAAGACATTTATTAAACCTTCAGGTGCTTCACAGGAATTTCAATGTTTATAAAAATGAACATTTAACTTTTTTCACAACGTTGTTGTGCAATTTGTCCTGAGTATGCTGATACCCCATATATGGGAGTAAACTACTGTTTGGGTGCATAGCAGAGCTCGGAAGGGTAGGAGCGCCGTTTTACTTTTTCAACACAAAATTGGCTGGAATTGAGATCGGACACTATGTCGTGTTTGGAGAGTCCCTGATGTGCCTAAACAGTGGAAACCCCTCAAAAGTGACAGCATTTTGGAAACTAGACCCCCCAAGGAACTTATCTAGAAATGTGTTGAGCACTTTGAACCCCCAAGTGCTTCACAGAAGTTTATAATGTAGAGCCGTAAAAATAAAAAAATCATACTTTTTTTTAACAAAAATGATTTTTTGCCCTAATTTTTTTATTTTACTAAGGGTAACAGGAGAAATTAGACCTCAAAAGTTGTTGGGCATTTTGTTCTGAGTACGCTGATACTCCATATGTAGGGATAAACCACTGTTTGGGCGCATGGCAGAGCTTGGAAGGGAAGGAGTGTCGTTTTACTTTTTCAATGCAAAATTGGCTGGAATTATCTAGATGTGTGGTGAGCACTTTGAACCCCCAAGTGCTTCACAGGAGTTTATAACGTAGAGCCCTAAAAATAAAAAATCATGTTTAGTTTATAAAAATGTTCTTTTCACCCCAATTTTTTTATTTTCCCAAGGGAAACAGGAGAAATTGGACCTCAAAAGTTGTTGTGCAATTTCTCTTGAGTACACCGGTACCCCATATGTAGGGGAATACTACTTTTGAGGTGCAGTAGAAAGCTCAGAAGGGAAGAGGCGCCATATTGGAGTTCAGATTTTGCTGCAATGGTTTGAGGGTTCCATGATGCAATGGCAGAGCTCCTGAGGTGCCAGAACCACAGAATCCCCGTATATATGTGAACTCATTTTACAAACTACACTCCCCAATGAATTCATGTAGGGGTTCAGTGATCATGCTAACACCACATGTGCCTCACAGAACTTTACACAACTGAGCAGTGAAGAAAGAATAAATTACATTTTTACCACTAAAATGTTGTTTTAGCCCCAAGTTTTTAGTTTTTCTATTTTTCTTATTTTTAAGTAAATAATTAATCAAACGGCGTGGGGTCCCCCCATTTTTGACAACCAGCCTTGTTAAAGCTCACAACTGGGGGCTGGTATTCTCAGGCTAGTAAGGGGCCATGGATATTGACCCCCCCAGCCTAAAAATAGCAGCCTGCAGCTGCCCAGAAAAGGCACATCCAATTCTGTCGCTTTGCCCGGCTCTTCCCACTTGCCCTGTAGTGGTGGCTGTGGGGTTCATATTTTTTGGTTTGATGTGGGTTTGTATTGTCAAGTGACATCAAGCCCACAGCTTAGTAATGGAGAAGCATCTATAAAACACCTATCCATTACTAATCCTATAGTTATATAGTAAATAAAGACACAGCCAGTATAAAATCATTTTTATTGGTACCATTTTCGGACACATGACATTTTTTGATCGCTTTCTATTCCAATTTTTGGGATGCAGAATGAACAAAAACAGCAATTGATGAACTCCTTTTGGGGGGGCGTTTATACCGTTCCATGTGTGATAAAATTGATAAGACAGTTTTATTCTTCGGGTCAGTACGATTACAACGATATTTCATTTATATCTTTTTTCTGTTTTGGCGCTTTTATGCAATAAAAACAATTTTGTAGAAAAAATAATTATTTCTGCATCGCTTTATTCTACGAGCTATAACTTTTTTATTTTTTCGCTGCTGACACTGTATGTTGGGTTTTTTTTGCGGGACAAGATGATGTTTTCAGTGGTACAACGTTTATTTATATCTGTCATTTTGATCGCCTGTTATTCCACTTTTTGTTCGGCGGTATGATGAGAAAGCATTGTTTTTTTGCTTTGTTTTTTTGCTTTTTTTCTGGTGTTTACTAAAGGGGTTAACTAGTGGGTCAGTTTTATAGGTCGGGTCGTTGCGGACACGGATATATGTACAATTATTGTGTACATATTTTTCTCATTCAAATATTTATTTAGTAATGGAATTTACATTGTTATGTTATATTTTTGATTTTTTTTTAAATATTTTTACAATTATTTAAAAATATTTTTTTACTTTTTTCTAACTTTCTTACTTTGTCCCACTATGGGACAATAATTTTTGATTGCTTCTATACAGGCAGATGAAGCAGCATCACCATGCCATTGAAGCTGTCAGCGCTGCACTGACAGAGAGACTTCCTGATCATGCACTGTGCATGCACTGTGCATGATCAGCAAGTTTCCTCACTCTGGTGACTCGGATGTCATCATGACAACATCGGGTTACCATGGCAACGATCGGGACCCCTCGCCACACTGGGGTCTCCGATCCAAAGGCAAAGGGTCTGTCAGCCCTCTGCCGGCTCCTGGAATGATGCAATTGTGATCAATTGCAGCATTTCGGGGGTTAAGATGCTGCAAGCGGTCTGTGACCGCTCTTGGCACCTAGTGCTGGATGTCGGCTCTCAGAATCAGCTGACACTCAGTGATGATTGTCCGCGCACCCGCCGAGTGCAAAAGTGTTCGCTATGATGTAATATTCCATCCTTGGTCAAATTGGCACATGGACGGAATATTACATCTAATGTCAGAAAGGGGTTTACCCAGTAGCGTAGCTACCGGGGGGGGCAGAGGGGGCGGTCGCCCAGGGCCCCTAGCTCTGAGGGGGCCCACCAGAGCTACACTACTGTAACTGTATCGGGGTGCACAGCGTGCCCATACAGTTACATTCTGCGGCACAGCAGGGAGAATCGATCTCCCTACTTTGCCGCCCAGCCGCTATGGGCCCCTGAGAAGGCAGTGGGGGGCCCCGGTGCCAGCAGTGCGCCCCCCACCTCACAGCCAGCAATGTCATCCTGGGCTATTCTGTGTGCACAGGACCTGTGTTGAGGTCACGGGAGGGGCGGAGTCAGGGGGGTCACATGATCAGGGACTTCAATGGCTGCAGGGCTCTGCTGTGTTGGTTGTCATGGTGCTGGATGAGGTGAAGTGAGTTTCTGTGTGGGCTAAGGAGGGGTTTACAGGGTGGATGTAGCAGAGCTGTGTGGGTATGAGGTGTACAGAACGGAGCCGTGTGTGTACAAGGTGTACGGAGCAGAGCCGCATGTGTACAAGTGCGCAGAGCCGCATATGTACAAGGTGTACGGAACAGAGCTGCGTGTGTACAAGGTGTATGGAACAGAGCTGCGTGTGTACAAGATGCACGAAGCAAAGCCGTGTGTATATAGGGGGTATCAGGTGCAGTAATAAGGACACATACGGCAGCAGAGGCTCAGTATTGGGGTATCAAGTGCAGTAATAGGGACATATATTGCAGCAGTGGCTCAGTATTGGGGTATCAAGTGCAGTAATAGGGACACCAACTATACCTGTGCAGTAATCACATATGTTTTGTAGGACTGGTATTTACCACTGACCATATTGCGGTAATATCCATGTTGGTCTTTATATAGGGATTATTTTCAGTAACAGCGCAGTCATCTCCTATATCCACTATTAGGGTGCGTCACCGAGTTGTAATCACAGTTACCTAGTTAGGGGCCCACTCAGAAGTTTCGCCCCCCCTGAACCGAAACCCTAGCTATGCCTCTGGGTTTACCGTACCTTGAGATCTTGATCGTTTGTTTCTGGTGTTTGCTATGGCAATCCATGGTCAAATAATGGCCTTAGAGTCTGCCGGCTACAGTGTCCTATTCAGAAGTTAGAGAAATTCAGGTGGTAAAAATAAAGTTTTTAATTCCTGTCATGTCACTTTGCATTCATTCCTGAAAAGCACCTGTAGGGTTAATAAACTACCTGAAAACAATTTTGAACACGCTGAGAGGTGATAGTTTTAAAATGGTATCACTTTTGGGGGTTTCCAACATATAGGACCCCCAAAGTCATTTCAAAACTGAATAGGTCCCTAAAAAATAACTTTTGTAAACTTCCTTGAAAAATTACTGCTACATTTTTAAAGCTTCTAAAATGTAAGCAAAATAAAACAACATTTTTACAAATAGTGCTGATGGAAAGCAGATATGTGGGAAATGTTATTTATTAATGTTTTGTGTGGTATGTCAGTATCTGGTATAAAGGGATAATCTTTCAAAGTTTGAAAATTTCTGATATTTTTATGAATAAACACTAAACATATAAACCTAAATGTACCGTTATCATAAAGGATATTGCATCACAAAAGAATCTCAAAATCAATGAGATATGTTGAAGCATTCTAGTGTTATCTATAATAATAAATGCCCTAAGCAGCTTCCGGTTGTAACAACTTCCGTCCAGTTGTAACCGGTGACGTCACCGCACACCTCTTTCCATGTTAACCCTCAACACACCACTCCTCCTCAACACACACACTCCTCAACACACACTCCTCTCACCTTTCACCATCTCCACTCACGTCCACTCACTCTTTCACTCCATATACGACCCCTTCTCTCACTCCGTCTCTCATACTCACGCCGTCATCGCCGCTGATCCACGATCCCCGACATCTTCTTCCGCCGGCGCCATCCTGGATCCAGACATCCTCCACGCCGGCGACATGTTCTTGCGGCGACGCCATTTTGGATCGGCGAAATCCCGCGATACTCAAGATGGCGTCGCCGCAAGACCATGTCGCCGGTGAGGACGACGTCGGGATCCAAAATGGCGTCGGCAAAAACTCGCGAGATTTCGCCGACGCCATTTTGGATCCCGACGTCGTCCACGCCGGCGACATGTTCTTCCGGCGACGCCATCTTGAGTATCGCGGGATTTCACGATACTCAAGATGGCATCGCCGCAAGAAAATGTCGCCGGCGTGGAAGGACGTCTGGATCTAGGATGGCGCCGGCGGAAGAAGATGTCGGGGATCGTGGAGCAGCGGCGATGACGGCGTGAGTATGAGAGACGGAGTGAGAGAAGGGGTCGTATGTGGAGTGAAGGAGTGAGTGGACGTGAGTGGAGATGGTGAAAGGTGAGAGGAGTGTGTGTTGAGGAGTGTGTGTGTTGAGGGTTAACATGGCAAGAGGTGTGATGCTAAAGCTCAAGTGTATGTATGTATGTGTGTGTGTGTGTGTGTGTGTGTGTGTATGTGTGTATGTCCAGGATTGGCATCCGCACCGTCACAGCTCCAGCCACAAAATTTGGCACAGTCACACATCTGGACCCCGAGAGTGTCATAGGCTATGTTGTGAGGCGAAATTTTAACACAACGTGTTCCAATTCACCAAACAATTTTGCCCCTATCTACATAATGGGGAAAAAGTGTGTGTGTATCATGCTCCGTCCCTCATTATGATGTCATAATGGTTGCCATGGCGATGCTGATGTCATCATAGGTTGCAAGCCCCGCTGCTCATTATGATGTCATAATGGTTGACTATGGGATGGAGGATGTGTGATGGGTATATGGGCACTGGACTATGGGATGGAGGATATGTATGATGGGTATATGGGCATGGTACTATGGGATGGAGGATGTGTGTTGGGTATATGGGCACTGGACTATGGGATGGAGGATATGTATGATGGGTATATGGGCACAGGACTATGGGATGGAGGATGTGTGATGGATATATGGGCACTGGACTATGGGATGGAGGATATGTATGACAGGTATATGGGCATGGTACTATGGGATGGAGGATGTGTGAGTATATGGGCACTGGACTATGGGATGGAGGATATGTATGACGGGTATATGGGCACGGGACTATGGGATGGAGGATGTGTGATGGGTATATGGGCACTGGACTATGGGATGGAGGATATGTATGACGGGTATATGGGCACGGGACTATGGGATGGCGGATATGTATGATGGTATATGGGCACGGGACTATGGGATGGAGGATATGTATGATGGGTATATGGGCACTCTACTATGGGATGGCGAATATGTATGATGGGTATATGGGCATGGGGCTATGGGATGGAGGATGTGTGATGGGTATATGGGCATGGGACTGTGGGATGGAGGATGTGTGATGGGTATATGAGCACTCAACTGTGGGATGGAGGATATGTATGATTGGTATATGGGCACGGACCTATGGGATGGTGGATATGTATGATGGGTATATGGGCACGGGACTATGGGATGGAGGATATGTATGATGGGTATATGGGCATGGGACTATGAGATGAAGGATGTGTGATGGGTATATGGGCACTCGACTATGGGATGGCGAATATGTATGATGGGCATATGGGAATGGGATGAAAATATGTATGATGGTTATATGGGCATGGGACTATGGGATGGAGGATGTGTGATGGGTATATGGGCACTCGACTATGGGATGGAGGATAATTATAATTTGTTATAACTATCCACAGTTAGTTACTATGCCAGGGCAGTGCCGGGCTCTTCAGATTTCAAAAATTTGGTCCGGTCATTAAGGAGTTAAGCTCATGTTGATTATTTAACAGTGTCTTGAATATGTTTTAGAAACAGCTAAAATGGCGAAACTTGAATCATTGTCAAAATATTTCTGGACCTAACTGCATATCAAAACATATATTAAAATAGTATAAGAATTTTTATTAATCTAATATACAGTTGTGGCCAAAAGTATTGACACTCCTGCAATTCTGTCAGATAATACTCAGTTTCTTCCTGAAAATGATTGCAAACACAAATTTTTGGGTGTTATTAAATTCATTTAATTTGTCTTAAATGAAAAAACACAAAAAGAATTGTCTTAAAGCCAAATTGGATATAATTCCACACCAAACATAAAAAAGAGGGTGGACAAAAGTATTGGCACTGTTCGAAAAATCATGTGATGCTTCTCTAATTTGTGTAATTAACAGCACCTGTAACTTACCTGTGGCAGCTAACAGGTGTTGGCAATAACTAAATCACACTTGCAGCCAGTTGACATGGCTTAAAGTTGACTCAACCTCTGTCCTGTGTCCTTGTGTGTACCACATTGAGCATGGAGAAAAGAAAGACCAAAGAACTGTCTGAGGACTTGAGAAACCAAATTGTGAGGAAGCATGAGCAATCTCAAGGCTACAAGTCTATCTCCAAAGACCTGAATGTTCCTGTGTCTACCTTGCGCAGTGTCATCAAGAAGTTTAAAGCCCATGTCACTGTGGCTAACCTCCCTAGATGTGGACGGAAAAGAAAAATTGACAAGAGATTTCAACATTAACATCCAAACAAGTTCAAGCTGCCCTGCAGTCCGAGGGTACAACAGTGTCAACCCGTACTATCCGTCAGCGTCTGAATGAAAAAGGACTGTATGGTAGGAGACCCAGGAAGACCCCACTTCTTACCCCGAGACATAAAGAAGCCAGGCTGGAGTTTGCCAAAACTTACCTGACGAAGCCTAAAACATTTTGGAAGAATGTTCTCTGGTCAGATGAGACAAAAGTAGAACTTTTTGGGCAAAGGCATCAATGTAGAATTTACAGGAAAAAAAAAGAGGCATTCAAAGAAAAGAACACGGTCCCTACAGTCAAACATGGTGGAGGTTCCCTGATGTTTTGGGGTTGCTTTACTGCCTCTGGCACTGGACTGCTTGACCGTGTGCATGGCATTATGAAGTCTGAAGACTACCAACAAATTTTGCAGCATAATGTAGGGCCCAGTGTGAGAAAGCTGGGTCTCCCTCAGAGGTCATGGGTAGAGTTGAGCGATACCGTCCGATACTTCAAAGTATCGTATCGGATGGTATCGGCCGATCTTTAAAAAAAGTATCGGTATCGCCGATTCCGATACCGGAAGTCCCATTCAAGTCTATGGGACTTCCGGTATCGGAATAAGAAAAACCCTTTCCTGCCCTTGTACAGCCTCTCTGGGGTCTGTACGGGCCTTTCGGGGGGCTGTGCCGGCCTGCCAGGGGGTCTGTGCAGGCTCCGGTGGTCTGTGCCGGCCTGCCGGTGGCCTGTGCAGGCTCCGGGGGGCTGTGCCGGCCTGCCGGGGGGCTGTGCCGGCCTGCCGGGGGGCTGTGCAGGCTCCGGGGGGCTGTGCCGGCCTGCCGGGGGGCTGTGCCGGCCTGCCGGGGGGCTGTGCCGGCCTGCCGGTGGTCTGTGCAGGCTCCGGGGGTCTGTGCAGGCATCGTCCGATGGGACTACAAGTCCCATCGGGCGATGCCTGCTACCATGACAGTGATTGACACATTAGCCAATGATGGGACAGTAGTAGTCCCATCATCCGGCTAATGTGTTAAATGTAAAAAAAAAAAAAAAAAAATTACATGCTACATACATACAACATGCATACTACATACATGCTACATTCATACTACATACTACATACATGCTACATTCATACTACATGCAACATACATACTACATATATACTACATGCATGCTACATACATACTGCATGCTACATACATACCACATATATACTACATACATACTACATGCATGCGACATGCATGCTACATGCTACCTACATAACACATATATACTACATGCATGCTACATACATACTACATGCTACATACTACATATATACTACATGCATGCTACATACTACATGCTACATACATACTACATATATACTACATGCATGCTACATACATACTGCATGCTACATGCATGCTACATACATACTACATGCTACATACATACTACATATATACTACATGCATGCTACATACATACTACATGCTACATACATACTACATGCATGCTACATACATACTACATGCTACATACATACTACATATATACTACATGCATGCTACATACATACTGCATGCTACATGCATGCTACATACATACTACATACATACTACATGCTACATACATACCACATATATACTACATACATACAATACATTCATACAATACATACATAGACATACAGTACATATAACATAGAGTAACATACTTACCAATACTTGTCACATTGTTCCCCGAAGCCATTGTCTTTCCGGAATAAATATTAACATAACAAACCACAAAAATACTCACCCACGATCCGAAGCAGTCCACGAGTGTGTCCCACGACGATCTTGGGTAGAGAACTGCAGCATCAGATGATGCTGCCGTTCTCTACGGGCTGCAGGAATCCAATGACGGAAGGTAGGTATCCTTCCGCACTGTATTCCTCCGCCACTTAAAAAAAAAAAAAGTCCCTAGTCTCACTTTATGCCATTGCTGTGTGGGAATTTCCCACACAGCAATGGCATAAAGTGAGACTAGGGACTTTTTTTTTTTTTAAGTGGCGGAGGAATACAGTGCGGAAGGATACCTACCTTCCGTCATTGGATTCCTGCAGCCCGTAGAGAACGGCAGCATCATCTGATGCTGCAGTTCTCTACCCAAGATCGTCGTGGGACACACTCGTGGACTGCTTCGGATCGTGGGTGAGTATTTTTGTGGTTTGTTATGTTAATATTTATTCCGGAAAGACAATGGCTTCGGGGAACAATGTGACAAGTATTGGTAAGTATGTTACTCTATGTTATATGTACTGTATGTCTATGTATGTATTGTATGAATGTATTGTATGTATGTAGTATATATGTGGTATGTATGTAGCATGTAGTATGTATGTAGTATGTATGTAGCATGTAGTATGTATGTAGCATGCATGTAGTATATATGTAGTATGTATGTAGCATGCATGTAGTATATATGTAGCATGTATGTAGTATGTATGTGGTATGTATGTAGCATGTAGTATGTATGTAGCATGCATGTAGTATATATGTAGTATGTATGTAGCATGTAGTATGTATGTAGTATGTATGTGGTATGTATGTAGCATGTAGTATGTATGTAGCATGCATGTAGTATATATGTAGTATGTAGTATGTATGTAGTATGTATGTGGTATGTATGTAGCATGTAGTATGTATGTAGCATGCATGTAGTATATATGTAGTATGTAGTATGTATGTAGTATGTATGTGGTATGTATGTAGCATGTAGTATGTATGTAGCATGCATGTAGCATGCATGTAGTATGTATGTAGTATGTATGTAGCATGCATGTAGTATGTATGTAGCATGCATGTAGTATGTATGTAGCATGCAGTATGTATGTAGCATGTATGTAGTATGTATGTAGTATATATGTAGTATGTATGTAGCATGTAGTATGTATGTAGCATGCATGTAGTATATATGTAGTATGTATGTAGCATGCATGTAGTATGTATGTAGTATGTATGTAGTATGTATGTAGCATGCAGTATGTATGTAGTATGTATGTAGTATATATGTAGTATGTATGTAGCATGCATGTAGTATGTATGTAGCATGTAGTATGTATGTAGCATGCATGTAGTATGTATGTAGCATGTATGTAGTATGTATGTAGTATATATGTAGTATGTATGTAGCATGTAGTATGTATGTAGCATGCATGTAGTATGTATGTAGTATTTTTTTTTTTTTTTTAACATTTAACACATTAGCCGGATGATGGGACTACTACTGTCCCATCATTGGCTAATGTGTCAATCACTGTCATGGTAGCAGGCATCGCCCGATGGGACTTGTAGTCCCATCGGACGATGCTTGCACAGACCCCCGGACATCAGCACAGCCCCCCGGCAGGCCGGCACAGCCCCCCGGCAGGCCGGTACAGACCCCCACAGGGTGCACAGACCACCGGCAGGCCGGCACAGCCCCCCGGCAGGCCGGCAGAGACCCCGGGCAGTCCACACAGCCCCCCGGCAGGCCGGCACAGCCCCCCGGCAGGCCGGCAGAGACCCCCGGAAGGCCCGAAATGACGGCGCATCATGATGCGCACACACCGCGCATCATGATGACGTCAGGCCGTCAATCAACTGAACTTCCGATTCCGATGCCGAATTCCGATATTGAAAAAATATCGGAAGTCGGTATCGGAATTCCGATACAGCAAGTATCGGCCGATACCCGATACTTGCGGTATCGGAATGCTCAACACTAGTCATGGGTCTTCCAGCAGGACAATGACCCAAAACACACTTCAAAAAGCAATAGAAAATGGTTTGAGAGAAAGCACAGGAGACTTCTAAGGTGGCCAGCAATGAGTCCAGACCCAAATCCCATAGAACACCTGTGGAGAGATCTAAAAATGGCAGTTTGGAGAAGGCACCCTTCAAATATCAGGGACCTGGAGCAGTTTCCCAAAGAAGAATTGTCTAAAATTCCAGCAGAGCATTGTAAGAAACTCATTGATGGCCATCGGAAGCGGTTGGTCGCAGTTATTTTAGCTAAAGGTTGTGCAACCAAGTATTAGGCTGAGGGTGCCAACACTTTTGTCTGGCCCATTTTTGGAGTTTTGTGTGAAATTATCAATGTTTTGCTTTTTGCTTCATTCTCTTTTGTGTTTTTCATTTGAGACAAATTAAATGAAGATAATAATACCAAAGAATTTGTGTTTGCAATCATTTTCAGGAAGAAACTGAGTATTATCTGACAGAATTGCAGGGGTGTCAATACTTTTGGCCACAACTGTATATAAAAATGAGTGTATGTGTGTGTGTGTGTGTGTGTATCGATGATGGTGTCATAAAGGTTGCCATGGCAAAGATGTCATAATGGTTGCTATGGCAACGATGATGTCATAAAAGGTTGCAATGGTGACGGTTATGTCATAATGATATCATAAAGGTTGCCATGGAGAAGATGATGTCATAATTGTTGCCATGGCGACAATGTTGTCATAATAGGTTGCAGTGGTGCCTGTTATGTCATAATGGTTGCCATGGTGACGATGATGTCATAGTAGGTTTCCATGGCGACTATGATGTCAGAATGGTTGCCATGGCGAAGATGATGTCATAATGGGTTGCCATGGCTGCAATGATGTCATATTAGGTTGCCATGTTGATGATGATGTCATAATGGCCGCCATGGCGATGATGCCTGATTCGCTTTAAATTTGTTTATACAGCTGCAACTAA
Source organism: Dendrobates tinctorius (assembly GCF_039654945.1). Taxonomy (NCBI): domain Eukaryota; kingdom Metazoa; phylum Chordata; class Amphibia; order Anura; family Dendrobatidae; genus Dendrobates; species Dendrobates tinctorius. Next base: position 47,605,456 of record NW_027361679.1, on the reverse strand, counting down.
TGCCACTCTAAATTACTCCTTCTTTAAAATTTCTAATTAAATTTTATTACACTCGGGGCAAAGCAGCCGCAATGAAATGCTCTGTGCTGTGGGTACACTATGCCTCCACCGTGTACACACAGGAGGGAACTTGGAGATGACATACAGGTATATACTATTTACAGGGGAGATGACATACAGGTATAAACTGTATACAGGGGGAGATGACATACAGGTATATACTATATACAGGGGAGATGACATACAGATATATACTATATACAGGAGGAGATGACATACAATATATACTATACACAGGGAAATGACATACAGGTATATGCTATATACAGGGGGAGATGACATACAGGTATATACTATATACAGGGGAGATGACATACAGGTATATACTACATACGTGAGGAGATGACATACAAGTGTATGCTATATACAGGAGGAGATGACATACAGGTATATACTATATACAGGAGGAGATGACATACAGGTATATACTATATACAGGAGGAGATGACATACAGGTCTACACTGTATACAGGAGGAGATGACATACAGGTCTATACTGTATACAGGAGGAGATGACATGCAGGTATATTCTATTTGCTATAACTAACCACAGTTTGTTACTATGCCCGAGCAGCGCCGGGCTCTTCAGCTAGTTCTATATACAGGGGGAGAGGACATACAGGTATATACTATATACAGGGGCAGATGACATACAGGTATATACTATACACAGGGGAGATGACATACAGGTATATAGTATATACAGGAGAAGATGACATACAGGTATATGCTATATACAGGGGGAGATGACATACAGGTATATACTACATGCAGGAGCAGATGACATACAGGTATATACTATATACAGGAGGAGATGACACACAGATATACACTATATACAGGAGAAGGTGACATACAGTAACAATTTATTTGCAATATAATCATTATGATTTGTTATAACTAACCACAGTTAATTACTATGCCTGGGTAAAGCCGGGCTCTTCAGCTAGAATAATATATAAAATACTGTATATATTGCATTTCACCTGCGATTTCCTGGATCTAAGACATAAAGTCTTTCAGTATTCCGGAAAGATGTGTGCTTTTGTATTTTTTTCTATAACAAAACTGATGTGTCAGTGACTTCTGCATCTGTGTGAATTAAAAGTTCTTCTGTTTGCCAAGGCGTTCATGTATACACAAGTGCTTTGAAATCTCAAGCCTACAGGTTTATTAATTATTATTTTGACGACTATATGTGTGGGTTAAGGAGAAAAGCAAGTAGCTGCAAGAATTCTCAAAACATATGGGATAAGCAGCATTAAATATATTTGCAGTACAGCATTTAAGGTGCGGTGATCTTGTTCTTACATTATTTTGTATCATTGACATAGCATATGGATCTTCTTATATCTGTAAACTTTTAAGATATAATAAGCCTAAATAAGATGAATGGAGTTGTCCATTTTTTAAATGTAACATTGGCAAGAAATACCTATAAATAACAACCTAAACATTGCTTACCCATTAGTGACTCTGCTCAGTCAGTGCCACGTTACCCCAGAATTCTTTATTGACAGGGCTGCAGCAACCACATCCAGTCTACAATATGTGACCACTGCAGCCAATCACTGGCTACAGTGGTCATGCTGTGGTAGACTGCTCAAACACTAAGGTCAATGAGTGCAGCTCTGTGTTATTTTTTACCTTGAGAAGGACACTGAAACGCATTTGTGTGAATAAAAATACTTTACTTATACACTCTGGATCTCTTCCTTTTCGTGAACATAGCCTACACATCATGATTATCTCCATTTTGTCTAACTGGTATCTCGACTACATGCTACACCAGGCACCGGGCTGCAGCTACAGCACATAAAGCTGCTACAGGTGTTGTTTCCTTACACAACTCTTATAGGTGAGTGGTACCATCATCCTCATCCCCACCTTGTTCCTTACAGTACTGCAATATCTACCTTTATGCTCATTTGTCTCATCCAGATCTTCCCAAAAGAGAACTCTAGGAGCAGTGGAGTGGCAGCACTAAAGTGACAGAGGCATTAAAGGATAATGTTTAATTGGTTATTTTAAGAATTTCTTACAATTGCACCTTTTTAAAATGGATAACCCCTTTAAACTTGATAAATATCAAAGACCTACTCTGTCAGGTGCTTTCTATAATAATTAATGATGAGCGACCGTGCTCGGATGACGTGTTATCTGGGCATACTCGGGTGTTATCTGAGTACCTTGGGTATAATCGAATAATATGTTCAAGTGCCCGTGGCTGCATGACTCGCGGGGATTGCCTGTTTATTAGGCAATCCTCGCATGTTTGGCGGTTGTCTAACAGCCATAAAACATGCAGTCGCAGGTACTCGAACATATTATTGGAGCATGCCGATGATACTCGGATAACACCCGAGCATGCCCAGATAACACGTCATCTGAGCATGTTTGCTCATCTATATATATAAAACTGAATGTATGTGTGTATCACCAACCAATCACGAAGCATCTCTCATTTCACCAGAGCTGATTAAAAGAAGCTGAGCTGTGATTGGTTGCTATGAGCAAGTTTTCCCACTTGACAACACCTCAGCAGACACTGACATGGTGGGAGAAATCTAGCATCCCTGGGAACATAAGCTCCCAGCCATTGTTGGGCTCCAAAAAGGAGCAGTGAGCTCATGACAGAAATGAATCCCCCCCTCCTGTGCCCATATACCATCACACATCCTCCATCCCGTTGCCATCTGGACCAGTCCTGTGTGACACGACCCGCAGGCCGGTAACTTAGACAACAAGACGCGGCATGTGTAACTGTCCTGTGTGACATGACCCGCAGGCCGGTAACTAAAACAACAAGACATGGGGGAAGGGGAAACAGTTACAACGGTGGGCCCTGCGATAGGGAACTGGGATGTGGAGACCTCCTGCACTCCCCTGAGTCAGTGTCCCTCACACTCCTAACGTTCCCTATACAGTCTCCTCACCTGTCGCTTAGCACACCCTAAACCTATCCCTTGCTAGGGAGCTGGGTGGTGCAGGCACTAGCTCCACCACTGTACTAATACACACCAGGGAAAAATGCAAACAGGGAAACACCACTTAGCTTTGCTCTGATGCAACAGAGTCCACCACCAGAATGCAGCTTTCCTCAAGAATATTTGCTACTTCTCCAAGCTTTGTCAGAGCTGCATGGAACACCTCTCTGTAGTTCCTTCCTTCGAGACTTTACACCAGAGCTCCCCTGAGCTGCTCTCTGTATTTCCTTCCTTCACCAGTCTGGGTTGGAACTGAGCTATATCACCAACTGTGATTGCAACACCTGACACTCTTTTATAGCAGAGCCAGAGCAATCACACCTGCTTTAATCATGTGCACTAAACTAAAGAAACCAGAGTGCAATGACCCTAACGGCCACTGGGGGCAAAAGTAGAACTGAAACCACCACAGTGCAATGACCCTAATGGCCACCGGGGGCAAAACTGGAACTGAAACCACCACAGTGCAATGACCCTAATGGCCACCGGGGGCAAAACTGTCTTTAAGCACCACAGCTTAAGGAAAAAAAAGGTTACTAGTGCATTTTATCTGTCATGATCCAGCATGGCACATCTTCCCTCTTAAAGGGATCATTGGTATGGAAGTAGAGCAAATCCATCCAGCGCTTTGGTTTTGACCCCAGGCCTCTCTTAAAGGGATCCCCGGTATGGAAATTAGGACCGTTCCACTCAGCTCTGTGGTTCTGACCCCAGGGTCTCTTAAAGGGATCATTCATATGGAAGTCAGGGCAAATCCACTCTGCGCTTTGGTACTGACCCCAGGCCTCTGTTAAAGGGATCTCCGGTATGGAAGTTAGGGTAAATCCCTCAGCGCTCTGATTCTCACCCCAGGCCTCTCTTAAAGGGATCTCCAGTATGGAAGTCAGGGCCATTGCCTTCAAATGCTCTGGTACTGGCCCAGGCTCTCTTAAAGGGATCTCCTGTATGCAAGTCAGGGCAAATCCACTCAGCGCTCTGATTCTGATCCCAGGCTCTCTTAAAGGGATCCCCGGTATGGAAGTCAGGGCAAATCCACTCTGCGCTCTGATTCTCACCCCAGACCTCTCTTAAAGGGATTCCTGGTATAGAAGTTAGGACCGTTCCACTCAGCATTCTGTCAGCGTGACAGCGTGGCAAACTCGTTCCTTGATTGTCAGTAAATTCATTACTGCTGGTCAGAGAGCTGCAGTTCCCACACTGTCACACAGATGACCACCAGTCACGGGTGTCGGCTGATGAGAGTACTACTCTCAATAGCATCCGTCATCTGTTAATGGAGATATAGGGGGTTTCCAAGTTGCTGGTAGCACAAAGGCTCCAGAAAAGTTAAGTGGCCCTTAAGGCCCCGTCTCACTAAGCGACTCACCAGCGATCCCAACACCGATATGAAGGTGTCAGGATCGCTGGTAAGTCGCTATGTGATCGCTGGTGAGCTGTCACACAGACAGCTTCACCAGCGATCAGCACAGCGACGCCGAGCGCCCGGCATCGCTGGCTATCGCTGTAGAAAATAGTATCACTGGGACCGGAGCGTGGAGAGAGGCAGGATGGCTGAACAGGACGTCGGAAGGTGAGAATAACTATATTTTTTATTTTTTTTAATTATTTTTTTACACCTGATCGCTGGTCTCCCGCTGTCACACACAGCGATGCGTGCTGGCCAGCGGGAGACCAGCGACCAAAGAAATGTCCAGAGGTTTCTTCCAGCGATCAGCGATACCGGCAGGGGGGCCGCTCGCTGATCGCTGTCACACACAGCAATCTCGCTGGTGAGATCGCTGTTACGTCACAAAAGTTGTGACTCAGCAGCGATCTCGCTACCGAGATTGCTTAGTGAGACGGGACCTTTACACCACAAAAGAAATTCAGTAAATTATGTGTGCTCAAAACCAAATGTCCCCTCCCTTCTGAGTCCCACACTGTGCCTATTCCACATTTAATGTTCACATGTTTGTAATTTCTGTAGCGATGAGAGCCCACCTAATTAACAGGTGCATGAGGTGGGCACAATGTACTGGTTACTACAATGTACTGGTCATTACAACAGCAATTTGCAATTTTCATTCAGCAACATCCACTGCTGCTTGCTTCTGGAAAACTCCCATAAAGTCAAAATCTACACGGCACCTGTAGATAAATTCCCAAAGGGGTATAATTTCCAAAATGGGGTCACTTGATTGGGGATTCTGCTGTTTTAACAGTTAGAGGCTCTGTATATGGAGTCTGCACACTATTATAGAAAATTCTCACTCCAGAATGCATCCTGTATAACAGTACAGTTTAGCCATAAGGCGAGACTCCGGAGAGTCGGAGCACTATTTGCTAATGTCTAAGCAGTACTGTATAGCCACATTTGCGACATTGCTACATTCAGCAGAAATTGTAGGAACAAATTTTGATGCCATTTTCACCCATTTCCCCATGTGAAAATGTAAACTCTGGGACTAAAACAAAATTTTGGCAGTAAAAATATAATTATTTTTTTCATCATTGCCCAATGGTATAAAATTATCTGACCTACCTGTGGTGTCAATATCATCAATGCACCACTAGATGAATTCATCAAGAGGTGTAGTTTGTAAACTGGGGTCTCTTATGGGGGGTTCTGCTGTTCTGGCACCTCAGTGGTTCTACCAATATGACATGGCACCCTCAAACCAGTCCAGCAAAATGTAAGCTTCAATATGGTGCTTCTTCCCTTCTGAGCTTTTCATTGTGCCTCAAAAGTAGTTTTTGATCACATATAGGGTATCGGCGCACTCAGGAGAAATTGCACAACACATTTTGGGGTCAATTTTCTCCTGCTATCCTTGTGAAAATAAAAAAAATTGGGGCTAAATTCAAATATTTGTGGGAAAAATGTGTTTTGCTTTTTTTAACTGCTCTATGTTATAAACTTCTGTTAAGCACCTGGACATTCAAGGTGCTCACAACACATGTAGATACATTACTTGAGGAGTCTAGCTTCCAAAATGGTGTCACGAGTGGAAGTTTTCCACTGTTAAAGGCACATCAGGGGCTCTTCAAAAGAGACATGACACTTGCAAACCATTCCATCAAAATCTGCATTTCAAAGTGTCAATTCTTCTGTTCTGAGCCCTGCCGTGAGCCTAAACAGCATTTTACCCCCACATATAGGGTATCTGCGTACTCAGGATAAATTGCACACCAAATTGTATTTTGCAATTTATCCTGTTATCCTTGTGAAAATGCAAAATTTGGGGCTAAAATAACATTTTTGTGGGGAAAATGTGATTTTTTTTTCAACTTCACAGCTCAATGTTATAAACTACTGTGAAGCACTTGCAGGTTCAAAGAGCTCACTACACATCTAGATAAGTTTTCAGAGGGGTCTAGTTTCCAGAGTGGTGTTTGGGCACATTATGGGCTCTCCAAACTTCACATGGCATCCACTAATTATTCCAGCAAATTTTGCATTTAAAAAGTCAAATGACACCCCTTCCCTTCCAAGCCCTACTTTGCACCAAAACAGCAGTTTTCTCCCATATATGGGGTATCAGCACACTCAGGAGAAATTGCACAACAAATTGTATGGTGCAATTTCTCCTGCTACCCTTGTGGAAATGCAAATTTTGGGGGTAAAAATAATTTTGTGAGGAAAATGTTATTTTTTTTTTTTTCATGGATCAATGTTATAAACTTCTGTGAAGCACACATCTAGTAAAGATCCCTGAGGGGTCTTGTTTACAAAATGATATCAATTGTAGGTGTTTCCACTGTTAAGACACATCAGGGGCTCTCCAAATGCGACATGGCATCCGCTAATTATTCCATCAAATTTTAATTCAAAAAGTCAAATGACGCTTTTTCCCTTCTAAGCCCTGCTGTGCACCCAAACAGTAGTTTTTCCCCTTATACTGGGTATCATTATACTCAGGATAAATTTCACACCAAATTGTATGGTGCAATTTCTCCTGTTACCCTTGTAAAAATCCAAAATTTGAGTCTAAAAAACATTTTTGTGGGGAAAATGTGATTTTTTTTATTTTCACGACTCAACTTTATAAACTTGTGTGAACAACCTGGAGGTTCAAGGTGCTCACCACACATCTAGATAAGTTTTCAGAGGGGGTCTAGTTTCCAGAGTGGTGTTTGGGCACATTATGGGCTCTCCAAACTTGACATGGCGTCCACTAATTATTCCAGCAAATTTTGCATTTAAAAAGTCAAATGACACCCCTTCCCTTCCAAGCCCTACTTTGCACCAAAACAGCAGTTTTCTCCCATATATGGGGTATCAGCACACTCAGGAGAAATTGCACAACAAATTTTATGGTGCAATTTCTCCTGCTACCCTTGTGGAAATGCAAATTTTGGGGGTAAAAATAATTTTGTGAGGAAAATGTTATTTTTTTTTTTTTCATGGATCAATGTTATAAACTTCTGTGAAGCACACATCTAGTAAAGATCCCTGAGGGGTCTTGTTTACAAAATGATATCAATTGTAGGTGTTTCCACTGTTTAGACACATCAGGGGCTCTCCAAATGCGACATGGCATCCGCTAATTATTCCATCAAATTTTAATTCAAAAAGTCAAATGACGCTTTTTCCCTTCTAAGCCCTGCTGTGCACCCAAACAGTAGTTTTTCCCCTTATACTGGGTATCATTATACTCAGGATAAATTTCACACCAAATTGTATGGTGCAATTTCTCCTGTTACCCTTGTAAAAATCCAAAATTTGAGTCTAAAAAACATTTTTGTGGGGAAAATGTGATTTTTTTTATTTTCACGACTCAACTTTATAAACTTGTGTGAACAACCTGGAGGTTCAAGGTGCTCACCACACATCTAGATAAGTTCCCTGAAGTGTCTATTTTCCAAAAGGTGTCACTTGTGGGTGGTTTCCACTAATTAGACACATCAGGGGCTCTCAAAATGTAACATGGCGTCCCCTAATTTATCCAGCAAATTTTACATACAAAAAGTCAAATGGCGCTTCTTCACTTCTGAGCCCTGTTGTGTGCCCAAACAGTGGTTTTCGCCCACATACGGAGTATCTGCACGCCCAGGAGAAATTGCACAACAAATTTTGTGGTCTATTTTATCCTGTTACCCTTGCAAAAATAAAAAATATGGGGTCTAAAGTAAAAATTTTGTGACAAAATGTTAAATGTTCATGTTTTCCTTCCACATTTCAAAAATTCCTATGAAGTACCTGGAGAGTTCATAAACTTCTTGAATGTTGTTTTGATTAACTTGAGGGGTGTAGATTTTAGAAATATGTCACTTTTGAGTATTTTCTATCATATACACACGTGGTCAAAATTGTTGGTACCCCTCATTTAATGACAGAAAAGCCCATAATGGTCACAGAAATAACTTGAATCTGACAAAGTAATAATCAAAAGTCTATGAAAATGAACAAATGGAAGACAGACATTGTTTTTCAACAATCCTTCCACAGAATTTTAAAAAATAAAAGTAATGAAGTAGGCTTGGACAGAAATGATGGTACCCTTAACTTTATATTTTGCTGCACAACCTTTTTAGGCAATCACTGCAATCAAACAATTCCTGTAACTGTCAATGAGACTTCTGCACCTCTTGACAGGTATTTTAGACCACTCCTCTAGAGCAAACTGCTTGTGTTGTCTCTAGTTTGAAGGTTGACTTTTCCAGACAGCATGTTTCAGCTCTTTCCAAAAATGCTCAATAGGATTTAGGTCAGGGTTCATAGAAGGCCACTTCAGAATAGTCCAATGTTTTCCTCTTAGCCATTCTTGGGTGTTTTGAGTCATTTTCCTGTTGCAAGACCCATGACCTGCAACTGAGACCAAGCTTTCTGACACTGGGCAGCACATTTCTCTCTAGAATTCCTTGATAGTCTTGAGATTTCCTTGTACCCTGCACAGATTCTAGACACCATGAGCCAGATGCAACAAAGAAGCCCAAGAACATAACAGAGCCTCCACCATGTTTCACAGTAGGGACAGTGTTCTTTTCTTGATATGCTTCATTTTTCTGTCTGTGAACATAGAGCTGATGTGCCTTGCCAAAAAGTTCCATTTTTGTCTCATCTGTGCATAGGACATTCTCCCAGAAGCTTTGTGGCTTGTCAACATGTAGTTTGGCAAATTCCAGTCTGGCTTTTTTATGATTTATTTTCAACAATGGTTTCCTCCTTGGTCGTCTCCCTTGAAGTCCACTTTGGCTCATACAACGACGGATGGTGCAATCTGACACTGATTTTCCTTGAGCTTGAAGATCACCTTTAATCTGTTTAGAAATTTTTCTGGGCTCTTTTATACCATTCGTATTATCCAACTCTTTGATTTGTCATCAATTTTCCTCCTGTAGCCACGTCCAAGGAGGTTGTCTACAGTTCCATGGAGCTTAAATTTCTGAATAATAGTTGTGATCTACATATGATGTCAATTGCAGGTCTCCCTCCTCTTTTTAAGTGGGAGAACTTGCACAATTGGTGGCTGACTAAATACTTTTTTTCCTCATTGTATATGTCGCCCATCCTGGGACATTTCTCCCCCATCTGGACCCATCCTGGTATATATAGCTCCCAATCTGGAATATATGGCTCCCATCCTGGTTAATATGACCCCCATCTGACCCTATCTTGGTATATATGTCTCCCATCTGGGCTCATCCGGGTATATATGTCCCCTATCTTGGCCCATCCTGGTATATATGTCTTCCAACCTTGTATATATGTCCCTCATCTGAGCCTATCCTGGAATATATGTCCCCTTCCTGATATATATGTCTCTCATCCTGGACCCACCTTAGTATATAAATTTCCCAGCCTGGGTCCATCCTGGTATATATGTCTCCCATCTGGACCCATCCTGGTATACTGTACCATAAAGTGCACAGATAAAGTGGCACTATTAAAAAGGCAGAATCTTTTGGCTCAGCATAAATTTCTGCAAATGTGATATTGCTGATTCCTGTTAGTGTGCAATTTTCACTATTTCCAGCTTGAGCAGGCAGTCACATAACCGTAAGTATCTTATTTGTATACTTGCGGTCATTTGCCAGCTAGTTTTCATTTGCTTCTTTCAATGGATGCCATAGGTGATTAGTTACTAATAACTATTACCTGTCACAGTCTGTTAACTTTCAGAAATTTCACCAACATTCACATCACATCTTTTCCATGTTACTTCATAGAATAAGGGTAAATATTTACTGCCAATCAGGATTGCCACACTTGGGAGTCATTAAACCTAGACACACTGTTATCATTTCCATGGGTAACACTGGTGAATCCTACTGTTCAGAGGAGGTGCTTGAAGCTGGATATGACAGTGTGGTGGGAGCTTGATGGGAGAATACTGAAGGGGTGGATTGTGGCAACCCTTGGATCTTGGTATACTGCGTCTGTGGAAAAGCTTTGGCTGTCATTCTACCCATAGGGGCTTTGGTTGCCACTAATGTGAGGGCGTGTGGGAGCTAGATGTGACTCGCAACCCTCTCTCAGAGCTGGATGTGGCGTGACCCTCTCTCAGAGCTGGATGTGGCTCGCGACCCTCTTTCAGAGCTGGATGTGGCTCTCAAGGTCAGAAAGGTTGGGGACCACTGGGATAAGATAATATCTTCGAGTGAAAAACATCACTTAACCATTACTATGACTTTGCAGTTGAAACACGTTGGTTTTTGCTCATCAGATGCTGCCTATTTATGTTGATATTCCTGAAATAAAAGGCTATTCTATAAGTGCCAGATATCCTTTTTATGACATCTTTTAGATAGTTACAAAATTTAGAACAATAAGTTAGATAAGTAATAAATTAATATTGATGACCCTAACCTAATCATGCATTTATTATCCTGTCAGTGTGGAATATCATAGATGCAAACTAGCCGAGATTTGCAGAGTAGTCAATCGTATACTGTACATTAGTTTACAGTCTTCCAATTCTGCTGATTTTACCGATCCTACCATGTAATGTGAATTCTGATGGAGGAGTGTCAATGTATTTATGGGGATTTCATGAACCGTGAAATATTATAGTATTAGATCCTAAAGAATACTAATATATTTTTGAGCATTGTCATGCTAATGCATTTCTACTATTAAATATTTTATTTCAATAAACAATGGGTAGCAAACAATTAATAATAATAATAATAATAATAATACATTTTATTTCTATAGCGCCGACATATTCCGCAGCACTTCACAAGTCAGAGGGGACTTGTACAGACAATAGACATTACAGCATAACAATAATCACATAGATCATAACAGATACCAAGAGGAATGAGGGCCCTGCTCACAAGCTTACAATCTATGAGGAAAAAAAGTAGACACGAAAGGTGGGTGGTAACAATTGCCCTGATTGTATGGACCAGCCATAATGTTAAGTGTGTAACAGTACAAACACAGAAGGCTAATGGATACATAAAGCATGTGGGAACATGATGCGGGAAATCTGGTTATGGAAAAAACTTTTGGCTCTGCCACACAGGGATAGATTAGGTTAATGTGTTGAGGCGGTAGGCCAGTCTGAATAAATGCGTTTTCAGGGCACGCTTAAAATTGTGGGGATTGGGGACTAATTGTATTGACATGGGAAGTGCATTCCAAAGAATTGGCACAGCATGTGTATAGTCTTGGAGATGGGAGTGGGAGGTTCTGATTATTGAGGATGCTAACCTCAGGTCATCAGCAGAGCGGAGGGCGCGGGTAGGATGGTATACTGAAACAAGGGAGGAGATGTAGGGTGGTGCTGAGCCATGAAGAGCTTTGTGGGTGAGGGTAATAAGTTTGTACTGGATTCTGGAGTGGATGGGTAGTCAGTGTAATGACTGGCACAAGGTAGAGGCATCGGTGTAACGATTGGCGAGGAATATGATCCTGGCAGCAGCATTTAAGACAGATTGGAGGGGGGAGAGTTTGGTAAGAGGGAGACCGATTAGAAGAGAGTTACAATAGTCCAGATGAGAATGAATAAGAGAAACAGTAAGTTTTTGCGGAGTCAAAGGTAAGAAAAGGTCGAATTCTAGAAATGTTTTTGAGATGCAGATAACAAGAGCGAGCCAGTGATCGGATGTGGGGGGTGAATGAAAGCTCGGAGTCAAGTATGACCCCAAGACAGCGGGCATGTTGCTGGGGAGTAATAGTGGAACCACACACGGAAATGGCAATGTCGGGTATAGGTACATTAGTAGCGGGAGGAAACACAAGGAGTTCAGTCTTTGACAGGTTCAGTTTCAGATATAGTGAGGACATGATGTTAGACACAGCGTTTACTCTAGTTTACTCTAACGCTAGAAAGAAATATAATAGAAATATAATAACTTTTCAGCAGCCAATTTCTGACTGGATAGCATATATAAAGAATTATCAATAATTATCAGCAACAATACAAGCTAAAATCAGTTTCGTGAAATAAAAAAGTAACAAAATAACAAACGTTAGCTACAATACAAAGAAAATGAGTGCTTTGCTGCAGTAATAAGTCATTGACCCAAATAGAGAACAAAAATTTTGTAATGAGTCAGTTGCCTTTGTCAATAATGCATTTTCTTAACTTCTAGCTATTAAAATACATAACAAAACCACATATTAGAGGGAACCTGTCACCTGATCCCTTATATTATCCCAGTTTATTTCATAATTCTAGGCTATATAAATAGAAATTAATGTAATAACTTGGGAAGGATTAGTTTCATCAATGTTTACTATTACACAAAACATTTCCAATTTCCAGTTTATCCCCGTGTATATGCCCAATTATACAATGTGCTGCAGCTCCTGACGTCACCAATGGCTACAATGGTCACAATTGCATACAACACGTTATTATTTGTATGGAATATCCTAAAAGAGAAAAAAGACATGGCACTATCTAAGGCCGGTTTCACATTAGCGCTTTTTCAGCGCGCGCACGGCCGGGGGTAGCTCCGCCCCCGAGCCGGCTCTCTGCCCGGCGTGCCCGCCCCTTGCTTGTAGCGCCGCCTACTAGCGGACAGCGGCGCCTGCGATCGGCGCACCCTATCTTTAGCATAGGGTGCGCAGATCGTGCGCAGGCCGTGCGCTAGTTGCGCTTTGACCTGCGCTGCGCACCTTTGACGGTGCGCCGTGCGCGCCAAAATCCGAAAAGTTTGATTTTGGCGCGCACGGCGCACCGTCAAAAGTGCGCAGCGCAGGTCAAAGCGCAACTAGCGCACGGCCTGCGCACGATCTGCGCACCCTATGCTAAAGATAGGGTGCGCCGATCGCAGGCGCCGCTGTCCGCTAGTAGGCGGCGCTACAAGCAAGGGGCGGGCACGCCGGGCAGAGAGCCGGCTCGGGGACGGAGCTACCCCCGGCCGTGCGCGCGCTGAAAAAGCGCTAATGTGAAACCGGCCTAAGCACAGTAAATTTATGTCAAGTTGTAAAGGATGAGTTGTATAAGGAAACTTGCTCACCTGATATAGTTGTGCTGCCTGAGGCACAACTCTCATTTTGGTTTGGATTCAAAAGTGATAGACTGCAGCTATTCTCGGAGAGACAGAAATGGAGACCAGGATCAGCATTGTCTTCTATTGCAACAATTGAATCAAGGACGGTGTCTTTTTGACTGCTTCAATGATTATTAAAAAAAAAGATTATTAAAACACTAGTTTACACATCACGTTTCAATTGCTTACAGCCTTCATCAGGTGTACGCATTGTGTAAATTAGTGTTTTAGTTTTTTTTTTTAATAAATGCTCATTGAAACAATCAAAAAGACACTGTCCTTGACAATCGTGGCAACAGAAGACAGCGATGATCCTGGTCTACATTTCTGATTCAACATGTCATGGCCTTTGCTAGTGATCTGCACCCCAAATCCTACGTGCATTGCCCTGAATCTCTGGAGCCGCATTTTCCAATTTTAAATAAAGTTTACTGTATTATTCTACAAGCTACAGTGCCGGCGCACTGGGCATGCATGCTCTTTTATAATTTTCTTTACCCTGGTCTGCTTAGCTACTCAGCTCTGCTAGCACAACTTCCACCAGTGCCATGCACAGAAATACACTCACACACCTCGGTATGCTATCAATGGTTATTAATGGTTGTCTGCTGAATTTCTGCCATGGTGAATGCCGTGAATTTGCCAACCAATGAGGTCTTAGATGTACTCAATATGAGACAAGTTCTAAGATGCTGCAGGCCTTGGTTAACCATTTTGGCCATGAAGTCAGCTCACAGTAGTACATGCAGTCTGGTTTCACTGTGTTGAAAAAGGGCTCCTGCGACACTTTGGAGATGTGGCTGTACCACTGGTATCATGACCAAATTAATGTAAACCAAACTATTAGTGTTCCTGGAATGAAGACTAGCTAGGTGCGGCTGCTGTACGTTTTGTCACCCCACACTATAATCTGGTGTAATGTTTCATCGTGCCATCTCCCGCATGGTCTCCAAACCAATCTCTGGCTATCACTGTGTCCAAAAAAAAAAGTGGCACAGCAAACACATGAATATAAAAACAATTAATAAGATATGACAATGAGGTCCCAGACCCGAATGCCAATAAGACATTTATGAGTGGGATAAAATATAAAAAAATGGCAGCATACAGCAAAAAATGAGACAATAAACACGCACCATATGGTGGTATAGTGAGCATGCAACAAGCAAACCCAGCAATAATAAAAGTCTATTAATAGCAAATAAATCAAGAACTGAGCTAATCATAGGTAAGGCGAACAATGAGAAAATAGTTCCTGTGATACCAATAGTATAAGGCTGAGGCTATTACCAGAAAAAGAGAGACAGTCTGATTTGACGCATAAAATATGCCAAGAGGAAGGATTGGTGGCAGAGACCAATAAGAAATGCCTATCTGGAGCGGTACATATCACTTGAAGGGATGTGCCTAAGGATCAGGGGAATGCCAGTCAGAGGTGCACAAGCACAGGGTCTGGGAGCTGACCCCATGGACCGTGGACCGCAGCTTCGTCAGGGGAATCTGGTGTAATGTTCCATCATGCCATCTCCCACATGGTCTCCAAACCAATCTCTGGCTATCACTGCGTCCAAGAAAAATGTGGGATTCATAGCTGAAGAGGATAGAACTCCATTTCATCCTCCACTGTGTCTTGCACTGCACCGTGATAGTCTTTGAAAGCGTTGTATTGCAATCAATGGAATATCTGTAGCATGACGTCTGGCTCGTAGCCCTAATGTTGGGGAAATGCTTTCTGATGTTTTATGTAGACACTGATGCCTTAGAGCTGGTAATTGGCAATTTTACTTGCATTACAGAATGGATCACTACACACCATTCTTCTAATCTGACCATTTATCTGTGCAGGGCTTCGCCTCTATGCACCTCTTACTGCCATTCTAGTTTGTCCTTTTTCTCTCAACCTCAATGTTGAACAGTGCTGACTAGAGTTGAGCGACTTTTGGTTTTTTAGGGTCGCGTTTCGTTTCGTGAAACCCGACTTTTCCAAAAGTCAGGTCGAGCAAGATCTTCCGATTATAGGGAAAAGTCGGGGTCGTCCCGAAACACGAAACCCAATGTAAGTCAATGGGGAATAAAAGTCGGCAGTGAGAGGAGGACAGGAAACACACCAACAGTGCCCATTTGAATGCCAAAAGCATCAATTCTTCTTACTTAAGCTTGTCAACCTTAATTAACTTCATAATACTAGTTACGCACTGAAAAATGGGTGTTATTTGGCTAAAGTTGTGGGGGGGGAGGGCTGGCTGCAGGTTTTCATGTGCCCTGGGCGAAAGAGCGCCCCTTTAACACATACCACAACTCATCATGCTCCGATACGACAGAGAAATAGCGGTATAGTACAATGAAAAATACCTCACTTTTTACATCTCATGACGAGGCCCATCTATTTCTCCATACAGAATCATTGGTCCCATATAATGTTTGAAACAGTATATGATGAGCTCCACATAATGCTACAGTATATGTTGGTCCCCATGGATGAAGCTCCACTGTCTTATGGGCCCAAATAATGCTCCAAACATAATGGGCCCCATTTCTAATGCTCTAGTGTATAATGGGCCCTGTAAATGCTGCTCCAGTGTCTGATGTCCACCTTTGGAATGTTCCAGTGTATGGTGGGCCCCATCTATCATTCTCCAGAGTATAGTGCTCCCCAAAAATTGCTGTCCCAACATTGAAAACAATCAAATAAGTCTCCTCGCTAGGGAATCCCTGTACTTGTCTGGACAGGTGCTGTAGCTTGCTTAACAGCTCGCCAGCCGTTCTCACGCCCAGTATGGATTGCACGTGATTGCACAAAGGTTAGAAAGGGTACCGTATCCCTGGATAACATGTATGGATAGCGTACACATTCAAAATATATGTCTATACAGCATGATGCAGGCTCAGACGGTGTTAGGCCCAGTATGGATTGCACGTCATTGCACAAAGGTTAGAAAGGGTACCGTATCCCCGGATAACATGTATGGATAGCGTACACATTCAAAATATATGTCTATACTGCATGAGGCAGGCTCAGACGTTGTTAGGCCCAGTATGGATTGCACGTCATTGCACAAAGGTTAGAAAGGGTACCGTATCCCCGGATAACATGTATGGATAGCGTACACATTCAAAATATATGTCTATACAGCATGAGGCAGGCTCAGACGGTGTTAGGCCCAGTATGGATTGCACGTCATTGCACAAAGGTTAGAAAGGGTACCGTATCCCCGGATAACATGTATGGATAGCGTTCACATTCAAAATATATGTCTATACTGCATGAGGCAGGCTCAGACGTTGTTAGGCCCAGTATGGATTGCACGTCATTGCACAAAGGTTAGAAAGGGTACCGTATCCCTGGATAACATGTATGGATAGCGTACACATTCAAAATATATGTCTATACAGCATGAGGCAGGCTCAGACGGTGTTAGGCCCAGTATGGATTGCACGGCATTGCACAAAGGTTAGAAAGGGTACCGTATCCCCGGATAACATGTATGGATAGCGTACACATTCAAAATATATGTCTATACAGCATGAGGCAGGCTCAGATGTTGTTAGGCCCAGTATGGATTGCACGTCATTGCACAAAGGTTAGAAAGGGTACCGTATCCCCGGATAACATGTATGGATAGCGTACACATTCAAAATATATGTCTCAGGAGGCAGGCTCAGACGTTGTCAGGCACAGTATGGATTTGACGGCCCAGATTACACAGTGGAGGAGCAGGGAGAGGTAAAGATTGCAAATGCTGGGGCCCTGCCCAAGCAAGGGGGGCCCACTCTTGGGCGTCGGTACTGGCACTGGGCCCCTCATAGTACAGCGGTGTGTCCGACGGTGGGTGTGCACCACCACCGTCAGAGACACTTGATTGCACTATGAGGGACCCTGTGCCAGTGCCCGCGCCCAAGAGTCGGCCTACCCACCTGTCCAGGGCAACGGCACTCGCACGGTGTCGTGCGCTAGGTGGTTACCCCGGCCATGGGGGGGGAGGCAGCACAGTTAGGGAGTTTTAGAAAGTGGCATATGTTGATGTTGGACATTCAGCTGATGCAAAAGGCGAAATAGGTGAAGTACCAGGAAGAGGTGGACCAAAGCAAGCCATTTTTCTGTCACCCTATGTGTCATCAGGGGAAGGTGGGACAAAATCCTTGGAAACCCATGCGTGGTTCATTTTAATGAAGGTTAGATCATCCACATTTTGGGTTGACAGACGGGTCCTTTTTTCTGTCAGGATTGATCCAGCTGCACTGAAGACTGTTTCCGATAGCACACTTGCAGCTGGGCAAGCGAGCACCTGTAAGGCATATTGGGCCAATTCAGGCCAGGTGTCCAGTTTAGCGGCCCAATAGTCAAAGGGGAATGACCTGTGTGGGAGAACATCGATATGGGAGGAAAAGTAGTTTGTAACCATAGTTGACAACTGCTGTCTCCTGTCACTTTCCATCGATGCAGTATTACCAGTTGTGTGAGCGGTATTTGAAAAATCAGTCCACAACATTGTCATGAAACCCCTGTCTCCAACACCACTTCTGCTGTGTGCACCACGAACACCTCTGCCAAGCTGCCCCCGGCCCGTACGGCTCGTGTGAGAACCATCACCGCTGCTGTGTGCTGGGAATGCCTCAAGCAACCGATTTACCATAGTTGCTTGTTTATTAGCCAATATTAGGTCAAGGTTCTCCTGTGGCATGATGTTTTGTAATTTGCCTTTATAGCGTGGATCCAGGATGCTGGCCAACCAGTAGTCGTCATCGTTCATCATTTTGGCAATGCGGGGGTCCCTTTTTAGGATCCGCAAGGCATAATCTGACATGTGGGCCAATGTTCCCGGTGTCAATGATGCACTGCGAGTGCTGGGTGGAGGAGCACTTTCTGGCAAATCCACATCCCTCCAGTCACGCACAAACCCTGTACCAGACCTTGCCACGCCAACATTTTCACTTGCCCCACGAGATGCATCCTCCTCCCCTAAGTAATCATCCCCATCATCCTCCTCCTCTTCTTCCTCCACCTCGTCCAGGAGAGGTCCCTGAGCAGACAATGGCTGAATGTCATCAAGGATTCCCTCCTCTTCTTCCTCCTCATCAACATTGGCTGCAGACGCCTGCTCCTTAAGGTGCGTCAAAGTTTGCATGAGCAGACGCATAAGTGGGATGCTCATGCTTAGGATGGCGTCGTCTGCGCTTACCAGCCGTGTGCATTCCTCAAAACACTGAAGGACTTTACAAAGGTCTTTCAGCTTCGACCACTGCACGCCTGTCAACTCCATGTCTGCTCTCAAAGTGCCTGGCCGTGTATCCTCCCACAAATGCATTATGGCCTGCCTCTGCTCGCACAGCCCCTCCACCATGTGCAGGGTGGAGTTCCACCTTGTTGCAATGTCGATAATGAGGCGGTGGTTGGGAAGGTAGAGCAATCGCTGCAGCTTCTGCATACGAACGGAGTGTACAGGCGACCGGCGGATGTGCGCGCACAGTCTTCGCACCTTCTGGAGCAGGGCTGTTAACTCCGGATAATTTTTGAGGAAGCACTGCACCACCAGGTTCAAGGTGTGAGCCAAGCAAGGTATGTGGCTGAGTTTTGAAAGGGCTATGGCTGCCACAAAATTACGGCCGTTATCACTAACTACCTTGCCTGCCTCAAGATGTACACTGCCCAGCCATGACTCAGTTTGTCGCTTCAAGTACTCGGCCAGCACCTCGGCGGTGTGTCTGTCGCCCAAACACATCATCTGCAACACAGCCTGCTGACGCTTTCCACTAGCTGCTCGATAGGGGGACACATCGTGTGCAACAGTGGCAGCTGCAGATGGAGTGCTCGTACGACTGCGCTCTGTGGACGAGCTTTCGCTTCTGGAGGAGGAGGAGGAGGAGGAGGAGGGTCGAACGCCTACAGCCAACTGTTTCCTATACCGTGGGCTAGGCAGCACTGTCCCACCACCGCTGTCCCCTGTGGACCCTGCATCCACCACATTAACCCAGTGCACAGTGATGAACACGTAACGGCCCTGGCCATGCCGACTGGACCATGCATCAGTTGTGAGGTGCACCTTTCCGCTCACTGACTGCTTGAGTGCATAGGCCATGAGTTCGCGGAAAGCTGTGCTTTCCACCAACCGAAAGGGCATCATCTCAAACGAGATTAGTTTGGCAATGTGGGCGTTCAAACCCAGTGTACGCGGATGAGAGACTGAGTACTTTCTTGACCTACTCATAGTGTCTGGGAGGGTGAGCTGGACTTGAGAGCTGCATATGGTGGAAGTAGCGGTGGACAGGGCGGACTGAGAGAGGGTTGATGATGGTGATGGAGTTGGTGTTCTTTCTGATGGCCTAGAATCAGTCTATCGTTGATATAACAGTGGGATTCCCTGACTGCTGTGGCCTTGCAACGACACCTCAACATTTGCTGCTGTGCTAACCGGTGGGCTTACAGTGGGGGAAACAATGTAGCGTTGCTGACTACCTTCGTTGTGATCAGTTGCACATGTGGCACTTGAGGTTTGGTGTTGTGTCCACGCTTGCAAGTGCATGCTGGTTAAATGTCTAAGCATGCAACTGGTATTCAAATTTTTCAGATTTTTCCCTCGGCTAAAGGTCTTTGCGCACTTCTTACAGATAACCTTGGCCTGATCATGAGGATTTTGTTCAAAAAAGTGCCACACTGCACTCTTCCTACTTTGTCAGACATTTTGCGGCCTAGCACGCTGTGATCTTTTGACCCTCTGGACAAGCTGTCCAGCAACTCTTTTGATGTTTGGAACCTGTCTTTGGAGTGCTCCGGGCCTGCCAGATAACAGCTGTTGCGATGTCGATGTCTGCTGTGGATGCTCCTCATCTGAGCTATTGGAAGCAGCACCCTCTTCCCCCAATGGATGCCAATCTGGGTCAACAACTGGGTCATCCATCACCTCCTCTTCTATGTCATGTACACCTTTCTCTGTGTCACCGTGTATGGTGGTATAGTGTGCGGGAAGGGGCACCTGAGTCTCATCAGGGTCAAAATCTGGCTCTGTACACTGCGAGGACAATGTAGTGCTCTGAGTGAATGTACCAGCAGAATCATCCATCAGCGGCTGTGCATCAGTGCACTCCATGTCAGATTCATCTTGGCCTGGGTAATTCACCATTTGACTTGATAATCCAGGCATGGTATGTGAAAACAGCTCCATGGAGTAATCAGTAGTATGGCCTGCGTCATCCTTCAATCTTGGTTGGGGTGAAGGACACAAGGAAAGGTGTGGTTCATGAACATGAGCCTCCAATGACGACTCAGTGCTTTTACTTTTTACAACTGAAGAAGAGGAGGCGATAGAGCTGGAGGCTGAGTCAGCAATGTAAGACAAAACTTTTTCCTGATGCTCTGCCTTTAAGAGCGGTTTGCCAACTCCTAGAAAACTAAGCGTTCGAGGCCTTATGTAGCCAGACGATGACGCAGGGTCAGCACCTCCTGCATTCGGTCCTATTTTGCTCTTGCCACTACCATCAGATCCACCACCAACACCATCATTACCAGCTGCCAACCCCCACCCAATTCCACGGCCTCTTCCACCAGCCTTCCTCATTTTTGGTAGAAATGTAGACAAAGTCCAACAAACTATATAGTAATGTAAAACAAGGTACAAGGTGTCTATAGGACAGGGGAGATTTAGAATTTCTGCACACACTTGTGGACAGTGGACACTTTTGGATTGTGTGAGGCCCACTGATATCTGAGCGCTATGTGACACGCTCGATGGCACAGCTGCCTGTGACTAAAGTGACGAGAGGATAATGGAGATTTTGAATCTCTGCGTACACTTTTGGACACTGGACACTTGTGGATTGTGTGAGGCCCACTGATATCTGAGCGCTATGTGACACGCTCGATGGCACAGCTGCCTGTGACCAAAGTGACGAGAGGATAATGGAGATTTTGAATCTCTGCGTACACTTTTGGACACTGGACACTTGTAGATTGTGTGAGGCCCACTGATATCTGAGCGCTATGTGACACGCTCGATGGCACAGCTGCCTGTGACCAAAGTGACGAGAGGATAATGGAGATTTTGAATCTCTGCGTACAC
Organism: Dendrobates tinctorius; assembly: GCF_039654945.1. NCBI lineage: Eukaryota > Metazoa > Chordata > Amphibia > Anura > Dendrobatidae > Dendrobates > Dendrobates tinctorius. The sequence goes on along the minus strand of NW_027361679.1, from coordinate 47,583,927 downwards.
TTTTGGACACTGGACACTTGTAGATTGTGTGAGGCCCACTGATATCTGAGCGCTATGTGACACGCTCGATGGCACAGCTGCCTGTGACCAAAGTGACGAGAGGATAATGGAGATTTTGAATCTCTGCGTACACTTTTGGACACTGGACACTTGTAGATTGTGTGAGGCCCACTGATATCTGAGCGCTATGTGACACGCTCGATGGCACAGCTGCCTGTGACCAAAGTGACGAGAGGATAATGGAGATTTTGAATCTCTGCGTACACTTTTGGACACTGGACACTTGTGGATTGTGTGAGGCCCACTGATATCTGAGCGCTGTGTGACACGCTCGATGGCACAGCTGCCTGTGACCAAAGTGACGAGAGGATAATGGAGATTTTGAATCTCTGCGTACACTTTTGGACACTGGACACTTGTAGATTGTGTGAGGCCCACTGATATCTGAGCGCTATGTGACACGCTCGATGGCACAGCTGCCTGTGACCAAAGTGACGAGAGGATAATGGAGATTTTGAATCTCTGCGTACACTTTTGGACACTGGACACTTGTAGATTGTGTGAGGCCCACTGATATCTGAGCGCTATGTGACACGCTCGACGGCACAGCTGCCTGTGACCAAAGTGACGAGAGGATAATGGAGATTTTGAATCTCTGCGTACACTTTTGGACACTGGACACTTGTGGATTGTGTGAGGCCCACTGATATCTGAGCGCTATGTGACACGCTCGATGGCACAGCTGCCTGTGACCAAAGTGACGAGAGGATAATGGAGATTTTGAATCTCTGCATACACTTTTGGACACTGGACACTTGTGGATTGTGTGAGGCCCACTGATATCTGAGCGCTATGTGACACGCTCGATGGCACAGCTGCCTGTGACCAAAGTGACGAGAGGATAATGGAGATTTTGAATCTCTGCATACACTTTTGGACACTGGACACTTGTGGATTGTGTGAGGCCCACTGATATCTGAGCGCTATGTGACACGTTCGATGGCACAGCTGCCTGTGACCAAAGTGACGAGAGGATAATGGAGATTTTGAATCTCTGCGTACACTTTTGGACACTGGACACTTGTAGATTGTGTGAGGCCCACTGATATCTGAGCGCTATGTGACACGCTCGATGGCACAGCTGCCTGTGACCAAAGTGACGAGAGGATAATGGAGATTTTGAATCTCTGCGTACACTTTTGGACACTGGACACTTGTGGATTGTGTGAGGCCCACTGATATCTGAGCGCTATGTGACACGCTCGATGGCACAGCTGTGACAAAAGTGACTAGAGGATAAGGGAGATTGGATTGCTTTTAAAAAAGCAGTTTGCGGAGCAGTGGGTAAACAGCAATGCCAGCGTGTCAGGAAGCCTTAAAAGGCAGCCCAACAACCAACACCACTGATACACCACAATATAGCCTCCCCTTGCACTGCACACAGAGTGACTTGTGTGTTGTGCAGGCCAAATCGCTAGCAGCAGAAGCAGTTTTTTTGTCTTCTTCCCTGCCTAACGCTCTCCCTACAGAATCAGCAGCAACCTCTCCCTATACTAAGATCGGCAGAAGTAAGATGGCGGTCGGCGTGCACGCCCTTTTATACCCCCTGTGACGCCCACCAAAGCAAGCCAATCACTTGCATGCCCTTCTGAAAGATGGTGGTGACCCGTGCCTAGGTCATCACGTTGCCCACAGTGTCCGTGGATCCTGATTGGCTGAAAAAGAGCGCAAAACAAACTTTTGAAACGCGACTTTGGCACGTAAGTCGCCGACCTCATGGCCGACCTCATCCTAGGGTCGGGTTTCGTTTCATGAAACCCGACTTTGCCAAAAGTCGGCGACTTTTGAATTTTTTCGACCCGTTTCGTTCAACTCTAGTGCTGACATCTCAGGCTACACTAAAGATTAGTTAATATATTCGAGTGGAATTGAAATATACTTGAATATTACAAAAATCAGCATTTGCCAAAACGGGGATTTCTTTTAATTCAGTTCTGCACCATTAACGGCCATCAAAAGGTTGAAAAAAGCAAAACCTTACTCATCTCAATGCTCACCTCTAAGGCTCCTCTACTCTTCACTATCACCCATACAGCCCTTGTCACATTTTCTGATCACCACCATGAGAGCTGAAATCCTTTGGCCTCTCATGATAAATCAGGACTTCCGGCTCTAATGAGACTAGGAACCAGGGTACGTAACAATCGTGGTTGAAGAAGGTGCAATAGCATCAAAGCCCGTGCGTGAGGGGGGTCGCCGACACCATTGACTATTTTAGCAGGATTTGTGTCTGAGAAAGTGGGACGCCCTCACACCCAGGGCTGTGGGGTACTCGGTACCGGGCCCGGTGGATCTCAATGGGATTTGTCACGGTAGCTGTAGCCTGGCCCGTGGCCCTGGCGCCCATTGTAAATGTTCAGTGTCTATGAATAAGTCATGACGCCACCTGTGGTGTTCAGCAATGTAGATGTTAGGCCAACGCTGCGGACAGATCCTCTGGGACAGATGGTATGGTGCAGCAGTGATGGTATAGCCCTCCACAGGCAGGGCTGTTGTCCCAGAGCAGAGTAGGTATGGTGACACTTAGGTGGTGTAGTGTCAGGCGCAGGGGATGTAGCAGTGCCGGGCAGGTTGATGCAGGAATAAGTGGAGGACACCAGAGCATGTAGTTCTAAAGCTTTACTCACAGTCTGTGTACAAACAGGTGCCTGCTTCCGCGCCGTGTCCTCCGGGTCTGGGACTCAGTCAACCTCCAGGCAAGACAAAGCACTCCTTTCCAACACTCTGCCAACTTGTGCTTTTCTCAACGTCTCCTCTTATAGCGCTTTTAGATGAAGTACTCCTAGTACTGAGTTACACTGGAGTTCCTCTCATCTGATGTTCCTATGAACTCTACTTGTACGGCAGACAGCTGTAGCCTGCTTCGGGGACTCCTTGCCACCAAGGGGTGCTTCGCTATACTCTAAGCAGGGAGCTGCCGAAGGTGCTTTGCTACACTACTTTGTGGTGTGGGGTGCAGGTTTTGGAGCATGGTCAGGAGTCTCCACCTTACCTGGATGGTGGGATACCACACCTCAGGAGGAGGTGCAGTACCTCTGTGGTGACTGAGCCCCAGGGGCACCACATTCCCCCCGTTAAACAGCACATCCGCGGGCTGCAAGGCAAACAAAGTTAACAAACACAGGAACATACAAATATTTTGCAATGCTTAGTAAACAGTTCTTATCTAATCTTCTCAATGTGAGAGGCACTCATTCTTGAATGTTGCAAACAATTTTTAATTAACTATCTAAAGTCTTAATTCAAAAGTGCAAGTTTCATCATCAACACATTTCTTCACCTTCCTTACTCACATTTTCTACATTTTCTATCATTAGCTTAAAGTGACAACCACTGATACCTGGTTCATCACCTTGATCTTCCAAATCTTCATTCTTTATTCAAATCTCTCATCTCTTTATTAAAACATTCCTAAATACTATATAAAAGCTATTATAAGACACACTATCAAATACTTCACATTAAAACATCAATAATTCTTGTAAGTGCTGGACACTGCTCCCAGCCGGGATCTGTTGCAGTGTCCTTTGATTGGAGCCATGCTCCAGATGAGGTAGACCTTATCTTCCCAAGGTGTCTATGTAAAACCAAGAGAGGGCACCTAAAGAGGTGCAAACTATTTACAAACAGTCCTGGATCATTCAGCATCCATGATCTCCACAGTTCCAAATGAAGAAGCGCTGCCAATCAAACTGGGCAACAAAACTGGAAACAGAAAAACATGATGAACAAAATAGAAGAAGGTACAATGGTGCAAATATCTTCCTGGGTAACAAAGTTAGTTATTTTGCAGGTTATGGCTAGTTGTCCCCTCTCCCTCTGTTCTGCTGCCAGTTTGCGGAGGGTCTGCTGATAACAAGGCTCTTCTTCCTCTTCCTCCCGGGACCTGCTTTCGCCCACTGTTGACAAGGGTGCCCCTGCTGAGGGTTCGGATGTCTCCCCCCAGGGTTCAGCATCCCGGTCCCAGACAAGGTCCAGCACAACCTGTCCTGATGCTGCCACGGGCGTACACCCCAGGGCCTTTCAAGGTGCAGGGGCAGCAGACATACCTGGGGCCTCCTGGTGGTGTTCCGGTGCAGGCTTGAGACGGTGGGCAGCTGCAGGGATATCCACCGGAGTGGCTGGTCCGGGTGCCGGCGGTGGTGGAGCAGATGGCGGCTCCGGGTCCGCAGGGGCCTCTCGTGAGACCTGCGCAGCCGCGTTAGGTCCAGGCGGGAGCATGGCCTCAGCTCCCGCGGTCTCCGGTGACTCTTCCGGACAGGTCGCAGCCAGCCGTATAGACAGCGTGGAGGTGTATACTCGCGCTGCCTGAGGGAAGTCCGGTGCAGCGGCGGCAGGTATTGCCAGTGAAGGTGGTGTAGGCCCCTCTTGGGCGTGCTGCCTGCTCAACTTCTGTAAGGCATCCTGCCTCAGTCACAGATGGCACGTCAGCTGGGTTATTTCGTCCTTCAGCTGTTGGCGGTTCATCCCGGAGACGGGGTTGGAGCCTTCAGCCATGGTGCTGGGGAGATCCATCTCAACCTCCACGCACTCTACAGGCCTCCTCCCTTCTCCTTCCAAGATGGCGTTCTGGCATTCTTCTTCCTGCCTGAGCTCTTTTCTCGCCACTGGCCTTCGCCCCTCCTTCTGAGGGCGGCGTCTTTTTCCTACTCCTCCATACCAAGCCAGTATACGAACCCCTCGGGGGGTGGGCCATGTTGCAGTTGCATAGAAGTTCAGACATGGGAGGCCCAGGACAGTTTGCGGTCTTTTCTTAGGACCACCCATGTTGTCACACCCTTCTTCACCACGCCAGTGGTCATTTTTAGCGTTCATTTTACAGTCTATCAAATTGGGTCTTCTGCACATCACCACAAACTTTTAAGTTCAATAAATCATTGGCATACAGAACCCGATGGCATCGGGTCTCGTCATCCTGTTCGTGATGCCAAGTTTGGGACGCCCTCACACCCAGGGCTGTGGGGTACTCGGTACTGGGCCCGGTGGATCTCAATGGGAGTTGTCACGGTAGCTGTGGCCCGGCCCGTGGCCCTGGGCACCCATTGTAAATGTTCAGTGTCAATGAATAAGTCGTGACGCCACCTGTGGTGTTCTTGGCAATGTAGATGTTAGGCCGACGCTGCATACAGATCCTCTGGGACAGATGGTGTGGTGCAGCAGTGATGGTATAGCCCTCCACAGGCAGGGCTGTTGTCCCAGGGCAGAGTAGATATGGTGACCCTTAGGTGGTGTAGTGTCAGGCACAGGGGATGTAGCAGTGCCGGGCAGGTTGACGCAGGAATAAGTGGAGGACATCAGAGCATGTAGTTCCAAAGCTTTACTCACAGTCTGTGTACAAACAGGTCCCTGCTTCCGCGCCGTGTCCTCCGGGTCTGGGACTCAGTCAACCTCCAGGCAAGGTGAAGCACTCCTTTCCAACACTCCGCCAACTTGTGCTTTTCTGAACGTCTCCTCTTATAGCACCTTTAGATGAAGTACTCCTAGTACTGAGTTACACTGGAGTTCCTCTCATCTGATGTTCCCATGAACTCTACTTGTATGGCAGACAGCTGTATCCTGCTTCGGGGACTCCTTGCTACTGAGTCCCGGCTCACTATCCATCAGTATCCATACAACCTCGGAGAACAGGCCCCAGCCTTGCACTTAGAACTTCTAGGAAGGATTCTCTTCTCAACCACGTCCTCTGTTCTCTTTTACTCCTCATGTTACGTACTAATCCTTTCTTTCTATGGAGAGTCAGGCTTTCAGTCTATGTTGCTCTCTTTCTCCCTTTCCCGTGCCAGCAGACCCAGGTCACTGGGATCTGCTGCAGCACTTCCATCCATCTATCCCTCTCTCTGGGGATCTCTATCCAACTACTGACTGACTAACTTAAACTCTTCTCGCTCCTAGAAATGCCATCTAACTCCACCCACCTCCCAGCACGCTTCGTGTTCCAAGCATGGAGCCACCAAGGGGTGCTTTGCTATACTCCAAGCAGGGAGCCGCCGAAGGTGCTTTGCTACACTACTTTGTGGTGTGGGATGCAGGTGTTGGAGCATTGTCAGGAGTCTCCACCTTACCTGGATGGTGGGATACCACACCTCAGGAGGAGGTGCAGTACCTCTGTGGCGACTGACCCCCAGGGGTGCTTCAAAAGCGTATTCATTTGGCTCTCAGCACTGTAATACATGTTGCTGGTCAACCAGAGGCCAGCAAATGACATCAGCGTGCTTGTCAATGGCGGCGCATGGCGGTGATGTCATGCGCCATGCTGGCCAAGCTGAAGTCAGCTGCCGGCTCTTGCACCAACTATAGAAGAGGACGCCACAGACCATTGGTAAGAAAAATTGTTTTTTTGCTGTTTTTAATGTGGTGGAATAAAACAGGGAGCATTATTACAGGAAAGGGATCAATATTGGTGACGTTATACCAGGAAGGGGCTAAGATGGGGGACATTATTACTGGAAAGGGCTCAAGATGGTGGAATTTATGTCAGAAAGGGATCCAGGATGGGGGACATTATTATAAGTAAAAGCCAAGATCAGGGACATTATAGTAGGAAGGGGCTCAGGATGGGGGACATTATTACTGGAAAGGGCTTGAAATGAGGGACAATAAACCAGGAAGGGCCTCTGAATGGGGGATATTTTACCAGGAAGAGGACTTGGATGGAGGAAATTATTACAGCAAGTGACTAAGATGGGAGACATTATTACAGGAAGGCACCAGGATGGGGTAAATCATTTATATGGGTGACAAAACACATATGTCTTTTTAGGATCTAGAAGTCTACAAATGCTCATACATCTGACCAACATGAAGGTGGGAAACCATGTCAAAATTTTGCACCTGGTTCCAATGAGCTCTAGTTACGCCACTGCCGGGAAAGGTTCAGCGCCTGCAGACGCAAGGTCACTACGCACGTTGTGAGTTATTGACAGCATGAACTTCCGCAGACTTGGACAGAGGCTTCCCAGGCTGCATCAGAACCAGAATTCCTGGACTAGCGTGAGAGGACTTCAGTGCTCAAGGCTGTGATGAAAAGATGCAGCGACGACTGGATGGACAATGGTAAAGAGTGGTGAGACCAGAAAGATGAGTGGTAAGATGAGTGTAAAGATTATGAAATTGGGAGAGACCGCAGAACATAATAAGGGACATTAAATTTGTGGAGAATAACTTCTCTTGCAATGGAATTTTCTGGGAAATCGCACAAACAGTCAAACTTGAATTTTGCTTGATCTGCTCATCTCTAGACTATACGTGACACTATATGTAACTATAGACTGTAGCCTGAGTCTGCGACAAGTGGCAATAAGTGGCACATCGATGAGAAGAAGGCATTGCATAATTACCCCATAAAACAATCAGATTTTTGAGGTTTTGATGTTTCTAAAAAGAATTTGCTTTCAATATGGTTTTTATAGCCTTCCCACATGCCACAGATTGGAGCAAGGTGCTTAAAAATATGATAATTTGCAGATCTTAGTGACCCTTGCTATTTCTTCGATTTGCATAACCTTACAGCTTGTTCTTATTGGTGTTGCAATCTCACCATTGAAGAGTGTAGTAAAACTTCAGCACAAATTCTAAAAACGTCAAAACCATCAGAAATCAAGTTGTACAATTGACATTTCCTTTTTTTCCCAGGTCAAATTAAATTGTAAGCTTATTATTGATGTAAACTGCAAATTCTTGTTTCAGTCATGTGTGCATATCGTCAGAAATGTTTGGCTTGGCATTAAATCTAGACCTCATTAGTACACTCACGCACTGGACAGCTTAACCCTATTTCATTTGTTCCAATGGCCAATCTCACTGGATGGCAAAAAAGAGGATAACGGAAATGCTGTACAGCTCCACGGTCATGAAATAGTTGTCCTCACGCAACCCTAGGAATGCCCCACAAAATACACCCGCTTACACCAGGAAAGAAATTCCATTCTTGTAGTTAATTAATGAGAAGCCAGGAAATTGCAGGCATAAAAATAAAATCTTGTGTAACTTGTAAGAATTAGAGAAATCACTGTCAGCTAACTCGAATGAGCTTGGCATTTTTGTGCCAACCCAGAAGCAGCAGTACGCTAAAATCTACTTTTGGGCTCTTGATTTTTAAATAATGCGGTATGTAGCTGGAACATGTTATTAATATTTTCAAAGAATACTCATTGTGCTGGAAAATTCGTAAGTCTGTATGACTGCATGGGATGTATTCATTCAAGGAACATGATATACAGTAATTATAACACGAGTCATGCAGAGTTCTGTTAAAATTATATTAGTATGTGGGGGAGGCCTGGCAAAAACTGAGAACAAGGATGAATTTTCATCGCCACACAATAAGAGAGAAAAGAATGGATTTAGCTGTGGCAAAACATTTTTATATCCCTGGTCATAGCATGATGAACATTAAATTACTTGTATTAAAAGGTAACTTCAAGTCTCAGAGAGAGAGAAGAATCTCTGAGTACAGATTTATGAAAACTTTTGACACATTCAGTTCAGGTATTAATGTGTCGCATGGATTTATATCTTTTTACATCAATTAAGGAATTTGCCCCTCAGACCTTCTGGGGTCATCACAACACAGAACCAGACCGGCAATCAGAGGGCAATAAAACCTTCACACTGTTTATCTATGAACTGCTCCAATATTTATGCTTATCTCTCTCCCACAATGACTATTCCGCTTCACATCCTTTGTCTTATCTATTGAGTTATTTATGTGCTGTCTTGTGTATAAATATGTTATTCTTCAGATTTTGTATTAGTCTAGCCTGATGAAGAGGCCTGCGTAGTCTCGAAAGCTTGCAGTTTGTTACCATCTTTTCAGTTAGCCATTAAAAGGTATCAACCACTGAGGACTCTCAATTCTAAATATTCTTCTATGGGAATTATAAGGCTTTATGGTCTCTAACAAGGGTTGCCATCTCAGTCAATAGAAGCTTATATCAAACATAATGATGATGCCTGCACAGAGCTTGTCACACATTTCTAATGTTATAATGAAGATGACGGTTTAAATTCCCAGATTTTATTTTTATAATCAACTAGTTTACTCAGTAGAATATCGAAGGATGAACAATCAGATTGTCAGCACAGCAGTCAGGGATAGTACTGGCTCTAGCTGATAATGTGATCTTGTACTGATGCAACATTAGATTTAGAGCATAAAGGATAAAATACATTATGAAAGATAGGAATCCAGATGGAGGTGAAAAAAAGACAGAAGGATGAACTACAGGGAAGTAAGTACATTATTTACTGTATAAGAAAATGTAGGTTGTGACAAATGTAATTTGGTGGGCGGTACTGTTATAAAAGAACTGGGAATGCTTCTTTAAAGGAAACCTGTGTATTAAACTGGCTATGAGTGGTCTGGACACTGCATTTCAGATATGCAAGTAAAACGATGATTGTCTTGACAGAGAGCTCTGGGATACTTCAAATCCTCTGTCCATCTATTGTTTAGAGAAGCTGTAAGAGCTCATACTCACTTGCGAGAGACTCGCACGATTCTTGTGCGAGTCTCGTGCATGAAAACCTGGCACAGCCGCTGGCACTCGGACTGGAGTGTGCGGCTGCATAGAAATACATGTAGCTGCACGAGTGCCAGCAGCAGTGCCAGGTTTCATCCCTTAGAATATACAGTGCCTTGAGAAAGTATTCGGCCCCCTGGAAATTTTCAACCTTTTCCCACATATCATGCTGCAAACATAAAGATACCAAATATAAATTTTTGGTGAAGAATCAACAACAAGTGGGACACAATTGTGAAGTTGAACAAAATTTATTGGTTATTTTAAATTTTTGTAGAAATACAAAAACTGAAAAGTGGAGCGTGCAATATTATTCGGCCCCTTTAACTTAATAGTTTGCTGCACTACCTTTTGCTTTGATTACAGCTGCAAGTCACTTGGGGTATGTCTCTATCAGTTTTGGACATCGAGAGACTAAAATTCTTGCCCATTCTTCCTTGGCAAACAGCTCGAGCTCTGTGAGGTTTGATGGAGATTGTTTGTGAACAGCAGTTTTCAGCTCTTTCCACAGATTCTCGATTGGATTCAGGTCTGGACTTTGACTTGGCCATTCTTACACCTGGATACGTTTATTTGTGAACCATTCCACTGTAGATTTTGCTTTATGTTTGGGATCATTGTCTTGTTGGAAGACAAATCTCCATCCCAGTCTCAGGTCTTTTGCAGACTCCAACAGGTTTTCTTCAAGAATGGTCCTGTATTTGGCTCCATCCATCTTCCCATCAATTTTAACCATCTTTCCTGTCCCTGCTGGAGAAAATCAGGCCCAAACCATGATGCTGCCACCACCATGTTTAACAGTGGGGATGGTGTGTTCAGGGTGATGAGCTGTGTTGCCTTTATGCCAAACATCGTTTGGCATTGTTGCCAAAAAGTTCGATTTTGGTTTCATCTAACAAGAGCACCTTCTTCCACATGTTTGGTGTGTCTCCCAGGTGGCTTGTTGCAAACTTTAAACAACACTTTTTATGGATATCTTTGAGAAATGGCTTTCTTCTTGCCACTCTTCCATAAAGGCCAGATTTGTGCAGTGTACGACTGATTGTTGTACTATGGACAGACTGTCCCACCTCAGATATAGATCTCTTCAGTTCATCCAGAGTGATCATGGGCCTCTTGACTGCATCTCTGATAAGTCTTCTCCTTGTTTAAGATGAAAGTTTAGCGGGACGGCTGGGTCTTGGTAGATTTGCAGTGGTATGATATTCCTTCCATTTCCAAACTAGTGCCAAACTAGTATCCACACATAGAGTTGAGCGACTTTTGGTTTTTTAGGGTCGAGTTTCGCTTCGTGAAACCCGACTTTTCCAAAAGTCGGGTCGAGCAAGATCGTCCGATTATAGGGAAAAGTCGGGGTCGTCCCGAAACACGAAACCCAATGTAAGTCAATGGGGAATAAAAGTCGGCAGTGAGAGGAGGACAGGAAACACACCTACAGTGCCCATTTGAATGCCAAAAGCATCAATTCTTCTTACTTAAGCTTGTCAACCTTAATTAACTTCATAATACAAGTTACGCACTGAAAAATGGGGGTTATTTGGCTAAAGTTGTGGGGGGGAGGGCTGGCTCCAGGTTTTCATGTGCCCTAGGCGAAAGAGCGCCCCTTTAACACATACCACAACTCATCATGCTCCGATACGGCAGAGAAATAGCGGTATAGTACAATGAAAAATACTTCACTTTTTACATCTCATGACAAGGCCCATCTATTTCTCCATACAGAATCATTGGTCCCATATAATGTTTGAAACAGTATATGATGAGCTTCACATAATGCTACAGTATATGTTGGTCCCCATGGATGAAGCTCCACTGTCTTATGGGCCCAAATAATGCTCCAAACATAATGGGCCCCATTTCTAATGCTCTAGTGTATAATGGGCCCTGTAAATGCTGCTCCAGTGTCTGATGTCCACCTTTGGAATGTTCCAGTGTATGGTGGGCCCCATCTATCATTCTCCAGAGTATAGTGCTCCCCAAAAATTGCTGTCCCAACATTGAAAACAATCAAATAAGTCTCCTCGCTAGGGAATCCCTGTACTAGTCTGGACTCCTCGTCGTCCCCATCTTCCATCTCACTGCACAGTATTTCAACCTTGCAAGTGCTGTGATCCTGAGCAAGCAGGGGGGGCCCACTCGTTGGTGACGGCACTGGCACAGGGCCTCTGATAGTACGGTGGTGTGTCTGATGGCGGGTGGGCCGAACCTGCACTTTCATCTGCAGCTTCCTCTTTGTCACCGTGTAAGATGGAACTGTATATAGGAAGGGTAACCTGAGTTTCATCAGGGTCAGATTCAGGCCGTGTAGCGTGCGAGGGGAATGTAGTGGTCTGGGTCAATGTACCAGCAGATTCATCGAGCAGTGGCTGGGCATCAGTACGGTCGCCACAGTGGCATTACCTTCTTCCTAGGGAGTGTGATGTCATGCTTGGGAGCAACAAACGGTCTCTCTAGCAGGTTAACTGATTGGGCGGCGTTATTCCCACGAGTCATGACCCTCCAAACAGCGTTCATGAAGGCAAAGTGTTTGTTTTACGTTGGCAGTATGGTTGCAAAGCTGAACCTTAAAGGAATGTCCAGAAGGGCACCATCAGGAGTGGAGCCTACGGTTAAATTTGACTCCACCTGGGAAACCTCAACCATGCCAGCTACAGAACAGATGCACACATTGCAAGCTTAATTCCGTTAACGAACGAGACTCCGTCATGCCCCGCGGTCCGAGTCCGGCATACTAGAGGGACACGTGAGGCTCTGGCACATGAGATTGGCCAATAACTGGTGTGTCATGCCCTTACATGTCCGTGGCTGCATGTGCGCTACACTGAAAATGCCAGCGTTTGTCGCTTACAGGTGCAGATAACCCGCTGAACAACGTTAGTGATGGGGATCACTGATTACAATTATTACCCGCAAACAATGATTTCCCAGTAAGTGCAGGTCAACCGCAGTTCCGGAATTAGGCCTAACCGTCATTCCTGAAAAAATGAAAAACTTACGTATGCAAACCACAGGTGCTGTAGCTTGCTTAACAGCTCGCCAGCCATTCTCACGCCCAGTATGGATTACACGTGATTGCACAAAGGTGAGAAAGGGTACCGTATCCCCAGATAACATGTATGGATAGTGTACACATTCAAAATATATGTCTATACATCAGGAGGCAGGCTCAGACGGTGTTAGGCCCAGTATGGATTGCACGTGATTGCACAAAGGTTAGAAAGGGTACCGTATCCCCAGATAACATGTATGGATAGCGTACACATTCAAAATATATGTCTATACATCAGGAGACAGGCTCAGACGGTGTTAGGCCCAGTATGGATTGCACGTGATTGCACAAAGGTGAGAAAGGGTACCGTATCCCCAGATAACATGTATGGATAGCGTACACATTCAAAATATGTGTCTATACATCAGGAGGCAGGCTCAAATGGTGTCAGGCACAGTATGGATTTGACGGCCCAGACTACACAGCGGAGGAGCAGGGAGAGGTAAAGATTGCAAATGCTGGGGGCCTGCCCAAGCAAGGGGGGCCCACTCGTGGGCATCGGTACTGGCACTGGGCCCCTCATAGTACGGCTGTGTGTCTGACGGCGGGTGTGCACCACCACCATCAGAGACACTTGATTGCACTATGAGGGACCCTGTGCCAGTGCCCGCGCCCAAGAGTCGGCCTACCCACCTGTCCAGGGCAACGGCACTCGCACGGTGTCGTGCGCTAGGTGGTGACCCGGCCATGGGGGGGGGAGGCAGCACAGTTAGGGAGTTTTAGAAAGTGGCATATGTTGATGTTGGACATTCAGCTGATGCAAAAGGTGAAATAGGTCAAGTCCCAGGAAGAGGTGGACCAAAGCAAGCCATTTTTCTGTCACCCTATGTGTCATCAGGGGAAGGTGGGACAAAATCCTTGGAAACCCATGCATGGTTCATTTTAATGAAGGTTAGATCATCCACATTTTGGGTTGACAGACGGGTCCTTTTTTCTGTCAGGATTGATCCAGCTGCACTGAAGACTCTTTCCGATAGCACACTTGCAGCTGGGCAAGCGAGCTCCTGTAAGGCATATTGTGCCAATTCAGGTCAGGTGTCCAGTTTAGCGGCCCAATAGTCAAAGGGGAATGACCTGTGTGGGAGAACATCGATATGGGAGGAAAAGTAGCTTGTAACCATAGTTGACAACTGCTGTCTCCTGTCACTTTCCATCGATGCAGTATTACCAGTTGTGTGAGCGGTACTTGAAAAATCAGTCCACAACATTGTCATGAAACCCCTGTCTCCAACGCCACTTCTGCTGTGTGCACCACGAACACCTCTGCCAAGCTGCCCCCGGCCCGTACGGCTCGTGTGAGAACCATCACCGCTGCTGTGTGCTGGGAATGCCTCAAGCAACCGATTTACCATAGTTGCTTGTTTATTAGCCAATATTAGGTCAAGGTTCTCCTGTGGCATGATGTTTTGTAATTTGCCTTTATAGCGTGGATCCAGGATGCTGGCCAACCAGTAGTTGTCATCGTTCATCATTTTGGCAATGCGGGGGTCCCTTTTTAGGATCTGCAAGGCATAATCTGACATGTGGGCCAATGTTCCCGGTGTCAATGATGCACTGCGAATGCTGGTTGGAGGAGCACTTTCTGGCAAATCCACATCCCTCCAGTCACGCACAAACCCTGTACCAGACCTTGCCACGCCAACATTTTCACTTGCCCCACGAGATGCATCCTCCTCCCCTAAGTAATCATCCCCATCATCCTCCTCCTCCTCTTCTTCCTCCACCTCGTCCAGGAGAGGTCCCTGAGCAGACAATGGCTGAATGTCATCAAGGAATCCCTCCTCCTCATCAACATTGGCTGCAGAAGCCTGCTCCTTAAGGTGCGTCAAAGTTTGCATGAGCAGACGCATAAGTGGGATGCTCATGCTTAGGATGGCGTCGTCTGCGCTTACCAGCCGTGTGCATTCCTCAAAACACTGAAGGACTTTACAGAGGTCTTTCAGCTTCGACCACTGCACACCTGTCAACTCCATGTCTGCTCTCAAAGTGCCTGGCTGTGTATCCTCCCACAAATGCATTATGGCCTGCCTCTGCTCGCACAGCCGCTCCACCATGTGCAGGGTGGAGTTCCACCTTGTTGCAATGTCGATAATGAGGCGGTGGTTGGGAAGGTGGAGTAATCGCTGCAGCTTCTGCATACGAATGGAGTGTACAGGCGACCGGCGGATGTGCGCGCACAGTCTTCGCACCTTCTGGAGCAGGGCTGTTAACTCCGGATAATTTTTGAGGAAGCACTGCACCACCAGGTTCAAGGTGTGAGCCAAGCAAGGTATGTGGCTGAGTTTTGAAAGGGCTATGGCTGCCACAAAATTACGGCCGTTATCACTAACTACCTTGCCTGCCTCAAGATGTACACTGCCCAGCCATGACTCAGTTTGTCGCTTCAAGTACTCGGCCAGCACCTCGGCGGTGTGTCTGTCGCCCAAACACATCATCTGCAACACAGTCTGCTGACGCTTTCCACTAGCTGCTCGATAGGGGGACACATCGTGTGCAACTGTGGCAGCTGCAGATGGAGTGCTCGTACGACTGCGCTCTGTGGACGAGCTTTCGCTTCTGGAGGAGGAGGAGGAGGAGGGTCGAATGCCTACAGCCAACTGTTTCCTATACCGTGGGCTAGGCAGCACTGTCCCACCACCGCTGTCCCCTGTGGACCCTGCATCCACCACATTAACCCAGTGCGCAGTGATGGACACGTAACGGCCCTGGCCATGCCGACTGGACCATGCATCAGTTGTGAGGTGCACCTTTCCGCTCACTGACTGCTTGAGTGCATGGACAATGCGGTCTTTCACATGATGGTGGAGGGCTGGGATGGCTTTGCGAGAGAAGAAGTGGCGACTGGGTAGGTCATAGCGTGGTACTGCATAGGCCATGAGTTCGCGGAAAGCTGTGCTTTCCACCAACCGAAAGGGCATCATCTCAAACGAGATTAGTTTGGCAATGTGGGCGTTCAAACCCAGTGTACGCGGATGAGAGACTGAGTACTTTCTTGACCTACTCATAGTGTCTGGGAGGGTGAGCTGGACTTGAGAGCTGCATATGGTGGAAGTAGCGGTGGACAGGGCGGACTGAGAGAGGGTTGATGATGGTGATGGAGTTGTTGTTCTTTCTGATGGCCTAGAATCAGTCTTTCGTTGATATAACAGTGGGATTCCCTGACTGCTGTGGCATTGCAACGACACCTCAACATTTGCTGCTGTGCTAACCGGTGGGCTTACAGTGGGGGAAACAATGTAGCGTTGCTGACTACCTTCGTTGTGATCAGTTGCACATGTGGCACTTGAGGTTTGGTGTTGTGTCCATGCTTGCAAGTGCATGCTGGTTAAATGTCTAAGCATGCAACTGGTATTCAAATTTTTTCAGATTTTTCCCTCGGCTAAAGGTCTTTGCGCACTTCTTACAGATAACCTTGGCCTGATCATGAGGATTTTGTTCAAAAAAGTGCCACACTGCACTCTTCCTACTTTGGCAGACATTTTGCGGCCTAGCACGCTGTGATCTTTTGACCCTTTGGACAAGCTGTCCAGCAACTCTTTTGATGTTTGGAACCTGTCTTTGGAGTGCTCCGGGCCTGCCAGATAACAGCTGTTGCGATGTCGATGTCTGCTGTGGATGCTCCTCATCTGAGCTATTGGAAGCAGCACCCTCTTCCCCCAATGGATGCCAATCTGGGTCAACAACTGGGTCATCCATCACCTCCTCTTCTATGTCATGTGCACCTTCCTCTGTGTCACCGTGTATGGTGGTATAGTGTGCGGGAAGGTGCACCTGAGTCTAATCAGGGTCAGAATCTGGCTCTGTACACTGCGAGGACAATGTAGTGCTCTGAGTGAATGTACCAGCAGAATCATCCATCAGCGGCTGTGCATCAGTGCACTCCATGTCAGATTCATCTTGGCCTGGGTAATTCACCATTTCACTTGATAATCCAGGCATGGTATGTGAAAACAGCTCCATGGAGTAATCAGTAGTATGGCCTGCGTCATCCTTCAATCTTGGTTGGGGTGAAGGACACAAGGAAAGGTGTGGTTCATGAACATGAGCCTCCAATGACGACTCAGTGCTTTTACTTTTTACAACTGAAGAAGAGGAGGCGATAGAGCTGGAGGCTGAGTCAGCAATGTAAGACAAAACTTTTTCCTGATGCTCTGCCTTTAAAAGCGGTTTGCCAACTCCTAGAAAACTAAGCGTTCGAGGCCTTATGTAGCCAGACGACGCAGGCTCAACACCTCCTGCATTCGGTCCTATTTTGCTCTTGCCACTACCATCAGATCCACCACCAACACCATCATTACCAGCTGCCAACCCCCACCCAATTCCACGGCCTCTTCCACCAGCCTTCCTCATTTTTGGTAGAAATGTAATCAAAATCCAACAAACTATATAGTAATATAAAACAAGGTACAAGGTGTCTATAGGACAGGGGAGATTATGAATTTCTGCAGACACTTGTGGACACTGGACACTTATGGATTGTGTGAGGCCCACTGAGTATCTGAGCGCTCTGTCACAGGCTCGATGGCAGAGCTGTGACCAAAGTGACTAGAGGATAAGGGAGATTTTTAATTTCTGCACACACTTGTGGACACTGGACACTTATGGATTGTGTGAGGCCCACTGAGTATCTGAGCGCTCTGTCACAGGCTCGATGGCAGAGCTGTGACCAAAGTGACTAGAGGATAAGGGAGATTTTTAATTTCTGCACACACTTGTGGACACTGGACACATATGGATTGTGTGAGGCCCACTGAATATCTGAGCGCTATGTCACAGGCAGAAATTGGCTAGTGTATCACAAACTACAAGGTGTATGTAGAATTGGCCAGAATTGTAATCTCCCTAGAGTGCAGGTCTGTAAGAACGGAACATGTCCTCGACTTATTCTCACAGAGTGACTCACTGATAGCTTCACTGTGGCTGTGATAACAGCCGTTACACGGTACTGTGTGAGGAGCGTACACCGCTGTATGGTGTGAAAAAATGCACGCTCAGTACCTCAGCAGGACAAAAAAAAAAATTGTGATTGCTTTTAAAAAAGCAGTTTGCGGAGCAGTGGGTAAACAGCAATGCAGGAATGTCAGGAAGCCTTAGAAGGCAGCCCAACAACCAACACCACTGATACACCACTATATAGCCTCCCCTTGCACTGCACAGTGACTGGTGTGTTGTACAGGCAAAATCGCTAGCAGCAGAAGCAGTTTTTTTTTCTTCTTCTCAGCAGGACAAAAAAAAAAATTGTGATTGCTTTTAAAAAAGCAGTTTGCGGAGCAGTGGGTAAACAGCAATGCAGGAATGTCAGGAAGCCTTAGAAGGCAGCCCAACAACCAACACCACTGATACACCACTATATAGCCTCCCCTTGCACTGCACAGTGACTGGTGTGTTGTACAGGCAAAATCGCTAGCAGCAGAAGCAGTTTTTTTTTCTTCTTCTCAGCAGGACAAAAAAAAAATTGGGATTGCTTTTAAAAAAGCAGTTTGCGGAGCAGTGGGTAAACAGCAATGCAGGAATGTCAGGAAGCCTTAGAAGGCAGCCCAACAACCAACACCACTGATACACCACTATATAGCCTCCCCTTGCACTGCACAGTGACTGGTGTGTTGTACAGGCAAAATCGCTAGCAGCAGAAGCAGTTTTTGGTGTCTTCTTCCCTACCTAACGCTCTCCCTACAAAATCATCATCAGCAGCAGCTCTCACTATTCTGAGATCAGCATGAGTAACATGGCGGTCGGCGTGCACGCCCTTTTATACCCCCTGTGACGCCCACCAAAGCAAGCCAATCACTTGCATGCCCTTCTGAAAGATGGTGGTGACTAGAGTTGAGCGAAACGGGTCGAAAAAATTCAAAAGTCGCCGACTTTTGGCAAAGTCGGGTTTCATGAAACGAAACCTGACCCCAGGATGAGGTCGGCCACGAGGTCGGCGACTTACGCGCCAAAGTCGCGTTTCAAAAGTTTGTTTTGCGCTCTTTTTCAGCCAATCAGGATCCACGGACACTGTGGGCAACGTGATGACCTAGGCACGGGTCACCACCATCTTTCAGAAGGGCATGCAAGTGATTGGCTTGCTTTGGTGGGCGTCACAGGGGGTATAAAAGGGCGTGCACGCCGACCGCCATCTTACTTCTGCCGATCTTAGTATAGGGAGAGGTTGCTGCTGATTCTGTAGGGAGAGCGTTAGGCAGGGAAGAAGACAAAAAAACTGCTTCTGCTGCTAGCGATTTGGCCTGCACAACACACAAGTCACTGTGTGTGCAGTGCAAGGGGAGGCTATATTGTGGTGTATCAGTGGTGTTGGTTGTTGGCCTGCCTTTTAAGGCTTCCTGACACGCTGGCATTGCTGTTTACCCACTGCTCCGCAAACTGCTTTTTTAAAAGCAATCCAATCTCCCTTATCCTCTAGTCACTTTTGTCACAGCTGTGCCATCGAGCCTGTCACATAGCGCTCAGATATCAGTGGGCCTCACACAATCCACAAGTGTCCAGTGTCCAAAAGTGTGCGCAGAGATTCAAAATCTCCATTATCCTCTCGTCACTTTGGTCACAGGCAGCTGTGCCATCGAGCGTGTCACATAGAGCTCAGATATCAGTGGGCCTTACACAATCTACAAGTGTCCAGTGTCCAAAAGTGTACGCAGAGATTCAAAATCTCCATTTTCCTCTCGTCACTTTGGTCACAGGCAGCTGTGCCATCGAGCGTGTCACATAGCGCTCAGATATCAGTGGGCCTCACACAATCTACAAGTGTCCAGTGTCCAAAAGTGTACGCAGAGATTCAAAATCTCCATTATCCTCTCGTCACTTTGGTCACAGGCAGCTGTGCCATCGAGCGTGTCACATAGCGCTCAGATATCAGTGGGCCTCACACAATCCACAAGTGTCCAGTGTCCAAAAGTGTACGCAGAGATTCAAAATCTCCATTATCCTCTCGTCACTTTGGTCACAGGCAGCTGTGCCATCGAGCGTGTCACATAGCGCTCAGATATCAGTGGGCCTCACACAATCCACAAGTGTCCAGTGTCCAAAAGTGTACGCAGAGATTCAAAATCTCCATTATCCTCTCGTCACTTTGGTCACAGGCAGCTGTGCCATCGAGCGTGTCACATAGCGCTCAGATATCAGTGGGCCTCACACAATCCACAAGTGTCCAGTGTCCAAAAGTGTACGCAGAGATTCAAAATCTCCATTATCCTCTCGTCACTTTGGTCACAGGCAGCTGTGCCATCGAGCGTGTCACATAGCGCTCAGATATCAGTGGGCCTCACACAATCCACAAGTGTCCAGTGTCCAAAAGTGTACGCAGAGATTCAAAATCTCCATTATCCTCTCGTCACTTTGGTCACAGGCAGCTGTGCCATCGAGCGTGTCACATAGCGCTCAGATATCAGTGGGCCTCACACAATCTACAAGTGTCCAGTGTCCAAAAGTGTACGCAGAGATTCAAAATCTCCATTATCCTCTCGTCACTTTGGAAACAGGCAGCTGTGCCATCGAACGTGTCACATAGCGCTCAGATATCAGTGGGCCTCACACAATCCACAAGTGTCCAGTGTCCAAAAGTGTACGCAGAGATTCAAAATCTCCATTATCCTCTCGTCACTTTGGTCACAGGCAGCTGTGCCATCGAGCGTGTCACATAGCGCTCAGATATCAGTGGGCCTCACACAATCTACAAGTGTCCAGTGTCCAAAAGTGTACGCAGAGATTCAAAATCTCCATTATCCTCTCGTCACTTTGGTCACAGGCAGCTGTGCCATCGAGCGTGTCACATAGCGCTCAGATATCAGTGGGCCTCACACAATCCACAAGTGTCCAGTGTCCAAAAGTGTACGCAGAGATTCAAAATCTCCATTATCCTCTCGTCACTTTGGTCACAGGCAGCTGTGCCATCGAGCGTGTCACATAGCGCTCAGATATCAGTGGGCCTCACACAATCCAAAAGTGTCCACTGTCCACAAGTGTGTGCAGAAATTCTAAACCTCCCCTGTCCTATAGACACCTTGTACCTTGTTTTACATTACTATATAGTTTGTTGGATTTTGTCTACATTTCTACCAAAAATGAGGAAGGCTGGTGGAAGAGGCCGTGGAATTGGGCGGGGGTTGGCAGCTGGTAATGATGGTGTTGGATCTGATGGTAGTGGCAAGAGCAAAATAGGACCGAATGCAGGAGGTGCTGACCCTGCGTCATCGTCTGGCTACATAAGGCCTCGAACGCTTAGTTTTCTAGGAGTTGGCAAACCGCTTTTAAAGGCAGAGCATCAGGAAAAAGTTTTGTCTTACATTGCTGACTCAGCCTCCAGCTCTATCGCCTCCTCTTCTTCAGTTGTAAAAAGTAAAAGCACTGAGTCGTCATTGGAGGCTCATGTTCATGAACCACACCTTTCCTTGTGTCCTTCACCCCAACCAAGATTGAAGGATGACGCAGGCCATACTACTGATTACTCCATGGAGCTGTTTTCACATACCATGCCTGGATTATCAAGTGAAATGGTGAATTACCCAGGCCAAGATGAATCTGACATGGAGTGCACTGATGCACAGCCGCTGATGGATGATTCTGCTGGTACATTCACTCAGAGCACTACATTGTCCTCGCAGTGTACAGAGCCAGATTTTGACCCTGATGAGACTCACGTGCCCCTTCCCGCACACTTTACCACCATACACGGTGACACAGAGAAAGGTGCACATGACATAGAAGAGGAGGTGATGGATGACCCAGTTGTTGACCCAGATTGGCATCCATTGGGGGAAGAGGGTGCTGCTTCCAATAGCTCAGATGAGGAGCATCCACAGCAGACATCGACATCGCAACAGCTGTTATCTGGCAGGCCCGGAGCACTCCAAAGACAGGTTCCAAACATCAAAAGAGTTGCTGGACATCTTGTCCAGAGGGTCAAAAGATCACAGCGTGCTAGGCCGCAAAATGTCTGCCAAAGTAGGAAGAGTGCAGTGTGGCACTTTTTTGAACAAAATCCTCATGATCAGGCCAAGGTTATCTGTAAGAAGTGCGCAAAGACCTTTAGCCGAGGGAAAAATCTGAAAAATTTGAATACCAGTTGCATGCTTAGACATTTAACCAGCATGCACTTGCAAGCATGGACACAACACCAAACCTCAAGTGCCACATGTGCAACTGATCACAACGAAGGTAGTCAGCAACGCTACATTGTTTCCCCCACTGTAAGCCCACGGGTTAGCACAGCAGCAAATGTTGAGGTGTCGTTGCAAGGCCACAGCAGTCAGGGAATCCCACTGTTATATCAACGAAAGACTGATTCTAGGCCATCAGAAAGAACACCAACTCCATCACCATCATCAACCCTCTCTCAGTCCACCCTGTCCACCGCTACTTCCACCATATGCAGCTCTCAAGTCCAGCTCACCCTCCCAGACACTATGAGTAGGTCAAGAAAGTACTCAGTCTCTCATCCGCGTACACTGGGTTTGAACGCCCACATTGCCAAACTAATCTCGTTTGAGATGATGCCCTTTCGGTTGGTGGAAAGCACAGCTTTCCGCGAACTCATGGCCTATGCAGTACCACGCTATGACCTACCCAGTCGCCACTTCTTCTCTCGCAAAGCCATCCCAGCCCTCCACCATCATGTGAAAGACCGCATTGTCCATGCACTCAAGCAGTCAGTGAGCGGAAAGGTGCACCTCACAACTGATGCATGGTCCAGTCGGCATGGCCAGGGCCGTTACGTGTCCATCACTGCGCACTGGGTTAATGTGGTGGATGCAGGGTCCACAGGGGACAGCGGTGGTGGGACAGTGCTGCCTAGCCCACGGTATAGGAAACAGTTGGCTGTAGGCGTTCGACCCTCCTCCTCCTCCTCCTCCAGAAGCGAAAGCTCGTCCACAGAGCGCAGTCGTACGAGCACTCCATCTGCAGCTGCCACTGTTGCACACGATGTGTCCCCCTATCGAGCAGCTAGTGGAAAGCGTCAGCAGGCTGTGTTGCAGATGATGTGTTTGGGCGACAGACACACCGCCGAGGCGCTGGCCGAGTACTTGAAGCGACAAACTGAGTCATGTCTGGGCAGTGTACATCTTGAGGCAGGCAAGGTAGTTAGTGATAACGGCCGTAATTTTGTGGCAGCCATAGCCCTTTCAAAACTCAGCCACATACCTTGCTTGGCTCACACCTTGAACCTGGTGGTGCAGTGCTTCCTCAAAAATTATCCGGAGTTAACAGCCCTGCTCCAGAAGGTGCGAAGACTGTGCGCGCACATCCGCCGGTCGCCTGTACACTCCGTTCGTATGCAGAAGCTGCAGCGATTGCTCCACCTTCCCAACAACCGCCTCATTATCGACATTGCAACAAGGTGGAACTCCACCCTGCACATGGTGGAGCGGCTGTGCGAGCAGAGGCAGGCCATAATGCATTTGTGGGAGGATACACGGCCAGGCACTTTGAGAGCAGACATGGAGTTGACAGGCGTGCAGTGGTCGAAGCTGAAAGACCTTTGTAAAGTCCTTCAGTGTTTTGAGGAATGCACACGGCTGGTAAGCGCAGACGACGCCATCCTAAGCATGAGCATCCCACTTATGCGTCTGCTCATGCAAACTTTGACGCACCTTAAGGAGCAGGCGTCTGCAGCCAATGTTGATGAGGAGGAAGAGGAGGAGGGAATCCTTGATGACATTCAGCCATTGTCTGCTCAGGGACCTCTCCTGGACGAGGTGGAGGAAGAAGAGAAGGAGGAGGAGGAGGATGATGGGGATGATTACTTAGGGGAGGAGGATGCATCTCGTGGGGCAAGTGAAAATGTTGGCGTGGCAAGGTCTGGTACAGAGTTTGTGCGTGACTGGAGGGATGTGGATTTGCCAGAAAGTGCTCCTCCACCCAGCACTCGCAGTGCATCATTGACACCGGGAACATTGGCCCACATGTCAGATTATGCCTTGCGGATCCTAAAAAGGGACCCCCGCATTGCCAAAATGATGAACGATGACGACTACTGGTTGGCCAGCATCCTGGATCCACGCTATAAAGGCAAATTACAAAACATCATGCCACAGGAGAACCTTGACCTAATATTGGCTAATAAACAAGCAACTCTGGTAAATCGGTTGCTTGAGGCATTCCCAGCACACAGCAGCGGTGATGGTTCTCACACGAGCCGTACGGGCCGGGGGCAGCTTGGCAGAGGTGTTCGTGGTGCACACAGCAGAAGTGGCGTTGGAGACAGGGGTTTCATGACAATGTTGTGGACTGATTTTTCAAATACCGCTCACACAACTGGTAATACTGCATCGATGGAAAGTGACAGGAGACAGCAGTTGTCAACTATGGTTACAAACTACTTTTCCTCCCATATTGATGTTCTCCCACACAGGTCATTCCCCTTTGACTATTGGGCCGCTAAACTGGACACCTGGCCTGAATTGGCCCAATATGATTACAGGAGCTCGCTTGCCCAGCTGCAAGTGTGCTATCGGAAAGAGTCTTCAGTGCAGCTGGATCAATCCTGACAGAAAAAAGGACCCGTCTGTCAACCCAAAATGTGGATGATCTAACCTTCATTAAAATGAACCACGCATGGGTTTCCAAGGATTTTGTCCCACCTTCCCCTGATGACACATAGGGTGACAGAAAAATGGCTTGCTTTGGTCCACCTCTTCCTGGTACTTCACCTATTTCGCCTTTTGCATCAGCTGAATGTCCAACATCAACATATGCCACTTTCTAAAACTCCCTAACTGTGCTGCCTCCCCCCCCATGGCCGGGGTAACCACCTAGCGCATGACACCGTGCGAGTGCCGTTGCCCTGGACAGGTGGGTAGGCCGACTCTTGGGCGCGGGCACTGGCACAGGGTCCCTCATAGTGCAATCAAGTGTCTCTGACGGTGGTGGTGCACACCCGCCGTCAGACACACCGCTGTACTATGAGGGGCCCAGTGCCAGTACCGACGCCCTAGAGTGGGCCCCCCTTGCTTGGGCAGGGCCCCAGCATTTGCAATCTTTACCTCTCCCTGCTCCTCCGCTGTGTAATCTGGGCCGTCAAATCCATACTGTGCCTGACACCGTCTGAGCCTGCCTCCTGAGACATATATTTTGAATGTGTACGCTATCCATACATGTCATCCAGGGATACGGTACCCTTTCTAACCTTTGTGCAATGACGTGCAATCCATACTGGGCCTAACACCGTCTGAGCCTGCCTCATGCTGTATAGACATATATTTTGAATGTGTACGCTATCCATACATGTTATCCGGGGATACGGTACCCTTTCTAACCTTTGTGCAATGACGTGCAATCCATACTGGGCCTAACACCGTCTGAGCCTGCCTCATGCTGTATAGACATATATTTTGAATGTGTACGCTATCCATACATGTTATCCGGGGATACGGTACCCTTTCTAACCTTTGTGCAATGACGTGCAATCCATACTGGGCCTAACACCGTCTGAGCCTGCCTCATGCTGTATAGACATATATTTTGAATGTGTACGCTATCCATACATGTTATCCGGGGATACGGTACCCTTTCTAACCTTTGTGCAATGACGTGCAATCCATACTGGGCCTAACACCGTCTGAGCCTGCCTCATGCTGTATAGACATATATTTTGAATGTGTACGCTATCCATACATGTTATCCAGGGATACGGTACCCTTTCTAACCTTTGTGCAATCACGTGCAATCCATACTGGGCCTAACACCGTCTGAGCCTGCCTCATGCTGTATAGACATATATTTTGAATGTGTACGCTATCCATACATGTTATCCTTGGATACGGTACCCTTTCTAACCTTTGTGCAATGACGTGCAATCCATACTGGGCCTAACACCGTCTGAGCCAGCCTCATGCTGTATAGACATATATTTTGAATGTGTACGCTATCCATACATGTTATCCGGGGATACGGTACCCTTTCTAACCTTTGTGCAATGACGTGCAATCCATACTGGGCCTAACACCGTCTGAGCCTGCCTCATGCTGTATAGACATATATTTTGAATGTGTACGCTATCCATACATGTTATCCAGGGATACGGTACCCTTTCTAACCTTTGTGCAATCACGTGCAATCCATACTGGGCCTAACACCGTCTGAGCCTGCCTCATGCTGTATAGACATATATTTTGAATGTGTACGCTATCCATACATGTTATCCGGGGATACGGTACCCTTTCTAACCTTTGTGCAATGACGTGCAATCCATACTGGGCCTAACACCGTCTGAGCCTGCCTCATGCTGTATAGACATATATTTTGAATGTGTACGCTATCCATACATGTTATCCGGGGATACGGTACCCTTTCTAACCTTTGTGCAATGACGTGCAATCCATACTGGGCCTAACACCGTCTGAGCCTGCCTCATGCTGTATAGACATATATTTTGAATGTGTACGCTATCCATACATGTTATCCAGGGATACGGTACCCTTTCTAACCTTTGTGCAATCACGTGCAATCCATACTGGGCCTAACACCGTCTGAGCCTGCCTCATGCTGTATAGACATATATTTTGAATGTGTACGCTATCCATACATGTTATCCAGGGATACGGTACCCTTTCTAACCTTTGTGCAATCACGTGCAATCCATACTGGGCCTAACACCGTCTGAGCCTGCCTCATGCTGTATAGACATATATTTTGAATGTGTACGCTATCCATACATGTTATCCGGGGATACGGTACCCTTTCTAACCTTTGTGCAATGACGTGCAATCCATACTGGGCCTAACACCGTCTGAGCCTGCCTCATGCTGTATAGACATATATTTTGAATGTGTACGCTATCCATACATGTTATCCGGGGATACGGTACCCTTTCTAACCTTTGTGCAATGACGTGCAATCCATACTGGGCCTAACACCGTCTGAGCCTGCCTCATGCTGTATAGACATATATTTTGAATGTGTACGCTATCCATACATGTTATCCAGGGATACGGTACCCTTTCTAACCTTTGTGCAATCACGTGCAATCCATACTGGGCCTAACACCGTCTGAGCCTGCCTCATGCTGTATAGACATATATTTTGAATGTGTACGCTATCCATACATGTTATCCTTGGATACGGTACCCTTTCTAACCTTTGTGCAATGACGTGCAATCCATACTGGGCCTAACACCGTCTGAGCCAGCCTCATGCTGTATAGACATATATTTTGAATGTGTACGCTATCCATACATGTTATCCGGGGATACGGTACCCTTTCTAACCTTTGTGCAATGACGTGCAATCCATACTGGGCCTAACACCGTCTGAGCCTGCCTCATGCTGTATAGACATATATTTTGAATGTGTACGCTATCCATACATGTTATCCAGGGATACGGTACCCTTTCTAACCTTTGTGCAATCACGTGCAATCCATACTGGGCCTAACACCGTCTGAGCCTGCCTCATGCTGTATAGACATATATTTTGAATGTGTACGCTATCCATACATGTTATCCGGGGATACGGTACCCTTTCTAACCTTTGTGCAATGACGTGCAATCCATACTGGGCCTAACACCGTCTGAGCCTGCCTCATGCTGTATAGACATATATTTTGAATGTGTACGCTATCCATACATGTTATCCGGGGATACGGTACCCTTTCTAACCTTTGTGCAATGACGTGCAATCCATACTGGGCCTAACACCGACTGAGCCTGCCTCATGCTGTATAGACATATATTTTGAATGTGTACGCTATCCATACATGTTATCCGGGGATACGGTACCCTTTCTAACCTTTGTGCAATGACGTGCAATCCATACTGGGCCTAACACCGTCTGAGCCTGCCTCATGCTGTATAGACATATATTTTGAATGTGTACGCTATCCATACATGTTATCCGGGGATACGGTACCCTTTCTAACCTTTGTGCAATCACGTGCAATCCATACTGGGCGTGGGAACGGCTGGCGAGCTGTTAAGCAAGCTACAGCACCTGTCCAGACAAGTACAGGGATTCCCTAGCGAGGAGACTTATTTGATTGTTTTCAATGTTGGGACAGCAATTTTTGGGGAGCACTATACTCTGGAGAATGATAGATGGGGCCCACCATACACTGGAACATTCCAAAGGTGGACATCAGACACTGGAGCAGCATTTACAGGGCCCATTATACACTAGAGCATTAGAAATGGGGCCCATTATGTTTGGAGCATTATTTGGGCCCATAAGACAGTGGAGCTTCATCCATGGGGACCAACATATACTGTAGCATTATGTGGAGCTCATCATATACTGTTTCAAACATTATATGGGACCAATGATTCTGTATGGAGAAATAGATGGGCCTCGTCATGAGATGTAAAAAGTGAGGTATTTTTCATTGTACTATACCGCTATTTATCTGCCGTATCGGAGCATGATGAGTTGTGGTATGTGTTAAAGGGGCGCTCTTTCGCCCAGGGCACATGAAAACCTGCAGCCAGCCCTCCCTCCCCACAACTTTAGCCAAATAACACCCATTTTTCAGTGCGTAACTTATATTATGAAGTTAATTAAGGTTGACAAGCTTAAGTAAGAAGAATTGATGCTTTTGGCATTCAAATGGGCACTGTTGGTGTGTTTCCTGTCCTCCTCTCACTGCCGACTTTTATTCCCCATTGACTTACATTGGGTTTCGTGTTTCGGGACGACCCCGACTTTTCCCTATAATCGGACGATCTTGCTCGACCCGACTTTTGGAAAAGTCGGGTTTCACGAAACGAAACGCGACCCTAAAAAACCAAAAGTCGCTCAACTCTAGTGGTGACCCGTGCCTATGTCATCACTTTGCCCACAGTGTCCGTGGATCCTGATTGGCTGAAAAAGAGCGCAATACAAACTTTTGAAACGCGACTTTGGCGCGTAAGTCGCCGACCTCGTGGCCGACCTCATCCTAGGGTCGGGTTTCGTTTCATGAAACCCGACTTTGCCAAAAGTCGGCGACTTTTGAATTTTTTCGACCCGTTTCGCTCAACTCTATCCACACACAATCTATTTGAACAATCTAAATAGTATAAAAGGTCTCACGCGAAAATATCTGTGTAAACGGTCACACCATGAAGCCCCAACGCGTGCTTTGCTTGGGCTTCCTCAGGGGGCTGTGCTGTGTGTTCAGTCATATATATACCCCATACAGCTGTACAAGATCACGGTATAATGAGCGGCGCACATGGATGAGTCACATAAGGTCAAAATCTAAAAGGTTCCTGGTCATAGAACAATCACATGACCACACTATTACCATCGTCCCCCCCGGCCTCCAGTGCGAAGTGCGAGAACACAGATCGCCCCATAGCAATCTGAGTCTCACACCCCACACCACGAACGCCAGAAGCAACGTCCCCGCCCATACGTGACATAGACATGCGCACATGTTCATAGAAAACCAGGCATATAACATCATAGACTTTATATCTCGCCATATAGCACAGCCTGCAAAAACACCTCCGGGGATCATTGGAAAGACATCAGAACCACCAAGTGATCCCGGTTCAAGTACCACACAGCACCACTCAACGAGAGTATATTCATAATTTAAATTATAAGCTAATAATGAGAGACTTATTTATAAATATCAAGAATTCACCATTATATATTTAACACATACATATAAAAAATATATATAAATAAAGTGACCAATTATAACAAAAGTTGAAAAATATCATAAAGATAATAATACAATCATAAAAAAGTGTAAATAACTAAAAACATAAGTGTCATGTCATATAACTTTATACATTATGTATACAATAACAATACATTATCATAAAGTGACCAATAATGAACATAATATATAACAAAAAGTGAAAAACACCGTGAAAACATAAAACAAATCTTGGTCTGTAGTCTAGCCATTATTCTTTCTACTTGTTGTTTTACTTGCTCCCATGTTCAGCCAAAGGATTCCATATATGCAATATGGGTATTTCAATGGGGTAACATCAAATAGACAAAAACTAAATAAAAGACAATAAAAAATGTTAAAAACAGAACACACAAACGAAAAACCAAATCTATCTCATAGATATGAGGCAAAACAGAGTTGCTCATTTAAACCGTGGGGGACCATAGTTCCCAGAGTTGCAATTCACTTGCACTCTCTCTGGGTCAATATCCGTTTATAGTCACCCCCTCTAATCCCTAATCGAATCCTGTCTATCCCACAGATACTTAATTCTTTAGGGTCACACTTATGTTTCTCCCTAAAGGGAGGGTTTTTAGGGTACTAACATCATCCACATTATTAGCAGCTATTATATCTCTGACGTGTTCACGTGCCCTTACACGCAGTTCCCTTGTAGTCAAACCCACATATATCAGTGAGCATGTACATTTCGCATAGTACACCACATTGGTAGTGCTACACGTAATGTAGTCCTTGATCTTAAAAGTCCGGGAACCATCGCTAGATGCGAATGATGTAGTCCTTACAAAATTATTACATGCCAGACAGTCACCACAGGGATAAAAGCCAATCCTAGATGTACCAGCCCCAAAATAATCCGGGGGCTTCGCCACATAATGACTATTGACAAGCAAATCCTTTAAATTTCTATATCTCCTTGCCATCATCATTGGTCTCTCCGGTAGATAACTTGCTAGAAAAGGGTCAGTCTTTAGTACGGACCAATGTTTTGTCATAATGGCCCTCATTCTCTCCCATTGATGATTATATGTAGAAATAAATCTGGTGACTGTCTGTCCTTTCTTTTTCTTATCATCCCTCCTAGACTGGTTATATGACAGAAGTGATCCCCTATCTATTTTTTTAGCTCTCAAATATCCACTCTTAATATTCCTCTTACTATACCCACGTTCTAAAAACCTCCCCCCCAGGTCCGCTGCCTGTCTTTCGAAGGCTTCTGATGTAGTACAAAGCCTTCGCATACGAAGAAATTGGCCAGTGGGTACAGCTCTAATAGTGGACCCGACATGTGCTGATGATACATAAAGGAGGGCATTGACGGACGTCTCCTTCCTAAAGACATCTGTACAGATAGAGCCATCATCTTGGACTTGTAACTTAATATCCAAGAAAGAACTCTCCCGATGATGATAAGTATATGTGAGCCTAATGTTTGAGTCATTGCGATTCAGATCTATCATAAAAATGTGTAATTCCTCAACTGTACCTTGCCATATAAACAGAATATCATCAATATAGCGGAACCACCCAATAATCTTGGAAGCGGCATGTGTGTCATCTGGAAAGATATTCCTTCCATTTCAATATGATCGCTTGCACAGTGCTCCTTGGGATGCTTAAAGTTTTGGAAATCATTTTGTATCCAAATCTGGCTTTATTCTTCTCCACAACAGTATCACGGACCTGCCTGTTGTGTTTCTTGGTCTTCATGATGCCCTCTCTGCTTTAAACAGAACCCTGAGACTATCACAAAGCAGGTGCATTTATACGCAGACTTGATTACACACAGGTGGATTATATTAATCATCCTTAGTCATTTAGGACAGCAATGGATCATTCAGAGATCCACAATGAACTTCAGGAGTGAGTTTGCTGCACTGAAAGTAAAGGGGTCGAGTAATATTGCATGCCCCACTTTTCAGTTTTTGCATTTCCAAAAAAATATAAAATAACCAATAAATTTCGTTCAACTTCACAATTGTGTCCCACTTGTTGATTCTTCACCAAAAATTTACATTTGGTATCTTTATGTTTGAAGCATATGTGGGAAAAGGTTGAAAAGTTCCAGGGGCACTGTATTAGTATGGTGGTTTTCCACTCTGTTTTTCTTATAGGTAACATCATACATTTGATGACTGTTCATATTCTTTTGACAAACTTTTAGACAAAGTGGAGATGTTAATGTATTTAATTTTGCAGAGTGACCAAAGTAGCCTCTAAAACTGCCTTCAATGTCATCTTATAAATTTATATAAAAACACATATAAGAAGTATGAGATAATGGGGCAATATGATCAAATCTTGATCAAATCAGTTATAAGCTAGATAATAACAAATATGAACTGTATCATATTTTTAGATTTTTTTCCTCCAAAATGATTAAAATTTTATACATTCAATATTTTATCCCTGTGGATAACAATCAGCTTTCCATTCACTGAGTTTCTACTTGAGTATTTAATAAACTTGACTTTTTATACAGCAGTCAATCTGAAGAGGCAGAGCTTCACGGGAGAGTGCAGCAACCAGAGCAATTGACAAGACAGGGGGTATAGATAAGTCTACCACAGACACATACCTCCCAACTTTTGAAGAAGGGAAAGAGAGACAAAGGCTGCACCTCTCCATCATTAACCAGGCTTAATGACACCTTACATTCAAAGGTGATATTAACCTCTTATTACCTCATATGCCACCGCTACACAGCAGTGGGAAGAGAGAGGCGAAGCGCCGGAATTGGCGCATCTTAGAAATGTGCCATTTCTGGGGTGGCTGAGAGCTGGTGTTCATAGTCAGGGGGTCCAATATCCATGGACCCTCTCTAGGCTATGAATATCAGCCTGCAGCTGTCTGCATAGCCTTTATGGCTATAAATTATTATAGGGGGACCTCACATCATTTTTTTGGGGCCCCCCTATTTTAATAGTCAGAAAGGCTAGCTGTGGGCTGATATTAATAGCCTGGGAACCTCCATGGGAATTAACCACTTCACAGGCTACAAACATCGGCCGCGGTCATCTTCTTTCCCTCTCTGGCGCAGAAAATTGCACGGGAGCCCATGCCATTTTTTAAAAAAAATTATTTATTTGTTAGAAAAAAAGGAAAGGACATTACATTTTAGGCCGGGGAAAGAAATCAGAGAAACTCGCACGAGTCTCGCTCATCAATACTCGGCACTGCTGCCGGTACTCGGACAGGAGCGTGCAGCTGCATGTATTTCTATGCAGTCGCATGCTCTGGTCCGAATGCCGGTGGCAGTGCCGGGTATTGAGGTGCGAGACTCATGCGAGTTTCTCGGATGTCTGACCCCGGCCTAAAATGTAATGTCCTTTCCTTTTTTTTACTAACAAATAAATAATTTTTTTTTAAAAACTAAATTTATTGTTTATTTTAAATTTTTGGAGCCGAATACTTTCGCAAGGCACTGTATATAAGGCCATAAAGACGAACTTACTGGCTGTGTAGGATAACACAAGTGTCCCTGCCGCCCCAACGCACATTTCATAGAGAACTTCTTCAGGAAGCGTGTCATATCTGCCAAAACATATTGTAAACCCTTTGGAGGCAATACTATCCTCCATGCAGGGAGTAGCCATCCAAGGCACACCATCAAATCTATCCTCTTGGGGGAATACATTAGGGTTAAAATGAATTGCAATAATGTGAATAGTATTAACAAGGAGTTTGATTTATTGGGTAAAAAACTAAGGGATCATAATTATCCAGAGTGGGCACCTATTTTATTTGAGGATCAGTCTTTAGTTCAAATATTATTATCAGGCATCAATGTGATTTTGAGAAGAGCGCCATCAATTGGCAATAAGGTTTCTCAGAGTTTATTTTATAATTCTCAGAAAAATTCATCTTGGATGAACCATAGGGGATTTTTTAAATGTGGCCATAATAAATGTAATACATGTAGTCATGCCCTTGTCACAAAAACTTTTGAAAATTATAATGGCACCATGACTCATACGATTAAACAATACATAAATTGCAATTCCACTTTTATCATTTATAGAATTCTCTGTATTGCTTGTAACTTATCCTATATTGGATGTACTGCAAGAAAACTAAAAATAAGAATTTCTGAACATTTGCAGGATATAGGGAGTACTACATAAAACCGTAATGTTTCAGCTGCGGCAAAACATTTCATTTTTCATCATGTACGCAGCACACATACTTTTCGGGTTACTGGCATAGAAAAAACTAATGTTCCATCACGTGGTGGTGTTGCTAGACAGCGTCTCTTAACACGAGAAGCTTTTTGGATTTTTAACTTAAATTCTAGATTTCCAAATGGACGCAACAAAAGAAATTAATTGATGTTCCATTATGAAAGTTGATTTGTTTTGTTGTATTTTAGATTCAGTGTCTCAATTTTGCTCTTTGTCTAACAGGACCTGTGATTGTGATAGATGTTTCCATTGGTTAACCTTACTTTTAAATATCTGAGTGTTGTCGCACATAGATAAGCTGTGATAAAGATCTCTCCAATCAAAACGCATCGCTTTGCCTTGAGCTGACCCATTGAGCATGCCAATCTATCTAACGTTTTTATTGTAATAATAAAATTAAAGATTTTATGGGAGCTGGAACGTCATTTTTCTTTCTTCATGTTACACACGCTTGATCCGGCGGAGTTCCGTGCACCCGTGGCATACCGGTGAGCTGGTTTACTTTGTTTCTTCTTCTATATCATAAATTGTACCCTATGTATCCAGCATGTGCTCATTTTGTACAAATTCAGAGAGAAAATTGCGCCTTTGTGAAAAGAAAAGTAAAAGGTAAATTTCTAGTTCAGCTCATGAAGCAGGTTAATAAACCTGAAGACTATGGAGGATTTTTAATTTACTTAAATGCATGTGAAAGGAGATAGTCAAAGATAAGATCTGAAATGTGAATTGCACTGAGTAATGTAACAAACATAATGAGGAATGCACGTAGCAAGTAGATCGGGCCCCTTTTTAATAATGTTGTGAAAAGTCGGAAATTAAATTGAATACTTAAGCAAAAAAAAATGTATGGGTGTTCTATATGTGAATTCACCAAAAATGCAATGGACGAAAATAAAAATCATTTAGTACTTGCCTTTATATAAAATGCTACACAACCATTTTGCAAATGTTGTGTACTATGAAATAAATAATTATACTATAAATTTATATCGAGCAAAAAATAGCATTTTGTAATAGTAATAATAGTACGGTAATTTGATTCTTTTTCACTGCATACATCTTATACCTTTATACAGACAGCTATTTTTTTCCTGAGACCAGCAGAACTCGCTCATCTGTACTCTATAGCAAGTCTAATCCCAAACGATAATCTTATAAAACAAGCCCTTGAGGCTCAGTCAGACCTGGCATGTTGGTTCAGATTCATAGCGATCTATGTCTCTTCATTTAGGGCCCACATTCTTGAAAGAGGATGTTTCACTAAATTTTTCATGTTGAACTGGACATACGATGTAACAGAGTGGAATAAAACTTGTAGAAATATTAGCAATCAATGTATATGGCAAGTAATGTGTTAACTTTTGCTAAGTCCAAGTGGATGTTATCAGAGTTTTCACTAGAGGCATGTACTTCTCCCTCTATGATGCTGACCAATCATAAGCAGGCTGCAACATTCAAATGACAGATGAACAACCCCCCACCTTAGCTCAGTGCAGGTTCCTCAGTGTGTGCATGTGTGAATTTTAAAACTGCAGCTCTTATCTCTTGGTCTAACCTCCTGCATGAGTCAGTGTGGGGAAGGGGCAGTGCAACTGAGCTTAGCTGTGCCATATTAAAAACCTTTATAATAAGCATCTACCTTTCCAATTGTCTGATAGAACCCACATGGACTCCGTAACAGAGATCCTACATTTTAAAAAAAGTTTAATTTCACTCTGTTACTACTATTATATCCTGTGTATAGTTAAAGATGGATTTTATGCCCTAATAAAAACAGTCTTATCTGCAGTTTATGTAGGGTTAGCTGGCAGAGTAGGGATAGTGTATTAGGGTCATTTAGGCAGAATTTTCAGTGGACAGTAGGATGTGCCAATCAGTTATTATGCCCACGGCGGCACTAAAAACCCACTCTGACAAAACGCTAGGGGCAGGGCAAGCCAGGACCTCCAAGGCATAGAGGAGTTCATGCCACAAGTCCAGCTTCGATACCCAATATTTGTACGGCACAGAGGAATTATGGAGGATGGTAGTATGGTCAGCAACGCACTCCTTCACCATTTTCAAAAACTTTTCTCTCCTTATCCAACAGCCCTGGGCATCAAGGCCTGGGCGCTGGGATGGTATAATGAAACTTCCCAGACCTTTGACAGTGTTCCCCTGTCTCTGTTGAACCTGGTGTGTGTCTCCATCCTGCTCATTTAGACACTGTTCACATGTTCGGGTTTCAAATATATTAGATAGGGACTGCTTCAATAGGGGTTACCTTGATGTGGTGGAGCAGCTTGGCATACTTTTTTTGCAAAAAAAGTATCGACTAAATACCCTGTATTTGTTGTCATCTTTTTATCAGCACTTGCTGACTACTATTATATGTCTTACTGCAAGGTATTTTTGCACATTTTTCATTCTGTGCTTTGTTTGTGTTTCAATCAGTGGGTGGTGTGAACATTGTCCTACAGACTTGTTCACATTTGTGCATTTCACATGTGTTTTTAATCCAGTTTTTTTCGTGCTTATGCATGATTTGAGAGACCCCACCCCTCTCTTGTGTGACATGCACAAAAGGAGCTGTCTCACACCACGAGCCCATACAGGTAAGTGCGTGTCTTAATCCTGCTCATTTAGACACTGTTCACATGTTCAGGTTTTAAATATATTAGATAGGGACTGCTTCAATAGGGGTTACCTTGACGTGGTGGAGCAGCTTGGCATACTTTTTTTGCAAAAAAAGTATTGACTAAATACCCTGTATTTGTTGTCATCTTTTTATTAGCACTTGCTGACTACTATTATATGTCTTACTGCAAGGTATTTTTGCACATTTTTCATTCTGTGCTTTGTTTGTGTTTCAATCAGTGGGTGGTGTGAACATTGTCCTACAGACTTGTTCACATTTGTGCATTTCACATGTGTTTTTAATCTTTTTTATCTGCAGTTTATGTAGGGTTAGCTGGCAGAGTAGGGATAGTGTATTAGGGTCACTAGGATGTGCCAATCAGTTATTATGCCCACGGCGGCACTAAAAACCCACTCTGACAAAATGCTAGGGGCAGGGCAAGCCAGGACCTCCAAGGCATAGAGGAGTTCATGCCACAAGTCCAGCTTCGATACCCAATATTTGTACGGCACAGAGGAATTATGGAGGATGCTGGTATGGTCAGCAACGTACTCCTTCACCATTTTCAAAAAATTTTCTCTCCTTATCCGACAGCCCTGGGCATCAGGGCCTGGGCACTGGGAGGGTATAATGAAACTTCCCAGACCTTTTGATAGTGTTCCCCTGCCTCTGTTGAACCTGGTGTGTGTCTACCTCAACTCTCCTCCTTGGTTGCCCAAAGATCTATGACCTCTGCCTCCAGCATTGTCAGATAGTAATTTTTTACTAATTGTTCGACTAGGGCCTTCTGGTATTGCACCATTTTACTAGTCCTCTCCACCACAGGAAGGAGAGATGAAAAGTTCTCCTTGTAGTGTTGGCTGAGAAGGGTGAACAACCAGTATTCATTGTTTGCCATAATGCATAGAACACAAGGGTCACGGGAAAGGCAATGGGACATAAAGTCAGCCATGTGTACTAGACTCCCAACTAGAGATGAGTCAACCTTCCAAGGTTTGGTTCGGTTAGCCGAACGTCCCGATGTTTGCCGAACATGTTCGCAGAAAGATTTGACGAACATAACTGAACTCCATTAAATTCAGTGGCAGGCAAAACCAAACATATACACAACACGATAAAGGGAATCTTTCATCACATTTGGCATATCTGAACTATTAATATGTGCATACAGGCTATAAACTGGTGAAAAAAGTCCTGCATGTATATCTCATATCACCTGTGTTGTTCGTGAGAAATCATCTTTTATGACTTTATATAAGTGACCATTTCCAGGTCCAGTGGGAGTTGCCATTGTGATGTGACATGGTTACCCCTGTTACCAATGTGATGTGTAATGGCCACTCTCTGCTCTCCTGATAACTGACACATCTGCAGGTTGCTCTCATCTTCAGCTTCCAGCTCACAGGCAAACAGGGCTGCAATACTGATGTAATACAGAAGAGCTGAGAGAGAAGCAAACAATGTGTTTGCAAGAAAACAAATTTAATTTCTCCTTTTCTGTGCTGGTTACTTGTCTCATACTAGGAATGCCTCCATCATGTAAAATAAGCTCTGGGGGCAGAGTTATCTCCAGGCACCATTTGCCCCGGAGCCTGGAAGAAGTCACTTATATAAAGTGATAAAAAATGATTTCTCAGCTGATACGAGACACACAGGGAGGACATTTATCAGCATTCTATAACCTGTACGGCCATGTTAATAGTTTAGATAGGTTAATGTGGTGACAGATTCCCTTTAAGGGGTGACAAAAAGCTTCCCAAACAGCTCAAATTGGGGGCATACACCATGAAAAGTGGCATCAATTGAGCCACACTAGAAATTTGCTAATGACACAGCAGTAGTCAGCCACACTCAGATGGCACTAACATAAATTTCATAGAGAATAGTGATGAGGGAGTATACTCTTTCCTCAAGTTTTTCCCGAATGGGTGATGTTGTTTGCGACATGCTGGTGTAGTGCAGGCACAGCTTTCTTAGAGAAGTAAAGACGGCTGGGAAGCAGCGTTTAGAAACCCGCCGTTTACCTTTGTTAGAAGCTCCAGCTCGCTGATCGCTGGTGTCCCGCCTGCCACGCAGCGATGCGTACTGACCAGCGGGAGACCAACGATCAAAACAATGTCCAGGGCTTTCCACAACGATCAGCGATACACAGCAGGGGGGCCGGTCGCTGATAAGTGTCACACACAGCGATCTCGCTGGTGAGATCGCTTTTGCGTCACAAAACTTGTGACTCAGCAGCGATCTCGCTAGTATGATCGCTGTGTGTGACGAGGGCTTTAGTCATGTTGATTGCGCAATTTTTGACTCTACTGAGTCTTTTTAATTTTGCAAACTTGGCAGATAATGTGAGTTGGGAAATCCTTTGCAGTCTCAAAAAAGAACAAGGCTAGGCAACCATAACCATCCCTAAGAGCTGCAGACTCATGACCGATGCTGGCCAAAGTCACAGTTATGACTGAGGATGCAGTGCTTTTCCTGGTTGCATCAGTAAGTGTCTGTGCGGGAAGCCACACCGTAACCTCCTTGTCTTCCTCCTCCTCCACCTCCTCTGCTGAGCTACTCAGCTGCATGCCTCTGGGTTCACGCCAAGTGGGATCTACAACCTCATCGTCATCCTCTCTGTTCTCACACTCTTTGCCCTGAGTGTCACCCTCCACCTTTTCCTGCCATGATACTACAGTACAGTCTGTGTGTGCCTCTGCTATCTGAGTCTCATCAGGATCACCTCCACCCCTGGGGGTTAACATCTGAAAAAAAATTGGGCATCAGTGCAGATGCTTTCCTCCTCTGGATTCTGTGAATCTTTGGATCAGTCCTCTGATGCCCATGGAATAAAATGTGTGAGCAGCTCTGCAGAATAGCCTATCTGTGGTTCCCCACAGTCAGTTCGGCATTTGGAAATTTGTGTCTCAGGGTTATTGGGGTACCACCTCTGAGGTTTGTACTGAGTGTAATGCTAAGGAAGAAGAGGAGGAGAGGCTACTTGATGCAGCGCTTGCCATCCACTGGAGCACATACTCTTTCTGACCCTCAATAATAAGGCAAACCGCTGTGCAGCTGCCAAAGAAAGGTAGTGGAGTAGTCCGTCGAGTAACAGATTTCGTTGGTGGTATTTAGATAGGGCGGTGTTTGTTCAGTTGAGCTTTCATTATCATTAACACCTATCCCACATACATGTCATACACCCAAGTCTTTCCCCCTTTCACCACAGCATAGCTTTTTCCCACTCATGCTGTAGGTACCCTCCCCCTCTTGAAACCTGCTGTTTCACATCCTTAGGCCCACACCTGTCACACCTAAATGTGCAATCGTTATTTATTTATCTAAATAGTGAGCCTGAACAACACTCTTATTCCTAATGATTTTGATGGGCAAATGGGGCCTCCTGATTCCTCCCTGCAACACAGTTTTATCCCAAGTGATTTGAATTAGCAAAAAGGGCCTCCTAGCCGAATCTCAATATTAGGCCTAACAATTTTTCAGAGGAAATGTTGCCTCCTGATTCCTCACTGCAACATTTTTCTCACAGATGGTTTGGATTAGCAAGTAGAGCCTCCTAGCTGAAACCCAATATTAGGCCTAATGAATTTTAAGAAAAAATGTGGCTTTCTGAATCCTTATTGCAAAACACTTTTATCCCAAACAATTTAGATCAGCAAATAGGGCCTCTTGAGACTGCAACACAGTTTTAGCACAATCTAGTTAGATGCTGCAAGATCAATTTCACACAGGACAGGATCCTATCTGGCTGATAAGTTCACATTCAGCAGCAGCAGGAGTGGCCTCTCTGCACCGTTACACTGAGAAAATGGCAACAGAAAAACAGGATGCAAGCTTTTTATTTGGACCGGGACTTTGGCCACCAAACACAGAAGACCCAGTGTCATGACATTGTGGATGGTTTCTGCACTCTAATTGGCTGCCAGAATGTGCACACATTAAGTTGTTACAGAATATAAAAAAAATTACACTCCAACACTCCTCTGACCTAGACACACACCCTCCCCTCATAAAACATGTCGCTCCGCTCATCATACAGCACCACTATCCTAGCCAAAGTCATAACCAAATCATTAGTGGAAAAGAAATCATGTAACACACTTTGGCCGAATTTTGCCTATTTTTTGTAAAAATGCTCAGGTGTCCAAACAAATCCGAATGTGCTACGTTTGTGCCGAATTTGAGATTGGCGAACATTTTCTGAACAAGTTTGCTCATCTCTACTCCCAACAAGCAAGACTGCTGCACCAAGAGGATGACTCTCCATCTCCTGCTCCTCTCTCTCCTCTTGCTCCTCTTCAGCCCATCCAGAACACAAGGGATGAAGCTGGTGTGGGTAGTACTCTCTGTAGCTCAGGCAACCATCTGCTCATCCTCCTCAGCCTCCTCCTTCTCATTATCACCAAATCCCCGTTGAGAAGTTGAGATGAGACTGGGCTGAGTAGTATCACCCTTTGTCCTTTCCTCCTACATCTCCACCTGGTCCACATGCAAGTGCTGCTGCAGTACAGCCAGACCGGAATCAGCTGTAGCTGACTTGTGGAAATGGGTGCACATGCAGTGTACCTTTAAAAGAAACTCAAACAAATCTGGGTACATTTTCAGAAACCACTGAACCACTAAGTTGATTACTTGGGCCAGGCATGGTATGTGTGGGAGGTTGCCAAGCTTCAGAGCCACCACCAGGTAACAGCCATTATCACATATGACCATGCCTGGTTGTAGGTTCAATGGAAAGAGCCCCAGATCACAGATCTGTCTGGTCTGTTATACCTTTCCACAACTGTGTGACAGTATGCCGTTTGTCACCTAAACAAATTAGTTTCAGCCGAACATGTTGCTGTTTCACTGAGGCAGTGCTGCAATGTTTCCAGCTTGTAACTGATATGGATGAAGTGCTCTGAGATGACAATTCGGAGATGGAGGAGGAGGATGGGGTGCAGGAACTAATGAAGGAGGTGGAAGAAACACTGATGGAACTAGCACCTGCAATCCTCGGCGTCGGTAGCACGTGTGCTGTCCCAGGGTCCAACACAGTCCCAGCCTCCACAAGGTTCATCTAGTGTGCCATCAGGGAAATGTAGCATCCCTGGCCCCAAGCACTTGTCCATGTGTAGGTCGTTAAGTGGACCTTCCCAGTAACTGTGTTGATCAAGGCATGGATGATGTTAAGCACTACGTGCTTGTGTTAGGCGGAGATGGCACACCGGGAAAATAGAGGCTCCAGGGGACTGAGTACTGAGGGACTGCAACTGCCATGAAGTTGCAGAATGCCTCAATGTTCACAAGCTGAAATAGCAATATTTCCAGGGAAAGAAGTCTGGAAATTAATTTAGCATGAGGGCCATCTGCTGGTCCTCTCAAATTTTTGCCTAAGGGCTGCCTGATGGCCCTCCAAATTTTATGAGTGAGGGAGCTACCTGATGGCACTACAAAATTTATGACTGAGGGCCACCTGATGACTCTAAAACTTATAACTGAGGGCCGCCTGATGGCCCTCCAAAATGTGTGTCTGAGGGCCACCTGATAGCCATCAAAAAATTCTGAGCATGCACTCTACTCTGGAGTGAGCCTAAAACATGTGCCCTTATGTTTTAGACTTTGCCTCTATTAGAGCAGAGCAACGTAAGCAGGTGAGAACCAGCGATGTCTTTGCACAGGCAAAAGATTTTACCTTGCAGGATTTACATAGAGTGCAGGAGAGTTTCAAAAGTTCCTTGGAGAGTATACAAAATTAAGGTGCTAGTCTTAGTTCAGACAATTTAAAAATTTGTGATAGGTTCCCTTTAAATTTTCTAGAAGATAAGATGATAAAGTTATTATAAAGTTTGTGTCTAAAAAAATATAAATGCATCTTTTGTACATAGTTTGAGATTGGATATATAGAATATGTTCTTCTGGGGGGTCTGTAAGCAGGTCACTTGGACGAAACAA
This sequence comes from Dendrobates tinctorius, assembly GCF_039654945.1. Taxonomy (NCBI): domain Eukaryota; kingdom Metazoa; phylum Chordata; class Amphibia; order Anura; family Dendrobatidae; genus Dendrobates; species Dendrobates tinctorius. Next base: position 47,541,947 of record NW_027361679.1, on the reverse strand, counting down.
CACAGACAATGAGTATACAGTGGAAGTCAACCAACACTATTTATTTGTCTAACACAGAAACAAAATCTAGTTCTAGTTATATATGAATATGCAAGTACACAGTATAGGGTAGATAAATACAACAAGAGTAACACAATAGATTATGATTCTTGGTATATTAAACACGATACCGTATTCAACACTTTATTTAGATACACTGTCCTTGATATCTAGCAGTTGAACAATTAATATGGCCTGTATATCTCAGCTTAAAGGGAAGCTATTAGCAGGATTGTGCACAGTAATCTACACAGTGTCAAGCTGGCACCATTATACTGATTAAAATGATATCTTGGTTGATGAAATCTGTCTTGTGGTTGTTTAATCCTTATTTTCAGTTTTGAGTTAATGATATGCTCGTGCTTTGGGGCAAGCCTGTGTGGGGTCTTCATGCGGTGCTCTGCTTAGGTATTCATAATGTAGACTGCTGACAGGTCGCTGATCCCTCAGTGACCTGCCCCCCTACATAATGAATATACAGGCGCTTCTCACAAAATTATAATATCATCAAAAAGTGAATTAATTTCAGTTCTTCAATACAAAAAGTGAAACTCATTTTATATAGAGTCATTACAGAGTGATCTATTTCAAGTGTTCATTTCTGTTAATGTTGATGATTATGGCTTACAGCCAATGTAAACCCAAAAGCCATTATCTCTGTAAATTAGAATACTTTATAACATCAGCTTGTAAAATGATTTTAAAATCCGAAATGCTTGCCTATTGAAATGTATGCTCAGTAAATGCACTCAATACTTGGTCAGGGCTCCTTGTGCATCAATTACTGCTTCAATGCAGCGTGGCATGCAGGTGATCAGCCTGTGGCACTGCTGAGGTGTTATGGAAGCCCAGGTTGCTTTGATAGCAGCCTTCAGCTCATCTGCATTGTTGGGTCTGGTGTCTCTCATCTTCCTCTTGACAATACCTCATAGATTCTCTATGGGGTTAAGGTCAGGCGAGTTTGCTGGCTAATCAAGCACAGTGATACTGTTGCTTTTAGACCAGGTATTGGTCTTTTCGCAGTGTGGACAGGTGCCAAGTCCTGCTGGAGAATGAAATTTCCATCTCCAAAAAGCTTGTCGGCAGAAGGAAGCATGAAGTGCTCTAAAATTTCCTGGTAGACGGCTGCGCTGACTTTGGTCTTGCTAAAACACAGTGGGCCTACACCAGCAGGTGTCATGGCTCCCCAACCCATCACTGATTGTGGAAACTTCACACTAGAGCTGAAGCAGCTTGGATTGTGTGCCTCTCCACTCTTCCTCCAGACTCTGGGACCTGAATTTCCAAATGAAATGCAAAATTTACTTTAATCTAAAAACATCTGAAAACAACACCTTGGGCCACTAAGCAACAGTCCAGTTCTTTTTCTCCTTGGCCCAGGTAAGATGCTTCTGGCAATGTCTATTGGTAATGAGTGGCTTGACACAAGGAATGCGACACTTGTAGCCCGTGTCCTGGATACGTATGTATGTGGTGACTCTTGACGCAATGACTCCAGCAGCAATCCACTCCTTGTGAATTTCCCCCAAAATTTTGAATATCCTTTTCTTAACAATCCTTTCAAGACTGCGGTTATCCCAGTTGCTTGTGCGCCTTTTTCTACCACACTTTTTCCTTCCACTCAACTTTTCATTAATATGCTTGGTTACAGCACTCTGTAAATAGCCTGCTTCTTAAGCAATGACATTTTGTGGCATACTCTTCTTGTGTAGTGTGATAATGACTGCCTTCTGGACATCTGTCAGGTCAGCAATCTTCCCCATGATTCTGGAACCTACTGAAACATACTAATAAGGGACCTTTTTAGGAAGCCTTTGCAGGTGTTTTTTGTTAGTTATTCAAATTTACTGAGATCATGACTTTTGGGTTTTCATTGGCTGTAAGACATAGTCATCAACATTAACAGAAATAGATAACCCTGTTTGTAATTACTCTATATAAGAATTTCAATTTTTATATTGAACTGAAATAAATTAACTTTTTGATGGTACATACTTAAAAAAAAACCCTTCTGCAGGCAGGTGCCAGCTGTGGCACCTGCGCTGCAGCATAATCGCATGTTTAGTGTGCAGTTAATAAATGTGCTTGATGTTTTCCTCAGGTGTATAAAAAAATCCATTTTAAAATGGAGCCTGCCGGGCCTGCGCAGTAGCAGCTATTGGTGTATATAGAAGTGATGCGATAGCTGCCACTGCGCATAGTCCGGCGGCGCCATCTTGTTAGAGAATAAAAAGGTTCCTCCTCCAAGATGGCGCCTGCGAAGTAGCAGCATGCTATAGTTTATTAACTGCACATTAAACATGCGATTATGCTGCCACGCAGGAGCCACAGCTGGCACCTGCCTGCAGAAGGTTTATTATTTTTTTAAAATATGTACATTTATTCATTATGTAAACTAAGGGGCAGGTCAGTGAGGGATCAGTGACCAGTCAGCAGTCTGCATTATGAATACCTAATCAGAGCACCACATGAAGCACCCCCACAGGCTCGCCCAAAAGCATATCATTAACTGAAAACTGAAAATAAAAATTAACAACCACAAAACGGATTTTATCAACCAAGTTATTATATTAATCAGTATATTGTCTCCGATCTGAAACTATGTGTAGGTGCACAATCCTGCTTACAGGTTCCCTTTAACAGACGTCGTTCCCAGTACTAAACCCATAACCAGCACATGCTCTTGTTGTCATCTCTGTTTGTTAAACTGGCCCTAACTTGAGTCACCGATACTTCCAGTTAGACTGCAGGTCCACAATATGAGTCACTTAGTACCCAGTGCGTTCTTCATTATGAACACCTTTGTTCCCTGAAGTACAGCCCCGGCCCACACCCTGTACCGTATGTCTACACTGGAAATAATGGCCCGATTCATCCATTATTCTTCCTAAGCAAGACAGACGATCAGTTCCATCTAGAGATCAGCATCCGAATTTCAGTGGTTGACTGGCGGAGTATGTGTGCTGGGTCTTGACCGGCGAAGTTTGGACATTGAATCTTAACAGTCAAAGTCTGGATGTTGGGTCTTGACCGGCAATATCTGGACTTCGATGCTTGACCAACGATGTCTTACCTGCTCTGGCATCCCATTGCTCTCAGGTGATTCTACTCTGGGGATTCCCACAAGCTCTTTGCACAGCTCATTAGTCCTGCCCTTGTCAAATCTTGGTGCCTACTGAGTTCCTGCTTCTCCATCCCTGCCATTTATATTTAGCAACTGCGCCGCAGCTGTCACCTGACTCAGCATCCCCTTCAAGCTCTTCCCACCATGAATACTCTCCCTATTTTCATTTCCTTTCTGTTCAGCTCAACCAACAAGTGGTGGCATTTGGTCATGAGTGCTGTGGAATGTTGACTTCTTCCACTTTCCACCCACTTACAGGCCGATAGAACCCAGTTCTTGTATTAGGTGTATGTAATATGAAGAAGATTCAGATTGTAGAGTAGTTTCTGGCTAGAGTGTTTTATGCTCCAGCTTACTATGATCTGATTGTGTTCTTATTTTTGAACTATAAAGCCCCCTACGTACTGTGTCAGTTTCTGGAAATAGTTGGATAGTTAACAAATTATATATTCAGAATTCACGCAGATTCAACACAATAAGCAAGTTCTAATGAATATCCCCATTGCTCTCAGTATGTAGAGAGGTGGGAAGTAATGACAAAGTTCTTTTGTATTTCCTACTGAAATGACAAGCTCCTACCCCCCATACTGAGCATGAAAAGATAGTCACAAGCTTAGCTTTAATCATAATTCCCCTCTGTTTTGTAGATTTTAGAACAGTTGAATAGCTCTCTTCACCTTTAACAAAGTGACAACTTGTGCGCAGTCTTTGCTGATTCTTTCTATATGGTTTTGCAACATCCAAGATAATTAAAAAAAGAGACATGATTTTGAAGTAAAAGTGACCTGGATATAAATGGAATGACTTATCTTTACAATACAGGTACCAAATGTGCATAAGGCCATACAGTTCAAAGTTACAGTCACTATTCTGCTAGCCACCATTAAAGTGGTTGACTGTTAATTATCAGCCCTGCTGAAGAAATGACGACAGTCCAGATGTGCATTTCGTACAATGGGTACGGAAAGTATTCCGACCCCTTAAAATTTTTCACTCTTTGTTTCATAACAGCCATTTGGTAAATCCAAAAAAGTTCATTTTTTCTCATTAATGTACACTCTGCACCCCATCTTGTCTGAAAAAAACCAGAAATGTAGAATTTTTTGTGAATTTATTAAAAAAGAAAAACTGAAATATCACATGGTCATAAGTATTCAGACCCTTTGCTCAGTATTGAGCAGAAGCACCCGTTTGAGCTAGTACAGCCATGAGTCTTCTTGGGAATGAGGCAACAAGTTTTTCACACCTGGATTTGGGGATCCTCTGCCATACTTCCTTGCAGATCCTCTCCAGCTCCGTCAGGTTGGATGGTGAATATTGGTGGACAGTAGAGTTGAGCGAAACGGGTTGGTCAAATTCATAATTCGTCGACTTTCGCTGAAGTCGGGCTTCATGAAACGAAACCCGACCTTAGCGTGAGGTCGGCGACCAGAGCACCAAAGTCGCGTTTCAAATGATGCTTCCAGCGCCCGTTTTCAGCCAATGATGGAGGACGCACACTGTAGGCAACGCGATGACATGGGCATCGGTCACCACCATCTTTGAGAAGGGCATGCAAGTGATTGGCTTGCTTTGTGTGGCGTCACAGGGGCTATAAAAGGGTGTGCACACCGACCGCCATCTTACTTCTGCCGATATTAGCATTAGGGAGAGATGGCAGCTGCTGATTCTGAATAAGGGAGAGCGTTAGGCAGGGAAGAAGAACAAAAAAACTGCTTCTGCTGTTAGCGATTTCAACTGTACAACACAACAGTTTGTGTGCAGTGACAGGGGAGGCTATATTTTTTATGCATCAGCTCTGTTGGTTATTAGGCTGCCTTATAAGGCTCCCTGATAGCTGCATTGCTGTTTGCACACTGCTGTGCAAACTGTTTTTTTAAAAGCAAAAATACTTGGAGCATCATTGTCAGCCTCCTAAAATCTCTAGGGAGATTCAAATTCTCCCCAATACTATATACACCTTGTACTTTGTCATACACCAGCCAATTTCAGCCTGTTAAATTGAGGTGTAATCTATATTGGGCCTGAGATAATAGTTCAGCCTCCTAAAATCTCTAGGGAGATTCAAATTCTCCACAATACTATATACAACTTGTACTTTGTCATACACCAGCCAATTTCAGCCTGTTAAATTGAGGTGTAATCTATAGTGGGCCTGAGATAATAGTTCAGCCTCCTAAAATCTCTAGGGAGATTCAAATTCTCCACAATACTATATACACCTTGTACTTTGTCATACACCAGCCAATTTCAGCCTGTTAAATTGAGGTGTAATCTATAGTGGGCCTGAGATAATAGTTCAGCCTCCTAAAATCTCTAGGGAGCTTCCAATTCTCCCCAATACTATATACACACCTTGTGCCTGGTCATACACTTGCCTATTTCAGCCTGTTAAATTGAGTTGTAATCTATAGTGGGCCTGAGATAATAGTTCAGCCTCCTAAAATCTCTAGGGAGCTTCCAATTCTCCCCAATACTATATACACCTTGTACCTTGTTTTACAGTACCATATAGCTGGTGGTATTTTGGGTACATTTTTCCAAAAATGAGGAAGTATGGTGGAAGAGGCCATGGAAGTGGGCAGGGGTTGCCAGCTGGTACTGATGGTGGTGGGGATGGTGGTGCATCTGCTGGTAGTGGCAAAAGCACAATAGCACCTAAGGCAGGAGGTGTTGAGCCTGCGTCATCGTCCGGCACCACAAGGCCTCGAAGGCTCACTTTTCTGGGAGTAGGTAAACCGCTTTTAAAGCAGGAGCTTCAGGGACAAGTTTTGGCTTACATTGCTGACACAGCCTCCAGCTCTATTGCCTCCTCTTCTGAAGTTTCAAAAAAATGAAAGCACTGAGTCGTCAAATGCTTGCTCCTGGTCAGGAAGAACCCCTTTCCTTGTGTCCTTCACCCCCACCAAAAGTGATCGATGCAGCAGGCCACACTTCCCATTAGTCCATGTAGCTCTTTCCCACATACCATGCCTGGGTTATCAAGTCAAATTGTGAATTCCCCAATCCAAGATGAATCTGACATGGAGTGTGGGTGACCAGCCAGGACAGTGGGGTTAATCGGTATCTGGCCGGTGTCTCAGAGGGATGTGTCACGGTGGTGGTGACCCGGTCCGTGGGCCTGGGCATCCATGCAAAGAGGTGAATAACATTTATAGGTGGATGATACGTGAAGCCACCTGTGGTTTCTGATCAGATTGACCAGCGCTGCAGTGTCGCTTCTCTGGGACAGATGTTGTGGTGCAGCTAAGATGTAGAAGCCCTGCACAGGTAGGGCCGTAGTCGCAGGGCAAATGAAAGAGTTGGTAGATGGTGTGCAGTGCAGGATGTAGCAGAGCCGTGCGCCAGGCGCAGGAGAAAGATGACAGACACAGTCGTGCAGTTCCTTTACTTGTACTTGGTAAGTGCCGTACAGGACCCTGAGTACAGATGGAGAAAGAGTTGGTCAGTCTGGAAGCAAATTAGGAATTCTCTCTCTGCAGATATGTAGTGTGGCCTCCGTTCTAGCGCTTATCTGAGGTACTCGCAGTACTGAGTTCACTGAAGTTCCCCCTGTTGACTCTCTTTTGAAACTTTCTCGTATGGGAGGCAGCCGTAGCCTTTTCCTTCTGGCTCACACAAGTCGCTGCTGGGGCCTCCGAGGCTTAGTTGGGAACAGAGCATTTACAGCTGCTGCTTCCTTCGGTTTCTGCTGCAGGACGGTCAGTGTCCCTACAAACTCGGAGACCGGAATCCGGACCATGCGCTCCAGCTAGGAGTGAGTCTTAACTCTGCTCATCCTCCCCTTCTCATATCCACACACTTCCCCTTCCCTTCACAGACTGCCCTAACTTTCCTCCTCCCGACCACAGAGAGCAGCTCCTCAGCAGTCAGGTTCAGAGCTCTCCCTGCTGGCCTGGAGTGGGAACTGTGTTGTGTGTTGGTTTAACTTCTAGAGAGATCCTTCATTGCTCCGAAGCATGACATCACACTCCCTAGGAGGAAGGTAATGCCACTGTGGTGACCGTACTCCTGGGGGCGCCACAAGTGCACTGATGCACAGCCACTGCTAGATGATTCTGCTGGTAATTGACCCAGACCACTACATTCCCTTCGCACTCTACACAGCCAGAATCTGACCCTGATGAAACTCATGTTCCCCTTCCTGCATACTATACCACCTTACACGGTGACAAAGAGGAAGGTGCAGATGAAAGTGCAGGTTCCTTCAGCAGATCGGGGGGCATACTCATGGGCGACGGCACTGGCACAGGGCCCCTCATAGTACGCAAAAATGTCTCTGCCGGTGGGAGGGCCCACCGCCGTCAGACACACCGCCGTACTATGAGGGGCCCTGTGCCACTGCCGTCGCCAACGAGTGGGCCCCCCCGCTTCCTCAGGATCATAGCACTTGCAAAGTTGAAATACTTACCTCTCCCTGCTCCACCGCCGTGACATCTTCCGCGTTTCCTGATGTCCAAAAAGAATTTCTAAAGAGGGCCATATCATTTGTCCTTAACAACAATGTCTTCTCTTTTGAGGGCGCCTTCTACCGCCAGTGGAGGGGCTGCGCGATGGGCACGAGATTTGCCCCAAGTCTGAGGTCCAGAGCATTCTGGAAGAGGTTTTTATCCAGGATATCTCTGTACCTGGCCGCATTCATGTTTCCTTCAATTGCAACCAGTCGTCTTGTCCCTGCAGCTGAAAAACACCCCCATAGCCACTACCATGTTTCACTGTTGGGATTGTATTGGGCAGGTGATGAGCAGTGCCTGGTTTTCTTCACACATGCCGCTTAGAATTATCACCCAAAAGTTCTATCTTCGTCTCATCAGACCAGTGAATCTTATTTCTCATAGTCTGGGAGTCCTTCATGTGTTTTTTAGCAAATTCTATGCTGGCTTTCATATGTCTTGCACTGAGAAGAAGCTTCCGTCGGGCCATTCTGCCATAAAGGCCCGACTTGTGGAGGGCTGCAGTGATAGTAGACTTTGTGGAACTTTCTCCCATCTTCTTACTGCATCTGTGGAGTTAAGCCACAGTGATCTTGGGGTTCTTCTTTACCTCTCTCACCAAGGCTTTTCTCCCACGATTGCTCAGTTTGGGTGGACGGCCAGGTTTAGGAAGACGTCTGGTGGTCCCAAACTTCTTCCATTTAAGTAATATGGAGGCCACTGTGCTCTTAGGAACCTTGAGTACTGCAGAAATGCTTTTGTAGCCTTTGCCAGTTGTGTGCCTTGCCACAATTCTGTATCTGAGCTCCTTGGCCAGTTCCTTTGATTCTCATTTGGTCTGACATGCACTGTGAGCTTTGAGGTCTTATATAGACAGGTGTGTGCCTTTACAAATCAAGTCCTATCAGTTTAATTAAACACAGCTGGACTCCATTGAAGAAATAGAACCATCTCAAGGAGGATCACAAGGAATTGTACAGCATGTGACTTCCTGTAAATATGAATGTCTGAGCAAAGGGTCTGAATACTTATGACCATGTGATATTTCAGTTTTTCTTTTTTAATAAATTTGCCAAAATTTCTACATTTCTGCTTTTTTCAGTCAAGATGGGGTACAGAGTGTACATTAATGAGAAAAAAAATGAACTTTTTTAAATTTACCAAATGGCTACAAAGAAACAAAGAGTGAAAAATTAAAAGGGATCTCCGTACCCACTGTAACTACATACTTTTTCTCTATACAAGAGAATACAGATATAGCAAGCAAAAACATGTGTGAAAAACCTGCAGACATGTCACTTGTTTACTGCGACAGAGAGGAGCCAGAAAACTGCAGCGTCTAATTTCTCCTACTCCTGCACTGATTAGAAACACTTCACCTTCATATTAACCCCTTAACGTCCATTGATGTGCATAGCCCGTCATGGCAAGATGTAAGTTTGCGCACCATGCCTGTCATGCATTTAAACTGTACTGTGTGTAAACACGCAGTGACAGTTCAGTGCCGACAGCTGTCATAGACAGCTGACAGGCACAGCAAGAGGTGCGGGGACCCGTGTTGTCAGTCCCCGCACCCAGAGCGCTGCGATCGGTCAGTCAATCTGACTGACCAATCACAGCATGACCGCGCAGGAGATGCTGAAATTTCAGCATCTCTTGCCCGGTAAGTGCAGGAGCTCAGGACTGCCGGTGGCTGAGCTTCCTGCACTAACAGCCAGGAGCGGCGTCCGTGCCCGCCCCTGGCTGTTAACCTTCTGACTGTTGCGATGGGGCATGATCGCAGTATTCAGGGGGGAGGCAGAGGGTCGGGGGCTCCCTCTGCCTACAGACCGGCGTCCCCGCGATGTAATTGCAGGGCCTGATCACTGCATGGTCTCAGCAGCTTTCAGCTGGAGCATTACAATGTATTATACCTGCAATGAAAGTGAAAAAGTGAAAGTCCCATAAAAGGACAAGGTAAAAAAAATGTAAAAAAATAAATAAATAATTAAAAAATCCCCTAAAAATACACATTTTTATGTAAAAAATAAAATAAACAAAAAAAATACACGTTTAGTATCACCGCGTCCCTAAAAATCCCATCTATAAGTGTTACCCTAATTACCTCCTTCAGTGAACATCATAAAAAAACCACAAAAAAGTAGCAAATTATACTTTTTCCAAGTGGCATAATCATACTGCATGGAGAAAATGGAATAAAATGTGATAAAAAAACTAATGGTAATAAATATAGTATCACTGAAAGTGCCATCTTGTCCTGCAAAAAACAAGCTGCCATAAAGCTCCATCAGCGGAAAAATAAGAAAGTTATAGCTCTCAGAATAAAGTGATGCAAAAATAATTATTTTTTCTATAAAAGTCTCTATTGTGTAAAAAATGCCAAAACATAAAAAAAACCATTTAAATGAAGTTTCGTTGTATTCATACTAACCCGATGAATAAAGCTGCCTTACCAATTTTACCACACGTGGATCGGAGAAAAAAATAAAAATTCCTGAACTGCAGGTCTTTGTTCATACTGCCGCCACAAAAATTGGAATAGAAAGCGATCAAAAAAGTCTGTGCCCGAAAACGGTATCAACAAAAAGTCAGCTTGTCCTGCAAAAATCAAGCCCGCACATGACTCCGTTGGCCAAAATATGGAAAAATTATAGCTCTCAAAATACGACGATGCAAAAATTTCTTACAAAAAAAGCGTCTTTTAGTGTGATACAGAAGCTAAACATGAAAAAAGGATATAAATCTGGTATCGCTGTAATCGCACTGACCCGAAGAATAAAGTTACCATATCAATAATACTGCATGAGGAACGGCATAAAAATAAAACCAATTCTTCACCTTTTGTGGATTTGTTCATTCTGCCTCCCATAGATCGCAGTAAGGCAATCACAGTGATTCATCCCCACATATGGGGTATCAGCGTACTCAGGAAAAATTGCACAACAACTTTGGAGGTCTAATTTCTTCTGCTACCCTTGTGAAAATAAAAATTTGGGGGCAAAAAGATCATTTTTGTGGAAAAAAATATGATTTTTTTATTTTCACGGTTCTATTTTATAAACTTCTGTGAAGCACTTCCAAGCTCTGCCATGTACCCAAACAGTGGTTCCAGCCCACATATGGGGTATCAGTGTACTCAGTACAAATTGCACAACAACTTTTGGGGTCCTATTTCTCCTGTTACCCTTATAAAAATAAAAATTTGTGGCCAAAAAGATAATTTTTGTGGAAAAAAATCGGCTCTACATTAAAAAGTTCTGTGAAGCACTTGGGGGTTCAAAGTGCTTATCACACATCAAAATAAGCTCGTTGCAGGGTCTAGATTCCAAAATGGTGTCACTTGTTGAGGGTTTCCACTGTTTAGGCACATCAGGGGCTCTCCAAACGCGACATGGCATACGATCTCATTTCCAGCCAATTTTGTGTTGAAAAAGTCAAACGGCGCTCCTTCCCTTCCGAGCTCTGCCATGCACCCACACAGTGGTTTACCCCTACATATGGGGTATCAGCATACTCAGGACAAATTGCACAATAACTTTTGGGGTTCAGTTATCCTTGGGAAATTAAAAATTGGGGATGAAAAGATCATTTTTGTGGAAAAAATATGATTTTTTAATTTTACGGATCTACGTTGTAAACTTCTGTGAAGCCCTTGGGGGTTCAAAGTGCTCACCACACATTTAGATAAGTTCCTTGGGGGTCTAGATTCCAAAATGGGGTAACTTATGGGGGTTTCCACTATTTAAGTACATCAGGGACTCACCAAACGTGACATGGCGTTCGCTCTCGATTCCAGTCAATTTGACATTCAAAACCTCAAATGATGCTCCTTCCCTTCTGAGCACTGCCACAAAATAAAAAAAATTGTGTCCGAATTAAAATTTTTGTCTACAAAAAATACTGCAGTGTTTAACTACAGTGACAGCCAGGCCAAAAAAAGAAAACCGCTGTAAACTGGCCAAACTTTGAGCACACAGAGATATGAGCTGGAGCGGAGATACCACACCAAAAAATGTGTGGCCTGTATTTTTTTGGGGGGCTAAATACTGCTGCATTTATCTACAGTGACAGCCAGGCCAAAAAAAGAAAACCTGGGGCTAGCTATATACGGTTCATATATCTACAGGTAGCAGCAGCAGAACCAGAACACAGGAAGGGAATGGATCCTTTTGATGTATGCAAGGATCTATATACAAACATACAGTGCCTGCAGGCCTTGCACTGATGTGTATAGCATACACTACCCTGCCTACCTAACATTGGAATCTATATACCCTGGAATTAGTCCTTAGAAGGACTGTTGCTTTAGCTGGATGTGAGTAGTTTTGGATGGTAGACCTCGCACTAACTAATAAATCCTCAATTCTGACCATAGCAAGGCTGCAGCTATCCCTACACTGTCTCAATCCAGAGCTGAATGCGCCGAGCAGGGCGGCGTCTGGTCTCTTATACCCCTGATGATGCTGTGCGGCCAGTCAATCACTGCACGACCACAACAAAGATGGCTGCGGCGTTTCATTGCCTGGCAGACAATCCCTGCAGCGTGATTGGGTCTCTAAAGTCCACCAAAATGCTGGGTGGAGACCTGAGTTCCCACCAGAAATGCTCTGTGCTCGCCGAGTACACCGAGTACCATGATACTCGGGCGAGTAACGAGTAGTGGCAAGCACGTTCGCTCATCACTAATAGGAACAATAAAAAGATAGGAAAAGTGGGCCATGCAGGAATAATAGTAAAAAAAAAAAACATGCATAGATGCATTTACACATCAGGTAGCAATGTTTATTGGTTCTCTTGTAATACAAAACATCAACACTGAGGGCAGAAGGCAGGAACATAGGGCAATATTAGTCACGTCATATGCAATCATGCAACTACATTCAATCTCTCTGCACTTAGTGAGGAAACACTTAGCTAACCTAAATGAATTCAAGTCTCCAGGTCCAGATGAATTACACCCCAGAGTTCTGAAGGAGATAGCAGAAGAAATTTTTGAACCCCTCTCCATAATCTTTGAAAATTCTTGGAGAACAGGAGAAGTCCCAGAAGACTGGAGAAGAGCAAATGTTGTTCCTATCTTCAAAAAGGTGAAGAAGGTGGACCCAGGGAACTATAGGCCGGTGAGTTTGACTTCTATACCAAGCAAGATCTTTGAGCAAATTATTAAACAACATGTATGTAAGTACCTGGACAACAATGAAGTGATTAAACAGAGTCAGCATGGGTTTGTAACTAATAAGTCATGTCAGACTAACTTAATTTCCTTCTATGACAGAATCACTGATTGGGTGGATCAGGGAAATGCTGTAGATATGGTATATCTTGACTTCAGCAAAGCATTTGACAAAGTATCTCACACAATCCTTATTGAAAAAATGGCTAAGTATGGAATGGACAAGGCAACCGTTAGGTGGATTCATAACTGGCTTAGTGATCGGACCCAAAGAGTGGTTGTAAATGGCTACACATCCAGTTGGAAGAATGTCTCAAGTGGGGTACCACAGGGCTCTGTCCTGGGCCGTGTATTGTTCAACATCTTTATCAATGATTTAGATGAAGGAATTGAGGGTAAACTGATTAAATTTGCTGATGACACAAAGCTAGAAGGGATAGCTAATACTAGAGAAGAGAGAGAGGATTCAAAAAGATATAAATAAACTGGAGCAGTGGGCAGCAACTAACAGAATGGTTTTTAACAGGGAAAAATGCAAAGTACTACATCTGGGCAATAAAAATGAAAAAAGCATATACAAAATGGGAGGAATAGGGCTAAGCAACAGCACATGTGAAAAAGACTTGGGTATACTAATTGATCACAGACGGAATATGAGTCAACAGTGTGATGCAGCAGCAAAAAAAGGCAAATGCAATTCTAGGATGTATAAACAGAAGCATACAGTCTAGATCAAGTGAAGTCATTATTGCCCTCTACTAGAGTTGAGCGACTTTTGGTTTTTTAGGGTCGCGTTTCGTTTCGTGAAACCCGACTTTTCCAAAAGTCGGGTCGAGCAAGATCGTCCGATTATAGGGAAAAGTCGGGGTCGTCCCGAAACACGAAACCCAATGTAAGTCAATGGGGAATAAAAGTCGGCAGTGAGAGGAGGACAGGAAACACATCAACAGTGCCCATTTGAATGCCAAAAGCATCAATTCTTCTTACTTAAGCTTGTCAACCTTAATTAACTTCATAATATAAGTTACGCACTGAAAAATGGGTGTTATTTGGCTAAAGTTGTGGGGGGGGAGGGCTGGCTGCAGGTTTTCAGGTGCCCTGGGCGAAAGAGCGCCCCTTTAACACATACCACAACTCATCATGCTCCGATACGGCAGAGAAATAGCGGTATAGTACAATGAAAAATACCTCACTTTTTACATCTCATGACGAGGCCCATCTATTTCTCCATACAGAATCATTGGTCCCATATAATGTTTGAAACAGTATATGATGAGCTCCACATAATGCTACAGTATATGTTGGTCCCCATGGATGAAGCTCCACTGTCTTATGGGCCCAAATAATGCTCCAAACATAATGGGCCCCATTTCTAATGCTCTAGTGTATAATGGGCCCTGTAAATGCTGCTCCAGTGTCTGATGTCCACCTTTGGAATGTTCCAGTGTATGGTGGGCCCCATCTATCATTCTCCAGAGTATAGTGCTCCCCAAAAATTGCTGTCCCAACATTGAAAACAATCAAATGAGTCTCCTCGCTAGGGAATCCCTGTACTTGTCTGGACAGGTGCTGTAGCTTGCTTAACAGCTCGCCAGCCGTTCTCACGCCCAGTATGGATTGCACGTGATTGCACAAAGGTTAGAAAGGGTACCGTATCCCTGGATAACATGTATGGATAGCGTACACATTCAAAATATATGTCTATACAGCATGAGGCTGGCTCAGATGGTGTTAGGCCCAGTATGGATTGCACGTCATTGCACAAAGGTTAGAAAGGGTACCGTATCCCCGGATAACATGTATGGATAGCGTACACATTAAAAATATATGTCTATACAGCATGAGGCAGGCTCAGACGGTGTTAGGCCCAGTATGGATTGCACGTGATTGCACAAAGGTTAGAAAGGGTACCGTATCCCTGGATAACATGTATGGATAGCGTACACATTCAAAATATATGTCTATACAGCATGAGGCAGGCTCAGACGGTGTTAGACCCAGTATGGATTGCACGTCATTGCACAAAGGTTAGAAAGGGTACCGTATCCCTGGATAACATGTATGGATAGCGTACACATTCAAAATATATGTCTATACAGCATGAGGCAGGCTCAGACGGTGTTAGGCCCAGTATGGATTGCACGTCATTGCACAAAGGTTAGAAAGGGTACCGTATCCCTGGATAACATGTATGTATAGCGTACACATTCAAAATATATGTCTATACAGCATGAGGCAGGCTCAGACGGTGTTAGGCCCAGTATGGATTGCACGTCATTGCACAAAGGTTAGAAAGGGTACCGTATCCCCGGATAACATGTATGTATAGCGTACACATTCAAAATATATGTCTATACAGCATGAGGCAGGCTCAGACGGTGTTAGGCCCAGTATGGATTGCACGTCATTGCACAAAGGTTAGAAAGGGTACCGTATCCCCGGATAACATGTATGTATAGCGTACACATTCAAAATATATGTCTATACAGCATGAGGCAGGCTCAGACGGTGTTAGGCCCAGTATGGATTGCACGTCATTGCACAAAGGTTAGAAAGGGTACCGTATCCCCGGATAACATGTATGTATAGCGTACACATTCAAAATATATGTCTATACAGCATGAGGCAGGCTCAGACGGTGTTAGGCCCAGTATGGATTGCACGTCATTGCACAAAGGTTAGAAAGGGTACCGTATCCCTGGATAACATGTATGGATAGTGTACACATTCAAAATATATGTCTATACAGCATGAGGCAGGCTCAGACGGTGTTAGGCCCAGTATGGATTGCACGTGATTGCACAAAGGTTAGAAAGGGTACCGTATCCCCGGATAACATGTATGGATAGCGTACACATTCAAAATATATGTCTATACAGCATGAGGCAGGCTCAGACGGTGTTAGGCCCAGTATGGATTGCAAGTCATTGCACAAAGGTTAGAAAGGGTACCGTATCCCTGGATAACATGTATGTATAGCGTACACATTCAAAATATATGTCTATACAGCATGAGGCAGGCTCAGACGGTGTTAGGCCCAGTATGGATTGCACGTCATTGCACAAAGGTTAGAAAGGGTACCGTATCCCCGGATAACATGTATGTATAGCGTACACATTCAAAATATATGTCTATACAGCATGAGGCAGGCTCAGACGGTGTTAGGCCCAGTATGGATTGCACGTCATTGCACAAAGGTTAGAAAGGGTACCGTATCCCCGGATAACATGTATGGATAGCGTACACATTCAAAATATATGTCTATACAGCATGAGGCAGGCTCAGACGGTGTTAGGCCCAGTACGGATTGCACGTCATTGCACAAAGGTTAGAATGGGTACCGTATCCCTGGATAACATGTATGGATAGCGTACACATTCAAAATATATGTCTATACAGCATGAGGCAGGCTCAGACGGTGTTAGGCCCAGTATGGATTGCACGTCATTGCACAAAGGTTAGAAAGGGTACCGTATCCCTGGATAACATGTATGTATAGCGTACACATTCAAAATATATGTCTATACAGCATGAGGCAGGCTCAGACGGTGTTAGGCCCAGTATGGATTGCACGTCATTGCACAAAGGTTAGAAAGGGTACCGTATCCCCGGATTACATGTATGTATAGCGTACACATTCAAAATATATGTCTATACAGCATGAGGCAGGCTCAGACGGTGTTAGGCCCAGTATGGATTGCACGTCATTGCACAAAGGTTAGAAAGGGTACCGTATCCCTGGATAACATGTATGGATAGCGTACACATTCAAAATATATGTCTATACAGCATGAAGCAGGCTCAGACGGTGTTAGGCCCAGTATGGATTGCACGTCATTGCACAAAGGTTAGAAAGGGTACCGTATCCCCGGATAACATGTATGGATAGCGTACACATTCAAAATATATGTCTATACAGCATGAGGCAGGCTCAGACGGTGTTAGGCCCAGTATGGATTGCACGTCATTGCACAAAGGTTAGAAAGGGTACCGTATCCCCGGATAACATGTTTGTATAGCGTACACATTCAAAATATATGTCTATACAGCATGAGGCAGGCTCAGACGGTGTTAGGCCCAGTATGGATTGCACGTCATTGCACAAAGGTTAGAAAGGGTACCGTATCCCTGGATAACATGTATGGATAGCGTACACATTCAAAATATATGTCTTTACAGCATGAGGCAGGCTCAGACGGTGTTAGGCCCAGTATGGATTGCACGTCATTGCACAAAGGTTAGAAAGGGTACCGTATCCCTGGATAACATGTATGGATAGCGTACACATTCAAAATATATGTCTATACAGCATGAGGCAGGCTCAGACAGTGTTAGGCCCAGTATGGATTGCACGTCATTGCACAAAGGTTAGAAAGGGTACCGTATCCCCGGATAACATGTATGGATAGCGTACACATTCAAAATATATGTCTATACAGCATGAGGCAGGCTCAGACGGTGTTAGGCCCAGTATGGATTGCACGTCATTGCACAAAGGTTAGAAAGGGTACCGTATCCCCGGATAACATGTATGTATAGCGTACACATTCAAAATATATGTCTATACAGCATGAGGCAGGCTCAGACGGTGTTAGGCCCAGTATGGATTGCACGTCATTGCACAAAGGTTAGAAAGGGTACCGTATCCCTGGATAACATGTATGGATAGCGTACACATTCAAAATATATGTCTATACAGCATGAGGCAGGCTCAGACGGTGTTAGGCCCAGTATGGATTGCACGTCATTGCACAAAGGTTAGAAAGGGTACCGTATCCCTAGATAACATGTATGTATAGCGTACACATTCAAAATATATGTCTATACAGCATGAGGCAGGCTCAGACGGTGTTAGGCCCAGTATGGATTGCACGTCATTGCACAAAGGTTAGAAAGGGTACCGTATCCCCGGATAACATGTATGTATAGCGTACACATTCAAAATATATGTCTATACAGCATGAGGCAGGCTCAGACGGTGTTAGGCCCAGTATGGATTGCACGTCATTGCACAAAGGTTAGAAAGGGTACCGTATCCCTGGATAACATGTATGGATAGCGTACACATTCAAAATATATGTCTATACAGCATGAGGCAGGCTCAGACGGTGTTAGGCCCAGTATGGATTGCACGTCATTGCACAAAGGTTAGAAAGGGTACCGTATCCCTGGATAACATGTATGGATAGCGTACACATTCAAAATATATGTCTCAGGAGGCAGGCTCAGACGGTGTCAGGCACAGTATGGATTTGACGGCCCAGATTACACAGCGGAGGAGCAGGGAGAGGTAAAGATTGAAAATGCTGGGGCCCTGCCCAAGCAAGGGGGGCCCACTCTTGGGCGTCGGTACTGGCACTGGGCCCCTCATAGTACAGCGGTGTGTCTGACGGCGGGTGTGCACCACCACCGTCAGAGACACTTGATTGCACTATGAGGGACCCTGTGCCAGTGCCCGCGCCCAAGAGTCGGCCTACCCACCTGTCCAGGGCAACGGCACTCGCACGGTGTCGTGCGCTAGGTGGTTACCCCGGCCATGGGGGGGAGGCAGCACAGTTAGGGAGTTTTAGAAAGTGGCATATGTTGATGTTGGACATTCAGCTGATGCAAAAGGCGAAATAGGTGAAGTACCAGGAAGAGGTGGACCAAAGCAAGCCATTTTTCTGTCACCCTATGTGTCATCAGGGGAAGGTGGGACAAAATCCTTGGAAACCCATGCGTGGTTCATTTTAATGAAGGTTAGATCATCCACATTTTGGGTTCACAGAAGGGTCCTTTTTTCTGTCAGGATTGATCCAGCTGCACTGAAGACTCTTTCCGATAGCACACTTGCAGCTGGGCAAGCGAGCTCCTGTAAGGCATATTGGGCCAATTCAGGCCAGGTGTCCAGTTTAGCGGCCCAATAGTCAAAGGGGAATGACCTGTGTGGGAGAACATCGATATGGGAGGAAAAGTAGTTTGTAACCATAGTTGACAACTGCTGTCTCCTGTCACTTTCCATCGATGCAGTATTACCAGTTGTGTGAGCGGTATTTGAAAAATCAGTCCACAACATTGTCATGAAACCCCTGTCTCCAACGCCACTTCTGCTATGTGCACCACGAACACCTCTGCCAAGCTGCCCCCGGCCCGTACGGCTCGTGTGAGAACCATCACCGCTGCTGTGTGCTGGGAATGCCTCAAGCAACCGATTTACCAGAGTTGCTTGTTTATTAGCCAATATTAGGTCAAGGTTCTCCTGTGGCATGATGTTTTGAAATTTGCCTTTATAGCGTGGATCCAGGATGCTGGCCAACCAGTAGTCGTCATCGTTCATCATTTTGGCAATGCGGGGGTCCCTTTTTAGGATCCGCAAGGCATAATCTGACATGTGGGCCAATGTTCCCGGTGTCAATGATGCACTGCGAGTGCTGGGTGGAGGAGCACTTTCTGGCAAATCCACATCCCTCCAGTCACGCACAAACCCTGTACCAGACCTTGCCACGCCAACATTTTCACTTGCCCCACGAGATGCATCCTCCTCCCCTAAGTAATCATCCCCATCATCCTCCTCCTCCTCCTCTTCTTCCTCCACCTCGTCCAGGTGCGGTCCTTGAGCAGACAATGGCTGAATGTCATCAAGGATTCCCTCCTCTTCTTGCTCCTCATCAACATTGGCTGCAGACGCCTGCTCCTTAAGGTGCGTCAAAGTTTGCATGAGCAGACGCATAAGTGGGATGCTCATGCTTAGGATGGCGTCGTCTGCGCTTACCAGCCATGTGCATTCCTCAAAACACTGAAGGACTTTACAAAGGTCTTTCAGCTTCGACCACTGCACGCCTGTCAACTCCATGTCTGCTCTCAAAGTGCCTGGCCGTGTATCCTCCCACAAATGCATTATGGCCTGCCTCTGCTCGCACAGCCGCTCCACCATGTGCAGGGTGGAGTTCCACCTTGTTGCAATGTCGATAATGAGGCGGTGGTTGGGAAGGTGGAGCAATCGCTGCAGCTTCTGCATGCGAACGGAGTGTACAGGCGACCGGCGGATGTGCGCGCACAGTCTTCGCACCTTCTGGAGCAGGGCTGTTAACTCCGGATAATTTTTGAGGAAGCACTGCACCACCAGGTTCAATGTGTGAGCCAAGCAAGGTATGTGGCTGAGTTTTGAAAGGGCTATGGCTGCCACAAAATTACGGCCGTTATCACTAACTACCTTGCCTGCCTCAAGATGTACACTGCCCAGCCATGACTCAGTTTGTCGCTTCAAGTACTCGGCCAGCACCTCGGCGGTGTGTCTGTCGCCCAAACACATCATCTGCAACACAGCCTGCTGACGCTTTCCACTAGCTGCTCGATAGGGGGACACATCGTGTGCAACAGTGGCAGCTGCAGATGGAGTGCTCGTACGACTGCGCTCTGTGGACGAGCTTTCGCTTCTGGAGGAGGAGGAGGAG
This sequence comes from Dendrobates tinctorius, assembly GCF_039654945.1. Lineage (NCBI taxonomy): Eukaryota > Metazoa > Chordata > Amphibia > Anura > Dendrobatidae > Dendrobates > Dendrobates tinctorius. The sequence continues at coordinate 47,521,745 of NW_027361679.1, read as the reverse complement.
GAGGAGGGTCGAACGCCTACAGCCAACTGTTTCCTATACCATGGGCTAGGCAGCACTGTCCCACCACCGCTGTCCCCTGTGGACCCTGCATCCACCACATTAACCCAGTGCGCAGTGATGGACACGTAACGGCCCTGGCCATGCCGACTGGACCATGCATCAGTTGTGAGGTGCACCTTTCCGCTCACTGACTGCTTGAGTGCATGGACAATGCGGTCTTTCACATGATGGTGGAGGGCTGGGATGGCTTTGCGAGAGAAGAAGTGGCGACTGGGTAGGTCATAGCGTGGTACTGCATAGGCCATGAGTTCGCAGAAAGCTGTGCTTTCCACCAACCGAAAGGGCATCATCTCAAACGAGATTAGTTTGGCAATGTGGGCGTTCAAACCCAGTGTACGCGGATGAGAGACTGAGTACTTTCTTGACCTACTCATAGTGTCTGGGAGGGTGAGCTGGACTTGAGAGCTGCATATGGTGGAAGTAGCGGTGGACAGGGCGGACTGAGAGAGGGTTGATGATGGTGATGGAGTTGGTGTTCTTTCTGATGGCCTAGAATCAGTCTTTCGTTGATATAACAGTGGGATTCCCTGACTGCTGTGGCCTTGCAATGACACCTCAACATTTGCTGCTGTGCTAACCCGTGGGCTTACAGTGGGGGAAACAATGTAGCGTTGCTGACTACCTTCGTTGTGATCAGTTGCACATGTGGCACTTGAGGTTTGGTGTTGTGTCCACGCTTGCAAGTGCATGCTGGTTAAATGTCTAAGCATGCAACTGGTATTCAAATTTTTCAGATTTTTCCCTCGGCTAAAGGTCTTTGCGCACTTCTTACAGATAACCTTGGCCTGATCATGAGGATTTTGTTCAAAAAAGTGCCACACTGCACTCTTCCTACTTTGGCAGACATTTTGCGGCCTAGCACGCTGTGATCTTTTGACCCTCTGGACAAGCTGTCCAGCAACTCTTTTGATGTTTGGAACCTGTCTTTGGAGTGCTCCGGGCCTGCCAGATAACAGCTGTTGTGATGTCGATGTCTGCTGTGGATGCTCCTCATCTGAGCTATTGGAAGCAGCACCCTCTTCCCCCAATGGATGCCAATCTGGGTCAACAACTGGGTCATCCATCACCTCCTCTTCTATGTCATGTGCACCTTTCTCTGTGTCACCGTGTATGGTGGTATAGTGTGCGGGAAGGGGCACCTGAGTCTCATCAGGGTCAAAATCTGGCTCTGTACACTGCGAGGACAATGTAGTGCTCTGAGTGAATGTACCAGCAGAATCATCCATCAGCGGCTGTGCATCAGTGCACTCCATGTCAGATTCATCTTGGCCTGGGTAATTCACCATTTGACTTGATAATCCAGGCATGGTATGTGAAAACAGCTCCATGGAGTAATCAGTAGTATGGCCTGCGTCATCCTTCAATCTTGGTTGGGGTGAAGGACACAAGGAAAGGTGTGGTTCATGAACATGAGCCTCCAATGACGACTCAGTGCTTTTACTTTTTACAACTGAAGAAGAGGAGGCGATAGAGCTGGAGGCTGAGTCAGCAATGTAAGACAAAACTTTTTCCTGATGCTCTGCCTTTAAAAGCGGTTTGCCAACTCCTAGAAAACTAAGCGTTCGAGGCCTTATGTAGCCAGACGATGACGCAGGGTCAGCACCTCCTGCATTCGGTCCTATTTTGCTCTTGCCACTACCATCAGATCCACCACCAACACCATCATTACCAGCTGCCAACCCCCGCCCAATTCCACGGCCTCTTCCACCAGCCTTCCTCATTTTTGGTAGAAATGTAGACAAAATCCAACAAACTATATAGTAATGTAAAACAAGGTACAAGGTGTCTATAGGACAGGGGAGATTTAGAATTTCTGCACACACTTGTGGACAGTGGACACTTTTGGATTGTGTGAGGCCCACTGATATCTGAGCGCTATGTGACACGCTCGATGGCACAGCTGCCTGTGACCAAAGTGACGAGAGGATAATGGAGATTTTGAATCTCTGCGTACACTTTTGGACACTGGACACTTGTCGATTGTGTGAGGCCCACTGATATCTGAGCGCTATGTGACACGCTCGATGGCACAGCTGCCTGTGAACAAAGTGACGAGAGGATAATGGAGATTTTGAATCTCTGCGTACACTTTTGGACACTGGACACTTGTAGATTGTGTGAGGTCCACTGATATCTGAGCGCTATGTGACACGCTCGATGGCACAGCTGCCTGTGACCAAAGTGACGAGAGGATAATGGAGATTTTGAATCTCTGTGTACACTTTTGGACACTGGACACTTGTGGATTGTGTGAGGCCCACTGATATCTGAGCGCTATGTGACACGCTCGATGGCACAGCTGCCTGTGACCAAAGTGACGACAGGATAATGGAGATTTTGAATCTCTGCGTACACTTTTGGACACTGGACACTTGTAGATTGTGTGAGGCCCACTGATATCTGAGCGCTATGTGACACGCTCGATGGCACAGCTGCCTGTGACCAAAGTGACGAGAGGAAAATGGAGATTTTGAATCTCTGCGTACACTTTTGGACACTGGACACTTGTGGATTGTGTGAGGCCCACTGATATCTGAGCGCTATGTGACACGCTCGATGGCACAGCTGCCTGTGACCAAAGTGACGAGAGGATAATGGAGATTTTGAGTCTCTGCGTACACTTTTGGACACTGGACACTTGTGGATTGTGTGAGGCCTACTGATATCTGAGCGTTATGTGACACGCTCGATGGCACAGCTGCCTGTGACCAAAGTGACAAGAGGATAATGGAGATTTTGAATCTCTGCGTACACTTTTGGACACTGGACACTTGTAGATTGTGTGAGGCCCACTGATATCTGAGCGCTATGTGACACGCTCGATGGCACAGCTGCCTGTGACCAAAGTGACGAGAGGATAATGGAGATTTTGAATCTCTGCGTACACTTTTGGACACTGGACACTTGTAGATTGTGTGAGGCCCACTGATATCTGAGCGCTATGTGACACGCTCGATGGCACAGCTGCCTGTGACCAAAGTGACGAGAGGATAATGGAGATTTTGAATCTCTGCGTACACTTTTGGACACTGGACACTTGTAGATTGTGTGAGGCCCACTGATATCTGAGCGCTATGTGACACGCTCGATGGCACAGCTGCCTGTGACCAAAGTGACGAGAGGATAATGGAGATTTTGAATCTCTGCGTAAACTTTTGGACACTGGACACTTGTAGATTGTGTGAGGCCCACTGATATCTGAGCGCTATGTGACACGCTCGATGGCACAGCTGCCTGTGACCAAAGCGACGAGTGGAGATTTTGAATCTCTGCGTACACTTTTGGACACTGGACACTTGTGGATTGTGTGAGGCCCACTGATATCTGAGCGCTATGTGACACCCTCGATGGCACAGCTGCCTGTGACCAAAGTGACGAGAGGATAATGGAGATTTTGAATCTCTGCGTACACTTTTGGACACTGGACACTTGTGGATTGTGTGAGGCCCACTGATATCTGAGCGCTATGTGACACGCTCGATGGCACAGCTGCCTGTGACCAAAGTGACGAGAGGATAATGGAGATTTTGAATCTCTGCGTACACTTTTGGACACTGGACACTTGTGGATTGTGTGAGGCCCACTGATATCTGAGCGCTATGTGACACGCTCGATGGCACAGCTGTGACAAAAGTGACTAGAGGATAAGGGAGATTGGATTGCTTTTAAAAAAGCAGTTTGCGGAGCAGTGGGTAAACAGCAATGCCAGCGTGTCAGGAAGCCTTAAAAGGCAGCCCAACAACCAACACCACTGATACACCACAATATAGCCTCCCCTTGCACTGCACACACAGTGACTTGTGTGTTGTGCAGGCCAAATCTCTAGCAGCAGAAGCAGTTCTTTTGTCTTCTTCCCTGCCTAACGCTCTCCCTACAGAATCAGCAGCAACCTCTCCCTATACTAAGATCGGCAGAAGTAAGATGGCGGTCAGCGTGCACGCCCTTTTATACCCCCTGTGACGCCCACCAAAGCAAGCCAATCACTTGCATGCCCTTCTGAAAGATGGTGGTGACCCGTGCCTAGGTCATCACGTTGCCCACAGTGTCCGTGGATCCTGATTGGCTGAAAAAGAGCGCAAAACAAACTTTTGAAACGCGACTTTGGCGCGTAAGTCGCCGACCTCGTGGACGACCTCATCCTAGGGTCGGGTTTCGTTTCATGAAACCCGACTTTGCCAAAAGTCGGCGACTTTTTAATTTTTTCGACCCGTTTCGCTCAACTCTACCCTCTACTCCTCTTTGGTCAGACCTCATCTGGAATACTGTGTCCAATTTTGGGCGCCACATTTTAAAAAAGACATCAACAAACTGGAGCAAGTTCAGAAAAGAGCAACCAGAATGGTGACCAGTCTGCAAACCCAGTCTCATGAGGAAAGGTTGCAGGATTTGGGAATGTTAAGCTTGCAGAAGAGAAGATTGAGAAGAGACTTAATTGCTGTCTACAAATATCTCAAAGGCTGTCACATTGTAGAAGGATCATCTTTAGTCTCATTTGCACAAGGAAAGACTAGAAGCAATGGGATGAAACAGAATGGGAGGAGACACAGATTAGATATTAGAAAAAACTTTTTGACAGTTAGAGTGATCAATGAGTGGAACAGGCTGCCACGAGAGGTGGTGAGTTCTCCTTCAATAGAAGTCTTCAAGCAGAGGCTGGACAGACATCTGTCTGGGAAGATTTAGCGAATCCTGCTTTGAGCAGGGGGTTGGACCAGATGGCCCAGGAGGTCCCTTCCAACTCTACGATTCTATGATTCACTTAGGAGCAAGGGAGTTATTCGCCCCCATTCTAGAGGTCATTGGAGGTGGTAAATGTATTTCATAAGAGGCCCCCGTAGAGGGAGTGTGTAAGCCGAAACTGCAAATATAAACTAAACTTATGGCCTTATAGGGGATATATTCATTATAAAAATCTTACCTTTAGTGTTCTAATCGCTGCCTCCAATTTACAGAAACCAAAATTTATTCCAACCTGCTAATTATAGTGCTTTATGTCCACTTTGTATGGCCAAGAGGCACAGTGCAGTGTTCCACTCATTGATTTTGAATGGTCCCACCTCACTCACTGATGATTGGCAGTCCTGGCTTGCCTGAGCTTTTTTTATATTGAGAGGGGTTTCTACAGTCAAACCAATGCTGTCAATCACCAGTGAGGGAGGCAGGAACATGCAAACGTAGTAGATGGAATGGTGCACTATAAATCTTGACCAAACTAAGGGAGCACCAAGCACTCTATGGCACCTTCACATGTTCTGATAATTCCGGTACTGGAAAGATCAGTAACGGTACTATCCATGTCCAAGTGTTACATACATGTGTCATCTGTGTGCTGTCTGTTTGCCACATTAGTGTGACACGAACTGGCACCTACAGTTAGCGCTGTTACCAGGCACCGGGTGCTGAGTGCAGCACTCTCCTGGTCTCCCTGCGATCAGCGAGACCAGGTGACGCTGATGAGACTTGTAGTTAGTTTGAAGTATTGCAGGTATAAAATAAATAATTAATTGAAAAAATGCTGTGGGGTACCCTTGGGTTTCCTAACCAGCTCAGGGAAAGCAGATAACTGGTTTCTGGCATTAATATTCTGGGAAAGGTCCAATAGCCATGAAACTTCCCATGTCATTAATATCAGCTTGCAGCTGTTTGCTTAGCCTTTACTGGTTAATATAGGGAGAATCCCCCCCAAAATGATGAGGGCCCCCTTATATTTACTAACTAGCAAAGGCTAAACAGACAGCTGCGAACTGATATTAATAGACTAGGAAAGGCACATGGCACCTCAGAAATAGCACATCCAATAGATGCGTTAATTCTGGTGCTTAATATTCGCTCTTCCCACGTGCCCTGGTGCGGTGGCAAGTCAGGTAATAGTTGTTGGGATATGAAAATTATGGATTATCAGTGGAAAGGTGAGTATAGCTTTGCTTTTCACATTTATTTATTGGTTAATAAATGGGTAAAATAGGGTCAGGGAGTGTTTATATTATTATTATTTTTCATTATTATTATTATTTATTTATATAGCACCATTGATTCCATGGTGCTGTACATGAGAAGGGGTTACATACATATTACAGATATCACTTACAATAAGCAAACTAACAATGACAGACTAATACAGAGGGGAGAGGACACTGCCCTTGCGGGCTTAGATTCTACAGGATAGTGGGGAAGGAGACAGTAGGTTGGGGGGTTGCAGCAGCTCTGGTGTTAGTGAGGCGGTAGCTCTGGCAGTGGTGAGGATGCTGTAACTTGCAGGCTGTAAGCTTTCTTGAAGAGGTGGGTTTTCAGGTTCTGTCTGAAGGATCAGAATACCGGTTAAAGGATTTTACTCTGTGTCTTTATTAAATTTGATTATGGGGTTATTAATGGAGGTGTCTGTTAATCACCTCTCCATTCCCAACTCCTGGGCTTGGTGTCGTCATCAAACATAAAACAACTGACATCAACCCCAAAACTATTATCCCACTTGCCACTGAACCAGGACAAATGGGTAGAGTGGTGGCTAATTGATGCTCCATTTCTGAGGCAGCTGAGGGCTGATGTTCTTAGTCAGGGAGGGGCTAATATCCATGGCTCCCTCCTAGGCTATTAATATTAGCCTCCATATGTCTCTTTAGCTTTTGCTGGCTAGTAAATACAGGGGACCCCACATCATTTTGGGGGGGAGTTCCCCTATAATTACCAATAAAGGCTAAGCAAACAGCTGTGAACTGCTATTAATAGCCTAGGAAACTTCATAGCTATTGGCACCTTCCCAGAATATTAACACCAGCCCCCAGCTGTTGGATTTCCCATAGCTAGTTAAGAAAGCTAATGGGAACCGCACGCCATTCTTTGTATTTAATTATTTAATTTATACCCATGATACAGACCCGTGGTCTGCCATTGCAAGGATGCCATTATAAGGATAATAATTGAAATATGCCAGACGAATAACTCCCTGCTATAGATGCTTCATTGTTGTTGTCACTATGCTTCCCTATTGGTCAATCGATCTGCTTCATCCTCAGGTATGCAATACCTTCAGCACCCATCTTTCCTGAACCCCCAATCACTCCTGTATCTGTCTGCTACCAATGGTATGCCCCGTGGCTGCAATACCTTCAGCACCCATCTTTCCTGAACCCCCATCTGTCTGCTATCAATAGTCTCTGTCCTTTTGTTTTCTTTTTCTTTCTCTCTTCCTTCATGACTTCTAATTAATCCCCTCCTGTGTGTGCAAGCAGTGTCCCTGCTGCTCCTCCCTCCTGATCACACCTGGGCCTGTTTGATGTGCATTTGAGCTGTTATAAATTCTTAGGGCCCCATCACACATAGCGATCTCGCTAGCGAGATCGCTGCTGAGTCACTAGTTTTGTGACGCAACAGCGATCTCACCAGCGAGATCGCTGTGTGTGACAGCGATTAGCGACCTCCCCCCCTGCCGGTATCGCTGATCGTTGATGGAAAGCCCTGGACATTTTTGGGGTCGCTGGTCTCCCGCTGGTCAGCACGCATCGCGTGTGGCAGGCGGGAGACCAGCGACCAGGAGCTGGTAACTAAGGTACACATCAGGTTTCTAAGGGGGCGCGCTGTGCCTAGAAACCCGATGTGTACCTTAGTTACCAGTGCGCTGATGCAGGGAGCTGGTAACCAAGGTACACATCGGGTTTCTAAGTGATGCACGCCCCTTAGAAACCCGATGTGTACCTTAGTTACCAGCTTCCTGCATCAGCACGCTGGTAACTAAAGTACACAGTGACTCTGAGTGCTCGGCGTCGCTGTGCTAATCGCTGGTGAAGCTATCTGTTTGACAGCTCACCAGCGATCATTTAGCGACTCACCAGTGATCCTGACACGTTGATATCGTTGTCGGGATCGCTGGTGAGTCGCTATGTGTGACGGGGCCCTTAGAGATTGGTCTGCCTAGACCCTGGTCTGCCATTGCAAGGATGCCATTATAATAATTGAAATATGCCAGAAATGAGCCAGAAGTGACCATAAAGTACGCCTGTTTTAATACACCAAATTTCTTTCTGTCAGCTCCACACTTACTCTTACCATGCTGAACTATGCTCTAATGGTTTTGCCTCCATTAATCCTGACTCTCCTTCGCTATCCACAGACCCCAGCACCCTCTAACCAAGTAATAATCTCTCCTTCCCTCTTGCCCCCCACCTGACCTCCTCTGCTGACCTGCTTCTCAACTTCAGATCTCTCCTAACAACACACAAAACACATCTCACACTCTCCTCCTCCCATCTGCTCTGCCTCTCTCTGCTTCTCCTCACTGCTGGCGACATATCTCCCAATCCTGGACCCCCACAGCTCATACCTCCCATTAATACCCCTTCCATCACTCCCAATCCAAAAAAACCCCGAAATCTTTCCGACCTCAATTCTGTGCCTTTGACGCCCACCACCCTGCTCCCTCTCTCTGGATCATGGTGGAATGCCCGCTCCATCTGATTCACAACCTCTTTACCTCTCGTAATTTTTTCTTCCTTGGCCTCACTGAAACATGGCTGACACCCTCCGACACTGCCTCCCCTGCTGCGCCATGCTATGGCGGCCTTCACTTCACCCACACTCCTCGCCCTGGCAAAAGACATGGTGGAGGAGTGGGCCTTCTCCTTTCTTCCAACTGCACCTTCAACCCAATCCCACCTCTTCCCTCCCTTGTCCTCCCCTCTTTTGAAGTCCACTCTGTCTGCATTTATTCTCCCTCCAACCTCCAAGTAGCTATCATATACCGACCTCCAGGCCCCTCCACTGCCTTTATTGACCAATTCTCCACCTGGCTCCTTCATTTTCTCTCTGCTGACATTCCCACCATCATCATGGGTGACTTGAACATCCCCATTGACCCACCAGTCAGCAGCTTCCAAACTCCTGTCCTTTACTTCTTACTTTGCACTTACTCAGTGGTCCTCCTCAGCCACCCACACAGACGGACATACATTAGACCTGGCCGTCAACCGTCTCTGCTCCCTATCTAACTTCACAACCTCCCCTCTCCCTCTATCTACTCACTTTCTCATCCCTGTCCTCCTCACATTTCACCCATGCCCAGCAACATGCACACCCCCACAGAAACCTTGCACATCTAGACACTCACACACTCTCTGACTCTATCCTACCAATGCCCTCCATATCCTCACTCCATGACACAGCCACTGCCACTAGCTTCTACATGCCACTCTTGCATCAGCCATTGACGCGGTCGCCCCTGTCATGCATAACAGAGTGCGACGTGTTATGGATGAGTCACCGAAGGAGGAAAAAGCAAAAATAATAGCTAAGTCCAGAAAGCCAGAGAAGTTGGAAGCTATCGGATTGCAGACCCCAGAACTTATCCACAACAACTAGCAGTAGCCGTGGGGGGTTCCTACGGTGCCCTAGACCCCTCGATCACAGCCGGAGAACTAAATTAGCCTAAAGAAAGAAAGGGGAAATCTAAACTGCCCCAGAGCAGACTCCAAAGCAATAGGCAGCCCCCAACATATAATGACTGTGAAGCAAGATGAAAAACACTAACACAGATAGAAAGATAGGTTGAGCAAATGATGGGGCCCAAGCTAACTACAAGGGACAGGATAGAAAAGCTGCTGTCTGCAATCTGCAAAAACCCTATCCAAAAATGAACCAACAGACTGATAGGAAAAACAGACCCTGAAGTCGCTAGGCTTCAAAAAGACTATATCAGCACTCAGGTATATTCTGAAGACAGAGCCAGAGATCAACAGATCAGAGACAAAAATGGAATTCAGCTCACCCCCGGCCTGGGATGGCTGAACACCAAAAAACAAGGCAAACAAAACCAGAACTAAAGAGTGCAAAAGGCAGAGCAAAACTTAGCTTTGAGAATCAGAAATCAGACTGGTCTCCAAGAATCCAGCAGGAAGATCACCAGCAAGGCAGCAGGGCGTCGGCTGCCTTATATCCAGTCATCAGTTCCTGTGACCCAGTCATCATCTACCTGCTCAGCTGTTTGGTAATCAGCCTCACTACCTTCCTTCGCCAGAAGAGGGAGTTCATCAGACCTCACTGGTGAAGGGAAAAATGAACTCACAACAGCGACGAATCAATAGACAACTGTTATGATTGAGTCACCGTAGGAGGCAAAAACAGAAATGCTAGCTAAGTCCAGAAAACCAGAGAGGTTGGCAGCTATCGGATTGCAGATCCCTGATCCTATCCACAACAACAGTAGCCGTGGGGGGTTCCTACGATGCCCTAGACCCCTCGATCACAGCCGGAGAATTAAATAGGCCTAAAGAAAGAAAGGGGAAATCTAAACTGCCCCAGAGCAGACCCCAAAGCAATAGGCAGCCCCCAACATATAATGACGGTGAAGCAAGATGAAAACACTAACACAGACAGAAAGATAGACTGAGCAAAGACGGGGCCCAAGCTAACTAGATAGGAAAGGACAGGAAGGCTGCTGTCTGCAATCCGTGAAAAACCCTATGAAAATAAGAGCCAACAAACTGACAGTGAAAAAGGCCCTGAAGACGCTAGGCTTCAAAAAAGCTATGTCAGTACTCAGGAATATTCTGAAAACAGAGCAACCGGCAAAAGGAGATTCAGCTCACCCCAGCAGGGAATGGCAGAATCCAGAAAAGCAAGGAAAACAAAAACAAAACATAAATGCTAACAGGCAAAGCAGAAAACTTAGCTTAAGAGGAGCAGGAATCAGACTGGTGTCCTAGAAGTCCACAGAGAAATCACCCGCAGGGCAGAAGGGCGTCGGCAGCCTTATATCCAGTCCGTGACTCCACTCAGCCAGTCATCCTCATTAGGCTCAGGTGCCTGATAATCAGGCTCATTACCTTCCTTTACCAGAATAGGGAGTTCACTAGACCTCAGTGACGAAGGGAAAAATGAACTCACAACAGTACCTCCCCCTTGAGGAGGGGTCACCGAACCCTCAACCACGCTACCAGGGCGACCAGGTTGAGCCCGATGAAAGGCACGCACCAATCTTTTGGCATGAATATCAGAGGCAGAGACCCAGGAATTATCCTCCTGACCATAACCCTTCCACTTAACCAAATACTGGAGTCTCCATCTAGCCAGACGGGAATCCAGTATTTTCTCTACCTCATATTCCATGTTACCTTCAACCAATACAGGGTCTGGAGGTGCCACCCCAGGAACAACTGGTTCAACAAACCTCTTCAACAAGGACTTATGGAACACATTATGGATTTTAAATGTGACAGGAAGAGCCAAACGAAAAGAGACGGGATTAATAATCTCCAAAATCTTGTAAGGTCCAATAAATCTAGGCTTAAACTTAGGAGAAGCCACCTTCATAGCAATATTTTTTCATGATAACCACACCATATCACCAATCTTAAACTGGGGACCAATGGTCCTATGTCGATTGGAAAACCGCTGGGCCTTTTCCTGGGAGAGAGATAACTTATCCACCACTTGGTCCCAGATCTGGTGCATTCTCTCCACCACAGTGTCAACACCTGGGCAGGCAGAAGGCTCCACCTGCCCTGAAGAAAATCGAGGATGAAACCCAAAGTTACAAAAATAAGGTGACATCAAAGTGGCAGAACTAGCTCTATTATTTAAAGCAAATTCAGCCAAGGGCAAAAATGAAACCCAATCATCCTGATCAGCGGAAATAAAACATCTCAAATACGACTCCAAGGTCTGGTTTGTTCTCTCTGTCTGCCCATTGGTCTGAGGGTGAAAAGCAGAGGAGAAGGACAACTGAATTCCCAGCTTGGAACAGAAGGTCCTCCAAAATCTAGACACAAACTGAACTCCTCTGTCAGATACAATGTTCTCAGGAATCCCGTGCAAGCGAACCACCTGTTGCAAAAACAGGGGCACCAACTCAGAGGAAGAGGGCAACTTAGGGAGTGGTACAAGATGAACCATCTTAGAGAACCTATCACAAAACACCCAAATAACAGTCATTCTTTGAGAGACCGACATATCAGAGATGAAATCCAATGAAATATGGGTCCATGGCCTCCTGGGGACCGGCAAAGGCATCAACAACCCACTAGAGCGAGAACAAGATTTAGACCGGGAGCAAGTCCCACAGGACTGCACAAAATTCCTGACATCATGAGACAAGGTGGGCCACCAAAAAGAGTGACTCACCAGATCTCTAGTACCAAAAATACCTGGATGACCAGCCAATGCAGAGCAATGAACTTCAGACATCACTCTCTTCTTCCACTGGTCAGGAACATACAACTTTCCACTGGGACAACGCTCAGGTTTGTCCTCCTGGAACTCTTGCAGAGCAAGTCTCAAATCGGGCGAGATGGCAGAAAGAACTACCCCTTCGCCTAAGATGGTAGCAGGCTTGGTCACCACAGGAGAATCAGCAAAGAAACTCCTAGAAAGGGCGTCTGCCTTGACATTCTTAGTTCCAGGAAGAAAAGAGACCACAAAATCAAAACGTGTAAAAAACAAGGCCCACCTAGCCTGTCTAGGGTTCAAGCGTTTAGCCGACTCTAGGTAAATCAAATTCTTGTGGTCAGTGAGGACCACAACTTGATGTTTAGCTCCCTCCAACCAATGTCTCCACTCCTCAAATGCCCATTTCATGGCCAACAGTTCCCGATTCCCCACATCATAGTTACGTTCAGATGGAGAGAACTTTCGAGAAAAGAAAGCACAGGGATTCATTTTAGATGTTACAGGATCCTTTTGGGACAAAACAGCTCCTGCACCAATCTCAGAAGCATCCACCTCTACCTGGAACGGGAGTGAGACATCAGGTTGCCGCAAAACCGGGGCGGAGGTAAATCTTCGTTTCAGCTCCTGAAAGGAAGCAACAGCCTCCGGAGACCAATTCAGCACATCAGCACCCTTCTTAGTCAGATCAGTCAATGGCTTGGCAATACTAGAAAATTTTGCTATAAATTTCCGATAAAAATTAGCAAACCCCAAAAACTTCTGGAGGGCCTTCAAAGAAGTGGGCTGAACCCAATCATAAATGGCCTGTACCTTGGCCGGGTCCATTTCAATAGTTGACGGAGACAAAATAAATCCCAAAAATGAAATCCTCTGTACTCCAAAAAGACATTTCGATCCTTTGACATACAGGGAATTCTCCCTGAAGATACGGAACACAGTCCGAATATGTTCCACATGAGAATCCCAATCCTTGGAGAAGATCAAAATATCATCCAGATAGATAATCAAAAATTTATCGACAAAGTCTCGGAAAATATCGTTCATGAAGCACTGGAAGACAGAAGGGGCATTAGTGAGCCCAAAAGGCATCACCAGGTACTCAAAATGTCCCTCCGGAGTATTAAACGCTGTCTTCCATTCATCCCCCTGCTTAATGCGGATAAGATTATACGCCCCCCTGAGGTCAAGCTTGGTAAACCAGCAAGCACCTCTAACTCTAGAGAATAGATCCGAAATCAGGGGTAACGGATACTGATATTTAATAGTAATTTTATTGAGGGCACGATAATCAATACAAGGCCTTAAAGAACCATCCTTTTTGGCCACAAAAAAAACCCGGCACCTAAGGGTGAAGAGGATGGTCTAATATGACCCTTCTCCAACGCCTCCTTAATATAGGACCGCATAGCCTCGTGCTCGGGTACAGATAAATTGAAGAGCCGACCCTTGGGAAATTTACACCCTGGGCTTAGTTCAATTGCACAGTCATAACTCCTATGAGGAGGCAAGGACGCAGACTCATTCTCACTAAATACATCCTAAAAGTCCGCCAAATAGTCAGGAACATCATGCGACTGAGGAGAGGTGGAAAAAACCGGAGCCTCACTAAAGGCACACCGACAACCCCAACTCACCACAGACACAGATTTCCAATCCAAAACTGGATTATGAATTTGCAACCAGGGAAACCCCAGAACAACGGCATCATGCAGACCATGCAACACCAAAAATCTGCAATTTTCTTGATGGTCTGGGGCGACCCGCATGACCACCTGGGTCCAAAACTGAGGTTTATTTTTAGCCAAAGGAGTAGCATCAATCCCCCTCAAAGGGATAGGCGTCTGCAGAGGTGTCATCGGAAATCCACAACGTTTAGCAAAATCCAAGTCCATTAGGTTTAGCGCTGCTCCCGAATCCACAAAAGCCTTGGCGGAAAATGTGGACAGGGAGCAGATCAGAGTAATTGCCAGAAGAAACTTAGGTTGAACACCACCAACAGAAAACGTGTGTGCAAAGCGTTTCTCTCGTTTAGGACAAACAGAAATAATATGCGAGGCATCTCCACAGAAAAAACACAGCTTATTACGCCTTCTGAACTCCTGACGTTGCGCCTTAGACAAAACTCTATCACATTGCATAGGTTCAGACGTCTGTTCAACCGGTGGCAACACCTCTCGTGCAATCCTGCGTTCACGTAAACGCCGATCCACCTGAATGGCTAATGACATAGAATCGTCCAGACCAGAGGGAACAGGAAATCCCACCATAGTGTCTTTTACGGCTTCTGACAAACCCTTCCGAAAGAGAGCAGCCAAGGCATTATCATTCCAGGTAGTAAGGACCGCCCACTTTCGGAACTTTTGATAGTACAACTCTGCAGAATCTTGACCCTGGTTCAATGCCAACAGGGTCTTTTCAGCCTGATCAATAGCATTAGGTTCGTCATACAACAACCCCAAAGCTTGAAAGAATGCGTTCACATTAGTCAGAATAGGATCATCTGGTTTCAAAGAAAACGCCCAATCCTGGGGATCGCCACGCAGCAAAGAGATGACAATTTTAACCTGCTGCGCGGAGCTCCCTGACGAGTTAGGCTTCAAGGCAAAAAATAATTGACAATTATTTTTGAAACTCAAAAATTTAGATCGATCCCCAAAAAATACATCAGGTGTAGGGATCTTTGGTTCAACAGCATGCGAACGAGCAAGGTAGGCGGAAATTCCCCGCACTTCCGCAGCGAGCTGCTCCACACGATCAGACAATTGCTTTATCTCCATTGAGAGGGAAAAAATAAATTCCCCCTACGGCCTCAGAGATATAGAGGAAAGAATATACACACCTTTTTTTTTTTTTTTTTCAAACACAATTCTTTCCTGCTATTGAGTACCCTAGGATCTGCGGTATGGCGGGTGATTCTGTTATGATTGAGTCACCGTAGGAGGCAAAAACAGAAATGCTAGCTAAGTCCAGAAAACCAGAGAGGTTGGCAGCTATCGGATTGCAGACCCCTGATCCTATCCACAACAACTAACAGTAGCCGTGGGGGGTTCCTACGATGCCCTAGACCCCTCGATCACAGCCGGAGAATTAAATAGGCCTAAAGAAAGAAAGGGGAAATCTAAACTGCCCCAGAGCAGACCCCAAAGCAATAGGCAGCCCCCAACATATAATGACGGTGAAGCAAGATGAAAACACTAACACAGACAGAAAGATAGACTGAGCAAAGACGGGGCCCAAGCTAACTAGATAGGAAAGGACAGGAAGGCTGCTATCTGCAATCCGTGAAAAACCCTATGAAAATAAGAGCCAACAAACTGACAGTGAAAAAGGCCCTGAAGACGCTAGGCTTCAAAAAAGCTATGTCAGTACTCAGGAATATTCTGAAGACAGAGCAACCGGCAAAAGGAGATTCAGCTCACCCCAGCAGGGAATGGCAGAATCCAGAAAAGCAAGGAAAACAAAAACAAAACATAAATGCTAACAGGCAAAGCAGAAAACTTAGCTTAAGAGGAGCAGGAATCAGACTGGTGTCCTAGAAGTCCACAGAGAAATCACCCACAGGGCAGAAGGGCGTCGGCAGCCTTATATCCAGTCAGTGACTCCACTCAGCCAGTCATCCTCATTAGGCTCAGGTGCCTGATAATCAGGCTCATTACCTTCCTTTACCAGAATAGGGAGTTCACCAGACCTCAGTGACGAAGGGGAAAATGAACTCACAACAGACAACCCTGGCACAATAACACCACTAAAAAGCTTCGGCAAGCATCCAGAACTGCAGAACAGCGCTGGAAGAAAACACATTCCCAAGACGACTTCACTGCACTCAAACAAGCAACACTTGCATTCAAATCAGCTCTCACCTCTGCTAAACAGGCCTACTTTACATCCCTTGTATCTTCCTTATCCCACAACCCTAAACAGTTGTTCAATACTTTTAACTCCCTCCTCCGCCCACCACTGCCACTTCCAACTTCCCTAATCTCTACTGAGGACTTTGCCTTGCACTTCAAAAACAAGATAGACCAAACACGGAAAGTCTTTATTATTCAACCACCACAACCCCTTTGTATACCAGACCAATGCCCAAACCCCATAACCTCCTTATCCAACATCACTGAATTGGATCTTGCTCATTCTCTCCAAATCACGCCTCACCACTTGCACACTTGACCTCATCCCATCCCACCTCCTCCCCAACCTCGCCACCACTCTAATCCCATCTCTAACCCACTTCTTCAACCTATCACTAACTTCCGGTACCTTCCCTTCTGCTTTCAAACATACTACAATCACGCCTATCCTTAAAAAGCCAACCCTCGACCCAACCGCTATGTCCAGCTATTGCCCAATATCGTTGCTCCCATTCGCTTCCAAACTCCTGGAGCAGCACGTCCACGCTGAACTTTCCTCCCATCTCTCATCTAACCTGCTCTTTGACAATCTACAATATGGTTTCTGCCCCCATCACTCCACTGAGACAGCCCTGACCAAAATTACTAAAGACCTACTTACAGCCAAAGCGAACGGACAATACTCTATACTCCTCCTTTTAGACCTGTCCTCTGCCTTCGACACAGTTGACCACTGCCTCCTAATACAGATCCTCTCTTCCTTTGGCATCAAAGACCTTGGCCTATCCTGGATCTCCTCATACCTCTCCAACCGCACATTCAGCGTCTCCCACTCCCACACTATCTCCTCATCCCACCCTCTCTCTGTTGGAGTCCCCCAAGGCTCTGTTCTAGGACCCCTACTCTTCTCAATCTATACACTTGGCCTGGGGCAACTCATAAAGTCCCACGGATTCCAGTACCACCTTTATGCCAATGATACCCAGATCTAACTCTCTGGCCCAGACGTCACCTCTCTGCTCTCCAAAATCCCGGAGTGTCTATCAGCCATATCCTCCTTCTCCCCTCATTTCCTCAAACTGAATGTGGACAAATCTGAACTGATCATCTTTCCCCCATTTCACAGATCTTCGTTACCTGACCTATCTATAACAATTGACGACATCACGCTTTCCCCAATACTGGAGGTCCGCTGCCTCGGAGTAACCCTTGACTCTGTCCTGTCCTTCAAACCGCACATCCAAGCTCTCTCCACTTCCTGCCACCTCCAGCTCAAAAATAGTTCCAGAATCTGTCCCTTCATCAACCCTCACTCTACTAAAATGCTTATGAATGCCCTCATCATCTCCCGTCTCGACTACTGCAACATCCTTTTCTGTGGTCTCCCTGATAATACCCTCGCATCTCTCCAGTCCATCCCTAACTCTGCTGCCCGACTATCTCATCTCTCTCCTTGCTACTCCTCTGCTTCTCCCCTCTGCAAATCTCTTCACTGGCTCCCACTCTCTCAGCGTATCAAATTCAAATTACTAATACTGACCTACAAGGCCATCTATAACCTGTCTCCTCCATATACCTCTGAATTAATCTCCCGATATCTTCCCTCACGTAATCTCCGATCCTCCCAAGACCTCCTCTCCTCCACACTTATTTGCTCCTCACCCAACCGCCTCCAAGACTTCTCCCGAACTGCCCCTATTGTATGGAATTATTTGCCCCAACACGTCCGGCTATCAACCACACTCGGATCATTCAGCCAGAACCTGAAAACCCATCTCTTCAGGAAAGCCTACAGCATGCAATGATCCCCGCTGCCCCCTCACCACTACTGGAGCCACCGCCTCACCATCACTGGAGCTGCTGCAACTCCCCAACCTACTTTCTCCTTTCCCACCATCCTGTAGAATGTAAGCCCGAAAGGGCAGGGTCCTCTCTCCCCTCTATATCAGTCTCTGATAGTTAGTTTGTTTACTGTAAGTGATATCTGTAATTTGTATGTAACCCCTTCTCATGTACAGCACCATGAAATCAATGTCGCTATATAAATAAATATTATTATTAATAATAATGATAATAATAATAAATACATGGACAGCGATGCTGACTACAAGTCTATTCAGAGTTGCCTGGTTTCGATGTTCACATGCAGTTCATGCAACAATGGATGTCATTCATGTGTCACCAGTGTTTGGGTGTGTGGGACATTTTGCAGACCATACTGCTGGATAAAATGGACATGTTAATGTGTTCTGCACATGGACACACAATTCATGGAAACATACTGACCTGTGCACAGACCCATACATTTGAATGGGTCTACGTGTGTAAGTGTCTCCGGTACATGTGGAAACTGTCACCACATGTACCGGAGACACTGACACGTGAAGGGGGTCTAAGGCTGTGTTCCCTCAATGTTTTTATGTGCAGATTTTCCCCATAAACATGCATTATAAGCGGGAAATCCACAGGTAAATACCACATGCAGTCTGTTCATGAAGTTTTCTCAAAGTGAAATACTGAAAGTATTAAAAACAAAGCAGCTTTTTTAACCCCTTAGTGACAGAGCCAATTTGCAGCTTAATGACCAGGCCAGTTTTTACAATTCTGACCACTGTCACTTTATGAGGCTATACAGTGCTTTGCGAAAGTATTCGGCCCCCTGGAACTTTTCAACCTTTTCCCACATATCATGCTTCAAACATAAAGATAGCAAATGTAAATTTTTGGTGAAGAATCAACAACAAGTGGGACACAATTGTGAATTTGAACGAAATTTATTGGTTATTTTAAATTTTTGTGGAAATTCAAAAACTGAAAAGTGGGGCGTGCAATATTATTCAGCCCCTTTAACTTAATACTTTGTTGCGCCACCTTTTACTGTGATTACAGCTGCAAGTCGCTTTGGGTATGTCTCTATCAGTTTTCTGCATCGAGAGACTGAAATTCTTGCCAGTTCTTCCTTGGCAAAGAGCTTGAGCTCAGTGAGGTTTGATAGAGATCGTTTGTGAACAGCAATTTTCAGCTCTTTCCACAGATTCTCGATTGGATTCAGGTCTGGACTTTGACTTGGCCATTCTAATACCTGGATACGTTTATTTGTGAACCATTCCATTGTGGATTTTGCTTTATGTTTGGGATCATTGTCTTGTTGGAAGACAAATCTCCTTCCCAGTCTCAGGTCTTTTGCAGACTCCAACAGGTTTTCTTCAAGAATGGTCCTGTATTTGGCTCCATCCATCTTCCCATCAATTTTAACCATCTCCCCTGTCCCTGCTGAAGAAAATCAGGCCCAAACCATGATGCTGCCACCACCATGTTTGACAGTGGGGATGGTGTGTTCAGGGTGATGAGCTGTGTTGCCTTTACACCAAACATATCATTTGGCATTGTTGCCAAAAAGTTCGATTTTGGTTTCTTCTGACCAGAGCACCTTCTTCCACATGTTTGGTGTGTCTCCCAGGTAGCTTGTTGCAAACTTTAAACCACACTTTTTATGGATATCTTTGAGAAATTACTTTCTTCTTGCCACTCTTCCATAAATGCCAGATTTGTGCAGTGTATGACTGATTGTTGTCCTATGGACAGACTGTCCCACCTCAGCTGTAGATCTCTGCAGTTCATCCAGAGTGATCATGGGCCTCTTGGCTGCATCTCTGATCAGTCTTCTCCTTGTATGAGATGAAAGTTTAGAGGGACGGCCGGTTGTTGGTAGATTTGCAGTGGTATGATACTGTTACGGTTTGAGGAAAAATAAAGATGTACCTGAAAGTGGACCCTCTGGGTCACGGCTCCAGAGCCCCCGGGTGCGAGTGCCCAGGTGAGGACCACCCCCTATACAGGGAGTGTTAGGGACAGGTCACCAGGGGATAGAGCCTCAACAGCCAGAATCAAAGGGACGACTGAGGCAAATAGAAAGAAGGCACTGACGTGGACAATAAGCGAGGCACCGGGCAAGGCAGGGACCCAGTGGGGTACAGGACTGGAGAGCCAGGGGAGCACAGGACTGGAGGCTGAAAGGTAAAGGAGCACAGTGATGAATAAGGAGTAGGACGGCAGGTAACCGAAACGGAGGGGAGAAAGCAGGGAGCAGGACAGAGGGAAGAAAGCCTCAGGGAGACTGGGAGGGCTGAGCACTGGAAAGGCAGACCGGGAAAAGGCAGGCAGCGAACAAGGAAGAGCTAAGGCACTAACAAGCATGGACAGAGAACGAGAGGGGGCCTGAGGACAGTGAGCACCGCAGCAGACAGCATCACCGCATAAGATAATCAGGTGTCTTGCCTGAGCCGGCGCCGGGCATCTGTAGCGGTGGGCGCCGCCATATTGGGGGTGGAGCTAGCGCGTCACATGATCCAGGAGGCTGCGCGCTGTGTGCTGGTAGCCGTCGCCGAGGGAGCCGGAGGCCAGGCACGGGGGCGTGCTGAGTAGCAGTAGCGCGCCGGACCGAGCGCGCAGCAAGGTAAGCAGGAGCAGGGACTGGCGCTGTGACAGATACTCCTTCCATTTCAATATGATCACTTGCACAGTGCTCCTTGGGATGTTTAAAGTTTTGGAAATCATTTTGTATCCAAATCCGGCTTTAAACTTCTCCACAACAGTATCACGGACCTGCCTGTTGTGTTCCTTGGTCTTCATGATGCTCTCTGTACTTCAAACAGAACCCTGAGACTATCACAGAGCAGTTGCATTTATACAGAGACTTGATTTCACACAGGTGTATTATATTTATCATCATTAGTCATTTAGGACAACATTGGATCATTCAGAGATCCACAATGAACTTCTGGAGTGAGTTTGCTGCACTGAAAGTAAAGGGGCCGAATAATATTGCACGCCCCCACTTTTCAGTTTTTGAATTTCCACAAAAATTTAAAATAAACAGTAAATTTCGTTCAACTTCACAATTGTGTCATACTTGTTGTTGATTCTTCACCAAAAATTTACATTTGGTATGTTTATGTTGGTAGCATGAAATGTGGGAAAAGATTGAAAAGTTCTAGGGGCTGAATACTTTCACAAGGCACTAACTCTGGAGCGCTTTAACGGATCCCGCTGATTCTGAGAATGTTTTTTCGTGACATATTGTACTTCATGTTAGTGTTAAAATTTATTTGATATGACTTGAGTTTATTTATGAAAAAAACGGAAATATGGCGAAAATTTTTAAAATGTTGCAATTTTCAAATTTTTAATTTTTATGCCCTTAAATCAGGCAGATATGACACACAAAATACGTAATAAATAACACATGTCTACTTTACATCAGCACAATTTTGGAATCAAAATTTTTTTTGCTAGGAACTTATAAGGGTTAAAAGTTGACCAGCAATTTCTCATTTTTATAACAAAATCTACAAAAACATTTTTTAGAGACCACCTCACATTTGAAGTAACTTTGAGGGGTCTATATGACAGAAAAAAACAAAAGTGACACGATTTTAAAAACTGCACCCCTCAAGGTGCTCAAAACTATATTCAAGAAGTTTATTAACCCTTTACGTGCCTCAAAGGAACTGAAGCAATGTGGAAGGAAAAAATTAACATTTAGCTTTTCTTACAAATATTTCACTTCAGAACCAATTCTATTTATTTTCACAAGTGTAAAAAGAGAAAATGAACCACAAAATTTGTTGTGCAATCTCTCATGAATACGCCGATACCCTATATGTGGGGGTAAACCACTGTTTGGGTGCACGGCAGGGCTTGGAACGGAAGGAGCGCCGTTTGACTCTTTCAATGCAGAATTGTCTGGAATTGAGATCGGACGCCATGTTGTGTTTGGAGAGTGCCTGATGTACCTAAACAGTGGAAACACCCAACAAGTGACACCATTTTGGAAACTAGACCCCTTATGGAACTTATCTAGATGCGTGGTGAGCACTTTGAACCTCCAAATGTTTCACAGAAGTTTATAACGTAGAGCCGTGAAAATAAAAAATCATATTTTTCCCACAGAAATGAATTTTCGCCCCCAAATTTTTGTTTTTACAAGGGTAACGGGAGAAATTAGAAACCCAAAGTTATTGTGCAATTTGTTCTGAGTACGCCGATACCCCATATGAGGGGGTAAACCATTGTATGGGCACACATCGGCGCTCAAATGTGAAGTAGTGGCGTTTTGGAATGCAGACTTTGATGGAATGGCCTGTGGGCGTGATGTTGCACTTGCAGAGCCCTTGATGTGCCTAAACAGTAGAAACACACGTGACCCACCCCATTTTGGAAACTAGACCCCCCAAGGAGCTTATCTAGATGTGTGGTGAGCACTTTAAACCCATAAGTGCTTCACAGAAGTTTATAACGCAGAGCAGAGAAAATAAAAAATCTGTTTTTTTCCACAATTTTTTAGCTCCCAATTTTTTATTTTCCCATGGGTAACTGGAAAAATTAGACCCCCACAGTTGGTGTGCAATTTGTCCTGAGTAGGCTGATACCCCATATGTTGGGGTAAACCACTGTTTGGGCACACGTCGGGGCTCGGAAGGGAGGGAGCACCGTTTGATTTTTTTAATTCAAAATTGGCTGGAATCAATGATGGCGCCATGTCGGGTTTGGAGACCCCCCGATGTGCCTAGACAGTGGAAGCCCCTCAATTCTATCTCCAACCCTAACCCAAACACACCGCTAACCCTAATCCCAACCCTAACCATAACTCTAACCACAAACCTAACCCCAACACATCCCTAACCCTAATTCCAACCCTAACCATAACCCTGACCACAACAGTAATGACAACACACCCCTAACCATAACACTAACCACAACCCTAACCTTAATCCCAACCCTTACCCTAACCACAACCCTAACTTTAATCCCAACTCTAACCATAACCCTAACCACAAACCTAACCCCAATACATCACTATCCATAATCCCAACCCTAACACTAATCCTAACCCTAACCCTAATCCCAACCAACTCCAATTCCATCCCCAACTCTAATTCCAACCCTTACCCTAATTCCAACCCTAACTCACTTTAGCCTAACTCTAACCCTAATAGGAAAATGAAAATAAATATATTTTTTCTTTATTTCATTATTTTTCCTTAATTAAGGGGGTGATAAAGGGGGGTTTATTTACTACTTTTTTCATTTTAATCACTGTGATAGGGTCTATCACAGTGACCAAAATGAACCAATCCCAGAAGAAGATGGCGGCACCCATGGGGGAAAGCACGAGGGCCGAAGAGCACCGGGAGGTACCAGGGGGATCAGGGACCCTATTTCTCTCTCCTCTGATGTGCGATCACATCAGAGGAGAGAGAAATTAAATGGCACATTGGACTTTTTTTTTTGCGGTCGCCGATATACAGTTAATAATGGCGGTCGCAAAAGCGGGTCGGTAAAAACTGACCCGAATCATGTTTGTCTCGGTTACCCCCTGCAGACAAGACTCCAGAGAAAATGAGACTCTGGGACGTGCTATACACTTTTTCCACAGCACCATTAATTAACGGCACTGTGGTTTAAGTACCCTTAACTACCGCCGTTAAAAGGCGAATCGGCGGTCCTTAAGGGGTTAAAACATGACATACCAAAATGAAACAAAAACTATAGCATCAAAATCACAATAAAAACACATGTATAAAAAACACACAAAGAAAAGATGAGGATGATTGACCTCATGGAGATCAACATCCGGCACTGCGGAGACACCATCACGTGTTTCTCAACGCAGTGATTCTAGAGCACTGCCCCCATCCCTTATGGGAAATATGTAAAACATGCAAAATATATAAGCCGCGGAGACACCATCACATGTTTCTCAATGCAAGCAATGACTAGCCAGGTCTTTCACCGGGAAGGAACAACCACGGGAAAGGCAGTCTCCAATGAAGGAAACCACCTATGCCAAAACATGGTATCCATCCACAGACAGCTGTTTCGGGGTATTGCCCCTCATCAGTGTGGAGTAGGAAACTGGCTAGTAGGAGCAATGCCTAGTAAAAGACTAAGAAAAGATGAGGATGATTGACCTCATGGAGATCAACATCCGGCACTGCGGAGACACCATCACGTGTTTCTCTGGTGTCTCCGCAGTGCCGGATGTTGATCTCCATGAGGTCAATCATCCTCATCTTTTCTTAGTCTTTTACTAGGCATTGCTCCTACTAGCCAGTTTCCTACTCCACACTGATGAGGGGCAATACCCCGAAACAGCTGTCTGTGGATGGATACCATGTTTTGGCATAGGTGGTTTCCTTCATTGGAGACTGCCCTTCCCGTGGTTGTTCCTTCCCGGTGAAAGACCTGGCTAGTCATTGCTTGCGTTGAGAAACATGTGATGGTGTCTCCGCGGCTTATATATTTTGCATGTTTTACATATTTCCCATAAGGGATGGGGGCAGTGCTCTAGAATCACTGCGTTGAGAAACACGTGATGGTGTCTCCGCAGTGCCGGATGTTGATCTCCATGAGGTCAATCATCCTCATCTTTTCTTAGTCTTTTACTAGGCATTGCTCCTACTAGCCAGTTTCCTACTCCACACTGATGAGGGGCAATACCCCGAAACAGCTGTCTGTCGATGGATACCATGTTTTGGCATAGGTGGTTTCCTTCATTGGAGACTGCTCTTCCCGTGGTTGTTCCTTCCCAGTGAAAGACCTGGCTAGTCATTGCTTGCGTTGAGAAACATGTGATGGTGTCTCCGCGGCTTATATATTTTGCATAAAAAACACACAAAGACACGGTGGTTGAAACCAAAGATCTCAAATTTGGACTCATCAGACCAAAGCACAGATTTCCACTGGTCTAATGTCCATTCCTTGTGTTCTTCAGCCCAAACAAGTCTCTTCTGCTTGTTGTCTGCCCTTAGCAGTGGTTTCCTAGCAGTTATTTTACCATGAAGGCCTGCTGCACAAAGTCTCCTCTTAACAGTTGCTGTAGAGATGTGTCTGCTGCTAGACCTCAGTGTGGCATTGACCTGGTCTCTAATCTGAGCTGCGATTAACCTGCGATTTCTGAGGCTGGTGACTCAGATGAACTTATCCTCCGCAGCAGAGGTGACTCTTGGTCTTCCTTTCCTGGGGCAGGCCTCATGTGAGCCAGTTTCTTTGTAGTGCTTGATGGTTTTTGCCACTGCACTTGAGGACAATTTCAAAGTTTTCCCAATTTTTCGGACTGACTGACTTTCATTTCTTAAAGTAATGATGGCCACTCGTTTTTTTTAGCTGCTTTTTTCTTGCCATAATACAAATTCTAACAGTCTATTCAGTAGGATTATCAGCTGTGTATCCACCAGACTTCTGCACAAAACAACTGATGGTCCCAACCCCATTTATAAGGCAAGAAATGCCACTTATTAAACCTGACAGGGCACACCTGTGAAGTGAAAACCATTTCCGGTGACTACCTCTTGAAGCTCATCAAGAGAATGCTAAGTGTGCAAAGCAGTAATCAAAGCAAAAGGTGGCTACTTTGAAGATCCTAGAATATAAGACATATTTTCAGTTGTTTCACACTTTTTTGTTAATTATATAATCCCACATGTGTTAATTCATAGTTTTGATGCCTTCAGAGTGGATCTACAATTTTCATAGTCATGAAAATAAAGAAAACTCTTTGAATGAGAAGGTGTGCCCAAACTTTTGGTCTGTACTGTATATGTCAGGGCTGACTTAAAAAAAAAAAATCTTATGCTAGGTTCGTAAGACCATATGTTTCATTATCTAGTTTGCAATGCGCTTTGATTCTTTTTCCCCACTGCAAGGCTAAGTTCACACGAGTGTCTAAAAAATTGTCAGATTCATCCAGAAAGCTCTGAATATTTTTTTCTCACTGCAAAGAATCTGTAAAAATTGGATTGTATACTGTGGCTCCGTATGGCATCCTTTTTTTTGTGCACTCATAGATTTGAATAGGCGGGTCACGTTTAACACACTGAAGAAAATAGTGCATGCTGTGAATTTTTTCACACGCAGGTTCGGTCAATGAAAAACAATTATCATTTACACTGCCCCAACATTGTGCTGAGTGCTGTCCAGTGACCAGTTCTTCAAGGAGAGCACTTGGAACGATAATATGCTACTGTGAACCTGGATGTTTATTTTCCGATATTTGTCTTAGTATAAACAGTTTATAAACACTGTATCTTACAGCCATATAATTCCTAACTATCAGCCTGTTCTGCCTAGTGCCAGTCTTTGCCAGATCAGAGTGGTCACTGATTACTCCTCCTGACAGTTGTTCTGTAGTTTATGGTAATGTCACTTTGACGGAACAGCTCTTCTTTTCCACTCTACTGTGTCGACGGTGCGTCACTGCTGATGTAATGCAAATTGACAGCCAGATCCCCGTTGCCTAATTGTGAATATCCGGCTGTCAATCAGCATGGCATCCGCAGTGATGCCCCGTCAACAGACCAGACTGGAAAGAGAAGAGCTTCTCTTTTGAAGTTAGGTCGAATAAAGCAGCAGGATCGCTGGCCGGAGCATGTCGTGACATCACCGGCAGAAATTGGCACTGTGCAGAACAGGCAGGTAGTTATCAGCTACCTGGCTGTAAGGTCTTAGCCCCATTACAATTTTTTTTTTTTTTTAAAAGTGCTGGATAAGCCATTTTGGCTACATTCTCATTTTTTAGTATTTGTTGCGTTTTTGATGTTGCAGATTTTGTTGCGTTTTTGATGTTGCAGATTTTCAGCAGCATTTTTGCACCAATTTCGTAAATTAGATTACTTGCATTATTCATTGTGTTTTATAGTGGTTTTTTAACATGTTTTAGTATCAATTTTTTTCAGCTGCAGGTTTTGTCTCTTTGTAGATACTTCCTGTTACTTTGATAAAACTCTATTGATAAAGCCATGTGGAGATTGCATGAGTTTTTAAGGTGTTTCTGCTGCGGAAACACACTAAAAATGCATATGCATTTTTTACGTACAGATTTTCCTCATCTCATTCAAGTCTATGGGGAAAATCTGCAAATAAAACTCATATTTAATGCTAGAGAAATTAACCTGTTGCAGATTTCAAAAATGTATCGCAGGTAAGTTTACACTGCGCAAAAAAAGGACAATGGGCATGAAATTTCTCCAAGTCCCATTCACTTTGCTTGATGCATACTACACGGCAGGGTAATTTTGCATGACAAAAATATGTAACGTCAAAAAAATTAATATTTATCGTGAGAATTTAGCCTTCAAGTGTTTAACTGCTCTTAAACTATAAGTCAGCAGTCACCCTATGTCACTGTAGACTTGTGAATCTTCACATCGCATGCACCGCATGCTGTGATGATTCTCCGGTGCAGATGCTGGAAATGGTGGGCGCGTGACCACAATTATGTAATTTGCATACATACGGTCATGTGGCTATTTTAAGGGCTCTAGAAAGTGTATTCAGTGAGGCAGGATACTGTCTAGTCGGAATGTGGCCGGAAGTATGCAGTGTGTATGATGTGAGGATTCACAAGTCTGCAGTCACATACAGTGACTGCAGACTTGTAGCTTAAGACCAGACAGCCCCTTTAAACTATTTTTCTCTTCAGAGCACAAAATCCACTAAATACCCTAAAATATTCTGATTACCTTGGAGATGGTTAGTGGTTGTCCATGCTCTAGTCCTCCTTTGAGTGAGAAGCCCCATGGCGCTCCACCTTCAAGAGTTGCTTGTAGGTATAGGGAGGTGACAGCTGGCTTACCAGCATCTGGCATCTGATCCATGTTTCCTTGCCAGTGCTACTCAGTCGGTTCTGTCAGTCCTCATATGTAACACAGATTTAGACAGCATGGATAGAAACAATCGGAAAAAACCCTCCAATAGATGCTGCATTCGGATTTAAAGCAGACCTCAAACATCCAGATCTGACACAATCCTAGCGGGTGCTTCTTCTGCCCTCCAGAGTTGATTAAAAATTATGCTTGTCCATCAAGTCTTCTTCATTTAACAATGTCTTTATTTCACCAGGGCATCCAAAAATAACCTATTAGCTCCATGTAAGCAAAAACAAGGAACTTTTGAGACTATGCATGCAGAACGAGTGACATGTAAAGTAATGTTTGTTTTTGATTGATGATGCTGCTTCTCCAGCTCCCCCAGACTTACCATTATAATAGCCTATCTTTTCAGTTCATTGCATTCAAAGAATGAGATCTCTTTCTCCTTTTCCAAGCTGCATGGCTTTCTTGAGAATGAGCTATAACATTTTTTTCTTGCTGCTCTCAACTCAACTTGGAATTGGAATTTTCACTTGTGCCTTGAATGTAAAATCTTATCTGTAGGGAAGGAAATCTTGCAGGATGTTTGGACAAACCAGTCAGACCCTGCAGGTGGATTTTCTCCTAGCATTGGAAGTGAGAGTACATTCCTTCTCTTTCACTGGTACTTGTGTAGATTAGACTGTAACTACACTGGGCGAAGGAGGGGGAATGCGATGCAGAGGGTGTGAGCCGAGGATTAGACCAAGCCATGCTGATTTTACGCAGCAAGTACCCAAATGATATGGGGCTAAGAATAGAAAGGGCTGTGGAAACAATAAGCATATCAACACTTCCCGTGTATCAGAAATCCTGCCATTACCATGCTATTTTATCTTCCCTATGAGTCTCAGGTGCCATTAGAAACTTGAATGTGAGCAATTCACACTAAATGCACACAATAAAGTGCCACCTATAACTTCTTCATGTAGTTCGTGAATACCGAATATAGAAAAATCTTCATACCGCATTGTCAAAACAGTGATTTGAAAAATGCCTATATTTACGGATAATGTATTTTTAAGTCAGTATTCAGTCTAAAGGGAGTGTAAGGTCAAATAATATTTGTGACTTATCTGTAAGATAGGTCATCAAGAAAGAATCTGGCAGTGCATTACAGCTCTACTTAATGTGTTTACACCCGGTGACTGCTGAAGCTGCCAGAGAAGATGCTGGGTGCCAGACCCCCACCGAGCCCATATTGATGACCTATCCTAAGACAGATATCTTAAAGGGAACCTGTCACGTGAAAAAACACTATTAACCTGCAAATATGGGGTTAATCTGCAGGTTAATAGCATTCTGAAGCTTCCTGGTGCCTGCATTTAGAGCCCCGCTGCCGGGAGGAAATTAACTTTATTCATTCAGGCAGCATTCAGCATTTAGTCATAGGGGTGTTATGAGTTACGGATTCAGTGTATATAGAACGGTCACTGAAACGGCGCCCTCAGTACTGACTGACAGCTCAGTCATCATTAGAGCTGGCTGTCAGTCTTGAACATTACAAAGAAGCAGGGATGGGCTATGAGCGGGGGGGGATCACCACAGACAAATAAATTAGCGTTTAGATAAACGACTTTCATTGGACATGTATAAACCACACACAATTTAAAAACATTAAAAAGTCACCCATGTGACATAACAATAGCATACACTGGCTCACAATAGAACCTACACCCTGTAATTACACTCCACAGGAAACCTGCCTATCTAAACAGCATACCAACTGGTGGCTAAGTCTGAGAAATGAAGTAAAAAAGCTTCCAGGGGGATATGGAAGTGCGTGAGCATGAGGTGACACCCACCAACCTCAATACATGAAGGGAAAAAGACACCCCAGGAAATTGTTGGAAATCAGAAATCAATAGACATCATCAAATGAATGCATTCTCAGACCCACAAAAACGACATAAGCACATGCACAATGATGAACACGATCAATATCCCATAGATAATGGTATGAAATGATGGTATCAGAGCACAGAGCCCATGTGGAGCGAAATCAGGGAGGAAAAAATACCCAACACGTGTCGCCACCCGCAGTGGCTTCGTCATTGGTAATGAGTGCAGCACAGACATGTCCTTATATATATGGAGTGTGATGAATCATGGTGCACAGCTGCGCCACTTACCAGGCTAACGTAGGGATAGGTTGAAGTCCATAGACACACACCGATGATCAACCAAAAGTCGGAGACACAGCGCATGTGCTGGCGTATGGTAACAGGAAGTGCGTCACGGCTCCAAGTTGCCATGTGAACAGATACACAAAATTACTGTGCATCTTGTTGGCATACAGTTATGCCACTAACCCAGCTAAAGCAGCAGTGAATTACAATCCAGAGACATATACTCCGGTGCTTAACCATAGTTGAAGGCCATTTGCATGCGTCGGCGTACAATGACAGGAAATACGTCATGGCTCAAAATTGCCATGGAAACCAATACCCATAGTTTCTGCACACGTCGATGGCGCCCAGCTAGGCCACATTAGCCCAGCTGGGGTAACGGTGGATATAATCACACATGCCGGTGATCCATCATAGTCAGAGACACTGAGCATGCGCAGGCGTTTAATGACAAGAAATTTGTCATGGCTCTAGATTACCATATGACACAATACATATAGTTACTGCGCGTACACATGGCGCATCATTGTGCCACCAGCCCGCTTAGAATGACGGTGAATTCTTGTCCAAGGATATACACACCGGTGATTCGCCATAGTTGAAAACACTGCACATGCGCCGACATGTAATGACAGAAGGTACGTAGTGGCTCGAGATTACCATGGAAGTCAATGCACACAGTTGCCGCACATATTTATAGTACACAGTTCCGCTAAGAGCCCGGCTAAAGTGACAATGAATAAAGGCGCATACACCGATGACTCCCCCTGATTACAGGACAGGACGCATGCGCTGGCATAAAATAACAAAATACAATTCATGGCTCAGAAATTGTTCTAAGGGCCCATACATATAGATATTGAGCATGCTTCAGGTAAACCGATGTCTATATATGAAACAAACTGAGATGGTGGTTAGTAGACACTGAAGCCTATCGCAACACAAATAAGCTTAATACTATGTACGCATTCGACTAATGCGTCATAGCTCAAGATTGACATAGGAATCAATGCACGTGATTGCTGCACAAGATCGTTGCATCGCTTATCAAACTGAAATAACAGTGAATTGAACCCATATGTCCGTAATCCACCATGTTTGGAAACAGTACACATTTAACAACATGTGTGGAAACAGAAAACGCATAGTAGCCCAAAGTTGCCAAAGGGGACAGTGGGGACAATGGTTGATGCGCATGCTCCGAATCAGTCACTGCTTATATGTAGAACCTAGTAACATAATGGTTTATAAACGCTACAGGCGATCAAAGAACAACAAATGTGATCAATGCGGTGTATGCATTTGGCTCGCAGAAAGATGTCTTAAGGTTGCCATAGAGGTTGGTGCACGTAATTGTGCATCAATCCATAGTGCACATCTGCACTACTTCCCCAGCCACAATAACGATAACTGTGGCGCGTATATTGGTAATCCACCATATTTGGGGACAATACGCTTGCACCAGCATATAATAACGATAAATGCATCATAGCTCAAAAATAGCCATGAGAGTGGGCATATGCATGGCACGCAAAAATGAATGAATACCCTGTCTCAATAACATTATGAGACCAAACCCCAAACATACCCATGATGAGTTACAATAGATAAATTAACCCCAAAGACAATGTCTCTAGGGACTCTTAATGATATACATATGGGTAGATGAAGGATTTCATGAAGACAGAAAATTTATTCAAGATAGCAGTGATGTCATTTCAAGACAGTACTAGGCAACAAACTATTTGACTATGCTAAATAGCCTTCAAGAGTGGTAATGGTCCATAATGGGCCACACTTCATCCACAGAGCAAAGTATGGACCTCGATGCTCCGATACAGTGGGCACATCCGTACAACATACACCCTTAGAACTAAGTAACAACAATAGCATTTGCGAGGTGTCAAAACGGTCAGGGAACGTACTCAAGGGATAATGAATAAATCATATCCTTAACATAGATGGATAAACAAAGCTGGTATGCTGTTTATATAAAGATGGAGAAAAACACACACATGAAGAGCACAAAAGACCTCACCTAATAAAACAATCTACAATAGTTCAAAGGGCAAAAGAGTCCTCAATTATGCAGCACAGAGGTGAAGATCAATTCTGTTTGTAAAACCCTGTAAATAGCAGATCCTCATTTAGGCCAACAGGAGCTAGAGAGTTCAGATTGAAAATCCATTTGGATTCTCGTCTAAGGAGCTCTAATGTTATATCCCCCCCCCCTAATGTCTGGGTTCACAGACTCCAATACCAGAATCCTTGTTCCATGCCACTGTGAGTTGTGTGCCGCAAGGTAGTGCGAGGCAACTGACGTGAGCGTGTTGCCCTTCTCTTTGTCCTTTTTGGCCGTAGTGATGTTTGAAAAGTGTTGCTGCATCCACCTTCTCAGTTCCTGGATGGTCTGTCCCACGTATGCCTTCGGACAGGGACATACAAGGGCATAGATTACAAAGAGTGATTTGCAGTTGAAATATGATTCAGTCGTAATCTGGAAAGGAGAGAAGGGGAGAGGCAAAGAATTGTCATTGACCATATAGGGACAGATGTTACAATTCCCACAAGGAAAAGTCCCTCTTAGCCGTATACCCCTGTTAAGCCTTGTGACAGGGTGTTTGAAAAGGCTGTGACTCAAACAGTCCGTAAGATTTTTCGCCCACCTCGCCACCAAATTTGGTAGTGTGGAAATATGGGGCTTTAATCTTGGCTCACTAAGGAGAATTCCCCAATGCCTAGAAAGAATACCCCTAATGTCATGCCACTGGTTATTGTAGGTGGTTATTATACCCAGTGGTTTGGGGGTACCCTTGGTGCGTGACTGTAACAGCCTATTCCTATCCATATCTCTAGATGTCCTGAAAGCATCCGAGATTACCTTTTTGGGGTATCCCCTGTCCTTGAACTGGCAGGTCAAGTCCCGTGCTTGAGTCAAAAAGTAATCTCTATTGCTGCAATTTCTTTTGGCCTGAAAAAATTGGCCTTTGGGCATGCCCTTTTTAAGATGTCGAGGGTGAAAACTTGTGAAGTGTAGTAGGCTATTTGTGGACGTAGGCTTCCGATAAAGAGTTGTAGTGATCCAAGATCCAGTGAGGGAAAGTTTAAGGTCAAGAAATTCCACCTCACTTTGTGAGAAGTATGAAGTCAATCGGATGTTTCAAGGGTTGACATTCAAAGAGTCCACAAATAACCGGCAATCATCCAGGGTGCCTGTCCAAAAAAACAGTATATCATCAATATAACGATACCAGTTGGTAATGTACCTGGAGAATGCCTCCATGCAGAACACCCTGGTGACCTCCCACCAACCTAGAAATAAATTTGCATACGAGGGCGCACAACGTGCGCCCATCGCGGTGCCAGTAACCTGTCTATAGTGAACCCGATCAAAAATGAAATGATTTTTATCTAAGATGAAAAAAAGCAAGTCCAGTAGAAACGAGTCATGTTTTCTGTCTCCCGTGGAGTACTGATCCAGGAAGAAAGAAACCGCTTGAATGCCGAGATCATGACGTATACATGTATACAGTGATTCCACATCTAATGTTACAAGCCACACGCCAGGTGTAACTGTGAGATCCTGTAACTGTTGAATTAAAAAGGTGGAGTCTCTCACAAACGACTTGAGAGAAGTCACCAATGGCTGTAAGAAAAAATCAACATAAATGCAGGCACGTTCCAACAAGCCACCAATCCCGGACACAATAGGCCTACCTGGAGGTGCCTGGAGGGACTTATGGACCTTTGGAAGCATGTAGAAAGTCGGAATCCGCGGATGATGATTCGTCATGAAGTCCTTTTCCCGTTTGGATGTGGCACCCCAAGGCAGAATCCAGCAGTCTATCCAATTTAGCCTTAAAGGCAGAGGAAGGGTCAGAGGGTAAAACCTGATAGCAATTGGAATTTGTTAATTGGCGTTTCGCCTCATTTAGATACAGATCCACCGGCCAGATAACCAGGTTACCACCTTTATCCGCCTCGCGGATCACAAAGTCACGATTAGACCCTAGTCTTGCGATGACCGCCTGTTCGAGCTTACTCAGATTTCTACCACTATTAGGATCTAACTTAAGGACTTTAATTTCCCTACATACAGTATCAAAGAAAATTTG
Organism: Dendrobates tinctorius; assembly: GCF_039654945.1. Taxonomy (NCBI): domain Eukaryota; kingdom Metazoa; phylum Chordata; class Amphibia; order Anura; family Dendrobatidae; genus Dendrobates; species Dendrobates tinctorius. Next base: position 47,487,744 of record NW_027361679.1, on the reverse strand, counting down.
TACCGCTGGGAACAATGAAAATTTTGGGGTGGCCTGGCTGTCAGTCAGTGCAGAGCATGGTTACAGCCGCCACTCTATGTACACAGAGTGATGACTGAAACGGTGCCGTCACCCCACTATGACTGAATGCCAAACTCTGCAGAAAGGAATAAAGTTAATTTCCTTCCAGCAGCGGGGCTCTAAGTGCATGCACCGGATAGCTTCAGAATGCTATTAACCTGCAGATTAACTCCATATTTGCAGGTTAAAAGGTTTTTTCATGTGACAGATTCCCTTTAATTATGATTTAGAGTAGATTCATCTCAAAAATCCATCATTCCCTCTACTGAGGGCCCTCTTCATCTGTGTAGGATTATTCTTTTCTCTATATGTAATCACAATATGTGGTCACAACATTATTTAGCAATGCTGTCTATGGTGGATGCCACACAATCAGCAGCATAGTTAAAAGGTAATGCAGAAGCTCCAAGGTATTTGTATCTGTAGGGCCCAAAGGTACTTCTGATATATGCAATCCCGTGAAAAAGTATTCATACCCCATGAACTTTTCACCATTTTATATGATATAGCAACACTAAGTAGTGTTTGTGAAGTGTAAAAGAAATGATACTTGGTTATCTATATATTAAATCAGAAAATTATGATGTACATTTGCATTCAACACTCCAGAAGTCAATGGTATGTAGTGCCACTTTTTGCTGCAATTACTGCTGCAAGTCTTGTGGGGTATGTAATTAGAATGTTGAGGAAGGTGCTTTGGTCAGATGAGACCAAAGTAGAACTTTTTGGGCTAAATACAAAATGCTATATGTTTCGAAAAACTAACGCTGCACATCACGCTGAAAACACCATCTCCACTGTCAAATATGGTGGTGGCAGCATCATGCTGTGGGGATGCTTTTCTTTAGCAGAGGCGGGGAATCTGATCAGACTTGATGGCAAGATGGATGGAGCTAAATAAAGGGCAATCCAGGAGGGAAATCTGGTAGATACTGCAAAAGACTTCAGTCTGGGGAGTAGGTTCACCACCAAACAGGAGAACAACCCAAAGCATACTGCCAGAGTTATGATCGAAGGGTTTAGATCAAAACATATTCATGTGTTTGAATGGTCCAGTCACAGTCCAGACCTAAATCCCATTGAGAATCTATGTCAAGACTTGAGATTGCTGTTCACAGGCTCTCACCATCTCTAATCTCACTGAGCTAGAGCTAGCTTGCAGAGAAGAATTCGCAAAAATTTCAGCCTCTAGATGGGCAAATCTCATATAGATGAAAAAATTTTGAAAAGGTCAGAGGGTATGAATACATTTTCAAGACACTATACAAATATGGCAATATTATATAGAGTAGATGTACAATTACAGATATCAATAGTCTTTTGTTATTCCTTTGCCATATTGACTCCTGTATCTCTGCCCAACGTCACCAAGGGTACACAGCCCAGCCACTAATGTCGGGAGCGATGGTTGACATCCTTAGAAGAATTCAGCCCCATTTCTTCTTGTAAACAACTGTGAGAGTTAATGGAAGTCTGTCATTTCCAAAGCGCTAATTAAAACTCTTTTACAGGTATGGAGGGGATTAAGTTGTTCACAGAAGCTCCTGCCTTCGCATTTTTCTTTCTGGCAGCTACACTAGCAAAATCTATACTATAAGTATGAATTTTATAGGCGTCCCTTGCATACCTGTACAGTATAAGTGGTTTATTTAACATTTTGGAGATGGCAGACTGCATTTACAGCAATGATAGCTTCATAGTATGGAAGATGATTATTTTAGCTTAGATACACACCTTCAGCATGTTTTACACTTGATGGCCTGTATGTCTCACTGTTGTACCCCTTACTAATTAGTACATGTGTATCTGCTAATAGGCAGGTAGAGCCTCCCCGCCTTGATTTAGGAGAACTGCATGTGCCCCTGATTAATTAGTGCATCTCTATCTCTTAGAGTATGTGCAGACTATTAGTAAATCTCCTCCACTATGTTGTAACAACTGGACGCTTTGGGTTGGACACTGCAGAAGTACCGCCTTACCCCCATATTATCGATGGGTCTCTATTAACAGTCCCTATTTTTATGCACTTTATCTTCCCCTGAGGGGTATGCTAAACAAAACGCGTCGGGAGGTGATTATTATGGGGCTATAACGCAAAGGGTCTTATACTGATTCCTCCTGCTTGGTACTGGTTGGATGACAGTGAATTCTTCCCCCCTTTGGTGTTAGGAATCCGTGGCCCTTCAACAGGACGGACAGATTATTCAGTTGAGGTGAGATCGTTCCATTTTTTGCAATCACTGAAATGGTATGGTTAGTTGTAATCTACTTCATAATATCATAGCATTGGAGCAGAAAATTGTTATCTGAGCATTGATATTTATTATTTATGATGTTCATGCTGAGTAATTCTTGATTTTGACCAGTTGGTCAATGTGTTGCTAATTTTGGTGATTTCATCACATGTGCTGTATATGTTGTTTGTCTCTTTTTTGGTGTCACCATAGGAAGTATTTTAATTGTATTTAATAAAATTGCATTTTAGTAATTAATCCTACCATGATCTCAGGAAGAAGCACAGGCGAAACGCGCGTTGGGGTTTGGGGAAGCAGCATCCTACTCTATGCCTAACTCCACTGTGCACACCGCTCAGGTAATATGTATTTGGTGATTTATTCGTCACATTTATTTTCATGCTTTGGGTCATTTTAACCTGCATACATGAGAGGCTGTGGTAGCGCTGTAGCAGCAGTGGCTGCATATATTGCATATTGTGGGTGATTAGCTATGGTGGTGTAGCAGCAGCAATAGCTGATTAATGAATAGTTATTTAATGGTGTGAATTGAGTGTTAGATTCTATTCAAATTAAGGCAGTAAATTTCATTCACATCTATGCAGGTTTTTGCATGCAATTTTCTACAGCCATTTAGACCTGTTGTATCTTATTAAAGATACTAAGTATATTGTGGGGCATATTATATGTGTAAAGCTATGGTGGTGTAGCAGCAGCAACAGCTGATTAATGAATAGTCATTCAATGGTGTGAATTATGTGTTAGATTCTATTCAAATTAAGGCTGTAAATTTTATTCACATCTATGCAGGTTTTTGCATGCGATTTTCTGCAGCCATGTGTAAGGCTATGGCGGTGTAGCAGCAGCAACAGCTGATTAATGAATAGTCATTCAATGGTGTAAATTATGTGTTAGATTCTATTCAAATTAAGGCAGTAAATTTTATTCACATCTATGCAGGTTTTTGCATGCGATTTTCTGCAGCCATGTGTAAGGCTATGGCGGTGTAGCAGCAGCAACAGCTGATTAATGAATAGTCATTCAATGGTGTAAATTATGTGTTAGATTCTATTCAAATTAAGGCAGTAAATTTTATTCACATCTATGCAGGTTTTTTGCATGCAATTTTCTATAGTTTAATTAAAAATGTATCTAATCAATAAATACTAAGTATATTGTTGGGCATATTATATTATTCAGGATACTGTAGTCATTTTCTTTACATTTTGACACATTATATAATTGGAATTGTATCCTTTTGCTGTTTCTCCTTCCTATAAGTGTTGGTTTGAGGCAATGGTTTTATGGTTGTATGTCAATTAATGTTTAATAAAACATGTATTTTATGAAAAATACTCTTGGTTAGTGTTGAGCATTCCGATACCGCAAGTATCGGGTATCGGCCGATACTTGCTGTATCGGAATTCCGATACCGACTTCCGATATTTTTTCAATATCGGAATTCGGCATCGGAATCGGAAGTTCAGTTGATTGACGGCCTGACGTCATCATGATGCGCGGTGTGTGCGCATCATGATGCGCCGTCATTTCGGGCCTTCCGGGGGTCTCTGCCGGCCTGCCGGGGGGCTGTGCCGGCCTGCCGGGGGGCTGTGTGGACTGCCCGGGGTCTGTACCGGCCTGCCGGGGGGCTGTGCCGGCCTGCCGGTGGTCTGTGCACCCTGTGGGGGTCTGTACCGGCCTGCCGGGGGGCTGTGCCGGCCTGCCGGGGGGCTGTGCTGATGTCCGGGGGTCTGTGCAAGCATCGTCCGATGGGACTACAAGTCCCATCGGGCGATGCCTGCTACCATGACAGTGATTGACACATTAGCCAATGATGGGACAGTAGTAGTCCCATCATCCGGCTAATGTGTTAAATGTTAAAAAAAAAAAAAAAAAAAAAAATACTACATACATACTACATGCATGCTACATACATGCTACATGCATGCTACATACACACTACATATATACTACATACATACTACATACATGCTACATACATACTACATACATACTACATGCATGCTACATACATACTACATATATACTACATACATACTACATACATGCTACATACATGCTGCATGCTACATACATACTACATACATACTACATGCATGCTACATACATACTACATACATACTACATGCATGCTACATACATACTACATGCATGCTACATACATACTACATACTACATACATACTGCATGCTACATACATACTACATACATACTACATACATACTACATGCATGCTACATACATACTACATGCATGCTACATACATACTACATACTACATACATACTGCATGCTACATACATACTACATACATACTACATACATACTACATGCATGCTACATACATACTACATGCATGCTACATACATACTACATATATACTACATACATACTACATACATGCTACATACATACTGCATGCTACATACATACTACATACATACTACATACATACTACATGCATGCTACATACATACTACATGCTACATACATACCACATATATACTACATACATACAATACATTCATACAATACATACATAGACATACAGTACATATAACATAGAGTAACATACTTACCAATACTTGTCACATTGTTCCCCGAAGCCATTGTCTTTTCCGGGATAAATATTAACATAACAAACCACAAAAATACTCACCCACGATCCGAAGCAGTCCACGAGTGTGTCCCACGACGATCTTGGGTAGAGAACTGCAGCATCAGATGATGCTGCCGTTCTCTACGGGCTGCAGGAATCCAATGACGGAAGGTAGGTATCCTTCCGCACTGTATTCCTCCGCCACTTAAAAAAAAAAAGTCCCTAGTCTCACTTTATGCCATTGCTGTGTGGGAAATTCCCACACAGCAATGGCATAAAGTGAGACTAGGGACTTTTTTTTTTTAAGTGGCGGAGGAATACAGTGCGGAAGGATACCTACCTTCCGTCATTGGATTCCTGCAGCCCGTAGAGAACGGCAGCATCATCTGATGCTGCAGTTCTCTACCCAAGATCGTCGTGGGACACACTCGTGGACTGCTTCGGATCGTGGGTGAGTATTTTTGTGGTTTGTTATGTTAATATTTATCCCGGAAAAGACAATGGCTTCGGGGAACAATGTGACAAGTATTGGTAAGTATGTTACTCTATGTTATATGTACTGTATGTCTATGTATGTATTGTATGAATGTATTGTATGTATGTAGTATATATGTGGTATGTATGTAGCATGTAGTATGTATGTAGCATGCATGTAGTATATATGTAGTATGTATGTAGCATGCATGTAGCATGCATGTAGTATGTATGTAGTATGTATGTAGTATATATGTAGTATGTATGTAGCATGTATGTAGTATGTATGTAGCATGCATGTAGCATGCAGTATGTATGTAGCATGCATGTAGTATATATGTAGTATGTATGTAGCATGTAGTATGTAGCATGCATGTAGTATATATGTAGCATGCATGTAGTATGTATGTAGTATGTATGTAGTATGCATGTAGCATGTATGTAGCATGCATGTAGCATGCAGTATGTATGTAGCATGCATGTAGTATATATGTAGTATGTATGTAGCATGTAGTATGTAGCATGCATGTAGTATATATGTAGTATGTAGCATGTAGTATGTATGTAGCATGCAGTATGTATGTAGCATGCATGTAGTATATATGTAGTATGAATGTAGCATGTATGTAGTATGTAGTATGAATGTAGCATGTATGTAGTATGTTGTATGTATGTAGCATGTAATTTTTTTTTTTTTTTTTTTTTTTTACATTCAACACATTAGCCGGATGATGGGACTACTACTGTCCCATCATTGGCTAATGTGTCAATCACTGTCATGGTAGCAGGCATTGCCCGATGGGACTTGTAGTCCCATCGGACGATGCCTGCACAGACCCCCGGAGCCTGCACAGACCACCGGCAGGCCGGCACAGCCCCCCGGCAGGCCGGCACAGCCCCCCGGCAGGCCGGCACAGCCCCCCGGAGCCTGCACAGCCCCCCGGCAGGCCGGCACAGCCCCCCGGCAGGCCGGCACAGCCCCCCGGAGCCTGCACAGACCACCGGCAGGCCGGCACAGACCACCGGAGCCTGCACAGACCCCCTGGCAGGCCGGCACAGCCCCCCGAAAGGCCCGTACAGACCCCAGAGAGGCTGTACAAGGGCAGGAAAGGGTTTTTCTTATTCCGATACCGGAAGTCCCATAGACTTGAATGGGACTTCCGGTATCGGAATCGGCGATACCGATACTTTTTTTAAAGATCGGCCGATACCATCCGATACGATACTTTGAAGTATCGGACGGTATCGCTCAACTCTACTCTTGGTTATTGGGTTATTGGGTCAACTGACAGTGACATAACCTTTGTGATATATCTGTGCATTGAGAGTGTAGCCCGCTCCTTTGAAGGATAATGGGCTTGGGTATGGTGCTTACCAATTCTTTCTGATAAAGAACTGATTAAATGCAGATGTCACACATATGTAAAAAAACAGATACATGGATGGCACACGGCTGAACATCGGATGAAAATTAGTTGAGAATCATCTGAGTTTTCTGGATGAAAGTCAGACAAGTTTTCAAACGTTCGTCTGCAGCAGGCCTATCGGTTTGTAAGAAAAAAAAAATCCCCTATGGAATATCCGAATGTATTGCATCTGATTTTTGCAAATACATTGATATTATTAACATAAGCAACAGATTTTGATTATGTACTTTTTTTAATATTACTGAATAAAAATGGATATCACACGCATGTCACACACAGAAGTCGCACACAGACACAATCATCTGATTTTTTTTACTGAAAATCTCACGATTTGACATATGCTCATCTGACCCCAGCTTAATATTCATAACAGCACGAGCAAAAACTGTGACCATCTTGGGTATAATCTGACTCCTGGATAATTTATTTTAAGGTGCACAGGTCTTTAGGACCAATTCATTCTCACTCATTTGGACTCGAACAGTCAACAGCCAGTTGTAGTGCACCACCTGGTGGTTACATTGGAGAGAGTACAAGTAAGATAACAAGTGGAAGGAATTTTAGCACATCCATCCACTGATAAAACATATTCTACTTTATTAGTAGTCCATTAAAATCCCTCAAAAAAGGAAATAGAGCATGAAACATATAAAAACTATCGCCTTTCTGGTGGTAAACTGCCCTTAGTCATAGTATAATGGAAATGGCATCAACAAAAGGTTTAAATAGGAAATTGTAGGACCAATAACAAACAAGAATTTAACAACCAATCGTGATCATTTTTACATGAATTGTTAGGCCTCTTTCACACATCAGTTTTTTGCCTTCAGGCGCGATCCGGCTTTTTTTTGTAAAACCGGATCCGGCAAAATGCAATGCCGGATCCAGTTTTTCCCCATTGACTTGCATCAGCGCCGGATCGTGCCGGATGGCATTGCGTTTCATCCGTTTTTTGCCGGATCCGGCTACTTGTCTCATTCCGGCGTCTGGAAAAAACGGCTACTGTAACGTTTTTTGTCTCCGGCGAAAAAGCCGGAAGCGCCGGATCCGGCGCTTCCAGCTTTTTGCTACAATGAAAGTCTATGGGCGCCGGAATGCGCCGGATCCAGAAAAAGACGGATCCAGCCACCGGATCCGGTTTTTTTAAGTCTGCGCATGCTCAGATCCAATTGGCCAGCCCCCAGGAACAGAGACGGATCCAGCAAAAAAACGGATCCGTTTCTACAGTTCTCCAAAATTTATGCCGGATCCGTTTTTTCTAAAAATAGCCGGATCCTGCCTGACGGCAAAAAACTGATGTGTGATAGTAGCCTTAATCAACACCGACCAAAAGGAAAGAAAAAATAGACTAAACCATCAAAAACACTGAATATGAACAATAAAGTTAAATCGCTGCATAACAAATCAATAAATACATCAAATAAATGTGTCAATAAATGCAGAACAAATCATTTTTCAAATTTATGCCATTGGGAAACTTAGTTTTCAAGGTAAGTATCCAAAAAGCTTCTCGCTTAGTCAGATATTTCTACTAGTTTACTCCTCTGCTTGGACACTTTACTCTCTCCATTCCGTAGAATTTAAAAAAGGAAATGTCCCCATTTTGCATATTAACAAAATATTTGACTGCCCTTGAATAGGAGCTTGCTTTATTTTTGATATTAGTCGGATGTTCGGCAATGCATCTTTTAAGCTTTCTGGTGGTGCGTCCCACATAAAGTAACTGACAAGTAGTGTACTCAATTCAGCAACCGATATGGGAATCACAATTCAAAAAATCATCATTCTTGTGACTGTCACCAGTTGGTAATGAAAATTAGATTTTTTTTATTCATGGCTAGATTACAAATGTTGCAGAGGTTGCCCGCACATTTAACCACTTCACCCCAATGCCTGTTTTCACCTTCCTGACCAGGCCAATTTTTACAATTCTGACCACTGTCAATTTTTGAGGTCATAACTCTAGAACACTTCATGGTCATACTGAGATTTTCTCATGATATCTTTTACTATATGATAGTGGTAAAATTTCTTTGATATGACTTGCGTTTATTTGTTAAAGAAATGGAAATTTGGCGAAAATTTTGAAAATGTTGCAATATGCAAACATTTAATTTTTATGCCCTAAAATCATAGAGTCATATCGCACAAAATAGTTAATAAATAACATTTTCCATATGTCTATTTTACATCAGCACAATTTTGTAAGCATAATTTTTTGTTAGGAAGTTATAAGGGTTAAAATTTGACCAGCAATTTCTCATTTTTACAACAAAATTTGCAAACTCATTTTTTTTAAGGACCAACTCACATTTGGAGTAACTTTGAGGGGCCTATATGACAGAAAATACTCAAAAATGACACCATTCTAAAAATTGCACCCCTCAAGGAGCTCAAAGCCACTTTCAAGAAGTTTTATAACCCTTCAGGTGCTTCACAGGAATTTTTAGAATGTGGAAGGAAAAAATAAAAATTTACTTTTCTTTCACAAGAAATTTCCTTTAGACCTAATTTTATTTTACTTTCACAAGTGTAACAGGATAAAATGGACCACATATTTTGTTGTGCAATTTCTCCTAAGCATGCCTATACCCAATATGTGGGGGAAATCTACTGGTTGGGCACACGGCAGAGCTCGGAAAGGAAGGAGCGCCATTTCACTTTTTTAATATAAAATTTGCCGGCAAAATTAGCAGTCACCATGTCATGTTTGGACAGACCCTGATGTGCCTAAACATTGGAAGCCCCCAACAATTGACACCATTTTGGAAACTAGACCCCTTATGGAACTTATCTAGATGTGTATTGAGCACCTTGAACCCAAACATGCTTCACAGAAGTTTATAAGGTTAAGCCTTTAATTAAAAAAAATCACATTTTCCCAAATAAATCTTTTTTAGCTCCATATTTTGCATTTTCCTAAGGGTAGCAAGATAAATTGCTCCATACAATTTGTTGTGCATTTTCTCATGAGTACGTCAATACCCTATATGTGTGGGAATGCTACTGTTGGGGCACATGGCAGGGCTTGGAAGAGAAGGAGCGACATTTGACTTTTTGAATGCAAAATTTGATGGAATAATTAGCGGACGCCATGTTGCGTTTGAAGAGACCCTGATGTGCCTAAGCAGTGGAAACTCCCCACAAGTGACACCATTTTGTAAACTAGACCCCTTTGGGACCTTATCTAGATGTGTATTGAGCATCTTGAACCCCCAGGTGCTTTACAGCCGTGAAAATTAAAAAAAAAATTTTTCCCACAAAGATCTTTTTAGCTACAAATTTTGTATTTTCACAAGGGCAAAAGGAGAAATAGTAGCCCAAAGATTGTTGTACAATTTCTCCTTAGTTCACTGATGCCCCATATGTGGTCGAAAACTACTTTTGAGGCACAGTGGAAAGCTCAGAACAGAAGTAGCACCATATTACAGTGTAGATTTTGCTGCACTTGTTTGAGGGTGCCATGTCACATTGGCAGAGCCCCTGAGGTGCCAGAACAGCAGAACCCCCAATAAGTGACCTCATTTTACCAATTAAACCTCTCAATGAATTCATCTAGTTGTGCAGTGGTTATATTGACACCACAGGTGTGTCACAGAATTTAATACAGTGAAGAAAAAATAATTTACGTTTTTACCACCAAGATTGTGTGTTAGCCCAAGTTTTATATTTTCACTTTGGAAAATGGGTAAAAATGGCAACAAAATTTGTCCCACAATTTCTGCTGAATGTAGGAATACCCCATATTTGGATGTACAGTACTACTTTGCCATATGAAGCTACTCGGGTGGGACGGAGCGCTATTTGCCCCCTAGATTTTCCTAGACTAGTTTGCGGACTCCATAAAAAGAGCCCCTAAGTGATAGAAAAGCAGAATCCCCCTTCAAGTGACCCTATTTAGGAAATTATAACCCTTTGGTAATTTATCTACAGATGCAGTGATGATTTTGACTCCATGGTTGTTTTCCAGAAACAGGCAGCAGTGGATGTTGCTGAGTGAAAATTGCAAACTGCTGCTGTAGTGACCAGAATGCTGCCCATCTCATGCTTCTGGAGACAGGCACCGTTAAGTTAGGCAGGCTCTCATCACTACAGAAATGCCAAACATGTGGGCGCTAAATGTTGTTTAAGTACCCTAGGGCTGAGAAGTGAAGGGGGCATTTGGATTTGGAAACGGAGAATTTGCTGAATTTCTTTTGGGGGGGGGGGCAAGGAGCCATTTATCTTTTCCAGAGCCTTTTTTTTCTACCAGTAACGTGGAAGCCCCCTATATTTCCGTTAACAGATGACAGACCTAAGTGAGGGCTTGCTTTTTTGTGGATTGAGTTGAAGCTTTTATTGGTAACATTTTACACAACGTTTGGGATCACATTTATCCGGCGCTCTACGCTGACCACTCACTTTGGGGTTTCCGTCTAAATCTCTGAGTGAAATGACAGATGAAACCCCCAAGGGATCCATTCACTATAATGAGGCAGCAGAGTTACTCTGGACTCCGTCTGGCCTCTGTTCAGTGGTGTCCTTCTTTTCAGAAGTGCACAAAACTGTGGCCGATGGCACTTTTATGCAATCCTAAAAAAGACGAACATTGCCGGATCACAGGTCAGACGACGTCCACAGTGTCTCCATCTGCCTCATTAAAGGGAATCTTCAGCCAGAGGTTCCATCTGAATCATGTACTTCAGAGATTTCCATGAAAACCCTGATGTAAGCAGAGTGCAGGATAAATGTGCGCCGAGCCTTACGGGGATCTTTGGGAGGCAGAATGAAAAAATCAACAGCATGTGAAGAATTGGTTTTGTTTATTTTTTACACCGTTCCTCGTGCAGTATACGTGATTAGACGACTTTTTTTGGGGGGTCGGTGCGATTACAGTGATACCAGATTTATATCGGGTTTTTATGTTTGACTGCTGTCACACACTAAAAGATGCTTTTTATTGCAAAAACTAGATTTTGCATCACCATATGTTGAGAGCAATGATATTTTTATATTTCGACCGACAGAGTCATATGATGGCTTGTTTTTTGCAGGATAAGCTGACGTTTTTATTGGTACCATTCTCAGACACATGACATTTTTTGATCGCTTTCTATTCTGATTTTTGGGAGACAGAATGAACAAAAACCAGCAATCCAGGAATTGCTTTATGTTTTTTTATATACCGTCCCGTATATAGCAAAATTGGTAAGGCAGCTTTATTCTTTGGGTCAGTACAATTACAGCAATACCTCATTTATATAGTTTTTTTCTTTTAGCGCTTTTACACAATAAAAACTATTTCATAGAAAAAATTATTATTTCTGCATCACTTTATTCTGAGAGCTATAACTGTTTTATTTTTCTTCTGATAGAGCTGTATGGTGGCTTGTTTTTTGCAGGACAAGATGACGTTTTCAGTGGTATCATTTTTATTTACATCCGTCTTTTTTATCGCATTTTATTGCACTTTTTGTTCGGCAGTATGATGATAAAGCATTCTTTCATTTTTTATTTATTTTTTATGGTGTTCGCTGAAGGGGTTAACTAGTGGGACGGTTTCATAGAGCGGGTTGTTACGGAAGCGGTGATACCAAATATGTGTACTTTTATTATTTTTTTTATTTACATAAATAAATGTATTTATTGGAAAAATATTAATTTATTTTTTCATAGGCTAGCTTCACACTAGCGCTCTTGGGCGCAGCGCAGGGCCGCCGCTTAGCTCCGCCCCTGGCCATGCTCCCTCCAGTCAGTTCCTCCTCTGACCGCATGAGGCTGCATGCGATCAGCATATCCTATATTTAGCGATGGATACACTGATTGTGCACTGACCGTGCGCTGGTCTGATTTTGCTGGCGCTGCGCCCTTTTGGCACTGCGCCCAGCACACAAAAACGCGCTGTGTTGCATTTTTGTTCTCTGGGTGCAGCGCAAAAAGGGCGCAGCTCCAGCAAAATCAGACCAGCGCATGGTCAGTGCACGATCAGTGTATCCAACGCTAAATATAGGATACGCTGATCGCATACAGCCTTATGCAATCAGAGGAGGGACTGACCGGAGGGGGCGTGACCAAGGGCGGGGCTTAGCGGCGGCCCTGCGCTGCGCCCAAGAATGTTAGTGTGAAACTAGCCTTATTTAGGGATATTTTAAAAAAATAACTTTACACATTCTATTATTTATTTTTTTTACATTGTCCCAGTATGGGACATCTGTCAGGACTCTGAACATTTTTACCTTTTTGCATTACTGCCCTTTTCCAAGATGGTGTCCTTGGTCTCATGTGCATTGTGTCCTCCTGCTATAAAACTCCACCCCAGCCTTCAGTCTGTGCTTGAGTATTCTGCCTTGCATCCAGCTCCTGATCTCTGATTGCTCCCTGGCTATATACCGTCTCCTGTGAACCTGTGTGGTGATCCTGCTGCTCTGCTCTGAGTTCCTGCTGCATACTCCAGTTTCCAGAACTCTTCTTCCTCTGCTGCTCATGTTTCACTTCCATCTGCATTTGCTGGACATGTAAGCTGTTCATGCTCTGCAAGAGCCTGAGACTATTTTCCTGGTCAAGCTAAGATAAGATTTGAACTGCCTTTTAAGCTTACCTATCTGTGTCTGGACTAAGACAAGGATTTATTCATGCCAAGTATCCTGAAGAAATAACTGTGCTTCATAGACTATTTGCTTGATTGCATCTTCCTCTGAAGTTCCTATAGACTGCTAAGCTGCTTCTTATATTTTCTCCAAGTGTTGTGGACTTGAGTTTCTTTCTGCATCTGTTGTATCACCGTGTGTTAATATAGACTTTACCACTTATAAAGCTGTGTCCTGTAGTCATCTTGTTCCATGCACAGACTCTCCTGAGTTATCCCCTATAATTATTACAGGATACTCAAGCCCTATAAAAAGGAGACTGCTGGAACAATGACTGCAGAAAGCAGACTAGAGCAGGTGTTTTCCATAATTAGATCACTGCAGAAAGATGTGGAAGGTCTACAAAAGAAGTTTGGAAGCTTTGAACAACAAGCATTTGGACAGACTTTGCAGGACTTAAGCAACCGCATGGCAGCCCAGGAAAACAAACTTGCTGGCATAGAGTCCCAGTATGGACGGGCTTTTCAGGACATAAGCACGCAAATAGCTGCACAAGTAACTTTACCCGCTGGGCAACCGCCACCAGCTAGCCCACCCAAGTTGCCCCCATTCAGATTTAATGGTGATCGCGACAAATTTCGTGGCTTTGTGAATCAATGTATGCTATATTTTGATGTGCATGCCGACCGTTTTCCTACTGATCGATCCAAGGTATTGTGTGTAATAATGCTACTGACCTCACGAGCGCTCGCCTGGGCGAATCCAATGATTGAGTCTCGTGACCCATGGTTAAATAACTTGGATGATTTCTTGGCCGCTATGGCATTAATGTTTGATGACCCTAATCTCCGTGCAACTGCTGAATCTGCTTTGTTGTCTTTACGCCAGGCTAAACGTTCTGTTATTGAGTATGCCACTGAATTCAGGAGATTAGCGGTAGATACCAATTGGGACAGTTATGCACAATTGCCTATTTTTAAGAGGGGTCTGTCTAGTGTTGTAAAGGATGAACTAGCTCGCTCTGAGTCACCACAAGAGCTAGAGACATTTATACAGCATTGTGTGCGCATAGACATTCGCCTTACTGAGCGTAGGCAGGAGAAATTTGCTGCATATAACCGTATTTCTAACTTTTCCCTTCCTTCCAAAGAGCCTGCAGGTAAAACCTCTCGGGAGGGGGAGGAGGTGCCCATGCAAATTGATTCCGTTCAGAGGCGCGAGAGTAATGAGCGCCGGGAGCATCGCCTTCGTGAGAGTCTATGTTTCTACTGCGGTCAGTCTGACCACTTTTTAATCAACTGTCCCAAGTGTCCCAAGCGGCCTAATAAGGTGCTAGCAGCAGTAGGAGAATATGACAACTGTGATGATGAATCTGACATCTCTGAATGTAGCCTGCCTCTAAACGCTGTATTTCATTCACTTTCTATGACTTCACCCCCCAAGGAGCTGAAGGAGAAGAACTCTCACTGTTCTCTCCCTATTAAGATCCTGTGTTCAGGAGAGTGGATTTCCAGTGCAGCTATGATTGACTCTGGTGCAGGTGGCAATTTCATGGATATCGCATTTGCCAAGGAACATGGTATTAAAATTCAGCAAAGAGCCTCTCCACTTACCATGGAAACAGTGGATGGGTCACCTTTAATCTCTGGGCCTGTGGATCAGGAGACCGTACCCCTTGAAATTTTGTTGGAGCCTAGTTATCAGGAGCAACTTTCTTTCTTGCTTATTTCTTCTCCTCATTATCCTGTGATTTTAGGCATTCCTTGGTTGTGTTCTCAGAACCCAAGTATCAACTGGGAAACCAAGGAGATCATCTTTCCAACAAGGAGCAACGCAGCATTAACAGAAGCTGTCCATGGCCATAGAACCACATGTACAGGTATTTACTTTACCTTCAGCATATAAAGAGTTCTCTGACATCTGTGACAAGAAGAATGCAGATCAGCTTCCTCCACACAGGCATTATGACTGTCCCATTGAGCTGCTTCCTGGGGCAGCTATTCCTTTTAGTAACGTATTCCCTTTAGCGGCACCTGAGCTTCAAGCCTTAAAGGAGTATATTGATGAAAATCTGGCCAAAGGCTTCATACGTCCTTCTTCCTCACCAGCAGGGGCACCTATATTTTTTGTAAAGAAGAAGGATGAGACCCTGTGTTGACTATCGGGAACTTAATAAGGTAACCATACAAAATCGTTACCCTTTGCCTCTGATTCCAGAATTACTGGAAAGCGTCCGCCATGCTAAAGTGTTCTCTAAACTAGATCTTCGTGGGGCTTATAATTTGGTGCGTATTCGTCCAGGGGATGAGTGGAAGACAGCATTCACATGCCGGTATGGACACTTTGAATATCTTGTCATGCCCTTCGGCCTTTGTAACGCCCCTGCAACGTTTCAACACCTTGCTAACGACATTTTCAGAGATTTGTTGGACCAGTTTGTGGTGATCTATTTGGACGATATACTAATCTTTTCTGACTCTCTACAGGAACATGAAATACATGTCAAGACTGTTTTAAGACGTCTGAAAGAGAACCATCTGTATATTAAGCCGGAGAAATGCGAGTTCCATCGTTCTGAGATACAGTTCTTAGGGTATATCATCTCTCCCCAGGGGCTGAACATGGAATCCGGTAAGATTCAGACTATCCTTGACTGGCCGGTACCCAAGAACATTAAGGAGTTCCAACGTTTTATTGGTTTTGCAAATTTCTACAGACACTTTATTCGAAATTTTTTTGATATTGTCCGTCCCATTACTTCCTTGACAAAGAAGGAAAAGCCCTTTAAGTGGTCATCACAGGCTCAAGAAGCTTTCGATCGGCTTAAGATCTGTTTCACCTCAGCACCACTGTTGATACACCCAGATCCAACACTTTCTTTCATTGTGGAGGTGGACGCTTCCGATAATGCTTTGGGGGCGATTCTCTCCCAAAGAACTGGAGAGAAGGGTCTGCTACATCCTTGTGCTTTCTTTTCCCGTAGACTAACCTCAGCAGAGAAGAATTACGAC
The DNA here is from genome assembly GCF_039654945.1 of Dendrobates tinctorius. Classification (NCBI taxonomy): domain Eukaryota; kingdom Metazoa; phylum Chordata; class Amphibia; order Anura; family Dendrobatidae; genus Dendrobates; species Dendrobates tinctorius. Next base: position 47,471,353 of record NW_027361679.1, on the reverse strand, counting down.
GTGGGAGACAAGGAATTGCTGGCCATTATTGCGGCTTTCAAAGAATGGAGACATCATCTGCAAGGAGCTGCACAACAGATCATAGTGCTAACTGACCATCGCAATTTAGAGTTCCTTAGATCCGCTAGATGTCTTTCTCCTCGTCAGGCTCGTTGGAACTTATATTTAAACCAATTTAACTTTGTTATCTCGTACCGTCCAGGTTCTCGTAATGGGAAGGCTGATGCTTTATCCCGAATTCATGCTGCGGATTCCGTACCTGGAGCCCCACCCAAGACCATTCTATCGGATGCCAATTTCATCGGAGTTATCCACGACCAGGACTTGTGGAAGGAGTGCAGGGAGGCTTATGACGGTGATGTATTTCTGGCCAACCCACCAGTGGATATTAATCTTGTCTTTAAGGGTGGCATGTGGTTCAGAGATCGACGTATCAACTTCCCTGAGGTCGTCCGTCTGAAGATCCTCAAGTTGGTACATGACTCCAAGTTGGCTGGTCACAGGGGGGTACAGAAGACACGAGTTCCTGAGCCGATTCTTCTGGTGGCCAACTTGCCTGAAGGATACCAAGGACTATGTGCTCTCTTGCGAGGTATGTGCTCGTTACAAGACTCCTCATGTGGCACCTACGGGTCTTCTACAACCATTACCTGTTCCGTCTCACCCTTGGGGGTCTATATCAATGGACTTTATCGTGGAGCTGCCCACATCGGGGGGCATGAATACAATCATGGTGGTAGTTGATCGCCTGACCAAAGCTGCCCATTTTGTTCCGTGCACCAGCCTCCCCTCAGCTAAAGATACAGTGAACTTGGTTATACAGAATGTCTTTCGGTTACATGAGGTCCCGGATGAGATCATCTCTGACCGGGGAGTACAGTTCACTTCAAGATTCTGGAAGGGGTTTTGCTCTGCACTCAATATTAAGGTCTGTCTCTCTTCCACTTACCATCCCTAGACTAATGGTCAGACTGAACGGACCAACCAGACGCTGGAACAATATCTAAGATGCTATGTCAGCCATCTCCAGGATGACTGGTTGGAGTTGCTGCCATTAGCCGAATTTTCATATAACAATTCTCAGAGCACCTCCACTAAATTTACACCTTTCTTTGCCAATCTGGGTTATCATCCGTGTATCTTACCTAGGTTGCCAATTAATTCTCCGGTTCCGGCAGTGGAGGAAAGACTGACTGCGTTGAGGCAAAATCTGGAAGTTCTGAAGGAATCCCTGACCACAGCTCAAGAATGTTATCAGAAATCGGCTGATAGATTCCGTAAACCTGCACCCATGTTCAAGGTAGGAGATTCCGTGTGGTTAGCAACTAAGAATCTGAAGTTAAACGTTCCTTCACAGAAACTTGGACAGAAATTCATTGGCCCTTTCAAGATCAACGGTATTGTGAGCTCTGTGGCCTGCCGGCTGAAGCTGCCTAGGACTATGAAGGTACACCCAGTTTTTCATGTATCTTTACTAAAGACTGTATCTCCTAATACCTTCCAGGGACGTGTTGTGCCACCTCCGCAGCCTGTGGTGATTGATGAGCAAGAACAATTTGTGGTGGAGGAAATTATTGATTCCAGGATTCGCAGGAATCGGCTCCAATATCTGATAAGATGGCAGGGATTTTTTCCCTGAGGAAGACTCTTGGGAACCTATGGAAAACATCAATGCCCAACAGAAGATTTCTTGTTTTCATCGGAGATTCCCTGAGAAACCAGGTCCAGGATCGTCCTGAGGCCGCTTCTAAGGAGGGAGTAATGTCAGGACTCTGAACATTTTTACCTTTTTGCATTACTGCCGTTTTCCAAGATGGTGTCCTTGGTCTCATGTGCATTGTGTCCTCCTGCTATAAAACTCCACCCCAGCCTTCAGTCTGTGCTTGAGTATTCTGCCTTGCATCAAGCTCCTGACCTCTGATTGCTCCCTGGCTATATACCGTCTCCTGTGAACCTGTGTGGTGATCCTGCTGCTCTGCTCTGAGTTCCTGCTGCATACTCCAGTTTCCAGAACTCTTCTTCCTCTGCTGCTCATGTTTCACTTCCATCTGCATTTGCTGGACATGTAAGCTGTTCATGCTCTGCAAGAGAGAAACTGGGTCTGAGCAGAAAAAGTAAATTAATGTGCATGCAAAATGTAATTGCATATGAACACATGACCTTTACACAGAGAAAACCAAAAGCAAAACACAAAACAAATATCCTGGAATAAAAAAGTAAAAAAATATATTGCAAAAATTGCATGAAGGTAGTAATAATAAGGGTATTTAGTTAACATAATTTTGATCAAAATAATGTAGAAGCCATCCCGCCACGTCACGGCAACCCTTGTGGGACAGTCCTAACTCTTGTATTTAAAACCTTTCCACTTGTCAAGTGACGTAAATGTGAACAAGGACAGAGGGACTTAACCACCAGTAATAGTATAGGCCAGACAGGATGGATTTTCCAACTCAGAAACAGGGCGGTCACACCCTTATATGCACAGAATGCACAATGAAACAAATGAGAAACTGGGTCTGAGCAGAAAAAGTAAATTAATGTGCATGCAAAATGTAATTGCATATGAACACATGACCTTTACACAGAGAAAACCAAAAGCAAAACACAAAACAAATATCCTGGAATAAAAAAGTAAAAAAATATATTGCAAAAATTGCATGAAGGTAGTAATAATAAGGGTATTTAGTTAACATAATTTTGATCAAAATAATGTAGAAGCCATCCCGCCACGTCACGGCAACCCTTGTGGGACAGTCCTAACTCTTGTATTTAAAACCTTTCCACTTGTCAAGTGACGTAAATGTGAACAAGGACAGAGGGACTGAACCACCAGTAATAGTATAGGCCAGACAGGATGGCCTATACTATTACTGGTGGTTCAGTCCCTCTGTCCTTGTTCACATTTACGTCACTTGACAAGTGGAAAGGTTTTAAATACAAGAGTTAGGACTGTCCCACAAGGGTTGCCGTGACGTGGCGGGATGGCTTCTACATTATTTTGATCAAAATTATGTTAACTAAATACCCTTATTATTACTACCTTCATGCAATTTTTGCAATATATTTTTTTACTTTTTTATTCCAGGATATTTGTTTTGTGTTTTGCTTTTGGTTTTCTCTGTGTAAAGGTCATGTGTTCATATGCAATTACATTTTGCATGCACATTAATTTACTTTTTCTGCTCAGACCCAGTTTCTCATTTGTTTCATTGTGCATTCTGTGCATATAAGGGTGTGACCGCCCTGTTTCTGAGTTGGAAAATCCATCCTGTCTGGCCTATACTATTACTGGTGGTTCAGTCCCTCTGTCCTTGTTCACATTTACGTCACTTGACAAGTGGAAAGGTTTTAAATACAAGAGTTAGGACTGTCCCACAAGGGTTGCCGTGACGTGGCGGGATGGCTTCTACATTATTTTGATCAAAATTATGTTAACTAAATACCCTTATTATTACTACCTTCATGCAATTTTTGCAATATATTTTTTTACTTTTTTATTCCAGGATATTTGTTTTGTGTTTTGCTTTTGGTTTTCTCTGTGTAAAGGTCATGTGTTCATATGCAATTACATTTTGCATGCACATTAATTTACTTTTTCTGCTCAGACCCAGTTTCTCATTTGTTTCATTGTGCATTCTGTGCATATAAGGGTGTGACCGCCCTGTTTCTGAGTTGGAAAACCCATCCTGTCTGGCCTATACTATTACTGGTGGTTCAGTCCCTCTGTCCTTGTTCACATTTACGTCACTTGACAAGTGGAAAGGTTTTAAATACAAGAGTTAGGACTGTCCCACAAGGGTTGCCGTGACGTGGCGGGATGGCTTCTACATTATTTTGATCAAAATTATGTTAACTAAATACCCTTATTATTACTACCTTCATGCAATTTTTGCAATATATTTTTTTACTTTTTTATTCCAGGATATTTGTTTTGTGTTTTGCTTTTGGTTTTCTCTGTGTAAAGGTCATGTGTTCATATGCAATTACATTTTGCATGCACATTAATTTACTTTTTCTGCTCAGACCCAGTTTCTCATTTGTTTCATTGTGCATTCTGTGCATATAAGGGTGTGACCGCCCTGTTTCTGAGTTGGAAAATCCATCCTGTCTGGCCTATACTATTACTGGTGGTTCAGTCCCTCTGTCCTTGTTCACATTTACGTCACTTGACAAGTGGAAAGGTTTTAAATACAAGAGTTAGGACTGTCCCACAAGGGTTGCCGTGACGTGGCGGGATGGCTTCTACATTATTTTGATCAAAATTATGTTAACTAAATACCCTTATTATTACTACCTTCATGCTCTGCAAGAGCCTGAGACTATTTTCCTGGTCAAGCTAAGATAAGATTTGAACTGCCTTTTAAGCTTACCTATCTGTGTCTGGACTAAGACAAGGATTTATTCATGCCAAGTATCCTGAAGAAATAACTGTGCTTCATAGACTTTTTGCTTGATTGCATCTTCCTCTGAAGTTCCTATAGACTGCTAAGCTGCTTCTTATATTTTCTCCAAGTATTGTGGACTTGAGTTTCTTTCTGCATCTGTTGTATCACCGTGTGTTAATATAGACTTTACCACTTATAAAGCTGTGTCCTGTAGTCATCTTGTTCCATGCACAGAGTCTCCTGAGTTATCCCCTATAATTATTACAACATCATTATATAATGTCAGATCACCGATCTGACACTCTGCGCTATGTTAGGCCGCTCGGCCATACGCTAGTATAGACTCTTATGGGTAGTTGTGTATGTGAAGATGGATGCATTAGACTGGTGACTGCTCATTAAGATCCCTTCCCTTTGGTTGTGTATGGTATAGGGGTTACAGAGTCAGAGTCCGCGCCAGTAGTGGCATAGTCTATGTGCCGCAGAGCATCCCGCTCTCCACACGAGCATTAGCGCCATACAGTGCCACCTAGCACAAGGCACCTCTGCACCGCACGAACAGCAGCGTTCCTTACAGCAGCACTATGTGCTAGTTAAGCACTTTCCTCTCTGCTCCGGGTGGTTAGTGGCGTCTACCGGAGCAGTTCAGTGCGCACTTGGTGCAATTTATATTTTCCTTTCTCTTGCTGGCACCGCAGCTGCGGCACCGAGCGCTAGTGGTCTAGAGGGACTCTAGCCCCGAGTCTCTGAGGCAGAGTTCTGTGACCGTTAGCTAGTGCTCACCCAATCGAGCCCTGTGAATATTAACAGGCTCCGGCATTTCTTTCAGCGGCTCTGTGAGGTAACAGAGTTTGTCCCTGTGTGCACCTGGTCAGCGGATATCTCCCCGGTGTTCACTTAGTTCTGTTCACCGAGCAGCAGTTTAACATCTCTGCACGGTGGACCCCGGGCTGCGAACGCACCTTATTCCATCTTTATTATTTGGTGCGTTCCACAAGCCCGTAACATGCTACAGTTCAGATCAGCGATCTGACAGACAGGGAAGGAGGCATGCCAGCTCCTGCTCTCAGCAGGCTCTCGCAAGCCACCTTCCCTCCAGGACGCGGAAGGAACCTGCGGCCATCTTGGTGCCGGGGGTCTCCATGGATGTCCCGATGGAAGCGCGCAGGGAGCCCCCTCCCTGCGTGATGCTTCTCAGCAGCATCAGAGGGGTTAAATGCACATGTTCTGTGCTAACATCAATTGTGGGCATTGCTGCAGAGTGTCATACAGCTGAAACCCTCAGGCCGCGTGATCATGCTACCATAGATATACTGCTCTTTGCGGGAATGCACCTCCCGCAGAGCAGTATATGTACAGAGCATGTTGGGAAGGGGTTAAGGAAACCTTTTTGAGAAAGCCAGTTGACACTACGTGGACGTTCTCTAAAAAGACTGAGGGAGAAAGTATCCCCCAGAGAATGACCCACTTTGGCAATGTGACGGCATCCATTGTCTAATATGTTTCTGAGGATATCATCCTGATTGCCAACTGATTGCTTTAATCTTGGTATATTGGAGACAAACTGAAGTGGGGAAGGTAACAGGACACAGATAATTCTTTGGGCTTATATGCACTGTTATCCCTCCCTTCAGCTGGAAATTACACTTAAAGGCTTCCTCAGGCTGTTGTCCACATGTCGAGTCGCTGTCCTTTTATCTGCCCTTATTCACACACTGAGGTCAACTCTGACACATGGTAAGGTTTTTAATATTAGACAGCATAGGACCGTCCCGATCAGGGTCACCTTCTCGACGGTGGGATGGCTTTTATGCTATTTTTGATCAAAAACAGTATTACTAAGAACACTGTTATTTAAATGCTTTTTACTTATTTATTTACAGCAGGGTTTATGGTCATTTTACTTCTTGTAGGATTTTCATGCTTTATGGTCAAAGTGAACATGCGTTTATGTGGTGCATGTATACCAAGCTCAATTTTTGTGTTTTTTCTTTATATCTATTCTTGTACAGTTGTTAGTCCCTATTTTTTTTATTCACTTTAGTCACGGCTGAATTTATAATAGATACATTTGATATAGAAGGGTTAATGTTTTTCCTTCTTTTGCTAGAATTTGTTCTTATATTGTTGTAGCCTTATAGTCTCCGATTCAAGGATTTTACACTTCTTATCTCATATGCAATGTTTTTAAGAGTCTGCAAGAACATGTTTTGGGTACATGGTAAATAAAGGTCATCATGACCTGGGTAATGGGGGGGCTACATGAGTTACATTGTTGTAAATGGTATAAAATACTGCTTCTTGTGTGAATAAACTAGAAGAATGACTTGCTTATGTAACAAGGTGGCACGGGGTGGTAGTCGCAGGTGAGTCCACTTAAGGCAGCAGTCCACAAACACCCCGGCCCCTTGCACATGAAACAGACAGGACAGATGCAACCTCAGGTGACTTACCTCTTCTCCACAGTCGTTGCAGCAAAAGCAATCAGGATCCAGGTTCACAGTTATAATCCAACAGAGAAAACTATTTATTTTGGAATAAACGAGATAGGAAAAAGGTAGAAAAAGTAGTTGCAGCAAATCTGATAGAACTTCCTGCTCTTTCCGTATTACTCTTCACCAGCATATCAGTGGCAGCAACAGTTACAGTCACAGTTCTCAGTGACAGTCCACAGAAGCAATCCACAGAAACAGTTCATGGAAACAGTCCCCAGTTCCATTTCTGGACACTTATAGTCCTTGGCGGCGCACTATGATGTCCTGTGCCCACTTCACTGCCTGTGGGTCCGGGGCAGCAATCTCTGTCCCCTCCAGGAGTCGGGCAAGTTCACGGTCGTTGCTGAGTGCCTGCCCTGGGCAAGCATGTCCGGTCCACTGACTGGAAGCAGGAGCTTCCTGTAACTTTTGCCGGCTGCTAGTCCAGCCTACACCTTAACTCTTTGCTGTCTCTAAGCTAATGCAATACATATAAACAATTTAAAGTAAACTTCACACAAGAATACATTACAAAGATAGCACATCACAGTAAAACATTAAGACACAGATACACCATCCGGGTACCGCATAAAGTGCACAGGATTAGAACCTAGGAGAGAGAGGAAGCAATGAAGTTCTACGCCACCTCCTTAGACTCACAACCAATGTGCATTATTTTCTCTGAGCGCTTGTTGTCTGGGGGCCTTAACTACTTATTCGGCCTCACTGGTGATCCGGCATATCTGACTTTGAGTCAGAACTACAGCAGTTTTGGTGTCCTAACGTGAGAGTTTCCTGAGAGATTGGAAATACAAATTCTAGCTGCAGCAAGGTAAGGAGCCTTATTCTTACACTTTTGTTTTTGTGCTTGCAATCTCTCTGGATCTCTCCATATCTCTTGGCAAAGGCTGCAAACATGAACCAACATCACCAGTGAGTTTTGTGATTTATGTCTGTTTATGTCTGTCTGAAAGTTGAATAATAGAGTAGTAAGATAATAATTGTTATCTGTATTATCTGTCAGTCTACTAACTGGTTGTGTAGTGCAGAGCTGGGACAGTCTCTGTGCAGTTTAATTGCTTTAGTCATCTTGGATTAGCAGTGAATTGTACGACTATAAGGCTGTGTTTTATGCATATGTAGTTGGCTTCGGCAATTCTAGGAGCGCAGTCCTCATACATTGTGCTAATTCCTACATACAGTAGGTAGGCTGTGTGAATTTTTGTATGTATGTTTATGGGAACCTCTGAATGACATGAGTGATGAGTAACTGAGTATAAGGGACAAATAAATAAGTCCCTGATTCATGAGGGGTTCCTCTAGGTGTCGTCCTCTGTATGTGACAGAGGACATCATTCAGCTCACTTTGAGCTGAATCAGGTGGAGTGATTTAGATTAGGGATTATGTTTTTTTGTAAAATCAGCTGATTTCAGATTCCTGGTAAATAATCCCTGAATGAGCATGTATGAATGAATCATTACAGACTATTCTGTGAAAGGTATACAGGTATCCAGGGTGCAGGACAGGCATTTGGGGAAGGCTGGCCAGGTAAATGCCTGGGGCCCCCACCTACAAAGTCAGCTCCCTGTGTCTGTAGCTCCTTTATAAAGTGCCCAGAAGGTGTACAGCAGTGAATAACCCTCTGTAGTCCTGGAGCGTCTCTCACATACCCCCCTGCAGCCCCCCTCTTTCTCTCTTTCTCCCTGCTGTCAGGCTAGAATTTGAGAGTGAGAGGGAGGGGCCAATTACAGCACAGCAGACAGAGGTCAGAGCCGGGCCAGCCAGGAAGATGCCTGCAGCCCTGTTTGTCTGTGTCATCATCTCCTCCTGAGTCCTCATCATGTCTTCTCCTTGCACTGTCCTGAGAATGGATATGCATAAGTGAGGCCGCAGAACCTGTTAAGTATACATGTATATGTGTATCTGTGTGTGTACATGTGCAGTATACAGTGTGCATGTCTGTATATGTTTATGTAGTATGTGTGTACATATATACAGTATATAGTATGATTGTGTATATCTGTGGTGCATGTGAGTATATATATATATATATATATATATATATGGTGATCCAAAAGTAGGTGGACAGTATGTGTAATAGGGTTATGAAGGGGGAGATTTATCAAACATGGTATAAAGTGAAACTGAATCAGTTGCCCTTAGCAACCAATCAGATTCCACTTTTCATTCTTCACAGACTCTTTGGAAAATGAAAGGTGGAATCTGATTGGTTGTTAAGGGCAAGTGGATCAGTTTCACAGATCCAGTTTTCACAGATAAATCTTCCCCAAATCTGTTTTCTTTTCAGATAATTCAGACAACCTATAATGGCAAATAATTTAAATACAGATCAAAGAAAATGGATTTTAAAAGAGTATTGGAAATTTCAAAATGCTGAAACAGTTAGAGCAAATTGGGTTGAAACATTGAAACATTTGGTACTCAAGCCCCAAACAGACAAACCATTTACTGCATTCGTGACAAATTCGATGCCAGTGGCTCAATCCTTAATGCTCCAAAAACTGGTCGACCCAAAACAGCCTGTACAGAAAATAATAAACAACTTGTTGCTGAAACATTTGCTCAGAGTCCAAAAAAGTCCACCAGAAGAGTCTCTTTAGAATTGGGAATTTCACAAGCTTCCATCATGCGAATCCTGAACTCTATTGGGTGGCAAGCTTATCGTCCACGTCTAATTCATGGTTTATTGGAGGATGATCCAGACAGGTGGCTGCACTTTAGTGAGATTATGCTTAACGAAATTGAAGAAAATCCAGTAATTTTAGATAACATGTGGAGTGATGAAGCTTCTTTCAAATTATCTGGCCATATTAACAGACATAATTGTATTTACTGGTATAATGAGAACATGCATTTAACTAAATGAGCCTGGTGTCAATGTTTGGGGTGGTATTTCAAGTTTTGGTGTTTTTGGACCATTTTTTTTATGGAACAGTCACAGTAGATAAGTATCTCGAAATTATAATGAATCAAGTTGTTCCCCAGTTACAGCAACAGCCTATTTCAAATGACCTTTATTTCCAGCAAGATGGGGCCCCTCCACATTATTCAAGAGTAGTCCGCGAGTATCTTGATGAAACATTTCCTAATAAATGGATTGGCTGAAGAGGCCCACTTGATTGGTCGGCACGTTCAACAGACTTGACCCCAATGGATTTTTTCTTTTGGGGAGTACTCAAGGAGAAAGTTTATAGTCGAAAACCAAAAAGTGTCAGTGATTTGAAAAATTACAAAAGAGATGCATTTCAAGAAATTAATAGCCAAAGAGACTTGCGCAAAAATGTTTGTCGAAGCGTAAGAGGCAGACTTCAGAGCTGTGCAAATTGTGATGGAAAACAGTTTGAGCACCTGCGCTAATAAAATGTAAGGGCTTTTGTATTATTGTTCAGAATAAAATTTAATTGTCAATGTTATGCTTGTGTTGGTAAATATAATTTTATATATAAATCAAAATAAATGTTATTATTTTCTGTCCAGTCCACTTACTTTTGGACCACCCTGTATATATATATATATAAGTGTCTATGTATATATATATATATATATATATATATATATATATATATATATGTGTATATATATATATATATATATATACACTACCGTTTTAAAGTTTGGGGTCACCCAGACAATTTTATGTTTTCCATGAAAACTCATACTTTTATTAATTAAATGAGTTGCCAAATGAATTTAAAATCTAGTCCAGACACTGACAAGGTTCAAAAAATTTTTTTTATTTGAAATAATAATTTTCTCCTTCAAACTTTGCTTTTGTCAAAGAATGCTCCCTTTGCAGCATTTACAGCATTGCAGACCTTTGGCATTTCAGCAGTTAATTTGCTGAGGTAATCTGGAGAAATTTCATCCCATGCTTCTAGAAGCCCCTCCCACAAGTTGGTTTGGCATGATGGGCACTTTTTGCATATCATACGGTCAAGCTGCTCCCACAACAGCTCAATGGGGTTGAAATCTGGTGACTGCGCTGGCCACTCCATTACAGATAGAATACCAGCTGCCTGCTTCTTCCCTCAATAGTTCTTGCATAATTTGGAGATGTGCTTTGGGTCATTGTCCTGTTGTAGGATGAAATTGGCTCCAATCAAGTGCTGTCCAACAGAGCATTGTAAAAAACTCATTGATGGTTACTGGAAGCGGTTGGTTACAGTTATTTTGGCTAAAGGTTGTGCAACCAAGTATTAGGCTGAGGGTGCCAATACTTTTGTCTGGCCCATTTTTGGAGTTTTGTGTGAAATGATCAATGTTTTGCTTTTTGTTTCATTCTCTTTTGTGTTTTTTCGTTTAAGACAAATTAAATGAAGATAATAATACCAAAGAATTTGTGTTTGCAATCATTTTCAGGAAGAAACTGAGTATTATCTGACAAAACTGCAGGGGTGTCAATACTTTTGGCCACAACTGTATATGTCTGCTGCTTATTCAAGTCAAGAAGTAATTTAGTTGAAACAACTTTTGGAAGATTTTGGTAAGCCATTAGCTCAACCAACAGTTATCTATGAGGACAACCAAGTATGCATTAAACTTGCCAGGGATGAGAAGATTAGTTCAAGGACTGTGCACATTGATGTAAAACATCACCACTTACAGGACTTAGTGGAATGTGGTATACTCGAGTTTGTTTATTGCGAGTCTGACAAGATGATAGCCGATGGTATGGCAAAGCCATTATCAAGAGCCAAGTTTGTGGACTTCAAAACCACAATGGGACTAACAGGATAAGTAGTTGTTCAGTGGGGGTGTTGGAATATGTTTGGTGCAACAACTCCATTCCTGTCTATGAGTGTTTAGTTGATAGATTTGAAATGGCTTAAAAACTGTGTTTCTCATCTTTCTCATCTCACAGTTTTTAAGCCATTTTTAATAGTTTTAATACATACAAATTTTTTAGATAATTTTTTATTGATAATAAATAATTAAAATAAAATAAAAATAAAAACTTTTAAGAAGCAGTTGATCTTAGCAATAATCTGGTTTATATTTTATGAAGTTTATTTTAATAGCAGCACCACTGTTTGCTCCCCTCCTAAAACAAAAATAAAGAAGATTGTTTGTCAACATAATAATATTATTTTTGACATATTTCTTTGACAATTTTTTCTTTTATAACAACCATAGGACCATATATTTAACAGGATAGTGTCATGAAAAAGCAGTTTATAGAACCTTCGATCCAACAGCTCTGATACCAGTGAGACGGTGGCGCTCAACATTAGTCACAAGAGAAAACACTGAAACCAGCAAATACATGGGTTCTACTACCCTGAAAGTCGGGTGGCAATGGGTTTATAAAACACTTTTTTCCTGCAGTGATAGTCTGGATATTTTAGCAACGTTTCTGCTGCATTTTTCATGGAAATTTTTACATCATTCTGTTTGTAAGATTTTTATGTACATTTTAGCAAGTGTTTTGGACCATTTTCTTGTTTTATTATGCTATTTATGTGAAATTCCGCCAAAAATGCTGGCCCCTCCCCCAGTGATGACCATTATGACATCACATGTAAACAGAACACACCCATAAGTGCTAATGTAAGGGGCTATAAATTCCCTGCTCCTATGGCTGATGTAATATCCCTGAGGAAGGTGCCAGGAAGGGCGCCGAAATGCATAGGAGGAAATAAAGGAGTACACTGCTACAACATCTTGCATCCCAGGTGATTTGTTAATCTCGGCAGCGCGGACTGCAACACACCCTGCTTCCCACAACTTTCTGAAGGTTTTTCCACGTGCGAGTGGTTGGTGGAGGTCCTGCAGCAGCTGATTCTGTGATATGCTCTCAAGCCAGTTGTGGGTTACACAACTGGAATAGGTGAGTGGAACTGTATTATACCGCTCATACTTCAAGAGTCACTAGTGATAGGGCACTATTGCGCCTCTTGTTCCCCCCACCATTTTTTGTATTGATGCTTGTTAGGGAATTCTCACATGTATTCAGCCTGTCTATAAGTCGCAAATCATGCAGCTGAGATAACTAAAATTAAATCTCCAAGCACGCCAAAATACTAGGAGATCACCCAAGCTTGCTCGGGGAGACCTGAGCAATGAGGTTACTCTCCCATCACTATTCCTGATCTATTAAGCATATTGTTCCTTTGTTGTCACATGCTTGGAGAGTGTGGGGAAACAGGGTCAGTGGGTGCTCTTGTCTGCTGGCCTGGCTGCCTTTAGAAAGACTGCATGGGCCAGGGCTCATACCACTGAATGCCCGCTCTATATCCCCGTGGCCAACATACTACACAGACAACACAGGGTTAGGGTAAAACAGTGTGGCAATACTTTATTGAACCACAACACCCAATAGCAAACAGAACAATCCCAGCAATTACCCCCAACATGGTGCACATTACAGGGCCTAACCCCTCCGCTGACTCGCCTGGATAACGGTTGATGTTATGTCAGAGCTCCCAGGGTCAATATTCCACCTGTCATATACACACAGAGAAGAGATATTGACAAGCGTAGGGAGATGACCCAGAACAGTCCATAGAGTCTGTAGAAGGTCCAAAGCCAGTTGACACAACATCACAGCTCCCAGGGTTACTATTCTATCTGTTATATACAAACAGAGAAGAGATAACAACAAGTGTAGGGAGGTGACAGTCCATACTGTCCATACAAGGTCCAAAGCCAGTTGACACGAGAGTTACCACCTGGCTTATCCGACCAACTCCATGGTACTGGGCGACCAGTAGGTCCCAAAACCTGGCTTTCTCCAAATATATCCATGGTTCAGAGATGGTCACTGGATCAGATCTGTGTACTTCCAACCAGAGCCAATCACTCCTAGGTTCTTTCCCTTAGAATCGTGTCCCTCGTGATGGTGCCATGATGAATTTGCTGCAGTCCTCTCTCTCGTCTGTTGAGTGTTGTGCAGACTGGTAGCTCTCTGCATGATGAGATGAGATCTCGTCTCTCTGTCTCAGGGTCTTTTTATACCAGAGGCAGGTAAGCTATTTTTAGAATTACCCAGTGTCCTTCAGTACACCCTCACATTCTTTCCCTAACTACAGTCAACAAACTGATTATAGAATACACAATTAGCATATCAGGTCAAAATAAACACAGATAAACACACACTATGTACAAGTCACTATTACAGACTTAGGGTCCTGTTTCACATACCGACGGTCCAGCGATCCCGACAATGATACGACCTGGCAAGGATCACTGGTGCGTTGCTACATAGTCGCTAGTAAGCTGTAAAACAGGCAGATCTATTCAACGACGCAGCAACGATACGGCGATCCATATAGCGACCTCGGCGGTCATTGGGACCTTGTCACACAGCAGCTATTCTGACGACTCACGCCTGCGTCCCTGAGTTCTGTGTTGCCAACAAGGTCACTCGTCGGCGTCCAACACAGCGATGCATGCTGGCCAGCGGGACGCCAACGATCAAAAAATGGCCTAGGACATTCGAGCATGATCAGCGATATCCAGCGGGGGGGTGTCGCCGCTATGTGTCCCACCTAGCGAGATTGCTGGCTAGGTCGCTGTTGGGTCACAAAACCTGTGACACTTCAGCGATCTCGCTAAAGATCTCGTTATGTGAGATGGGGCCTGTACATAGTATGTTAAATGATATGCAAGTCTGTCTTCTTGACTCACCAGACATAAACACTTAAATCCACAAGCCAGTATACAGATAAAAAGTCAATTCTTGTGGGTTTATAAAAACATGGTTGTCTGGGAAATTAAGATACAATCTGGTTTCTTCACAGAGAGTATCCTGAATAATCTGCTGGTAACAGGGGGTCCCCCTATAATAACCAGTAAAGTCTAAGCAAAGAGCTGTGAGCTGATATTACTAGTCTAGGAAGCTTTTTAGCTATTGGCCCTCCCCAGAATATTAACACCAGATGTTGGCTATCCCTCAGCTGGTTAGGAAAGTTAAGGGGGACCCCACGTTGTTTTTTTTTAAATGTATTTATTTTTTTTTTTACCTGCGATACACAGACGGCACTGCTGACTCCAACTCTCATCAGCGTCACCTGGTTGCACTGCTCGGAGGAAGACCAGGCGACAATGATAAGAGCTGCATTCAGCAGCCAGCACCTCAGAAAAGTGCTAACTGTATTGCTTTTCTCAGGTGCTGGTGTCACAATGACGACACACGGATATCATCCGTGTGCCATCAGTGTGCACGTGTGTGTGATGTTTTGTGTACCGTGCTTCCGGCAAAAACCAAACATGTCAGCGTGTTATGCACATGGACGCACGATCAGTGGAAAAAACCTGACGTGTGCAGTCCCATACATTTGAACGGGTCTACATGTATAAGTGTCTCCGACAGGCCCGGACTGATAATCAGCCCAGGCGGGCAAATGCCCGCTGGGCCGGCGACTCTGAGCTTCAAAATGGGCCTCCGGCCCTTTAAATCGTCTGCACAGGCCCTGGTGCGTGCATACTTTCTCGGTGCACGCTCTCACCAGGGCCGCAGAGGCCCGCGTCAGTGCAGGGAAGAGAGCGTGCCAGGGCCTGTGCAGACATTTGAAAAGTGGTAGTGATGGCGTTGGCTTCTCCACCCAGCCAGCCTCCCTGGACCCAGAGGATGGTATGTGTTATGATGAGTCACCGAAGGAGGAAAAAACAAAATACCAGCTAAGTCCAGAAAAACCAGAGAGGTTGGCAGCTATCGGATTGCAGACTCCTGAACCTATCCACAACAACTAGCAGTAGCCGTGGGGGGTTCCTACGGTGCCCTAGACCCCTCGATCACAGCCGGAGAGCTAAATAGCCTAAAGACAGAAAGGGGGAAAACTAAACTGCCCCAGAGCAGACCCCAAAGCAATAGGCAGCCCCCAACATATAATGACGGTGAAGCAAGATGAAAACACTAACAGATAGAAAGATAGGTTGAGCAAATGATGGGGCCCAAGCTAACTACATAGGACAGGATAGGAAAACTGCTGTCTGCCATCCGCAAAAACCCTATCAAAATGAGCCAACTGACTGATAGGAAAAACAGGCCCTGAAGTCGCTAGGCTTCAAAAGACTATATCAGCACTCAGGTATATTCTGAAGACAGAGCAAAAGATCAACAGATCAGAGACAAAAATGGAATTCAGCTCACCTCCGGCCGGGAATGGCAGAACTCCCAACAAACAAGGCAAAACAAAAACAAAACTGAAGAGTACAAAGCAGAGCAGAAAAAATTAGCTTTGAGATGCAGGAATCAGACTGGTCTCCAAGAATCCAGCAGGAAAATCACCAGCCAGGAAGAAGGGCGTCAGCAGCCTTATATCCAGTCCTCAATTCCAGCCACCCAGTTATCATCGAGCTGCCCAGGTGTTTGGTAATCAGTCTCACTACCTTCCTTCACCAGAGGAGGGAGTTCATTAGACCTCAATGATGAAGGGAAAAATGAACTCACAACAGTACCTCCCCCTCGAGGAGGGGTCACCGAACCCTCATTCATGCAACCAGGGCGATACGGGTGAGCCCGATGAAAGGCACGCACCAATCTTTCGGCATGAATATCAGAGGCAGAGACCCAGGAATTATCCTCCTGACCATAACCCTTCCACTTAACCAAATACTGGAGTCTCTGTCTATCCAGACGGGAATCCAGTATCTTCTCTACCTCATATTCCATGTTACCTTCAACCAATATAGGGCCAGGAGGTGCCACCACAGGAACTACTAGTTCAACAAACCTCTTCAACAAGGACTTATGAAACACATTATGAATTTTAAATGTGACAGGAAGAGCCAACCGAAAAGAGACCGGATTAATAATCTCCAAAATCTTGTAAGGTCCAATAAATCTAGGCTTAAACTTAGGAGAAGCCACCTTCATAGCGATATTTTTTGATGACAACCAAACCATATCACCCACCTTAAACTGGGGACCAACGGTCCTACGCCGGTTGGAAAACCGCTGGGCCTTTTCCTGGGAGAGAGACAACTTATCCACTACTTGGTCCCAGATCTGGTGCATTCTCTCCACCACAGTGACAACACCTGGGCAGGCAGAAGGCTCCACCTGCCCTGAAGAAAATCGAGGGTGAAAACCAAAGTTACAAAAAAAAGGTGACATCAAAGTGGCAGAACTAGCTCTATTATTTAAAGCAAATTCGGCCAAGGGCAAAAATGAAACCCAATCATCCTGATCGGCAGAAATAAAACATCTCAAATACGACTCCAAAGTCTGGTTTGTTCTCTCCGTCTGCCCATTGGTCTGAGGGTGAAACGCAGAAGAGAAGGACAACTGAATTCCCAGCTTGGAACAGAAAGTCCTCCAAAATCTAGACACAAACTGAACTCCTCTGTCCAATACAATGTTCTCAGGAATCCCGTGCAAGCGAACCACCTGTTGCAAAAACAAGGGCACCAACTCAGAGGAAGATGGCAACTTAGGGAGTGGTACAAGATAGACCATCTTAGAGAATCTATCACAAATCACCCAAATAACAGTCATTCTCTGAGAGACAGGCATATCAGAGATAAAATCCACTGAAATATGGGTCCATGGCCTCCTGGGCACCGGCAAAGGCATCAACAAGCCACTAGAGCGAGAACAAGGTTTAGACCGGGAGCAAGTCCCACAGGACTGCACAAAATTCCTGACATCACGAGACAAGGCGGGCCACCAAAAAGACCAACTCACCAGATCTCTAGTACCAAAAATACCTGGATGACCAGCCAATGCAGAGCAATGAACTTCAGACATCACTCTCTTCCTCCACTGGTCAGGAACATACAACTTTCCACTGGGACAACCCTCAGGTTTGTCCTCCTGAAACTCTTCCAGAGCACGTCTCAAATCGGGCGAGATGGCAGAAAGAACTACCCCCTCGCCTAAGATGGTAGCAGGCTTAGTCACAACAGGAGAATCAGCAAGGAAACTCCTAGAGAGGGCGTCTGCCTTGACATTCTTAGTGCACGGAAGAAAAGAGACAACAAAATCAAAATGTGTGAAAAACAAGGCCCACCTAGCCTGTCTAGGATTCAAGCGCTTGGCCGACTCCCGGTAAATCAAATTCTTGTGGTCAGTAAGGACCTTGACTTGGTGTTTGGCTCCCTCCAACCAATGTCTCCACTCCTCAAATGCCCATTTCATGGCCAACAGTTCCCGATTCCCCACATCATAGTTACGTTCGGATGGGGAGAACTTTCGGGAAAAGAAAGCACAAGGATTCATTTTAGATGTCACAGGATCTTTTTGGGACAACACCGCTCCTGCACCAATCTCAGAAGCGTCCACCTCCACCTGAAACGGGAGTGAGACATCAGGTTGCCGCAAAACCGGAGCAGAAGTGAATCTTCGCTTCAGCTCCTGAAAGGAAGAAACAGCCTCCGGAGACCAATTCAGCACATCAGCACCCTTCCTAGTCAAATCCGTCAATGACTTGGCAATACCAGAAAAATTAGCTATAAATTTCCGATAAAAATTAGCAAAAACTTCTGGAGGGCCTTCAAAGAAGTGGGCTGAACCCAATCATAAATGGCCTGTACCTTGGCCGGATCCATTTCAATAGTTGACGGAGACAAAATAAATCCCAAAAATGAAACTCTCTGTACCCCAAAAAGGCATTTCGATCCCTTGACATACAGGGAATTCTCCCTCAAAATCCGGAACACAGTCCGAACATGTTCCACATGAGAGTCCCAATTCTTGGAGAAGATCAAAATATCATCCAGATAGATAATCAAAAATTTATCCACAAAGTCTTGGAATATATCGTTCATGAAGCACTGGAAGACAGAAGGGGCATTAGTGAGCCCAAAAGGCATCACCAGGTACTCAAAATGTCCCTCCGGAGTATTAAACGCCGTCTTCCATTCATCCCCATGCTTAATGCGAATAAGATTATACGCCCCCCTGAGGTCAAGCTTGGTAAACCAGCAAGCACTTTTAACTCTGGAGAATAGATCAGAAATCAGGGGTAACGGATACTGATATTTAATAGTAATTTTGTTGAGGGCATGATAGTCAATACAAGGCCTTAATGAACCATCCTTTTTAGCCACGAAAAAAAACCCAGCACCTAAGGGTGAAGAGGATGGTCTAATATGACCCTTCTCCAATGCCTCCTTAATATAGGATTGCATAGCCTCGTGCTCGGGTACAGATAAATTGAAAAGCCGACCCTTGGGGAATTTACACCCCGGGTTCAGCTCAATTGCACAGTCCTAACTCCTATGAGGAGGCAAAGACGCAGACTCATTCTCTCTAAATACATCATAAAAGTCAGCCAAATAGTCAGGAACATCATGCGACTGGGGAGAGGTGGAGAAAACAGGAGCATCACTAAGGGCACACCGACAACCCCAACTCACCACAGACAAAGATTTCCAATCCAGAACTGGATTATGGATTTGCAACCAGGGAAACCCCAGAACAATGGTATCATGCAAATTATGCAACACCAAAAATCTGCAATTTTCTTGATGGTCTGGGGCGACCCGCATTACCACCTGGGTCCAAAACTGAGGTTTATTCTTCACCAACGGAGTAGCATCAATACCCCTCAAAGGGATAGGCGTCCGCAGAGGTGTCATAGGAATTCCACAACGTTTAGCAAAATCCAAGTCCATCAGGTTCAGAGCTGCTCCTGAATCCACAAAAGCCTTGGCGGAAAATGTGGACAGGGAGCAGATCAGAGTAATTGCCAGAAGAAACTTAGGTTGAACACCACCCACAGAAAACGTGTGTACACAACGTTTCTCTCGTTTAGGGCAGACAGAAATGATATGCGAGGCATCTCCACAAAAAAAACACAGCTTATTACGCCTTCTGAACTCCTGACGTTGCACCCTAGGCAAAACTCTATCACATTGCATAGGTTCAGACATTTGTTCAACAGGTGGCCACATCTTTCGTGTAATTTTGCGTTCACGTAAACGCCGATCCACCTGAATGGCTAATGACATAGAATCGTCAAGACCAGAAGGAACAGGAAATCCCACCATAGTATCTTTCACAGTTTCTGACAAACCCTTCCGAAAGAGGGCTGCCAAGGCACCATCATTCCAGGTAGTAAGGACCGCCCACTTTCGGAATTTTTGACAGTACAACTCTGCCAAATCCCGACCCTGGCTTAATGCCAACAGGGTCTTTTCAGCCTGATCAATAGCATTAGGTTCATCATACAACAACCCCAAGGCTTGAAAAAATGCGTTCACATTATTCAGAATAGGATCATCTGGTTTCAAAGAAAACGCCCAATCCTGGGGATCGCCGCGCAGCAAAGAGATGACAATTTTAACCTGCTGCGCGGAGTTCCCTGACGAGTTAGGCTTCAAGGCAAAAAATAATTTACAATTATTCTTGAAATTCAAGAATTTAGACCGATCCCCAGAAAACACATCAGGAGTAGGAATCTTTGGTTCAGCAGCATGTGAATGAGCAAGATAGGCGGAAATTCCCCGCACTTCAGCAGCGAGCTGCTCCACACGATCAGACAATTGCTTCATCTCCATTGAGAGAAAAATTCCACCTATGGTCTCAGAGATATAGAGGAAAAAATATGCACACACAAAAAAAAAAATTCTGACACCTTTTCCTTTTTTTCTTTTTTCCCTTTTTTCTTTTCTTTTCTTTTACAATTCTCTCCTGCTATTGAGTACCCTAGGATCTGCGTTATGGCTGGTGATTCTGTTATGATGAGTCACCGAAGGAGGAAAAAACAAAATACCAGCTAAGTCCAGAAAAACCAGAGAGGTTGGCAGCTATCGGATTGCAGACCCCTGAACCTATCCACAACAACTAGCAGTAGCCGTGGGGGGTTCCTACGGTGCCCTAGACCCCTCGATCACAGCCGGAGAGCTAAATAGCCTAAAGACAGAAAGGGGGAAAACACTAACAGATAGAAAGATAGGTTGAGCAAATGATGGGGCCCAAGCTAACTACATAGGACAGGATAGGAAAACTGCTGTCTGCCATCCGCAAAAACCCTATCAAAATGAGCCAACTGACTGATAGGAAAAACAGGCCCTGAAGTCGCTAGGCTTCAAAAGACTATATCAGCACTCAGGTATATTCTGAAGACAGAGCAAAAGATCAACAGATCAGAGACAAAAATGGAATTCAGCTCACCCCCGGCCGGGGATGGCAGAACTCCCAACAAACAAGGCGAAACAAAAACAAAACTGAAGAGTACAAAGCAGAGCAGAAAAACTTAGCTTTGAGACGCAGGAATCAGACTGGTCTCCAAGAATCCAGCAGGAAAATCACCAGCCAGGAAGAAGGGCGTCAGCAGCCTTATATCCAGTCCTCAATTCCAGCCACCCAGTTATCATCTAGCTGCCCAGGTGTTTGGTAATCAGTCTCACTACCTTCCTTCACCAGAGGAGGGAGTTCATCAGACCTCAATGATGAAGGGAAAAATGAACTCACAACAGGTACGGCTGGCAGCAGAGCTCCTGCTGCTGCTGGGACTTGTGCTGGTCAGCTCACACTGCACATCATTGTGCTGCAAGGGAGTCCTGCCAGCCCGACCAATGTCAGCAGCCAGCTACAGGTGAGTCTGCTCTCGGCTACCGCACTCCAAGCCATAAACAAGTTTAGGAAAACTTTACTAGATGCAGTGATGGATGGATGATGCCACCTGCGGCTCCAATCCTGGGTGCAGTGTGAACATGACGATGTAGGGTGGGGGGGTTAAAGGGGGCTGCACATGATGATGTGGGGATGGGGTTAAAGGGGGACTGCACATGAAGATGTGGGGAGGGGGTTTAAAGGGAGGCTGCACATGATGATGTGGGGATGGGGTTAAAGAGGGACTGCACATGATGATGTGGGGATGGGGTTAAAGGGAGACTGCACATGAGGTGGGGATGGGGTTAAAGGGGGGCTGCGCATGATGTTGTGGGGATGGGGTTAAAGGGGGACTGCACATGATGATGTGGGGATGGGGTTAAAGGGGGGCTGCACATGATGATGTTGGGATGGGGTTAAAGAGGGACTGCACATGACGATGTGGGGAGAGGGGGTTAAAGGGGGACTGCACATGATGATTTGGGGAGGGGGTTAAAGGGGACTGCACATGGGGGGGTTAAAGGGGGACTGCACATGATGTGGGGATGGCGTTAAAGGGGGACTGCACATATGATGGGGGTTAAAGGGGGACTGCACATGATGTGGGGATGGGGTTAAAGGGGGACTGCACATGATGATGTGGGGAGGGGGTAAAAGGGAGACTGCACATATGATAGGGGGGTTAAAGGGGGACTGCACATGATGTGGGGATGGGGTTAATAGGGGACTGCACATATGATGTGGGGGTTAATGGGGGACTGCACATATGTGGGGGTTTAAAGGGGACTGCACAGATGATGTGGGGGTTATAGGGGGACTGCACATGATGTAGGGATGGGGTTAAAGGGGAACTCACATGCTGTAGGGGGTTATAGGGGGACTGCACATGATGATGGGGGTTATAGAGGGACTGCACATATGATGTGGGGATGGGGTTAAAGGGGGACTGCACATGATGACATGGGGTAAATGGGACTGCACATGGTGAAGTGGGGGGTAAAGGAGACTGCATATGATGAAGTGGGGGGAGGGGACGGGAGACTGCAAATGGTGAATTGAGTGAGGGAAGAGGGACAGCAATTGAATTGAAGGTAGGGAGTGGGGAGAGAGCAAATAATGAATTTTGAGGGTAGAGGAGTAATTGATGTATTGAATGTGGGAGTAGAGCTGTTGATAATGAATAGAGGGTGGGAGTGAGAAGACATGACAATGAATTGGGGCTGAAGGGGCATGCAAGTATAATGAGTCAGGGGAGCGGGAGGTACATAGTGGGGGGCGTTGAGTATGCAGTGACTGGTTATGAACTGGGGAAAAGAGTATAGGTGCTAATTAATTTATATATTTATTAGGTGGGTAAAGTGGCTATGCATAGCTAGAAGGGGCTCAGTGGCGTATTATAATTTATATTTGGAATGGTGGGTTGCATAATAACCAATTATGTATTAATGGTGGGTGCATATCTGTATTCAGATGTGTAGGGTAGAATAAAGGGGAAAAAGAGAGGAATGTGCTCTGGAATTCGTGCTCTAGGTAACTGTGTTATTTTATGCAGAGATGAGCCCTGGCTGGAAGAAGTTATGGCTGACTGCGCTGCATGAAAAAGAAAAGCAAAGATGAAGGACTTCATCTAGAGACGTCCCTGGTGAGTCAGTGTGTTACCTGTACACTTACACTATACACTTTGTACAGAGCTCCTGCGTATAATGTCTCCAGTGATCACTATATTATCTGTACACTGACACTGTATACAGAGTTCCTGTGTATAATGTTACTGGTGATCACTATTACCTGTACACTATATACAGAGCTCCTGTGTATAATGTCATCAGTGATCACTGTATTACCTGTACACTGATACTGTATACTATGTACAGAGCTTCTGTGTATAATGTCACTGGTGATCACTGTATTACCTGTACACTGACAGTAAATTCAGAGTTCCTGTGTATAATGTCACTTAGTATTGTGTTTTTTTTCAATTAATGATCAGTATTGTAGTATTCAGTCACTATGTGGTGGTAATATGTGGTTTGGTCACGATATGGTGGTATTTGTTCCTTGTATGTGGTATTATTTGGTCACTATGTGGTGGTAATATGTGGTCTGGTCATGGTGTGACGGCATTTGTCCCTTGTATGTTGTATTAATGGTCATTTTAAAAAAATGTATTTGACTCATTCCCTTAAAGAAAAATACATAAAAATATATTTATATTTAATAGGTTAGAGTAGAGTAGAATCCGGCCAAAAAATGTCTATGGTGTCGTGGTGGCGGCTTAAAAATTATTTTGGCCAGAACAAAAGCTGCTGGTTATGAATGTGAGCTGGTGTTTGATGGGAACTGTTAATATCTGATTGATGAGGATGTGGTGGAGAAGTTGAGTTTTTCCAAGAGTGAGCAGTGGGACTGTGGAAGGTTCGAAGTGTGGAGGCGGAGCTGGGGTGAAGTCTCAAGGGAGCCCAAAAATTTTGCCAGTATGGGGGCCCCTAAATTCCTAGTGGCAGTTCCACTTTTCTTGTCCTGTATATATACACTGCACAGTACCACTCCTCCTGTCCTGTATGTATACACTGCACAGTACTGCTCCTCCTGTCCTGTATATATACACTGCACAGTACCACCCCTCCTGTATATATACACTGCACAGTACCACTCCTCCTGTCCTGTATATATACACTGCACAGTTCCACTCCTGTCCTGTTGTTGGAGAGGCGACATTGGTCTTTGGGAGGGTTAATATTGGTTTATTATTTTCAGGAATACTATGGGAAAATAAAAAATGCTGTGTTTTTCGAACTATAAGATGCACTTTTTTCCTCCCAAAATGTGAAGGAAAATAGGGGCTGTGTCTTATAGTCTGGATGTACCGGCTCTGGCTGTGGTGGTGGAGCGGCATCAGCGGAACGGTGGGTCAAAGAGGCAGGAGCCTGTGGCTGCGGCTAACTCCTGTGCTGCTAAAGAGAAATGAATTTTCACTGCATTCCACCCCCATGGGCGTGGAGGGCAATGAATATTGATTTCTTTTTAGCATCGTGGTATGATTGGTCCCATCCTTATCCTGATATGATTGGTCCCATCCTTTCCTTGTCCTGGTATGCATGGCACCATCAGAAAAGATTAAAAAAAAAACCCCAAACATTACACTTACCTTCCCGGCGCTCCCTCGCAGCGTCCTTCTCCGTTGCCAGCAGCTGCTTTATGTTTGTAAGCAGTGCATGGTAGGGATGTCATGTGCTGCTTGCAAGCCGAAGGGCAGCTGCCGGAATACTCAGTTTTCTGCACGCAGGGACTGTGTGCGCGCATAGAGCCGTGAGTATTCATTGCTCTTCAGTAGTGCGCAGTGTCAGCCGGAGCCTTCCTGCTGCGGTTGGCGGTCACATGTGCCGATACTTAAGAGAAATGAATATCTCAAGTATCGGCACACGTGACCACTGGCACCAGCAGGAAGGCTCCAGCTGAGACTGTGCGCGCTACTGAAGAGCTAAAAATGCTCTCTGCGATGAACAGTCCCGGCGTGCAGAGAGCACTGAGTATTCCAGCAGATTCTCTTCAGCTTGAAAGCAGCGCATGACGTCCCTGCCATGCACTGCTTACAAACATAAAGCAGCTGCTGGCAATGGAGCAGGATGCTGCGAGGGAGCGCCGGGAAGGTAAGTGTAATGTTTTGTTTCTTTTTTTAATCTTTTCTGATGGGGCCATGCATACCAGGATAAAAGGATGGGACCAATCATATCAGGATAAGGATGGGGCCATGCATACCAGGATGGGAATGAGGGTGATCATTCCTGCCAGGATAAGGATAAGGTGGACCATTCCTACCAGGATATGGATGAGGAGCCATTTATACTAGGATGAGATGGGGCCCGGCATACCAGTATAGGGATGAGGGCGATCATTCCTGCCATGATAGGGATGAAGAGGCCATGCATACCATGATGGGGATGAGGAAACATGCATACCGTAAAGGGGATGAGGAGAAATGCATACCATGATGGGGATGAGGAGCCATGCAGACCAGGATAGGGATGAGGGGGCCATGCATGCCAGGATAGGGATGACGGGCCATATGTATTAGGATGGAGATGAGGGGACCATATTTACCAGGATAGGGGTGAGGGAGCCATGCCTTCCAGGATAGGGATGAGGAGCTATGTGTATCTGGATGGGGATGAGAGGACCATATTTACCAGTATAGGGGATATTAAGTACAGAATTGACCACATTTTTTGCTTCATTCCCCCCTCCTAATTTCCTCCTCTAAAACCTAGGTGCGTCTTATAGTCCGAAAAATACGGTGTGTATATTGGAAAACCCATTTAAATGAATTAAGCCAAGTAATCCCCTATCCCGAGACCTATGTAGTCGCTGCGGTCGTACCGCTGGGACCCCCATGATCCTGAGAACCGGAGCTCTAAGGTCGATCATGCGTACTGCGGTGGCATTCACACATGGCACTTCAAATAACGCCTTTAAGAGGAGTGTTGAAGGGCACGACAAAGTATAGAAAAATCCACTGATCGGGTGTTGGGGAAGTGTTATAGTATGTGGGCTGGTGGGGTTTGTGTGGCAGGGCTGTTTTTTTGTCCCAGTCCGGCCCTGGTCTCTGATACTTATGGAAACTGTCACCACGTGTACTGGAGACACTGACGTATGAACGAGGCCATAAGGAGTGCAATACATTTTCTATGTGACATCTGCCCTTTCTTCTACCTGTCATTTTTCACTTTAAATCTTGCATTCTATTCATTAACTAGAATTTGTTTAGGTCCCCATCAGACAGCACCGTGTGATAATGGACAATGAGACGTGCAGGTTAACTGGTATGCTATTTATGTGCATGGGTCCTGGAATATACATTAATGTAGACAGTGCAGCAGCCTTCACTAAACACCCCTACCATGGAGATAGGCGGGCTCTAGCCGCAGGCTTGGGGTGTCACCATGGACACGAGGGAGCGTCCTGGACAAAACCAACTGAACACAATAGAGTGGGGGCTGGGAAGATCGGGTGTCACCGTCCACAGCACAGACTCCTGGATGGAGCAGGTTCTTGGCTGCAGCACAGGTGATGTTCTCCTTGTTATATAGGACTGATGACAGTGAGGAGGCTGACATAGATGTGTCCTCTCTGAGAGACTCCTGCATCTGTTCATATTGTGCTGGTAGGAAATTGGACTTTTTTCTATTGTAGCCATGCCCTTTTGTGTTACACAGGAGCGCACTGCAGGGCTGTGATCTGAACCCAAGGCTTCCACCTGCTGGAAAACTACACTTTGCAGAATGCCCTGATAGCTGATGGGAGATGTAGTTGTGCATCAATTGAGGAGTCACAGAGATCACTGCTGCTCAAGCCGTCCCCTCCCCAAACTGCTCAAGTTTTCTTTGTATAATTATTGTCAATTCATTATGAGCTGAGAAACCCTGATTTTCAAAAGCCGTTTTGGTGATCGCAAAAGGTAAGAGATTCACAAACTTCTATTGACTATTGAGATGGACTGGAGTCCTGCTAATCGATCCCCCTATCTCCTCTCTGGTAGAGATTCTTTCTGAAAAAAAGTTTTGGGGGGATTTAGATAGAGACTTCAGTGCAGAATTTCATAAAATCTGCAGATCAAAGCACTCTTGTTTTGTCCAGTTTGAAATCAGCTTCTCTGTTCCTCCTCATTTTCAATACATTTGTTACTGTCAATGATTGCAAGAATGGTGCTCATTCAGGCTGAAGGTCCATCTCGACCAGGTTCTTCTTACAAAATTGCCTGCCCATGTATTATTGGTGTTACCTACAATGATACATTGTAATAAAGATCTACTTTGCATCCTTTGGGTGTAACATATCCATTCAGTAGAGTTATAATCTAACTCATTGGAAAGTTATGCAATGTTTCTAGTATATTCCTACAACTTCAGGGGCTTTCCTTCACATGAATGGGTTGTGTTGCAGTACCTGCACAACTTTGGGTCAGGAGTAGCTCTTTTTAGGTAAATGTGCTCATGGGCTCCTTCTTAGAAGTGCACCCATTTTGTCCTATTTCATCTATTCGGAATACTTTAACGGGGTTGCCTGGTTTACACCTCTTTTTTGAGATATCTTATGTAGCAAGTCTGAGGTAGCAGCTACCAGACACTTTTGGAACACTAGTCTGATAGCGAAAGAGTTTGCAATTCAGACTTTTTCTCCTGATGGTATTACTTGACGCATGAACTCCTATAGCCAAATCTATCACTAGGGGTCTCAGCAAAAGGACACAGTGATAAGATTATCACTGGCGTCTATTCTAACAAGAAGGGGTTGTCTAAAGTGCACCCCAAATGGAGAGTGATGACAAACGCACAGCAATCTCTCAGATCTCTCCAGCAATATTTCATCAGTTTTTATTTAATATATTTATTCTATTCTGTTTCAGATTTCACACAGAAAATGGCCTGCAAAAACCTCCTAATGTTAAGGTATAGTAATAAAACTAAGTAGCAATAAAGTCGTACAGAAAAAAGGCTATTTCTATAGAAACCTTTGATATGAATGCCTTAAAGGGAATCTATCACCCTTTTTTCTGCCTATCAGCTGCTGTCACCGGCATCAAGGGCTTATCTACAACATTCTGTAATGCTGTAGATAAGCCCCGATGTTAGCTGAAAGAGAAGAAAAATGAGTTTGATTATACTCACCCAGGGGCGTTCCGGGTCCGGTTCGGGTCTGGAGGGAATCGTGGTCCGGTCAGGCGCCTCCCATCTTGCAGCGAAGACGTTCTCTTCATTCCTGGCCGTCGCGGCTCAGGCGCAGGCGCACTGCTCTGCCATGTTGAGGGCAGAGCAGATTACTGCAGTGCGCAGGCGCCGGAAGAGGGCCTGCGCCTGCGCACTGCAGGACTCTGCTCTGCCCTCAACAAGGCAGATCAGTGCGCCTGCGCCTGAGCCACGATGGCCAGGAATGAAGAGAACGTCATTGCTGCAAGATGGGAGGCGCCTGACCGGACCGCGACTCCCTCGGGACCCAAACCGGACCCGGACCGCCCCTGGGTGAGTATAATCAAACTCATTTTTCTTCTCTTTCAGGTAACATCGGGGGCTTATCTACAGCATTACAGAATGTTGTAGATAAGCCCAATGCCGGTGGCCGCAGCTGATAGGCAAAAAAATTGATGACAGATTCCCTTTAAAGGGAGTGATCCGAAACTATCATTTATTTTAATCCTAAATGTCTGCCTATTCAATGTAATTATCTAATCTTTTTTTGTAATATAATTTAATTAAAAAGTTCCTAATGTTCCCTATCTAGATGTTTTTATTTCCTACTTCTTGTATGATGATGCTTTGTTTGAGAGACGCCAATGCATGCCAGGATATTCGAACGAGTTGTCATCAGAGGGCAGAGGATACGGTGATGTCACTTGCGGGGGCAGAGCTCGTGTCTGCTTTCTCCGTACAATGCACACTGACAGTGTGATCTCTTGCCAGCTCATTACTTAATTAAATAGATAGGCATGTAGGATTAAAATAAAGATTAGTTTTGGATGACCCCTTTAATTGTATGTGAGGTTGCATCTTATCTTTAGCATATAATTATACAAAATCTGCATAAATTAGGCTAGAATCCTAGCAATAGCGTTTCACCTCGATGCCTTACAAGTTTAGTTATTTTGTCGCAGCTGGCAGATTAAGGATTATTTTGTCACAGTTTTCTTTGATTTCCTAGGGCCGAGTTGGAAGAGCAAACAAAAGAGATCCAGAAATTGCAAAAAGAAGTGGAAAAAGCTACACAGAGCACTATAAATCAGCTGTCAGTATCTTGCCGGGAGCAATACTGCAAGCCCCCCGCTAGAAATAATCATATTATTGCTAGAGGTATGTAATGTGCCTATATGATAGGTAGTTTATTTATCAGCAGGCACTGGAACAACTTGACTGTCCTATAACACTAACCTTATTGTATATTTTCTTTATTTCTGTACTTAGAATCAGCCACTTCAAGATCAGCAGGAGACCACTCAAGTTTCTTCCCATTGGTCCCACTCCATAATTTAATATTACAAAGTTCCCCTAAAGCTGGGCAAACTGCGGACCCAGATGAGGCTAACTTTTCAAGAAAATGTAGTCTAAAGCAGGATACTTTGGCTGGAACTAGCTGTCCTGTTGGTAAACATAATGACAAGACAACCCTGGAAACATTTTCCTCATTGATAAGGGACTCACACAGGGAACTTGAACAAGTAAAGGTGAGTTTACATTAATCAATTTGCGGCATTAATCAACTGCAACTAAATATTTACCAATTGCAGTCGTTTAGTGGTCTGTCGACAAACAGACCATGGTTAGTGATGCACAATGTCCATGAGTGCGTATAGGCTGCCATTGTTCTCCGAAGTGCAGAAATTTGCGCTGGCATCGGCGGACACCTCACCTGCACGGGCGTGGTCGCCGTGGCGACCTCTGCAACCACGATCGTTACGCTCCTGCATTTCACCCAATGAACGGTAAGGTTTCTCCTTGTGGAGAGTGACATACCAGCTCTGGCTTGTCAAGTTATGGAGGCTTATTCGCCGTGCAGTGCTACTCTGGGAAAATAATATGCAAATTGCCTCTTCAGAGAGGAAGAGGACTTGAACTCTATAGCGCCACCTGTTGGTAGTAGCGACCCTACAAGTCACAATCAACCCTTTAACGAGTATTGTAATATGACTTAGGATAATAGCCAAATCAGAATCTCAATTTGCAGACACGGTGTTTCGGGCTATTGGCCCTCGTCAGTGCAAAGTATGAGAACTGATTTGGCTCGGTGAGAGGCTCTGGACTGAGGTCTAAGGGGTAAGGTTTCTCCTTGTGGTGAGTGACATATCCGCTCTGGCTTGTCAAGGTAAGGAGGCTTATTCGCCGTGCAAAGGGTTGATTGTGACTTGTAGGATTGCTACTACCAACAGGTGGCGCTATAGAGTTCAAGTCCTCTTCCTCTCTGAAGAGGCAATTTGCACCCAATGAATGAGCCTTGTGCTCGTTCATCAGGCGAGTAGCAGCTTGTTTTAACCGCTTGATATCCTTTTTGATATTTTTGCTGGTTCATTGTTAATCTGATTTATGCCTATGTTTCTTCGAAAGCAGTTTTTTAGCTACTATGCCCAACTTCATTATGTTCCTTGACCTTATGCAACCCTGATCCTTTCCCTCTTTCCCTTTTCCCCACTTCAGGAATTCCACCTTTCTCATCTACCCATCCCTATTTTTTCCTTCCCCTATACATTTGTTACTTGTTTATTTTGTTGTGTATTGTTTTGCACTTATTTCTTATATTATTTTTGTATGTTTTGTGTTCATCACATTATGTGATCTAATGTACATCCACAATGCATTTGTATGCACTTTGGTGTCCTTTATAAAGACCATTGTTTGTCGAAACGTTGGACTTTTTCTTGCTGGATCACAATATAATACTTACTTTTTGCATCAAGAATTTCTCACTCTCTTCTTTTTCGAAGCTGAGGTTTCTTTCTACAACAGGTGCACGATTATCGTTCCTAGGAGGAATGCTCGTTCATGATAGTCATGCAGTGTATGTGGACCTTCCGACATTTTAATTTTTATTTAATAGTTCATATTAAAATAAGCAACTTTGTAATATGTCTTAGCAAAGAAATCTGCTTCTTTCTTTTCCTGGACTGATATTTTCATTATCAATTTATGGATGAAATATGTAAAATTTGTATTCAGCAAAGATAAGATTTTCCCATTACTGAAAAAGGAGATGAAATTCTATGGAGAGGCAGGAGCAGGAGCAAGAGGTAGAGACCAGACATTCTGCTGCAAGTTCTCCAGAATTGACTGTTACAGTTCTCCATGTAAGTTTATGAGCACCAACTGTCACCTTCTATCTCAGAAATGGGAATGTGTGTATTCACTGAAAACAGATTTTACCGATTAATTGAAAATATTGAGAATGAATGATTGGTCCAGGTGGAGTGGTGCATTAATAGTATATAGAATCTCAATTATGTAAGGAGTTTATTTAGCCAGACTAAGCTTACTATACATAACAAACTCTGTCTTTCTCTTATCAAGCTGAAACAGCCTCATGTAAATCAGCCAACCAGTGGACTACATTTGAAACTTCAAGAGCTGATAAGAGAAAAAACATCAGACGTGGACATAAGGTGAGTTTTATAGTGTATGTACATATTATAGACAGGTATATGAAAGGCAGTGGCGTAACTACAAAGTTATGGATCCCAGTGCGAACTTTCATATGGGCCCCCCCATGCCAAAATACACGCACATCTCTGCTCCGTACACCTTGTACACGTGCGGCTCCTCTCCGTACACCTCGTACACGCGCTGCTCCGCTCCGTACACCTCGTACACATCCGGCTCCGCTCCGTACACCTCATACACACGCGGCTCCGCTCCGTACACCTCGTACACACGCAGCGCCGCTCCGTACACCTCGTACACGCCCGGCTTCGCTCCGTACGCCTTGTACACGCGCGGCTTCGCTCCGTATACCTTGTACATGCGTGGCTCCACTCCGTACACCTCGTACATGCGCGGCTCTGCTCCGTACACCTCGTACACACACGGCTCCGCTCCGTACACCTCGTACACGCGCTGCTCCGCTCCGTACACCTCGTACACATCCGGCTCCGCTCCGTACACCTCGTACACACGCGGCTCCGCTCCGTACACCTCGTACACACGCGGCGCCGCTCCGTACACCTCGTACACGCCCGGCTTCGCTCCGTACGCCTTGTACACGCGCGGCTTCGCTCCGTATACCTTGTACATGCGTGGCTCCACTCCGTACACCTCGTACATGCGCGGCTCTGCTCCGTACACCTCGTACACGCACGGCTCCACTACGCACACCTCGTACACACACGGCTCCTCTCCATACACCTCGTACACACGCGGTTCCTCTCCGTACACCTCGTACACACGTGGCTCCTCTCCGTACACCTCGTACACATGCGGCTCTGCTCCGTACACCTTGTACACACGCAACTCCACTCCGTACATCTCGTACACACACGGCTCTGCTCCGTTCACCTCGTACACACGCGGTTCCTCTCCGTACACCTCGTACACACGTGGCTCCTCTCCGTACACCTCGTACACATGCGGCTCTGCTCCGTACACCTTGTACACACGCAACTCCACTCCGTACACACATGGCTCTGCTCCGTACACACACAGCTCTGTTCCGTACATGTCGTACACACACGGCTCTGCTCCGTACACCTCGTACACACGCGGCTTCTCTCCTTATTCCTCGTACACATGCGGCTCTGCTTCGTACAGCTTGTACACACGTGGCTCCGCTCCGTACACACACGGCTCTGCTCCGTACACAAACGGCTCTGCTCCGTACATCTCGTACACACATGGCTCTGCTCCGTACACCTCGTACACACGCAGCTCCTCTCCGTACACCTCATACACACGTGGCTCCTCTCCATACACCTTGTACACACAGGGCTCCTCTACGTACACCTCGTACACACAGGGCTCCTCTCCGTACACACGCTGCTCTGCTCCGTACACCTCGTACACACATGGCTCTGCTCCGCACACACACGGCTTTGCTCTGTACACCTCGTACACACATGGCTCTGCTCTGTACACCTCGTACACACACAGCTCCATCCACCTCGTACACACATGGCTCCGCTCCGTACACCTCGCACATGTGGGGAAGGTGACTTGACGGACAGACGTGACTGGCAGTAGGAGGGGACGGTTTGTACACCAGAGACGGAGATTGACAGGATAGAAGGGTGACAGCTAGGAACGGCAGAATAGGAGGGTGTAGTACTGAGAAGTGACCACAAGATGGCAGGGGAGAGTAGTGCAGGACTATACATCAGCTTATGGCCAGGATGTGCTTAGTCATGGGGGGCGGGGATATATGAGCCCGGGAGGGAAATTCCACTGTAGGAGAGGGGATAAATAGAAGGCGAGGCTCAAGGTGAGATTAGTCCCGGGAGGAGCTCAGAAGAAAACAGGGAAGAGAGAAGAACTCGGCCAGGGGAAGGACTGAGAAGAGACAGTCAGGGTGGCGGCCCTGACCCGACCGACCGCAGGACAGACGAGGCCCCGGGGGTACCGGTTGGACGACGACCTCGGACAGGTGAAGCACTGGGGGTAGATTGGTCTAGGACTGGAACGAAGGTGCAGGTACCCAGGCCTGGAGACAGTGTGAAGAAGCTGCGGTGCGTGTTTGGTGGTCGTCAGGAGGACGACGAATAAACCGGAACTGTTACACGTGAAATCTATCTCCGCCTCGTCCTTGAGTCTCCTGGTGTCTGCGGTGTCCAAACAGGGTAAGCAGTGGTCCACTCCCCAAGCCCGGCCCGTACCACACACACACTCGGCTCCACTCTGTACACCTTGTACACACACGGCTCCGCTCCATACATCTTGTACACACACAGCTCTGCTACATTCACCCTGTAAACCCCTCTGGACCCCACACAGAAACTTTACCTCATCCAGCACCATGACAACCAGTACAGCAGAGTCCTGCAGACACGGAGGCCTCTGATTATGTGACCCCTGACTCCTCCCCTCCTGTGACCTCATCACAGGTCCAGTGCACACAGAAATTAACAGCCTAGCGGTAATTGTTGGCTATGGTGGGTCTATCTGGGAGGGTGAGGATGGGGTGCATGGCGGCTCAGTGCAGTGCAGGAAAAATAGACTCCTGGGCAAGACGCGGGGGGGTCAAAAATGGGACTGTCCCATGAGAATCCGGACGGTTGGGAGATATCATGGTCTGACCTGCCCGGCCCCTGACTCCCCCCGGGCTCAGTCGCAGTGGTGATTGCTGCAACCATGGTAGATGCGCCCCTGATGAAAGGGTATTTTATGTATAGGAGCTGCTGATTGAGGGCGTGGACATGGCAACTTAATCCATTGAATTTAGGGAATTTTTCAATCACATTATGTGTTGGATATGGACTCTGTAGGTTATATTCCTTGAATGGGAGGCAGAGGTGTAGCTATGGGTTCAGCTCAGTGGGTGGCGAAACATCTGAGTGGACCCTTAACCGGTTACCTTGATTACAACTATGGTGGCACACTGATATTACCACCAAATAGTGACATATTGTGGTAGATACCAGTCCTGCCCAGCATACAAGTGATTACAGCACAGTTATAGATGGTAACTTACAGATGACGTTCTTTCTGATGGAGTTATTCATGTTTCACGTATTTTTGGCCGAGACCGGCACAACAACTTTGCCAGCCAGGACGCCTCTTCAGAGATTACAACAAAGATGCATTTGACTGCATCATCCCCATCTATTTCCAACCAGCACAAACTCCTCATCCTGCTGTCACCCTAATGCTGAGCCGCTGCTGCTGTATGTGTCCCTGTTACTGCACCTACTGTGTGGTATAATAACGGCTCTTCTTGGTGCCCTACATAGTAATGCCACCATTGCCCCTTACATAGTCATAATGCCTCCTCTGTGCTGTCTAGATTGTAAAATTGCCCCTAGAAAACAGTGTCCACATTGCCCCTATACACAATATGGTGATCCCACAGCTCCTTTATAAAGAGTATGATGTCACCACAGCTCCCCTATTCAAAGTATGATGGGCTCACAGGTCCCCTATACACAGTATGATACTCCCACAGCTTCTGTATATGTTGTATAAAGTCCCCACTGCTTCCCCATAACAGATTTTAATGATCCCCACAGACGCCCTCACGCTGTATAATGGCCCCCACAATAGTCCCTACACAAGCCTTCAAAATGTATAAAGGCCCCCGCTTTAGCTTCCACACTGTATAATGGCCTCCTTAGTAAACCCAAAACTGTATATTGTCCCATACATTAGCCCCAAAACTGTATAATGGCCGCTACATTAACTTCCACTCCTACAAAGTATGATTGGCACTCATCTCCGCTATATATAGTATAATACCCCTACAGCTTCTCTATGCAGAGTATGAAGTCCCCACTGCTCCCCCAAAACACAGTATAATGATTCTCACAGAAGCCCTCACGTTGTATAATGGCCTCCACAATAGCCCCCACACTTGCCCTCAAACTTTATAAAGGCCCCCACACATTATCCCTCACATTAGTCCCAAAACTGCGTAATGGCCCCTACTTCAGCTTCTGCTCTTATACACTATAATGGCCCCCACATTAGCTCCTATACTGTATAATGGCCCTCGCATCAGCCTCCAAACAACTGGATAATGGCCCTCACATTATCCTTCAAACTGTATAATTGCCAATGCATAGGCCCCAAAACTGTATAATAGTCCCCACATTAGCTGCCATGTTGTATATTGGCCCCCACATTAGCCCTCAAACTGTACAATGGGCCACGCATTAGCCCCCAAACTGCATAATGTCCCTCATATTAGCTTCCAAACTCAATAATGGCCCCACAGTAAGCCCCAAACAGGATAATGGGCCCTGCGTCAGCTCATATACTGTACAGTGACCCCCACATTAGCCCCTATACTGTATAATAGGATCCACATTAGCTCCTATACTGTACAATGGGCCCCACATTAGCTCCCACATGGTATAGTGGGCTCCACATTAGCTCCCAGGCTGTATAATTGTGCCTACATTAGCTTCGACACTATATAACGAGCCCCACATTAGCTCCCACGCTTTGTAATTGTCCCCAAATTAGCTGTATAATGGGTCCCACATTATCTCACAGGCTGTAAAATTGCCCCACATTGGCTCCCACGCTGTCTAATGGCTTCATATTAGCTCCTACACTATATAATGTGCCCCACATTAGCCCACAAACTGTATAATGGGCCCCACACTTTATAAGGGACCCCACAGTAGTTCTGTAATGTATCAGGGCCCCACCAATGTTTTAGGGTCCTGCATTGTTTATGATTCCCCCACAAGTCTTAAACATAGCAACATATATATATACGTGGTCAAAATTGTTGGTACCCCTCATTTAATGACAGAAAAACCCACAATGGTCAGAAATAACTTGAATGTGACAAAAGTAATAATAAATTAAAAATCTATGAAAATGAACAAATGAAAGTCAGACATTGCTTTTCAACCATGCTTCCACAGAATTGGAAAAAAAAATAAAACTCATGACATAAGCCTGGACAGAAATGATGGCACCCTTAACTTAATACTTTGTTGCACAACCTTTTGAGGCAATCGCTGCAATCAAACAATTCCTGTAACTGTCAATGAGACTTCTGCACCTCTCGCCAGGTATTTTGGCCCACTCCTCAAGAGCAAACTGCTCCAGGTGTCTCAGTATAATGTTCCCCACAGTCTCTTATATAATATGATGTCCCAGACAGCCCCTCGTGTGATTGCTCCCACAGCCAGCCCCTCATGTCCCCAAATCATTGGCAAAATATGAAAATAAAAAGGCTTATGCTGACCTAATCCTGGCTCCCTGTACACTGCGGCCGCTGACTGCTCTTGCTTCTTGTACAGCAGTGAATGCTGGATGGAATGATGACATCACCATATCGCACCATCTGACATCCCCTGCGAGCACCATCTGCAACAGGGCGCAGGCCGGAAATGGTCTGTGTCCTGCTGGAATTTCCGGCAGGGCAGGGAGCGGATTACAGCTCCTCTGCTCTTGTCCTAGGTGGCTCTGACATCATTTGAGTACAGGGAGGGAGCGACGGCCGGGGCACAGGAGAGAGGGGGTGAGCAGTGTCAGTGACTGACATCGCTCACCTCCCTGCCTGCGCCCCGGCTGTCACTGTGCTGAATGTCTGTGGCCGGAGAAAGATACTGGGCGGCCACAGGCATAGCACTTTTTTTCTTCCCAAAGTGCGCCCCCCTCGGGGAGGCAGCGCCCTAGGCAGGTACCTACTCTGTCTACCCATCGTCCCGGCCTGGTGGCCATGCATGGCGTCTTTCTGTGATAACTGATCGTTAATGATTAGAACAGTCAGACCATGGGATCATTAGTTTCAGAATGGCTCATCTTTATCTGACAAAGCAACTATTAGCCTTTGAAAGAAATTAAAATATTGCAAATTATTTATTGTGTGAAAATTGTTGTTTTATCTGTAATTGTTTAATCCAGACAAAAAGGTTCAATTAGCCAAGAAGAAGGAAATAAACCAGATCTCAAAGTGAAGGAGCTAGAGAGCACTAATGTGATCCAGGAGGCGATGCTGACACAGGCACGGGCTTACACTGAGCTCTTGGAGAAATTACAGAAACAGGATCAAATACTCCAGGATACCCAGAAAGCATTCTTCATATTCAATGAGAAGTCTAACAAGAAGGTGGAAGGCAGCTTTGACCTCAGTAATCTTGGCATAGTTCTGGTGCAAACACTTCAGGAGCTTTCTGATGAGGTGTCTTTCCTCAAAACAAAAATACAACCTGTAAGTATTCTTTTATGTTTCTATTTTCCTAAAACACTGAATTCAGCAATGTGTCACATGTCAGGCTGTGTGATGTCGTTTATTTACATTGGTGATTATCATTGCCCAGACTACAGCAGGGCGGGCCAGTTGTCCGATTCTGCACCTTCTGTGATAAGCGGTCTATAGACAATGTAACTACAGAGCCTGGAGTGGGCGGGCGCAGCTTTCTCAGCTCTGCTGCATTACTAAATCTAGGATCTTTGATTGTGTCAGAACCGATGCACCCAGCAAACTAAGAGACACATTGTTGGACTCAGGGTCTCTCTGCCTATATCGTGCTGCTCTCAGGTTGTATTGCTGAAATAAACTGCTGACAGATTCCCTTTTAATTGAACTGTGCTTTAAAGGGAAATTGTCAGCAGGTTTTTGCTATGCAATTCAAGAGCAATATGAAGTAAGGGCTGAGACCCTGATGCCAAAGATGTGTAATTTACTAGATCTGCAGCAGAGAAAATAGATTGTATCAAACTGACACCATGCAGACCAGCAAGTGATAGATCACTGGAATCAGGCTCTCTGTGCCCCTACATCATGCAACTCTCAGATTACATAGACAAAATTGGGTGACAGATTCCCTCTAATTGTTATATGGGAAAAAGCCATTACTGAATTAGACAGTTCCCACTTATACAGTGCTCCACGCTGAGCAGTATATTCCAATTTACTATGGAATTCCCAAAAAACTGTATTCCAACATGTTATCCACCTTTTTTGCATGTCTGTAAAATATGAGTTCTACCAGAACAGAGGTCTGGGTTCTGTAGAATGCAGTTTTTCAGGGATTTTGATGGAAAACTCAGACGGACATAGTGCTTAGCATAGAAAACTGAATAAGCCTGAGCATAGCCTTACCTGTATTTTAAAGGTAATTTATTTATTTTTTTTGTCTGGAAGCTAGGAAAAAAATAAAACAATACTCACCATACTGTACCCATCGAAGCTCCTATGCTGAAGTTGTCCGTTTCTTCTCCTGTCTTTATAATGTCCTGCAACAGGGACATTTGACCACTGCAGCCGATCGATCACTGATTGCAGTAGTGACCCACTGCAGCCAGTAATTGGCCACAGCCATCATATGTCTCTGTGACAGGAGGACGAAAGTTCAGCTAGAAGTAGAAGGGCGAGGAACTTAAGAACTTTGGATTGGAATTGGTGAGGTTAGTATTGGCAAGCCATAGTGTTTAGGGATTCTTTATCCTTCTGCTAATCTTCAGATATGTTTTAGGTCAAACCTGAACAAAAAAGTTCATTCTTGAACTCCAAAGTTTCTACTTTTCATTATAGGCAGAAGATCAACTTAATATTCTGAAAGGGGAATTAAAAGATAAAGAGGCTTGTCGGAAGCAGCTACAAGAAAGGTGAGTTCTACTGACTCAATAGTTCAAAAAACATGGCTATTTTCTTCTTGTCTGTGGGATATCTGGTATTTCAGCCTGACCCCAAATCCAGACATGGCTCATAGACCAGAATAATTCTATTTCTGGAAGAAAGTACAACCTCTATGAATACCAAGATAGCTTCCTGGCCTTAGGCTATGAGTCTGCAGTCACTCTATGTAACTGCAGACTTGTGAATCCTCACATCTTAGGGGCACGTGACCACAAGTATGTCATTTGCATACATGCAGACATATTCCAACTAGATGGACGTGTCCTCGCTCAATGCAAGTGTATTGAGCGAGGCCAGACACAGTCTACTCGGAATGTGATCAGAAATACACTCCCTGTGCGCGCGACGTGAAGATTCACAAGTCTACAGTCACATAGAGGGGCAGCACACTTGTGGCCCAAGGCTGGACAACCCCTGCAACTATCACATAAATAGCTTCAAAATCTAAAAATGCTATTAGTTCAAAAAATAGGCCATCATAAGAGTTAAAAGAATTATGATGTCCCACCTGATAAAATTCACGCAGAAGCTATGGGACCCGCTTCAGTTTGCCTATAAGGAGAATCGTTCGGCAAACGACACTGTCAATCTGGCACTGAAGTACATTTTGGATCATACAGATGAACTGCACTCATATGTCCGGATTCTTTTCATGGACTTTAACTCAGCGTTCAATACCATTGATCCGAATTTACTTCATAAGAAAATGGTAGCTCTTGGAGTCCCTCTTAACTTATGCTTGTGGATTTATAACTTCCTGACAGCCAGGATACAGAGTGTAAAAGTTGACCATTCACTTCGGACACCTTGGTCACAAACATCGGGGCACCTCAGGGGTGTGTTTTGTCCCCGTTACTGTTTTCTCTCTATACGAATGCATCTCTTCAGCAGACTCAGTAAAAATCTTGAAATTTGCCGATGATATGACACTGATTGGTCTCATCAGGAGAAATGCTGAAGACTTGTATCGGAGTGAGGTGGAAAGAATATGTGACTGGTGTAAAGCCAATAATCTTGTACTCAACACTAAAAAAACTGCTGAGATGGTTGTGGATTTTAGGAAAGATCAACATGAGATACTTCCAATCTACATCCATGACGAAGTGGTTCTTAGGGTCACAGAGACCAAATTCCTTGGTGTTATCATCTCTCATGATCTTAAATGGGGGAAAAACGTGGATGCTGTTATAAGAAAAGCACAACAGAGGATGTTCTTCCTGCGTCAGCTGAAAAGATATGGTTTGTCTAAGAATCTGCTGATCTTATTCTTTAATGCTGTCATCAGATCTGTGATTTGTTCCTCTCTGATAGTCTGGTATGGGGGAGCCACTGCGCATGACAAACTCCGCTTACAAAGGACTTTCAGAACAGCAGAGAGAATTATAGGTTCCCCCCTGCCTAAAATCCAGGATCTTTATGATAAGAGTATTCGATCCCACGCATTGAAAATTTCATCTGATCCCTCTCACCCGGGACACTCCTCATTCCAACTACTCCCTTCAGGACGTCGCTTCAGAGTCCCCAAATGCAGCACCAACCGCCATATGAACAGCTTCTATCCACTCTCTGTTCAACAATTAAATCGTCATGTGTAGACTATATACTGTATCTGTCTTGTTAGATGTTACTTGTTGTATCTGTTGTTATATATTATGTTGCCTCTTTGCCACAAAGAATTCCTTGTATATATGTAATATGTACTTGGCGATAATAAATTTGATTGATTTGATTTGATTGATTTGATTGATTTGAAAAGAGTTCTCAAGGATCACCGGGCTCAGTGGCTCGTGAAGTCTATGTCAGCAGAACTGTTCTGCTCAGGGATTGGCTATGGTGATATTGAAGTGCAATTATTGCTGTAAAAAAAAATCGGTGGAGCAGCGGTGGAGATTTATTTCTGGACTTGAGGAAGGTGAGTCATTTTATTATTTTTAATATGGGGACAATGATTTTGTAAAGAAAGTTGAACCACGAACACCTTTTTAAATATTGATGGCCTGTGCTAGTAAGTATACAACATAAGTGTTTGGTGGGGATTAGCACAATAAAAGATTTGTGGCTTACAGTCAGCTGTAGCTGGTACTAGTAGTTTGTCCGATTCCCTCATTGGGTCAAGATACTACAGTTGTGCTCAAAAGTTTACATACCCTGGCAGAATTTTTGCTTTCTAGGTGAAGCCATTTATTGGTAAACTACTGTGTTTTCTCTTTTTAAATCAAATGACAACACAAAACATCCAAATGACCCTTTTCAAAAGTTCACATACCCCATTTCTTTATACCATGCATTGCTCTCTCTAACATCAATGACAGCTTGAAGTCTTTTGTCGTTGTTGTGGATGAGGTTCTTTATTTTATCAGATTGTAACGCTGCCCACTGTTCCTGGCAAAAAAGCCTCCAGTTCCTGTAAATTTCTGATCTGTCTAGCATGAACTGCATGCTTGAGATCTCCCCAGAGTGGCTCAATGATATTGAGGTCAGGAGACTGAGATGGTCACTCCACAACCTTCACTTTGTTCTGCTGTAGCCAATGACAGGTGGACTTGGCCTTGTGTTTTGGATCGTTGTCATGTTGGAATTTCCAAGTACATCCTATGCGCAGTTTCCGGGCTGATGAGTGCAAATTTGCCTCCAGTATTTGCTGATAACGTGCTGCATTCATCTTTCCTCCAACTTTGACCAAGTTTCATGGGCCTTTATAGCTCACACATCCCCAAAACATCAGCGATCCACCTCCATGCTTTACAGTAGGAATGTTGTTCCTGTCATCTCTCCAAATGTAACGTTTATGGTTGTGGCCAAAAAGTTCATTGTTGGTCTCATCACTCCAATTTACCTTGTTCCAGAAGTTTTGAGGCTTGTCTCTCTACTGATTTTGCGCATTGTAGGTGAGATGTTTTGTGGTATTTGTGCAGTAATGGCTTTCTTCTGGCGACTCGACCATGCAGCCCATTTTTCTTCAAGTGCCTCCTTATTGTGCATCTTGAAACAGCCACACAGCTAGTTTTCAGAGAGTCCTATATTTCAGCTGATGTTATTTGTGGGTTTTCCTTTGCATCCCGAACAATTTTCCT
The DNA here is from genome assembly GCF_039654945.1 of Dendrobates tinctorius. Classification (NCBI taxonomy): domain Eukaryota; kingdom Metazoa; phylum Chordata; class Amphibia; order Anura; family Dendrobatidae; genus Dendrobates; species Dendrobates tinctorius. The sequence goes on along the minus strand of NW_027361679.1, from coordinate 47,429,117 downwards.
GACAGTAATGGATTAAATTTTTTTTGGTCTACCTGACCGTGGTTTTGTTTTTACAGAGCCCTTGATTTTCCATTTGTTAATCACAATTTGAATGCTGCTGACTGGCATTATGAATTCCTTGGATATCTTTTTGTATGCCTTTCCTGTTTTATACAATTCAACTAACTTTTCCCATAGATCCGCTGACAATTCTTTTGCTTTCCTCATTACTCACAATCCAGAAACGTCAGTGGCTGGATGAAAGATGCAAGAGTCTGTATGGATCCCAGATACTCATTCAGCTTTTATGCACACACACTGATTACAAGCAACAGGTCACAGGTGAGGATGTTACCTTTAATAGCCATTCAAACCCATTTGTGTCAACTTGTGTGCATGTTATCAGGCCAAAATCACCAAGGTATGAACTTTTGATCAGGGTCATTTGGGTGTTTTGGGTTGTCATTATGATTTAAAAAGAGAAACACAGTAGTTTGAGAATAAATGGCTTCACCCAACCACTAACCATGAGTGGAGAAAAAGGTTTGGTGTTATCATTCATATTTTATGAAAAAAGGCCAAGATAGCAAAAATGCTGCTGGGGTATGTAAACTTTTGAACACAACTGTATCACTAGACACAACTACAAGCACAGGGAGGGATCGCTCTCCCTGTGTAAAATTACCTATCTTGATGATAGTTCATCAATGTTTTAAGGTTTGTCCCCTATCAGTAAATGAATGTACATGGCTGCAGGTTATTATGAAGACACAACACAAGCCATAGTTACCTTCCCAGGGTACATCTGTGAGTCTCTACTGCTCCCGGTGTCTAGCACAGGCTGTGTCATGCCATCAGCAGCATTCCTGCCTACCATGACAGCTGCTGACCTATCAGCATAAAGTCAGCCCAGTAGCCAATGCCAGACCCTAGGAGCAGTGGAAGAGACTTGCCCGTTGACCTGGGTAAGGTGAGTACAGCAGATTGTTTCTTTATAATAACCTACACTGAATGACATTCATTTCCTGAATCACTTTAAAGGGGTTGTCTGGTTCAAATCAGTAATGCTGCAGTCAGCCTGCAGACTTATGAATCTGCGAAGCTTTGCAGATTTCTGACCAGAGGGTATGTACGAGTTACGCAGTTATGCCCACTGGACAGCCGCGTCACTAGACGGCGCGCAGCATCAGCTCAATACAAGTCTATGTAACGAAGCCGCACCCACTGGTCAGGGGTATGTATAACTCATACATACCTTTTGGTCCCAGGTCAGAAACCAGCGAATCCCCTCAGCGCAGTGTGCGTACTTTGGGGGTTTCATAAGTCTGCAGTCACACAGACTGACTGCAGACTTATCGATTTGGACCTGACAACAGCTTTTATTGAGCTCATTTTAACTAATTTGTGGATTTTATTATTTTTAATATGGGAACAATGATTTTGTACAGAAAGTTGAAAAGATACAACTGCTTTAGGTCTTGGAGGTCTGCTTGAATAGCTAATTTTTCATTTAAATCTAATTCATGTTGACATCCTCTCTTGAAGTGTTGTTCTTCTACCCTGAAAGCCCTGAACTTGCTGGTTAATAATGGATAAGGTGCATTTTGAGTTTGTATTCAAAGATTTCTTTATTTGCTTCTCTTTTGATCAGTTATGACAATCTAGTTAATGAACGTGAACAGGAGAGGGCGCTGTTGGTTGCTGAAATGAATTCTGTCAGAAGCCATTCAGAGAGCTTGCAGACTCGGGTGAAATCATCTCAGTAAGTCTAGGTATCATGTCTTAGAAATGGAAATGAATTTTGCCTCATCATTTATGTCAAATGTTTGTTATAAAATCACACACAACCATATATACTAACAAATAAAAAATAATGATTATATTGCAAAGTGATGTTATTCATAGTGTTTTTTATCCTCTAGTAACACATGAGTGAAAATGAAAGTTCTGCTTTTAGGCAAGCTACCTGTAGGCACACAATGCAGCAAGGATTTTGACCCATTTTTCCATACAAATCTTCTCCAAATCTTTAGAGGTTTGAGGCTGTCTTTGGGCAACATTGACTTTCAGCTCCCTCCAAAGATTTTCTATCGGGTTCAGGTCTGGATACTGGCTAGGCCACTCCAGGATCCTAAAATGCTTCATAAGGAGCCACTCCTTAGTTGCTCTAGCTGTATGTTTTGGGTCAATGTCATGCTGTAAGACCCAGCTACATCCCTTCTTCAACGCTCCTGAGGAAAGGAGATTGTTGGCCAAAATCTTATGATACATGACAACATCCCTCCTCCCTGCAATATAGTGCAGTCGTCCTATCCCCTTTATAGAAAAGCACCCCCAAAGTATGATGTTTCACCCACCATGCTTCATGGTTGGGAGTGTGTTCTTGGTGTTGTATCCTTCTTTCTCCAAACACGACCAGTGGAGTTTATACCAACAAGTTCTATTTTGGTCTCAACTGACCACATGCCTTTCTCCAATGCCTCCTCTGGATCATCCAAATGGTCATTGGTGAACTTCAAACGGGCCTGGACACGTGTGTTGGCGTGAGCAGAAGGACCTTGCATGCCCTGTAGGATTTTAATCCATGACGATGTAGAGTGTTATTAATGATAATGTTTGAGACTTTGGTCCCAGCTCTCTTCAGATAATTGACCAGGTCCTCTCATGTTGTTCTGGCTGATTCCTGACCTTTCTCATAATCATCCTTACCCCACTAGGCTAGATCTTGCATGGAGGCCCAGACCGAGGAAGACGGGCAGTCATCTTGTGTTTCTTCCATTTTCCAATAATTGTGCCAATAGTTGTTGCTTTATCACAAAGCTGCTTGCCTATTGTCCTGTAGCCCATCCCAGCCTTGTAAGGTCTGCAATTTTGACCCTGGTGTCCTTTGACAGCTATTGGTCTTGGCCATGTTGGAGAGTTTGGAGTGTGATTGAGTGTGTGAACAGGTGCAATTAATACAGGTAATGAGTGCAGAGTAGGAAGGCTTCATAAAGAAAAACTATCAGGTCTGTGAGAGCCAGAATTCTGGCTGGTTCGTAGGTGATCAAATACTTATTTCATGCAATAAAATGCAATTTAATTATTTAAAAATCATACAATCTGATTTTCTGGCTTTTATTTTTAGATTCTGTCTGTCACAGTTGAAGTGTACCTACAATAAAATTTACGACCTCTCCATTCTTTGTAGGTAGAAAAATTTGTAAAATTGGCAGTGTATCAAATACTTAAATACTTATTTTCCCCACTATATATGTGCAAAAATCTGTGAACATGAAACTACTATCAAATTATTTTAATACTGCATCTGATCTTATCAGGATGGAAGATTTCAGATTTTGTTTCTAGCACAAGCTCAGAAACAGAAAATAGAGCAGAAATTTCCAATTAAGAAAGTTCCCTAGTTTAAAATCAAAAGGATAGGATTTATGTTAAATGTGTTTTCCCATTACAGGAATAAATGGGATCACATCAGTGAAGGGTCCAACTTCTGGGAACTTCACTGGTTCTTAAAGTTTTCATACACATTGGATGAATGTCATCTGAATCTGCCAGTCTGTTTAATGGTGTCCAAACTCTCTCCCAGCGATAGATGATATAAAGAATAAGGGTTGTCAATATTGGATTTTAACATTTCCAATTCTTTTATACTCATAGGTGATAAACTGACTCTTGAGGTGTCTACCAGGGGCTTACTGCTCATTTAAGAGAAACTGACACCTCATACATGCTGTCTAATCTGTGGGCAGCATGTATCAGGCACTGACTGTATGAACATAGCCAGGTATGCTTAACTCTAAAATGTTGTAGCTAGAAATGAGCGAAACGGGTCGAACAAATTCAAAAGTCGCCGACTTTCGCCAAAGTCGGGTTTCATGAAACGAAACCCGACCTTAGCGTGAGGTCGGCCAAGAGGTTGGCGAATTTAGCGCCAAAGTCGCGTTTCAAAAGATGCTTTAGCTCCCTTTTGCAGCCAATCAGGAAGAACGGACACTATGGGCAACGTGATGACATAGGCAGTGGTCATCACCATCTTGGAGAAGGGCATGCAAGTGATTGGCTTGCTTTGTGGGGCGTCACAGGGGGTATAAAAGGGCATGCACGCCGACCGCCATGTTACTCATGCTGATCTCAGAATAGGGAGAGCTGCTGCTGCTGATTCTGTAGGGAGAGCATTAGGGAGGCAAAAAGAAAAAAAAACTGCTTCTGCTGATAGTGCTTTTCACTGTAGTTACTGTGCAGTAAAAGGTGAAGATTTTTGCTTTTGTGCAGCAGCGCTGGTGGTGATTAGCCTGCCTTTTATGGCTAGCTGCATTGCTGTGTGCACACTGGTGTTCAAACTGCTTTTTTAAAAGCAATCCAAATTGTATTGTTTTCTCCTGGTGAGGTAGTGAGCATTCATTTTTTCACACACCGTACAGCGGTGTACGCTCCTCACACAGTACTGTGTAACGGCTGTTATCACGGCCAAATTGAAGCTATATACGTGTGTGACTCTGTAAGGAAAAGCCGAGGAGTTTCTTACAGACCTACACCTTATAGTTTTGTCTGTTTTTCAAACAGTTTAGTATATTTGCTGTTTGATTACATTCAAAACTAGAGAGAGACAGCGTGCGTCAGTCCGTATACAAAAACACGGAGCTTGACAATTTTACATACACCGTACAGCGGTGTACGTGTACGCTCCTCTCTCAGTACTGTGTAACGGCTGTTATCATGGCCAAATTGAAGCTATATACGTGTGTGACTCTGTAAGGAAAAGCCGAGGAGTTTGTCCGTTCTTACAGACCTACACTCTAGGGAGATTCCAATTCTGCCCAATTCTATATACACCTTGTAGTTTGTCATACACTAGGCAATTTCTGCCTGTCACATTGCGGTGTAATATAAACAGGGCCTGACAGTATCCAACTCTGTCCTGAAGTCTAGATAGATTCCAATTCTCACCTGTCCTCTATACACCTTTCTAAGACCATCCAGAATCTGACTGTCACATAGCGGTGTAATATAAACAGGGCCTGACAGTATCCAACTGTGTCCTGAAGTCTAGAGAGATTCCAATTCTCACCTGTCCTCTATACACCTTTCTAAGACCATCCAGAATCTGACTGTCACATTGCGGTGTAATATAAACAGGGCCTGACAGTATCCAACTGTGTCCTGAAGTCTAGAGAGATTCCAATTCTCACCTGTCCTCTATACACCTTTCTAAGACCATCCAGAATCTGACTGTCACATTGCGGTGTAATATAAACAGGGCCTGACAGTATCCAACTGTGTCCTGAAGTCTACAGAGATTCCAATTCTCAACAGTCCTCTATACACCTTTCTAAGACCATCCAGAATCTGACTGTCACATTGCGGTGTAATATAAACAGGGCCTGACAGTATCCAACTGTGTCCTGAAGTCTAGAGAGATTCCAATTCTCACCTGTCCTCTATACACCTTTTTAAGACCATCCAGAATCTGACTGTCACATAGCAGTGTAATATAAACAGTGCCTGACAGTATCCAACTGTGTCCTGAAGTCTAGAGAGATTCCAATTCTCACCTGTCCTTTATACACCTTTCTAAGACCATGCAGAATCTGACTGTCACATAGCAGTGTAATATAAACAGGGCCTGACAGTATCCAACTGTGTCCTGAAGTCTAGAGTGATTTCAATTCTCACCTGTCCTCTATACACCTTTCTATGACCATCCAGAATCTGACTGTCACATTGCGGTGTAATATAAACAGGGCCTGACAGTATCCAACTGTGTCCTGAAGTCTAGTGAGATTCCAATTTTTACCTGTCCTCTATACACCTTTCTAAGACCATCCAGAATCTGACTGTCACATTGCGGTGTAATATAAACGGCCTGACAGTATCCAACTGTGTCCTAAAGTCTAGAGAGATTCCAATTCTCACCTGTCCTCTATACACCTTTCTAAGACCATCCAGAATCTGACTGTCACATTGCGGTGTAATATAAACAGGGCCTGACAGTATCCAACTGTGTCCTGAAGTCTAGAGAGATTCCAATTCTCACCTGTCCTCTATACACCTTTCTAAGACCATCCAGAATCTGACTGTCACATTGCGGTGTAATATAAACAGGGCCTGACAGTATCCAACTGTGTCCTGAAGTCTACAGAGATTCCAATTCTCAACAGTCCTCTATACACCTTTCTAAGACCATCCAGAATCTGACTGTCACATTGCGGTGTAATATAAACAGGGCCTGACAGTATCCAACTGTGTCCTGAAGTCTAGAGAGATTCCAATTCTCACCTGTCCTCTATACACCTTTTTAAGACCATCCAGAATCTGACTGTCACATAGCAGTGTAATATAAACAGTGCCTGACAGTATCCAACTGTGTCCTGAAGTCTAGAGAGATTCCAATTCTCACCTGTCCTTTATACACCTTTCTAAGACCATGCAGAATCTGACTGTCACATAGCAGTGTAATATAAACAGGGCCTGACAGTATCCAACTGTGTCCTGAAGTCTAGAGTGATTTCAATTCTCACCTGTCCTCTATACACCTTTCTATGACCATCCAGAATCTGACTGTCACATTGCGGTGTAATATAAACAGGGCCTGACAGTATCCAACTGTGTCCTGAAGTCTAGTGAGATTCCAATTTTTACCTGTCCTCTATACACCTTTCTAAGACCATCCAGAATCTGACTGTCACATTGCGGTGTAATATAAACGGCCTGACAGTATCCAACTGTGTCCTAAAGTCTAGAGAGATTCCAATTCTCACCTGTCCTCTATACACCTTTCTAAGACCATCCAGAATCTGACTGTCACATTGCGGTGTAATATAAACAGGGCCTGACAGTATCCAACTGTGTCCTAAAGTCTAGAGAGATTCCAATTCTCACCTGTCCTCTATACACCTTTCTAAGACCATCCAGAATCTGACTGTCACATTGCGGTGTAATATAAACAGGGCCTGACAGTATCCAACTGTGTCCTGAAGTCTACAGAGATTCCAATTCTCCCCACTACTATATACACCTTGCACCTTGTTTTACAGGACCATAGAGTTGTTGGTTTTTTGGGGACATTTTCCCCAAAAATGAGGAAGTGTGGTGGAAGAGTCCGTGGAAGTGGGCGGGGGTTGGCAGCTGGTAATGATGGTGTTGGTGGTGGATCTGCTGGTAGTGGCAAAAGCAAAATAGCACCTAATGCAGGAGGTGTTGAGCCTGCATCATCGTCTGCCTCCACAAGGCCTCGAAGGCTCCCTCTTCTGGGAGTAGGTAAACCGCTTTTAAAGCCGGAGTTTCGAGAACAAGTTTTGGCTTACATTGCTGACTCAGCCTAAAGCTCTATCGCCTCCTCTTCTGAAATTTTAAAAAATAAAAGCACTGAGTCATCATTGGAGGCTCATGGTCATGAACCACAACTTTCCTTGTGTCCTTCACCCCAACCAAAATTGAAGGATGCGGCAGGCCACTCTACAGATTACTCCATGGAGCTGTTTTCACATACCATGCCTGGGTTATCAAGTCAAATCATGAATTACCCAGGCCAAGATGAATCTGACATGGAGTGCACTTATGCACAGCCACTGATAGATGATTCTGCTGGTACATTCACTCAGAGCACTACATTGTCCTCGCAGTGCACTGAGCCAGAATCTGACCCTGATGAAACTCAGGTGCCCCTTCCCGCATACTATACCACCGTACACGGTGACACAGAGGAAGGTGCACATGACATTGAAGAGGAGGTGATGGATGACCCAGTTGTTGACCCAGATTGGCATCCATTGGGGGAAGAGGGTGCCGCTGCCAATAGCTCAGAAGAGGAGGAGGAGCATCCGCAGCGGGCATCAACATCGCAACAGCTCTTATCTGGCAGGCCCGGAACAGTCCAAAAACAGGTTACAATAACCAAAAGAGTTGCAGGACAGCTTGGCCAGACGGTCAAAATAGCACAGCGTGCAAGGCCTCAAAATGTCTTCCATAGTAGGAAGAGTGCAGTGTGGCACTTTTTTGAACAAAATCCAAATGATCAGGCAAAGGTTATCTGTAAGAAGTGCGCAAAGACCTTTAGCCAAGGGAAAAATCTGAGAAATTTGAATACCAGTTGCACGCTAAGACATTTAACCACCATGCACTTGCAAGTGTGGACGGACTACCAAAACTCACGTACCACATGTGCAACTGCTCCCAAAGAAGGTAGTCAGCAACACTACATTGTTTCCCCCTCTGTAAGCCCACCGGTTAGCACACCCCAAGCAGCAAATGTTGAGTTGTCATCGCAAGAGCAAATCAGCCAAGGAATCAAACTGTTATTGCAACGAAAGACTGAATCTAGGCCATCAGAAAGAACACCAACTCCATCACCATCATCAACCCTCTCTCAGTCCGCCATGTCCACCGCTAGTTCCACCATATGCAGCTCTCAAGTCCAGCTTACCCTACCAGAGACTATGAGTAGGACAAGAAAGTACTCATCCTCTCATCCGCGTACACTGGGTTTGAACGCCCACATTGCCAAACTAATCTCGTTAGAGATGATGCCCTATCTCTTGGTTGAAAGCGCAGCTTTCCGCGAACTCATGGCCTACGCAGTACCACGCTATGACCTACCCAGTCGCCGCTTCTTTTCGCGCAAAGCCATCCCAGCCCTCCACCTTCATGTGAAAGACCGCATTGTCCATGCACTCAAGCAATCAGTGAGTGGAAAGTTGCACCTCACAACTGATGCATGGTCCAGTAGGCATGGCCAGGGCCGTTAGGTGTCCATCACTGCGCACTGGGTTAATGTTGTGGATGCAGGGTCCACAGGGGACAGCGGTGGTGGGACAGTGCTGCCTAACCCACGGTATAGGAAACAATTGGCTGTAGGCGTTCGACCCTCCTCCTCCTCCGGAAGCGAAAGCTCGTCCACAGAGCGCAGTCGCACGAGCACTCCATCCGCAGCTGCCAGTGTTGCACACGAGGTGTCCCCCTATTGATCAGCTAGTGGAAAGCGTCAGCAGGCTGTGTTGAAGATGATGAGTTTGGGCGACAGACACACCGCGGAGGTACTGGCCAACTACTTTCAGCGACAAACTGAGTCATGGCTGGGCAGTCTACATCTTGAGGCAGGCAAGGTAGTTAGTGATAATGGCCGGAATTTTTTTGGCAGCCATAGCCCTTTCAAAACCCAGACACATACCTTGCTTGGCTCACACCTTGAACCTGGTGGTGCAGTGCTCCTCAATAATTATCCGGAGTTAACAGGCCTGCTCCATAAGGTTCGAAGACTGTGCTCGCACATCCGCCGGTCGCCCGTACACTCCAATCGTATGCAGAAGCTGCAGCCATTGCTCCACCTTCCCAAGCACCGCCTAATTATCGACGTTGCAACAAGGTGGAACTCCACCCTGCACATGGTGGAGCAGCTGTGCGAACAGAGGCAGGCTGTAATGCATTTGTGGGAGGATACACAGGCAGGCACTTTGAGGGCAGACATGGAGTTGTCAGGTGTGCAGTGGTCGAAGCTGAAAGACCTCTGTAAAGTCCTTCAGTGCTTTGAGGAATGCACACGGCTGGTAAGCGCAGACGACGCCATCATAAGCATGAGCATCCCACTTTTGTGTCTGCTCATGCAAACCTTGACACACATTAAGGAGCAGGCATCTGCAGCCGAGGATGATGAGGAAGAGGAGGGAAGCCTTGATGACAGTCAGCCATTGTCTGCTCAGGGACCTCTCCTGGACGAGGTGGAGGAAGAAGAGGAAGAGGAGGAGGAGGATGATGATGGGGATGAATATTTAGGGGAGGAGGATACTTCTCGTGGGGCAAGAGAAAATGTTGGCGTGGCAAAGTCAGGTACAGGCTTTGTGCGTGACTGGAGGGATGTGGATTTGCCAGAAAGTGCTCCTCCACCCAGCACTCGCAGTGCATCATTGACACCGGAAACATTGGCCCACATGTCAGATTATGCCTTGCAGATCCTAAAAAGGGACCCCCGCATTGCCAAAATGATGAACAATGACGACTACTAGTTGGCCAGCATCCTGGATCCACGCTATAAAGGCAAATTCCAAAACATCATGCCACAGGAGAACCTTGACCTAATATTGGCTAACAAACAAGCAACTCTGGTAAACCGGTTGGTTGAGGCATTCCCAGCACACAGCAGCGGTGATGGTTCTCACACGAGCCCTAGGGGCCGGGGGCAACTTGAAAGAGGTGTTGGTGGTGCACACATCAGAAGTGGCGTTGGAGACAGGGGTTTCATGACCATGTTGTGGACTGATTTTTCAAGTCCCGCTCACAAGACTGGTCATACTGCATCGATTGAAAGTGACAGGAGACAGCACTTGTCAACTATGGTTGCAAACTACTTCTCGTCCCATATCGATGTTCTCCCTCATAGGTCATTCCCATTTGACTATTGGGCCGCTAAACTGGACGCCTGGCCTGAATTGGCCCAATATGCCTTACAGGAGCTCGCTTGCCCAGCTGCAAGTGTGCTATCGGAAAGAGTCTTCAGTGCTGCTGGATCAATCCTCACGGAAAAAAGGACCCGTCTCTCGCCCCAAAATGTGGATGATCTAACCTTCATTAAAATGAGCCATGCATGGGTTTCCAAGGACTTTGTCACACCTTACCCTGATGACACATAGGTTGCCAGAAAAATGGCTTTCTTTGGTACTCCTCTTCCTGGGACTTGACCAATTTTGCCTTTAGCAGCAGGTGAATGTCCCACATCAACATATGCCATTATGTAAACCGCCCTAACTGGGCTGCCTCCTCCCCTCATGACCGGGGTCACCACCTAGCGCACGCAACTGTGTGAGTGTCGTTGCCCTGGACAGGTGGGTGGGCCGACTCTTGGGCGCGGGCACTGGCACAGGGTCCCTCATAGTGCAATCAAGTGTCTCTGATGGTGGGGGGGCACACCTGCCGTCAGACACACCGCGGTACTAAGAGGGGCTCTGTGCCAGTGCCGTCGCCAACGAGTGGGCCCCCCTGCTTGATCAGGATCACAGCACTTGCAAAGTTGAAATACTTACCTCTCCCTGCTCCACCGCCATGACGTCTTCCGCGTTTCCTGACAGTGATATTATGATCAGAGAGCGCAATGACATCACGTCTGTATTCCCAGACTAGTACAGGGATTCCCTAGCAAGACTTATTTGAAGAGACTTATTTAATTGTTTTCAATGTTGGGACAGCAATTTTTGGGGAGAACTATACTCTGGAGAATGATATATGGGGCCCACCATACACGGGAGCATTCCAAAGGTGGACATCAGACACTGGAGCAGCATTTACAGGGCCCATTATACACTAGAGCATTAGAAATGGGGCCCATTATATATAGAGCATTATTTGGGCTCATAAGACAGTGTAGCTTCATCCATGGGGACCAACATATACTGTAGCATTATGTGGAGCTCATCATATACTGTTTCAAACATTATATGGGACCAATGATTCTGTATGGAGAAATAGATGGGCCTCATTACTCTGTATAGCGCACTCTGCGGTGGCCATAATACTGTATGGAGTAATATACTGTCTGTTTTTTGAGCTATTGGAGAATTTAAAATGGATATCAGTTGTGAGATGTAAAAAGTGAAGTATTTTTCATTGTACTATACCGCTATTTCTCTGCCGTATAGGAGCCTCATGAGTTGTGCTATGTGTTAAAGGGGCGCTCTTTGGCCCAGAGCACATGAAAACCTGGAGCCAGCCCTACCCCCCCACAAATTTAGCCAAATAACCCCCATTTTTCAGTGTGTAACTAGTATTATGAAGTAAATTAAGGTTGAAAAGCTTCAGTAATAAGATTTGATGTTTTTGGCATTCAAAAGGGCACTGTAGGTGTGTTTCCAGTCCTCCACACCCTGCCGACTTTGCTTCCCCATTGACTTGCATTGGGTTTCACGTTTAAGTCGGCCTTCGACTTTTCACAAAAATCGGCTGATTTCGTTCGACCCGACTTTTGCAAAAGTCGGGTTTCATGAAACCCGACTCGATCCGAAAAAAGGCAAAGTCGCTCATCTCTAGTTAATGGGTTTTTCCCTTAATTGCGTTATTTTTCATAAAGCACAGTATGTGCATTCTTATTGTTAATATGTAGATTAATCCCAACTTAATCCCTTAACCCCCGGCGGTATTTTCGTTTTTTGCTCCCCTTCTTCCCAGAGCCATAACTTTTTTTTATTTTTCAGTCAATATGGCCATGTGAGGGCTTGTTTTTTGTGGGATGAGTTGTACTTGTGAAAAACACCATTGGTTTCAACATATATTGTACTGGAAAACTGGAAAAAAATTCCAAGTGCACTGAAATTGCAAAAAAGTGCAATCCCACAGTTGTTTTTTTTGCTTTTTTACTATGTTCACTAAATGCTAAAACTGACCTGCCGCTATGATTCTCCAGGTTGCTACAAGTTCATTGACACCAAACATGTCTAGGTTCTTTTTTATCTAAGTGGTAAAAATTCCAACTTTGTTTCTAAAAAAATTGCGTCATTTTCCGATACCCGTAGCATCTCCATTTTTTTGTGATCTCGGGTTAGGTAAGGGTTTTTTTTGCATGCCGAGCTGACGTTTTTAATCATACCATTTTGATGCAGATACAATCTTTTGATCACCCATTATTGCATTTTAATGCAATGCCGCGGTGACCAAAAAAGCATAATTTTGGCATTTTGACTTTTTTTATTGATAGATTGGGCGATTCTGAATGCGGTGATACCAAATGTGTATGTTTTGATTTTTTTATTGTTTTATTTTGAATGGGGAGAAAGGGGGGGGTGTGATTTGAAATTGTATTTATTTATTTATTTATTTATTTATTTTATAAAACATTTTTTTTTTATTCTTGGCCATCTTGAAAAGTCTCCATGGGAGACTAGAAGCTGCCATAACCCGATCAGCTTTGCTACATACAGACGATTATCAGATCACCTGGATGTAGCAGAATTATTTACTTGCTATGAGTGCCGACGACCACCGGGCAGCACTCATAGCAATCCAGCAGTGGTCTGCAGGAGACTTCTCATTGTCATGCCAACCCATCAGTGACCCGTGATCACGTGACAGGGGTCACGGAGGGGCGGATTACCGGCGTGGTTGCCGGAAGTGCATGTTAAATGTCATGTCAGCGTTTGACAGCGGCATTTAACCGGTTAATAGCCGGGATGGATCGCGATTCCACCTGCGGCTGTTCTGGGCACAAGTCAGCTATTCAAAACAGCTGACATGTGCTGGGAAAGATGTGCACTCACTGCCAGAGCATACACCAAAGGGAGGGTATCCGACATGAGCATACTATTGCGCCCAATGTCGGAAAGGGGTTAAAGTTTCTTGTACATTTGTCTTTTTTCTCCTTTTTCTTTCCATCTGTGCTTCCAGGTTCACATATCTGAATGGGTGTTTATATTTTTACACTGATCAACCTACATTTTCCAGCAGAACTTGCTTCTCCTCAGTGTTGTGTGACGGTGAGTTACTATGCCAAGAGGCCAATTCCAGGGTCAGATACCTTAATTTAGGGAGCTTCAAAAGCAGAAGGGGGAATCCACAAAAAATGTCATAACAAGGTCCGGCAACAGGGTCAGAGGAAAGAGACACAGAGCTAAGCAAACACATTTAGCTTAGGCATTGCTACAACTGACACTGACTACTAACAGCTAGTCAGCTAAATTCCTTGCAAATTATTAACCCCTTCACACCCAATGGTGGTTTGCACGTTCATGACCGGGCCAATTTTTACAATTCTGACCACTGTACATTTATGAGGTCATAACTCTGGAACACTTCCATGGATCCTGGTGATTCTGACATTGTTTTCTTGTGACATATTGTACTTCATGTTAGTGGTAAAATTTCATTCAAATAACTTGCGTTTATTTGTGAAAAAAACGGAAATTTGGCAAAAATTTTGAAAATTTCGCAATTTTCCAACTTTGAATTTTTATGCCCTTAAATCACAGAGATACAGCACACAAAAAACTTGATAACTAACATTTCCCACATGTTTACTTTACATCAGCACAATTTTGGAACCAAAATTTTTTTTCGTTAGGAAGTTATAAGGGTTAAAAGTTGACCAGCGATTTCTCATTTTTACAACACCATTTTATTTTTAGGACCACATCACATTTGAAGCCACTTTGAGGGGTCTATATGATAGAAAATACCCAAAAGTGACACCATTCTAAAAACTGCACCCCTTAAGGTGCTCAAAACCACATTCAAGAAGTTTATTAACCCTTTAGGTGCGTCACAGGAATTTTTAAATATTTAAAAAAAAATGAACATCTAACTTTTTTTCACAAAAAAAATAATTCAGGTTCAAATTTTTTTATTTTACCAAGGGTAACAGGAGAAATTGGACTGCAAAAGTTATTGTGCAATTTGTCCTGAGTACGCTGATACCTGATTTGTGGGGGACGACGACTGTTTCGGCGCATGGCAGAGCTCAGAATGGAAGGAGCGCCGTTTGACTTTTTCAATGCAAAATTGGCTGGAATTCAGATCGGATGCCATGTCACGTTTGGAGAGCCCCTGATGTACCTAAACAGTGGAAACCCCCTACAAGTGACCCCATTTTGGAAACTAGACCCCCCAAGGAACTTATTTAGATATGTGGTGAGAACTTTGAACCCACAAGGGCTTTACAGAAGTTTATAACGTACAGCGGTACAATTAAAAAATCATATTTTTTCCACAAAAATGATCTTTTCACCCCAATTTTTATTTTCCCAAGGGTAACAGGACCCTAAAAGTTATTGTGCAATTTGTCCTGAGTATGCTGATACCCCACATGTGGGGGTAAACCACTATTTCGGCGCATGGCAGAGCTCGGAAACGAAGCAGCGCCATTTGACGTTTTTGGCTGGAATTGAGATCGGACATCATGTCACGATTGGAAAACCCCTGATGTACCAAAACAGTGGAAACCCCCCACAAATGACACCATTTTGGAAACTAGACCCCATAAGGAACTTATCTAGATGTGTGGTGAGAACTTTAAACCCCCAAGGGCTTCACAGAAGTTTATAACATAAAGCCGTACAATTAAAAAATCATATTTTTTCCACAAAAATGATCTTTTCACCCTCAATTCTTATTTTTCCAAGGGTAACAGCACCCTAAAAGTTATTGTGCAATTTGTCCTGAGTACGCTGATACCCCACATGTGGGGGTAAACCACTATTTGGGCGCATGGCAGAGCTCGGAAGGGAAGCAGCGCCATTTGACATTTTTGGCTGGAATTGAGATCGGACACCATGTCGCGATTGGAAAACCCCTGATGTACCTAAACAGTGGAAACCCCCCACAAATGACACCATTTTGTAAACTATACCCCCCAAGGAACTTATCTAGATGTGTGGTGAGCACTTTGAACCCCCCAGTGCTTCACAGAAGTTTATAACGCCCGGGCGTGAAAATAAAAAATTTGTATTTTTTCCACAAACATGATCTTTTAGTCACCATTTTTTTTATTTTCCCAAGGGTAACCGGAGAAATTGGACCCCAAAAGTTGTTGTCCAATTTGTCCTGAGTATGCTGATACCCCATATGTGGGAGAAAACTACTGTATGGGCACACGTCGGGGCTCGGAAGGGAAGTAGTGACGTTTTGGAATGCAGACATTGATGGAATGGTCTGCGGGTGTCATGTTGCCTTTGGAGAGCCCCTAATGTACCTAAACAGTGGAAACCCCCCCACAAATGACACCATTTTGAAAACTAGACCCCCTAAGGAACTTATCTAGATGTGAGGTGAGCACTTTGAACCCCCAAGGGCTTCACAGAAGTTTATAATGCCAGGGCATGAAAATAAAAAAATCGTATTTTTCCCTTCACCCATGACAGCACCACCTGAGAGATGGATCCGCCCCGCCAGGACAGGAACCTACTGAGACATAAGGGGCGGCACCTCTCCCCCGCTTCAGTTGGGTTCCTGTCCTGGAAGGAATCCCACTGTGGCGGTGCCTGTCATGGGCGAAGAAAAGGATAAGACCCAGGCCCGTCCCGGCGCAGGAAGAACAGGTAGCTTACCTGTAGCGCCGGCCGTCGGGTCCTGGAAGCGCAGTCCCCGGGGTCCCTGGGGCTCCGGGTTCGTGCGGGCGTGGATGGGATTCCGGTGGCTCCGGGAAGCCCCCACCGCGCCGCCCTCCCCTCGCGCACGCCGCATCTCGATCCCCGTGGTAGGGGAGAGACGCTGGCGTCTTCTGGCCGCTGACGTCAGCGGCGCTTGGAATGCTGGGTGCGCCGGCTGACGTCAGCAGAAGGCGACGGTGTAATGGCGCTGGGTGCGACGCCGGCCGGCTTCTGAAGCGCTGAGCCGGCGGTCGCAGGGGGGAGGGGAGGAAGACGCTCACCAGGCGGAGGCATGCAATTTAAAAGGAGGAAGACAGCTGTAGATCGGCGGTGCAAAATGGAGTCCGAGCAGGAACGTTCAGCGTCCCTGCCTCCCTCACAGCCCTCTGGCAGGAAGCATGGAAGCCATTCAAGCAGCAGTCGCCCCAGCCGCAGGTCGGGGCACTCCTCAAGGTCCAAAGAGCGCGGGTCAGGTGCTCCGATGCAGCCTCCAAGTCCGGTACCCTTGATTACGGGTGGTGAGTGATCTTCGTGAATGTTAACAGTATATTAATAGGGGTTTTCTATTGTATGCTTCACACTGTAGGAAAGGCCCAGAAAAGCGGGAAGCAAGAAGAAGAATAGGGATTGTGCTATATGTAAATCTCCCCTAGCAAGAGACTGGCAAAAAGATCTCTGTGCTGCGTGCATTCAGCGGACTATGGCGGAGGAAGCGCCTAGTTTCGCAGCCAATCTAATATCTGCCCTCAGGTCAGAAATGGAAGGCTCAATTAAGTCCTTATTGAAAAAAGGGAAAAAAAGCAGGAAGGATTTCCCTAGTTCCCCCTCAGATTCCGCGTCAGTATCATCTCAGGCGGAAAAATCATCCTCCTCAGACTCCTCAGATAGTGACACAGGGGGTAAGCCATGTTTCCCTGTAGAAGATACAGATGCCCTCCTAAAGGCCATTAGAACCACAATGGGCCTACAGGAAGAAAGGGCGGCTAAAACCCTAGAGGACGTCATGTTTGGGGGGCTTCAGGAGAGGAAAAAACGAACCTTTCCAGTAAACGCGAAAATCCAGGCGCTTATTGAGAAGGAGTGGAAAAAGCCTGAAAAATCGGGGGCCCTTCCATCCGCCTCTAAGAGACGATACCCCTTTGAATACAAGGATACGGAGGTATGGGACAAAGTCCCAAAAATGGATGCAGCGGTGTCCAGATCTTCCAAAAGGTCGGCCCTGCCCTTGGAAGATGCAGGGGTTCTTAGAGACCCGCTGGACAAAAAAGCGGACTCATATTTGAGGCACGCATGGGAAGCGACAGCAGGAGATCTAAAGCCGGCGATAGCGGGCACCTGCACGGCACGCTCCCTTATGATCTGGCTGCAGCAGTTAGAAGAGAAGCTGGCGTCAAAGGTCCCAAGAGAGAAGATCTTATCAGACATGTATCTCTTGCACGGGGCAGCGGCTTTTTTGGCAGATACCTCGGCGGACTCTATGCGATTGACAGCCAGAGCAGCGTCACTATCAAATGCTGCTAGACGCGCGTTATGGCTTAAGGGCTGTCACAAATTGTGCTCTCTCCCCTGCGATGGTCGATTCCTGTTCGGCAAGAACTTGGACGATATTCTGGAGAAAGCAGGCGATAAGAAAAAAGGCTTCCCCAGATTCCCTATGGATCAGAGGAGACAGCCCTTTCGGAGGGGGAGATTCAATAGAGGGCGTCCTCCCGCTGACAGGAGAAGATGGGAGGATAAAAGAAAGAAAGAATCAGGGTTTATGTTTGGTGGAGGCACCTCCACCTCAAAAAAGTCACCACAATGACGCCGGTATTCCAGTAGGAGGGAGATTGGCACTCTTTTTCCAGGCCTGGGAAAAGATCTCCTCCAATACCTGGATTCTGAGCATCCTAAAAGAAGGCCTGAAAATCCCCTTTATTCGTCAGCCAAAACCCGTGGTCGTCATCACACCTATCAGGAAGATGACCGAAGAACAACTGGCCTTAGAAACAGAAATCCTGAGCCTGATAGACAAGCGGGTACTGTCCGAGGTGCCACGCTTACAGGAAGGAAAGGGGTTTTATTCACCCCTTTTTCTAATAAAAAAACCGGATCAGTCGTTCAGGACAATCATAAATCTCAGACGCCTCAATCTTTGGATAAGAAACCCGACCTTCAAGATGGAATCAGTGACTACGGCAGTGAAGCTGCTACATCAAGATTGCTTCATGGCCGTAGTCGATTTAAAGGATGCGTATTATCACATCCCTATCCATCCAGATTACCAGAAATACCTGAGGGTAGCGCTTTATATTCAGGGCACACTAAGGCACTTTCAGTTCAGGGCTCTTCCGTTTGGCATATCCATAGCCCCGAGGGTCTTCACCAAGGTCATAGCGGAAGTGACAGCCTTTCTCCGGATTCACGATACGGTCATAATACCATACCTGGACGATTTTCTTATAGTGGGCAGTTCAGAGGACCACTGTACAGCACAGTTGACTCAGGTGATCAACACCTTGCAAGAATTAGGGTGGATAGTCAATTTCAAAAAATCGAAATTACAACCCCTAAAGAAACAGACCTTCCTAGGATTTATACTGGACTCAGAAAGGCAAGAGTGTCTGCTCCCAGAGTCCAAGATAGAGAAGGTACAAAATCTGGCCTTGGCGGGCCGAAACCAACCATGTATGACATTAAGAAAAGCAATGTCCCTACTAGGTACCCTAACATCCTGTATTCCGGCGGTCAGGTGGGCTCAGTTTCACACCCGGCAACTCCAGGGGGAGATACTAAGAGCACAAAGATCGCTAAGAGGGCGTTTGGAAGGGAAGCTGGAGCTTTCCTCAAAAACCAGAGACTCTCTCAACTGGTGGTTGAACGGGACAAATCTGACCTTAGGAATACCATGGGACAGACAGGCGACAGATATAATTTTAACAGATGCAAGCTCCTCGGGGTGGGGGGCACACCTAAGGGGCCTCATAGGTCAGGGTTCCTGGACACCTCAAGAAAGGAAGGCATCCTCCAACCTGAGAGAACTGTGGGCAGTGGGCAAGGCCCTAAGCCACTTCATTCCGCTACTCCAGGGTCGAGACGTACGCATCATGTCAGACAACAAGGTAGCAGTGGCATACATCAACCACCAAGGTGGGACAAAATCACACTCCTTAATGGAAGCAGCAACAGACATTCTGAACAGTGCAGAGGAACACCTACACTCCGTGACAGCCCTACACATAAAAGGGGCAGAAAACATAGAGGCAGATTTCCTGAGTCGCAATACCCTGAGGCAAGGAGAATGGGCGCTAAACCGGTCCATTTTTCAAAAGATAATTCAGCTTTGGGGGGAACCGGTGATAGACCTCTTTGCAAACAAGCACAACAGGCAAACAGAAAGGTTCTGCTCTCTAAACCCGAGGGAAAATCCATGGGCAGTGGACTCGTTGCACATCCAGTGGAACTTCAGACTGGCTTACGTGTTCCCCCCAGTAGCTCTGATCCCAACTGTGGTAAGAAAAATCAGAAACGATCAAGCCAGGGTGATTCTAATAGCTCCATTCTGGCCAAAAAGGCCCTGGTTTGCTCTGCTACGGAAGATGTCCCTCTCCGATCCATGGGTTCTGCCAGAAATCCTGGACCTACTAGCTCAGGGTCCAATATTGCACGCTCAGGTCAAAGGATTCCATCTGACGGCGTGGAATTTGAAAGGTCGCTTTTAATGGATAGGGGGTTCTCCCCTGGGCTGGTGGCCACACTGCTAAAAAGCAGGAAACCGGTGACTACTAACATCTACGGCAGAACATGGGATAAGTTCCTACAGTTCTTGGGTAAGCCGTTAGGAAAAGAACCCCCGATTAGGGCCATCCTAGAGTTCTTACAATCTGGGTTGCAGATGGGGTTAGCAGTAAACACACTTAAGGTTCAGGTGTCGGCACTAGGGGCGCTCTACAATTGCAAACTGGCATCAGATAGGTGGATAGCCAGATTTATTAAATCCTGCCATAGAGCTAAGCCTATTCCAATACCCAGAATAGCCCCCTGGGATTTAAACCTGGTGTTAGAAGCCCTTACAAAAGATCCGTATGAGCCATTACATCAGCTACCCCTAAAGTTCTTGACCCTAAAAACAATCCTGTTAGTAGCCCTCACATCAGCCCGCAGGATAAGCGACTTACAGGCTCTCTCAGTAAATCCTCCTTACACGCAAGTCTTTCAGGATAGGGTAGTTTTAAGAACAGACCCCAGTTATCTGCCCAAGGTAGTATCAGATTTCCATCGGGGTCAGGAAATTGTCCTTCCATCCTTTTGCGAAAATCCAAAAAATCTGGGGGAGGAAAAATTCCATAGTCTGGATGTTAAAAGGGCTCTCGTAGAATATATATCTGCCACTAGCCAGTGGAGGAGGTCACAGTCCCTATTCGTAGCTTTTCAGGGTGCCAGGAAAGGCTATGGGGTTTCAAAAGGGACTATTGCTAGATGGATTAGGGAAGCCATTAGTGTAGCCTATTCAGCTAGTGGTATCCCGATTCCTGACGGCATCAAGGCTCATTCCACCAGAGCCGTGGCGACCTCCTGGGCTGAAAAGGCAGAGGTATCAATCGAACAGACTTGTAAGGCCGCTACCTGGGCCTCACCTTCAACCTTCTTTAAGCACTATAGATTAAATCTATCCTCCTCTGCTGACTTAACCTTTGGTAGAAGGGTGCTGCAAGCGGTGGTCCCTCCCTAAGGTGTTTCGAAGTCTCCAAAAATCTCTCAGGTGGTGCTGTCATGGGTGAAGGGAAAACCACCATGGTTACTTACCGGTAGCCGGTTTTTCCGGAACCCATGACAGCACCCGTACATTCCCCCCCTTTTTCACTGTATGGGTGTGCACAATTAGTAGGGTGTTTTGAGTGTTGTGGTGTTGGATTAAACATGTAACTAACCGGGAAGTCCTCTCAATGCTCTGTAACCCAACTGAAGCGGGGGAGAGGTGCCGCCCCTTATGTCTCAGTAGGTTCCTGTCCTGGCGGGGCGGATCCCTCTCTCAGGTGGTGCTGTCATGGGTTCCGGAAAAACCGGCTACCGGTAAGTAACCATGGTGGTTTTTTCCACAAACATGATCAATTAGTCCCCAATTTTTTTATTTTCCCAAGGGTAACAGGAGAAATTGAACCCCAAAAGTTGTTGTCCAATTTGTCCTGAGTACGCTGACACCCCATATGTGGGAGAAAACTACTGTATGGACACACGTCAGGGCTCGGAAGGGAAGTAGTGACGTTTTGGAATGCAGACTTTGATGGAATGGTCTGCGGGTGTCATGTTGCCTTTGGAGAGCCCCTAATGTACCTAAACAGTGGAAACACCCACAAATGACCCATTTTGGAAACGAGAACCCCAAAGGAATTTATCTAGATGTGTGGGGAGCACTTTGAACCCGCAACGGCTTCACAGAAGTTTATAATGCCCGGGCATGAAAATAAAAAAATCGTATTTTTTCCACAAACATGATCAATTAGTCCCCAATTTTTTCATTTTCCCAAGGGTAACAGGAGAAATTGGACCCCAAAAGTTGTTGTCCAATTTGTCATGAGTATGCTGACACCCCATATGTGGGAGAAAACTACTGTATGGACACACGTCGGGGCTCGGAAGGGAAGCAGTGACGTTTTGGAATGCAGACTTTGATGGAATGGTCTGCAGGTGTCATGTGCGTTTGGAGAGTCCCTGATGTACCTAAACTATTGAAACTCCCCACAAGTGACCCCATTTTGGACACTAGACCCCCCCACGGAACTTATCTAGATGTGTGGTGAGCACTTTGAACCCCCAAGTGCTTCACAGAAGTTTATAACGCTCGGACGAGAAAATAAAAAAATCATTTTTTTCCACAAAAATGATATTTTTTCCCCCAATTTTTTATTTTCCTAAGGGTAACAGGAGAAATTGGACCCCAAAAATTGTTTTGCAATTTGTCCTGAGTAGGCTGATACCCTACATGTGGGGGTAAAACACTGTTTGGGCGCATGGCAGAGCTTGGAAGGGAAGGAGCACCATATGACTTTTTCAACTCAGAATTGGCTGGAATTGAGATCAGACGCAATGTTGCATTTGGAGAGCCCCTGATGTGCCCAAACAGTGGAAACCTCCAATTCTAACTCCAACCCGAACCCCAACACACCCCTAACCCTAATCTCAGCCCTAACCCTAGCCCTAACCCTAACCCTAACCCTAGCCCTAACCCTAACCCTAGCCCTAACCCTAACCCTAACCCTAGCCCTAACCCTAACCCTAACCCTAATGGAAAAATGGAAATAAATACATTTTTTTTATTTTATTATTTTTCCCTAACTAAGGGGGTGATAACGGGGGGTTTGATTTACTATTTATGGCGGTTTTTATGTTTGGCAGCTGTCGCACGCTAAAAGACGCTTTTTATTGTAAAAATAGTTTTTGCATCACCACATATTGAGAGCTATAATTTTTCCGTATTTTGACCCACCAAGTCATGTGAGGTCTTATTTTTTGCGGGACGAGTTGACGTTTTTATCGGTACCATTTTCGGGTGCGTGACATTTTTTTATCGCTTTTTATTCCGATTTTTGGGACGCAGAATGAACAAAAACCAGCGTTTCATGAATTTCTTTTGGGGGAGTGCGTTTACACCGTTCCGCGTGCGGTAAAATTGATAAAGCGGTTTTATTCTTCGGGTCAGTACGGTTACAGCGATACCTTATTTAGGTCGTTTTTTTATGTTTTGTCGGTTTTATGCAATGAAAACTATTTTATATAAAAAATAATTATTTTTGCATCGCTTTATTCTGCGAGCTATAACTTTTTTACTTTTTCGCTGATGATGCTGTGTGGCAGCTCGTTTTTTGCGGGACAAGATGACGTTTTCAGCGGTACCATGGATATTTATATGCGTCTTTTTGATCGCGCGTTATTACACTTTTTGTTTGGCGGTATGATAATAAATCATTATTTTTTGCTTCGTTTTTTATTTTTATTTTTTAAGGGGTTCGCTAAAGGGGTTAACTAATGGGATAGTTTTATAGGGCGATACCTAATATGTGTACTTTTTTTTTTTTTTTTCAAAAAATGAATTTATTGGGGAATATTTTTTTTTTTTTTTTCTAATTTATTTAGCGATTTTTTTAAAATTATTTTTACACTTTTTTTTTATTTTTTTTTACTTTATTACATGTCACATTACAGATCACTGTGACAGATCAGCGATCTGTCACAGGCAGTGCCGAAGGCTTCCTCATGCCTGCGCTTTGCAGGCATTGAGGAAGCCAGCTTCCTGCAGGCCCCCGAAGGCCCCCGTCGCCATCTTGGATTCAGGGGCCTGCAGGAAAGGAGCCCCCCGCAGCAGCGCTGCACATTGCGCTGCCGTGGGGGGCTCAGGGAAGCACGGAGGGAGCCCCCTCCCTGCCGATGCTTCCCTTTAACTCCCGGTACACCGCGATCGTGTTTGATCGCGGTGTGCAAGGGGTTAACGTGTCGGGGGCGGTCCATGACCGCCCCTGACACATTGTGCCGGGTGTCAGCTGTGATAATCAGCTGACACCCGGCCGCGATCAGCGGCGCTCACCACGTGGGCGCCGCTGATCGCGGTAGACGTACTATCCCGTCCATGGGCATAGGGGCCCAGGTCCCATGGACGGGATAGTACGTCTGATGTCAGAAAGGGGTTAAAGAAGTACAGTACCTGAGGAAATGCCCACAGACTAAATCAGATAGAGCAGCAGGGCTGTCAATCAAAATGCTGACAGCCAAGCACTAATCAGGATCAGATTGGATGACTGGACTCTCACTCACACAACCAACAGTCCAACACACTCCAGATTCCATACGGCGGCTGAGTTGTCACTCAGTGATCCTAGGCTACAGTCAGTTATGAAACCATAATGCTGCAGTTACCTCTCCCCCTCTCCTGTGTTCCTGTGTTCAAGCTAATCTAAGTGTGGATTTGACCTTTGCTTCTTTGCACTCTCTGCTCTCTCTCTCTGTGGCATGTAAAAGTTGGAGCACCCCTGGTCAAAATTACTTTTATTGTAAACAGTTAAGCAAGTTGAAGATTAAATTATCTATAAAAGGGCTAAAGATAAAGATGACACATATCCTTTGTATTTTAGCCAAAAAATAGATATACATTGTAATCTTTTACATTTAATAATTGCAAAAAGGAAAATGGGACAGTGCAAAAGTTTGGGCACCTTGCATGGTTAGTACCTAGTAGCATCCGCTTTTAAATGTATCAGAGCTTGTAAATGCTTTTTGTAGCCATCCAAGAGTATGTCCATTCTTGTTTGAGGGATTTTCATCGATTCTTCCTTGGAAAATTCTTCCAGTTCTGTGAGATTCCTGGGTCGTTTTGCATGCACTGAGGTCTAGCCCCATATTTTCAATGATGTTCAGATCAGGGGACTATGAAGGCCGTTGTAAAACCTTCAGCTTGTGCCTTTTGAGGTATTCTATTGGGGAGTTTAATGTGTGTTTAGGATCATTATCAATTTATAGAAGCCATCAACTTCAGCTTTTTTACATACCGTATGTTATGTTTTCATCAAGAATTTGTTAAAATTTCATGGAATCCATTCTTCCTTAAACCCGTGAAATGTTTCCCCACCTTTGGCCGCAACACAACCCCAAAACATGATTGATCCACCCCCATGTTTAACCCCTTTACCCCCAAGCCTGTTTGCACCTTCATGACCAGGCCAAATTTCACAGTTCTGACCAGAGTCACTTTATGAGGTAATAACTCTAGAACGCTACAACAGATGCCACTGATTCTGAGAGTGTTTTTCCATGACATTTTGGACTTCATGATAGCGGTAAAACTTCTTCGCTATGATTTGCATTTGTTTGTGAAAAAATCGGAAATTTGGCGAAAATTTTTAAAATTTTGCAATTTTCAAATTTTTATGCCCTTAAATCAGAGACTTATGTCACACAAAGTAGTTAATAAATAATATTTACTACATGTCTACTTTACATAAGCACAATTTTTTAAAGCAATTTCTAATTTTTCAAGCAAAATTCACAAAACCATTATTTTAGGGATCACATCACATTTGAAGAGACTTTGCCTATATGGCACAAAATAATCCAAAGTGATACCATTCTAAAAACTGCACCCCTCAAGGTGCTCAAAACCACTATCAAAAAGTCTATTAACCCTTCAGGTGGAATTCACAGGAATTTATAAGGAAAAAGTGAACATTTAACTTTTCTTTCACAAACATTTTACTTTACCCAAATTTCTTTATTTTCACAAGAGAAACAGGAGAAAATGGACCCCAAAATTAGTTGTACAATTACTCCTGATCACGCTGGTACTCCATATGTGGGAGAAAAGTACAGTTTTGGCGCATGGCAGGGCTCGCAAGGGAAGGATCACCATTTGATATTTTGAACGCAAAATTGGCTGAGATAGAAAGCAAACGTCATGAATCATGATCCTTTTGGAGAGCCCCTGGGGTGCCTTAATAGTGGAAACCCCTGACAAGTGGCCAAATTTTGGAAACTAGACCCCCTCAAGGAACTTATCTAGATATACGGTGACCACCTTGAACCCCCAGGTGCTTCACAGAAGTTTACAACGTTGAGCTGAGAAAATAAAAAATCACATTTTCTCACAAAAAAGTTAATTTAGCCCCAACTTTTTTATTTTCACAAGGGTAACAGGAAAAATTTTACCATACCATTTGTTGTGCAATTTCACCTGAAGTACGCCAATTCCCCCTATATGGGAGAAAACTACTATTTGGGTGCACAGAATGACTCAGAAAGGAAGGAGTGACGTTTTGGAATGCAGACTTTGATAGAATTGTGTGCGGGTGTCATTTCGTGTTTTGTGTGCCTAAACAGTTGAAAACCCCCACAAGTGACTCCATTATGGAAACTAGACCCCTCAAGGATTTTATATAGATGTGTGGTGAGTACCTTGTACCTCCACGTGCTTCACAGCATTTTAAAAGTGCTGATCTGTGAAAATGAAAACTTTTTTTTACCCCCAAAACTGTTGTTTTGCTCCAATTTCTTCATTTTCACAAGGATAGCAGGAGAAAATGGATCCCAAAATTTGTTGAGTACTGGGTACGCTGATTCCTCAAATGTGGTCGAAAACTAGTTTTGAGGCACATTGCAAAGCTCAGACGGGAAGAAGGGCCATATTGGAGTTCCAATTTTGCTGGAATGGTTTGAGGGTGCCATGTTACATTGGCAGAGCCCCTGAAGTGCCAGAGCAGCAGAAACTCCCCCATATATGGCCCCATTTTGGAAATTATACCTTTTTGGGAATTTAACTTACAGTTGTAGTGATGATTTTGACTCCACGGGTGTTTTCAAGAAGCAGTGGATTTTGCTGAGTGAAAATTGCAAACTGCTATTGTAGTGCCCAGTAAGTTGTAGTGACCAGTACGTGATGCCTAGCTCATGTTTCTGGAGATATGTACCTGTAAATTAGGCAGTCTACCATCACTACAGAATTGTTAAACTTGTGGATGCGAAATATGGTTTAGGCACACTGCAGCTCAGGAGGGAGAGGGGAATTTGGATTTTTTTGAGCAGTAATTTTGACCAGGGGTGCCCAAACTTTTACATACCACTGTCTCTGCCTATGTGGATTTACATAATTGTTAACTGGTTCCTAGAAGAGCTAAACTCTCCTACAATTACTCCCAACTGAACTTGTAAATGCTTGGCAGGGTAGATCTGAGACACAATGTGAGCTTTATTTGTTGCCTTTTGCTAACTAATCAGTATATTGAAACTGCAAATGCTGCTCTGCTGATGCATCTGGATGTTAAATAATGCCTGAAAGGTCATCCTTTAGAACAGGGGTGAGGAACTTTTTTTGCCTGTGTCCATTTGGTTATTTATACTATTATTCGAAGGCCATAAGAAATTATCAGTTACAAAATGTATTATTTTATATTTGGTCAATCAATTAATTAACTCACCCCTAATGTGATGACTGGAGCTGCTTTTCTTTGGTAAGACATATGATGATAGTAATGATGATTTTACTACTCATAGCTGCTTTTTCAGGTTTGCGTTGGTCTAGAGTCAACTCTTTGTGATACATTTTGAAAAGAACTCGCAGTAGTAAATTCTGAACACAGGAGATGCTGGGGCCATATAGACATCACAGGAGACACTGAGGGCATATACATTGCACGATGGTCTGGGGGCATATACACATCACTGGAGGGGCTGGCAGCATATACATCACAGTAGGGGCTGAGGTAATATACATCATAGGAGGGGCTGGGGTAAATACATCACAGGAGGGGCTCTGGGGATATACATCATAGGAGACGCTGGGGACATCATAGGAGGGGCTGGGGGCACATGCATCATAGGAGGTGCTGGGAGCATATACATCACAGGAGGGGCTGAGTTAATAACTCATGAAATAGGCCTGGACAGAAATGATGGTACTCTTATCTTAATATTTTGTTGTACAACCTTTTGAGGCAATCACTGCAATCAAACGATTCCTGTAACTGTCAATGAGACTTCTGTACCTCTAGACAGGTATTTGGCCCACTCCTCAAGAGCAAACAGCTCCAGTTGTCTCGTGTTTGAAGGTTGCCTTTTCCAGACGGCATGTTTCAACTTTTTCCAAAGATGCTCAATAAGATTTAGGTCAGGGCTAATAGAAGGCCACTTAAGAATAGTCCACGGTGGCTCAGTGGTTCAAATCCCACCAAGGACAACATCTGCAAGGAGTTTGTATGTTCTCCCCGTGTTTGCGTGGGTTTCCTCCGGGTACTCCGGTTTCCTCCCACACTCCAAAGACATACTGATAGGGAATTTAGATTGTGAGCCCCATCAGGGACAGTGATGAAAATGTGTGCAAACTGTAAAGCGCTGCGGAATATGTTAGCGCTATATAAAAATAATGATTATTATTATTATTTCGTCTTAGCCATTCTTGGGTGTTTTTAGCTGTGTGTTTTGGGTCATTATCCTGTTGCAAGACCCATGACCTGCGACTGACACCAAGCTTTCTGACACTGAGAATCACATTCCTCTCTAGAATCCCTTGATAGTCTTGAGATTTCTTTGTACCCTGCACAGATTGTAGACACCCTGTGCCACATGCAGCAAAGCAGCCCCAGAACATAACAGAGCCTCCTCCATGTTTCACAGTAGAGACAGTGCTCTTTTCTTCATATGCTTCATTTTTGGATCTGTGAACATAGAGCGATGTGCCTTACCAAAAAATTCAATTTTTCATAGAATCATTGAATCGTAGAGTTGGAAGGGACCTCCTGGGCCATCTGGTTCAACCCCCTGCTCAAAGCAGGATTCGCTAAATCATCCCAGTCAGATGTCTGTCCAGCCTCTGTTTGAAGACTTCCATTGAAGGAGAACTCACCACTGTCAAAAAAGTTTTTTCTAATATCTAATCTGTGTCTCCTCCCATTCAGTTTCATCCCATTGCTTCTAGTCTTTCCTTGTGCAAATGAGAATAAAGATGATCCTTCTACAATGTGACAGCCCTTTAGATATTTGTAGACAGCTATTAAGTCTCCTCTCAGTTTTCTCTTTTGCAAACTAAACATTCCCAAATCCTGCAGCCTTTCCTCATAAGACAGGGTTTGCAGACCTGTCACCATTCTGGTGGCTCTTTTCTGAACTTGCTCCAGTTTGTTGATGTCTTTTTTAAAATGTGGTGTCCAAAACTGGACACAGTATTCCAGATGAGGTCTGACCAAAGAGGAGTAGAGGGCAATAATGACTTCATGTGATCTAAACTGTATGCTTCTGTTAATACATCCTAGAATTGCATTTGCCTTTTTTGCTGCTGCATCACACTGTTGACTCATATTCAGTCAGTGATCTATTTGTATACCCAAGTCTTTTTCACATGTGCTGTTGCTTAGCCCTATTCCTCCCATTCTGTATATGTTTTTTTCATTTTTATTGCCCAGATGTAGTACTTTGCATTTTTCCCTGTTAAAAACCATTCTGTTAGTTGCTGCCCACTGCTCCAGTTTATTTATATCTTTTTGAGTCCTCTCTCTCTCTTCTCTAGTATTAGGTATCCCTCCTAGCTTTGTGTCATCAGCAAATTTAATCAGTTTACCCTCAGTTCCTTCATCTAAATCGTTGATAAAGATGTTGAACAATACAGGGCCCAGGACAGAGCCCTGTGTTACCCCACTTGAGACATTCTTCCAACTGGATGTGCAGACATTTACGACCACTCTTTGGGTCCGATCACTAAGCCAGTTATGAATCCACCTAACAGTTGCCTTGTCCATTCCATACCTAGTCATTTTTTCAATAAGGATTGTGTGAGATACTTTGTCAAATGCTTTGCTGAAGTCAAGATATATTATATCTACAGCATTTCCTTGATCCACCCAATCAGTGATTCCATCATAGAAGGAAATTAAGTTAGTCTGACATGACTTATTAGTTACAAACCCATGCTGACTCTGTTTATCACTTCATTCTTATCCAGGTACTGACATACATTTTGTTTAATAATTTGTTCAAAGATCTTTCCTGGCATAGAAGTCAGACTCACCGGCCTATAGTTGCCTGGGTCCATCTCCTTCCCCTTTTTGAAGATAGGAACAACATTTGCTCTTCTCCAGTCTTCTGGGACTTCTCCTGTTCTCCAAGAATTTTCAAAGATTATGGAGAGGGGTTCAAAAATTTATTCTGCTATCTCCTTCAGTACTCTGGGGTGTAATTCATCTGGACCTGGAGACTTGAATTCATTTAGGTTAGCTAAGTGTTTCCTCACTATCTTTCTGTTTATAGATATCCTGGATTCTTCTATTCCCTTAATAGGACAGTGAAGAACAGTTGATGTTACATTTCCTTTCTGAAAGAAAACAGATGCAAAATAGGAATTTAAAAGTTCGGCCTTCTCAACATCCTGTCTTACCATTTCATCATTTTCATCCTGTAAAAATCTTTGACTTTTACTTTTGACATATCCCCCAAATCCTTCTTTCTCATCTCATCTCATCTCATCTCATCTATCCATAGGACATTCTCCCAGAAGCTTTGTGGCTTGTCAGCATGTAGTTTGGCAAATTCCAGTCTGGATTTTTTATGATTTTTTTTTTCAACAATGGTGCCCTCCTTGGTCGTCTCCCATGAAGTCCACTTTGGCTCATACAATGAAGGATGGTACGCTCTGCCACTGATGTTCCTTGAGCTTGAAGTTCACCTTTAATTTGTTTAGAAGTTTTTCTGGACTCTTTTGTTACCATTTGTATTTTACGTCTCTTCAATTTGTCATCAATTTCCCTCCTACGGCCACGTCCAGGGAGGTTGGCTACAGTCCCATGGAGCTTAAATTTCTGAATAATATGTGCAACTGTAGTCACAGGAACATCAATCTGCTTGGAGATGGTCCTATAACTTTTACCTTTAAAGTGCACCTGTTACCTGTTTTGGTAGTTATAAGATGCGACCATTGCCTTTCAGGGCTTATCTACAGCATTCTATAATCCTGTAGATAAGCCCCCGGTCCGACCTGAAAGATAGGAAAAATAAGTTTTATTATACTCACCCAGGGGGGCGGTCCAGTCCGATGGGTGTCGCAGATCCGGGTCAGGTGCCTCCCATCTTCTTGCACCGCCGCCCTCCTGCTTGCTTCCTCACTCCTGGCATCGCACTTCTGCGCAGGTGTACTTCTCTGCCCTGTAGATGGCAGAGCAAAGTACTATAGTGTGTAGGCACCGAGAAAAGTCAGAGAGGCCCAGCGCCTGCGCGATGCAGTGCTTTGCTCTGCCCTCAACAGAGCAGAGAAGTACGCCTGCCAAGAAGTGCGATGCCGGGAGCGATGAAGTAAGCAGGAGGACAGCATCACAAGAAGATGGGAGGCGCTGGACCTGGACCTGCAACATCCATCTGACCGGATCGGACCACCCCCCGGGTGAGTATAATAAAACTTATTTTTCTTATCTTGCAGGTCGAACCGGTGGCTTATCTACAGCATTATAGAATGCTGTAGATAAGCCCTGGAAGGCAGTGGCCGCATCTTATAGTGGCCAAAATATGTGGCAGGTGCACTTTAACATGTTTGTCTATAATTTTCTAACTAATCTCCTGCGACAACTCTTTCCTTTGCTTCCTCTGGTCCATGTTGAGTGTGATACACACCATGTCACCAAACAGCACAGTGAATATCTGTGCCCTCTATGCAGGACCACTCACTGATTCCAAGATTGTAGGTACCTGTGGTGATAATTAGTGGACACGCCTTGATTTAACATGTCCGTTTTGTTACATTATTTTCAGGGGTACCATCATTTCTGTCCAGGCCTATTTCATGAGTTTTATTTTTTTTTTTAATTCTTTGGAAGCATGGTTAAAATGCAATATCTGACTTTAATTTGTTCATTTTCATAGATATTTTATTTATTATTACTTTTGTTAGATTCAAGTTATTTCTGTCACCATTGTGGGGTTTTCTGTCATTAAATGAGTGGTACCAACAATTTTGACCACGTGTGTACATCACAGGTGGGGCTTTTTGGATATATTCATCATAGGAGACACAGACATAGGGGACATAGACACATCAGAAGAGATGCTGAGGGCATATACGCATCACATCACGAGCTGGGGGCATTTAAACATCATAGGATAGGTAAATAGACATCACAGGATGGGCTGTGGTCATATAGAGATTACAGGAGGGGCTGCAACATAAACATCACAGGCGATCCTGGGTGCATATATACAGTCATGGCCAAAAGTATTGACACCCCTGCAATTCTGTCAGATAATATTCAGTTTCTTCCTGAAAATGATTGCAAACACAAATTCTTTGGTATTATTATCTTCATTTAATTTGTCTTAAATGAAAAAACACAAAAGAGAATGAAGCAAAAAGCAAAACATTGATCATTTCACACAAAACTCCAAAAATGGGCCGGACAAAAGTATTGGCACCCTCAGCCTAATACTTGGTTGCACAACCTTTAGCCAAAATAACTGCGACCAACCGCTTCCGGTAACCATCAATGAGATTCTTACAATGCTCTGCTGGAATTTTAGCCATTCTTCTTTGGCAAACTACTCCAGGTCCCTGATATTTGAAGGGTGCCTTCTCCAAACTGCCATTTTTAGATCTCTCCACAGGTGTTCTATGGGATTCAGGTCTGGACTCATTGCTGGCCACCTTAGATGTCTCCAGTGCTTTCTCTCAAACCATTTTCTAGTGCTTTTTGAAGTGTGTTTTGGGTCATTGTCCTGCTGGAAGACCCATGACCTCTGAGGGAGACCCAACTTTCTCACACTGGGCCCTACATTATGCTGCAAAATTTGTTGGTAGTCTTCAGACTTCATAATGCCATGCACACGGTCAAGCAGTCCAGTGCCAGAGGCAGCAAAGCAACCCCAAAACATCAGGGAACCTCCGCCATGTTTGACTGTAGGGACCGTGTACTTTTCTTTGAATGCCTCTTTTTTCTCCTGTAAACTCTATGTTGATGCTTTTGCCCTAAAAGCTCTACTTTTGTCTCATCTGACCAGAGAACATTCTTCCAAAATGTTTTAGGCTTTTTCAGGTAAGTTTTGGCAAACTCCAGCCTGGCTTTTTTATGTCTCGGGGTAAGAAGTGGAGTCTTCCTGGGTCTCCTACCATACAGTCCCTATTCATTCAGACGCCGATGGATTGTACGGGTTGACACCGTTGTACCCTCGGACTGCAGGGCAGCTTGAACTTGTTTGGATGTTAGTGGAGGTTCTTTATCCAACATCCGCACAATCTTGCGTTGAAATCTCTTGTCAATTTTTCTTTTCCGGCCACATCTAGGGAGGTTAGCCACAGTGCCATGGGCTTTAAACTTCTTGATGACACTGTGCACGATAGACACAGGAACATTCAGGTCTTTGGAGATGGACTTGTAGCCTTGAAATTGCTCATGCTTCCTCACAATTTGGTTTCTCAAGTCCTCAGACAGTTCTTTGGTCTTCTTTCTTTTCTCCATGCTCAATGTGGTACACACAAGGACACAGGACAGAGGTTGAGTCAACTTTAATCCATGTTAACTGGCTGCAAGTGTGATTTAGTTATTGCCAACACCTGTTAGGTGCCACAGGTAAGTTACAGGTGCTGTTAATTACATAAATTAGAGAAGCATCACATGATTTTTCAAACAGTGCCAATACTTTTGTCCACCCTCTTTGTTATGTTTGGTGTGGAATTATATCCAATTTGGCTTTAGGACAATTCTTTTTGTGTTTTTTCATTTAAGACAAATTAAATGAAGATAATAATACCAAAGAATTTGTGTTTGCAATTATTTTCAGGAAGAAACTGAGTATTATCTGACAGAATTGCAGGGGTGTCAATACTTTTGGCCATGACTGTACTATTGACAGTCAATACATACCAAACAGTATATCAAATGTGCTTACATAATCACTGTCACGTCCACCCTGGGATGATTCACTTGAGGACATGTTGTAATCGCAGGCAGCAGTCAAGTGAAACACTACATAAAAAAAGAGAAGAAAAATTAAACTTGTTAAGAGCCAAAAAAAGACACCAATACTTACATTACAGGCAGTAGTCCAACAGAGCAGCAGTCAGGCAGCACACAGCAACAGGGACGGCAGCATCAGCAGGACAGGAGCAGCAGGACCGCAGCAGAAGGACCAGAGCAGCAGGACCGAGCAGAAGGATCGGAGCAGCAGGACCAGAGCAGAAGGACCGGAGCAGCAGGACCAGAGCAGAAGGACCAGAGCAGCAGGCTGGAGCAGCAGGACCAGAGCAAGAGGACCACAGCAGAAGGACCAGAGCAGCAGGACCGCAGCAGAGGGACCGAAGCAGCAGACAGTCTACAAGGAATAGAAAAAAAATTAGTACAGAGTAAAGACTGCAGAGATAGACATTTTCAAAGGTTCCATACTTAAATATCAGGCTGATGCTCACATCCACAGAGGCCAGAGAGTAATGGCCTTGCAGTGTCCACACTTCCTTTTATAGGGCTGGCAATTAGCAGGTGGTGTATCACTTCCAGGCCAAACCCATTAAAAATACGCTTGCATTTCCATAGACAGGAATGCGCTGTTTTGACGCACTCCATCCGCAATCATCCGCATGCGTATGGCGGCGCTTAGTTGACGCCTCCAAAAATTCAACATGTTGCATTCGCCGGACTCTTTTGCACACCGCGAAAAGACGCATGCGTATGCAAACGCATGCAAACTGATGCAAACGCATGTCCCTGCGTACACCATGTTAAATACATGTATGCATGACGCATGCGGATGAAACGCTGTGCACAAAGACGCAAATGTGAAACCAGCCTAAGGACCAATTAAAGGATGCCCACGGGTAACAAAATGCAACCGCCCGCTCGAGCACTGCAGTCACAGGGAATCTGCCCAGGGGCCGCAGAAAAGGACAGCTGCTTGCGGCCTGTGGGTTCCCCGCCCATGCTTTAAGTAGTGTTATATGTGCAAGTAGGACAGATTTAAAAATGGGTTATTTTAGCATAAATTACTAAATATATGGGTACATTAGACCACATTCTGATTTTGGGAATAACCCTTTAACATATAAACAATATGAAGTATGTGGAACTCCAACTGTTGTAAGGATTTATTAACAAATATGTAGAGAACTGTGAACCTATTCAGATAAAGCAATAAAAGAAACAAATTATGTGGGGGATAGATATTTGACTTAGTGTGATTTTCTTTTTTCATATCAGAGATCAAAATGCAAAGCAAGCAGAACATATTACAAGTTTGGAATTGAAAGTTGCCCAGCTGCAAAGTGACCTGCGAAATTGTAAGAAAACTTATAAAGACAAGGTAAGAAAGTAATCACACAGAGGCTCTGTAAAAAGATGACTGCAAAAATAAAATTCGGAAAATCCTGGTACATTGGGTAGCCTAAGGGACTCATTACAAGGACAGCTAGATCGTTGATTGCATTTATTTTTGTTTGCTCCTGGGAAACCTGTGTAATACCTATTAAAATTAAAGGGGTCGTCCCCTTTCAACTATTTGAAACATTGTGTTTGCCGTAATAAAAATGTCAAAATCTGTTAGTAGTCAACCTCTCGTGTCCATTGCTTTTGCTTCCTCCTCTTTTGCTGGGATGTAGCAGTGATGTCATGTCTACAGCACTTCATTCTGTCATACGCTTAGCAACTCATGATGTCTACATCAGCAGCCTATACACAATCATCAAGTAACAACGGACACACAGCAGTGGAGTTTGGGAGGTTAAATACTAGCTGGTTTTGTTATTTTCACCACAGCAAGCACACAATTTTACAAAATGTTGAAAGTGGAAAACACCTTTAAGAAGAATTTGTTGGCAATGTCTTACACTGTAGTACATAGAAATCTTTGAAACCGAACGTTTTCAAGACATGTGCATGCATCTTTCCTAATGTTCGGCATTATGTGGAAAACTAGAATGCAGTTAGTGAGATGTTCTCTGTATACTGTATGTATATACACTGCTCAAAAAAATAAAGATAACACTTAAACAACAGACTATAACTCCAAGCAAATCAAACTTCTGTGAAATCAAACTGCCCACTTAGGAAGCAACACTGATTGACAATCAATTTCACATGCTGTTGTGCAAATGGAATAGACAACAGATGGAAATTATTGGCAATTATCAAGACAACCTCAATAAAGGAGTGGTTCTGCAGGTGGGGACCACAGACCACATCTCAGTACCAATGCTTTCTGGCTGATGTTTTGGTCACTTTTGAATGTTGGTTGTTTTTTCACACTCATGGTAGCATGAGACGGACTCTACAACCCACTCAAGTGGCTCAGGTATTGCAGATCATCCAGAATGGCACATCAATGCAAGCTGTGGCAAGAAGGTTTGCTGTGTCAGCGTAGTGTCCAGAGGCTGGAGGCGCTACCAGGAGACAGGCCAGTACACCAGGAGATGTGGAGGGGGCCGTAGGAGGGCAACAACCCAGCAGCAGGACCGCTACCTCATCCTTTGTGCAAGGAGGAACAGGAGGAGCATTGCCAGAGCCCTGCAAAATGACCTCCAGCAGGCCACAAATGTGCATGTGTCTGCACTAACGGTTAGAAACCGACTCCATGAGGATGGTCTGAGTGCCCGATGTCCACAGATGGGGGTTGTGCTCACAGCCCAACACCGTGTAGAACGATTGGCATTTGCCAGCGAACACAGTGTTTGGCAGATTTGACATTGACGCCCTGTGCTCTTCACACATGAAAGCAGGTTCATACTGAGCACTTGTGATAGACATGACAGAGTCTGGAGACACCGCAGAGAATGTTCTGCTGCCTGCAACATTCTCCAGCATGACTGGTTTGGCAGTGGGTCAGTAATGGTATGAGGAGTAGAGTTGAGCGAAACGGGTCGAAAAAATTCAAAAGTCGCCAACTTTCGCCAAAGTCTGGTTTCATGAAACGAAACCCGATCTTAGCGTGAGGTCGGCCACGAGGTCGGCGACCATCACACCAAAGTTGCGCTTCAAAAGATGCTTTAGCGCCCTGTTATGATGAGTCACCGAAGGAGGAAAAAACAAAATACCAGCTAAGTCCAGAAAAACCAAAGAGGTTGGCAGCTATCGGATTTCAGACCCCTGAACCTATCCACCACAACTAGCAGTAGCCGTGGGGGGTTCCTACAGTGCCCTAGACCCCTCAATCACAGCCGGAGAACTATATAGCCTAAAGACAGAAAGGGGAAAAACTAAACTGCCCCAGAGCAGACCCCAAAGCAATAGGCAGCCCCCAACATATAATAACGGTGAAGCAAGATGAAAACACTAACACAGATAGAAAGATAGGTTGAGCAAATGATGGGGCCCAAGCTAACTACATAGGACAGGATAGGAAAGCTGCTGTCTGCCATCCGCAAAAACCCTATCAAAATGAGCCAACCGACTGATAGGAAAAACAGGCCCTGAAGTCGCTAGGCTTCAAAAGACTATATCAGCACTCAGGTATATTCTGAAGACAGAGCAAAATATCAACAGATCAGAGACAAAAATGGAATCCAGCTCACCCCCGGCCGGGGATGGCAGAACTCCCAAAAAACAAGGCAAAACAAAAACAAAACTGAAGAGTACAAAGAAGAGCAGAAAAACTTAGCTTTGAGATGCAGGAATCAGACTGGTCTCCAGGAATCCAGCAGGAAAATCACCAGCCAGGAAGAAGGGCGTCGGCAGCCTTATATCCAGTCGTCAATTCCAGCCACCCAGTCATCATCCAGCTGCCCAGGTGTTTGATAATCAGTCTCACTACCTTCTTTCACTAGAGGAGGGAGTTCATCAGACCTCAATGGTGAGGGGAAAAATGAACTCACAACAGTACCTCCCCCTTGAGGAGGGGTCACCGAACCCTCATCCATGCCACCAGGGCGATCCGGGTGAGCCCGATGAAAGGCACGCACCAATCTTTCGGCATGAATATCAGAGGCAGAGACCCAGGAATATCCTCCTGACCATAACCCTTCCACTTAACCAAATACTGGAGTCTCCGTCTAGCCAGACGGGAATCCAGTATCTTCTCTACCTCATATTCCATGTTACCTTCAACCAATATAGGGTCCGGAGGTGCCACCCCAGGAACTACTGGTTCAACAAACCTCTTCAACAAGGACTTATGAAACACATTATGGATTTTAAATGTGACAGGAAGAGCCAGCCGAAAAGAGACCGGATTAATGATCTCCAAAATCTTGTAAGGCCCAATAAATCTAGGCTTAAACTTAGGAGAAGCTACCTTCATAGCGATATTTTTTGATGATAACCAAACCATATCACCCACCTTAAACTGGGGACCAATGGTCCTATGTCGGTTGGAAAACCGCTGGGCCTTTTCCTGGGAGAGAGATAACTTATCCACCACTTGGTCCCAGATCTGGTGCATTCTCTCCACCACAGTGTCAACACCTGGGCAGGCAGAAGGCTCCACCTGCCCTGAAGAAAATCGAGGATGAAACCCAAAGTTACAAAAAAAAGGTGACATCAAAGTGGCAGAAGTAGCTCTATTATTTAAAGCAAATTCGGCCAAGGGCAAAAATGAAACCCAATCATCCTGATCAGCGGAAATAAAACATCTCAAATACGACTCCAAGGTCTGGTTTGTTCTCTCCGTCTGCCCATTGGTCTGAGGGTGAAACGCAGAAGAGAAGGACAACTGAATTCCCAGCTTGGAACAGAACGTCCTCCAAAATTTGGACACAAACTGAACTCCCCTGTCAGATACAATGTTCTCAGGAATCCCGTGCAAGCGAACCACCTGTTGCAAAAACAGGGGCACCAACTCAGAAGAAGATGGCAACTTAGGGAGTGGTACAAGATGAACCATCTTAGAGAACCTATCACAAATCACCTAAATAACAGTCATTCTCTGAGAGACAGGCATATCAGAGATGAAATCCATTGAAATATGGGTCCATGGCCTCTTGGGGACCGGCAAAGGCATCAACAAGCCACTAGAGCGAGAACAAGGTTTAGACCAGGAGCAAGTCCCACAGGACTGCACAAAATTCCTGATATCACGAGACAAGGCAGGCCACCAAAAAGACCGACGCACCAGATCTCTAGTACCAAAAATACCTGGATGACCAGCCAATGCAGAGTAATGAACTTCAGACATCACTCTCTTCTTCCACTGGTCAGGAACATACAACTTTCCACTGGAACAATGCTCAGGTTTGTCCTCCTGGAACTCTTCCAGAGCACGTCTCAAATTGGGCGAGATGGCAGAAAGAACTACCCCTTCGCCTAAGATGGTAGCAGGCTTGGTCACCACAGGAGAATCAGCAAAGAAGCTCCTAGAAAGAGTGTCAGCCTTGACATTCTTAGTGCCAGGAAGAAAAGAGACCACAAAATCAAAACGTGTAAAAAACAAGGCCCATCTAGCCTGTCTAGGGTTCAAGCGTTTGGCCGACTCCAGGTAAATCAAATTCTTGTGGTCAGTGAGGACCACGACTTGATGTTTAGCTCCCTCCAACCAATGTCTCCACTCCTCAAATGCCCATTTCATGGCCAACAGTTCCCGATTCCCCACATCATAGTTACGTTCAGATGGGGAGAACTTTCGGGAAAAGAAAGCACAGGGATTCATTTTAGATGTTACAGGATCCTTTTGGGACAAAACAGCTCCTGCACCAATCTCAGAAGCGTCCACCTCTACCTGGAACGGGAGTGAGACATCAGGTTGCCGCAAAACCGGGGCAGAAGTGAATCTTCGCTTCAGCTCCTGAAAGGAAGAAACAGCCTCCGGAGACCAATTCAACACATCAGCACCCTTCTTAGTCAGATCAGTCAATGGCTTGGCAATACTAGAAAATTTTGCTATAAATTTTCGATAAAAATTAGCAAAACCCAAAAACTTCTGAAGGGCCTTCAAAGAAGTGGGCTGAACAAAATCATAAATGGCCTGTACCTTGGCCGGATCCATTTCAATAGTTGACGGAGACAAAATAAATCCCAAAAATGAAATCCTCTGTACCCCAAAAAGGCATTTCGATCCTTTGACATACAGGGAATTCTCCCTCAAGATCCGGAACACCGTCCGAACATGTTCCACATGAGAATCCCAATCCTTGGAGAAGATCAAAATATCATCCAGATAGATAATCAAAAATTTATCCACAAAGTCTCAGAAAATGTCATTCATGAAGCACTGGAAGACAGAAGGGGCATTAGTGAGCCCAAAAGGCATCACCAGGTACTCAAAATGTCCCTCTGGAGTATTAAACGCCGTCTTCCATTCATCCCCATGCTTAATGCGGATAAGATTATACGCCCCCCTGAGGTCAAGCTTGGTAAACCAGCAAGCACCTTTAACTCTGGAGAAAAGATCCGAAATCAGGGGTAACGGATACTGATATTTAATAGTAATTTTGTTGAGGGCACGATAATCAATACAAGGCCTTAATGAACCATCCTTTTTGGCCACGAAAAAAAACCCAGCACCTAATGGTGAAGAGGATGGTCTAATATGACCCTTCTCCAACGCCTCCTTAATATAGGATCGCATAGTCTCGTGCTCGGGTACAGATAAATTGAAGAGCCGACCTTTGGGAAATTTACACCCCGGGCTCAGTTCAATTGCACAGTCAAACTCCTATGAGGAGGCAAAGACGCAGACTCATTCTCACTAAATACATCATAAAAGTCCACCAAATAGTCAGGAACATCATGCGACTGAGGAGAGGTGGAAAAAAACGGAGCCTCACTAAGGGCACACCGACAACCCCAACTCACCACAGACACAGATTTCCAGTCCAAAACTGGATTATGAATTTGCAACCAGGGAAACCCCAGAACAATGGTATCATGCAAATTATGCAACACCAAAAATCTGCAATTTTCTTGATGGTTTGGGGCAACCTGCATTACCACCTGGGTCCAAAACTAAGGTTTATTTTTCGCCAAAGGAGTAGCATCAATCCCCCTTAAAGGGATAGGCATCCACAGAGGAGTCATAGGAAATCCACAACGTTTAGCAAAATCCAAGTCCATTAGGTTCAGGGCTGCTCCCGAATCCACAAAAGCCTTGGCGGAAAATGTGGACAGAGAGCAGATCAGAGTAATTGGCAGAAGAAACTTAGGTTGAACACCACCCACAGAAAACGTGTGTGCAAAACGTTTCTCTCGTTTAGGACAGACAGAAATAATATGTGAGGCATCTCCACAAAAAAAACACAGCTTATTACGCTTTCTGAACTCCTGACGTTGCTCCCTGGACAAAACTCTATCACATTGCATAGGTTCAGACACTTGTTCAACAGGTGGCAACACCTCTCGTGCAGTCCTGCGTTCACGTAAACGCCGATCAACCTGAATGGCTAATGACATAGAATCATCCAGACCAGAGGGAACAGGAAATCCCACCATAGTATCTTTTATGGCTTCTGACAAACCCTTCCGAAAGAGAGCTGCCAAGGCATTATCATTCCAGGCAGTAAGGACCGCCCACTTTCGGAATTTTTGACAGTACAATTCTGCAGAATCTCGACTGGCTCAATGCCAACAGGGTCTTTTCAGCCTGATCAATAGCATTAGGTTCGTCATACAACAACCCCAAGGCTTGAAAAAATGCGTTCACATTAGTCAGACTAGGATCATCAGGTTTCAAAGAAAACGCCCAATCCTGGGGATCACCACGCAGCAAAGAAATGACAATTTTAACCTGCTGCGCGGAGCTCCCTGACGAGTTAGGCTTCAAGGCAAAAAATAATTT
Organism: Dendrobates tinctorius; assembly: GCF_039654945.1. Classification (NCBI taxonomy): domain Eukaryota; kingdom Metazoa; phylum Chordata; class Amphibia; order Anura; family Dendrobatidae; genus Dendrobates; species Dendrobates tinctorius. The sequence goes on along the minus strand of NW_027361679.1, from coordinate 47,387,904 downwards.
ACAATTATTTTTGAAAATCAAAAATTTAGACCCATCCCCAAAAAACACATCAGGAGTAGAGATCTTTGGTTCAGCAGCATGTGAATGAGCAAGGTAGGCGGAAATTCCCCGCACTTCCGCAGCGAGCTGTTCCACACGATCAGACAATTGCTTTATCTCCATTGAGAAAAAAAAAAATTCCCCCTACAACCTCAGAGATATAGAGGAAAAAATATACACACTTTTTTTTTTTTTTTTTTTTTACAATTCTTTCCTGCTATTGAGTACCCTAGGATCTGCGGTATGGCTGGTGATTCTGTTATGAATGAGTCACCGTGGGAGGCAAAAACAGAAATGCTAGCTAAGTCCAGAAAACCAAAGAAGTTGGCAGCTATTGGATTGCAGACCCCTGAACCTATCAACAACAACTAGCAGTAGCCGTGGGGGGTTCCTACGATGCCCTAGACCCCTCGATCACAGTCGGAGAACTGCCTAGCCTAAAGACAGAAAGGGAAATCTAAACTGCCCCAGAGCAGACCCCAAAGCAATAGGCAGCCCCCAACATATAATGACGGTGAAGCAAGATGAAAAAACACTAACACAGATAGAAAGATAGACTGAGCAAATTATGGGGCCCAAGCTAACTAGCTAGGACAGGATAGGAAAGCTGCTGTCTGCAATCCATGAAAAACCCTATCAAAATAAGAGCCAACAGACTGACAGGGAAAAAGGCCCTGAAGACGCTAGGCTTCAAAAAGACTATGTCAGTACTCAGGTATTTTCTGAAGACAGAGCAAACCGACAAAAAAGGAATTGAGCTCACCCCAGCAGGGAATGGCAGAATCCAGAAAAGCAAGGCAAACTAAAACCAAAACACAAATGCAAAAAGGCAAAGCAGAAAACTTAGCTTTTGAGGAGCAGGAATCAGACTGGTCTCCTAGAATTCCACAGAGAAATCACCAGCGAGGCAGAAGGGCGTCAGCTGCCTTATATCCAGTCAGAGATCCCCGTCGCCCAGTCATCCTCTCCCAGCTCAGGTGCTTGGTAATCAGCCTCACTACCTTCCTTCACCAGAAGAGGGAGTTCATCAGACCTCAATGGTGAAGGGGAAAATGAACTCATAACAGGACACGGCAGACCAAGCCAGGAAGCACAACAATAATCAGGCACCTCCCCTAGGGGGAGGTCGTCTGATATAGCACATGACTACTACTGGTTCCGGGTCAGGTCCTCCATTACCATAGAGAGGACGAGCCCTATACAGCACTTGGCAGGAGCGCGCAAGCGCAAACGTGACATGTAGGATAAGACCCGGGGACGAGAGCTGCGCGTGCGCACCCGACGGGACCCCCGGAGTGACCACGGCTCCGGAAGAGATGACGTCGGGACCGAGGTCCCGCCCCCAGGTGAGCACGGCATGACAGTACCCCCCCTTTACGCCCCCTCTTTCTAAAACTGGAGAGGAACTTAGACAAAATCTGGGGTGCGTGGATATTCTCCCTGGGTTCCCATGACCTCTCCTCGGGGCCAAAACCCTTCCAATCGACCAAGAACATGGTTCTCCCTCTTACCTTCTTCATGGCCAAAATGTCATTCACCACAAACTCATCCCCCAAGCCAACAGGCTGGGGTGTGTGGCCTGGAGAAGGATGAAATCAGTTAAGAACCACAGGTTTTAGGAGAGACACATGGAAGGAATTGGGAATACGGAGTGAAGGAGGCAGCTTCAATTTGTAAGCAACATCATTAATCCGCCTGAGGACCTCAAAAGGACCAATGTAACGGGGACCCAGTTTGTAAGATGGTACCTTAAGGCGGACGTATTTGGTGGAGAGCCACACCTTGTCACCAGGGAGAAATGGAGGAACGTCCAGGCGCCTCTTGTCAGCGTGTAATTTCATTCTGTCCCGTGCTTTCTCGAGAGCGGTTTTGGTCTCCTGCCATACCCTGGAGAGCTCCACAGACTGAGAATCAGCAGCAGGTACCCCCGAGACAGGAAGTACCGGTAGAGGCACATTGGGATGCTGTCCAAAGACGATGAAGAGAGGAGACTTGGTAGACCATTCACTGGAGTGATTATTGTAGGCGAGCTCAGCCCAAGAAAGTAGACCGACCCAGTCATTCTGATGAGCATTAGAAAAATGCCGGAGGTAGGATGTAAGGATCTGGTTGCTACTTTCCACCTGCCCATTGGTTTTGTGGTGATAGGCGGAAGAGAAATCCAATGACACTTTCATGAGTCCGCATAGAGCTCTCCAGAATCGGGACGTGAGTTGGACCTCTCTGTGTGACACGATGTGCTGGGGGAAGCCGTGAATCCTGAAGATATGGGAAATGAAGATCTTCGCCAAGTCAGGAGCAGAGGGTAGTTCGGGAAGAGGAATGAAGTGGGCCATCTTTGAAAATCGGTCTACAACCACCAAGACCACAGTACAACCGGAAGAACAAGGCAGATCAGTAATGAAATCCATGGCTATGTGCTGCCATGGAGCCGACGGAACGGGAAGCGGGAACAGAAGACCGGAGGGTGGTTGCCTGGGTATCTTGTTCTGGGCACAGGACAGGCAAGATGCTGCAAAGTCTTTAACATCCTGGGAGAATGAAGGCCACCAATAATGGCGAGAGATTAAGTCCAAAGTCTTTTTGACACCAACGTGGCCGGCAATCTTGGACGAATGTCCCCAATTTAGCACTTGTTTTCAGTTATTCTCAGCCACAAAGGTTCTTCCCGGAGGTAACGTGGTTAACTTGACAGGAGCCACAGTAATTACTTTGGATATATCAATGATATGAGAGGGTTCTTCCTCTGCATCAGACTCTTGACAACGCATCCTCTCTAACGTTCTTATCGCCGGGCCGAAAATGTAGCTCAAAGTCAAGGCGGGCGAAGAATAGGGACCACCTGGCTTGCCGAGGATTGAGCCTCTGTGCGGACTGGATGTACGCCAGGTTCTTATGGTCCGTGAAGATCTTGAATGGATGTATGGCATCTTCCAGTAAGTACCTCCACTCCTCCAAGGCCAACTTAATGGCCAATAGCTCTTTGTCGCCAATGGAGTAGTTCTGCTCAGTGGAGGAAAATACTTTAGAAAAGAAGCCACAGGTGACAAAACGTCCAGAAGAGGATTTCTGAAGAAGGACTGCGCCAGCCCCAGTAGAGGATGCGTCCACCTCGAAAGTGAAAGTTCTACTAACCTCTGGTCGGTGAAGCGCCGGAGCAGCGGCGAAGGCTTGTTTCAATGACTGGAAGGCCTCTTCAGCCTCAGAGGGCCAAGCCTTTGGGTTAGCTCCCTTGCAGATAAGGGACGAGATGGGGCGAACCAACGAGGAGAAATGAGGAACGAACTGTCAGTAGTAGTTCGCAAAACCAAGGAAGCGTTGGATTGCCTTCACCCCATGGGGCTATGGCCAATCGAGGACGGCAGACACCTTTGCCGGATCCATGCGTAGACCTGATTCTGAGATAATGTACCCCAAGAATGGCAGGGACGTTTGCTCGAAGGCACATTTCTCGAGTTTGGCATAAAGGCGGTTCTCCCTTAGGCGCTGGAGGACTTGACGCACGTTCTTTCTGTGGGCGGAGAGGTCTGGAGAAAAAATGAGGATGTCATCCAGATAGACTACCACGCAGGAGTACAGCATATCCCAGAAGACGTCATTCACGAACTCCTGGAACACTGCTGGGGCATTGCAGAGGCCGAAGGGCATGACCAAGTACTCATAGTGACCGTCTCTGGTGTTAAAGGCGGTCTTCCACTCATCCCCGGAACGAATGCGGATCAAGTTGTAGGCCCCACAAAGATCCAGTTTGGTGAAAATTCGAGCTCCTCTAAGTCGGTCAAAGAGCTCCGGGATCAATGGCAATGGGTACTTGTTCTTGACCGTGATATCGTTCAGGCCTCGGTAGTCTATGCAAGGACGGAGGGAGCCGTCCTTCTTTTTTACAAAGAAAAATCCTGCTCCCGCGGGCGAGGAGGACTTACAGATAAAACCTCTTGCAAGGTTCTCCTGGATATAGTCAGACATAGCTTGGGTCTCAGCAGGGGATAGCGGGTACAGTGGGGCAAAAAAGTATTTAGTCAGTCAGCAATAGCGCAAGTTCCACCACTTAAAAAGATGAGAGGCGTCTGTAATTTACATCATAGGTAGACCTCAACTATGGAAGACAAACTGATAAAAAAAAATCCAGAAAATCACATTGTCTGTTTTTTTTTCATTTTATTTGCATATTATGGTGGAAAATAAGTATTTGGTCAGAAACAAAATTTAATCTCAATACTTTGTGATATATCCTTTGTTGGCAATGACAGAGGTCAAACGTTTTCTGTAAGTCTTCACAAGGTTGCCACACACTGTTGTTGGTATGTTGGCCCATTCCTCCATGCAGATCTCCTCTAGAGCAGTGATGTTTTTGGCTTTTCGCTTGGCAACACGGACTTTCAACTCCCTCCAAAGGTTTTCTATAGGGTTGAGATCTGGAGACTGGCTAGGCCACTCCAGGACCTTGAAATGCTTCTTACGAAGCCACTCCTTCATTGCCCTGGCAGTGTGCTTTCGATCATTGTCATGTTGAAAGACCCAGCCACGTTTCATCATCAATGCCCTTGCTGATGGAAGGAGGTTTGCACTCAAAATCTCACGATACATGGCCCCATTCATTCTTTCATGTACCCGGATCAGTCGTCCTGGCCCCTTTGCAGAGAAACAGCCCCAAAGCATGATGTTTCCACCACCATGCTTTACAGTAGGTATGGTGTTTGATGGATGCAACTCAGTATTCTTTTTCCTCCAAACACGACAAGTTGTGTTTCTACCAAACAGTTCCAGTTTGGTTTCATCAGACCATAGGACATTCTCCCAAAACTCCTCTGGATCATCCAATTGCTCTCTAGCAAACTTCAGACGGGCCCGGACATGTACAGGGTTAAGCAGTGGGACACGTCTGGCACTGCAGGATCTGAGTCCATGGTGGCGTAGTGTGTTACTTATGGTAGGCCTTGTTACATTGGTCCCAGCTCTCTGCAGTTCATTCACTAGGTCCCCCCGCGTGGTTCTGGGATTTTTGCTCACCGTTCTTGTGATCATTCTGACCCCACGGGGTGGGATTTTGCGTGGAGCACCAGATCGAGGGAGATTATCAGTGGTCTTGTATGTCTTCCATTTTCTAATTATTGCTCCCACAGTTGATTTCTTCACTCCAAGCTGGTTGGCTATTGCAGATTCAGTCTTCCCAGCCTGGTGCAGGGCTACAATTTTGTTTCTGGTGTCCTTTGACAACTCTTTGGTCTTCACCATAGTGGAGATTGGAGTCAGACTGTTTGAGGGTGTGCACAGGTGTCTTTTTATACTGATAACAAGTTTAAACAGGTGCCATTACTACAGGTAATGAGTGGAGGAAAGAGGAGACTCTTAAAGAAGTTGTTACAGGTCTGTGAGAGCCAGAAATCTTGATTGCTTGTTTCTGACCAAATACTTATTTTCCACCATAATATGCAAATAAAATGAAAAAAAAAACAGACAATGTGATTTTCTGGATTTTTTTTTCTCAGTTTGTCTCCCATAGTTGAGGTCTACCTATGATGTAAATTACAGGCGCCTCTCATCTTTTTAAGTGGTGGAACTTGCACTATTGCTGACTGACTAAATACTTTTTTGCCCCACTGTATATCCTACCCCTGGGTGGCGTAGAACCAGGAATGAGGTCAATCGGACAGTCATATGGCCGATGGAGGGGCAGAGTCTCGGCCTCCTTCTTGTCGAAGACATCTGCAAAGGACCAGTAAGCCGACGGCAGACCTGTAGATGCCGGGGATGGACCGGCAGAGTTCATCGGACGGACGGGCAACAGGCACTTCTCCTGACAGAACGGTCCCCACCGGAGTATCTCGCCCGACCGCCAGTCCAGGGTTGGCTCATGAGTCCGTAGCCAAGGGAGGCCTAGAAGAAGTGTGTAAGACATGGTAGACAAGACGAGGAAGGAGATCTCCAGGTGCAGGGCTCCGATCTGCAGCTCGATCTCTTCGGTGGCCCGGGTAACGGTCTCCTGCACGGATGTACCATTGACCGAAACAATCTACCAAGGAGTCTCCAGGGATCTGACAGGAATCCGGTATTTTTTAACCGCCTCGAGTGTGATAAAATTCCCCTCCGCGCCAGAATCCAGAAAAGCCTCCTCAGAATAACGCTTGGCACCGAGATTCAATAATACGGACACGAGCAGGGGAGGAGAGGAATCACGTACACCTAGTGAGGCCTCTCCTATCAACCCTAGGCGGAGAAGTTTCCCGGCTTCTTGGAGCAGGAACGGAGGAGGTGAGAGGAGCTCCTCTCTCTGGTTAATTCACGGGCACGTTCCTGAAACCGCAGGTCAATGCGTGTCGCCAGAGAGATCAGATCCTCTAAAGAGGTGGGAGTATCCCGACCTGCCAGTACGTCTTTGATCCGACCGGACAGGCCACGCCAAAAGATCCCAACGAGAGCCTCGTTGTTCCAACCGAGTTCGGAGGCCAAGGTACGAAAACGGATGGCATACTGTCCTACCGCTAGCGTACCCTGATGGAGGTTAAAGAGGGACTCGGTGATAGAGGCCAGCCGACCCGGCTCGTCGAACACCTTGCGGAAGGTGTCCAAAAAGGTGGAAAGCTGAGAGACGAGTGGGTCATTGCGCTCCCAGAGGGGGTTCACCCATGCTAACGCCTCCCCCTCTAAGTGTGAAACAATAAAGGCAATTTGGGCGCGCTCAGTGGGATAGTGCTGCGGCAAAAGCTCAAAATGTAACCGGCATTGGTTCAGAAATCCTCGACAAAACTTAGGGTCCCCGCTATATCGGGGTGGCTTGCCGAGGCGCGGCATCGGGTGCGGGGCCGAGGACTGGGCAGAAACGGATTGTATGGCCGACAAACGAGACTCCATGGATTTCAAAAAGGCCATAATCCTGGTCTGACTCTCCCGTAGGAACACCAGTTCCTTTTGGATGGAGGTGGTGGTACCAGCGGGGTCCATGGCCTGATTATACTGTGACGACTCCTGGAGTGGACCCTCTGGGTCGTGACACCAACCCTCCCAGGGCGAGCTGACCTAGTGAAGACCACCCCCTATACAGGGAGTGTCAGGGGCAAGCCCCAGGGGGTGAGGCACCACGACTGCTGGCACCAGGTGGCCGGCTCACAGGAGACACGAGTGGGTGAGTGTGTCTGCAGGAACGTGTAAAGCGTGAACACGGGAACACGTGGTATACAGAGACTTCGTTCGTCCAGGTGTGAGTGAAGCAGGATGCGTGCAAGGAGCATGTCAGAGCACTGAGTCAGGCAGCAGGTGTGCCAGGAGGTGTAACAGAGTACAGGAGCAGGGTGTGTGCCAGAGGGCACAACTGAGCATAAGACAGAGTGCAGGATTGGTACGTGTGCCAGGAGGCACAACAGAGTAAGAGACTGAGTACAGGATCAGAGCATGTGCCAGGAGGCACAACTGAGTATGAGACAAAGCACAGGGTCCGAGTGTGTGCCAGGAGGCACAACTGAGTATAAGACAGAGCACGGAATCAGAGTGTGTGCCAGGAGGCACAACTGAGTGTAAGACAGCACGGAATCAGAGTGTGTGCCAGGAGGCACAACTGAGGATGAGACAGAGTACAGGGTAAGAGCGTGTGCCAGGAGGCACAACTGAGTATGAGACAGAGTACAGGGTCAGAGCATGTGCCAGGAGGCACAACAGAGTACGAGACAGAGCACAGGGTCAGAGCGTGTGCCAGGAGGCACAACCAAGTACAAAGCAGAGTGCAGATTCAGAGCGTGTGCCAAGAGGCACAACAGAGTGCAAGGCAGGGGACCTGAATACAGTGCACAGCCAGGCAGGGACATGGCAGACCAAGCCAGGAAGCACAACAATAATCAGGCACCTCCCCTAGGGGGAGGTCGTCTGATATAGCACATGACTACTACTGGTTCCGGGTCAGGTCCTCCATTACCATAGAGAGGACGAGCCCTATACAGCACTGACAGGAGCGCGCAAGCGCAAACGTGAAATGTAGGAGGAGACCCGGGGACGAGAGCTGCGCGTGCGCACCCGACGGGACCCCTGGAGTGACCGCGGCTCCGGAAGAGATGACGTCGGGACAGAGGTCCCACCCCCAGGTGAGCACGGTGTGACAGTTTTTTTTTTTTTTTTTTAGCTTCCTTTCAACTGGCCTTTCATATACTGGTCTGCATTTAGAATTTTTAATAGGGAAATCAACAATCTCTGGCATTGTCCGGTCTACATGCGCCGAAATCTGGTCCAGACTCCATCATGTGGTAATGCCGGAGCCCAAAATGGCAGACTGGTTGTGTATCTCCCGTGGATTTGAGGCCACGTGCCAGTTTCTACAATGTATTGGAGCCCTGGATGGGAAGCACATCCGTGTGCGTAAGCCGCCGAACTCAGGGTCCCAATTCTATAATTGTAAACAATATTTTTCTGTAGTACTGTTGGCTCTGGTCGACACTCACTACAGGTTTATAATTGTAGATATTGGGGCCTATGGAAGAACTGGAGACTCCAGAGTCTTCAATTCTTCCATTATGGGTCGGCGGCTGCGTAATAATGAGCTTGACCTACCACCACCACGTCAGCTTCCAAATCTGGAACCGGTGCCTTATGTTCTTGTAGCAGATGAGGCGTTTCAAGTGACCAGACATGTCGTGAGGCCATATCCATGACGAACCCTTGACCGCCGGCGTTGAATATTTAATTTGTGTCTATCACGTGCTCGGCGACTGGTGGAGTGCGCCTTTGGTATTCTTTCAGCAAAATGGAGGGTCCTACAGTCCGCAATTCAGCTGAGTGAAGCAAATGTCAATGAAGTTATTAAAGCCTGTGTGGTCCTACATAACTTCACAAGAATTCATGACTGCCCCTCACATGATGATACTGAAGTTGAGTCTGCAAATGTGTCTAGGCCTAGGACACATGTAATCCCACCCCGTCGTCCAATTTCCAGACTCAAAGTATGTGATGTGTTCACTACTTATTTTCTAACATCTCAGGGTGCTACTCCCTGGCAAAATGATGCCTTATCTATGTAGTGGTTTGGTTGTGTTGTGTTCTCATAAAGATTTTTTGCTTGCCCTTTTGTGTTTTTTTCTGAGTAATTGTTAGTAGATCTATCTAACACATTACAGAACATGTATGAACAGGACCATGCACACATTGTGAATGTTAACAAGTTTATTACTTGTTTTTTTTTTTGGGAGAGTGCCGAAAGCAAATAACCATATTAATGCCATATGGCATAATGTTTGCAGCACATTAGCAGTTAACATTAAAGACACAAAAAAGAAACATCATGTATAAAACAGACAACCTCAAAAAAAGGCCAAAAGGAAAACCTACAAGTCATGGTAGGTTGGGGGTGGTGAAGGTGGAGGTCCTGTTTGGACATTTGCCCTTGGTTGCTGGGCCACATCTCTGTCCCCCTGTGCGCTGCCAGTTGGCTGTGCCATCTGTTGCATCCTGGCAGGATCTATTTGGGGGTTTGGGTAGGGGTAATTTTGAAATTGGTGGGGGTACTCATAGTAGGGCTGCCCTAATTGCCCATATCCCCCAATATGGCCATGTCTAACATACCCATGTTGGGGCCGCCCTCCAATATTGGGTATGTTAAAGTGGCCATATTGGGCATGTGCGCCCTGGCCCATATATTGGACCTGTGGAGCCACATTGGGGATGTGTGCAGGCTGAGGCGGAGGTGTTGGCATCCGTGGCGGAGGAGGAGGAAGAGGAGGAGGAGGAACAGGTTCCAAGGATGGTTGACTTGTCACATCAAGTCCAACCAGCCTATCAATTTGATTTTCATCTGACAATCTGACAGCTGCCACCTTTCCAGAAACTGAAACACAGTGCGGGGATTATTGGGTGGTGTGCTGGCATCCAAAAGGATTTGGAGAGCCCCTCTGGTACGCAGCCTGTACCCACGGAGAATTGCCCTCAAGTACTGTGCCAGACTGCGCCCATAAGCCTCCTCCCCATCATCATGAGCAGCTGTGGACAAGTAGTCCAAGACACCTCGGTCAACCTGCATCCTTGTTCCCAAAGGTGTTCCTTCTCTCCTGCGCCTGCCTCGTCATGGTAGGGCAGAAGGCTGTGGAGAGGGATCCAGAGGCATGGTGGGGCTGCTACTGTTGCCCTGGTCATCATGCTGTGCTGCCTGGCTACCAGATTCTGGTGGTGGTGACCTTGGTGGTGGTGGTGGTGTGGCTCTGGGAAGTCCTGCAGATGGGCCAGACCCTGCAGCAACATCCAACTCTGGATCAATCACCACCTCAGAGTTGGAACCCATCTCCCTCTCTGTGAGGTTTGACTCGGTGCTACAATTAAAAAAAAAAAAAAAAATTATAGTTTGCATAGCGAAAATGCAAAGTACTCCATTAAACCCTGCACTTTCAGTCTCAGATCCATCACAGGAGCAAGGAAATGTAGGCGGTCGAAGTAGAGGTATTTCCTCTTTGTGGTTCCGGCCGCTCCACTACGGGCCTTCAGCTGTCTCTCCCTCCTATATGTGTCCTTGCAGCTACATCAACACCTTGTCACATCAGTCAGTACAATGTGAAACAAAACACAGGATTTCCTAAGACCACACATGGCTATGTTAGCAGCGGTTTACATATGCTTAGGCACACATTTTGAAACTTATGAATATTTCTGATGGCTCGACACCAATACTACCAAAATAAGTAACAAGTTGAGGCCTACTACAAAAAAGGACCTTCTAAAACAACGAATTTCAAAGAAAATGTAGAAAAACCTGTGGTAATGATGCGAACATCTATTATATTTAGAGTCAAAAAACAAAAAATATATACTGGCTAAGATACGGACAAAAAAACAAGGAGAGCACTGCATTTGGTGGCAGAACAATTAGCTAAGTATTTATATTTTTAGGACCAAAAATCATCATGGGGCCACCATTCAGGGAGGTGTAATTTAGATGTTGAAAATATGCACACATTAAATGGCGTAGGAATTTGTTACAGATATGCAATGACGCCACATCTTGTAACTTACATTGAGCATATTACATTAGGGTTTTTGGTTATGTGTACACATTATTTAACTTACTAATTTGCTCCTGCTCCTCCCGAGGTCTGGCCGCATAGCCACTCAACATCTGGGCACAGATTCTTCTCCACGCTGCCTCCTTGCGTGTGCGGTCAGCATAGTGGGGATCTCTCTGGTCCCATAGTTCTGGCCTCTCCTGGACCAGACCTATCAGCAATTCCACATTGACTGGCGTGGACATGATGGAGGACTCCGTGGAGGCGTTCTTCCTGGTTTTTTTTTATGCTGCAAGTGTAATTTGCATCCCAAAGCTTCCTGCCAATGCAAAATGCTATTTCCTGTTGACCAGGAGAAGTGTTGCGATTTAATCGCAAGTCACACGTGTGGTGCGTTTTCAATCTGATTTTTAATCGCACCCATAGACTTGCATTGGCGAATCCGATCCGAAAATCACTGACAATCGCAGCATGCTGCGATTGTCTCGGTCCGAGGAACAGATCAGATAAAATATTGGATGATGGGAGCTAAACCATAGAATAATATTGGGACGAAAGCAATGCGATTTTTTATCGCTTTGCATTCATCCGATTTATTCGCTAGTGTGACTCCGGCCTAATACCAATAATTTCTCAATGAGATTGGAAAAATTGAACAAAAAACTTCATAGCTATTAGATTAGCACCACAAAATATCAGATGCATATTATCAAGAGATTATTTCTGTGAATCCACACTAGATCTAAAACATTTTTTTCAACTGGTCCATTCTCCACATAATGAGAATTAATTGTATCCACAGCACTACAAGCTCTAGTACCAAAAGCAATGTTTCAGATCAGATTGGACCAGTTAAAAAAAAAAAAAAAGTCCTTCACTTACATGTGCAATGCCTCTTAGATAAGCACCCACAGCCACTCCTGACAGCGCCGTTTTGCCAGATAGGCTTCCTCCATGAGGAAGTGAAGGACTTTTTTTTATAATGTGGTGGCTAGCAAGTGTATTGGAGTAATGAAAATTCCCCTCACCTTTCTGGACTTGCATTATGTGCTTCTTTTGTATCGCAGCAATTAAATACACATGATCTGAAACATTGCTTTTGGTACTTGAGCTTGTAGTGCTGTGGATACAATTAATTCTCATTGTGTGGAGATTGGACCTGTTGCCATTTTAGATCTAGTGTGGATTCACAGAAATAATCTCTTGTTAATATGCATCTGATATTTTGTGGTGCTGATCTAATAGCTATGAAGTTTTTAGTTCAATTTTTCCAATCTCATAGAGAAATTATTGGTATTAGTCCTGTATACAATTTTGTCCTCACAGTGTTTCTTTATATGTACCCATGGCGCTAATTTATGTGCACTTACCTTGTTGAATATGAATTTTGTGAAAATTGTTATGTAATAAACATTGTTGTAATTTTATTCTATGCCTCTCTTTCTGCCATTTATTGGTGGTGGATATGGGATTTTCATGTCCATTACAAATGGTAGCCATTGATCATCTGAAGGTAGAGGTCAGCAGGACATGCCATAGCTACATCTTAACCATCATCGATCAATACACCAAATTTCTAGTGGCCGTCCCTGTGAAGGATTTAACTGCCCAGACTACACAGCCGGGCTTTTCCCCACTTCTGGCAATTGTGGGAGAATCAGTTGATACCCCAGGGTAATAGTGTACATGATTCTTCTCCCAGGGCGCGTGTGGGTCCCGAACCCCTGGAAGAGGTCTCCCCGGAAGACTCTGGGGAAGAGTCTGCGGGAAATGACCTGCAGTTCCCGTTTTCAGTCATGGCGGGTGATACGGAGGAGACCGGGGAAGAGGAGGAGGCCGACAGCCGTCCACCTCCCCGTTTGCCGGATTTAGAAGTTCAGAAAGATGACTTCCAAAGCGAGCAAATAAAGGATCCTACCCTTTCTCAGGCTAGGACAAATGTTAAAGTGATAAATGGGGTACCCGTAGAACCTGGCTCTAAGCTGGCATATCCTTACATGGTTCTGGAGAATGATTTACTCTATCAGATAGAGAAAAAGGGGGAAGATACGGTGCGACTATTAGTCGTGCCAAAACCCTACCGGCGGCAGGTGCTGGACCTGGCCCACGGACATGTGATGGGAGGTCACCTGGGAGTCCAGAAAACCACCGAAAGGATATTACACTGTTTTGTTTGGCCAGGCATGCATCACGATATTCGAGTATATTGTGAGTCTTGTCCTGACTGCCAAGCCTCTGCACCTAAGCCCCGGTTCTGTAGCCCTTTGGTACCCCTACCTATTATTGAAGTCCCGTTTGAGAGGATTGGGATGGATTTAGTTGGGCCCCTTCCACGGTCTGCACGTGGACACCAACATATCCTGGTCATCTTGGATTATGCCACTCGTTACCCGGAGGCCATCCCTTTGCGTAACACGGCCACCAAGACGATTGCCAAGGAACTGGTGCATGTGTTTAGTCGGGTCGGTATACCAAAACAGATACTCACCGACCAGGGGACCCCCTTTATGTCCAGGGTAATGAAGGAGCTCTGCCGATTGTTACAAATCGAACCGTTACGCACATCCATGTATCACCCTCAAACAGACGGGTTGGTCGAACGGTTCAATAAAACTCTGAAGCAGATGCTGAGAAAGGTGATAGACAAGGATGGGAAGAACTGGGACTATTTACTTCCGTATTTGCTTTTTGCCATCAGGGAAGTACCCCAGTCTTCCACGGGATTCTCGCCTTTCGAGTTATTGTACGCCCGACGTCCTCGCGGACTGTTAGACGTTGCAAAAGAAACCTGGGAGGGTCAGGTCACTCCGTTTAAAACAGTGATAGATCACGTCACACAAATGCAGGACCTTATTGCGGCTGTTATGCCAATCGTCAAAGAACACATGATACAGGCTCAAGGAGCCCAAAAAAGAATCTATGATAGGGGCGCAAAGATCCGTACGTTTGCACCCGGAGATAGGGTGTTGATCCTGGTCCCCACGGTGGACAGTAAGTTCCTGGCAAAGTGGCAGGGCCCCTTTGAGATCAAGGAAAGAGTTGGTGAAGTAAACTACAAAGTATACCAGGCAGGTAAACGGAAGCCTGAACAGATTTATCATGTAAATCTGATAAAGCCCTGGAAGGATCGGTCTGCCTTGTCAGCGGAGCTGGCCCGTCCCGTCTGCTCGCATACCGTACCGGAGGTACGGGTTGCAGAGACTCTCTCGGAGTGGCAAAAGACTGAGGTCAGGCAGTTTCTACTTCACAACCAAAAGTTTTTCTCAGAAAACCCGGGCAGACTACGCTAATGAAACATGACATTGTAACGGAACCTGGTGTCACAGTTCACGTAAAGCCCTACCGAATCCCGGAAGCGCGCCGTGAAGCCGTTTCCCGAGAAGTGAAGGCAATGTTAGAGTTAGGAGTCATTGAGGAATTGCACAGTGCGTGGTCCAGCCCAATTGTGCTAATTCCTAAACCGGACGGCACCATCCGGTTCTGCAATGACTTCAGGAAACTGAATGCGGTCTCAAAATTTGATGCCTATCCTATGCCCCGGGTCGACGAGTTAATAGATCGGTTAGGAAAAGCCCGGTATATTACGACCCTAGATCTAACAAAGGGGTATTGGCAGATCCCTCTGGCTGAGGCTGCCAGAGAAAAGACGGCATTTGCTACGCCGGAAGGTTTATTTCAGTATGTGTACATGCCGTTTGGACTGCACGGGGCACCGGCGACCTTCCAGAGACTGATGGATCGAGTCCTGAGGCCACATAGGCGGTACGCTTCGGCCTATTTGGATGACATTGTCATTTACAGCTTGGACTGGGAAACTCATCTCCAGAAAGTACAAGCTGTGATTGACGACCTGTGGGAGGCAGGTCTAACCGCGAACCCCAAGAAATGTCACATCGGGCTAGAAGAAGCCCGGTATTTGGGGTATGTAATTGGGAGGGGTGTTGTTAAACCCCAGGTTGATAAGATTCAGGCGGTTCAGGACTGGCCACAACCTGTCAACAAGAAGCAGGTGCAAGCCTTCCTGGGGATCGCCGGCTATTATCGCCGGTTCATACCCAATTTTGCAGCCATCGCTACCCCCCTGACGGATCTTACAAAAGGGAAAGACTCCGTCATGATTAAATGGAGTTTAGCGGCTGAAGAAGCCTTCCATAACCTAAAACGGGCACTTTGCTCTCAGCCCGTACTGGTGACTCCGGACTTCCGCAGCGAGTTTGTGGTACAAACGGATGCCTCTGATACCAGTATCGGGGCCGTACTCTCACAAGTGAGGGACGGAGTGGAACACCCAGTCCTCTATCTCAGCAGGAAGCTGAATAAACACGAGCAAAGGTATGCAGTCGTAGAAAAAGAGTGCCTTGCCATTAAGTGGGCTCTAGAGGCCCTCAAATATTACCTGGTGGGCCGAAAGTTCAGGCTGATCACTGTCCATGCCCCTCTCAAGTGGATGCACTTGAACAAGGAACGGAATAGCCGGGTGACCCGGTGGTTCTTTGCCCTGCAGGCCTACACTTTTACGGTGGAGCACCGCCCAGGGGTACAGATGGGAAATGCAGATGCCCTGTCCCGAGTGCACTGTTTGGCAGGTGTCATTGCTCGACTGAAGTGGTCTGAGCAGAGGGGGGGGGATATGTGAGAATCATGTGGGAATAGTGGATGAGGGCAGGTATATCTCGCCCAGATTCCTTTCCTATGTGGCCTAGTCTGGTCAGTAACGCACCTGCTTGCTAATGAATAATGGGAGGTGGATATAAAAGGATGCCAGGTGGTTGTGTGAGTGTCTCAGCCTGGGAACACAGAGAGCCTGTCTGTGTGAGAGACACACGTGAGTGGAAGCAGTGCCCACTGCAACTGTGGTTTGGCTGGACGGGAGAAGCCCGCCAGTTGGTAGTTAGGTTGTATCTTGTTTAGTTGGTGCCGGACAGGCAAGGATTTGTTTTATGTTTTATTTCCTTTTTGCATTGCTTTCACCTTGAATAAACCTGACCCAGTGTCAGTTATACCCGAATCCAGCTCTGCGCCTGAGTTTCATGCTGAACGCACGTGACCTTTGACCCCAGCAAAGGCGATCCCGGAGTGTTTTATCACACAGCAGAATCATCTAGCAGTGGCTGTGCATCGGTGCACTCCATGTCAGATTCATCTTGGAGTGGGGAATTCAGGATTTGACTGGATAACCCAAGCATGGTATGTGAAAAGAGCTCCATAGAGTAATCTGAAGTGTGGGCTGCCGCATCCTTAACTTTTGGTGGGGGTGAAGGACACAAGGAAAGGTGTTTTTCCTGACCAGAACCCTGCACTGACGACTCTGTGCTTGCAGGTTTCGACCGTTCAGAAGAGGAGGCAATAGATCTGGTGGCTGATTCGGCAATGTATGTCAAAACCTGTTCCTGATGCTCCGGCTTTAAAAGCGGTTTTCCTACTCCAAGAAAAGGCAACCTTACAGGCCTTCTTGGGCCAGAGGATGACGCAGGCTCAACACCTCCTGCCTTAGCTGCTATTGTGCTTTTGCCAGAACCAGCCGATGCACCACCACTATCAGTACCAGCTGCACCCCCCTGCCCATGTCCGCAAATTCTTCCCCCATACTTCCTCATGTTTGGGAAAATGTAGCAAAAATACCAGCAGAGAGATGGTACTGGAGTGTCCAGCTGTGTAAGGTGTATTAAAAAAATTAAATCTACGTATATATTTTGTTAGTCACAGACGCTCTCACAGTATGTATTGGACCATAATCCAACAAGCAGATATACGGAACTGTATCAGAAGTGTACAGCTGTATACGTTTTTTGTGTAACTAACAATCTCCGTATATGTATTTACGGAGAGTCACACACAAACGCTGACTCTGTATAGATGTGACTGTAATGCGAACGGCAGATATACAATACAGTTTGAGAATCAGGCAGCTCTATACGGTGTCTGTATGGAAAATTGTCAATTTCCGTCTATTTGTATAGGGACTGACACACGCTGTCTCTGTCTAGGTTTGACTGTGATCAAACAGCAGATATACGAAACTGTTTGAAAAGCGGACAGCACTCTAAGGTGTTGATCTGGAAAAATGGAAAAACTCCTCTGCTTTTTTTTCCAGAGTCACACCCAGATAGCTTCTATTTGTCTGTGATACAAGGCGGTACACGGTAGTGTGTGAGGAGCGTACACCGCTATACGGTGCCTGTATGGAAAATTGTCAATCTCCGTCTATTTGTATAGGGACTGACACATGCTGTCTCTGTCTAGTTTTGACCATGATCAAACAGCAGATATACGAAACTGTTTGAAAAGCGGACAGCGCTCTAAGGTGTAGGTCTGGAAAAACGGAAAAACTCCTCGGCTTTTTCTTCCAGAGTCACACCCAGATAGCTTCTATTTGTCCGTGATACCAGCCGGAATACACGGTAGTGTGTGAGGAGCATACACCGCTAGACGGTGTCTGTATGGAAAATTGTCAAGCTCCGTGTATTTGTATGCGGACTGACACACGCTGTCTCTGTCTAGTTTTGACTGTAATCAAACAGCAGATATCCGAAACTCTTTGAAAAACGGACACAACTCTAAGGTGTTGGTCTGGAAAAATGGAGAAACTCCTCTGCTTTTTTTTCCAGAGTCACACCCAGATAGCTTCTATTTGTCCGTGATACCAGCCGGTGCACGGTAGTGTGTGAGTAGCGTACACCGCTATATGGTGTTTGTATGGAAATTTGTCAATCTCCGTCTATTTGTATAGGGACTGACACATGCTGTCTCTGTCTAGTTTTGACCATGATCAAACAGCAGATATACAAAACTGTTTGAAAAGCGGACAGCACTCTAAGGTGTAGGTCCAGAAAAACGGAAAAACTCCTCTGCTTTTTCTTCCAGAGTCACAACCAGATAGCTTCTATTTGTCCGTGATACCAGCCGGTAGACGGTAATGTGTGAGAAGCGTACACCGCTATACGGTGTGTGAAAAAATGAATGCTCAGTAACTCACCAGGACAAAATAATAAAAGTTGGAGTGCTTTGAAAAAAGCAGTTGGAACAGCAGTGTGCACACAGCAATGCAGCTAGCAGGTAGCCTTAACATGCAGCCTAATCACCACCAGCACTGCTGCACACAACAAAAATCCTCCCCTTTCACTGCACACTAACTGTACAGTGAAAAGCGCTATCAGCAGAAGCAGTTTTTTTTCTTCTTCCCTGGCTAACGCTCTCCCTGTTCAGAATCAGCAGCAGCACCTCTTCCTATTCTAAGATCGGCAGAAGTAAGATGGCGGTCGGCGGTCACAGCCTTTTATACCCACTGTTACACCACACAAAGCCAGCCAATCACTTCAATGCCCTTCTCTAAGATGGTGGTGGCCGCTGCCCATGTCATCGCGTTGCCCACAGTGTGCATCCACCTTCATTGGCTGAGAAAAGGCGCTGGAAGCATTATTTGAAACGTGACTTTGGCGCTCTGATCGGCGACCTCATGGCCGACCTCACGCTATGGTCGGGTTTTGATCGGCGAAACCCGACTTTAGCTAAAGTCGGCTATTTTTGAATTTGACCGACCCATTTCGCTCAACTCTAGTCCTGAACATTTTTTGGGGTTTCGTGTGCAATGATGTCCAATATGCATTTTTTTTTGTTTTATGTTGTCCCAAAACACACAAAAGAAATAAATATGTGTATAACAAAACCTGTAATATTTTCTGGTAGAAATACTTGTACTTCAGTCTCTGAAACAATTTGAAGGGTATACACAAGTGCTTCTCACAAAATTAGAATATCATCAAAAAGGGTGTTCTATTTCAAGTGTTTATTTCTGCTAATACTGATGATCATGGCTGACAGCCAATGAAAACTCAAGTCATTATCTCAGTAAATTAGAATACTTTATAACACCAGCTTGAAAAAATGATTATAGCATCCGAAATGTTGGCCTACTGAAATGTATGTTCAGTAAATGCACTCAAAACTTGGTCACGGCTCCTTTTGTATCAATTACTGCAGCCTGCAGTCGATCAGTCTGTGTCACTGCTGAGGTGTTATGGAAGCCCAGGTTGCTTTGATAGCTGCCTTTGGCTCATCTGCATTGTTGGGTCTGGTGTCTCTCTATAGAGTTAAGGTCAGGAGAGTTTGCTGGTCAATCAAGCACAATGATACTGTTGTTTTTAAACCACTGTTGTTTTTAAACCAGGTATTGGTACTTTTGGCAGTGTGGACAGGTGCCAAGTCCTGCTGGAGAATGAAATTTCCATCTCCAAAAAGCTTGTTGGCAAAGGGAAGCATGAAGTGCTCTAAAATTTCCTTGTAGACTGCTGCGTTGACTTTGCACTTGATAATACGCAATGGACTTACACCAGTAGATGACATGGCTCCCCAAACCAACCCTGATTGTGGTAACTTCACACTAGACCTCAAGCAGCTTGGATTGTGTGCTTCTCCACTCTTCCTCCAGACTCTGGGACCTTGATTTCCAATTGAAATACAAAATTTACTTTAATCTGAAATCAACACCTTGGATCACTGAGCAACAGTCCAGTTATTTTTCCTCTTAGCCCAGGTAAGATGTTTCTTGTAGCCCATATACAGGATACATCTGTGTGTGGTGGCTCTTGAAGCAATGACTCCAGCAGCAGTCCACTCCTTGTGAATCTCACCCAAATTTTTGAATGGCCTTTTCTTAACAATCCTTTCAAGGCTGCGGTTAACCCGCTTACTTGTGCACCTTTTTCTACCACACTTTTTTTCCTTCCACTCAACTTTTCATTAATATGCTTGCATACAGCACTCTGTGAACAGCCAGCTTCTTTATCAATGACCTTTTGTGGCTTACCCTCCTTATGGAGTGTGTCAGTGACTGCCTTCTTGACATCTGTCAACTCAACAGTCTTCCCCATGATACTGGAGCCTACTGAAACAGACTAAGGGACCTTTTCAAACACAAAGTTTTTGCCGGTGTTTTTTTGCTAATTATTTTAATTTACTGAGATAATGACGTTTGGGTTTTCATTGTCTGTAAGCCATAATCATCAACATTAATAGAAATAAACACTTGAAATCGATCACTGTTTGTAATGACTCTATATAATATACTGTATGAGTTTCCCTTTTTGTGTTGAAGAACTGAAATAAATTAACCGTTTGATGATATTCTAATTTTGTGAGAAGCCAGGGCTGCCACTTGGAATTTCAGGGCCCCATAAGGGCAATATTTTCTGGGCCCACTTGACACTCCGCCCAGGCTCCAACCCCTGCTTTGCCTCCACCCCTCGAACCTTCCACAGTCCCTCTGCCCACTCTTGGAAAAACTCTTCTGCACCACGTCCTCACCAATCACTCATTAACACTTCACATCGAGCACCAGTTATATATATAGCCAGCAGTTTTTGTTTTGGCCAAATGATTTTTAAAGCCGCCGCCACGACAAGGTAGACTCTTTGGCCAGGCACTACTCTACTCTAAAATATTAAACATTTGTTAAAATATCCAATACTCTTTTTAAGTATATTTTAATTTTCTTTAAAGGAATTAGTCACAAAAATTTTTTTCATAGTGACCGAATAATACCACATACATGGAACAAATACAGCAACACCATGACAAGACCACATATTACCACCACATAGTGACCAAATAATAACGCATACAAGGGACAAATACCACCACACCATGATCAGACCACATATTACCACCACATAATACCACATGCAAGGAACAAATACTGTCACACCATGACCAGACCACAAATTACCACCACATAGTGACTGAATACTATAATACTAAGTTCCATTATACACAGGAGCTTTGTATTTACTGTCAGTGTACAGGTAATACAGGGATCACCAGTGGCATCCACAGGAGCTCTCTATATAGTGTCAGTGTAGAGGTAATACAGGGATCACCAGTGAAGTGACATTATACACAGGAGACAGTTTATAGTATGCAGTATACAGTGTCAGTGTACAGGTAACACACTGACTTAACAGTGACTTTTCTAGCTGAAGTCCTTCATCTCTGCTATTCTTTTTCATGCAGTGGCCACCACCATCACTTCTTCCAGCCAGGACTCATCTCTACTTTAAATAACACAGTTATATAGAGCACATTCCCAACTTTTTCCCTTTCTTCTACACTACAAATCTGAATATAGGTGTGCACCCACCATTTATACATAATTACAATCCATCATTGCAATTATAAATTATAATTTACCACTGGGCCCCCACTAACTATAAATAGCCACTTTCCCCACCAAATAAATATATAAATTAATTAGCACCTGTACTCCTTCCCCCAATTAAGTACCAATCACTGCATCCTCAACGGCCCCCACTATGCACCTTCCGCTCCCCCAATTCATTATAATTACACACCCCTTCTGCCCCAATTCATTATATCATATCTTCTCTCTCTCACCCCCACCCTCTAATTCATTATCAACGTCTCTCCACCACATTTAATACACCATTTACTCTCCCCAATCTTCATTTGCTGCCCCACCCCAATTCATCATCATTTTTTGTCCCCAACCCTCAATTCATCATTTACTATCGCCATCCACCAGTCTCAATACATCATCATTTACCCCCATCCTCAAAATTCATAATTATTTGCTCTCCTCACCTTCAGTTCATCATGTTCAGTGCCCTCCCTCCATTCACCTCATCATTTGCACTCCCCCTCCCCCAACACACTTCATCATTTGCAGTCCCCTTCCCACAACTTCATATGCAGCTCCCATCCCCACAATTTCATCATGTGCAGTCCCCCTCCCCACAATTTCATCATGTGCAGTCCCCCTTCCCACAATTTCATCATGTGCAGACCCCCTCCCCACAGCTTCATCATGTGCAGTCTCCCTCCCCACAACTTCATCATGTGCAGTCCCCTTCCCCACAACTTCATCTTGTGCAGTACCCTTCCCCACAACTTCATCATGTGCAGTCCCCCTCCCCACAATTTCATCATGTGCAGTCCCTGTCCCCACAACTTCAACATATACAGTCCCCCTTCATCTCTTGCAGAAGTTGCAGTCTCTTTCCAGCTCCTCCCTTCACCCACTGAATTCATTTTATAAAGAAAAGAAAAAAACAAAAAAATTATTCATACTTACCTGACAGACAATCCCCAGCCGGTGCAGCTCTGCTTCTGGTGTTCTTGTACATGTTGGCACATACGCGATAATGTCACTGCATACGCACCGTCACCTGACCGGAACTCCAGTGTCTGGTCATTCAGGGGTTAACTTTTCTCTGCCTTGTTCTGGTGTCAGGTCAGCTATTTTTCTGTGCTGCTTCCTGCAGGCAGTGTAAGTTATATTTCCTGCCTAGGGCTTGTGTAGCTGACTCTGGAGAACCCCTGGTTTATCCTTCTGCGCTTAGCTGACTTTGCTTGTGTCTGTGTTTTCCGTCCCTGCCTGTCCCATCTCTGTGTGTCCTTATGTGTTTGGATTCCCTGATACCCAACTCTGCTTTGGCCTGACCTGCTCCTGTCTCTTCTTCTGGTATTTCTGCTTCTGACCGGTACTGACCTTTTTGGCATTCCTCTGACTCTTTGTTTTGGTATTTCCCTTACTCTCTGGTATCTACCCAGCTTGTTTGACTATTCTGCTTCCACCTAGTGGTAGCCTCGCTGCAGTGCTGCTGGTTTGCTCTGTGCAGTATTTCAGCTTTCCCTCCACTCTGCTGCCATCTTGTGGAGTTTGCATTTACCTGCAGAGCTGCAACGTGACATCCAGATCGCGGAGGGAGTGGGAGCTGCGTAGCCGTCAAGGTCAGATGGCCGTGGAGCTCTGAGAAAGCTCCCAAGCCCCAGCGCCGACATGTGTATTGCAGCGCACAGCACTTTAGTGCAAGATGGGGCCCGGTGAGCAGAAGCACAAGAGCGGGGACCCGTACCTGCGGGCACCCCTCTGTACTGCTGTTCACCAGTTCCCATACAGCAGTAAGGGCAGTAATGTGAGAAGCACATGTACATATAAATATAAAGTATATGGAAGATAGATGTCACAGGTAGAATCCAACCAATACTTGCCATAAATTCCTGCAGCTCCTTTAATGTTGCTTTAGATCTCTTCGCAGCCTCCCGAACCAATTGTTTTGCTTGTCTTTTGATCAATTTTTGAAGGCTAGCCAATTCTAGTTAATGTCACAGTTGTGTCAAATTAAAGATGACATTAAAGATGAAAGAAGGTCTGATGCATATGTATGTAATGCGTGTAGTATGTCTTGCACCTGCTTTGTTAATTTTACACTTGCTAAATGTCATTTTATGTTTAGAATCTTATATGTTCTCTGCTGACATTACAAAAGTCATCTGTTATGTATACTCTGTGCCTGTGCCCTTTTCTTTCTCTTGGCTAGAGACCAAAACTCTAACCCTGCCAGGCCATCACGCTCCTGACAACCACTGCTATCTTTAGTCATGTCATGTTGCATCACTCTACCAGATTATTGCAAGGTTTTTTTGTGTTATCAGGATCAGTTGCGTTCTCTGACCCATACTATTTGTCATTCACTTAGTTTTGGTTCATTTTTATGTACACTGTTGAAACATCTTGAATCCTTGATCCTGACTAATGATATATACATACTGTAGATGTAACATTCCAAACCTTCTGTGATCTGCTGTTCTAGCTATGAATCATGTAAAGCTCTGCCACCTCTTCTGGAGTTTTACCCTGCTCCAGCTTTTGATGTCATGTACATGGGCAGTCTGAAGCATTGAGAAAAAGCCTGAGCAGGGCTAAATCACCTGTATTATATGTGGCACGTGATCGACCATGTTGCCAGAAGAGGAGAGTGCTCATCTTGTGTCCTGTATCGAGACAAGCACATCTTTAAGGTTGTTATTAGTAAGCTATAAAGTGACCTTATGTTCCACTTAGTCTCAGACACCTCCTTTCTATATTCATTTGTACACCATCTAAATGTATTGTAGAAATAACTCGTCAGTGCTGTAGGTATTCAGATGAAACCAAAGGGATAGGTATACTTGAATCTGTTTGCTAAAAATTTTTCCTTTATACATTTTTTAACCCCTCACTGACACTAGACATACTATTCCGTCCATGTGCCCTGGGCCTGTCTGACCATGGACGGAATAGTACGTCATAGCGATCGGCCACTCACACGGGGGGTGTGCAGCTGATCGCGGCCAGGTGTCAGCTGATTCTCACAGCTGACACTCGGCACTAAGTGCCAGAAGTGGTCACAGACAGCTCCCGGCACTTTAACCCCCGGAATACTGCGATCGAACACGATCACAGCATTGTGGGATCAGGCAGAGGGCTGACAGCCCTTCTGCCTTTGGATCGGAGACCCCGCGGCGTGACACGGGGTCCCGATCGCTGCTATGGTAACCCGATGTTGTCATGATGACATCCGGGTTACAAGAGCTCAGAGACTTCCTGTCATGCGCAGTGCATGTTAGGAAGTCTCTCAGGTCAGTGTGCAGAGATTGCAGCGCTGACAGCTTATATGGAATGCAGATGCTGCTTCACATGCATGCTATAGAAGCGATCAGACTGCAAAAAATGAGTGTCCCATAGTGGGACAAAGTGTAAAATTTACAGTAAGTAAAAAAAAAGTTTTTAAATAATTGTAAAAATATTTAAAAAAATAGTAATAAAAAAATCAATATTTATTCTATCACTAAATAAATATTTAAATAAAAAATTAATCTAAACAATAAAAGTACACATATTTGGTATCGCCGCATCCGTAATGACCCGACCTATAAAACTGTCCCACTAGTTAACCCCTTTAGTGATCACCTTAAAAAAAAAGCAAGGCAAAAAACAATGCTTTATCATCATACCGCCGAACAAAAAGATGGATGTTAATAACCAAGGTATTGCTGAAAACATCATCTTGTCCCACAAAAAACGAGCCACCATACAGCATCATCAGCAAAAAAAGTTATAACTCTCAGAATAAAGTGATGCAAAACAATTATTTTTTCTATAAAATAGTTTTTATTATATAAAAGCGCCAAAACTTTAAAAAAAAAAAAAAAGGGTATTGCTGTAATCGTACTGACCCAAAGAATAAAACTGCCTTATCAATTTTACCACACGCGGATCAGTGTAAATACCCCCCCAAAAGAAATTCATGAATTGCTGGTTTTTGCTCATTCTGTCTCCCAAAAATCATAATAGAAAGTGATCAAAAAATGTCATGTGCCCTAAAATTATAGCAATAAAAGCGTCAACTCGTCCCGCAAAAAACAATACCTCACATAACTCTGTGGGCCAAAATATGGAAAAATTATAGCTCTCACAATGTGGTGATGCAAAAACTATTTTTTGCAATAAAAAGTGTTTTTTAGCGTGTGACAGCTGCCAAATATAAAAACCCACTATAAGACCTCTTTCACACGTCCTGATATTTCTTGTATTTGTGTGCTGCATCAGTACCACATGGACTGGCGCCAGGGAAGAAGCGTTGCAGTAAGCGCTGTTCCCTGGTGTCGGGTGCTGAACACATCTCTCATCATTCTCCTCTGCTCTGCCGGCGATTGGCAAGAGCAGACGAGCAGGAGGGAATGATAAGAGTTACATTTAAACCCTTAATGACCGCCAATGCGCCTTTTAACAGCGGCAGTTGAGTACTTAAACCACAGTGCCGCTTTTTAATGGCGATAAGGTTTAAGGCTATAATGCCCCCAGCATCGAAATTTCTCCGGGGTCCCGGCTGCTGGGGGTAGCTGAGACCCCAGAGAACATGATTCGGATTGGTTTTTACTGACTCCGGTGTTGCGATCACCGTTATTAACAGTATAACAGCGACCGCAAAAAAAAAGTCTGATTTTCCAAGTATTTTCTCTCTCCTCTGATGTGATCGCACATCAGATGAGAAATAGGGTCCCCCCAATCACTCCCCTGGTACCTCTGTTGTCCCTGCAGGCCCCCCTGAAGTCCCCCGGGCCCCCGGCTTCTTCTCTCGGGAGGAAATGGCGGGCGCATGCGGCAATAATAGGAGATTTTTTCCTATTGGTTCATTTTGATCACTGTGATAGATCCAATCACATTGATCATAATAAAAAAAATAGTAAATTAAACCCCCCTTTATCACCCACTTAGTTAGGGAAAATAATAAAATGTATCTACTTCCATTTTCCCATTAGGGTTAGAGTTGGGCGAAAGTGAGTTGGGCTAAAGTTAGGGTTAGGGTTGGGGCTAAAGTTAGGGTTAGGGTTGAGGCTAAAGTTGGGGTGAGGGTTTGGATTATGGTCATGGTTGGGATTAGGGGTAGGGTTGGGATTAGGGTTAGTGGTGTGTTAGGGTTAGGGTTGGTGTTAGAATTGGGGTCTTTCCACTGTTTAGGCACATCAGGGGCTCTCCAAACTCAGCATGGCGTCCGATGTTTATTCCAGCAAATTTTGCGTTGAAAAAGTAAAACCCTTCCCTTCCGAGCTCTGTTGTGTGTCCAAACAGTGATATTCCCCCACATATGGGGTAACAGCGTACTCAGAACAAATTGCACAACAACTATTTAGGTCCAATTTCTCCTGTTACCCTTGGGAAAATAAAAAATTGGGGTCAAAAATATCATTTTTGTAAAAAAATATGATTTTCTATTGTTATGACTCTACGTTATAAACTTCTGTGAAGCACTTGGGGGTTCAAAATGCTCACCATACATCTAGGTAAGTTCTTTAGGGGGTCTTGTTTCCAAAATTGTGTCAATTGAGGGGGGTTTCCACTGCTTAGGCGAATCAGGGGCTCTCCAAGCACGTCATGGCGTCCAATTTCAATTCCATCCAATTTTGCATTGAAAAGTCAAACTGCGCTCCTTCCGTTATGAGCTCTGCCAGGCGCCCAAACAGTGGTTTACCTGCATATATGGGGTATCAGCATACTCAAGACAAATTGTACAACAACTTTTGGGGTCCAATTTCTCCTGTTACCCTTGGTAAAATAAAAAAATTGGATCTGAAGTAAATTTTTTGTGAAAAAAGTTAAATGTTCATTTTTGTAAAACATTCCAAAAATTCCTGTGACGCACCTGAAGGTTTAAATTTCTGGAATGTGGTTTTGAGCACCTTCAAAGGTGCAGTTTTTAGAATGGTGTCAGTTTTGGGTATTTTCTATCATATAGACCCCTCAAAGTTACTTCAAATGTGATGTGGTCCCTAAAAAAAAAATGGTGTTGTAAAAATGAGAAATTGCTGTTGAACTTTTAACCCTTATAACTTCCTAACTAAAAAAATTGCTGGTTCCAAAATTGTGCTGATGTAAAGTAAACATGTGGGTAATGTTACTTATTAAGTATTTTATGTGACATATCTCTGTGATTTTAGGGCATGAAAATTCAAAGTGGGAAAATTGAGAAATTTTCAAAATTTTCACCAAATTTCCATTTTTCTCACAAATAAACGCAAGTCAAAGAAATTTTACCACTGTCATGAATTACGATACGTCACGAGAAAACATTTGCAGAATCACTAGGATCCATGCAAGCCTTCCAGAGTTATTACCCCATAAAGGGATAGTGGTCAGAATTGTAAAAATTGACCTGGTCATCAACACGCAAACCACCCTTTGGGGTAAAGGGGTTAAAGAGTACATATTTTATTTTTATTTAATATCTCATTCCCTCCTCATATGTACAGTGGATTGGGAAGGGTATCAGATCCTGAACCCCCACAATTCACTGAAAAAAATCTCTGCAGTGTGTAACTTCGATGCTAGAAGTGCTGATAAGATGGTAGATGTACTCAATTAAAAGTCTATAAGGCCCCCTTCACATATCCTGATGATTCCACTATTGGGAAAGCCTTTACTGGTTAGTAAAGGGTGACCAAAAAAAAAGATATGGGGTCCCCCCTAAATTTACTAACCAGCAAAGGCTAAACAGACAGCTGCAGGCTGATGTTAATAGGCTGGGAAGGGGCCATGGATATTGACCCCCTCTAAGACTAAGAACACCAGCACTCAGTCGCCCAAGAAATGTTGCATCCATTAGATGCCATAATTCTGGCACTTAGCCTTGCCTTTTCCCACTTGCCCTGGTGCGATGGCAAGTTGGGTAATAGTTTTGGCATTGATGCGGGAAGAGCCAAGGATAAGCACCAGTATTGGCAATCTAATGGAGCAGGTTTTGCTTGCAAATAAAAAAAACTAAAAAAAAACATAAAAATGCAACGTGTGAATATAGCCTTAAGGCCCCTTTACATTTAGCGATGCACCAGCGATCCCGACAACGATACGACCCGGTCAGGATCGCTGATGCATCTGTAGGGTGTGGCTGAGGGAGGCGATTAAGTGGTGCTGAGCCAACAGGACTGGGGGGTGACCCACTTCGTGGCACCGGCAGACATGAGACTGAGACAAGGGTTGTGTCCAACAGTTCAGATTTTATTGGCCGCTTTTGGGACGACCACCGTACTTCATCACAGGATTAGTCCACAATTCACTTTTACACACAGACCCGGGTACCTTCTCTTTCCTAGTTTCACCACTCGTGGCGTCCTCTATGACTCTTCCCCACTGTGGCTGCCCTAAGCACCTTCACCACAGCGTTTCACCCTTTAGAGTACGCCGTCCATCTGACACTCACAGACTGTCTCTGTCCGCAGCCACTGTCCTTTTTGGGTCACCCCCCGTGACCGTCTCCACTGTCAGTAGCTCTCTGTAGGCTTTTTCTGTCCTTCTACCTACAGCAAACTCTCCTCTAGAGTGAGCTCCCTCGGCTGACTGGAACTTCCAGAACCTTCCCTGACCTTTTATACTCCCAGTCCCAGTAGCTCCGCCCACTATCACCTGACAGTAACCTTTGACCAATGGCAGTTACCTTGACCCATGGCAGTTACACAGTCACTCTCCTATACTCCCCACTGCCGTCTAATGGTCAAACTACCACATGACACCCTTTTCTCTTTATCACAGCCTACACTGCGCTATCTCTCTGTCTCTTACTACAGACAGACCTGTCCGTCAGCTCAACCTCCCCACACCACTAAATGGTCGCTAGTGAGCTGCTACACAGGCAGATCTCACAGCGATGTAGCGATGCAGCAGCGGTCGTTACTTACCTTTCAGACGCGGCGATCCTGACGTCCTCCCGCCTCCACGCTTCGCTCATCGGCGCCAGCAGGAAGTAGCCAGCGAGAAATGGACCTGGACGATCTTGCACGATCAGCGACAGACAGCGGGGGAGCCAGTCTGAGGTAAATATCACACATAGCGATATCGCTAGCGATATCGATGCTGCGTCACAAAATCGGTGATGCTTTAGCGATAGCACTACGTGTAAAGGCCCCTTTACATTCTTTGTTGAGGTCTGCCTGACACCTATTATTTATTTGATTAACATTTTGTGTTCTAGATGGAAGAGCTACGAAATCAGCTATTATCTGCTAATTGTTTACTAGAGGACCTGCAAAATGAACACTCGCAGTGCAAGCAAGAGTATGGTGGCCAACTCCTTCACTTAAATGTAAGAAGGCAGTAGAGGATAAAATTTTACCTCCCAGATATTTTATATAATTTTGTTTGAAGACCATGATATTAAAGGCAATCTGTCACCAAGTTTTTGCTACCCCACCTAGGAGCAGCATGATGTTAGGGCAGAGACCCTGATTCTAGTGATGTGTGACTTTCTTTACTACTTTCTGCAGTTTTGATTAACATCTTATCTGCAGCAGATCTAGCAGTTTTCTGAATGCTGAGCTCTGAATTATCCTGCCAACACCACTCATTGGCAGCATTCTGTGTACACTGTGCATAGTCAGAAAGATGCCAATCATTGGTGGTACACGATTGAACTACATGACAACAGATTTCCTAGTCATCTAGTGATAATTTCCTGCAGATAAAAAGCTGATTTTTATAAAAATTACACTAAGCTGCTCAGTAAGTCCCATATTACATCACAGGAATCAGAGTCTCTGCCCCTACGTTATGCTGCTCTCAGATTAGGTAGCAAAAATATAGTGAGAGATTCCTTTCATTATAAATTAAAAGTATTAAATTATTAAAGGGGTTTCCTCTTTAGTGAAGCATATGGATGTGATAAAGTGGGGTCCCCCACTTGGAACCTTCCTCTATGAGCCAAAACAGAAAGCTATCTTATTAGTATAGCTCCCATTCTAGTGGACTCTTAACCTTGTCGAATACCATTCATTTGAGTGGCTACAGCTTCTCCCACAATTGAGTTTTGAAAGAAGTTTTTTTATTTTGCTGAGATGACCCCCACATGAAAAATATGAATATTATTAAGAATATTCTAACATGTTCCTGATGAGATTGAAATTTGCTATTCTGCTTGTAGGAAGCCTTAAAGGCACGTGAGGAACAGCTGAACTTGGAAAAGGAGCACAACAAGCAATTATATGATCGAGAAAAGGTCAACAGCCTGACTAATGAAAACCTACAAAGAGAGATGATTGAGAGACGGATTGAGGTCGAGAGACTCCAGGCCGTAGTAAAGATGATGAATGAAGAATACAGGAAGAAAACAGAACAACAGGTTAGAATTTTTTTTAGTTTCTTGCTGAGCTATCCAAATATGCATCCAAATGCGAAAGACCACTCAGATGTCAATCACTTTCATCCCTTTACCTTCATCCTAATTATTATTGCAGAAACCCTTGACTTAAAAAAACCCCCAAACCTCTGATTCATCTACTATATAATCGTCTAATTCTGTCTGTCTGTCTCTCTGTTTGTAACGGAAATCCCACGTCGCTGATTGGTCGCGCCCAGCCGCAGTTGCAGTCGCGGAATTTGAATGACGCACGCCACCGCTACCGTCGGGAGATCTGCGGCGCTAGCCGCTGATCTCCCGACGGTTGCCGCTGGTCATCTCCTGCTGCATGGATTTGCCGCAATCAGCGATATTGGCGTGGAATCTTCATAAATAAACTACATACATATTCTAGAATACCCGATGCGTTAGACTCGGGCCACCATCTAGTATAATTATAACAATATTGGCCCCTAAAATAATTAGAAAAAATATGGTTAGGAGGGTTTAACTAACAATTAAAACATGAGACATTGATGAACTCTTTTTTTTTTTGTAATATCCTAAAAGTTAAGAGCTATTCAGGAGAAAACCACAAGTTTGAACGCGACATCTTCCCAGCTGAAGTCCATAAAAGATGTTTTGCGGAAAACCTCAAATGATCTGGAGGCCAAAAGCCAATGTTTGGACCGGACTGAGAAAAGCTTAATAGAAACAAGAAATGTTCTGGCCGAAAAGGATAAGTCATTGCAAAGAGTTGTTGATGAGATGAAGAAACTGCGTTTATATGCCGAGTCCAAGAAGCGTGAGGTTCAGCAAATAAGAGTTGACAATGAGAAAATGACGGAGATGCAAAGAGATGCCGAGACATTAAAACTGCTTTTAGTAGAAAAGGATAACATGATAATAACTCTCCGGGAACAAATTGAAGCTATGACTAAGATGATTGGACAACAGAACCAGAAGATTGATGCCCTAGAAGTAGAGAAATCTCAGATTTTACATGAATTAACTGTTAAAAGATCGGAAACACAGGATATAGCGGTAAGTTCTTGTTGCCAGATTTCCTTGATATTTACTGGGTTTTCATGGAGTATACTGGGAACTGATATACAATTCTTTTATTCATTTATTCAGCTGAAGATTGGCTTGGTTCACAGATAGATAGAGAATTTCTTATTTTTGTTCAGTTCTAAGAACAGAAAAGCAGAAATCATCAGGAGATGGACAAAAAGAAGATGGTACCTGAAGGTCCCCATGGGGATTGCTTAATTTCTGTCATTGTGCCCATTTTCTGAAATTAGACACTATCACACCAACATGATCTGAAAGTAGTCACAGACAAAAAGTGACTCACTGCCCTATACACCGGGTATTCCTAATGGGAATCTGTCATTAGGTTTTGCCCTCTCACCTGAGCGCAGCATGGCATAGGGAAGAAAACCCTGATTCCAGCGATATATCATTTATGGGATTGCTTGCTGTAGTTTTGATAAAATCACAGTTTTATCTTCAGCAGATCTGCCAGATCACTCAATGCTAGGCTGTGTATAACCCCACCCACACAATTGATTGGCAGATTTCTGCCTATGCATGGTGTAGACAGATAGTTGTCAATCAGTTGTATGTTCTGAGTTATACAGAGTTCTTAAATATAGAGGACTACATGGCAACAGGTTTACTAGTCCTCCAGTGATAATCTTGAAAAGTGGATGGGGGGCGGCCACAGGACGAGGGGTACAGCAGCAAACAGCAGACGCACACAAAGATTAGACAATATAATATGAATATTTACTACCCAGTTTATGAAACAAAGGAAAGGATGATAGGTAAAAAGTGTATAAGTAGCAAATACAATGACAGCAGTTCCCTTCAATAACACCGACTAAGAGTATACGTAGATACACTTAAACTGAATTAACAGTTATATGTGAGCAAAATACAATGCAATTAACTATTTCTAAGTATAAATAAAGAAAACAGTGTTGTGCCAGTACTTTAGTAATCGCCTACTCGGAGCAGTAAGTGTCTTACAGAAGAGGCTTTTTCTTCTAACTAACTGGACATCTATAAGACTATTTCTATAAGTGTATATATATCCAGATGTAAGATGATACTAGCACATCCTAAAACTGAAGAAAAAGGGTCCTTTCTGGGCTGAGTCCCAAATAATCAGAAAAGTTGTCTTGAAGCTCTAAGGCCTCTTTCACACATCAGTTTTTTGCCTTCAGGCGCGATCCGGCTTTTTTTTGTAAAACCGGATCCGGCAAAATGCAATGCCGGATCCAGTTTTTCCCCATTGACTTGCATTAGCGCCGGATCGTGCCGGATGGCATTGCGTTTCATCCGTTTTTTGCCGGATCCGGCAACTTGTCTCATTCCGGCGGATCCGGCGCTTCCAGCTTTTTGCTACAATGAAAGTCTATGGGCGCCGGAATGCGCCGGATCCAGAAAAAGACGGATCCAGCCACCGGATCCGGTTTTTTTAAGTCTGCGCATGCTCAGATCCAATTGGCCAGCCCCCAGGAACAGATATAACCTGCTAGACGGATCCAGCAAAAAAACGGATCCGTTTCTACAGTTCTCCAAAATTTATGCCGGATCCGTTTTTTCTAAAAATAGCCGGATCCTGCCTGACGGCAAAAAACTGATGTGTGAAAGTAGCCTTAGGGATTGCCGATCTCTCCAGCGCAGGGCTTCCATAAGTCCTTAGAGATAAGGCCTCACATGACCTAACCCAAGATGTATACTAGGTTGTCGTAATTGAGTCGGCTCATGTCAAGCCGAACAACGCGTCCCAGAGACACCAACGGATACACAGTCTCACCACCCTATCCCGACTTTATCGAAGAATCCACAGATTTTCTTGCACCTGGACTCTCCTTCGACTCCTCCCAACTGCCCACCAACCACCAAAAACCATGGTGCTCCAACTTCGTCCTTTCAGCGCTGCCCTCTACTGGCTAGATCATATATTATATCACAAATCTCCAACAATGCAGTAAACTGTGATTAACCCTTACAATCTGCTCTTGATAAACCTGCTTTTTATCGAAACAACAGTATGCAGACACCTCACTGGAATCAGGGTCTCTGTCCCTACATCATGCTGTCATTTATATGTCAAAATGCTGGCAGCAGATTCCCTTTAATGCAAATTTTCTTTTAAAATTTGGCGCACACATTATGACTGCTGCCATTGTGGGGTACTCGGGACGGGGCCGGTGTCAGGGGGAATGTGTCACAGCGGCGGTGACCCGATCCGTGGCCCTGGGCGCACAAATAAATGGTGGTTTGTGATATAGTTTATGTGATAGTTCGTGATGCCACCTGTGGTGTTTGGCAAGCAAGATGTTAAGCCAACGCTGCGTACAGATCCTCTGGGGCTGATGGTGTGTTGCAGCATAGATGGTGTAGCTCCCCACAGGTGAAGCTGTAACCCTAGGGCAGTGTAATTGCAATAGATGAGAATAGGCGCAGGCGGTGTGAGGAATGCTGGTACCCAGATGTAGCGGTGCTGACGGTGTTGGCACACAAATGAATGGAAGACACCAGGGCCTGCAGTTCCAATACTTTACTCACAGTTCATTGTAAACACTGGTGCCCGCTTCCATGCCATGTCCTCCGGGGCAGAGACTCAATCAACCTCCCGGGCAAGTCAGGATTCTCCTCTCTAACACTCCGCCAACATGTACCTTTCCTGAACGACTCCTCTATTGCGCCTTAAGGTGTGAAGAGCTCCAGTACCGTGATACTCTGGAGTTCCTCCTGTCAGATGTTCCTAACAACTCAACTCGTATGGCAGACAGCTGTAGCCTCTCTCGGGGACTCCCTTCTCCAGAGTCCTGGCTCTCTATTCAGTTGCTGTTGTGCCCCAAGTCTTAGATGGGAGTAGTGCATTTACAGCCAATTACTCCACCGGTGTCTGCTGCAGAACCATAAGTGTCTATACAACCTCAGGGACTGGGCCCCGGCCTTGCGCTGACAACCTATAGTCAGGGTTCCTCTTCCAACCCACAACTCCTCTCTGTTCTCCTACTCCTTCGTTCCGCACTGTTCTTTCTCTCTCTTATGGAAGCTTAGGTTGCAGTTCTACGTCTTTCTCCTTCTGTTCCTTTCCAGTGTCAGCTGGCTCAGATCACTGAGGCAGCTGCAGCACTCCTTCTCCTCGGACCCATCCTCAGACTCTCCTGACTGACTGTCCTTCTCTCGCCTGACCTCCCGTCAGACTCACCTCCCGACTCCACTCTCAG
This sequence comes from Dendrobates tinctorius, assembly GCF_039654945.1. NCBI lineage: Eukaryota > Metazoa > Chordata > Amphibia > Anura > Dendrobatidae > Dendrobates > Dendrobates tinctorius. The sequence goes on along the minus strand of NW_027361679.1, from coordinate 47,353,200 downwards.
ACTGATCTGACCTCTAATTCTAAACCTTCCCCATCTTTTATATGGATCTCAACTCCACCCACCTCCCAGCACATCCAGTGTTCCAAGCAGGAAACCACCAAGGCAATCCTAATGTCTAGGAGGAGAGAGAGACCTCAATGTGGTGGTGCTGAACTACCCTGTCGTGTGGGATGCGAGTGTGGAGTGTGGAAAGGAGCTCCCAACTTACCTAGGTGGTGGGGCACTACACCTTAGGAGAAGGTGCAGTACCTCTCTGGCGACTGAGCCTCAGGGGCGCCACATGTGTCCTATAGACATGGGAAGCGTGAACAGATTGATATAGTTTTATTGTGAAAATAATAGTAAGGCAGTATTCACATGTGCAGTAATCATCAGTTAGAATGGTTCCAGCAGCAATCAGTTAGTAAAATATTTGTGCAGACGCAACTTTTTTGTCCAGCTAAAAATAAAACAAGTTTCAGCTGGATCCATTTTTTTCACCATTGAAGTCTATGGAAAACTGATCCGTTAAATTGCCAAATTTTCTAAATTGATTACTCAAATACTTAATACTGATGCTAACAATGGTTCATCCATAGTTAAGGACTGAGAAGAAAGAAAAAAGAATATTGGAGCTGGAAGAATTATGCACAGGATTGGAGCTGGAGAAAAGTAAACTTGCCAATTTCAACACTAAGAAGATTTTGGCTGATAAGAAGACAAAAAAGGAAAGGGACAAAATTATGTTTGAGCTTATGGAAACACGGAATGATCTTGCAAATTTAGCAGGTATGTAAGTACTGGTGTAAATTGTGTGTAAAATGGGAAGTTACACCAGTAGCAGCTATGTCTATTAGTGATAAGGCATTATCTGACCATGTTCGTGTCTTCGTCGTGCTCGAAAATTATGTTGCGCCTCGAAAAATATGCGCCTTCGTGTCATGTGGCTGTTCGAGAGCTGCAACACATGCAGAGATTGCCTAACAAACAAGCAAACCCTGTATGTGTTGCAGCTGACAGGCAGTCCTTGCATGTGTTGCGACTATTGAACAGCCATGAGACATGCAGCTGACGGGACTCTAGCATATATTTCGAGTGTGTTGAAGACACGAGCAAGCACAGATAGCGCCTTATCCAAGCATATTCGCCTATCACTAATATCTAAGGAACAAAATATTAAAAATGATGGATTTTTACACAGCTGAATGATACAGTTCAAAGATATATATCTATAATATCAACACCACTATGATGTTTTCATGCAAAAGACTGGTGCATGATCTTTTGCATGAAAACCTCATAGTGGCGTTAATATTATAGAAAGGTGCTAAATCCACTACTCAGAATTTAATAAATCCTGCTCCCCTAAACAGCTTGTTAGATGAGGTTGCACATACTATATAGACTAAATAGGCACTACATAAAATTACTGTAAAGAAGTAAAATAGTATGCGGTGAGCTCCCCCAAGTGGCAGGTTTAGTCAGACAATTTCATAATTTAAAACGGATTTCAACCTAAATTGTTTTTACACCATAGGATTTCACTGTTTAAAAATAGCAAACAGAGCTTTACTCACCAACCCGCACACCTGAACTGTTACCCAACCACTGCTCCCAGGCTGCAGCTGTTATGTCATTTTGACAGGGCGATTCATCAGGACACGAATAAACCAATGTATTGATATGAAGTACATATCCCATTCACCATAACAGGAGACATGAAAGGATAACAAAATCTTCCCCTTTTTGTACTGTGTACCAGTTCATTGTACTACAAACAGACTGTTATCCACTTTCCAACTTTCGGCCAACAAACTACCTTGTGTTGCAGCCAAATATTTCAAATGTTGACTCGTCAATCTATAACACTGACTGCCATTTTTCTGCACCCTGGTTCCATGTTTTCATGCATAGTTGAGTCACTTGGCCTCTGTCTCCATGTCGTAGGTATTGGTTTTGGCCATAATTTTTACATGAAGGCCACTTCTGACTAGATTTTTCCAAACATTAGGCAGGTGTAGCAGTGTCTGACTGGTGTCCCCGATGCTGGAAAATACAGGCAGATGCTTATCCATGATAAAATACTATCAGGGAGGTTCCATATTTATTCTTCAGAATCCTACTGACCCCAAACTTACAGCCAGTGTCATTAAGAACTTTCTTCAGTGTAAAGAAGAACCAGGAGTCTTTGCAGTGATGACATGGCCTCCATCGAATCTGTGTGGGATTATGTGAAGTGAAAGAAGGATTTTCTTAAGTGTACCACCGAAGATCTGTGGTTAGTTCTCCAAGATGTTGGGAACAACCTCCCTGTCAAATTCCTTCAAAAACTGTGCAAGAAGAATTCATGCTATTATGAAGGCAAAGGGCGATCACATTAATTATTGATTGAATTTAGAGTTCTCTACTGTTCATTCACTTTGCATTTTGCTAATTTGATAAAAATAAACTATTAACCTGTCTATTTTTTAAAACATTCTTACTTTGCTTCATTTTTCTACACCTGCTGAACACTTGCACAGTACTGTACCTTTCAATCTGTAATTCAAATGTGTGTGATGAGACTGAGTAAGTATTCTCGCATAAAAAAACATACAAATCAAAACTTGTGATTTTTGTATTGCACAGAGGACTATGAAGCCCTGAAAAGAGAATACGAGAAGCAGACAGGAGATAAAGAGAGCGCAACCACGATCCTTAAAATGCAACTAAAGGCAGCAATGGTTGAACTGGAGCAAACAAAAAACACTCTGAACACTGTGGAAGATTGTGATGGTCATGGTGAGAATTCTAGTTTGTTCAATTATTCTTAGAGGATATGTACATTTTTATATCATCAGCTTTGACTATTGGTTATAGAATACACTTGGTTTCCCCCCTGTAACAACAATATTTTTAAGTTTACTCTGTTAGCTAATTTCAGTCCTGCTTCTTTTAAGACCTACTTTATCTGACATGCCTGTTTGTGGAGCTGCAAGTTCAGAGCTCAGTTGCCTCTTTTCTTTTCTCCAAATATTTTAGCTTACATGCAAGTGTCCCCCTTTCCTTTAAATTACCAATTTGTCCATAGGGAAAATAAAATACCACATTTCTTTAACACTACATATTGCGTTTGTTAACTTAATGTACTAAAATTGTAATTTGCCTTCTTTGTAGCTAAACAAACTTTTTCAAAGAAAATGTAAAACACTGAATACACTCCTATTGATATTTATGCCATATTATTCTTGATGCCCTTTTTAACACAATCATTAATGTCTGCAGCATTTATGTGATTCACATTCATTCATTCACTGCAGTTCACTACCTTTCATATATTTGTTAATGTGTTAATGTAAGTGTATTCATTAATTTAAAAAAGAGTAGGACATGAGAAGTTTTAAAGGGAACCTGTCAGCTGATGCATTAATCACCCATTGGCTGTGTGATCACAGCTATATATGTTTGTCTCCACAACGCTTTGGCATTTCCAAGATAAATATGCTTTCAATAGCCAACGAGGACCGAGCCGCACGGATGGCTAGTTGTACAGGTGGGCCCCGGTGGCTTCTCTCTTTCCACTGACAGAGACTGACAAGCCTCTGTCTGCATGCGCATAAAAGCAGAACCTTATCAGTCACTGTCAGCGGCCGGGGAGAATCCTAGGGAACCCGCCTGTATGACTAGTCCATAGCTTACAGAATATATAGAATTACAGTAGTTACACAGAAAAGAAGACATAATATCATTTTAATTGTTTTCAATAAAAAAAGGTAAAATATGTTGTGTGGTGGAACTTAGTATTTTGTTGAGTTCTCCCTCTCTTAGGCCTCATTCAGACGTACGTGTTGCAGCCATTTTTTTAATGGACTAGCTGAAGAGCCCGGCGTTACCCTGGCATAGTAACTGACTGTAGTTATAACAAACTATAATGATTACATTGCACATAAATTGTTGCTGTATGTCATCTCCTCCTGTATATAGCGTATACCTGTGTGTCATCTCCTCCTGGATATAGTATATACCTGTATGTCATCTCCTCCTGTATATAGTATATACCTGTATGTCATCTCCTCCTGTATATACTATATACCTGTATGTCATCTCCCCTGTATATAGTATATACCTGTATGTCATCTCCTCCTGTATATAGTATATACCTGTATGTCATCTCCTCCTGTATATAGTATATACCTGTATGTCATCTCCTCCTGTATATACTATATACCTGTATGTCATCTCCCCTGTATATAGTATATACCTGTATGTCATCTCCTCCTGTATATAGTATATACCTGTATGTCATCTCCTCTCGTATATACTTGTAATACATACCTGTATGTCATCTCCCCCTGTATATACTGTATACCTGTGTGTCATCTCCCCTATATATAGTATATAGCTGTATGTCATCTCCCCTGTATATAGTATATACCTGTATGTCATCTCCTCCTGTATTAAGCGTATACATGTACGTCAACTTCCTCTGTATATAGTATATACGTGTATGTTATCTCTCCTGTATATAGTTTGTACCTGTATGTCATCTCCTCCTGTATATAGTATATACCTGTATGTCATCTCCCCCTGTATATAGTGTATACCTGTATGTCATCTCCCCTGTATATAGTATATACCTGTTTGTCATCTCCCTGTATATAGTATATACCTGTTTGTCATCTCCATTGTATATAGTATATACCTGTGTCATCTCCTCCTGTATATAGTGTATACCTGTATGTCATATCCTCCTGTATATTGTATATACCTGTATGTCATCTCCTCCTATATATATACTTTTATGTCATCTCCTCCTGTATATAGTATACACTTGTATGTCATCTCCTCCTGTATATAGTATATACCTGTATGTCATCTCCCCTGTATAAAGTATATACGTGTATGTGTGCGAGTGACAAGACAGTTTGGGCGGGAACTTCGGGTGCGCGGGATGCCTGTGAGGTAAAATCAGCTGAAAGGCATCTGGGCAGAGCAGAGCCTAGGACGGCAGAGCGCTTTGACAGGAGACCGTCGACTGAGTACCACTCAGACACCGCTGTTCCAGCCAACATCATTACCCTCGCTGAGACCGCTGACACAGCCGCCCCCGCTGACAGTGCTGACCATGAGAGGCAAGGTCTGTGAACGGGACTTAGGCGTGTGTCGATTAGGCAAAGCGAAGTGGATTGCCCATTGTAAACTGAGTTTGGGCAGTGCTGCAAATCTCCGTAGTGTTGGGACACTCACCGCTGAGGATAAGGATGCGGGTATCCCTCTTCATCACCTCATCTGCTGGACCCAAGACCCGCATCAGGATCCCGAGGGTTCGCCGCCATCGTCAGGACCACGGGAGGACACCGCCAACGTCAAAAGATTCTACATCATTTACCTCAGGATTGTGACAGACCCCCACTGCGACGCCATCTAGGCCGCACCAGTCACAGACAGAAGTTCAACCGTGACTGGCGCCTGAGTGATAAGTTATATTGTATTGTATTGTCGGCTTTACTTGTCCCTGTTCCTTAAGTTATCCCCATTAGCCTTTTGCTGTATTAGGGAATATTATCCCTCCATTTTCTCCCTGCACGGAGTTTGTATTGTATAATAAACCCCTTTCACCCTTGGTCTTTGCACAGTCCGTTTCTGCATCCTACGTGCCTACAGTCTCCTCTCAAGAGCATACACATTTATATATTTTATTACACCTTGATTAAACTGGGTTTGCGTTATGTGTATTTTCAGCTGTTAAAATTGCAACTAGAATGCAGAAGAAAATCACTGTCAAGAGGGAAGAAATTGATATGTTACAAGGCAGAGTACATTTCTTGGAAGAAGCCTTGGGTAACGCTACAAAGGTAACTTTATTATTGCAGAATTACATGAAACATGAGTTATAAAGTTACATTATTATTTGTTTTTTATTAGGCTCTGTTCACGTGTCCATTTATCTTTTCGCCTATGTCCTGTTTAGGACATTCGTGTCCACCAGAGATTGGTTGTTACTTTTGCTCTATTCCGACGCATATACCATAGGAACAGGGGTTGTCTTGGTTGCCCCCTTATATGTGCTGTATTATGTTGTTTTTGCATAGACTCCTAATGTCTACTGTTATTCCATTTGTCTTAGGATAAAAATGTTTTAAAAGTGGAACAAAAACAGTTAATGCAGGAGTGTGTTCGTGAAGCAACCGAGAAGCATAAGCTCTCTGGAACCGTTGAGAACCTCAAGACTGAGAATAATACTCTTAAGGTCAATGCAGCAAGAACAGAATCTGCCCTAGAAAAGGTAACTTAGATTGAGTTTGTTTCATCCCTGCATCCTCTGATAACTGTGGATGGATGTTTGAACTGTGGGACTTATCTAGATATAGTGGCCAAACAAGTTCATCTCTTCCTGTGCACCATGTCACAGGGGTTGTGTAGTCATGTATTGGTTCCAGCCACATGACAGCTAGTTTTCCATGCTTTCATATTGGTCACAATGCTGAGGTCTAGAGAGAATCCATTTAATTTGTGGAAATTGCAAGAAGTCATCCCGCCTGCAGGGACTAATATTTCTTCACATCGATTTCAACACCTAGTAGAATTTAGTCACTGCGAGTTGTTATAGTTCTGAAGTTCAGAGAAGGCCCAATGCACTTCTGGATAGGGTATTCTAATGATGTAACATCTGTCTGAGGCCACAAGCTCAAAATACTGCCTCGGACAGACTTGGCCCAGCCACTCCTTATGGCAGACTCCAGAAAAATCCCAATTTCCTCTAACCCCTGTACAGGAATATGGTTTTACAATAGGACCCATTAGAATGCTACCATGAAAGGGCTGTCATTAGTAATGAGCGAACGTGCTCGGTCAACAGCTTATCCGAGCACACTCAAGTGTTATCTGAGCACCTGAGAGTTCTCATATATTATGGTCGAGTCCCACGTCTGCATAATATGCTGTTGTTAGACAGCCTCCACACATGCGGCGATTGCCTGTTTGTTACACAATCCCCACATGTGTTCAGGCTTTCTAACAGCACGTTCGCCCATCACTAGCTGTCGTCCAGAGATAGGAAGTAGGGTCCAAGCAGGGTCATAGCTGAGATGTTATGTCAAGGACAAAATCAGGATCTTTAAGCACAGTCAGAAACAAACCGGATCCAAACAGGAGTACACAAAACAAATTAGGAGGAGAAGATGCACACCTAACCAGGAAACACTAAGCTATACCTGGCAGCTACCAGCAGTAAGCTGGAAGCCTTAGTAGGGTGTGGTGCTCCCTATTTGGTTGGAGCAGGGAACTGCTTAGTTCAGCTAGAAGCACACACACCCATACTGCCAGATTGGACGGTACTACAGGTCCCAGTCATTCTAACCTTAGTGGCTGGACAGGACCTGCCGCTCCAGAGCTTCTGGTTCTGACTTTTCTATCACCAGCACCACACACAGAGTGAATACAGCGATACTTGGTGACAGAAGCAGAATTCGCAGGAGAAGGATCTTTGGGAGATGTGAGAAATGAAATGACATGTTCTCTTTGTATTTGTGGCCATTAATCATTTATGAGTGGGTCAGGAAAGGACAAGGGAAATTCAGGTTCAATATTTCTTTTGCCACTTAGTATATTAGCTTTTGGAAGCTGTCATGAAAAGAGTTTGCTTTTAATTAGAGATGATAAAACCCAATATTATTCAGAATATTAATCTCAGCTTTGAATTATGTTATTCTGTTCTGCTTTAGGAAAAGATCTATCTAGCCATGATGGACACTATTGGCTCCAGACAGCCCCTAAAAAACTTCTGGGGTTTTCCAGATTTCTATAATTTTTATAAGAAAAAACAGCACATGTAAAAATTATAGAATTTGTGATCAAACCTCTTAATGTAGCCTCTAATGCACAGGTAAGCCTAGACTTAGCTCAGTTTGCAAAAAAAAGACATTTTAAAGGGGTTGTCCGCTATTCAGACAACCCCTTCTAAAGCTGTATGTTTCCCCCTGATGAAATAGCAACACTTATACTCACTTCTGATGTCGGTATTGTTCTATTCATGGTGGCATCACCTCTCCTGGAGCTGGTGTGACATTGTTATGTCACGTGATCCCTGCTGCAAATCAATGCTGGCTTCACTCTCCTCTCTTACGGATGTAATTGTCATCTAGAAGAAGTGAGAATTGTTGATCTCTTACTTCCTCTAGAAATCTAATTTGTCCGAAGGAGGAGAAAGTAAAGTGTCCACTGATCGGCCACAGTGATTGCTTGACATAGCAATCCCCAGGAGAGCCAATGCCTACACCTCTGGAACGGTGCCGTCACTGAAGGTGGGTATAAGTGCTATTTTATTTTTACAGGGGGGAACATAGGGATTCAGAAGTCTGAGTAGTGGACATCCCCTTTAAAATTAGATAACAAATACAGTACACTATATCAATAACTGGAACCAAATAATCACATGTACGTTATATAAATCAATAATGATAAGTCCAGTTGGTAGCATGTAAAGGAGATACTCTTTACCGTTGTAATGTAATGAGTTGATCTACAGCATCCAAGAGCGGCCACAGTGTGATGTTCTGCTCTGTACACTGTTTAGACCTGGTAACAGCTGATTAATGAGGGTGCCAGGTGTCAAATCCTCACCGATGACCTATCACAAGCATTAATTGTCGATTACATAGTACTGGAAAACACTTTTAATGACAAGTTTATAGTGTGGTATGCAAAAATGATGGAAATATTACATTATCCTTACATTCTTTGATGAATGTATCATATCAGGCTAATATGTTATAAATTAATTTACAAAGATCTGAAAGGTCGAAAGGAAATGTTTTCAGATGTTTATATTATATTAATACATATGTACGTACATACAGCCTTGCAGCGCTGGGGCCCTGTGTTCAAATCCCACCAAGGACAACATCTGCAAGGAGTTTGTATGTTCTGCTTATGTTTGTATGACTTTCCTCTGGGTTCTCTGCTTTCTTCCCACACGCCAAAAAGAAAATCGTAGGGAATGTGGATTGGGAGTGCCAATGTGGACAGTGATGATCATGTCTGTAAAGTATTATGGCATTAATGATGCAATATAAGTAAGCAAATTAAAATAAACACACAAGTGAAAGCTCATGTAGACTGATGTCTCTGCATCTGTGCATTGCAGACTTTGCTACAGTTATCAGAATGCCAAGCAGTAATTCAGCTCCTGGAGCAAGAAACAATGCGCTTGAGGTTACAGCATACACTGGACTTACAGGTAATTAATAATATAATGTCAAAATTAGAGATGAGCGACTTTGCTTTTTTTCGGGTCGAATCGGGTTTCATGAAACCCGACTTTCACAAAAGTCGGGTCGAACGAAATCGGCCGATTATAGGGAAAAGTCGGAGGCCGACTGAAACACGAAACCCTATGCAAGTCAATGGGGAAGCAAAGTCGACAGGGAGTGGAGGACAGTAAGCACACCTACAGTGCCCATTTCAATGCCAAAAACATCAATTCTTATTACTGAAGCTTGTCAACCTTAATTTACTTCCTAATAATAGTTACGCACTGAAAACTGGGGGTTATTTGGCTAAAGTTGTGGGGGGGTTGGGCTGGCTCCAGGTTTTCGTGTGCCTTGGGCCAAATAGTGTCAGTGTGCCCCTTTAACACATACCACAACTCATGATGCTCCGATACGCCACAGAAATATAGGTATAGTACAATGACTCATACTTTACTGCTTACATGACATGACTGATCTATTTTAAATTGTACAATAGCTCAAAAACAGGACAGTATATTACTCCATACAGTGTTATGGCCACCACATTGTGCGCCATACAGAATAATGAGCCCCATATATTTCTCCATACCAAATAATTAGTCACATATAATGTTCCATACAATATCTGATGAGCTCCACATAATGCTCCATATATAATGGGCCCCCTTTGTAATGCTCCAGTGTATAATGTGCCCCTTAGATGCTGCTCCAGTGTCTGATCTGCCCATTTACATTGCTCCAGTACATGATGGGCCTCATTGATTCATGGATGATGCTCCAGTGTCTGATGGGCTCCAATAATGCTCCATATATAATGGGCCCCATTTGTAATGCTCCAGTGTATAAGGTGCCCCTTAGATGCTGCTCCAGTGTGTGATCTGTCCCATTTACATTGCTCCAGTACATCATGGGCCTCATGGATGATGATCCAGTGTATGATGGGCTCTAATAATGCTCCATATATAATGGGCCCCATTTGTAATGCTCCAGTGTATAATGTGCATCTTAGATGCTGCTCCAGTGTCTGATCTGCCCCATTTACATTGCTCCTGTACATGATGGGCCTCATGGATTCATGGATGATGCTCCAGTGTCTGATGGGCTCCAATAATGCTCCATATATAATGGGCCACATTTGTAATGCTCCAGTGTATAATGTGCCCCTTAGATGCTGCTCCAGTGTCTGATCTTCCCCATTTACATTGCTCCAGTACATGATGGGCCTCATGGATGATGCTCCAGTGTATGATGGGCTCTAATAATGCTCCTTATATAATGGGCCACATTTGTAATGCTCCAGTGTATAATGTGCCCCTTAGATGCTGCTCCAGTGTCTGATCTTCCCCATTTACATTGCTCCAGTACATGATGGGCCTCATGGATGATGCTCCAGTGTATGATGGGCTCTAATAATGCTCCTTATATAATGGGCCACATTTGTAATGCTCCAGTGTATAATGTGCCCCTTAGATGTTGCTCCATTGTCTGATCTGCCCCATTTACGTTGCTCCAGTACATGATGGGCCTCATGGATGATGCTCCAGTGTATGATGGGCTCTAATAATGCTCCATATTTAATGGGCCCCATTTGTTATTCTCCAGTGTATAATGTGCCCCTTAGATGCTGCTCCAGTGTCTGATCTGCCCCATTTACATTGCTCCAGTACATGATGGGCCTCATGGTTGAATCTCCAGTGTATGATGGGCTCTAATAATGCTCCATATATAATGGGCCACATTTGTTATACTCCAGTGTATAATGTGCCCCTTAGATGCTGCTTCAGTGTGTGATCTGCCCAATTTACATTGCTCCAGTACATGATGGGCCCTATTTTTAATTAACCCAGGCATGGTATGTGAAAAGAGTTCCATGGAGTAATCTTAGGTGTGTGCTTCCACATCCTTCACTTTTGGTGTGGGTGAAGGACACAAGGAAAGGGGTTGCTCCTGACTAGAAGCCTGCAGTTACGACTCAGTGCTTGCATTTTTTACAACTTCTGAATAGGAGGCAATAGAGCTGGAGGCTGTTTCAGCAATGTAAGCCACAAACAGTTCCTGATACTCCGGCTTTAAATGTAGTCTACCTACTCCCAGAAAAGGGAGCCTTACAGGCCTTCCAGAGCTACACCATGATGCAGGCTCAACACCTCCTGCCTTAGCTGCTATTGTGTTTTTGGCACTACCAGCAGATGCACCACCACCACCATCAGTACCAGGTGGCCCTCCATGCCCACATCCACATCCTCTTCCACCATACTTCCTCATGTTTTTGAAAATGGACCCAAAATACCAGCAGATATATGGTACTGTATCATAAGCGTACAGCTCTATACAGTCTATGGATAACAGTAAATCTCCATATTTATTTCATGAGGCATACACAGACGCTCACTGGCTCAGTATGGATTGCCTAATAAAATAACAAGTGGAAAAAGGTACAGTATCACCAGATAAAAGGTATATATAGTATAGTGTAAACATTCTGATTCTCCATATACATTTCAGGAGGCAGACACAAACGCTCTCAGGCCCAGTATGGATTACACAAGAATATGAAAAGTTGTAAATGGGTTATGTAACACAAGCGTACAGCTGTATACAGTGTTGGGGTAATCTTAAAGTTCCAAATATATTGCCGGAGTAACAGACAGACGTTTACAGGCTCATTATGGATTACACCAGAATCTAAATAGCTAAAAAGGTTACTGTATCAGAAGCGTTCTGTTGTATACAGTGTTGGCCAAATTGAAAATATCAGTATATATTTCCGTAGTCACCCTCCGACGCTCACTCAGTTTGGTTTTGACCATAATAAAAAATGTTCCTGGATAACAAGATAGCAAGTATATATTTTTTAGGGGACAATTGAAATCTCTGTATAAATAGTCCCGTAGTCACTCTCAGACGCTTACTCAGTATGGATTGGACCGTAATGCTAAATGTCGAACAAAGGTACTGTATAACAAGATACAAGCTGTATTGAGTATAGTGTAAAAATTTGTTTCTCCGGTTCACCATATATATATAAGGCATAACCCACACACGCTCACTCACTATGGATATAGGGGAGGTGGACTGACAGACAAACCACTCTGTAGTGAGAAGCAGAGGTATAGCGCAGTGTAGGTGTGAAACCGCTAAGATAAAGAGAAAGGGTGCAGTGTTTTAGCTTGCCCATTGGAGGGCAGTGGAGAGTGTAGGAGTGGGACAGAATAACTGCCATTGGTCAGAGAAACTGTTAGGTGATGGTGGGCGGAGTTACCAGAACTGGAAGTATAAAAGGCTGAGGGAAGGTTCTGGAAGAGTCAGTCAGCGAAGGGAGCACAGTAAAGAGGAAGTTCTGCTGAGAAAATAGAGACAGTGGAAAGGCTCCATAGAGGACTGACAGTTGAGGCGGTCACGGGGGGGTGGGCCAGAAGACGGTAGCCGCAGACGAAGATGGCCTGGGGCTATCATACGGACGGTGTGCTCAGACTGGTGCAGCGCTGTGGTGGTTGGACTTAGGCCAGCCACAGTGGAAGAGCCACAGAGGATGCCACGATTATAGTTACAAAGGAAGTGAAGGTACCGGGGCCTGTGTACAGAGAAATGTGAAACGGCTGTGGTGAATTGCTGTTGTTGACAGAAGGATGGGCACTAAAAATGGACCTGTTCAATACAAACTCTGTCTCAGTCTCGTGTTTGTCAGCGGCAAGAAGAGGGTCCCCCCACCACAGTTGGTTATCCTACAGATGATACCTTAAGGGTATGTGCACACGTTGCGGAATGCTCTGCGGATTTGGCTGCACGGATTTTGTAAAATCCGCAGATAAATCTGCAGGTCAAAAGACCTGCGGTTTTACCTGCGGATTGGCCTGCGGTTTTGCACTGCGGTTTTTCATCTTCACAATGGAGGAGATGGCAAACCGCAGTGGAGTTCGCAGAAAGAACTGGCATGTCAATTCTTTCTGTGGTTTTGAAACTGCAGCAAATCCGCACGGAAAATTCCGCAGCATCTGCACAGAGTTTTTTCTTTCCATAGGTTTGAATGCTACTGTGCACTGCAGCAAAAACTGCTGCGGATCCGCAGCGGCCAAATCCGCTGCGCATCCGCATCAGAATCCGCAGCGTGTGCACATACCCTAATACAAATTTTTGAAACAAGGTACTGTATCAGCACACCCCAGGTGTGTCCAGTCTAGGGTTAAATTTCCGTCTATACTTCTGGAGTCAGACACAGACACTCACAGGCTCACTATGTATTACACCAGAATTAAAAAAGTAGAAAAAGGGAAAGGTATTCATAGCATACACCAGTATACAGTGTTGTGGTACTTTTAAATCTTTGCATACATTTCAATCTCAGTAAGCCAGTCAAAAATCTCAGCTGCTGGAAACTACATGGATACAGGTATAGACGCAAAGTTGAGTGTTAGCAGAAATTTTGGAATTACTCATCGCGGGGAAACCTCCCAGTATATGTTGCAGAGGCGATGCAGACCCTCAATTACTGTGTCTGTGGAGAAAGCGAAAAAGGTTCTTTGCGAAGAAAGGATTGCTTTATCGCAGTAGCGTGGATCACATCACCGTTACTCATCTCCATCAAATTGTGATCACAGGGAGAGATGTACCCATGGTCCTCACTGCCTATCATGATGTGTCTGGTCATTTTGGAGTGCAAAAGACAGAAGCCACAGGCCGTAGGCGATTCTATTGGATTGGCATGAGAGGAGACATTGAAAAATGGTGACAGAAATGTCACACGTCTGTGACTATCACAACTATGAAAGGTGATCATAAACCACCACTGCATCCGCTTGTAAGTTGACGTCCATTTCAAATGGTAGCCATTGATCATCTGAAGGTAGAGGCCAGCAGTACAGGCCATAGCTACATCTAACCATCATTGATCAATACACCAAATTTCGAGTGGCTGTCCCTGTGAAGGATTTAACTGCCCAGACTACACAGCGGTGGAGCAGGGAGAGGTAAGTATTGCAACTTGCAAGTGCTGTGGCCATGACCAAGCAGGGGGGCACAATCGTGGTCGACGGTACTGGCACAGGGCCCCTCATAGTACGCTGGTGTGTCTGACGGCGAGTGGGCCCTCCCACCATCTGAGACACTATTTCACTATGAGGGGCCATGTGCCCTTGCCGGCGGCCATCTGTGGGCCCATCCACCTGTTCAGAGCAACAGCACTTGCCGGGGTGTGCCAGGTCTTGACCCCAGCTGTTGGGGGAGGGGTGGGCAGCCCAGTTAGGGAGGCTAAAAAATTGGCATATGTAGATGTGTTGGCTGGACATTCAGCTGCTGCAAAGGGCGTAATTGGGCAAGTCCGAGGAAGAGGAGGAAGAGGAAGACGAAGAAGAGGAAGAGGAGGTGTGCTTAATGGTGGCGGTGGTCTTACAGTGGGGGTAGCGATGAAGCGTTGTTGGCTACCTTCAATCGGAGCAGGTGCACGTGTGCTACCTGAGGTTTTGTAGTGCGTCCACGCTTGCAAGTGCATGTTGATTAAACGTCTAAGCATGCAACTGGTATTCAAATTTCTGAGTTGTTTACCTCGGCTAAAGGTCCGTCCGCACTTCTTACAGGTAACCTTTGTCTCATCAGTAGGATTTTGGACAAAGAATTGACACTGCACTCTTCCTACTATGGTAAACATTTTCTGGCCTTGCACGCCATGCTAAGTTGACCGTCTGGTCAAGCTGTCCTGCAACTCTTTTAGTTTTTGTTCCACGTTTTATGACAGCTACGGGCCTGCTAGATAACCGCTGCTGCCATGTCAATGCCTGCTGCGGATCCTTCTCCTTATCTGAACTATTGCCAGCGCCACCCTCCTCCCCCAATGGATGCCAATCCAGGTCCAGAAATGGGTCAACCATCACCTCCTCTTCAAAGTCCTCTGCACCTTCCTCTTTACCTTCCTCTGAGTCACCGTGTAAGGTGGTATGGTATGTGGGAAGGGGCACCTGGGTTTCATCAGGATCAGATTCTGGCTCAATAGACTGCGAGGGCAATGTAGTGCTGTGGGTCAATGTACCAGCAGAATCATCTAGCAGTGGCTGTGTATCAGTGCAGTCCATGTAAGATTCATCTTGGACTGGGGAATGCAGGATTTGACTGGATAACCCAGGCATGGTATGTGAAAAGAGCTCCATAGAGTAATCTGCAGTGTGGGCTGCCACATCCTTAACTATTGGTGGGGGTGAAGGACACAAGGAAAGGGGTTTTATATGACCAGAACCCTGCACTGACAACTCCGTGCTTTGCAGGTTTCGACCATTCAGAAGAGGAGGCAATAGAGCTGGTGGCTGTTTCGGCAATGTACGCCAAAACCTGTTCCTGATGCTCCGACTTTAAAAGCGGTTTTCCTACTCCAAGAAAAGGCAACCTTACAGACCTTCTTGGGCCAGAGGATGACACAGGCTCAACACCTCCTGCCTTAGCTGCTATTGTGCTTTTGCCAGAACCAGCCGATGCACCACCACCATCAGTACCAGCCGCGCCCCCCTGCCCACGTCCGCGGATTCTTCCACCATACTTCCTTATGTTTGGGAAAATGTAGCAAAATACCAGCAGAGAGATGGCACTGTATGAGGAGCGTCCAGCTGTGTAAGGTGTATTAAACAAATTAAATCAACCTACATATTATGTTAGTCACAGACGCTCTCACAGTATGTATTGGACCGTAATCCAACAAGCAGATATACGGAACTGTTTGAAAAACGGACACGTGTAGGTCTGGAAAAACGGACAAACTCCTCGTTTTTTTTTTCCAGAGTCACACACAGGTAGCTTCTATTTGTCCGTGATAGAAGGCGGTACACGGTAGTGTGTGAGGAGCGTACACCGCTTTATGGTGTGTGTATGTAAAATTGTCAAGCTCCGTGTATTTGTATACGGACTGACACACGCTGTCTCTGTCTAGTTTTGACTGTAATCAAACAGCAGATATACGAAACTGTGTGAAAAACGGACACAACTCTAAGGTGTAGGTCTGGAAAAACGGACAAACTCCTCGGCTTTTTTTTCCAGAGTCACACCCAGATAGCTTTCATTTGTCCGTGATACCAGCCGGAATACACAGTAGTGTGTGAGGAGCGTACACCGCTAGACGATGTGTGAAAAAATGAACTCTCAGTAACTCACCAGGACAAAATAATAAAATTTGGAGTACTTTGAAAAAAGCAGTTTGAACAGTAGTGTGCACACAGCAATGCAGCTAGCAGGTAGCCTTAAAAGGCAGCCTAATCACCACCAGCGCTGCTGCACACAACAAAAATCCTCCCCTTTCACCTCCCATTAACTGTACAGTGAAAAGCGCTATCAGCAGAAGCAGTTTTTTTTCTTCTTCCCTGGCTAACGCTCTCCCTGTTCAGAATCAGCAGCAGCACCTCTTCCTATTCTAAGATCGGCAGAAGTAAGATGGCGGTCGGCGGTCACAGCCTTTTATACCCACTGTTACACCACACAAAGCCAGCCAATCACTTCAATGCCCTTCCCTAAGATGGTGCTGGCAGCTGCCTATGTCATCGTGTTGCCCACAGTGTGCGTCCTCCATCATTGGCTGAAAAAAGGAACTGGAAGCATTATTTGAAACGAGACTTTGGTGCTTGGGTCGCTGACATCATGGCCGACCTCACGCTATGGTCGGGTTTCGTTTCATGAAACCCGACTTTGGCGAAGGTCGGCGATTTTTGAAATTGACTGACCTGTTTCGCTCAACTCTAGTCAAAATGAGTCATATACTTTAATGAAAAAGAATATGCAATGTGTTATCCAATCTGTCATAAGCTTGCTGCACTGTGTGCTTTACAATAGTCTGTGCACTAAATATGAGTCTTTAGCACGACTTCTTCTGTTGCATGGCATTTGAGAGCAATAGAAATACATTAAAATAGATTTAACAAAACTGGTGCAAAGGTAAATTGTCCTTAGCAACTAATCTTATATTTAAATCCAAACACGGTTACAGTGGATATACAAAATCTACACACCCCTTTGTTTAAAATGCCAGGTTTTGGGCATGTTAAAAAAATCATGCCAAGATGAATCATTTCAAAACTTTTTCCAACTTTAGAAATTCAACTGAAAAATACACTGAAATCTTTTTTGGTTGAAAATTAAAAATAAAAACCAAAATAATATGGTTGCATACATATTCACACCCTTAAACTAATACTTTGTTGAAATACCCTTTGAATTTATGACATCTTTCAGTCTTTTTGGATAGGAGTCTATCAGCATTGTACATCTACAATTGTCAGTATGTGTCCTATCATTCCTGTAGTAGCTCTACAAATCTGTCAGATTGCAAGGGTATCTCCTGTCTATACCCCTCTTCCACAAATTGGATTTGGATTCAAGTCTAGCTGGACCATTCCAAAACTTTGATCTTCTAGCGAAGCCATTATTTTATTGATTTGGAGTTATGCTTAGGGTTGTTGTTGTACTAAAAGGTGAAATTCCTCTTTGTCTTAAGCTTCCAGCTGCAAAAAAAACAGGTGCCTTTACCATGATTTTCTGAGGGTGTGGTGTTCTTTTGGTCATGTGCAGTACTGGAATTGCACCAAACATACCTTTTGTAATTATGGTCAAATTTTGTCTCATCCGAACATAGTATGGGTTCTTACATGCTTTTGCCAGACTTTACGTAGATTTTTGCAAACATAGCCAGTTTTTTTTTTTTTTATGTAAGAAAAGGCTTCTACCTTGCCACCCTATGCCATGCAAAAGACATATGAAGAATGTGGGAGATTTCACATGCAGTACACAACCAGTACTTGCTTGCCAGAAATTCCTGTAGCTCCTTTAATGTTGCTATAGGCCTTTTGGCAGCCTTCTGGACTAATTTTCTTCAATTTTTTAGGTATGTCCAGTTGTAGATAAGGTCACTTTTGTGCCAAATGTAAGCCACTGACTGATAAGTTTCAACAATTGGATGCCTTTGCTGTGTTGTAAGCTGTTTATAGACCATGGCTTTTGCTGTAAAATGCAATTAAGAAAATATCAGGAAAATCCTTCTAAAACAGTTTAACTTTATAATACAGGAAATTCAGAATCACTGTAAATGATGGCTGCCATGTACTAACTATTAATTTAATATGCATTTAAGTGTGATTGGCCAATTTTTAACATACCCCAATTATAAGAGGGTGATCAATGGATTTGTACACATTTTGGGTGACATTAAAGGTGGGAAAAGTTCCGAAGTGATTAATGTTGGTATGATTTTTCTTACATGACAAACGTTTTAACAGGTTTGTGTAGACTTCTTATATACATTGTAGTTCATGTCAGCACTGCAGATCCACTAAATTAATATTAATAATATAAGGAAGACGAGCATCAAAAAGTACCATATATTGGCAGCTCAGCAGTAAAGAGAATTGTCAAATAATTACTCCGGTGCAGGAAAATGTAATTGTTGCACTCACCAAATAAAAAATGTCTTCTTGCCTCCAGGAAGCTTTATGGTCGACATGATATGGTTGACATGATATTTTCGACTTGATATGGTCGTAGGGTGTGTGCCGTTTTTGGAAATCCCTGTCTTGTTTATGTCTAAATAAAGATGAAATCTTTTATTTTTTTCTCATGGAGTACTGATTATTTTTAATGTGTGTTAGAAAAATCTGCTCTACTTTTCATTTGAATTAGTTTTGATAAATCTTTCACATTGGACTGAATATTATTGCTTCTTTCCTAAACCTAATGGGAAGTGACGGTTTTATTTTAGGAGCTCAGAGGATCCGTATCTACTGATTTACCTACTAGACCACTGCAACTAAGAACTGCAATATCTCTGTTTCATTCTAAAGATCTTCCTCAACCGCAAAGCAAGAACCAGATGCATTTCTTTGATGCTGCAGCAATAAGTGAGGTAATCATTGTGTGGTGAAATTATGGCATGTATGTTAATATCACCAAATGGACCCTAGATGGCGCACTTGTTGAAGTTCCATGAGTAGACTAGTACTGTTATTCCTAATCTGAGCATTTATGGTATTATCCACAGAATATACCATAAATGAGTGATAGATGCAGACTTCGTTGGAGCACGTGTCCTCTGACCCACATCTAAGGAAATTACAGAAATGGTTAAGCACTAGATCCTTGCTCTACACATACATACTGTTCCCCTACGGATAAGTTGAAAATACCTTTTTAATAGCTTCAATCACTCCACAGTTGCTGAAGTCACTTCTTCAGCTTGTGCCTCAAGTAATTCTTTTTTATGTCATGCTAGTGTAATTTATTTGTCCAATAATAGCAAATCTGGTAATTCAATATTGTTTTTTCTTCATGAGTAGAGATGGGCAAACCCGAACAGTAAAGTTCAGAGTCCGTACCGAACATCTACTGTTCGGGCACAGACACAACGAACAGGGACCTCACTAGGAAGTCTGTGTTACTGTTCGAGTTCGGACCCCCCGAACAATGGGTGTTTGTTGTGCTGTCATGTGCACTCAAAAGACAGAGTGAGCCTGGAGCTATGATTGGAGGTATAAAGTTTATCTCCAGTCTCTGGTGTTAGCTGATGGGATTACTGCTCCCATCAGCTGCCACCTGCTGCCGCTAATAACAGCAAGAGCAGGAGCGGCTGATAGGAGTATGCATCAGCCGTCACTTGCGCTGCAATTAAATTAAAAAAAAAAAGTGTGGGTTCCCATGTACAGTACTTTTGATAAGCAGCTAGGCAAAACTCACAGCTGAGGGCTGCAACCCTCAGCTGTCAGCTTCAGCAAGGCAGGTTACCAAGAATAGAAGGTTCCCCACTCCAATTTTTTAAATTATTTAAATAAATAATTAAAAATGGCGTGGGTTCCCCCCATTTTTGACAACCAGCCAAGCTAAAGCAGACAGCTGGGGGCTGGTATTCTCACGCTGGCAAGGGGCCATGGATATTGAGCCCCCAGCCTAAAAATAGCAGCCCACAGCCTAGATGCGCCAATTCTGGTGCTTTGCCTGGCTCTTACCAAATGCCCTGTAGCGGTGACAAGTAGATTTCATATTTGTGGGTTTGATGTCACCATTGTATTGTCCAGTGACATCAAGCCTTCGGATTAGTAATGGAGAGACGTCTATAAGACACCTATCCATTACTAATCCTATAGTTGCATGGTAAATAAAGACACAACAAGAATAAAGTCCTTTATTTGAAATAAAACAAAACAAGCTTTTACTTTCTCATTTAAAAATAACAAACACAGCTATACTCATCTAACATCCATTCCACTGAATCCCTCGTCTCCTGCAACAAAACAAAATTAAAAAACAATATCCCTCACCTGTCCGTTGTTCTATCCCATGATGTAATCCATGTCTGGGGGATAAATAGATTTCAACCTGGACGGTGTCAAGATGTGATCATTCTGGCTGAGAACCACAGGTGAATGAGCTGCTGGGAGCGGAGTGTCTGTGCCCAGCGGTGACATCATAGAGGTTACCGCCAATCAGTGAGGCTGCATTCCCATCTGTCAAATGAACTGCAGTGACCTCGGTGAGATCACCGCTAGCACAGTGGGAAAAAGTTTCTTAATGAATTCCGAACCTTCTATTTCAGCAAGACTGGCATAACACCACACCAGTGTTGATGAATAGACCCCTCTGTATTTTCTGTTCATTTTGCTCCCAAAAAGAATACAATGGAGGAACTGCGCTTTTTTTTCCATTCTTTCTCCTTCCCTTTCATGACATTTGGAAAATGATGCAGAAGATAAAATTAAGATCAGCTCTCCAGTTTTAGGAAATAAAACAATAAGCTTGGAGAATCCTTTCTTACTCAATAATGTTGCATTCCTGTTATTATTCCTAGAATTTTATGCCTAAACTGACACCTTATCATTCCTTGCATCAAAGGGGTGTGTCTCTACATAGTTGAATACTTTCAGCTCAGTGTCAGCGTATGTAGAGACACACCCCCAGTGGGTAACACCAAGCGGTCAATTTAGTCATCATTTTAAGTTGGACTAGAAAGGAAAGACATAACATAGAGATCCAAAAAAGATGTTCCAAAAATGTTATTTCATGGAGAATACAACGGTTTACATCACAACGTCAGAAATGCTGACAAATCCTTTTCTAATATAATTGTTTAATCAGTCGTTATACAATGTGGGGGAACAAAAATATAAAACATGTACGAGTGCAGACGCATCTAATATAAAGTTTTCAGATTTTGAAATGTTTTTCTTTTAAATCAATTTATTAGTTACTTTACTACACTGCACAAAAAAGTAAAGGGAACACTTAAACAACAGAATATACCTCCAAGTAAATCAAACTTCTGTGAAATCAAACTGTCCACTTAGGAAGCAGCACTGATTGACAGTCAATTTCACATGCTGTTGTGCAAATGGAATAGACAATGTCATGATCTGAAGTGGATCTGACAGTTTTAAAAGCACAGGGTGAACGTTTTTTCCTTTGGCAAGGTGACATGATTGCCCCCGGTGGCCTTTGGAATTATCACATGTGGTGTCATTCATTCTGAGTTGCCCCGGTGGTGGTTAGTGGTATCGCACGATAGTTTGGGTTTAATATGTACGTAATTATGAATCAGGTGTGGGGCTCTATAAATGAGTCTCAGGGTGTGCAATCACTGCTGGTGATATTCATTCATTGATTGATTCTGAGTTGGTGAGAGCCTGGTGGAAGGATGGAGCTGAGGAGGAGTCCTGTGCAGCTTAGCCAGGGGGGACATGTGTCAGTGATGGTGTCTGCAGGAATTGCTGGCATGGTGTGGAGGAGTCGCAGTGATGGTGTCGGCGGGAAGTGTCTGCATGGACTGGTGGAGTGGCGACTATGGAGAGTAGCACTCACCATGTGGGACTTGGCTGCTGAGCTGGACTCAAGCATGCTTGACTTCGTGGCAGAAGCTGAACTCATCTTTGGGACTCTGTTGCAGGGCAGCAGCGGCTGGTGGTGGACTCTGCCCCAGGGCTGCACTATGGTGAAGGATCCTGTTGTGGTGAAGGATCTGGGTGGAGGAGAGGACGCACGCAGGTGGAGGGCTCTGTTGCAGGAGCGTGAGCACAGAGCATAAAGCTAAGTGGTGTCCCCCTGTGTTGTCTCTTTCCCTCATGTGTGTCTCTGGTGCAGTGGTGGGATTAGTCTCCGCACCGCCCAATTCCCTAGTGAGGGTTTAGGGTCAGGGCAAGCAAGGGTTTAAGGTTTGCGTGCGGCGACAGGTGCGGAGCCTGTATAGGGAATGTGAGGAGTGCAGGGACACTGGCTCAGTGGAGTGCAGGAGGTCTCTATGTCCCCATTCCCTATCGCAGGGCCCACCATTGGTAATGTTTCCCAGGTTCCCCCTTATTATTTAAATTCGCCACTGGAGGCGCTGTATCCTGGGTCACGTGTGATTTGGGTTCGCCTTGCGGTAACATCTGCGTCCAGACACGCGTGACCGTGACAGACAACAGATGAAAATTATTGGCAAGTATCAAGACACCCCCTCAATAAAGGAGTGGTTCTGCAGACCACATCTCAGTACCAATGCTTTCTGGCTGATGTTTTGGTCACTTTTGAATGTTGGTTGTGCTTTCACACTCGAGGTAGCATCAGACGGACTCTACAACCCCACAAGTGGCTCAGGTAGTGCAGCTCATCTCGGATGGCGCATCAATGCTGCTGGGTTGTTGCCCTCCTACTGCCCCCTCCACGTCTCCTGGTGTACTGGCCTGTCTCCTGGTAGCGCCTCCAGCCTCTGGACACTACGCTGACAAACACAGCAAACCTTCTTGCCACAGCTCGCATTGATGTGACATCCTGGATGAGCTGCACTACCTGAGCCATTTGCGTGGGTTGTAAAGTCCATCTCATGCTACCACAAGCGTGAAAGCACAACCAACATTCAAAAGTGACCAAAACATCAGCCAGAAAGCATTGCTACTGAGATGTGATCTGTGGTCCCCACCTGCAGAACCACTCCTTTATTGAGGGTGTCTTGATAATTGCCAATAATTTCCATCTGTTGTCTATTCCATTTGCACAACAGCATGTGAAATTGATTGCCAATCAGTGTTGCTTCCTAAGTGGACAGTTTGATTTCACAGAAGTTTGATTTACTTGGAGTTATAGTCTGTTGTTTAAGTGTTCCCTTTATTTTTTTGAGCAGTGTATAATTTCCTTATTTCCGTTTTTCAAATGCTTTGCTATATATGCGGGACGGGTGACCTTTACCTGATCCACAGTAACAGATTTATGTGAAGGTAAAAAAGGATTTATGAGGTCAGGCTGATGGCACATGTGGCATGGAGTGTGCCTAAAAGATTTAACGCAATCTGTCCATGTGTAAGGAAGTGACATTAGCTTATACTAATTAGTAGGTAATTGAGAATGTCGTTTCTCTTTTATCTCAGTTCTGGGTAATTTAATTTGTAATGCAGTGCAGAAGGATTTTCAGTGCTATGGATAAGACTTATTTTTCCAAAAATATTTTGGTTTGCAAACTGCAGAACCAAATTAAAATCACAAATTTATATTAATGCACCACTCCAGCGTGTTTATTTTATTGCATCTATGGAGTAGTGCTTTAAATGTAATGTGGTGGAATTGATTGAAAAGGGTCACACTCACCGCTCAATAAAATTCTTCTTTATTTCATTGACATAATGGGTAGAAGGGGAGACAGAACACATTAAGGATGGCCGGTGTTTCTCACCAAACAGCGCTTCCACAGGTCCTAGCATCAAATGTAAGTCCTCTGTCTTAATCATTTACTCACCCTCCATCTTGTAACACTAGCTTCCAACTGGCCGGAAGTCAGAAGCTACGTCACAAGCTCTTAATGCAACTCTACAAGAGACAGAACGAGGCTCTCATAGACTTGTATTGAAAAGTGATCTTCGAACAGCTCCATGAAACACTGAAGCTGCAGGCAGGTCACTTTTCACCAAAAATGGACCAGTTTAAGGGGTTGTCCAGTGAAATCTGGGTTATCAAGTCATAACTTGCAGATCAGTGTTTATCCCACCACTGGAGCTGCACCAATTGGCCGATTGAGGAATATTTATACTTGATCGCTGGAACCTTTATCCTCTTTACAAAATGGTGTGTCGGGTTGATAGTCTGACTGTCCCTCCATTCATTCTCTACGGAGCTGCTGGAAAAATCTGAGTGCAACATTTGGCAGCAGTGTACATCAGACCTCACAATGATAATCTCTGATTGATAAAACCTTCAGTGTAAGTAAACAGCACACAGATTAAAAAATTACACATTGCTGAATTCAATGTTTTAGCCCCTATCACCTGCCATCTACAGATTACATAGCAAAAAGCCGCTGATAGAGTCACTTTAAGTAAAATCTCTGATAACAACTTAGAGGATGGGGTCCATAGTTTTAGAAATCTGCAATGGTACATACTAAGATGGAATATCCATTAAAATTCATAAATACAAGATAATTTCTTACACATTATTTAACGCCTTCTCGACATTTCAAGTATATAAACGTCATAGTAGGACTTTCCAACCAATGAAGTAAATATACGTCATTGCGATCGCCCGGTGCACAGGAGCTGTGCGCAGGCGATCGCCACCTGTTGTTCAGCTTACAAGACATCTGACACTGGCTCTCACTGCCAGAACAGTACCCGCACCTGTTGCAGTGGTGCATGATCTAGTAAGTTTTTTGTGAGAGCAGACTGACAGCTCTAATGCATTGCAATGAGGTGATCTGCTGAGAAGACACTGAGCACTGCAGTCACCTCATCACTGGCATTTTCCCACAGTCCAGAGGTCACCGCAGTTCAGCCTGGCTGGTAGGGCAGCCTCAGTGACGTCACCGCTAGTCACTGAGGTTTTCAGCCGGGATGGTCACAACTTGGCACCGTCCAGGATGAAAACTGTATATTCCCCAGACATGGATTACGGCGTGGGACAGAATGATGGACAGGTATGGTATATTGTTGTTTTTTTATTTTACTTTTATTACAGGAGATAGAGGGCTATGCAGGAATTTGGTGAGGTTGTAAGCGTGGTTTAATTAACCCCTCTCTGCCATCTGACGTACTATCCCGTCCATGGGACCCGGGCCCCTATGCCCATAACGGGATAGTACGTCATAGCGATCAGCGGCCGGGTGTCAGCTGATTATCACAGCTGACACCCGAGACTATGTGTCAGGGGCGGTCACGGACCGCCCCCGGCACGTTAACCCCTGGCACACTGCAATCAAACACGATCACAGTGTACCAGGGGTTTAGGGAAGCATCGGCAGGGAGGGGGCTCCCTCCGGGCTTCCCTGCGACCCCCGCAGCAGCGCAATGTGCAGCGCTGCTGCTGGGACCTCCTTCTCTGCAGGTCCCTGGATCCAAAATGGCGGCGGGGACCTTCGGGGGCCTGCAGGGAGCTGGCTTCCTCAGTGCCTGCAAAGCGCAGGCACAAGGAAGCCTTCTGCAGTGCCTGTGACAGATCGCTGATCTGTCACAGTGATCTGTGATGTGACAGATCAGCGATCTGTCACATGACAGTTATGTCCCCTCTGGGACATTGTAATAAAGTTAAAAAAAAAAGTGTAAAATTAATTTATAAAAAATCGCTAAATAAATTGAAAAAAAAAAATATTTCCTAATAAATTCATTTTTTGGAAATAAAAAAAAAACAATAAAAGTACACATATTTAGTATCGCTGCGTCCATAACAACCCGCCCTATAAAACTGTCCCATTAGTTAACGCCTTTATTGAACCCCTTAAAAAATAAAAATAAAAAAAGAAGCAAAAAATAAAGCTTTATCATTAGTGTTGAGCATTCCGATACCGCAAGTATCGGGTATCGGCCGATACTTGCTGTATCGGAATTCCGATACCGACTTCCGATATTTTTTCAATATCGGAATTCGGCATCGGAATCGGAAGTTCAGTTGATTGACGGCCTGACGTCATCATGATGCGCGGTGTGTGCGCATCATGATGCGCCGTCATTTCGGGCCTTCCGGGGGTCTCTGCCGGCCTGCCGGGGGGCTGTGCCGGCCTGCCGGGGGGCTGTGTGGACTGCCCGGGGTCTCTGCCGGCCTGCCGGGGGGCTGTGCCGGCCTGCCGGTGGTCTGTGCACCCTGTGGGGGTCTGTACCGGCCTGCCGGGGGGCTGTGCCGGCCTGCCGGGGGGCTGTGCTGATGTCCGGGGGTCTGTGCAAGCATCGTCCGATGGGACTACAAGTCCCATCGGGCGATGCCTGCTACCATGACAGTGATTGACACATTAGCCAATGATGGGACAGTAGTAGTCCCATCATCCGGCTAATGTGTTAAATGTTAAAAAAAAAAAAAAAATACTACATACATACTACATGCATGCTACATACATACTACATATATACTACATACATACTACATACATGCTACATACATACTACATGCATGCTACATACATACTACATGCTACATACATACTACATGCATGCTACATACATACTACATATATACTACATACATACTACATACATGCTACATACATACTGCATGCTACATACATACTACATACATACTACATACATACTACATGCATGCTACATACATACTACATATATACTACATGCATGCTACATACATACTACATGCTACATACATACTACATATATACTACATACATGCTACATACATACTGCATGCTACATACATACTACATACATACTACATACATGCTACATACATACTACATGCATGCTACATGCATGCTACATACATACTACATGCATGCTACATACATACTACATGCTACATACATACCACATACATACTACATACATACTACATACTACATATATACTACATGCATGCTACATACATACTACATGCTACATACATACCACATACATACTACATACATACTACATATATACTACATGCATGCTACATACATACTACATGCTACATACATACCACATACATACTACATACATACTACATGCTACATACATACTACATATATACTACATGCATGCTACATACATACTACATGCTACATACATACCACATACATACTACATACATGCTACATATATACTACATGCATGCTACATACATACTACATATATACTACATGCATGCTACATACATACTACATGCTACATGCATGCTACATACATACTACATACATACTACATGCTACATACATACCACATATATACTACATACATACAATACATTCATACAATACATACATAGACATACAGTACATATAACATAGAGTAACATACTTACCAATACTTGTCACATTGTTCCCCGAAGCCATTGTCTTTCCGGAATAAATATTAACATAACAAACCACAAAAATACTCACCCACGATCCGAAGCAGTCCACGAGTGTGTCCCACGACGATCTTGGGTAGAGAACTGCAGCATCAGATGATGCTGCCGTTCTCTACGGGCTGCAGGAATCCAATGACGGAAGGTAGGTATCCTTCCGCACTGTATTCCTCCGCCACTTAAAAAAAAAAAAGTCCCTAGTCTCACTTTATGCCATTGCTGCGTGGGAATTTCCCACACAGCAATGGCATAAAGTGAGACTAGGGACTTTTTTTTTTTTTAAGTGGCGGAGGAATACAGTGCGGAAGGATACCTACCTTCCGTCATTGGATTCCTGCAGCCCGTAGAGAACGGCAGCATCATCTGATGCTGCCGTTCTCTACCCAAGATCGTCGTGGGACACACTCGTGGACTGCTTCGGATCGTGGGTGAGTATTTTTGTGGTTTGTTATGTTAATATTTATTCCGGAAAGACAATGGCTTCGGGGAACAATGTGACAAGTATTGGTAAGTATGTTACTCTATGTTATATGTACTGTATGTCTATGTATGTATTGTATGAATGTATTGTATGTATGTAGTATATATGTGGTATGTATGTAGCATGTAGTATGTATGTAGTATGTATGTAGCATGCATGTAGCATGCAGTATGTATGTAGCATGCATGTTGTATATATGTAGTATGTATGTAGCATGTAGTATGTATGTAGCATGCATGTAGTATATATGTAGTATGTATGTAGCATGTAGTATGTATGTAGCATGCATGTAGTATATATGTAGTATGTATGTAGCATGTAGTATGTATGTAGCATGCATGCAGTATGTATGTAGCATGCATGTAGTATGTATATGGTATTTATGTAGCATGTAGTATGTATGTAGCATGCATGTAGTATATATGTGTTATGTATGTGGTATGTATGTAGCATGCATGTAGCATGCATGTAGTATGTATGTAGTATGTATGTAGTATATATGTAGTATGTATGTAGCATGTAGTATGTATGTAGCATGCATGTAGCATGCAGTATGTATGTAGCATGCATGTAGTATATATGTAGTATGTATGTAGCATGTAGTATGTAGCATGTATGTAGCATGTAGTATGTAGCATGCATGTAGTATATATGTAGTATGTAGCATGTAGTATGTATGTAGCATGCATGTAGTATATATGTGTTATGTATGTAGCATGCATGTAGCATGCATGTAGTATGTATGTAGTATATATGTGGTATGTATGTAGCATGCAGTATGTATGTAGCATGCATGTAGTATATATGTAGTATGTATGTTGCATGTAGTATGAATGTAGCATGTATGTAGTATGAATGTAGCATGTATGTAGTATGCATGTTGTATGTATGTAGCATGTAATTTTTTTTTTTTTTTTTTTTACATTTAACACATTAGCCGGATGATGGGACTACTACTGTCCCATCATTGGCTAATGTGTCAATCACTGTCATGGTAGCAGGCATCGCCCGATGGGACTTGTAGTCCCATCGGACGATGCCTGCACAGACCCCCGGAGCCTGCACAGACCACCGGCAGGCCGGCACAGCCCCCCGGCAGGCCGGCACAGCCCCCCGGAGCCTGCACAGCCCCCCGGCAGGCCGGCACAGCCCCCCGGAGCCTGCACAGACCACCGGCAGGCCGGCACAGACCACCGGAGCCTGCACAGACCCCCTGGCAGGCCGGCACAGCCCCCCGAAAGGCCCGTACAGACCCCAGAGAGGCTGTACAAGGGCAGGAAAGGGTTTTTCTTATTCCGATACCGGAAGTCCCATAGACTTGAATGGGACTTCCGGTATCGGAATCGGCGATACCGATACTTTTTTTAAAGATCGGCCGATACCATCCGATACGATACTTTGAAGTATCGGACGGTATCGCTCAACTCTATTTATCATCATACCGCCGAACAAAGTGCAATAACGCGCGATCAAAAAGACGAATATAAATAACCATGGTACCACTGAAAACGTCATCTTGTCCCGCAAAAAATGAGCTGCCATACAGCATCATCAGCGAAAAAGTAAAAAAAGTTATAGCTCGCAGAATAAAGCGATGCAAAAATAATTTTTTATATAAAATTGTTTTCATTGCATAAAAGCGCCAAAACATAAAAAAAGACAAATGAGGTATCGCTGTAACCGTACTGACCCGAAGAATAAAACCGCCTTATCAATTTTACCGCACGTGGAACGGTGTAAACACACCCCCCAAAAGAAATTCTTGAAATGCTGGTTTTTGTTCATTCTGCGTCCAAAAAATTGGAATAAAAGCGATCAAAAAATGTCACGTGCCCGAAAATGGTACCAATAAAAACGTCAACTCATCCACAAAAAATAAGACCTCACATGACTCGGTGGATCAAAATATGGAAAAAATTATAGCTCTCAAAATGTGGTGATGCAAAAACTATTTTTACAATAAAAAGCGTCTTTTAGCGTATGACAGCTGCCAAACATAAAAACCCGCCATATCTAGCAAATCAAACCCCCCTTTATCACCCCCTTAGTTAGGGAAAAATAATAAAATTAAAAAAATGTATTTATTTCCATTTTCCTATTAGGGTTAGGGCTAGAACTAGGGTTAGGGTCAGGGCTAGGGTTAGGGCTGAGATTAGGGTTAGGGGTGTGTTGGGGTTAGGGTTGGAGTTAGAATTGGGGGGTTTTCACTGTTTGGGCACATCAGATGCTCTCCAAACGCAACATGGCGTCTGATCTCAATTCCAGCCAATTCTGCGTTGAAAAAATCAAATTGTGCACCTTCCCTTCCAAGCTCTGCCATGCATCCAAACAGTGTTTTACCCCCACATATGAGGTATTAGCCTACTCAGGACAAATTGCAAAACAACTTTTGGGGTCATGTTACCTTTGGGAAAATAAAAATTTGGGGTGAAAAGATCATTTTTGTGGAAAATGTCTCCTGATATCCTTAGGAAAATAAAACATTGGGGGCAAAAATATCATTTTTGTGGAAAAAAATATGATTTTTTTAATTTTCATGCCCGGGCATTATAAACTTCTGTGAAGCACTTGGGGGTTCAAAGTGCTCACCACACATCTAGATAAGTTCCGTGGAGGGTCTAGTTTCCAAAATGGGGTCACTTGTGGGGAGTTTCAACAGTTTAGGCACATCAGAGGTTCTCCAAACGCGCCATGACACCCGCAGACCATTCCATCGAAGTCTGCATTCCAAAACGTCACTACTTCCCTTCCGAGCCCCGACGTGTGCCCATACAGTAGTTTTCTCCCACATATGGGGTATCAGCATACTCAGGACAAATTGGACAACAACTTTTTGGGTCCAATTTCTCCTGTTACCATTGGGAAAATAAAAAAAATGCGGACTAAAAGATCATGTTTGTGGAAACAATATGATTTTTTTATCTTCACGCCCGGGCGTTATAAACTTCTGTGAAGCACTGGGGGGGGGTCAAAGTGCTCACCACACATCTAGATTAGTTCCTTAGGGGGTCTAGTTTCCAAAATGGGGACACTTGTGGGGGGTTTCCACTGTTTAGGTACATCAGGGGCTCTCCAAAGGCAATATGACACCCGCAGACCATTCCATCAAAGTCTGCATTCCAAAATGTCACTACTTCCCTTCCGAGCCCCGACGTGTGCCCATACAGCAGTTTTCTCCCACATATGGGGTATCAGCGTACTCAGCACAAATTGTACAACAACTTTTGGGGTCCAATTTCTCATGTTACCCTTGGGAAAATAAAAAAATTGCAGACTAAAAGATAATGTTTGTGGAAAAAATATGATTTTTTTATTTTCACGCCCGGGCGTTATAAACTTCTGTGAAGCACTGGGGGGTTCAAAGTGCTCACGACAAATCTACATTAGTTCCTTAGGGGGTCTAGTTTCCAAAATGGGGTCACTTGTGGGGGGTTTCCACTGTTTAGGTACATCAGGGGCTCTCCAAAGGCAATATGACACCCGCAGACCATTCCATCAAAGTCTGCATTCCAAAATGTCACTACTTCCCTTCCGAGACCCGACGTGTGCCCATACAGCAGTTTTCTCCCACATATGAGGTATCAGCATACTCAGGACAAATTGTACAACAACATTTGGGGTCCAATTTCCCCTGTTACCCTTGGGAAAATAAAAAAATTGTGGACTAAATGATCATGTTTGTGGAAAAAATATGATTTTTTTATTTTCACGCCCGGGCGTTATAAACTTCTGTGAAGCACTTGGGAGTTCAAAGTGCTCACCACACATCTAGATTAGTTCCTTGGGGGTATAGTTTTCAAAATGGTGTCATTTGTTGGGGCTTTCCACTGTTTAGGCACATCAGGAGCTTTCTAAACGCGGCTTGGCGCCCAATCCCAATTCCAGCCAAAAAAGTCAAATGGTGCTGCTTCCCTTCCGAGCTCTGCCATGCACCCAATTAGTAGTTTACCCCCATATATTGGGTATCAGAGTACTCAGGACAAATTGCACAATAACTTTTGGGGTGCTGTTACCCTTGGAAAAATAAGAATTGAGGGTGAAAAGATCATTTTTGTGGAAAAAATATGATTTTTTAATTGTACAGCTGTACGTTATAAACTTCTGTGAATCCCTTGGGGATTCAAAGTTCTCAACACACATCTACGTAAGTTCCTTGGGGGGGGTCTAGTTTCCAAAATGGTGTTATTTGTTAGGGGTCTCCACTGTTTTGGCACTTCAGGGGCTTTCCAAACGTGACATGGTGTCCGATCTCAATTCCAGCCAAAAAGTCAAATGGCGCTGCTTCCCTTCCGAGCTCTGCCATGCGCTCAAATAGTCGTTTGCACCCACATATGGGGCATCAGCATACTCAGGACAAATTGCACAATAACTTTTAGGGTAATGTTACCCTTGGGAAAATAAAAATTAGGGGTGAAAAGATCATTTTTGTGGAAAAAATATAATTTTTTAATTGTACGACTGTACGTTATACACTTCTGTGAAGGCCTTGTGGTTTCAAAGTTCTCACCACATATCTAGATAAGTTCCTTGGGGGGTCTAGTTTCCAAAATGGGGTTACTTGTGTGAGGTTTCCACTGTTTATGTACATCAGGGGCTCGCCAAACGTGACATGGCGTCCGATCTGAATTCCAGCCAATTTTGCATTGAAAAAGTCAAACGGCGCTCCTTCCCTTCTGAGCTCTGCCATGCGCCGAAGCAGTGGTTCCCCCCCACATATCAGGTATCATCGTACTCAGGAGAAATTGCACAATAACTTTTGCAGTCCAATTTCTCCTGTTACCCTTGGTAAAATAACAAAAATTGGACCTAATGTAACTTTTTTGTGAAAAAAGTTAAATGTTCATTTTTTTTTAAAGATTCAAAAAATTCCTGTGAAGCACCTGAAGGGTTAATAAACGTCTTGAATATGGTTTTGAGCACCTTGAGGGGTGCAGTTTTAAGAATGGTGTCACTTTTGGGTATTTTCTATCACATAGACCCCTCAAAGTGACTTCAAATGTTATGTGGTCCCTAAAAATAAAATGGTGTTGCAAAAATGAGAAATCGTTGGTCAAATTTTAACCCTTATAACTTCCTAACAAAAAAAAAATTTGGTTCCAAAATTGTGCTGATGTAAAGTAAACATGTGGGAAATGTTACTTATTAAGTTTTTTGTGTGCCATATCTCTGTGATTTAAGGGCATAAAAATTCAAAGTTGGAAAATTGTAAAATTTTCAAAATTTTCACCAAATTTCCATTTTTTTCACAAATAAACGTAAGGTATTTGAATGAAATTTTACCACTAGCATGAAGTACAATATGTCACAAGAAAACCATGTCAGAATCACCGGGATCCATGGAAGCATTTCAGAGTTATTACCTCACAAAGGGACAGTGGTCAGAATTGTAAAAATTGGCCCGGTCATGAACGTGCAAACCACCCTTGGTGGTAAGGGATTAAGAATATTAAAAGAGTCTTTGTCATTATTTCAATTAAAGGACTTTATTGTGGGTGTCTGTGTTTTCTTACAATGTGACTATGGGGTTAGTAATGGAGGCTGTTGTGAATTCGCTTTCTGGCCTCCCTCTTGTTATTACTAGTGTTGAGCATTCCGATACCGCAAGTATCGGGTATCGGCCGATACTTGCTGTATCGGAATTCCGATACCGACTTCCGATATTTTTTCAATATCGGAATTCGGCATCGGAATCGGAAGTTCAGTTGATTGACGGCCTGACGTCATCATGATGCGCGGTGTGTGCGCATCATGATGCGCCGTCATTTCGGGCCTTCCGGGGGTCTCTGCCGGCCTGCCGGGGGGCTGTGCCGGCCTGCCGGGGGGCTGTGTGGACTGCCCGGGGTCTCTGCCGGCCTGCCGGGGGGCTGTGCCGGCCTGCCGGGGGGCTGTGTGGACTGCCCGGGGTCTCTGCCGGCCTGCCGGGGGGCTGTGCCGGCCTGCCGGGGGGCTGTGCACCCTGTGGGGGTCTGTACCGGCCTGCCGGGGGGCTGTGCCGGCCTGCCGGGGGGCTGTGCTGATGTCCGGGGGTCTGTGCAAGCATCGTCCGATGGGACTACAAGTCCCATCGGGCGATGCCTGCTACCATGACAGTGATTGACACATTAGCCAATGATGGGACAGTAGTAGTCCCATCATCCGGCTAATGTGTTAAATGTTAAAAAAAAAAAAAAAAAATACTACATACATACTACATACATGCTACATACATACTACATGCATGCTACATACATACTACATATATACTACATACATACTACATACATACTACATGCATGCTACATACATACTACATATATACTACATACATACTACATACATACTGCATGCTACATACATACTACATACATACTACATGCATGCTACATATATACTACATGCATGCTACATACATACTACATATATACTACATGCATGCTACATACATACTACATGCTACATGCATGCTACATACATACTACATACATGCTACATATATACTACATACATACTACATATATACTACATGCATGCTACATATATACTACATGCATGCTACATATATACTACATGCATGCTACATATATACTACATACATACTACATATATACTACATACATGCTACATACATACTACATACATACTACATATATACTACATGCATGCTACATATATACTACATGCTACATACATACCACATACATACTACATACATGCTACATATATACTACATGCATGCTACATACATACTACATATATACTACATGCATGCTACATACATACTACATGCTACATGCATGCTACATACATACTACATACATACTACATGCTACATACATACCACATATATACTACATACATACAATACATTCATACAATACATACATAGACATACAGTACATATAACATAGAGTAACATACTTACCAATACTTGTCACATTGTTCCCCGAAGCCATTGTCT
This sequence comes from Dendrobates tinctorius, assembly GCF_039654945.1. Lineage (NCBI taxonomy): Eukaryota > Metazoa > Chordata > Amphibia > Anura > Dendrobatidae > Dendrobates > Dendrobates tinctorius. The sequence continues at coordinate 47,318,336 of NW_027361679.1, read as the reverse complement.
TTCCGGAATAAATATTAACATAACAAACCACAAAAATACTCACCCACGATCCGAAGCAGTCCACGAGTGTGTCCCACGACGATCTTGGGTAGAGAACTGCAGCATCAGATGATGCTGCCGTTCTCTACGGGCTGCAGGAATCCAATGACGGAAGGTAGGTATCCTTCCGCACTGTATTCCTCCGCCACTTAAAAAAAAAAAGTCCCTAGTCTCACTTTATGCCATTGCTGTGTGGGAATTTCCCACACAGCAATGGCATAAAGTGAGACTAGGGACTTTTTTTTTTTTTAAGTGGCGGAGGAATACAGTGCGGAAGGATACCTACCTTCCGTCATTGGATTCCTGCAGCCCGTAGAGAACGGCAGCATCAGCTGATGCTGCAGTTCTCTACCCAAGATCGTCGTGGGACACACTCGTGGACTGCTTCGGATCGTGGGTGAGTATTTTTGTGGTTTGTTATGTTAATATTTATTCCGGAAAGACAATGGCTTCGGGGAACAATGTGACAAGTATTGGTAAGTATGTTACTCTATGTTATATGTACTGTATGTCTATGTATGTATTGTATGAATGTATTGTATGTATGTAGTATATATGTGGTATGTATGTAGCATGTAGTATGTATGTAGTATGTATGTAGCATGCATGTAGCATGTAGTATGTATGTAGCATGCATGTAGTATATATGTAGTATGTATGTAGTATATATGTAGCATGCATGTAGTATATATGTAGTATGTATGTAGTATATATGTAGCATGTATGTAGTATGTATGTAGTATGTATGTAGTATATATGTAGCATGCATGTAGTATATATGTAGTATGTATGTAGTATATATGTAGCATGCATGTAGTATATATGTAGTATGTATGTAGTATATATGTAGCATGTATGTAGTATGTATGTAGCATGCATGTAGCATGTAGTATGTATGTAGCATGCATGTAGTATATATGTAGTATGTATGTAGCATGCATGTAGTATATATGTAGCATGCATGTAGTATATATGTAGTATGTATGTAGTATATATGTAGCATGTATGTAGTATGTATGTAGCATGCATGTAGCATGTAGTATGTATGTAGCATGCATGTAGTATATATGTAGTATGTATGTAGCATGCATGTAGTATATATGTAGCATGCATGTAGTATATATGTAGTATGTATGTAGTATATATGTAGCATGTATGTAGTATGTATGTAGCATGCATGTAGCATGTAGTATGTATGTAGCATGCATGTAGTATATATGTAGTATGTATGTAGCATGCATGTAGTATATATGTAGCATGCATGTAGTATATATGTAGTATGTATGTAGTATATATGTAGCATGTATGTAGTATGTATGTAGCATGCATGTAGCATGTAGTATGTATGTAGCATGCATGTAGTATATATGTAGTATGTATGTAGCATGCATGTAGTATATATGTAGCATGCATGTAGTATATATGTAGTATGTATGTTGCATGTAGTATGAATGTAGCATGTATGTAGTATGTAGTATGAATGTAGCATGTATGTAGTATGTAGTATGAATGTAGCATGTAATTTTTTTTTTTTTTTTTTTACATTTAACACATTAGCCGGATGATGGGACTACTACTGTCCCATCATTGGCTAATGTGTCAATCACTGTCATGGTAGCAGGCATCGCCAGATGGGACTTGTAGTCCCATCGGACAATGCCTGCACAGACCCCCGGAGCCTGCACAGACCACCGGCAGGCCGGCACAGCCCCCCGGAGCCTGCACAGACCACCGGCAGGCCGGCACAGACCACCGGAGCCTGCACAGACCCCCTGGCAGGCCGGCACAGCCCCCCGGCAGGCCGGCACAGCCCCCCGGCAGGCCGGCACAGCCCCCCGGCAGGCCGGCACAGCCCCCCGGAGCCTGCACAGACCACCGGCAGGCCGGCACAGACCACCGGAGCCTGCACAGACCCCCTGGCAGGCCGGCACAGCCCCCCGAAAGGCCCGTACAGACCCCAGAGAGGCTGTACAAGGGCAGGAAAGGGTTTTTCTTATTCCGATACCGGAAGTCCCATAGACTTGAATGGGACTTCCGGTATCGGAATCGGCGATACCGATACTTTTTTTAAAGATCGGCCGATACCATCCGATACGATACTTTGAAGTATCGGATGGTATCGCTCAACTCTAGTTATTACTGAAGGTAGTGGAGCTGGTCAAATTGACAGAGGAGTTGCAAGTTCTCTTTCTGGGCTCCCTCTGATGGTTACTGGAGGTAATGGAGCTGATCTGATTAACAGTGGCTTGCCACATGATAATGAGGATGATGATTGGATATCTGGGGTTTCAGACATGGATTTAAGACAGTCGACTCCCTGTATCCCTGCTGGTGATTTTCTTCCTGACTCCGGAGGTCTTTGTTTCCAGCTCAGTCCCTGCAAGTTCAGCTAAGTGTTCATTTGCTATTCTGTTTAAATTTGATCTGGTTTTGTCTATCTCAGTTTTGTGTGGGTCAGCCAGCTCCGGCTGGGGCTGTGCTGAATCACCGTCCATATGTTACTGCTTGTGCCAGTTTGTCCCTTATTAGATTGGCCTCTTTTTGCTCTGCTTTCAGAATATACCAGAGTGCTGATATAGTGGGCGAAGTCTTGCGACTTCAGTATTTTTTGCATCAGACGTGTTGGACTTTTTTGCAGGGTTTTTTGCATGATTGCAGACAGTGTCTTTCCTTTCCTGTCCTGTCTAGTCAGTGTGGGCCCCATCATTTGCTCAGTCTATTTTCCTGCCTGCGTTTGTGTTTTCATCTTGTCTCACCGACAGTATATGTTTGGGGGCTATCTATTCCTTTGGGGTCTGCTCTGGGGCAGTTTAGATTTCTCCTTTCTTGCTTTAGGCTTAGTTAGCTTTCCGGCTGTGCCGAGGCGTCTAGGATCATCGTAGGCATGCTCCATGGCTACTGCTAGTTGTGTGGATAGGATCAGGGGTCTGCAATCCGCTTAGTTACCAACCTCTCTGGTTTTCTGTGGCTTAGCCTAGGCCTGCTATCCTCCTCGGTTACCCAGTCATAACAGGGGGCATCTTACTGACGCCTCTCCATTACTAACCTCGGGGCTTGATGTCACCTGACAATGATATCAACCCCCCCCAACTATTGCCCCACTTGCCACTGCTACAGAGATGTGCCTTTTATGGGGCGGCTGAGAGCTGATGTTTTTAGCCTGGGTGGGGGCAGTATCCATGGTCCCTTCCTAGGCTATTAATATCAGCCCACAGCTGTCTACATGGTCTTTGCTGGTTATTAATTATAGGGGACCCCATGTCATTTTTTGGGGGTTCCCCCATTTTAAGTGCCAGTAAAGGCTGAGTATACAGTTGTGAGCTGATATTAATAGCATAGGAAGCTCCTTGGGTATTACCCCCTTCCCAGGCTATAAACATCTGCTCCCAGTCGCCGGCATTCCCTCTGCTGGTTGCGAAAATTGCGTGGGCGCCTACGCCATTTTTTCCTGAAAAATAATCTAAGCTGCACACACACTGTACAAATTGTTTTTGGCACTGACATATATATACACTCACTGGCCACTTTATTAGGTACACCATGCTAGTAAGGGGTTGGACCCCCTTTTGCCTTCAGAACTGCCTCAATTCTTCGTGGCAGAGATTCAACAAGGTGCTGGAAGCATTCCTCAGAGATTTTGGACCATATTGACATGATGGCATCACACAGTTGGCGCAGATTTGTCGGCTGCACATCCCTGATGCGAATCTCCCGTTCCACCACATCCCAAAGATGCTCTATTGGATTGAGATCTGGTGACTGAGGAGGCCATTTGAGTACAGTAAACTCATTGTCATGTTCAAGAAACCAATCTGAGATGATTCGAGCTTTATGACATGGCGCATTATCCTGCTGAAAGTAGCCATCAGATGTTGGGTACATTGTGGTCATAAAGGGATGGACATGGTCAGCAACAATACTCAGGTAGGCTGTGGCGTTGCAACGATGCTCAATTGGTACCAAGGGGCCCAAAGAGTGCCCATAAAAAATTCCCCACACCATGACACCACCACCACCAGCCTGAACCGTTGATACAAGGCAGGATGGATCCATGCTTTCATGTTGTTTACGCCAAATTCTGACCCTACCATCCGAATGTCGCAGCAGAAATCGAGACTCATCAGACCAGGCAACGTTTTTCCAATCTTCTACTGTCCAATTTCGATGAGCTTGTGCAAATTGTAGCCTCAGTTTCCTGTTCTTAGCTGAGAGGAGTGGTACCCAGTGTGGTCTTCTGCTGCTGTAGCCCATCTGCCTCAAAGTTCGACGCACTGTGCGTTCAGAGATGCTCTTCTGCCTACCTTGGTTGTAACGGGTGGCAATTTGAGTCACTGTTGCCTTTCTATCAGCTCGAACCAGTCTGCCCATTCTCCTCTGACCTCTGGCATCAACATGGCATTTCCGGCCACAGAACTGCCGCTCACTGGATTTTTTTTCTTTTTCGGACCATTCTCTGTAAACCCTAGAGATGGTTGTGCGTGAAAATCCCAGTAGATCAGCAGTTTCTGAAATTCTCAGACCAGCCCTTCTGGCACCAACAATCATGCCACGTTCAAAGGCACTCAAATCACCTTTCTTCCCCATACTGATGCTCGGTTTGAACTGCAGGAGATTGTCTTGACCATGTCTACATGCCTAAATGCACTGAGTTGCCGCCATGTGATTGGCTGATTAGAAATTAAGTCTTAACACACAGTTGGACAGGTGTACCTAATAAAGTGGCCAGTGAGTGTATATATATATATTGTGTGTACCACAATATATATATATATATATATATATATATATATATGTCAGTGCCAAAAACAATAAACAGTAAAGGGTGTTTTACTGGATGGAAGATATGTTTCTCCTAGCAGATTAATGTTTGGCCGGGTTTTTCCTTAAAGGCGGGACCTGCGATGATGTCAGGGTCACGTGATCAGCCCATGTGATGTCTACCTCATTGGTGGGAGGGGTTAGGCCCTATGTAATGGAGGTTGGTGATTGCCACAGTGAGTGTGTTTCTGGAAGATACAAGAACTTGTGTGGAGGATTCCCGTGCTGCAGGACTGTCGCAGCAAGACTCGGAAGAACCCCGGGAATGGCACCTGGCGGATGCCGCAGGACCTGGCAGCCGCTTAGTTACGCCCGTCCCGTGCAAGGGGTGAGTCTGGGACCAGTGGTTCTCTGAACTGGAGTATGTGTTTGCTTTGCCTTATGTTTTGTTAAGCTGCTGGTTACTGAGTGACATTAAAACCTCTAAAATTGGACTTTATACCTGTGTGTTGCCTCGTTACTGCCGCCCAGCTATTGCCTACCAGAGCGAATCCCTACAATTGGTGGACTGAATGCGGGCAGAGTCAGTGAGGCCAGGCTGTTTTTGTTTTTGATCGGTACCCCAGCCTATGTCTTGGGTGAAACTAGTGGCAGAGATCCAGGCGGGGAACTTTCCAGAAACGGAGGCCATGGTAAAAACGCTCATAGAGGCCGTGCGACAGCAACAGGAGGCCATGCGGCAGCAGCAACAGGAGGCCATGCGACAGTAGGCTATGCTGCAGCAGGCTATGCAGCATCAGTAGGAAACCAATCAGCTGTTGATACAGCATATCACAACAGCGCAAGCAAAAGGAGCTGACCGGGGAATCCAGGATATTCGGAAAGCGGTTTGTACAGCGATTCCTAAAATGGAAGAATCGGACGATGTGGAGGTGTATCTGGAGATGTTCGAAGGAGTCGCTGAGAGAGAGAAGGTCCCCCGGGACCATTGGGCAAGTGTTGTCGCTCCATTTTTGACCCCAGGACCATTGAAAGCGTATCTCGACCTACCCCCAGAGCAAAGGGCGGACTACACAGTCGTCAAGGGTGAGATACTGGCACGCCTTGGTGTAAATGTGCGGGAGTGGGAGTTTACCCCCTCCAAGCCAGCCCGGTCCCAGTATTACGATCTTTTGCACCTGTTACAAAAGTGGTTGCAGCCTGAAGTGTTGTCCCCCATGGCCATACTGGACCGCATAGTGACTGATAGATTTTGGAGGGCTTTGCCCCACTCCCTCCAGACATGGGTCGGCCAGGCATCCCCTACTAATGCCATGCAGATGATAGACCTCATAGAAAGGTATGGGGCTACCAAGGAGTTACAGGGAGGGACCCCCCGAAAGGTAACAGGAAGGTTCCCTAAGTCCAAGCCCCTGGTTCGGCGAGCAGAGCCCAGGAAGGCCGCTCCGGACTTATCCGGGGAAGTAAGGAGCCCCATAATCTGCTGGCGGTGCCAGGAACCAGGTCATATGAGAGCTGATTGCCCCCACCTGACTGAGCCCATGGACACCAATTTTGGTTACCGCCAGTCCCACTATGCCGAACCAATGTGTGCAATGGGCACCCCGAAAGGCCCTAATATGGAACATTTGTGTCAGATGGAAGTGGAGGGCACACCGGCTGTGGCCCTATTGGACTCAGGGAGTCTTGTAACCCTGGTACGAGCCAGCTGGATACACACCAGCGAGTATACGGGTCGGAAAATTGGGGTGTTTTGTATACATGGAGACTTAAAAGACTATCACACCGCACTAGTCGTAATCAGCACGCCAGCAGGGAGGCGGTGCCACGAGGTGGGGGTGGTGACTAATTTACATTATGAAGTGCTAATTGGAAGAGACTTTCCGTTGTTTTCTGTGCTGTGGCCGTCTGTGGTACCATCCACTGAGCAACTGCCTGTACCAGAGGCAACCAGGTTACATTCTCCAGAAGGGGGTATGAACCTGGTTGCCCGGAGGAAGATGTGCTGGCAGTTGGAATAACCTTTCCTTCGGTGGAGGAAGGGGAGAATTCTCCCCTAGAAGGATTGGCTGGAGAGGTGAAAGACTTACCGCCGGGACCGGAGCTGTCAGACTTGAATGTATCAGGTGACAATTTTGGTACAGCGCAACTCCAAGACCTTACTTTAGCCCGGGCCAGAGAAAATGTACTGTTTGTCAATGGGGAACCCCAACAATCTGGGGCAGATACGGTGTTTCCACGCTTTGAGTTGAATCAGGATTTGTTGTACCGAGTGGAGAAAATATGTAGGGAAATGTTAGAGCAGTTACTGGTACCTCAGACATATCGCAGGCTGGTAATGGATTTAGCGCATGGGCATGTACTTGGGGGGCATTTGGGCCAAAAGAAGACCCTCGACCGAATTCTGCAGCGATTTTACTGGCCAGGGGTTCATGAAGAAGTTAAATGGTACTGTAGCTCCTGTCCAGTATGCCAGGTAACCAGTCCCCAGCCTCACTTTCGGAGCCCTTTGGTGCCTTTGCCAATTATAGAGGTACCCTTCGAGAGAGTGGCCATGGACCTGGTGGGGCCTCTCAATAAGTCGGCAAGGGGACACCAACACATTCTTGTAGTTCTAGACTATGCTACCCGATATCCTGAGGCTATTCCTCTGCGCCACACATCAGCTAAGCTTATAGCAAAGGAACTCATGGGTATGTTTTGACAGGTGGGAATTCCGCAAGAGATTTTAACAGACCAGGGAACTCCCTTTATGTCAAAAATTATAAAGGAACTCTGCCGGTTGTTAAATGTTAAACAGTTGCGTACCTCGGTCTATCATCCCCAAACAGATGGTCTGGTAGAAAGATTCAATAAGACACTGAAGAGCATGTTAAAAAAGGCAGTTTCCAAAGATGGGAAGGACTGGGATCTGTTATTGCCATATTTGTTATTTGCAGTGCGGGAGGTACCTCAGGCATCTACGGGGTTCTCGCCCTTTGAACTATTGTACGGCAGACATGCACGGGGCTTACTAGATATAGCCAAAGAGGCCTGGGAGAACCAGCCTACTCCCCACAAAAGTGTGATATAACATGTTGCCAAAATGCAAGAGAGAATAGAGACAGTCCTACCTTTGGTCTGGGAACATATGGAGGCAGCACAATGGTCACAGAGTTGGGTCTATAACCGGGAGGCTCGGGTAAGAACCTTTAGCCTTGGGGATCGGGTTTTGGTGCTTGTGCCTACCGTAGATAGCAAATTTCTTGCAAGGTGGCAGGGACCCTACGAGATCATGGAGAAGGTGGGGCCGGTAGACTACAAGGTACTCCAACCAGGACGGAGAAAGCCAGAACAAGTTTACCATATTAATTTGCTTAAACCCTGGAAAGATAGAGAGCACCTTGGTGGGGATAGTCCGCTGCCAGCGTTTCAGGTGGAAAAGGCTCCGTTACCTCAGGGAGAGGCAGGAGAAGCCCAACCCGCTGTCAAAATTGCAGATACTTTGTCTCCTAAACAGGTTCAGGAGGTCCGGGAGTCCATCAGCCGAAATACAGATGCTTTTTCAGAGCTCCCTGGATGCACCTCCATAATCCAACATGACATTGTCACAGAGCCACAGGCCAAGGTCCGACTACAGCCATATCGAGTGCCTGAGGCCCGGCGACAAGCCATCTCGGAAGAGGTAAAAATGATGCTACAGTTAGGGGTCATAGAAGAGTCTCCGAGTGAGTGGGCCATCCCAATAGTTCTAATACCCAAGCCTGATGGGTCTCTAAGATTCTGTAATGATTTTAGAAAACTCAATGATATTTCAAAATTTGATGCCTACCCCATGCCCCGGGTTGACAAGTTGATAGAGCGCTTTGGGCAAGCACGGTATTTTACAACTCTGGACCTTACAAAAGGTTATTGGCAGGTACCCCTAACAGGCGGTGAAGAGAAAGACGGCGTTTATAACACCTGAGGGGCTGTTCCAGTATAAGGTGTTACCCTTTGGGTTGCATGACGCTCCAGCAATGTTCCAGCAGTTAATGGATATTGTTCTCCGTCCCCATCGCCGCTATGCCTCAGCCTATCTAGATGATATTATTGTGTTCAGCACTGATTGGGAAAGCCACTTAGCAAAAGTACAGGCAGTGGTAGACTCCCTGCGACAAGCAGGGCTAACTGCCAACCCAAAGAAGTTTTTCATAGGGTTGGAGGAAGCCCGGTACTTGGGTTATGTCATTGGGAAGGGAGTTCTCAATCCCCAAGTGAACAAGGTCGAGGCCATTCAGAACTGGCCCCGTCCCCTCACAACAAAGCAGGTAAAGGCCTTTTTGTGTTTGGTCAGATATTACAGGCGATTCATTCCCAACTTTGCAACCCTGTCCGCGCCTTTAACAGATTGTTTAAAAGGGAAAAAATCTGTGATGATCCACTGGAATGATCAGTTAGAGGAGGCCTTTACAAAATTAAAAGGGGTACTGTGTGGTACACCAGTCCTGATCACTCCAAATTTCAAAAAAGAGTTTGTGGTGCAGACTGATGCCTCTGAGATAGGCCTCAGTGCCGTGCTGTCTCAGGAAGTTAACGGGGAAGAGCATCCCGTTAGCTTCCTAAGCCGGAAACTTACCCCAGCTGAAACCCGGCACAGTATTGTGGAGAGAGAGTGCCTGGCCATCAAGTGGGCACTGGAATCGTTGCGCTACTATTTGCTGGGGAGAACATTTCGGTTGGTGACAGATCATTCCCCTCTTACGTTGATGAGTCAAGCTAAGGAGAGGAATGCCCGAGTCACCAGGTGGTTCCTGTCCCTGCAAAACTTTAAATTTTCAGTAGAACATCACGCAGGCAAACTACAGGGGAATGCAGATGCCCTGTCCAGAGTTCACTGTATGTCATGTGTCCACCCCTCTAGGGTTGAACATAGGGGGGAGGTATGTGGTACAGTAAAGGGTGTTTTACTGGATGGAAGATATGTTTCTCCTAGCAGATTAATGTTTGGCCGGGTTTTTCCTTAAAGACGGGACCTTCGATGATGTCAGGGTCACGTGATCAGCCCATGTGATGTCTACCTCACTGGTGGGAGGGGTTAGGCCCTATGTAATGGAGTTTGGTGATTGCCACAGTAAGTGTGTTTCTGGAAGCTACAAGAACTTGTGTGGACTCAGCCTGGAACTTGTATATAGGATTCCCGTGCTGCAGGACTGTCGCAGCAAGACTCGGAAGAACTCCGGGAATGGCACCTGGCGGATGCTGCAGGACTTAGTTACGCCCGTCCCGTGCAAGGGGTGAGTCTGGGACCAGTGGTTCTCCGAACTGGAGTATGTATTTGCTTTGCCTTCTGTTTTGTTAAGCTGCTGGTTACTGAGTGACATTAAAACCTCTGAAATTGGACTTTATACCTGTGTGTTGCCTCGTTACTGCCGCCCAGCTATTGCCTACCAGAGCGAATCCCTACAATATATATATATATAACTACGTATTGTATTTGTATTTACTGTATAATCTATCTCTTCTATCCTCTGTCGGCTCCACCTGTGATTTTACACTACCGCGGCTGCTGAATTACCAGCTTTTCTTCTATCTAGCTATCTATCTATGTAATATAAATACATATATACAGTGGGGAAAAAAAGTATTTAGTCAGTCAGCAATAGTGCAAGTTCCACCACTTAAAAAGATGAGAGGCGTCTGTAATTTACATCATAGGTAGACCTCAACTATGGGAGACAAACTAAGAAAAAAAAATCCAGAAAATCACATTGTCTGTTTTTTTTCTCTTTTATTTGCATATTATGGTGGAAAATAAGTATTTGGTCAGAAACAAGCAATCAAGATTTCTGGCTCTCACAGACCTGTAACTTCTTCTTTAAGAGTCTCCTCTTTCCTCCACTCATTACCTGTAGTAATGGCACCTGTTTAAACTTGTTATCAGTATAAAAAAGACACCTGTGCACACCCTCAAACAGTCTGACTCCAATCTCCACTATGGTGAAGACCAAAGAGCTGTCAAAGGACACCAGAAACAAAATTGTAGCCCTGCACCAGGCTGGGAAGACTGAATCTGCAATAGCCAACCAGCTTGGAGTGAAGAAATCAACTGTGGGAGCAATAATTAGAAAATGGAAGACATACAAGACCACTGATAATCTCCCTCGGTCTGGTGCTCCACGCAAAATCCCACCCCGTGGGGTCAGAATGATCACAAGAACGGTGAGCAAAAATCCCAGAACCACGCGGGGGGACCTAGTGAATGAACGGCAGAGAGCTGGGACCAATGTAACAAGGCCTACCATAAGTAACACACTACGCCACCATGGACTCAGATCCTGCAGTGCCAGACGTGTCCCACTGCTTAAGCCTGTACATGTCCGGGCCCGTCTGAAGTTTGCTAGAGAGCATTTGGATGATCCAGAGGAGTTTTGGGAGAATGTCCTATGGTCTGATGAAGCCAAACTGGAACTGTTTGGTAGAAACACAACTTGTCGTGTTTGGAGGAAAAAGAATACTGAGTTGCATCCATCAAACACCATACCTACTGTAAAGCATGGTGGTGGAAACATCATGCTTTGGGGCTGTTTCTCTGCAAAGGGGCCAGGACGACTGATCCGGGTACATGAAAGAATGAATGGGGCCATGTATCGTGAGATTTTGAGTGCAAACCTCCTTCCATCAGCAAGGGCATTGAAGATGAAACGTGGCTGGGTCTTTCAACATGACAATGATCCAAAGCACACCGCCAGGGCAACGAAGGAGTGGCTTCGTAAGAAGCATTTCAAGGTCCTGGAGTGGCCTAGCCAGTCTCCAGATCTCAACCCTATAGAAAACCTTTGGAGGGAGATGAAAGTCTGTGTTGCCAAGCGAAAAGCCAAAAACATCACTGCTCTAGAGGAGATCTGCATGGAGGAATGGGCCAACATACCAACAACAGTGTGTGGCAACCTTGTGAAGACTTACAGAAAACGTTTGACCTCTGTCATTGCCAACAAAGGATATATCACAAAGTATTGAGATGAAATTTTGTTTCTGACCAAATACTTATTTTCCACCATAATATGCAAATATAATGAAAAAAAAAACAGACAATGTGATTTTCTGGATTTTTTTTTCTCCGTTTGTCTCCCATAGTTGAGGTCTACCTATGATGTAAATTACAGACGCCTCTCATCTTTTTAAGTGGTGGAACTTGCACTATTGCTGACTGACTAAATACTTTTTTCCCCACTGTATATATATATATATATGTGTGTGTGTGTCACTGACATCTATATATATACAGTGTGTCCATAATGTCATGGTGCACTTTTGACCAGTCACTGGAAAGCACCAAAAAATGATAGAAATGTGAAATCTGCTCCAAATAAAAGAAAAACTCTCACAGTTTCATACCTGTTCAGTAGAGTTGAGCGAAACGGGTCGAAAAAATTCAAAAGTCGCCGACTTTTGGCAAAGTCGGGTTTCATGAAACGAAACCCGACCCTAGGATGAGGTCGGCCACGAGGTCGGCGACTTACGCGCCAAAGTCGCGTTTCAAAAGTTTGTTTTGCGCTCTTTTTCAGCCAATCAGGATCCACGGACACTGTGGGCAACGTGATGACCTAGGCACGGGTCACCACCATCTTTCAGAAGGGCATGCAAGTGATTGGCTTGCTTTGATGGGCGTCACAGGGGGTATAAAAGGGCGTGCACGCCGACCACCATCTTACTTCTGCCGATCTTAGTATAGGGAGAGGTTGCTGCTGATTCTGTAGGGAGAGCGTTAGGCAGGGAAGAAGACAAAAAAACTGCTTCTGCTGCTAGCGATTTGGCCTGCACAACACACAAGTCACTGTGTGTGCAGTGCAAGGGGAGGCTATATTGTGGTGTATCAGTGGTGTTGGTTGTTGGGCTGCCTTTTAAGGCTTCCTGACACGCTGGCATTGCTGTTTACCCACTGCTCCACAAACTGCTTTTTTAAAAGCAATCCAATCTCCCTTATCCTCTAGTCACTTTTGTCACAGCTGTGCCATCGAGCCTGTCACATAGCGCTCAGATATCAGTGGGCCTCACACAATCCACAAGTGTCCAGTGTCCAAAAGTGTGCGCAGAGATTCAAAATCTCCATTATCCTCTCGTCACTTTGGTCACAGGCAGCTGTGCCATCGAGCGTGTCACATAGCGCTCAGATATCAGTGGGCCTCACACAATCCACAAGTGTCCAAAAGTGTGTGCAGAGATTCAAAATCTCCATTATCCTCTCGTCACTTTGGTCACAGGCAGCTGTGCCATCGAGCGTGTCACATAGCGCTCAGATATCAGTGGGCCTCACACAATCCACAAGTGTCCAGTGTCCAAAAGTGTGCGCAGAGATTCAAAATCTCCATTATCCTCTCGTCACTTTGGTCACAGGCAGCTGTGCCATCGAGCGTGTCACATAGCGCTCAGATATCAGTGGGCCTCACACAATCCACAAGTGTCCAGTGTCCAAAAGTGTGCGCAGAGATTCAAAATCTCCATTATCCTCTCGTCACTTTGGTCACAGCTGTGCCATCGAGCCTGTCACATAGCGCTCAGATATCAGTGGGCCTCACACAATCCACAAGTGTCCAGTGTCCAAAAGTGTGCGCAGAGATTCAAAATCTCCATTATCCTCTCGTCACTTTTGTCACAGGCAGCTGTGCCATCGAGCCTGTCACATAGCGCTCAGATATCAGTGGGCCTCACACAATCCACAAGTGTCCAGTGTCCAAAAGTGTGCGCAGAGATTCAAAATCTCCATTATCCTCTCGTCACTTTGGTCACAGCTGTGCCATCGAGCCTGTCACATAGCGCTCAGATATCAGTGGGCCTCACACAATCCACAAGTGTCCAGTGTCCAAAAGTGTGTGCAGAGATTCAAAATCTCCATTATCCTCTCGTCACTTTTGTCACAGGCAGCTGTGCCATCGAGCCTGTCACATAGCGCTCAGATATCAGTGGGCCTCACACAATCCACAAGTGTCCAGTGTCCAAAAGTGTGCGCAGAGTTTCAAAATCTCCATTATCCTCTCGTCACTTTGGTCACAGGCAGCTGTGCCATCGATTGTGTCACATAGCGCTCAGATATCAGTGGGCCTCACACAATCCACAAGTGTCCAGTGTCCAAAAGTGTGCGCAGAGATTCAAAATCTCCATTATCCTCTCGTCACTTTGGTCACAGGCAGCTGTGCCATCGAGCGTGTCATATAGCGCTCAGATATCAGTGGGCCTCACACAATCCACAAGTGTCCAGTGTCCAAAAGTGTGCGCAGAGATTCAAAATCTCCATTATCCTCTCGTCACTTTGGTCACAGGCAGCTGTGCCATCGAGCCTGTCACATAGCACTCAGATATCAGTGGGCCTCACACAATCCACAAGTGTCCAGTGTCCAAAAGTGTGCGCAGAGATTCAAAATCTCCATTATCCTCTCGTCACTTTGGTCACAGGCAGCTGTGCCATCGAGCCTGTCACATAGCGCTCAGATATCAGTGGGCCTCACACAATCCACAAGTGTCCAGTGTCCAAAAGTGTGCGGAGATTCAAAATCTCCATTATCCTCTCGTCACTTTGGTCACAGCTGTGCCATCGAGCCTGTCACATAGCGCTCAGATATCAGTGGGCCTCACACAATCCACAAGTGTCCAGTGTCCAAAAGTGTGCGCAGAGATTCAAAATCTCCATTATCCTCTCGTCACTTTGGTCACAGGGAGCTGTGCCATCGAGCGTGTCACATAGCGCTCAGATATCAGTGGGCCTCACACAATCCACAAGTGTCCAGTGTCCAAAAGTGTGCGCAGAGATTCAAAATCTCCATTATCCTCTCGTCACTTTGGTCACAGGCAGCTGTGCCATCGAGCGTGTCACATAGCGCTCAGATATCAGTGGGCCTCACACAATCCACAAGTGTCCAGTGTCCAAAAGTGTGCGCAGAGATTCAAAATCTCCATTATCCTCTCGTCACTTTGGTCACAGGCAGCTGTGCCATCGAGCGTGTCACATAGCGCTCAGATATCAGTGGGCCTCACACAATCCACAAGTGTCCAGTGTCCAAAAGTGTGCGCAGAGATTCAAAATCTCCATTATCCTCTCGTCACTTTGGTCACAGCTGTGCCATCGAGCCTGTCACATAGCGCTCAGATATCAGTGGGCCTCACACAATCCACAAGTGTCCAGTGTCCAAAAGTGTGCGCAGAGATTCAAAATCTCCATTATCCTCTCGTCACTTTGGTCACAGGCAGCTGTGCCATCGAGCCTGTCACATAGCGCTCAGATATCAGTGGGCCTCACACAATCCAAAAGTGTCCACTGTCCACAAGTGTGTGCAGAAATTCTAAATCTCCCCTGTCCTATAGACACCTTGTACCTTGTTTTACATTACTATATAGTTTGTTGGATTTTGTCTACATTTCTACCAAAAATGAGGAAGGCTGGTGGAAGAGGCCGTGGAATTGGGCGGGGGTTGGCAGCTGGTAATGATGGTGTTGGTGGTGGATCTGATGGTTGTGGCAAGAGCAAAATAGGACCGAATGCAGGAGGTGCTGACCCTGTGTCATCGTCTGGCTACATAAGGCCTCGAACGCTTAGTTTTCTAGGAGTTGGCAAACCGCTTTTAAAGGCAGAGCATCAGGAAAAAGTTTTGTCTTACATTGCTGACAGCCTCCAGCTCTATCGCCTCCTCTTCTTCAGTTGTAAAAAGTAAAAGCACTGAGTCGTCATTGGAGGCTCATGTTCATGAACCACACCTTTCCTTGTGTCCTTCACCCCAACCAAGATTGAAGGATGATGCAGGCCATACTACTGATTACTCCATGGAGCTGTTTTCACATACCATGCCTGGATTATCAAGTGAAATGGTGAATTACCCAGGCCAAGATGAATCTGACATGGAGTGCACTGATGCACAGCCGCTGATGGATGATTCTGCTGGTACATTCACTCAGAGCACTACATTGTCCTCGCAGTGTACAGAGCCAGATTTTGACCCTGATGAGACTCAGGTGCCCCTTCCCGCACACTATACCACCATACACGGTGACACAGAGAAAGGTGCACATGACATAGAAGAGGAGGTGATGGATGACCCAGTTGTTGACCCAGATTGGCATCCATTGGGGGAAGAGGGTGCTGCTTCCAATAGCTCAGATGAGGAGCATCCACAGCAGACATCGACATCGCAACAGCTGTTATCTGGCAGGCCCGGAGCACTCCAAAGACAGGTTCCAAACATCAAAAGAGTTGCTGGACAGCTTGTCCAGAGGGTCAAAAGATCACAGCGTGCTAGGCCGCAAAATGTCTGCCAAAGTAGGAAGAGTGCAGTGTGGCACTTTTTTGAACAAAATCCTCATGATCAGGCCAAGGTTATCTGTAAGAAGTGCGCAAAGACCTTTAGCCGAGGGAAAAATCTGAAAAATTTGAATACCAGTTGCATGCTTAGACATTTAACCAGCATGCACTTGCAAGCGTGGACACAACACCAAACCTCAAGTGCCACATGTGCAACTGATCACAACGAAGGTAGTCAGCAACGCTACATTGTTTCCCCCACTGTAAGCCCACCGGTTAGCACAGCAGCAAATGTTGAGGTGTCGTTGCAAGACCACAGCAGTCAGGGAATCCCACTGTTATATCAACGAAAGACTGATTCTAGGCCATCAGAAAGAACACCAACTCCATCACCATCATCAACCCTCTCTCAGTCCGCCCTGTCCACCGCTACTTCCACCATATGCAGCTCTCAAGTCCAGCTCACCCTCCCAGACACTATGAGTAGGTCAAGAAAGTACTCAGTCTCTCATCCGCATACACTGGGTTTGAACGCCCACATTGCCAAACTAATCTCGTTTGAGATGATGCCCTTTCGGTTGGTGGAAAGCACAGCTTTCCGCGAACTCATGGCCTATGCAGTACCACGCTATGACCTACCCAGTCGCCACTTCTTCTCTCGCAAAGCCATCCCAGCCCTCCACCATAATGTGAAAGACCGCATTGTCCATGCACTCAAGCAGTCAGTGAGCGGAAAGGTGCACCTCACAACTGATGCATGGTCCAGTCGGCATGGCCAGGGCCGTTACGTGTCCATCACTGCGCACTGGGTTAATGTGGTGGATGCAGGGTCCACAGGGGACAGCGGTGGTGGGACAGTGCTGCCTAGCCCACGGTATAGGAAACAGTTGGCTGTAGGCGTTCGACCCTCCTCCTCCTCCTCCTCCTCCAGAAGCGAAAGCTCATCCACAGAGCGCAGTCGTACGAGCACTCCATCTGCAGCTGCCACTGTTGCACACGATGTGTCCCCCTATCGAGCAGCTAGTGGAAAGCGTCAGCAGGCTGTGTTGCAGATGATGTGTTTGGGCGACAGACACACCGCCGAGGTGCTGGCCGAGTACTTTCAGCGACAAACTGAGTCATGGCTGGGCAGTGTACATCTTGAGGCAGGCAAGGTAGTTAGTGATAACGGCCGTAATTTTGTGGCAGCCATAGCCCTTTCAAAACTCAGCCACATACCTTGCTTGGCTCACACCTTGAACCTGGTGGTGCAGTGCTTCCTCAAAAATTATCCGGAGTTAACAGCCCTGCTCCAGAAGGTGCGAAGACTGTGCGCGCACATCCGCCGGTCGCCTGTACACTCCGTTCGTATGCAGAAGCTGCAGCGATTGCTCCACCTTCCCAACCACCGCCTCATTATTGACATTGCAACAAGGTGGAACTCCACCCTGCACATGGTGGAGCGGCTGTGCGAGCAGAGGCAGGCCATAATGCATTTGTGGGAGGATACACGGCCAGGCACTTTGAGAGCAGACATGGAGTTGACAGGCGTGCAGTGGTCGAAGCTGAAAGACCTTTGTAAAGTCCTTCAGTGTTTTGAGGAATGCACACGGCTGGTAAGCGCAGACGACGCCATCCTAAGCATGAGCATCCCACTTATGCGTCTGCTCATGCAAACTTTGACGCACCTTAAGGAGCAGGCGTCTGCAGCCAATGTTGATGAGGAGGAAGAGGAGGAGGGAATCCTTGATGACATTCAGCCATTGTCTGCTCAGGGACCTCTCCTGGACGAGGTGGAGGAAGAAGAGGAGGAGGATGATGGGGATGATTACTTAGGGGAGGAGGATGCATCTCGTGGGGCAAGTGAAAATGTTGGCGTGGCAAGGTCTGGTACAGGGTTTGTGCGTGACTGGAGGGATGTGGATTTGCCAGAAAGTGCTCCTCCACCCAGCACTCGCAGTGCATCATTGACACCGGGAACATTGGCCCACATGTCAGATTATGCCTTGCGGATCCTAAAAAGGGACCCCCGCATTGCCAAAATGATGAACGATGACGACTACTGGTTGGCCAGCATCCTGGATCCACGCTATAAAGGCAAATTACAAAACATCATGCCACAGGAGAACCTTGACCTAATATTGGCTAATAAACAAGCAACTCTGGTAAATCGGTTGCTTGAGGCATTCCCAGCACACAGCAGCAGTGATGGTTCTCACACGAGCCGTACAGGCCGGGGGCAGCTTGGCAGAGGTGTTCGTGGTGCACACAGCAGAAGTGGCGTTGGAGACAGGGGTTTCATGACAATGTTGTGGACTGATTTTTCAAGTACCGCTCACACAACTGGTAATACTGCATCGATGGAAAGTGACAGGAGACAGCAGTTGTCAACTATGGTTGCAAACTACTTTTCCTCCCATATCAATGTTCTCCCACACAGGTCATTCCACTTTGACTATTGGGCCGCTAAACTGGACACCTGGCCTGAATTGGCCCAATATGCCTTACAGGAGCTCGCTTGCCCAGCTACAAGTGTGCTATCGGAAAGAGTCTTCAGTGCAGCTGGATCAATCCTGACAGAAAAAAGGACCCGTCTGTCAACCCAAAATGTGGATGATCTAACCTTCATTAAAATGAACCACGCATGGGTTTCCAAGGATTTTGTCCCACCTTCCCCTGATGACACATAGGGTGACAGAAAAATGGCTTGCTTTGGTCCACCTCTTCCTGGTACTTCACCTATTTCGCCTTTTGCATCAGCTGAATGTCCAACATCAACATATGCCACTTTCTAAAACTCCCTAACTGTGCTGCCTCCCCCCCCATGGCCGGGGTCACCACCTACCGCACGACACCGTGCGAGTGCCGTTGCCCTGGACAGGTGGGTAGGTCGACTCTTGGGCGCGGGCACTGGCACAGGGTCCTTCATAGTGCAATCAAGTGTCTCTGACGGCGGTGGTGCACACCCGCCGTCAGACAAACCGCTGTACTATGAGGGGCCCAGTGCCAGTACCGACGCCCACGAGTGGGCCCCCCTTGCTTGGGCAGGGCCCCAGCATTTGCAATCTTTACCTCTCCCTGCTCCTCCGCTGTGTAATCTGGGCCGTCAAATCCATACTGTGCCTGACACCGTCTGAGCCTGCCTCCTGAGACATATATTTTGAATGTGTACGCTATCCATACATGTTATCCGGGGATACGATACCCTTTCTAACCTTTGTGCAATCACGTGCAATCCATACTGGGCCTAACACCGTCTGAGCCTGCCTCCTGAGACATATATTTTGAATGTGTACGCTATCCATACATGTTATCCGGGGATACGGTACCCTTTCTAACCTTTGTGCAATCACGTGCAATCCATACTGGGCCTAACACCGTCTGAGCCTGCCTCCTGAGACATATATTTTGAATGTGTACGCTATCCATACATGTTATCCGGGGATACGGTACCCTTTCTAACCTTTGTGCAATCACGTGCAATCCATACTGTGCCTGACACCGTCTGAGCCTGCCTCCTGAGACATATATTTTGAATGTGTACGCTATCCATACATGTTATCCAGGGATACGGTACCCTTTCTAACCTTTGTGCAATCACGTGCAATCCATACTGGGCCTGACACCGTCTGAGCCTGCCTCCTGAGACATATATTTTGAATGTGTACGCTATCCATACATGTTATCCAGGGATACGGTACCCTTTCTAACCTTTGTGCAATCACATGCAATCCATACTGGGCGTGAGAACGGCTGGCGAGCTGTTAAGCAAGCTACAGCACCTGTCCAGACAAGTACAGGGATTCCCTAGCGAGGAGACTTATTTGATTGTTTTCAATGTTGGGACAGCAATTTTTGGGGAGCACTATACTCTGGAGAATAATAGATGGGGCCCACCATACACTGGAACATTCCAAAGGTGGACATCAGACACTGGAGCAGCATTTACAGGGCCCATTATACACTAGAGCATTAGAAATGGGGCCCATTATGTTTGGAGCATTATTTGGGCCCATAAGACAGTGGAGCTTCATCCATGGGGACCAACATATACTGTAGCATTATGTGGAGCTCATCATATACTGTTTCAAACATTATATGGGACCAATGATTCTGTATGGAGAAATAGATGGGCCTCGTCATGAGATGTAAAAAGTGAGGTATTTTTCATTGTACTATACCGCTATTTATCTGCCGTATCGGAGCATGATGAGTTGTGGTATGTGTTAAAGGGGCGCTCTTTCGCCCAGGGCACATGAAAACCTGCAGCCAGCCCTCCCCCCCCACAACTTTAGCCAAATAACCCCCATTTTTCAGTGCATAACTTGTATTATGAAGTTAATTAAGGTTGACAAGCTTAAGTAAGAAGAATTGATGCTTTTGGCATTCAAATGGGCACTGTAGGTGTGTTTCCTGTCCTC
This sequence comes from Dendrobates tinctorius, assembly GCF_039654945.1. Lineage (NCBI taxonomy): Eukaryota > Metazoa > Chordata > Amphibia > Anura > Dendrobatidae > Dendrobates > Dendrobates tinctorius. The sequence goes on along the minus strand of NW_027361679.1, from coordinate 47,297,891 downwards.
CTCTCACTGCCGACTTTTATTCCCCATTGACTTACATTGGGTTTCGTGTTTCGGGACGACCCCGACTTTTCCCTATAATCGGACGATCTTGCTCGACCCGACTTTTGGAAAAGTCGGGTTTCACGAAACGAAACGCGACCCTAAAAAACCAAAAGTCGCTCAACTCTACTGTTCAGTGTAGTTTTATGTGGGCTCCATTTGTTGTCCAATCGATAGTGAAGTTCTTGCCACACACGAATAAGGACATCTGGTGTAACAGAGTGAATAACATCTGTGATTCTCTGTTTTAAGTGATTAATTCTCCTGAATAAGAAGTCCTTGAGACTTTGAAATGCCTAGAGAAAGAAAATAAACCATCACTTTCATCTTTACTGTTGTATCGTGATTTGTACAGCTGCGTGGGTTTTTCAGCACGAATCTGTTCAGTTTGAAGATGTAAAATAGGCATATGGGAAATGTTATTTATAAATTATTTTGTACAGCATGGCTAACTAGTTTAACCCCTTTCTCACCTCGTATGGTATAGTATGTCCGAGGTCAGATCCCCACTTTGATGAGGGCTCTGGCGGTGAGCCCGCATCAAAGCTGGGCCATGTCAGCTGATTTGAACAGCTGATATGTGCCCACAATAGACGCAGGTGGAATCGCGATCCACCCGCGCCTATTAACTAGTTAAATGCCGCTGTCAAATGCTGACAGCGGCATTTAACAAGCACTTTCGCCACTTGATCATGGGTCAGTGATACGTTGGCATAACAACCAGAGGTCTCCTAGAGACCTCTATGGTTGTTGATGCCGGATTGCTATGAGTGCCACCCGGTGATCGGCACTCATAGCAAAGCAGTAAGTCAGCTACATACTGTATAGGCGATCTGCTCATCGCCTATATGTAGCAGAGACGATCAGGCTATAGCAGCTTCTAGCCTCCCATGGAAGCTATTGAAGCATGCAAAAATAAAAAAAAAAGTTTTAAAAAATATGAATTTTTTTTTTAAAAATGTAAAAGTTTAAATCACCCCCTTTTCGCCCCACTCAAAATAAAACAATAAAAAAACACACATACGCATATTAGGTATCGCCGGGTTAAGAATCGCCCGATCTATCAATAAAAGAAAGGATTAACCCGATCAATAAACGGTGTAGCGAGAAAAAAAGTTAAAATGCCAGAATTACGGTTTTAACGTGTGAGATTGCACTTTTGTTTGGAATTTCACCGCACTTGGAATTCTTGTCCTGTTTTCGAGTACACAACATGCTAAGGCTAGTTTCACACTTGCTTTTTTTTGCAGCGCGTTTTTCCCGCAAAAAAACGCATTGAAAAAACGCATACAAAAGCATACAACTGCTGCGTTTTTTTCAAGCATTTTATGAGCATGCATGAAAAAAACGCAGCGTTTTTATGCGTTTGTATGCGTTTTTAGTGCGTTTTTACCGCGTTTGCGTTTTTTTCCAACATTAGGTGGCCCCTCACACTAACCCAAACCATGACTTTACTAACCCTAACCCTGACCCTAACCCTAACCCTGACCCTAACCCTTAACCAAACCATACTTAACCCTAACCCTAACCCTAACCCTGACCCTAACCCTAACCCTGACCCTAACCCTGACCCTAACCCTGACCCTAACCCTGACCCTAACCCTAACCCTGACCCTAACCCTGACCCTAACCCTTAACCAAACCATACTTAACCCTAACCCAAACCCTAAACCCTAACTAACCCTGACCCTAACCCCAACCCTAACCCTGACCCTAACCCCCCTTAACTAACCCTAACTCTAACCCAAACCCCTAAATTCCATGGTTAAAAAAAAAAAACGCATGTGGAAAAAAACGCATACATAAGCATGCCAATGCGCACATATGCGCACCCATAGACTTATATTGGGTGTCTTGCTGTAAAAAAAACGCATTGCGCGCGCATGCGTTTTTTTGAGGCAAGTCGGACGCACAAAAAATGCAACAGGTTGCATTTTGTGCGCCCGAGCGCATACCGCAAAAAAACGCATGCGCGGTAAAACGCGTACAAACGCATGTGTATGCGCACATAAGCGCATCCCATGCAAAGTATAGGAAAAAAAACCGCATGCGCTATTTAGCGCTAAATTACCGCGAAAAAAAACGCAAATGTGAAACCAGCCTAAAACCAATGATGTATTTCAAACGTACAACTCATCCCACAAAAAATAAGCCCTCACATGGCCATATTGACGGAAAAATAGAAAAGGTATGGCTCTGGGAAGAAGAGGAGCGAAAAACAAAAACGCAAAACCTAAAAAAGCTGGGGTCATTAAGGGGTTAAGGATAAAAAAATAGAAAATTTGAAATTGCTAAATTTTCAACATTTTCACCAAATTTCCAATATTTTCTTAAACGCAAGTTACTGTATATAGAACAAATTTTACCACTTTCATGAAGTACAATATGGCACAAAAAATCGGCTTGGTGCCAGCGCGGGCCTCCCCTGTGCTTTAAACTGTTTGAAATACTCACCTCTCCTCATTCCCAGCTGGCCACAGGTCCCGTCTCTTCCGCAACTTCTGTGACGTCTCAGGGCAGAGCCCTCTGTGCTGAGCAGTGCAGAAAGACAGAATAGGTTGAAGACACCAGAGCTGAGGAGACCGAAGCTGCGGCCAGCAGGGAATGAGGAGAGGTAAATATTTGATTATTTATTTTTATGTATGGAGCCCATTCTATATGGAGCAGTATATGGAGCATATTACTCTGTATGGAAACTTATATGGAGTGTATTCTGTGTTCAGTAGTATATGGGGTCTATTATTTTGTATGGAACATTATTTGGGGCTCATACTGTATGGAGCATTATATGGGGCCCATTCTATATGGAGCATTATATGGGGTCCATTATTCTGTATGGAACATATGTGGCTCATACTGTCTGGAGCATTATATGGAGCTGTGTTTTATAAAGACTAAAGTCAGCGCAACCATCTACTGGGAAATTTTAGAGCACTTCATGCTTCCCTCTGCTGACAAGCTTTTTGGAGATGGAAATTTCATTCTCCAGCAGAACTTGGCACCTGTCCACACTTCCAAAAATACCAGTACCTGGTTTAACCCTGCTGTTCTGTTCGGGTCATAGTGACCCGTAAGAGAATTTGTGTGGCCTGTAGATATTTTTCTATAAGTTTCTAAAACTTGAGGTTACTTGACTTTTCCTCATTTGGGGGAACCTATCTATGAGGATTTTTTTTTTTTTTTTTTGTTTACTTTTTGCTACACACCGATTTGTACACTTGTCGAGTTTGGGTCATAGTGACCCGCAATCATTTTTTACAGCTGTGAGGCCATATTTTTAGTGAAATAAAAGAGTTATAACCTCAGTTGGGTCTATTTATTGCATCTACTATTGTATATCAATGTATTTATTTCCTAAATTATTTCAATGGGGTTGTACACGCTCTCTGCCAGGTGTATGCATTGAGATCTGCGCACCATAAAAATGGCTTTATATTGATTATTTTTGGTGCGCAGTCTATACTAAAATGTAGAGCACATCCAGAGAGATCACTAGGTGTGCACTACACATGTATATTCTACGCAGAACGGACTGCGCAGAACACGCTGTGTAAGGCTGGTTTCACATTTGCGTTTTTTTGCGCTGGAAAAAAACGCATACGTGCGCATGCGTTTTTTCCCCTATATTTAACATGGGTGCGCATACCTGCGCGCTGGTAAGCGCATGTATGCGATTTTCATGCGCTGCGTTTTTTTGGGGTGTGCGTTTGTATTTTCCAGACGCAGCATGTTGCATTTTTTGGCCCTGCAAAAAAGCGCATGCGCACATATGCGCACGTTTTGCGCTAAAAATGGCCATTATAGCCTATGGATGCGCATATGTGCGCACTGGCATGCTCATGTATGCGTTTTTTTGCAAATGCATTTTTTTTTGTTAACCATGGAATTTAGGGGTTTGGGTTAGAGTTAGGGTTAGTTAAGGGGGTTTAGGGTTAGGGTTAGGGTCAGGGTCAGGGTTAGGGTTGGGGTTTGGGTCAGGGTTAGGGTTAAGTATGGTTTGGTTAAGGGTTAGGGTCAGGGTTAGGGTTAGGGTTAGGGTCAGGGTTAGGGTTAGTAAAGTCATGGTTTGGGTTAGTGTGAGGGGCCACCTAATGTTGGAAAAAAACGCAAACGCGGTAAAAACGCATACAAACGCATAAAAACGCTGCGTTTTTTTCATGCATGCTCATAAAAATGCTTGAAAAAAACGCAGCAGTTGTATGCTTTTGTATGCGTTTTTTCAATGCGTTTTTTTGCGGGAAAAACGCGCTGCAAAAAAAAGCAAGTGTGAAACTAGCCTAAGAGGGCCTTATTTTGTAAAGCTGAGCTCTAAAGGCCTCCAAATGATTTTTTATTGCTAAGTAAGTCTGCCTGGCTTAGCTCCTTGTTTTCAGAAGGGTTCTTATCTTCTCTGATCTTATCAGTACACATATGCTAGCACACTAAAGGGGGTTTTACACATAGCGATATCGCTAGCAATATCGCTAAAGCACCACCGATTTTGTTACGTTTAGCGATATTGCTAGCGATATCGCTATGTGTGATACTTAACTCCGACCGGCTCCCCCGCTGTCTGTCGCTGATCGCGCGAGATCGGCCGGGTCCATTTCTTGTCGGACGCTTCCTGCTGGGCTTCCTGTGGCGCCGACGAGCGACGCGTGGACGCGGGCGGGAGGACGTCAGGATCGCCGCGTCTGAAAGGTAAGTTTTTGAAGCTGGTTGTTTTTTTCTCAGTTTTTATTATTGGAAAATCACTGGTTAGGCCGTATATTGAGGAAAGAAAGGTCACACCCAGAATGGAAGGAGCAGCAGGCCTTGTAAAGAGCATCCAGCAACATGCTCAGGAAAGTGAAACAATGCCCTCCACAAGCACTTCTACCCCCATGGCCTCTACCTGCGGTGCTTCAAGAATAAAAAGAAAAAGGTGCAGCTATTGCCCTTATTCTTGTGATAATAAAACAAGTATTACATGTTCTGGATGCAAAAAATTCTTATGCAAAGCCCATGCTTATTGTTCTTCATGCAAGAATACATAAAGTAATATTACCATGTAAATATGTTCAAATTGAAGTGTTTATTATCTTTAATTTTTTTTCACAAAATGTTTGATTTGCTTGTTTTGGTTTGTTTTTTTTACCACGTATGTGTAGTTTGCTATTTTTCGTTTTGCTTATTACTAAGTTTTTTCTGAATAAAAAAATAAAATATTTCATTTTTCTTTTTTTTTTTATTTCCAAACATGTTCCCATACAGTCTAGTAAGCAAAAGGTATAAAAATAATTGAGTTAGAGTATCTAAAATCAAGATTTAATAAACCGGGTCATAGTGACCCGGGAACAATACAAGTGTATAGTACATGGGAACAGAACTGCAGGGTTATAAAAACTACAGTATCACTGTGCTTGATTGGCCAGCAAACTTGCCTGACCTTAATCCCCATAGAGAATCTATGGGGTGTTGTTAAGAGGAAGATGAGAGACACCAGACCCAACAATGCAGATGAGCTGAAGGCTGCTATCAAAGCAACCTGGGCTTCCATAACACCTCAGCAGTGCTACAGGCTGATTGCCTCCATGCCACGCCGGATTGATGCAGTAATTGATGCAAAAGGAGCCCCGATTAAGTATTGAGTGTATTTACAGAAAATACATTTCAGTAGGCCAAAATTTTGGATTTTGAAATCATTTTTCAAGCTGGTATTATAAAGTATTCTAATTTACTGAGATAATGACTTTTGGTTTCTCATTGGCTGTAAGCCATAATCATCAACATTAACAGAAATAAACACTTGAAATAGATCATTCTGCTAGTAATGACTCTATATAATATGAGTTTCACTTTTTGTATTGAAGAACTGAAATAAATTAACTTTTTGATGATATTCTAATTTTGTGAGTAGCACTTGTATATTTCTCTGCCGTATCTGCATCATGAATAGTGGAATGTGTTAAAGGGGCCCACTGAGACTCTTTCGCCCAGGGCCTACGAAAACCTGGCCCCGGCCCAGGATCTACTGACTCTTATCTGCATATAAAACAAAACCATACGGAACCAAATGTAAATCCCAGTAGAGTCGCCCACTATGTATTGCCGTCTCAATGGGAAATGGACACTCCCGCATAACATATTAAACAGGAAAAAAACGGGGAGTACAAGTCCAATCACATAAAAATAATGAGCAAAGTTTATTAAACATATAATACTGATAATTACATAAATGACAGAAAATATATAAAGGATCAGATAAGTATCTGCTGCTTGTTAGTCCTAAGAAATTAACAAAATAAAGTGCTTAGTGCCTGTAACAAATATGGGCCATATTTGAGGGATATAAAGTTAAAAGAGATCCTAACAGGTGCGCATCCTGAAAAAATCACTATCCCAAGCCATAGTGCTTACACTATGGCTTGGGATAGTGATTTTTTCAGGATGCGCACCTGTTAGGATCTCTTTTACCTTTATATCCCTCAAATATGGCCCATATTTGTTACAGGCACTAAGCACTTTATTTTGTTAATTTCTTAGGACTAACAAGCAGCAGATACTTATCTGATCCTTTATATATTTTCTGTCATTTATGTAATTGTCAGTATTATATGTTTAATAATCTTTGCTCATTATTTTTATGTGATTGGACTTGTACTCCCCGTTTTTTTCCTGTTTAATATGACTCTTATCTGCAGTATAGTATGTCAACTTTAGTACATGAATTCTGAGTGTAAGTTTAATTAATTTGCCATTTAATTTCTGGGAGCAGAAATGTAAAATATGCTTCCCCAGGCTAGCTGTATTATTTTGCATGTAGTTTGAGTTATCTTCTTGATTTACGCACTCTAGATTATCAGATTTGAGAGCTCACCTAATGCTTTAATGTTTTTGCCATCTGTTAAGGATAAGGTGGTAAAGCCTTCAGAGGATCCCGTAAATCTCCCTGACACTTATTCACTCTTTAAAGATGAGGCAGCTTTGAAACTGAGGAAGATTGCTAACTGTACCTCAGACCAAGTTTCCAAGTAAGAGTTTTCCTTATATTGCATCATTTTTACTTTCCTAGAAGCTCCTACAGCAAATCCTTGTTTGCTTGTAATATATTTTCCTCTACTCTATACTTTTTGGGGAGGGCCAGCCAAATATTTTATTCATGAATTATAAATGTCGTTTAAGTTCCACATGTAAGGATTTTTAGTAACAGTATCAAAAGCAGCATGGATTTGGCTTAACCCCTTCACCTCCAAGGGTGGTTTGCACGTTCATGACCGGGCCAATTTTTACAATTCTAACCACTGTACCTTTATGAGGTCATAACTCTGGAACGCTTCCATTGATCCCGGTGATTCTGACATTGTTTTCTCGTGACATATTGTACTTCATGTTAGTGGTAAAATTTCATTCAAATAACTTGCGTTTATTTGTGAAAAAAATGGAAATTTGGCAAAAAATTTTGAAAATTTCGCAATTTTCCAACTTTGAATTTTTATGCCCTTAAATCACAGAGATACGGCACACAAAAAACTTGATAAGTAACATTTCCCACATGTTTACTTTACATCAGCACAATTTTGGAACCAAAATTTTTTTTTGTTAGGAAGTTATAAGGGTTAAAAGTTGACCAGCGATTTCTCATTTTTACAACACCATTTTATTTTTAGGACCACATCACATTTGAAGCCACTTTGAGGGGTCTATATGATAGAAAATACCCAAAAGTGACACCATTCTAAAAACTGAACCCCTTAAGGTGCTCAAAACCACATTCAAGAAGTTTATTAACCCATTAGGTGCGTCACAGGAATTTTTTTGAATATTTAAAAAGAAATGAACATCTAACTTTTTTTCACAAAAAAAATACTTCAGGTTCAATTTTTTTATTTTACCAAGGGTAACAGGAGAAATTGGACTGCAAAAGTTATTGAGCAATTTGTCCTGAGTACGCTGATACCTTATTTGTGGGGGGGAACGACTGTTTCGGCGCATGGCAGAGCTCAGAATGGAAGGAGCGCCGTTTGACTTTTTCAATGCAAAATTGGCTGGAATTCAGATCGGACGCCATGTCACGTTTGGAGAGTCCCTGATGTACCTAAACAGTGGAAACCCCCTACAAGTGACCCCATTTTGGAAACTAGACCCCCTAAGAAACTTATCTAGATGTGTGGTGAGAACTTTGAACCCCCATGGGCTTCACAGAAGTTTATAACATAAAGCCATTCAATTAAAAAATCATATTTTTTCCACAAAAATGATCTTTTCACCCTCAATTCTTATTTTTCCAAGGGTAACAGGACCCTAAAAGTTATTGTGCAATTTGTCCTGAGTACGCTGATACCCCACATGTGGGCATAAACCACTATTTGGGCGCATGGCAGAGCTCGGAAGGGAAGCAGCGCCATTTGATGTTTTTGGCTGGAATTGAGATCGGACACCATGTCGCGTTTGGAAAACCCCTGATGTACCAAAACAGTGGAAATCCCCCACAAGTGACACCATTTTGGAAACTAGACCCCCTAAGGAACTTATCTAGATGTGTGGTGAGAACTTTGAACCCCCATGGGCTTCACAGAAGTTTATAACATAAAGCCATACAATTAAAAAATCATATTTTTTCCACAAAAATGATCTTTTCACCCTCAATTCTTATTTTTCCAAGGGTAACAGGACCATAAAAGTTATTGTGCAATTTGTTCTGAGTACGCTGATACCCCACATGTGGGGGTAAACCACTATTTGGGCGCATGGCAGAGCTCGGAAGGGAAGCAGCGCCATTTGACGTTTTTGGCTGGAATTGAGATTGGACACCATGTCGCGTTTGGAAAACTCCTGATGTACCAAAACAGTGGAAACCCCCCACAAATGACACCATTTTGGAAACTAGACCCCCTAAGGAACTTATCTAGATGTGTGGTGAGCACTTTGACCCCCCCAGTGCTTCACAGAAGTTTATAATGCCCGGGCGTGAAAATAAATAATTCGTATTTTTTCCACAAACATGATCTTTTAGTCACCATTTTTTTATTTTCCCAAGGGTACCAGGAGAAATTGGACCCCAAAAGTTGTTGTCCAATTTGTCCTGAGTATGCTGATACCCCATATGTGGGAGAAAACTACTGTATGGGCACACGTCGGGGGTCGGAAGGGAAGTAGTGACGTTTTGGAATGCAGACTTTGATGGAATGGTCTGCGGGTGTCATGTTGCCTTTGGAGAGCCCCTAATGTACCTAAACAGTGGAAACCCCCCACAAATGACATCATTTTGTAAACTAGACCCCCCAAGGAACTTATCTAGATGTGTGGTGAGCACTTTGAACCCCCCAGTGCATAACGCCCGGGCGTGAAAATAAAAAATTTGTATTTTTTCCACAAACATGATCTTTTAATCACCATTTTTTTATTTTTTTTTTGAGGTGAGCACTTTGAACCCCCAAGGGCTTCACAGAAGTTTATAATGCCAGGGCATGAAAATAAAAAAATCGTATTTTTTCCAGAAACATGATCCCCAATTTTTTCATTTTCCCAAGGGTAACAGGAGAAATTGGACCCCAAAAGTTGTTGTCCAATTTGGCCTGAGTACGCTGACACCCCATATGTGGGAGAAAACTACTGTATGGACACACGTCGGGGCTCGGAAGGGAAGCAGTGATGTTTTGGAATGCAGACTTTGATGGAATGGTCTGCGGGTGTCATGTGCGTATGGAGAGCCCCTGATGTACCTAAACTATTGAAACTCCCCACAAATGACCCCATTTTGGACACTAGACCCCCCAAGGAACTTATCTAGATGTGTGGTGAGCACTTTGAACCCCCAAGTGCTTCACAGAAGTTTATAACACTCGGACGTGAAAAAAAAAAATCATTTTTTTCCACAAAAATGATATTTTTGCCCCCAACAGGAGAAATTGGACCCCAAAAATTGTTTTGCAATTTGTTCTGAGTAGGCTGATACCCTACATGTGGGGGTAAAACACTGTTTGGGCACATGGCAGAGCTTGGAAGGGAAGGAGCACCATTTGACTTTTTCAACTCAGAATTGGCTGGAATTGAGATCAGACGCCATGTTGCATTTGGAGAGCCCCTGATGTGCCCAAACAGTGGAAACCCCCAATTATAACTCCAACCCTAACCCCAACACACCCCTAACCCTAATCTGAGCCCTAACCCTAGCCCTAACCCTAGCCCTAACCCTAACCCTAGCCCTAGCCCTAGCCCTAGCCCTAGCCCTAACCCTAGCCCTAACCCTAGCCCTAACCCTAGCCCTAACCCTAAGGCTGTGTGCACACGATGCGGATTTTGCTGCGGTTCCGCAGCGGTTTTGGCTGCTGCGGACCCCAGTACCATGATTCCCTATGGGAATCAAAAACCGCAGTGCAGACGGTGCGGAATTTTCTGCGCGGATTATCTGCGGGTTATCTGTCAATTCTTTCTGCGGATTCTCCTGCGGTTTGCCATCTCCTCTATTGAGGAGATGAAAAACCGCAGGACAAAACCGCAGAGCAATCCGCAGGTAAAACCGCAGGTCTTTTGACCTGCGGTTTCACCTGCGGATTTTACAAAATCCGCGCGGATGAATCCGCACCTAATCCGCAGCGTGTGCAAACAGCCTTACCCTAACGGGAAAATGGAGATAAATACTTTTTTTTTAGTTTTATTATTTTTCCCTAACTAAGGGGGTGATAACGGGGGGTTTGACTTACTATTTATGGCGGTTTTTATGTTTGGCGGCTGTCACACGCTAAAAGACGCTTTTTATTGTAAAATAGTTTTTGCATCACCACATTTTGAGAGCTATAATTTTTCCGTATTTTGACCCACTGAGTCATTTGAGGTCTCATTTTTTGCGGGACGAGTTGACGTTTTTATTGGTACCATTTTCGGGCACGTGACATTTTTTGATCGCTTTTTATTCCTATTTTTGGGACGCAGAATGAACAAAAACCAGCGTTTCATGAATTTCTTTTGGGGGGTGCGTTTACACCGTTCCGCGTGCGGTAAAATTGATAAAGTGGTTTTATTCTTCGGGTCAGTACGGTTACAGCGATACCTCATTTAGGTCGTTTTTTTATGTTTTTGTCGGTTTTATGCAATGAAAACTATTTTATATAAAAAATAATTATTTTTGCATCGCTTTATTCTGTGAGCTATAACTTTTTTATTTTTTTGCTGATGATGCTATGTGGCAGCTCGTTTTTTGCGGGACAAGATGACGTTTTCAGCGGTACCATGGATATTTATATGCGTCTTTTTGATCGCGCGTTATTACACTTTTTGTTTGGCGGTATGATAATAAATCATTATTTTTTGCTTCGTTTTTTATTTTTATTTTTTAAGGGGTTCGCTAAAAGGGTTAACTAATGGGACAGTTTTATAGGGCGGGTCATTACGGACGCGGCAATACCCAATATGTGTACTTTTATTTTTTTTTATTATTATTATTTCCAAAAAATGGATTTATTGAGGGAATATTTTTTTTTTTTTCTAATTTATTTGGCGATTTTTTTAAATTTATTTTTACATTTTTTTTTTAATTTTTTTTTTTTACTTTATTACATAGTCCCAGGTGGGACATCACTGTCCTGTGACAGATCGCTGATCTGTCACATCACAGATCACTGTGACAGATCAGCAATCTGTCACAGGCATTGAAGCAGACTTCCTCTTGCCTGCGCTTTGCAGGCACTGAGGAAGCCAGCTTCCTCAGGTCCCCGAAGGCCCCCGTCGCCATCTTGGATTCGGGGGCCTGGAGGATAGGAGCCCCCCGCAGCAGCGCTGCACATTGCGCTGCCGTGGGGGGCTCAGGGAAGCACGGAGGGAGCCCCCTCCCTGCCGATGCTTCCTTTTAACTCCCGGTACACCGCGATCATGTTTGATCGCGGTGTGCAAGGGGTTAACGTGTCGGGGGCGGTCCGTGACCGCCCCTGACACATAGTGCCGGGTGTCAGTTGTGATAATCAGCTGACACCCGCCCGCGATCAGCGGCGCTCACCACGTGGGCGCCGCTGATCGCGGTAGACGTACTATCCCGTCCACGGTCATACGGGCCCGGGTACCGTGGACGGGATAGTACGTCGGATGTCAGGAAGGGGTTAAAGGTAGTCTTGCAACCCAAAATGATTGTTCAAACCAAGCACAGCACCTTGCAGGGGACATAGCCCTAACAAAATTCATAACTTTAACGTCCAAATCTATTGCTGAATTTGTCACAAATCACTTTCTATTTAAATATGCAAATTAGATGTTCAATGCATCCATGGCAAGGTCATGCAACTTAGTGTACCTTCCCACCTACTTGTTTTCCATCTCTCTCCACCCTCTCTTCCTTGCTTGACTGCTTTTGCTTTACAAAAGAAAGAGAAGGGTAGCGTTAGATGGAAATCAAATAGCTGGGAAGGTGCACTGTAACTGCTCCGCCACACTAACGGTTGGGGTTAAGGGTGTACCAAGCACCTCATAATCACATTATATTAACCCCTTCACCGACCCATGACGCCTACGAAGGCATCATGAAATCATGTTCCTGCGGGTCGGGTGATCAGGGTCACTGAAAGGTCACCCAACCCGCAGGTAAAAGAGGACTTCTACTTCACCCCAGGGGGCGTGGCTTCGCCACGCCCCCGTGACTGCAATCGCTGTGATTGGCTGTTGAAAGTGAAACAGCTAATCAGAGTGATTGTAATATTTCACCAATGAAACTTGGTGAAATATTATAATCCAGCCATGGAGACCACAATCTGTCCCCCCACGACTGACAGGGGCGGTCTGCCCCACCATCGACTGACAACGGCGATCTGCCGCCACCGTCAATGTCTACTCTCCCAACTCTGCCCTCCGTTCCCCTGCCTTCCAATCCCCCTGGTACCTCTCAAGTCCCGGTGTCCCTCCGTCTTTGATCTTCCAAAATGGCGGGCGTATGTGCATGGGTCCGCCGAATCTGCTGGCAGGCAGATTCATTCATTCATTCAAGGTACATTTTGATCACTGTGATAGACCCTATCACAGTGATCAAAATTAAAAAATAGTAAATAACCCCCCTTTATCACCCCCATAGGTAGGGAGAAATAGTAAAATAAAGAAAATATATTTCTATTTTTCCATAACGGTTAGGGTTAGAATTAGGGTTGGGGTTGGAATTAGGGTTAAGGTTAGAATTAGGGTTAGGTTTGGAATTAGGGTTAGTGTTAGAATTAGGGTTAGGGTTGGAGTTATAGTTAGGGTTAGGTTTGGAATTAGGGTTAGGGTTGGGTTTAGGGTTAAGATTAGGGTTAGGGGTGTGTTGGGGTTAGGGTTATGGTTAGGGTTGGGATTAGGGTTAGGGGTGTGTTGGGGTTAGGAATGTGGTTATGGGTGTGTTGAGCTTAGGGTTGGAGTTAGAATTGAGGGGTTTCCACTGTTTAGGCACATCAGGGGGTCTCCAAACGCGACATGGCGCCACCATTGATTCCAAGCGCCGACGTGTGCCCAAACAGTGGTTTACCCCAACATATGGGGTATCAGCGTACTCAGGAAAAAATGCACAACAACATTGGGGGTCTAATTTTTCCCGTTACTCTTTGGGGAAAAAAAAAATTGGGGGCTAAAAAATTATTTTTGTGGAAAAAATGATTTTTTATTTTCACGGCTCTGCGTTATAATCTTCTGTGAAGTACTTCGGGGTTCAAAGTGCTCATCACACAACTAGATAAGATCCTTGGGGGTCTAGTTTCCAAAATGGGGTCACTTGTGGGGGGTTTCTACTGTTTAGACACATCAGGGGCTCTGCAAACCCGCTGACCATTCCATCAAAGTCTGCATTACAAAACACTACTTCCCTTCTGAGTCCAGACGTGTGCCCAGACAATGGTCCCCCCCTCATATGGGGTACCAGCATACTCAGGACAAACTGAACAACAACTTTTGTGGTCCAATTTCTCCTGTTACCCTTGTGAAAATAAAAAATTGCAGGCTAAAAAATCATTTTTTGAGGAAAAAAAATTATTTTTTATTTTCACGGCTCTGTGTTATAAACTTCTGTGAAGCACTTTAGGGTTCAAAGTGCTCATCACACATCTAGATAAGTTCCTTGGGGGGTTTAGTTTCCAAAATGGGGTCACTTGTGGGGGAGCTCCAATGTTTAGGCACATCAGGGGATCTTCATATGCGACATGGTGTCCGCTAACGATTGGAGCTAATTTTCCATTCAAAAAGTCAAATGACGCTCCTTCCCTTCTGAGCCCTGTCGTGCACCCAATCAGTGGTTATGACCACATATAAGGTATCAGTGTACTCAGAAGAAATTGCCCGACAAATTTTAGGATCAATTTTATCCTGCTGCCCATGTGAAAATGAAAAAATTGATGCTAAAAGAAAATTTTTGTTGTAAAAATTAAAATGTCCATTTTTTCCTTCCACGTTTCTTTAGTGTCTGTGAAGCACCTGAAGGGTTAATAATCTTCTTGAATGTAGTTTTCAGTAGCTTGAGAGGTGCAGTTTTTGGAATGGTGTCACTTTTGGGTGTTTTCTGATATGTAGGCCCCTCAAAGGGACTTCAAACGTGAGGTGGTCACTAAAAAAAATGGTTTTGTAAATTTTGCTGGAAAAATGAGAAATCGCTGGTTCACTTTTAACCCTTATAACTTACTAACAAAATTTTTTTTTCCCAAAATTGTGCTGATGTAAAGTAAACATGTGGGAAATGTTATTTATTAACTATTTTGTGTCACATAACTCTCTGGTTTAACAGAATAAAATTTCAAAATTTGAAAATTGTGACATTTTCAAAATTTTTGCCAAATTTTTTTTATTTTTTTCACAAATAAACGCAAAAATCATCGACCTAAATTTGCCATTAACATGAAGCCCAATATGTCACGAAAAAACAAATTCAGAATCGCTAGGATCCGTCGAAGGGACACTGGTCAGAATTGCTAAAAATTGCCAGGTCATTAAGAGTCATGAAGGGGTTAAAGAACTATTTCTGGCAAACAAAGATGGATTTAGATATTAATGCCTTCCCATATTGGAATCACTGGGTATGTCCTATTTTGGAGAGACTTCTTGCAAATGCACCTATCATTACATCTTGATTAGTGATGAGCGAGTATACTCATTGCTCGGATTTTCCCAAGCATGCTAGGGTGTCCACCGAGTATATTGCCGTGCTTGGAGATTTAGTTTTTGTTGCATGATTTGTGGCTGCTAGACAGCCTGAATACATGTGGGGATTCCCTAACAAACAGACAATCTAAAACAAAAGCTCTAAAAAAGTGCCATGGCTTCCCTTGCAAAAGAAATCTAATGAAATCTGCTTTGTCAAATCCAAATGCCTCTCTCTCAGCATTATTGTATTGAGGAGAGCCCATTTAACGATTTACAAACTAGTTAATCCCTAGCCACACAAGTATAAACAGCACCTCAGACATGACTTCCTAAAAGGCCGTCAAGAGATTTCTTGTGCCTCCTGACAACCCAGAGAGGAGGCTGTAACAGACTGCCAAAAAAGAGGAAAGGGAAGTGTGCAGGTGGACACGAAGATCCACTTAAAGCACATTCGTAAAAGGGGAGAGGGAGAATAGTAAGGACAACCAAAATATAAATGAAACTAGAATAACCCTACTTAAATCTAAAACTGGCAACAGGAAAAAGGTACTGGGAAGGTAGACAGACACACAGCAAGAATATAAACTGTGTAAGTCTAGCAGGGTAAATGCTATCGCTAAAGGGCTCCTTAGCACAAATCCACCTTGAAGTATAGCTATTAAAGAATTGCAATGAAGGGATAATATAAAAAGACCCACCCAGAACGTGATAGGGCAAACCAAAATGGGAAAATGGAAAACACCTGGAAAGGAGCAAGCCAAAACGTGAGAATAAAGATAATCGGAACAATCAGTATTTAGAGAGGAAAGGAAAAGAGCATAGCTCGACAAACAGAATAACCATCCATGAAGCAACGGGTCACTGAATTAAATCCCTAAACCAAGCCATGACAGACATATTTGCAAGTTTCACTCACAACATCCACTGCATGCTCGTATTTCTGTAAAATACCCATGTAGTCAAAATCGTCAGTCAATAAAGCTGTAGATGAATTCCTAGAAGGGTTTAATTTCCAGTTACAAACCAGACAGGCCCAAATGCATCTGCACTAATCCAGGGTGCAGAGTGATTCAGTACTCTTGAAGTTGCTACAATATTGGGGCATATGATCACAGAACCATCACAAGTTCTATTGCAAGCAATCAAGAGTCACAAAAAATATGTTGGTAAATAAACCGCACATTAGCTGCCAAGGACTGGAGAAGAATCCAACATGAAGCAACCAGTGACCCAATATCCTTCAGTGCTGTCATATTCCAGGTTTGTGACCTCCCTAGATTGCCCAAAAGTACAAGGTGTTCAGAGATAGAGCCAGGATAAGGAAGGCTGAATCTGAATTGACCACCACCGAACAAGACACAGAAGTTGAAACCTCAAGACTAGGCCAGGAAATATCTAAAATCAGATTTTTTAAGAATTTATGGACTTAATGATCTAAGAATCATGGCATGGCCCCCTTACTCACCTGACCTAAACCCTATTGAGAACATGGGGGTCATTCTTAAACAGAGATTTACAATGCAGAAAATCTCTACATCTCTCTGAAGAGTGTCTTGGAGGCTGCAGCTGGTGCTGCCCAAAAAGTTGATCATCCTGCAAATTAAGAAACTGACAGCCTCCATGGATGGAAGGCTTATGACTGTTATTCAAATGAAGAGTGGCTATATTGGTCATTGATATATATTTTTTAAATGTCAGAAATGTATTTTTGTACATTTTGAGTTGTTTGGTTATTATTTTCACTTTAACAGATGAAAATAAATAATTGAGATGGGAAAATGTATGTTTTTCATTTAGTTGCATAATAATTCTGCGCACTAATAGTTGCTCAGTAATTCTGCACACATAACTATTCCCCTAAGAAAGACATAACTACACTTTTGCTTTCTTAAATATTTCCTGTTATGAAAGAGTCACCGTAGGAGGCAAAAACATAAATACTAGCTAAGTCCAGAAAACCAGAGAAGTTGGCAGCTATCGGATTGCAGACCCCTGAACCTATCAACAACAACTAGCAGTAGCCGTGGGGGGTTCCTATGGTGCCGTAGACCCCTCGATCACAGCCGGAGAACTAAATAGCCTAAAGACAGAAAGGGAAATCTAAACTGCCCCAGAGCAGACCCCAAAGCAATAGGCAGCCCCCAACATATAATGACGGTGAAGCAAGATGAAAAAACACTCACACAGATAGAAAGATAGGCTGAGCAAATGATGGGGCCCTAGCTAACTAAATAGGACAGGATAGGAAAACTGCTGTCTGCAATCCGCCAAAACCCTATCAAAACAAGAGCCAACAGACTGATAGGGAAAAAAGCCCTGAAGACGCTAGGCTTCAAAAAGACTATATCAGTACTCAGGTATTTTCTGAAGACAGAGCAAAAAGGAATTCAGCTCACCCCAGCCGGGACTGGCAGAAATCCAGAAAAACAAGGCAAAACAAAACCAAAACACAAATGCAAAAAGCAGAGAAGAAAACTTAGCTTTTGAGGAGCAGGAATCAGACTGGTCTCCTAGAATCCCACAGAGAAATCACCAGCCAGGCAGAAGGGCGTCGGCTGCCTTATATCCAGTCAGCAATTCCAGTCACCCAGTCATCATCATCCTGCTCAGGTGCTTGGTAATCAGCCTCACTACCTTCCTTCACCAGAAGAGGGAGTTCATCAGACCTTAATGGTGAATTGGAAAATGAACTCACAACAGTACCTCCCCCTTGAGGAGGGGTCACCGAACCCTCATCCACACCACCAGGGCGATCAGGGTGAGCCCGATGAAAGGCACGCACCAATCTTTTGGCATGAATATCAGAGGCAGAGACCCAGGAATTATCCTCCTGACCATAACCCTTCCACTTAACCAAATACTGGAGTCTCCATCTAGCCAGACGGGAATCCAGTATCTTCTCTACCTCATATTCCATGTTGCCTTCAACCAATACAGGGTCCGGAGGTGCCACCCCAGGAACAACTGGTTCAACAAACCTCTTCAACAAGGACTTATGGAACACATTATGAATTTTAAATGTGACAGGAAGAGCCAACCGAAAAGAGACCGGATTAATAATCTCCAAAATCTTGTAAGGTCCAATAAATCTAGGCTTAAACTTAGGAGAAGCCACCTTCATAGCGATATTTTTTGATGATAACCAAACCATATCACCAACCTTAAACTGGGGACCAATGGTCCCATGTCGGTTGGAAAACCGCTGGACCTTTTCCTGGGAGAGAGATAACTTATCCACCACTTGGTCCCAGATCTGGTGCATTCTCTCCACCACAATGTCAACACCTGGGCAGGCAGAAGGCTCCACCTGCCTTGAAGAAAATCGAGGATGAAACCCAAAGTTACAAAAAAAAGGTGACATCAAAGTGGCAGAACTAGCTCTATTATTTAAAGCAAATTCGGCCAAGGGCAAAAATGAAACTCAATCATCCTGATCAGCGGAAATAAAACATCTCAAATACGACTCAAAGGTCTGGTTTGTTCTCTCCGTCTGCCCATTGGTCTGAGGGTGAAAAGCAGAGGAGAAGGACAACTGAATTCCCAGCTTGGAACAGAAAGTCCTCCAAAACATAGACACAAACTGAACTCCTCTGTCAGATACAATGTTCTCAGGAATCCCGTGCAAGCGAACTACCTTGAAATATGGGTCCATGGCCTCCTGAGGACCGGCAAAGGCATCAACAACCCACTAGAGCGAGAACAAGGTTTAGACCGGGAGCAAGTCCCACAGGACTGCACAAAATTCCTGACATCATGAGACAAGGCGGGCCACCAAAAAGACCGACTCACCAGATCTCTAGTACCAAAAATACCTGGATGACCAGCCAATGCAGAGCAATGAACTTCAGATATCACTCTCTTCTTCCACTGGTCAGGAACATACAACTTTCCACTGGGACAACGCTCAGGTTTGTCCTCCTGGAACTCTTCCAGAGCATGTCTCAAATCGGGCAAGATGGCAGAAAGAACTACCCCTTTGCCTAAGATGGTAGCAGGCTTGGTCACCACAGGAGAATCAGCAAAGAAGCTCCTAGAGAGAGCATCAGCCTTGACATTCTTAGTGCCAGGAAGAAAAGAGACCACAAAATCAAAACGTGTAAAAAACAAGGCCCACCTAGCCTGTCTAGGGTTCAAGCGTTTGGCCGACTCCAGGTAAATCAAATTCTTGTGGTCAGTGAGGACCACGACTTGATGTTTAGCTCCCTCCAACCAATGTCTCCACTCCTCAAATGCCCATTTTATGGCTAACAGTTCCTGATTCCCCACATCATAGTTACGTTCAGATGGAATTTCCATTTCAAGCTTATTGATAGAATTAATCATCAAATATATGCCTAATAATTGTGCACACAGTATATTTTGTAACATATGACCATCTATTTTAAGGGCATACAAATTCATAGTTTGAAAATTTCAAATTCTTTAAAAGTTTGACAAGTTTTCAATATTTTTTTTAAATAAACGCGAATCATATTAACCTTAATTTACCAGTAATTTAAGGCACAATATGTCACGAATATACTGTACAGTCTCATAATCATCGAAATATGTGGAAGCATTACATAGTTCTTGCAACAAAAATTTGACACATGTCCAATTTAGAAAATGTGGTCTGGTCAGGAACAGGCTTTGGGGTTAAAGGTACAATTTGTAATAAAGTTATGTCATCTACAAGGTGCTTTGCTTGGTTTGAGCTGTCTTTTTGAATCGACCAACTTTGTTTAGTTTTGTACACAGCCAAAGTAGGTTTGCCTTTGAGATACACAAGGCCTCTCAATTATAATGAATGCCTTCAAATGAAAAATAAGTGATTGCATGCTCCATATTAGTACACATGTACCTATACATGATTGCTGGAGCCTTAGGGGTTTTATATTTATTAACATGGATATTGGTAAATAGGGATCTTTAAATTTTTCCTTCATTTGTACCTGAAAATGAAAGAGATCACTCATTTTTTTTTTTTGGGAGTTTGTAGAAACACATTATTTTGGCCCGGATATTTCTGTATTTGACGGAACTGAATGCTTTTAGTTTATATGTTACATAAATGATAATTTACTTATCTTCTATATGTTCCAAAATATTTAATATGGCTGATTTACTGGTTAATGTTGTAATATCTACTTTTAGTGAACCATTAAAGTTATTCACAGCAGACTTCAGAGATGAAGAAAATACTATGTCCATTGATGGCAGGGGTGAGTTGAGAAATACAACATCAAGAAAAGATATACACAATTATTCCACACATTTTAAAAGTTAATGTCCTACTTTTAAAATATTCACTTCTCAGCATTGAAATTGAAACACAATGAGGAGAATACATAGAATTAGAAAAATTACAGGAACAATTGTTAATATTATCCAAATTATGAAAAAATGTACAAAAATTTTAAAGGATGAGTGGTGCATGCAGAAATACATCCACTTACACACCTTAACATGTTATCAAAGTAGTAATTAACTGTTGTTTGAGGAATATTTTGCCACATTGAATGTACTTGAGCAAGCAAATCACTGAGTTCCACTGCTATCAGCTTCTTTTGCAATTGCCAGCTAATGACGTCCCAGACGTGCCCGATGGGAGAAAAGCCTATAGATGCTGTAGGTCATGGTATCATGCTTAGGCCACACAGGCTGTTCACAGTAACATGAATAACATGGCGTCTGGCACTGTTGTCTTTCTTGAACAGCTACTGGGATACTTTCATATTCCCTCATCAAGGACTTTTCATGGCATAGCCCACTAGGTCTCTGGACCAATATTAGGCTGTCATTGTGTCAAAGACTAAAACTAGACTAATCGCTGAACAGCATAGACCTTCATTCCAGCCTCTATCACCAACTTGCTCTGCACTAAAATAGCCTTTGAGAGGAATGGCTTGAGGTCAATGGAACACCTGTAGCTGGATGACTGATTTGTAGCACAATTCATGCAAAAGCATTCTGATGGATTCAGGAGACACTCTTTGATGCCTTAAGCTTGATATCTGCCATTTAATTTCACTGGCAGTAAACAATGAGCCTTTCTGAGAATTTCAAGAGGCAGCATGAGTAACGCCATAAAGATGCCTTCACAACTGAATGTGACACTAGTCCTACTTTTGAGATTTTGGTGTGAGGTGGTATAATGTGTAGAACTGCAAGGATCAGGATTTCATCATGGACAGGAGGCAGATCAAGAGTTAACAAATTTATTAACAGAGTTAAACTCCACACAGGTAGAAAAAGTGTATGGGAGGTCTGGTAAAGATGATGGAAGGGATCTGTGGGGAGAACAGGGATAAGGCGAATGTTCAAAACAGAGTAAACTTATCAGTCTGTCGGTTTCTTGATTGTAGCGTTTCGATTTCAAGCGGTGGCACCGACACCAGCAGCACGTGACATCCCGGGGTTGTCCTGAGTAGACAATGGTCTGGATTCTCGATGCAAGTGTGGATCGTTGTTTTACTAGGTGGGCTTCTGTTCCCACGGTCTCTTGTACAGAGCTCCGTTCATTGGGAGATACCACCAAAGCATGGCTCTGCTCCACGGTGTATGCGGGTGAGGGGTCAGGAGGTTCGGGCCTAGTCACCTGTTCCAGGCGGGACCGCATGCCAGCAGCAGTCACTGTTCCAGAGTGTGAGTCACCTCCAGGGTTAGGAGTCAACAGGGATTTAGCAATCTGATGTACATGGACAGGGGACACGGTAGAAGGGGATATGCGAGGTAGGCCTGCACTCACGCGATGCTGTGCTGCGTGGGCCTGCACCTCAACCTGCTGCAAGCTCAGTCTTCACACCTGGTCTCAAATCTTTTTCCCGCGCACAGCCCTTTTTATCTTAGACCTGCCCACTTTTGTCCAGTGCAAAGGTCGGTCGGGGGCTGAAAGCTCTCGACCATGCAACTCTGATGACAGTACCGACAGTTCTAAAACCGGCGCAACAGAGGTAACCCCTGTCCAGGTCATTTTCTTACAAATATATGATAGCCACACCTCTCTTGTCTTCAGTTAGGTAAACTAACAGCTCAGTGTTACATTGCTTTAGTTAAGGAGCTAGTGGTACAACCATTTCCCTTTGTCAAAGGAGCTATTTTTAGACATGACAGTGGCAGACTGCATTTTGCTTATGGTACTGTGTCCAGTCAGCCTGGTCTAAATGTTCTTCCACGGCCTGCAGCATTTCTGGACAGGTCCCCCACACA
The DNA here is from genome assembly GCF_039654945.1 of Dendrobates tinctorius. NCBI lineage: Eukaryota > Metazoa > Chordata > Amphibia > Anura > Dendrobatidae > Dendrobates > Dendrobates tinctorius. The sequence goes on along the minus strand of NW_027361679.1, from coordinate 47,275,622 downwards.
GCACATCCAGGATGTCTTTGGTCATCAATTACAATGTCAGCAGTGAATCTTGATTATTTGCATATCAGAACATTCCTTAGGCACCCATTAATAACCTTACTGATAGCATGCCAAGGCATGTACAGTGGCTTGCAAAAATATTCACCCCCTTGCATTTTCTGTATTTTGCTACCTCACAACCTGGAATTTCCATGTTTTTTTTTTAGGCCTATCATCAGTTCATGTAAAGGACATTCTTACAACTGTGAACATTTGGGCCCCCTACTATTTAATATATTTATTAATGATCTAGTGGATGGCTTACACAGTAAAATATCAGTATTTGCAGATGATACAAAACTATGTAAGGTAGTTAACACAAAGGAGGACAGTTTGCAAATACAGACAGATTTGAGTAAATTGGAGAATTGGGCTGAAAAATGGCAAATGAGGTTTAAGGCTACTTTCACACTTGCGTTTTTTTGCGCACCATACGCAGTGCAAACGCACATAAAAAACGCATCATGCGTTTTTTTTGCGGTTTTGTACGCGTTTTTTGCGCTGACGTGCGCATTACCATGCGTACGTCAGCTCACCCATAGACTATAATGGGTGGTTGGGTGAAAAAAAACGCATTGCGTGTGCATGCTTTTTTTGGGACAAGTCGGACGCACAAAAAATGCAACAGGATGCATTTTGTGCACCCGAGCGCACACTACAAAAAAACGCATGCGCATACAAACGCATGTGTATGCGCACCCATGTAAAGTATAGGGAAAAAAACGCATGCGCATACAAACGCATACAAACGCATGTGTATGTGCACCCATGTAAAGTATAGGAAAAAACCGCATGCTTTTTTTGCCTAAAAAAACGCAAAAAAGCGCAAGTGTGAAACCAGCCTAACACAAATAAGTGTAAGGTTATGCACATGGGAAGGAGAAACAGATGCTATAATTACTTACTAAATCGGAAACTGCTGGGGAAATCAGACATGGAAAAAGACTTAGGCATCTTAGTCAATAAGAAGCTAAATTGGAGTGCCCAGTGTCAGGCAGCTGCCACCAAAGCAAATAGGGTCATGGGATGCATTAGAAGAGGTCTGGGGACACGAGATGAAAACATAATTCTCCCTCTGTACAAATCACTCGTCAGACCACACTTGGAGTATTGTGTGCAATTTTGGACGCCGGTGCTCAAGAAAGACATTACTGAACTTGAAAGGGTTCAAAGGTGGGCTACTAAAATGATAAATGGAGTTGGTTCACTACAATACCCAGAAAGGTTATCAAAATTAGGTCTACTTACTCTAGAAAAGAGAAGAATTAGGGGAGACTTAATATATATGTACAAGTATATCAGAGGGCAATACAGAGATCTCTCCAATGAACTGTTTGTACCAAGGACTGTGACAAGAACAAAGGGGCATTCTCTTCATTTGGAGGAAAGACAATTTCTGCACCAGCATAGAAGAGGGTTCTTCACGGTAAGAGCAGTGAGGCTCTGGAATTCTCTTCCTGAGGAAGTGGTGATGGCCAACTCACTGAATGAATTTAAGAAAGGAATGGATACTTTTCTTGTGAGTAACAGTATAGAAGGTTACGAATAACAGAATATTATAGGTAGATGGTTGACCCAGCTTAGGGGAAGGAATTTTTTCCCTATGGAGAAAATTGGCTTCTACTCTGTGGGTTTTTTCCTTCCCCAGGATCAACAATGCAGAACAGCTGCACTAAAAATAGGCTGAACTAGATGGACATAAGGTCTTCCTTCAGCCTTCAAAACTATGTTACTATGTTTTTCTTTTTATTGTGAAGCAAACAACAAATAGTGCAAAATAACTGAAAACTTCAGTCTGCATATTTTTTCACCCCCCTAAAGTCAGTACTTTGTAGAGCCTCCTTTTGCAGCAATTACAGCTGCAATTTGCTTTGTATAAGTCTCTTTAAGTTATCCACATCTTACCACTTGGATTTTTTGCCCATTCCTCAAGGCAAAACAGTTCCAGTTCCCCCAAGGTAGATAGTTTCATCTGGTGATCAGCAATCTTCAAGTCTGACCTCAAATTCTCAATCGGTTTAAAGTCTGGACTTTGACTAGGCCACTCCAAAACATTTACACATTTCCTCTTAAACCAATCAAGTGTTGCTTTAGCAGTATACTTTTGTTCATTATCTTGTTGGAAAGTGAGTCTCCATCCAAGTCTCAAATCACTGACAGACTGAAACTGGTTTTGCTGAAGAATATCTTTGTATTTCACACTATCCATCTTCCCCTACACTTGGACCATTTTCCAAGTCCCTACTGCTGAAAACCTTCCCCATAGCATGATGCTGACACCACCATGTTTCACAGTGGGGATGGTGCTCTTGGGACGATAAGCAGTGTTGGTTTGATGCCAGACATAGCATTTGGTCTCATCTGACCACAGCACCTTCCTCCATACATGTGGGGAGTCTCACACATGTGGTGAATTTCCTATACCTAACCAGAGGGGTTGACCATACCAACTTGATTACTAAGAGCTTCTGCAAAGATATGAACTCAAATAGTTTTATGCCTCTCACAACCTTGCCGACAAGGTTGTTGAACATCACCAAGGGTCAGTTCACCCATATTAGAGGGATCTGCACAGATATTAATAATTATAAAGAGGAGGCTAATTTTTTAAAGGTTCACTTCAAAGGGCTATAATGCAGATTTATTGGAGGCCACATTGAAGGAGGTTCAAAACTTGGCCAGGCCAGGCCTGATTCAAACCATCAGAAAATCAACACCCTGCAGCATACAAAAGCAAACAATAACTATGGAAAATTTTAAAAAATCATCATCTCCAAATGTTGGCATATCTTAAGACAGGACAAGGCTATAGAGGAATTTTTACACCCCTACCCCAGATTTGTTTTTAGACATGCGCAAACTGTAGATAATAGTATTGCACTCACAAGTAAAGGTAACCCTATGCTCATTAAGCAAAACCATACCTGTCTTTTAAACGAAGGGGGCTTCTTACCCTGCAGTCACTGTCTTTGCTGTAGAATGTGTTCAATGAAGAGGTCCCATCTAGAGATGAGCGACTTTGTCTTTTTTAGGGTCGAGTCGGGTTTCATGAAACCCGACTTTCTCAAAAGTCGAGTCGAACGAAATCGGCCGACTATAGGGAAAAGTCAGGAAACACGAAACCCAATGCAAGTCAATGGGGAGAAAAGTCGGCAGTGAGTGGAGGACTGTAAACACACCTGGCATGAATTTTAACCCCAGAGGCGGCAAAATCTCTCTCTTCTCTCTCTCCCTCTCCATCTCCATCTCTCTCTCTCTCTCCCACTCCAGCTACGCTCCCGCTACGCTACGCTCCGCTTCTCTCATTGGCTGAAAAAAGTCACGTGCAAGCATTTGGCGAAACCCGACTTTGACGCTTGAGTCGCCGACCGCATGGCCAACTTCACACTGTGGTCGAATTTCGTTTCATGAAACCCGACTTTGGCGAAAGTCGGCGACTTTTGAATCTGACCTACCTGTTTCGCTCAACTCTAGTCCCATCAAAGGTTCTTCACAAATTCAGAAAGGATGGAAGAATATGAAATCAAAGACAATATTACAGGCTCCATGATGAGAGTCATCTATTTCATACAATTCCCATGTCAAAAGACCTATGTGGGCAGAACCAAACGGATGCTGTCCATTAGGATAAAGGAACACAATAATATGAATAAAGGCTTTTTAGGTCATCTTTATCCCGTGATTTTAAGGAGGTTCTTTACCAATCCTATAAGGGACTTAGTGTGTATGGCATTCAGATTGTTTCAAAGCAATGGAGGGGAGGTGATTATATGGGCCAAAAGTCTCTCATTAAAATAGTAATTTTAATACTATATGCTCATTCATACAAATCCTCTGTTTATTCTTATCTATGCTAAGAAAAATGTACATAAGTTTTATATATATCAAATATTGTATACTTTGTTAAGCAACTGAATAATTTTTATGACAAATTGTATAGATCCCATATACACTATATACTATAAATAGTGTTGAGCATTCCGATACCGCAAGTATCGGGTATCGGCCGATATTAGCTGTTTCGGAATTCCGATACTTAGTTCCGATACTTTTTTCATATCGAATACCGGAATCGGAAGTTCCCATAATGCTAGGAGCCCGCTCGATTTGATTCAGCCAATGGGGATCCTCAGAAGTGTGGGCATATCCTGTTAGGCATGTAGGCATGTTAACTACTGGCATGGCTGTGATTGGCTGCTGAAATGATGTCATGATGCACTATAAAAAGCGCTGCAGCCGCCATTTCTGGTCACTCTGCTGTGAATTCAGTTAGGGACAGGCTGCTGTTGAAGACTGTGAGGGACAGTTAGAAATAGCGATTCCACAAAACATATAGTGCTTAACCCAGGCTACATAAACCACCACTGTAGCTTGCTTTTCCCTAGCAGCGCTGTTTTCACAGCTGTCTGCAAGGGCTGTGTGAGTGCAGACCCACGCTGTGTAGTGTGTCCTGCAGGCACGTCTGCTTGTAGGCCGGCCAGCGTGTGTCTCTGCCTCATACACATTTTTCTTTTATTGCTGCTTTTTTTTTCTCCTGTATAGTGTGCTTCCATACGTATCCATATACGTTGGTTGCAAACACTAAAGGAGTGGACAGCGGAGCCTTTCAGCAGCCTTTCAGTGCTATAGCCCATTTCTCTGCACTGTTTTTGGATGTCTGATAGGTCTCTCTGTGTGTGAGTGCAGCTCACGTTGCAGTGTGTTCTACAGCCACCGCTAGCTGTAGTCCGCTCAGCGTGCATCACTGCCTCATACATAGTCCTTTTTTTGCAGCAAATTTAGCCAGATTTTTGCTCCTATATTAGTGTGCTTCCAACCGCATCCATTGTCATTGGTTGGTTGCAAACACTATGTAGGATTAGATAGAGGAGCCTTTTTGCTGGCTTGTGCCCTTCAGGGCCAGCCAGGCTAGTATCACCCTATTTTTTGGAGCCTCATCAATTGCATTGTAGGTTAGCTTCCTGCATTGTAATCGCTCCAAAAAGTTTGTGATACTATAGCTTTCAAACTTTGGTCACATCCTTTCCTTTCCCCCCACCCAAAAAAAAAAAGGAAATAAAGTTCACCAAACACTCCACTTTACAGTTGTCTAGGCCACATTAGATCATATTAAAGTGTAGTACACACACTCTTAGCCAAATTAGTGTTTCTTATACTGGTTAGCAGGTGTTCAGGAATAAGAACACTAAGCCACCCCTTTTTTACTTTTCTGCCTATCTTTATCAGTCTACCAAGATGAAGAAGGCAGGGAGTAAGGCACGTGGTCGTGGCCGTGGAGTTTCAGCAGGGAGAGGACGGGGGGATTCAGCAGGGAGAAGACGTGGGGATTCGGTATCTGCTGCGGCCACCAGTGACCCGGCATCCCCCACTTTTACCAGGCAACAGTCCTTCATGCGCAGCTTTGTAGGACCTCGCCGTACCCCACTGCTGCGTGACGAACAAATTGAAGCCGTTGTCGGATGGATGGCAGCTAACGCATCCACTTCAATGACTTCCGCATCCTCCCAAGGCCAGAGCACTGAAGAGCAACCATCTGTCTCTTCACCACCTGCCAAATTGCCCAGGCAGTCTGAGAGCCCTGGACAGGAGCCATCTCAATCTTTACTTCTGTTCTCAGAATCTGTTGGCTTGGAAAGAGGTGGCCAGCCAAGCAGCATTCTAGAGCGTGAAGAAGAGGGAGTATGCAGTGATGCGCAACTGCTTTGTCCCTCTGAATCTGAAGAGGCGGGTGGGCCAGTGCCTATGGTCAGCACACCTCAGTATGCATCAGATGATGATGAGACTCAGTTGCCAATTTCTGGTGCGTACGGTGCTGGCGAGACAACCCAGGACCAGCCGGTGCTTGAAGAGGGGAGTGGAGATGATGAGGTCCTTGACCCATCATGGCGTCAGCCACAGGAAGGTGGTGGGAGCAGCTCTGAGGAAGAGATTCCCCGAACGGCCAAAAGAGGAGGGAGAGGGCGGGGGCAGACTTGGTTGCCTGTAGCCTCCACTTTGGCACCCGTGAGGAGCAATCCTCTTCCAAAACACAAAACGGGCGCTCCCAGGACTTGCAGTGCGTGGTCTTTTTTTGACACAGTTGCAGATGACATTTGCTTTGTCAAATGCAAGCTGTGTCATCAGAAAGTGAAACGAGGGAAAAATGTGAGCAACCTCAATACCACAAATATGTGGAAACATGTGCGTACCAAGCACGAGGTGGAGTTACACAGACACACTGAAGATGTAGGCCAACCTTCAGCAGCACCTACCACCTCTTCAGCTCGTGTTGGGGCCTCTTCCTCCAGCTCACACACAGCTGGTTCTGCTTCCTCACTGGAACATCATGGAAGAACCACTGCCACTGTTGTCCAGAGACCCAGTGAAATTCCACCCACTGAACCACGTTTGCAGTCATCAGCACCCTCCCAGGCCACTCACCAGCAATCGGTAGCACAGGCATGGGAGAAAAAGTGGCCATACTCGGCAAACCATCCCCGAGCACTGGCTCTGAATGCCGGCATTGCCAAACTACTGGCCCTTGAGATGCTGTCATTCAGGCTGGTGGAGACTGACACATTCCGGAACTTTATGTCATTGGCAGTTCCACAATACAATGTGCCCAGCCGCTTTTATTTCAGCAGGCAAGCTGTCCCTGCCCTGCAAAAGCATGTGGAGGGAAAAATTAAAAATGCGCTACTAAATGCCGTCAGTAGCAAGGTCCACCTGACCACCGATGCGTGAACCAGTAGCCATGGACAGGGATGATACCTTTCCCTCACTGCCCATTGGGTCAATGTTGTGGAGCCGGGTACAGATCTGGAGAGTGGCTCTGTACGTATTCTGCCAACTCCAAGGATTGCAGGAATGCAGTCTGTACATATTGAGTCCTCCTCCTACTCTAGTTCCTCGGAATCAGCACTGCGTGAGCCTGTTAGGCCAGATATGAGCACAGGTGTGGCCAAACGTCAACAGGCCGTCCTTAAATTAATTTCTTTGGGGAATCGGAGCCACACAGCACAGAGCTCTGGAATGCCATCAAGCAGGAGAGCGATGTGTGGTTTGTGCCAGCGAATCTCCAGCCAGGTTTGGTAGTGAGTGACAATGGCCGAAATCTAGTGGCAGCTCTGGGCCTAGGCAACCTCACTCACATACCATGTCTGGCACACGTGCTCAATTTGGTCGTGCAGAGCTTTCTGAGGGACTATCCGGATATTGATGCACTGCTGCACAAGGTTCGCCTAGAGTGTGCTCACTTGCGGCGTTCCAGCATGGCAAGATCGCGCATTGCATCTCTGCAACGCCGATTCCGCCTGCCAGAACATCGCATCATATGTGACCTCCCCACCAGGTGGAATTCAACGTTACATATGTTGGAGCAGTTGTGTGAGCAGCAGGCAGCAGTAATGGAGTACCAGCTGCATCAGGCGCAAACAAGTCGCACTGTGCGCCGGACACACTTCACCACCACTGAGTGGGCCACTATGAGGGACATCTGCCAAGTTTTGCGTGCCTTCGATGACTCCACGCGGATGGCCAGTGCAGATGATGCACTAATCAGCATGACTGTCCCCCTCATCTGTCTGCTTCAAAAAACCTTACAAGCACTAAGTGAGGAGGTTTTTGAAGAGGTCGAGGATGAGCAGTCAGAAATGCCATCTGCTTCTGGCAAGTCTGCGCAACGTGCTTCCACACAAAGGCCCAGGCAGGGGACACTTAGTGAGGAGGATGACGAGGAGTCAATGGAGGAGGAGGAACACATCTCTCCAGAGGAGGGAGGTACACAAGGCTCTAGTAGTCAGTGTGTACAGCGAGGGTGGGGTGATGCTGAGCAGGCAGAGATGCTGCCTCAAGCTGGGGACAGCGTTTCTGGTCCAGTTGGCAGTCTGCAGCACATGGTTGATTTCATGCTGCAGTGCTTGTTAAATGACCGCCGCATCGCCAACATTCTCCACATGGCTGATTATTGGGTGTACACCCTCCTAGATCCTCGCTACCGGGACAACTTACAAAGCCTCATACCACAGTTGAACCAGGAGCAAAAAATGCGGGAGTACCAAGAAACACTTGTGCAGGCCATCATGTTCTCCATTCCCCCCACAAGTGTTGCTGGTAGTGCTTTTCAAAGCAGCCATGTGGGTAGAGGCAGTGGAGGAAGCTCTGCACAAAGAGGTAGCAGAGGCAGTGCCGCAGGACAAGGCAAGGCCAGTATGGCCCAAATGTGGAAAAGTTTTGTGGGACCGCCACAAACGGCTACACCATCACAGACGGCTCCAGTCAGCAGGAGGCAACGTTTCCGTCAGATGGCCAGAGCTTAGCCAGTATGCATTGGAGGTGCTGGCTTGCCCTGCTGCCAGTGTATTATCGGAACGTGTCTTTAGTGCTGCAGGTGGTGTGGTAACAGACCGTCGCACGCGACTATCCGCCGATAATGTTGACCGGCTTACTTTTGTGAAAATGAACAAGGCCTGGATCTCACCTGAATTTGCCAGTCCTCTTCCAGAATAAATAATTGGCTGGCAACAGGATCCAGGTCTCCTGTTGTGTTCATGTTTCTATGACCTGAACTTTATTTCCTGGGCTACAGCAATGCCCGTTGTTGCTCAGAAGTGCTGTCCGCACAGACAAAACACTCGCTCATGTGTAAGTGGGGTTCGGTAACGTCAGCTGATCCCCTGCTGTGTGTACGGCAAACTCTCCTGCTGCCTACAACTTCTGATTTAATATGTTCTCTGATTTGCCCTCTGTCTCCACTCTGTTTTGAGTATTTCCTCCGGCCTACAACACCGCCTGTTTCTGCTCTCAAGTGCCGTCTGCACAATCCACACTTGATCCTGTGGTACCTGGGTCCTGTAACATCTGCTCATCTCCAGAGTTGAGCACGGCAATGTCTCCTGCTTTGTCTACATTCCCACTACTTGTAGTGGAAATGTGGACAGAGCAGGAGACATTGCCTGACTCACCTCTAGGGAGAAGCTGCTGTTACAGAACCCCAGTAACACAGGAACAAGTGTGGGTTGTACAGATGGCATTTCAGAGCAGCAACTGGCGTGGTTGGAAGCCAGCGGAAATACTCGAAACAGAGTGAAGACAGAGGCCTAATTGGAGTACGTTGACAGTTAGTAGTAGTCTAGAAACAATCGCAAACTGCCACCAAGTAGGCCTCGGCCTACTACCTGATTTTCCCTGGGCTCCGACACCGCCAGTTGGTGCTCAGAAGTGCTGTCCGCACAGACAAAACACTCGCTCATGTGTAAGTGGGGTTCGGTAGCGTCAGCTGATACACTGCTGTGTGTATGGCAAAGTGTCCTGCTCCCTCCACAGTCAAACAACCTCAGATTTACACCTGGCTCCAAGTAAGCCTCGGCCTACTACCTCATTTTCCCTGGGCTCCGACAACGCCAGTTGGTGCTCGGAAGTGCTGACCGCACAGACAAAACACTCGCTCATGTGTAAGTGGGGTTCGGTAACGTCAGCTGATCCCCTGCTGTATGTACGGCAAACTCTCCTGCTGCTTACAACTTCTGACTACCTCTGATTTAATATGTTCTCTGATTTGCCCTCTGTCTCCACTCTGTTTCGAGTATTTCCTCCGGCCTACAACACCGCCTGTTTCTGCTCTCAAGTGCCGTCTGCACAATCCACACTTGATCCTGTGGTACCTGGGTCCTGTAACATCTGCTCATCTCCAGAGTTGAGCACGGCAATGTCTCCTGCTTTGTCTACATTCCCACTACTTGTAGTGGAAATGTGGACAGAGCAGGAGACATTGCCTGACTCACCTCTAGGGAGAAGCTGCTGTTACAGAACCCCAGTAACACAGGAACAAGTGTGGGTTGTGCAGACGGCATTTCAGAGCAGCAACTGGCGTGGTTGGAAGCCAGCGGAAATACTCGAAACAGAGTGAAGACAGAGGCCTAATTGGAGTACGTTGACAGTTAGTAGTAGTCTAGAAACAATCGCAAACTGCCACCAAGTAGGCCTCGGCCTACTACCTGATTTTCCCTGGGCTCCGACACCGCCAGTTGGTGCTCAGAAGTGCTGTCCGCACAGACAAAACACTCGCTCATGTGTAAGTGGGGTTCGGTAACGTCAGCTGGTCCCCTGCTGTGTGTATGGCAAAGTGTCCTGCTCCCTCCACAGTCAAACAACCTCAGATTTACACCTTGCTCCAAGTAGGCCTCGGCCTACTACCTAATTTTCCCTGGGCTCCGACAACGCCAGTTGGTGCTCGGAAGTGCTGTCCACACAGAAAAACACACTCATTCATGTGAAAGTGGGGTTCGGTAACGTCAGCTGATCCCCTGCTGTGTGGCGGGCAAACTGCTGCTGCCTCCAAATTTTACCTACTTCAGATTTAAACATTCTCTGATTTGGCCTCTGTCTCCACTCTGTCTCTAGTATTTCCCCTGACCTCCAACACCGCCAGTTCCTGCTCACAGTTGCCGTCCACGCATTCCACACGTGTTCCTGTGTTACTGGGGTTCTGTTATGTCAGCAGATCCCCCAATGTGTGTCCGCCACTGTCTCCTGCGCTGTCCACCTTCCCACTGCAAGTGGTGGGAATGTGGACAGAGCAGGAGACATTGGCAGACAAACATCAGGGGATCTGCTGACATTACAGAACACCAGTAACACAGGAACACGTGTGGATTGGGCAGACGGCTACTGTACGCATAAACTGGCGGTGTTGGTAGTCACGTGAAATCCTGGAAACAGAGTGGAGACAGATGCCTAATTGGAGCACGTTGACAGTCTGTTGTAGCCTACAAACAATGTAAAACTGCCACCAAGTAGGCCTCGGCCTGCACCCTGGTTCTCCCTGGGCTCCAACAACGCTAGTTGGTGCTCAGAAGTGCTGTCCACACAGAAAAACACACTCGTTCATGTGAAAGTGGGGGTCAGTAACGTCAGCTGATCCCCTGCTGTGTGGAGAGCAAAGTGTCCTGCTCCCTCCAAAGTCAAAATACCTCAGCTTTACACCTGGCTCCTAGTAGGCCTCGGCCTGCTCCATGATTGTCCCTGGGCTCCAACACCGCCAGTTGGTGCTCGGAAGTGCTGTCCACACAGAAAAACACACTCGTTCATGTGAAAGTGGGGTTCAGTAACGTCAGCTGATTCCCTGCTGTGTGGAGGGCAAACTGCTGCTGCCTCCAAATTGTAACTACTTCAGATTTAAACATTCTCTGATTTGGCCTCTGTCTCCACTCTGTCTCTAGTATTTCCCCTGACCTCCAACACCGCCAGTTCCTGCTCACAGTTGCCATCCACGCATTCCACACGTGTTTCTGTGTTACTGGGGTTCTGTAACGTCAGCAGATCCCCCAATATGTGTCCGCCACTGTCTCCTGCGCTGTCCACCTTCCCACTGCAAGCGGTGGGAATGTGGACAGAGCAGGAGACAGTGGCAGACACACATCAGGGGATCTGCTGACATTACAGAATCCCAGTAACACAGCAACACGTGTGGATTGCGCAGACGGCTGCTGTACGCATAAACTGGCGGTGTTGTTGGTCACGTGAAATCCTGGAAACAGAGTGGAGACAGATGCCTAATTGGAGCACGTTGACAGTCTGTTGTAGCCTACAAACAATCTAAAACTACCACCAAGTAGGCCTCGGCCTACACCATGATTGTCCCTGGGCTCCAACAACGCCAGTTGGTGCTCGGCAGTGTCTTTGGCACGGGGACTCCCTGTTGCCCAGCCTGGTTCCAGCACGCCTGCTGTTTCCGGGTAGTGTCAAGGTCACTATGCCACCAATCCATTGTCCTGTCGTCTTGCAGCCGGGTTAGCCGACTCTACGGTGCCTGCAGTTTAGGTGACTCCTATGTGGGCTGCGGGAACTGGCACTGAAGGCTGGATCCGTAGTGCCAATGGGACATGGACCCCCTGTAGGACTGTGGGTTTCGGTAACTGCGGCCGACTTGCGGCCTGGCTACTTTGCTTTGAATGGGTACCTTCTGCTACCCACCCGGGTTCCAGCACTGTCTGCTGGTTCTCGCCACAGCCTTTGGCCTAGGTGCCTCCATCTCGGTATCCGAGGTCCAGCACCGTCAGCTGGTCCTTGGTAGTGCTTTCTAGCACAGGTACCTCCTGCTTAGTAACCGTGGTCCAGCACCGTCAGCTGTTCCTCGGTAGTGCCATTGGCTCTTGTAGCTTTTGCTACCCATCTGGGTTCCAGCACCGTCAGCTGGTTCTCGGCAGTGTCTTTGGCACGGGGACTCCCTGTTGCCCAGCCTGGTTCCAGCACGCCTGCTGTTTCCGGGTAGTGTCAAGGTCACTATGCCACCAATCCGTTGTCCTGTCGTCTTGCGGCCGGGTTAGCCGACTCTACGGTGCCTGCAGTTTAGGTGACTCCTATGTGGGCTGCGGGAACTGGCACTGAAGGCTGGATCCATAGTGCCAATGGGACATGGACCCCCTGTAGGACTGTGGGTTTCGGTAACTGCGGCCGGCTTGCGGCCTGGCTACTTTGCTTTGAATGGGTACCTTCTGCTACCCACCCGGGTTCCAGCACTGTCTGCTGGTTCTCGCTAGAGCCTTTGGCCTAGGTGCCTCCATCTCGGTATCCGAGGTCCAGCACCGTCAGCTGGTCCTTGGTAGTGCTTTCTAGCACAGGTACCTCCTGCTTAGTAACCGTGGTCCAGCACCGTCAGCTGTTCCTCGGTAGTGCCATTGGCTCTTGTAGCTTTTGCTACCCATCTGGGTTCCAGCACCGTCAGCTGGTTCTCAGCAGTGTCTTTGGCACGGGGACTCCCTGTTGCCCAGCCTGGTTCCAGCACGCCTGCTGTTTCCGGGTAGTGTCAAGGTCACTATGCCACCAATCCGTTGTCCTGTCGTCTTGCGGCCGGGTTAGCCGACTCTACGGTGCCTGCAGTTTAGGTGACTCCTATGTGGGCTGCGGGAACTGGCACTGAAGGCTGGATCCGTAGTGCCAATGGGACATGGACCCCCTGTAGGACTGTGGGTTTCGGTAACTGCGGCCGGCTTGCGGCCTGGCTACTTTGCTTTGAATGGGTACCTTCTGCTACCCACCCGGGTTCCAGCACTGTCTGCTGGTTCTCGCCACAGCCTTTGGCCTAGGTGCCTCCATCTCGGTATCCGAGGTCCAGCACCGTCAGCTGGTCCTTGGTAGTGCTTTTTAGCACAGGTACCTTCTGCTTAGTAACCGTGGTCCAGCACCGTCAGTTGGTCCTCGGTAGTGCCATTGGCTCTTGCTCTTTCTGCTACCCATCCGGGTGCCAGCACTGTCTGCTGGTTCTCGCCACAGCCTTTGGCCTAGGTGCCTCCATCTCGGTATCCGAGGTCCAGCACCGTCAGCTGGTCCTTGGTAGTGCTTTTTAGCACAGGTACCTTCTGCTTAGTAACCATTGTCCAGCACCGTCAGTTGGTCCTCGGTAGTGCCATTGGCTCTTGTTCCTTCTGCTACCCATCCGGGTGCCAGCACTGCCTGCTGGTTCTCGCCAGTTTCTCAGCCTTCTTGTACCTTCTGCTACATTTCCAAGATCAAGCTTTTTGAAATTGTCTTTGGTAATCCTTATTGATCTCCATGACGATGACCCTGATGATGACGACCCTGAAGACCACACCAAAGAAGACCAGAAATATGACCCTAAATAATAAGACCAAGAGGACAAAGAACATGAAGACAACCACCAAGATACAGAACAAAAGACAGAAGAACAAGAAGTAGAAAAAGCAAAAGCAGAAGAACAGAAAGCAGAAGAACATTAAGCATAAGACAAAAAATCAGCATAGAAGAAATCAAAATTATAAGCAGAAGAAGACTAAGCAGTAAATGGGGGTGAGTCTGTTCCTCCTCGTGGTGCCCCTGGAAAATGCCTGCTGCTGCAGGCCAAACTGAACGCGGACAAATCCTGTTGTAAATCTTTTGTGACAGGCAGAACGTAAGGTGTAATCTTATAACTTTTATAGATAAGTACTACAGGAATGCCTGTCACCATAAGAAAATGAAGAAAAAGAAGAATAGGAAGAAGATGAAGAAATAGCATATGAAAATTAATAATAGCTGAATAAGAAGAATATGAAGAATGGAAAAAAAAAATTAATGGGAAGAAGGTGAAGAAGAAGAAGATGAATAAGGTGAAGAAAAAGTTGATGAAAAAAATGCTACCGCTGCGGATCATGAAGGAGAAAGTGTGGGAGAAGTACAAAAGAAGGTGAAGAGCATGGAAGTTGCGAAACATACATATCTGACTAAATATAAAAAAGTTAACATAGTCAATATCTTTTTAACTCCGAACGTCTTGAAAAAAAAAATTGGAATTAGTGCTATGCCATGTGATTTGAATAAACCACTATGCTTTTAATGTCTCCTCCACCTCCCACAATACATTCTACATGATTCTTATTTGTTTTCAATTATGTAGAATTAGCCAACAAGGAAATAAAGGCCTTTTTTTAATTCCGATACCGGAAGTCCCATTGACTTGAATGGGACTTCCGGTATCGGAATCGGCGATACCCAATATTTTTTTCGTATCGGGCGATACCATCCGATACGATATTTTTAGGTATCGAACGGTATCGCTCAACACTAACTATAAACAAAAATCTTTTGGCCCAAATTAATGTTGATGGCTATGTATGTGATCCGGTGTTCTGTGGGAATTGTTAATATGTGATTGGTGAGGACGTGGTGCAGAAGTGGAGTTTTTCCAAGAGTGAGCGGTGGGACTGATGAAAGTTCGAGGGGTGGAGGCGGAGCTGGCGTGGAGCCAGGGCAGAGTCTGGAGGGCGCTCGAAAATGTTGCCAGTATGGGGCTCTGAAATTCCTGGTAACAGCCCTACCTTCAGGGTTATCTTTAGTCTCTGTGCTGCCTCTCTGATTAATGCCCTCCTTGCCTGGGCTGAGCGTTTTAGTGGGTGGCCTTCTCTTGGCAAGTTTGTTGTGGAACTATGCTCTTTCCATTTGATGGATTTGATGGTGCTCCGGGGATCATCAGAGATTGGGATATTTTTTTATAACCCAATCCTGACTTGTAGTTCTCAACAACTTTTTCCCTGACTAGTTTGGAGATCACCTTGGTCTTCATGGTGTTTGGTTAGTGGTGCCTCTTAATGATGTTGCAGACTCTATGACCTTTCAGAAAAGGTGTGTGTATGCTGACCGACCATGTGACACCTAGATTGCACCCAGATGGGCTTCCTTTCACTAAGCCTGTGACTTATGAATGTAATTGCTTGCACCAGAAATTTTTAGAGGCTTCATAGCATAGCAAAAGGGTTGAATACATATGCACATGCCAATTTTTAGTCATTTGTGTGCATAAAGTTAATTTATGCCTATATTTTTCCCACTTCACTTCCTCTACTTATACTATTTAGGGTGTATGCGTGCGTTGCAGATTTACCTACAGAATTTTCTGCACAGAATCTGCATCTCTTGGCAGAAAATGCAGGTAAAGATCCACATGTTTTTGATGCTGATTTGATGTGTTTTTTCCATGCGGATTTGTATGCAAAGCTAAATAAAGATCTATTATGTAACAAAAAAAGAGTTGTAATGTCACTTCTTTGTCCAACCTCTTATTTTGCATACTCCATTACACACAGATAGATAGATAGATAGATAGATAGATAATTAGATCTACAGAAGGATAGATAGATCCATAGATACAATGCCTTGCGAAAGTATTCGGCCCCCTGGAACTTCTCAACCTTTTCCCACATATGCTTCAAACATAAATATATCAAATGTAAATTTTTGGTGAAGAATCAACAAGTGGGACACAATTGTGAAGTTGAACAAAATTTATTGGTTATTCAAAAACTGAAAAGTGGAGCGTGCAATATTATTCGGCCCCTTTACTTCCAGTGCAGCAAACTCACTCCAGAAGTTCATTGTGGATCTCTGAGTGATCCAATGTTGTCCTAAATGACTAATGATGATAAATATAATCCACCTCTGTGTAATCAAGTCTCCGTATAAATGCACCTGCTCTGTGATAGTCTCAGGGTTCTGTTTGATGCACAAAGAGCATCATGAAGACCAAGGAACACAACAGACAGGTACGTGATACTGTGGTGGAGACGTTTAAAGCCGGATTTGGATACAAAATGATTTCCAAAACTTTAAACATCCCAAAGTGCCAACATATTCCGCAGCACTTTACATTTTAGAGGGGACTTGTACAGACAATTACTGCTGATGCATCACACACAAATTGGATTACAAAAATATTTAAACACATGTTGTAATGTAACAAACTAGGTAAAAAGCCATGGGGGCTGAATACTTTTGCTAGCCACAGTAAGTGCAGTTATTTCTGCACTGAAGCAGAAGGTAAAAAAAAGCCAATTGGCTGAATACTTTCGCAAGCCACAGTAAGTGCGGTTATTTCTGCACTGAAGAAGGTAGAGACTTTTTTTCTCTTCTGAGAAAAACATGAAATTCGGACAAAAATGTAATGAAACTCTTAACCAAACATCACTACTAAAACTAGGACTGTTTTTTGATTACTTGAATAGGAGGATGTCTGTATGAGCCTGAATAAGTGTTCTTCTGTCAGCTTGTTACATAATTTTCTCAGCTGTTTCAGCTATTTCCTGTTTGGAGAAAAGCACGGTGACAGGTAGAAAGTCTTGAAGTCTTCTCTAAATGGAACTTCTGATGATTCAATCTTCCAGACCCACGGCCAGCCTGAATCGATACTGGCTATTATATTGCAGCCAAGTATGTTTTACTCTGAAACACTCTGCAGTTTGAGATAAAACATTCTTTGAAAAGCAGGCCCGGTAACATGCAAAAATTATTACTAGCCAGAGGCAGTATCCCTTCAGCTTCTCCAAAAAAGAGTTCCCCTAGACTGACAGATGCCTCCTTTTATATAGGGAGAGACCTGTCAATCTAGTACAGCAGGGTGGAGAGTGCAGCTTTTTAAAGTATTTTTTTCATGAATTGCTTTAGTGTTTCAGAGTGGAACATAAATTCATGCTGCACATGGTTTAAACAGCATGAATCTCATGACAGCTTCCCCAACTTATCTATAGTAGAAAAGAACCATGGCACAGCCATGCAGGTGCACAAGTAGGATCCCAAACCAATAAATATAATGCAAAAAACTTGTCACTCAGCTTTGGTATTTTGGATGAGAAGATTTAATGCAATCCAATAGTAATACTTCTGTCAAACGTTTCGGTCATACATTGACTTTCCTCAGCGTACCAACTGTAAGAAATAGAGTGAAATTGATGAATATTATAGGCTTCTAATAGTCCTATTTAGAGTTTAATAAACCCACACCCAAAGTGGGCACTTTGGGGGACTAGAGGACACATCTCCTCTGTCAACAATGATACCCGGTGGATACTGGATCTACTCATTTATACCACTACAACAGCCCTAGATTGTAGGTCCCAGGACTACAACTTTCAGATGTACATGACTATATTATTGAGATTTATTAAACCCTAAGTAGGATTGGATTGCATTAAATCTTCTCATCCAAAATAATAAAGCTGAGTGCCAAGTTCTTTTTGCATTATTTCCCCAACTTACTTAGGCATGTCTTCATTCCAATCAGAGGCGTAGCTAGATGTTCAGCTCAGAGGGTGATAAAACTTCTGAGTGGGCCCCAATTCAGTAACCCTGATTACATCTATGGCAGCACACTGATATTACCGCCATATGGTGACATGTAGTGGTAGATACCAGTCCTACAGAACATACAAGTGATTACAGCACAGTTATATGTAGTAACTTACAGATGACGATCTTTCTGATAGTTGTTCATTTCTCAAACCATTTTTAAGTGCATATGCCGATACAGTAAAGGGTAGTGTAGTCCAGGGAGGGCCCCTCTAATCGTGGGGCCCTAGGCAACCACTCCATCTGCCTCCTGGCCCCGGTTAGTTATGCTACTCATTCCACATCATTCAAGTCAATATATGCACAGTTCTAGACCAAAAAACCAATCCACATAGTCAGGTGGAAAAACCTCTAGACCAATATTTTTAACCAAAAAAGAACAAACAAAGAAGGATGTCTAAGGGATAATAATAATATTATATAAACCCCATGTGATCGAGGCTATACCTTAGTATATATTTAAATACTCAAATTATAAATCATATAACAATAAATCCTAAAGAAATAGAGGCTCACAAAGCATCAGAAGATCATGCAAAAATTTATTCATCATAAAAAAGTGACAAAAAAGTTTTGATCATGGGTATGCACACACAAATGAGTAGGGAATGAGGGAAAGGGGAAGAGGAGTAAGGGTGTGGAATGAACAGCATAATTTTACAACAGCAACCATTGCAAAAATATCAAAATAGGTAAGATGTAAGATTTATAAGTATACGTTGCATATGTATGGATTATAAATATACCACACTCTTAACAGAGAAAAAAGAAAAAGAGGAACGCCTCCTGAGCTCCATGAAGCGGCGGCACTGCAGCTGTGACAGCTGACATAACAGCTGAAGTTGCAAAGACTATGTTTTTATGTGTCAGTTAGAAATAAACCAACTGTGTCCGATAAGGTGAAAGATAGACTAAATACAAGTAAAATAAAGGCACAAGGTAGCAGCAGGATCTCTAGGGTTCATTACCTTCGGACATATTGCAGTGCGGTCACGAGACAGGAGACAGGGGGGACCCTCTTAAGCCTCGACGCGCGTTTCACCACTTCCTTGTGGTTTCATCAGGAGGCGTGGTCTATCGGCAGCGTCATGGGTAATTATATAATCCAGCCGAGATTGGTTAGCAAATCGGCGCACGTCCAGCGCGCTGTGCCCGCCCATGGAGGGGGAGGAACACGCGCGCGCCCGCAGACATGAGCAGGAGGATCTGTCAGATCATCACTACACATCTCCCAGGTAGCGCGCGCGTCCTCCCGGCGCCACGGCAAGCTCACAGCATACGCATGTAGTGCGTCTGTGCCATAAACTAGATGAGAGAATTTAAATAAATTCCATAAAAGATCAGGCGGGCTAATAGCGTTACAAATTTAACTAAGAACGAAATGTATAACAAATAAACATAATAAGTATTCAAAACACAAGTGTGTTATAGTAAAAAATGCTAGCCATAAACACCTGCCATATCTAGATCCAAGAAGGGAAAACATATATGAGAGCAGATATGTGTAATATGCAACCGTCATATCAAATATAATACAAAACATAGGGGTTAGTAATAAATTATAAACCCAACATGTTACAGAATATGACATGCAAAGTGACTGAAGCCAAAAGGAAATATCCGTTAGCAGGAAGAGATCTTCTCAGAAACATGAAATAACCATAGTGATGGATTCATCCGTAAATCTGCACCGATGCATCCGTATCGGAACAAAGTACCACTCGGCATATGGAATATGGAGATACTATAGGGAAAAAAGGAAAGATAAAAGTGTTAAAAAATACCCAGACAAAAGTGAACTAAAAAGGAAAATCCTAAAGAAAAGGCTTGAAGCTGATGGCCTCATTGAGACCTCTAGGAGTGAGAGTATTTAACACAGTCATCCATCTGGTTTCTTTTTGAAGCAATCTCTGCTTGAGGTTGCCGCCACGTATTCCCAAATAAACATGATCTATCCCCCGGACTAGAAAACCCTTCGGATCACACTTATGTTTAGCAAAAAAGTGTTTAGGAATGATTTTAAGGAGATGGGGTTCAAGACAATCTATCGCATTTTTGATATCTCTGATATGTTCCTGCACACGTTTTTTCAGAGATCTGGTGGTCATTCCTATGTATATAAGCTCACAGGGGCAGCTAGCAAAATATATCACTGCCTCTGTATTGCAAGTAATATGATGAACGATCTGAAATTTTTTTGATTTAGATGAGTTAAAAAATTCCTTGGTCCGCAGTATATTGGGACAAGCTGAACATTGGCCACATGGGAAACAACCCCATGGTGGACCTTTGTTTGATGAAGAAAAAGGGTTCTTTTTGGGAGGAATATAATGACTTCGACAAAGGATGTCACCCAAAGAGGGAGACTTACGCCATGTAATTGACGGGTATGGAGTCAATTGCTGTCGTAATTCTTTATCGGTCAGTAATATTGACCAATGTCTTCTGAAGATATCATTAATGTTCTTCCAATTAGAATTGAATTTGGTAATAAACCGTGGTGTATAATCAGTATCAACGGTCACTCGTTTAGAAGGTTTATGCAGAAGAGTGTCTCTGTCAGTATATGCCGCTCGAGAGAATCCTCTATGGATATCTTTGATATTATATCCCCTATCCCTAAAACGGCGAAAAAGTTCGCCGGCTTGATGACAAAAAGTAGACTCATTAGAACAAATGCGACGTGCCCTCAAAAATTGACCAATTGGTATAGAGTTTTTAAGTTGTGGGGGATGAGAGGATGTATAATGCAATAGTGCATTAGTAGCCGTGCTTTTCCGGAAAATATCCGTACACAGTATACCATCAGAGCCTTTAGAGATTAGAAGGTCTAGAAAATCGATGGTTTGTTGACTGTATTTCCAGGTCAGTCTAATATTATAATCATTAATGTTTAGGTGGCCTAAGAAGATCTCAAGTTGCGACGCGGAGCCCTGCCAGATGAACATAATATCATCTATATATCGCAGCCACGAGACAACATGATGGTGGCCAGGTGTGTCAAGGACCGTATCCCTCTCCCACAGCCCCAGGAAAAGATTGGCATATGAGGGTGCACAAGCAGCCCCCATAGCTGTTCCCTGGAGCTGTAGGAAGGGGCAGTCCTTGAACACAAAAAAATTGTGTGTCAAAATAAAAAGTAACAGATCCAATATAAATTGTATCAGATTAGGTTCCAAGTTGGTCATTTCAAGAAAATATTTACTGGCCTGTATCCCGTGACTGTGACATATAGATGTATAAAGGGACTCTACGTCGCAAGTAACAAGCCACATGTCGTTATCCAAAACGAGACCATCCAATCTCCTAAGGACATCTGTGGTATCCCGTTCAAAAGATGGAAGTGTCTCTACGCATTTCTTAAGATAGAAATCAATGAATCTACAAGCAGGTTCACAAAGACCCCCCAGTCCCGATACTATGGGTCTCCCTGGTGGGTGTAGGGGGTCCTTGTGAACTTTAGGGAGGAGATAAAAGGTAGGGATTGTTGGAGAGTCTGGTAGCAAACCATCCTTCATCCTATTAGAAATGGCATTCTGTTCAACTCCATCATCAAGAACATGGGCAAGTTCCCTATGAAATCCTGATAAAGGTATTGAATCAAGGCATCTGTAACATTCCTTATTATTGAGTTGTTTAAAAGCCTCCGCTTCGTACAACCCTGTCGGCCAGAGAACTACATTTCCCCCCTTGTCTGCCCATTTGATGACAACATCTTTCATCTCTTTTAGTGAATTAATTGCCTGTCTTTGAGGTAGAGAGAGATTGTCATTGCTAATACCAGAATGTAATTTAGATATCTCATCTCTAACTAATTTGACGAAAATTTCCACCTGAGGACAGGCAGACAAGGGGGGAAAGATCTGTGACCGACGATAGAGATGCACGGGAACCAGTGGATTCGCAGCCTGCAAGTTCTCTGCTTCCAAGGATTCCAGATCATCCAATGCACGTAACTCAGTCACAGACATTGAAGGATCCGGTTTAGGGGAAAATTGCTTTTTGAGAATAAGCTTACATGCAAAGAGTTCAAGATCTTTTATAAGGGTGAAGTGATCAGAACCCTCAACCGGTGCAAAAGAAAGACCCTTAGAGAGTACTTCAATTTGTGCTAAGGAGCGTGGATGATGTGACAAGTTAATTACCTTTAACGTCTCCTGCCTTTTTTGTCCCTCATGTTGTAAAGGTAAGTGGTCTTTTTTGCCACCGGTATAAGGGGCTGCTGATGACGACTGCTTGATTGACCGCCACCCTCGCCCGGTCCAGCTTTTCTGTCTAAAAAATGATCTCCACATGCTCCTTCAGAAGTAGTGGAAATACTGGAGATTGATTGTGATCTTGATGATGGTTTGGAACGATTATTACGTTGCTTAGAGTGCCACCGATAGACTTTATTAAGCTGATAATCTTCGAAGTCACATAAATATTTCTTTGTTTTACTATTTTGAATCTCCAATTCCCATTTATTCAAATCCTCCTCTAGAATTTGATCAAATTTTTTTACTTCCTCATTTGGGGCTAATTCCTGGATTTTTTCACGTGATGTCTCAATGTCCTTTTCCAGGAGCTCAAGAGCTCTCTTATCAGCCCCTATGAGTAATTCTAGTGAAGTTCGGGAGCATTTAGTAAGGGTATCTTCCCACCTTTTAACAAAAGAAGGATCGTCTATTTCTAATGTTGGGAAGAGTTGAACACGCAAGCCTCTGGGGATAATGTCCTTTTGTAAATAGTTTTCGAGAGCGGCTTTATTCCACCAAATTTTGGCTCGTTTTTTTATGAGGTCTCTAATCCTCAACTTCAAGTCCTTTAAATCAACTGTTTCTCTGTCCCCGCTTGGACTCTCACCAAATACCGTACCAAGTTGTGCTACCCATGCTTTGTCACGCTTCTTATAATCCATAAGACCAGTGTAAGAGTCTGTAAACACAATATAATCAAAACAGATTAGACCAAAAAACCAATCCACATAGTCAGGTGGAAAAACCTCTAGACCAATATTTTTAACCAAAAAAGAACAAACAAAGAAGGATGTCTAAGGGATAATAATAATATTATATAAACCCCATGTGATCGAGGCTATACCTTAGTATATATTTAAATACTCAAATTATAAATCATATAACAATAAATCCTAAAGAAATAGAGGCTCACAAAGCATCAGAAGATCATGCAAAAATTTATTCATCATAAAAAAGTGACAAAAAAGTTTTGATCATGGGTATGCACACACAAATGAGTAGGGAATGAGGGAAAGGGGAAGAGGAGTAAGGGTGTGGAATGAACAGCATAATTTTACAACAGCAACCATTGCAAAAATATCAAAATAGGTAAGATGTAAGATTTATATGCACAGTTCTGTGCCTTTTTTTGGTTATTGTGCATCATAAATGATGGCTATGCCCTTTTAGAATTCACTGGGTGTACTTTTTATGCTTCCTGTTACAAATCTCGTTTTCTTTCAGTGAAGCCATGTTATGCCTCTTCTACCAAGAAACACATCCCTAAACAAGAAGTTAAACCTAGGTCTCCAGTGCACAGCCTGCTAACGACTGCACCAAGCGATATTGACTTCAATGGAAATGATCATTACTTAGCTCTTGGTAAGTTACTTTAAACCCTTAGTGTCCGAGCCAGTCTTGACCTTAATGACCAAGCCAAATTCTGACCACTGTCACTTTATGTGGTAATAACTCTGGAGTGCTTCAACGGATCCCACTGATTCGGAGATTGTTTTTTTTTCTTGATATATTGTACTTCATGATAGTGGTAAAATTTGTCTGATATGACTTGCATTTGTTTGTGAAAACAATAGAAATTTGACCAAATTCTTATACACAGAATTCAAAATTCTTTATACACAGACGAGGTGATGTTATCTTTATACACAGGGGAGCTGATTTCATCCTCATACACAACGTAGGTGTTGTAGTCTTCATGCAAAGGGGAGAGCTGTTATCCTTATACATAGGGGAGGTGCTGTTATTCTCATACACAAGAGAGGTGCTGTTACCCTCATACAAAGGGGAGGTGTTGTTATCTTCATACAAAGGGGGCTGCTGTTATCTTCATACAAAGGGGACGTGCTGTTGTCTTCATACACAGGGGAGAGTGTTGTGAATTTGCTTTCGGGCCTACCTCTGGTTACTACTGAAGGTAGTGAAGCTGGTCATGTTGACAGAGGGGTTGTGAGTTCTCTTTCTGGGCTCCCTCTGGTGGTTAGTGGAGGTAGTGGAGCTGATCTGATTAACAGAGGCTTGCCACCTGATAATGAGGAGGACGATAGAAGATCTGGGGTTTCAGACTGGATTTAAGGCAGCCAACTCCCTCTAACCCTGCTGCTGATTTTTTCCTGCCTCCTGAGGTCTTAGTTTCCAACTCAGTCCCTGCATGCTCAGCTAAGTTTTTTTTGCTATTGTTCACATTTGATCTGGTTTTGTCTATTTCAGTTTTGTGGTGGTCAGCCAGCTCCGGCTGGGGCTATGCTGAATCGCCATCCATATGTTACTGCTTGTGCCATTTTGCTTTTGCCCCTTATTAGATTGGCCTCTTTTTTTCTGCTTTCAGAATATACCAGAGTGCTGATATAGTGGGCAAATTCGTTCGACTTCAATATCTTTTCTATCAGACATGTTGGACTTTTTTGCAGGGTTTTCTGCGTGATTGCAGACAGTGTCTTTCCTTTCCTGTCCTGTCTAGTCAGTGTGGGCCCCATCGTTTGCTCAGTCTATTTTCCTACCTGCGTTTGTGTTTTCATCTTGTCTCACCGACAATATATGTTTGGGGGCTATCTATTCCTTTGGGGTCTGCTCTGGGGCAGTTTAGATTTCCCCTTTCTTGCTTTAGGCTTATTTAGCTCTCCGGCTGTGCCGAGGCGTCTAGGATCATCGTAGGCACGCTCCACGGCTACTGCTAGTTGTGTGGATAGGATCAGGGGTCTGCAATCCGCTTAGTTCCCAACCTCTCTGGTTTTCTGTGGCTTGCTTGGTCTTGCTCTCCTCCTCAGTGATCCAATCATAACAGGAGAGCTGTTATCTCATACATAGGGGAGGTGCTGTTATTCTCATACACCAGAGAGGTGCTGTTACCCTTATACAAAGGGGAGGTATTGTTATCTTCATACAAAGGGGAGGTGCTGTTATCTTCATACAAAGGGGAGGTGCTGTTGTCTTCAAACACAGGGGAGAGCTGTTATCTTCATAAACATACACATATTCCTAGTTCCAAGAGTTTTGACTGAAACCACTTTTTCAGTGATTTAAGCAGAAAATCTAATGAAATTGCTAAATGTGAACCTGGGCTTTTAGATATTTTTGGGAGGCAGAATAAGCAAGTCGGCAGCAGTTTAAGAATTCCCTTTTTATAACATAATTTATCATTCAGTAAAAATGAAGAGGAAACTTTATTCTTAAGATCAGTACAGTTGCAGTGATGCCAAATGTATTTAGTGTTTTTATGTTTTGCTACTTTTCACACTATAAAAGCTCTTTTTACAGAAAGAAATTTTTGAGAGCTATAACTTTTCTAATTTTTCTGCTGACAGAGCTGTATGAAGGCCTTTTTTTGTGAGATCAGTTGAAGTTTTTATTAGTACAATTTTGGGTTATCTGACTTTTTGTGATTGCTTTCTATTCCAATTTTTGAGAGGCAGAAACAAATGCCACATTAGGCTACTTTCACACATCAGTTTTTTGCCGTCAGGCAGGATCCGGCTATTTTTAGAAAAAATGGATCCGGCATAAATTTTGGAGAACTGTAGAAACGGATCCGTTTTTATGCCAGATCCGTCTAGCAGGTTATATCTGTTTCCTGGGGGCTGGCCAATTGGATCTGAGCATGCGCAGACTTAACAGAATGGATCCGGTGGCTGGATCCGTCTTTTTCTGGATCCGGCGCCCATAGACTTTCATTGTGGCAAAAAGCCGGAAGTGTCGGATCCGGCGCTTCCGGCTTTTTCACCGGATAGAAAAAACATTACAGTAGCCGTTTTTTCCAGAAGCCGGAATGAGACAAGTAGCCGGATCTGGCAAAAAACGGATGAAACGCAATGCCATCCGGCGCGATCCGGCGCTAATGCAAGTCAATGGGGAAAAACTGGATCCGGCATTGCATTTTGCCGGATCCGGTTTTACAAAAAAAAGCCGGATCGCACCTGACGGCGAAAAACTGATGTGTGAAAGAGGCCTTAGGATCAAATACAGCTTAGGGAAGGAGATAGACACAAAGTACAAAGAGAGTTGCACAATAAATCTTCAAGATGAAAAAAACTAGGACTAATTGGTCTTATTGACTATAATGGTGTAAGACTTTTCTGTTGATAGTTTTTGTATAATAAAAATGTCTATATTTTTTGCAATTAGAGAGAAAGAGATCCTTTAAGTATTTTTAAATTACAAAGTATTTAGGTTAATAAAGTATGCAAATAAAGTTGAGCTAGTGTTATTAAAAAGTGAGATATGATGTCAGATGTCATGACCTGGAAAAAGCATGTCTACATGCGAAACAGCTGTAGCCTTATGTCTCTGAGTATCATCTGAAAAATAAAATGATGATCTCCATGAAAATATAATAAAGTGTATTGGAATTGTCAGTGATGAATAACACTTTATCTTTGTCACTTGTGCATGAAATATATACAATGCTAGTGTGGTTGCTAAACACCACTGTATCTGACAATGGTGTTTGAGTTAGTGTTTTAAATAATTATAGAATTTATGTAGAGTGACAGTGCCAGCATTCTCTATGAACGGACTATACTTCTGACATGGAACTCAAAATGTATTGTAAACAGGCCCTAAGATTGAAAACTTGAAATTATGGTATTTTATTTTCAGGTACACCAGCTTCTGGCTTTGTCAGCAGTACTTGTGAAAATCTACAGCATAGATTAGAATGTTTGCAAACCATTGCCAATGACCTACAAATAAAAAATAAAGGTAATAATCATTTCTTTATAATATCAGTAAAATGTATTGTAATGATGGTACAGGAACATGGCATATGTAAGGGGTTCAGCTCAGTTTGGGTTGAGGGGTTGAATCATTATATGCAATATGAGATAATAGAGTCACATGATGTGACAAACTTTATAGTTTCAACAGTCTTAAATGAGACAATAGTAAAAATTGTATAGTGATAGACAAGTAGTATTTTCAAAATATTGGGTTTACACCTGCAACAATTTGCAGCAGCTTGCACTGATCTGCTGGTGATCTCATCAGCAGCACCTCCTTCACACTGCAATAATCTTTTAGTCATCTTCTCAGCAGTGTAACACACTTATATTGCTGGTCACAGACCTTAGATTAGTTCTTTCTTTTGTTAGCGATCACCTGTAATAACTTGTCTGGCACTTTGAACTGTTTTGCTGCTTACCCTTATCAGTTAATTAATCAGGAAGAAAATCTCTTCTCCTATGGCACAGATTGCTATAACACTCAATAATTCCCAAACACTGGATGAAAATCCCCGCTGCTAAAAGAAGGCGAGGTCCCTGTAACCACCACAGATGAATGGTAATTTAGAGCAGAAACTCCACCCAGTTTCCTGATTAGAGGAAACAAAATATCTCAACTACTGCTCTATATCCTGGTTCATCTTTTCTATTTGACCAATAGTCTCGAGATGATAACCTGAGGAAAAAGACAGCTTCATACCCAAACTGGAGCAAAAACTACGCCGAACGCTAGCCAGACCACGCTATAAGAAATGTTTTTGGGAATACTATTAACGATATGTCAAATGAACAAAGTTGCTCTTAGCAGTTGGAAACATTTGAAGTGGAACCAAATGAGCCATTTTGCTAAAATGGTCCACCACCATCTACATGACAGTATTACCACCAGAGTTAGACAAATCGATGACAATATCCATAGGCAAGTAGATCCAGGGCTGCAACTGAACATTGTTATGCAAGAGATAACCCACTGGGGCTTGATGAGAGGCTTTAACCCTTGCACAGACTGAATTTGCAAACATACTCTTCAACATCCTTATGAGCATTCTGCCACAAAAATGACCTAGAAAGAGATCTCCAAGTGGCAGAAGAACCTGGATGCCCAGCTAAAATTAAATCGTACTTTTTAAAGAAGATCTACATGTAAAGAGGGTAGTACATAAATTTTGCTCATAAGTAAACCTTCCGACACACTGTCCTGAGCATCCTTATTGCACTGCCTGAGATCTATCTCCAGAATATCAACCACCACCCCCTCACTATGAATCTTGACTGGATTTGTGTCCCTCCGCTTTGGGACAAAGCTACAGGACAAAGTGTCAGCCTTGACATTCTTAGATCCGGGGAGGTAAGTAACAGCAAAATCAAACTGAGCTCTTTTAATCACCAGAGGCTCTTCGTCCCCTGGTCATGATTAGACTTTGCTTGAGAGAACCTCTGGGGGAAAAAAGCGCAAGTCTATAGATACCCACTTTTTTTCTGTGAAAGAACAGTTCCCATCCCAATAGCAGAAGCGTCTACCTCGACAAAGAAAGAAAGGCAGATCGACCTCTTCTTGATTGAGAACAGGAGCCTTAGAGAAAGCTGTCTGGAGGGCAGAAAAAAGCATTTACTTTCCTGGCTTAACAAGAAGAAAAATGTGTTCCCTTCTAGTCACGTCAGTTAAAAGCTTGGTTATAATCAAAAAGTTTTTAATTAACTTTTGATAAAAATTTGGAAAGCCGAGAAATATCAGTAACGTTTTCAGGTCACTCAGTTAAACCCAATAGAGGACTGCTTGCACCTTAACAGGGTCCATCCAAACCTCTGATGCAGAAACAAGATGTCCTAAGAACTGCACCTGCTGAACCTCAAATTGACATTTCCCCAGTTTAACAAATAAATTGTTGTCACCTAGAACTTGGAGAACCTGTCTGACATGCTCACGATTTTTCTCCTGAGTATGCGAGTAAATCAAATTATCATCCAGGTAAATTCCCACAAACTTACTAACCAGTGACCAAAAGTTTAATTTATAAAATTTTTAAAGACTGTCAGAGCATTGGTTAACCCGAACAGCATCACCAAATTTTCAAAATGACCCTCAGGCGAACGGCATACTGAATGCGAAATGCAAAGAAGGATATATGCCCTTCTCAAGTCAAATTTGGAAACCAATTAGTGCCTTGAATTTTGTGAAAAAGATCAGGTATAAGGAGCAAAGGATAAGGATTGCAAACCATGATTTTATAAATCTCTCTAAAATCCAAGCACAGACGCAGACCTCTTTCTTTTCTCTAGTGACTGGAGAGGTAGATGACTATGTATGATGTTTAGCTAGAGTCTTTTTAATATAGTCTGTCAAGGCCTCCCTCTTTCAAAGAAAAGGGTTATCAAAACAAGCCTTAAGGTACCGTTACATAGTAACATAGTAACATAGTTATTAAAGTTGAAGGAAGACTTTAAGTCCATCTAGTTCAACCCATATCCTATCCTAACTTGCCCTAACATGTTGATCCAGAGGAAGGCAAAAAAAACCCATGTGGCAAACAGTAAGCTTCACATTGGGGAAAAAAATTATTTCCCGACTCCACATACAGCAATCAGATTAGCTCCCTGGATCAATGCAATATTAAGGAAACTAGTGTATATACCCTGTAATATTATACTTTTCAAGAAAGGCATCCAGTCCCTAATTAATTTTTAGTAGGGAATCACTCATTACAACATCATATGGCAGAGAGTTCCATAGTCTCACTGCTCTTACAGTAAAGAATCCATGTCTGTGAGTATGCTTAAACCTTACTGTCATGATCCTGGTTGGATCTGACAAAGTAAATGCACAAAGTAACCTTTTTTCCCCTTGGCTGTGTGCCAAAGGTGGTGTTGCCCCCGGTGGCCATTAGGGTCATTGCACTGTGGTGATTTCAGTTGTAGTTTTCCCCCCGGTGTCCATTAGGGTCATTGCACTTTGGTTACCTTAGTTTGTGCACATAATCATGTAACAGGTGTGATAGCTTTATAAGAGAGTATTAGGTGTGTTAATCACTGTTGGTGATAAAGTATTCATTTGTAAGCAAGCCTGGGTGAAGGATGGAGCTAAAGGAGAGTCACGGGCAGCTCAGTGAGATCCATGGAGTGTCAGATATGGTGTCTGCAAGGAGCGCTGGCATGGCGTGGTGGAGTCGCAGCTATGGTGTCAGCAAGGAGTTCGTGCATGGATTGGTGGAGTGGCAGCTATGGTGTAGAGCTGCACTCAAAATGCTGGACATTGTTGCTGAGAGCTGGACTCAAGTAAGCTGGACTTTTTGGCAGAAAAGCTGGACTCATTTGCAGGACCCTGTTTCTGGACAGCTGCACACAGGTGTGGACTCTGTTTGCTCCAAGGCTGCACTATGATGCTGAGAAGGTCCATTTCTGGACAGTGCACCCAGATGTCGGACACGGTGGAGGAAAAGATGCATGCAGGTGGTGGGCTCTGTTGCTGGGTGCGTAAACAACAGAGCAAAGCTAAGTGGTGCTCCCCTGTTTTGTCACTTTTCCTTATGTGTGTTTAGTGCAGTGGTGGGATTAGTTTCCACACCGACCAATTCCCTAGTGAGGGTTTAGGTGCAGGGCGAGTCAGTGTTTTGAGGTTCCTGATCGGCGCCCGGTGCGGAACCGGCCTAGGGAACGTTAGGAGTGTATAGACACTGACTCAGGGGAGTGCAGGAGGTCTCCACGTCCCTATTCCCTATCGCAGGGCCACCATTGTTAATGTTACCCAGGTTTTCCCTTTACCTTTGTCTTATTGTATTACTTACCGGCCTGCGGGCTGCGTCACATAGGACAATTACACGTGCCGCGTTCTGTTGTATCAGTTACCGGCCTGCTGGCCGTGTCACTCAGGACGGGGCACGTGACACTTTCATTTAGCGATGCACCAGCGATCCCGACAATGATACGACCTGGTCAGGATCGCTGGTGCATCGCTAAATGGTCTCTAGTGAGCTGCCAAACAGGCAGATCTCACCAGCGACGTAGCAGCGGTCGGCGGTCGTTCTTACTTGTCAGACGGCAGCTCTGATGATGACTTCCTCCCGCGTCCATGAGTCGCTCATCGGCACCAGCAGGAAGCCGACGACGAGAAATGGACCAGGAAGATCTTGCGCGATCAGTGATATCCAGAAGGGGGGAGCCAGTCGGAGGTAAGTGTCACATGTAGCGAGATCGCTAGCGATATCACTGTTGCGTTACAAAATCGGTGACGCTTTAGCGATATCACTAACGATCTCATTATGTGTGAAGGGGGCATTAGGCATTGTAGCTCCTGTTTTTCTAGTCGACAGCACAATTATATGACCTGTGCGGATGAAGAACATCACACTCAGTCTCAGAAAAACTATCACTGGAGGCCAGAATGAATTCTTGAAGGTGAGTACTCACAGAATCCTAAGATATTGACAGATATTTGGAAAAGCACGAGTCAACCCATGACCTAGTCACTTGTGTCTCCCAATTAATTGCAGGATTGTGCTTAATTAAGCAAGGCAGGAATAGCACTAATATGGGAGATAGAGAAAAAAATAACATGAATGAGGTGAATTCAATATGTAATACTCCTACTTTCATACTTACATTCTTGACCTTCATAGTAATGTGACTTTGTGAAAGTGGAGAATTATTAATTTGCAAAGTTTGAATGGGAAAGCTGAGGGAAGAGAAATTATAACCATAGTTTATAGTGAAATAATGATCATTTAGATTCAAGGCCGAACCTGAATCTACAAATG
Source organism: Dendrobates tinctorius (assembly GCF_039654945.1). Lineage (NCBI taxonomy): Eukaryota > Metazoa > Chordata > Amphibia > Anura > Dendrobatidae > Dendrobates > Dendrobates tinctorius. The sequence goes on along the minus strand of NW_027361679.1, from coordinate 47,244,287 downwards.
CAAGCATAAAAAGAAAACAAGATTCACAGAGATACATGTAAGAAAAAAAACATATGCTTGTAACAGAGACAATCTCAAACTCTTGGAACCTGTATCTTCACATCTTTTCCTTTTGAAGTCTCCTACTTTTTTTCTGTTTTAGAAATTATATTTGAAACAATAAACCAAATGGCCACAGTATAAACAAATACGAGATGATGTTCTGAGTTCTGCATCTCTACAAGTACCAATTTGCATAGATTTACAAGTTTCAACTAGTATTGCGGAAGAAGCCACTGAAACACCTTTAAATGTATCTATCTCTCAGGCGTCTTTCTAAATGATATATCAAAAATGTCCTCAAAAGAAATCAAAAATTGGCACTTCACAATAAGAGAACACCAAAACCCAGGATAATGAAGAGATCCAAAAAGTTAAAATCCACAAGTTAATTTCAATATTAAAAAAATATACACATAAAAAAGCAAGACGTCTCAATGAGAGAGGACATCACCACTTAGAAAACAATATATCCTTAGGGATAAGCAAATGTGTCCCTAAACATCATAATATGACTAAATATAAGAATCCCAAATATTGCCTCATTATATTTCAATAATCATAAATAAAGTTTAAAGATTATCCAAGCAATATACAGTATAAATATATATATACAGAAAAAATTAAAGTGCTGTAAGGTAGTGTTTGTTATTCAGGTTAGGGATACTCGCTTCGCTGCAGAAAACAAGGTCCAGCACAGGCTTTTCAACATAAACAAAGTCCATACGGTTTATTAGGCAGCATAAGCCATAGCAGCATAAGGAAAACAAAACAGTCTTTACAGCAGATAACAATGAATTATTCACAGTGGAGCTCTGCTCCCTCAGCCCTGTGGTCACACAGGCTCTGCTTTATCCAGCCATCAGGCTATACAATCTCCCCTGTCCGGGTTACCTCTTATCTGCTTCATACTCCAGACGTTCATTCCCTCCTGGGAACTGTCAGACAAATGCAGCCATTATGCATAGCCTTCACACATGCACTTCAGGAAGCGCGCCGAGACCTTCCATACAGACCAACCAGATCCAGGCATTCCCTCATGTGACCTACCCTGGCCACCTTATATGGTCCGTAGCCATGCCCACCGTATCACATGGCTATGACCTCATCGCAGGTCCTACAGCCATTCATACATATACGCTTTACTATGGGCGCTTTAAACACCCACCCTGGGTGGATTTGTAGTTGATTGATCCCACCCATCTCACCAATCACCTGAAGGCTTCTCCCTAACACATTGGAACAAAACATCAGCAGTAGCTCTGCTGATAAGCACATAATCAAGCCTTCATCCCAAGGCCACCCACCTTGGGATACATAACGGTCCTTTAGCACCCTACTCCTGTTGCCACACTGGATGTGCCTGTATACCCGTCCTGGGACACCCACACAGCACCCCCAAGCGGACACAGTGGTCACTACACCACAGTGCACAATGCTATAGATCCAAGAAAGAGGCAATCAATGATGGTATAATACCAAATGAGAGCCATATAATGAATACTATAGTATGTATATATAAAAAAGAGGGACAAAAAATCAACAATGGCTTAGTGCATAAAAATACTAAATGCATAGTCATATATAAACAAAAATCCACTAAGGGAAAAAAGGAAGGATGAGGGCAATGGAGACCATAGGTATACTAATAAATTGCAATCAAACCATGAGTAAATGCTGAAGTAATCCCAAGCCAAACAGTGTGGAGGGATATAGCAGTGGAATCAACTAATATATAAAAAAAAGCAACGTGTACCAGGCCCCATTACCTGACAAAAATCATGGTGGCTTCCCCTCACCCCTACGCACGTTTCACCGCTGACTTCTTTCTAACTGAACAGCAAATGTCATAGCCTCCTCCAGGGACTGCGGCCGGGAACTGTAGACCAGCATATTAATCTCATCCAAAAGTCCCTGGCAGAACCAACTCCAAACAACGGATAATTCCAGGAGGTCTCTTCTGCCCAGCATCTAAACTATAAGCAATAGTCCTCAGCTTTATGGCCTCCCTGAATCAACTTACAGATCTTAGATTCACACACAGTGACTTGGGCAGTGTCATCATAAATGAGGCAAAGAGCCTAGAAAAATGCCTCATCAGAGGAAAACACTGCGCTATCCTCAGGAAAAGAAAATTTCCAAGCCTCTAGTTCTCCACTGAGTAAAGAAAACACAAAGGCCTACTTGTTGACACACTGACCCATGAGTGACAGTACATAGGTGAAAGTATGATTTACATGATGCAGCATTAAAACAGAAAGCCTTCTGTTCCCTTCAAAGCAATCTGACAACTTTAACTGGGGCCCAACTGCGATATGCTGTCATTTGGGGCAACACAACATGCAAACTGGTTTTGATGCTTGGTATCTGCAACCTTTTAGGATAAAAACAGTGGAAAATGTGTTTTCTGGATCTATGTCGACACCTCAGAATGCACTATTCAGCTCACTGTATTGTTATGAATGTGTACACACTCCCACAAGGGAAATGCCGTACCTACACCTAACAGGTCCCTATTACAGACTAGACAGACCCTAGCCACACATCTAAAAACACTACCTCGAACCTTACATCCTAAAAATCCATCCGTTGAGGCCTTTCTCATACTTCCTGAGGAACCAGTGCAAAGGCCACAACACACTGAAAACAAGGGGAAAGGAAAGTGTGAAGTAAGATACAAAAACCCAGGGTGAGAAACTAAAATACATTCATATAGAGTAGAGTGGGGAAGTGTTATGAATGAGTCACCGAGGAGGAAAAAACAAAAAGCAAGCTAAGCCCAGAAAACCGGAGAGGTTGGTAACTAGCGGATTGCAGACCCCTGATCCTATCCACAACAACTAGCAGTAGCCGTGGAGCATGCCTACGGTGGTCCTAGACGCCTCATCATGGCTGGAGAACTAAATAAGCCTAAAGAAAGAAAGGGAAAATCTAAACTGCCCCAGAGCAGACCCCAAAGCAATAGACAGCCCCCAACATGTATTGTAGGTGAAACAAGATGAAAACACAGTCACAGATAGAAAGATAGGCTGAGCAAATGATGGGGCCCTCACTAACTAGAAAGGACAGGAAAGAAAAGCTGCTGTCTGCAATCACGCAAAAAACCCTGCCAAAAAAAATGTCCAACACGTGTGATAGAAAAAGGCCCTGAAGTCGCTAGACTTCAAATCACTATATCAGCACCCAGGTATATTCTGAAGACAGAGCAAAAGAGAACAACTGATCAGAGACAAAATGGGAATTCAGCCCAGTCCCAGCCAGGGCTGGCTGAACACAAAAACTAAATAAACCAGACAAAAACTCATATGAACAATAGCAGAGAAAACTTAGCTTTAGGAAGGCAGGAATAAAACTGGAAACCAGAAGCCACAGTCAGGAAAAATCACAAGCAAGAAACTAGGGAGTCGGCTGCCTTAAACCCAATCAGAAACTCCTGATGTCCAATCACAGTCCTCTTCCTCAGGTGGCCAGTCTCTGCCATTTAGATCAGCTTCATTACCTCCCTTCACCAACAGAGGGAGTCTAGATAGAGAACCCACTACTCCTCTGTCAGCACAGCCAGCTCCATAACCCTCACCAGAATCCAGAGGCAAACCCGAAAATGAGCTCACAACAGGAAAGCTAAGGAGATTCAACAATAAAAGTAACAAGTATGACCTCCTAGAAACCTAACCTAGTGGTAAAAGGAAAAGATGCTGGGAAAGAAATCAAACAGATTCACTCCTGAATATAACTGGAGTTTACCAAGCAACGTAAACCCCTAAGCTGAAGAGCTGGAACATCTAAACACATATCACCCAAGAGGTATAGCCAGCAAGGAAGTGCAGTGAAAGAAATTCCACCCAAAATCTAACAGGGCAAACCAAAACAGGAAAATTAGAAAGACCTGGAGAGGAGCAAACCAAGAAAGGAAAACAAAGATAATAGAAAACATCACCAATTGGACAGGGAAGAGAAGGAAATACTCACTAGACAAACGAGCTGACCATGCAGCAACAAATCAGTGAATAGAATCCCCAAACTGAGCTATGACATCGTTGTTCCAATTGCTGTGGCCTGGTACCTGGAAAATGAACATGAACTTGCAAAGCAATTCATAATATCATAAGAAAATTACTGCACTAGTAACAGTAACAGATGTAAATGTTTTCAGGGAGCTGTGCATAACTGGGAAAAAAGTATAAACCAATCATCTGAAACATTTAATTACCTACCTAATTTTGTGTCAGTCGCCTTTGTGCTACTAAAATAGTTTTGACTTTTTTATGGTATAGACCCCACAATAACTTTTTAAGTTAAGGTATGGACTGTAAAATTACTCTGAAGGTGCTTGGTAGGTACTAACCACTACATATTGAGAACACCACACGATACCTGTGGTTTTAGACAAGCTATGACCAAGTCTTCTAAATACTACAATTTGGCCCTACTCAACATCACATAGGTCACTGTGTTTGCCCATTTTCCTACCTTCAATACATTAGTTTCAAGAACTGACTGTTCACCTGTCTAATATGTCTAACAATCTGACCAGTGTCTCTGTCACAAAATAAACAATGGTATGCATTAACACTAAAACTATGTCTACAATTTCAAATAGTAAAATAAAGGTGTATACCCAAAATCAGTAATAAACATGTGCAGAAAAATCAGAGCAATTTTAGAAGCTCGTGTTAACTTGCAGTGTACCACAGCATTAGTGTTTCCATCTTCTAACATTGCAGAAACTTTAACATAAAGATAGCAGCAGCAGTGACTTTAACTATATTGTCACTGGTTCACCAATCAGTATCAAGCTGACCCCTTGTTGTGCAGGCATTCCACAGTGGGCCTTAGGTCTCTGGTAACTGCCCATTTTAGTCAGACCTCATCCAATTCTCTAGAAGAGTTGCAACCCAGGATGTGTAACCTTGCCTCCTCATAATCAGTAATAGGGTTACATCACTGTGTTTATTATAGAAGTCCCCCTATCCCGTGGTGTCCGAGAAATATTTATTACATGGCTAATAGTAAGCTGTTCACTACAACTACATGAACTACCTAATTAACAGATCATAGCCATGGATTCTTTTTGTAACATAAGTCTTTTCCTCCTACTGGAACTTTCTATTAAGAAAAGGGGATTTTCCACATCCCAATTAATAGGGTAAGAAGAACCACAAGTGCATAGTAAGTGCAATAATAAAAAACTAGCAAGAAAGATACTTAAAAAAGCTAATTTTGTAAAAGTTTGAAGCATCTATTACATTAGAAAATTTACTATCTCCCATACACTGTACAGAGAAACAATAGGAATTCATGCTCTATTTTTCCTATGTGGCTCATGTTCAGAAGCAACAACATGAAGGCCATTATATGACAGTACTGAGTGGTGTAGCACTAAAAAGAAACAGCACAATCTGTTTTTTAGTTTCTCAGTCACACTGCTTGGAGTTCATTAGGCAACTGTAACCTAATTCCTTAATGAGCAGGTAATCTTTTCTATTGACGGAATATCATTCTAGCAGTTTTCTCACAGTAAATGATGAGTAAAGGTACAAGGGGCAATGATAAGTAGTGACTTGTAATTGGTGAAGGAGGCTTATTTTACACCTTTCTGTTATGATGACATCTGTGTCTCCAGGCCTGAGAGACTTCCTGTCATGCGCAGTGGATGTCAGGAAATCTCACAGGTCAGTGCACAGAAGCAGCAGCGCTGACATCTTCTATAGTATGCAGATCTGCATGCTATAGAATCGATCAGCCTGCACAAAATGAGTGTCCCATAGTGGGACACAGTGTAAAAGTATTGCTGTAATCGTACTAACCAGAATAATAAAACTGCTTTATCAATTTTACCACACGCGTAACAGTATAAGCGCCCGCCTCCCAAAAGAAATTTATAAATTGCTGGTGTTTCTTCATTCTGCCTCCCAAAAATAGGAAAAAAAAACGATCAAAAAATGTCATTTGATCGAAAATGGTACCAATAAAAACATCAACTCGTCCGTCAAAAAACAAGACCTCACATGACTCTGTGGGCCAAAATATGGAAAAATTATAGATCTCCAAATATGGTGATGCAAAAACTATTTTTTGCAATAAAAAGCATCTTTTAGTGTGTGACAGATGCCAAACATAACCCACTACAAAACCCGCTATAAATAGTGAATCAAACCGCCCTTTATCACCCCCTTAGTTTTGGAAAAATAAAATAAAAAATGTATTTACTTCCATTTTCCCATTGGAGTTATGGTTAGGGTTGGGGTTAAAGTTGGGGCTGCGGTTAGGGTTAGAGTTGGAACTGGGGTTAGGGCAAAAGTTAGGGTTAGGGTTGGGATTAGGGTTAGGATTAGAGTTGGGATTAGGCTCAGATTAGGGTTAGGTTTGTGGTTAGGGTTATGGTTAGGTTTGGGATTAGGGTTAGGGGTATGTTGGGGTTAGGGTTGGAGTTAGAATTGGAGGGTTTCCACAGTTTAGGCACATCAGGGGCTCTCCAAACGTGAAGTTATTATTATTTATTTATATAGCGTCATTAATTCCATGGTGCTGTACATGAGAAGGGGGGTTACATACAAAGTTATGACGTCTGATCTCAATTCCAGCCAATTCCGCATTGAAAAAGTCAAACAGTGTTCATTTCCCTTCTGAGCTCTGCCGTGCGCGCAAACAGTGGTTTACCCCCACATGAGGGGTATCAGCATACTCAGGACAAATTGCACAACTTTTGCAGTCCAATTTCTCCTGTTACCCTTGGGAAAATAAAAAAGGGAGGCAAAATGATCATTTTTGTGAAAAAAATGATTTTGTTATTTTTACAGCTCTACATTCTAAACTTCTGTAAAGCACTTGGGTGTTCAAAGTGCTCAACACACATCTCAGATAAGTTTCATAGGAGGTCTGCTTTCCAAAATGGTGTCACTTGTGGGGGTTTCCACTGTTTAGGCACATCAGGTGCTCTCCAAGCACGATATGGCGTCCGATCTCAATTCCTGCCAATTTTGCATTGAAAAGTCAAACAGTGCTCCATCCCTTCTGAGCTCTGCCAGGCGCCCAAACAATGGTTTACCTGCATTTATGGGATATCAGCATACTTAGGACAAATTATACAACAACTTTTAGGGTCCAATTTCTCCCGTTACCCTTGGTAAAATAAGACAAATTGGATCTGAAGTAAATTTTTGTGAAAAAAAGTTAAATGTTCTTTTTTTTAAAACATTCCAAAAATTCCTGTGAATCACTTGAAGGGTTAATAAACTTCTTCAATGTGCTTTTGAGCACCTTGAGGGGTGCAGTTTTTATAATGGTGTCACTTTTGGACATTCTCTATCATATAGACCCCTCAAAGTGACTTCAAATTTGATGTGGTCTCTAAAAAAAAATGGTGTTGTAAAAATGAGAAATCGCTGGTCAAATTTTAACCCTTATAACTTCCTAAAAAAAAATTTGTTCCAAAATCATGCTAATGTAAAGTAAACATGTGAGAAATGTTACTTATTAAGTATTTTGTGTGACATATCTTGATTGATATCGTAGTTTTAAGGCACGAAAATTCAAAGTAGGAAAATTGCGAAATTTCTGTTTTTTTCACAAATAAATGTAAGTCATATCAACAAAATTTTACTGCTCTCATGAAGTTAAATATGTCACGAGAAAACAGTGTCAGAATCACCGGGATCCATGGAAGCGTTCTAGAGTTATTACCTCATAAAGGGACAGTGGTCAGAATTGTAAAAATTGGCCCGGTCATTAACGTGCAAACCACCCTTGGGGGTAAAGGGATTAACTGCTTAGATACATATATTTTCAAGAAATAAGACATGCCATGAAAAACACTAGAAAATCAAAGCATTTTTAAAACCATTAAAAAAACACACAGAAAAAGTGTTTGACAGAGACCTAATTAATACATAATTTTACTTAATTTTGTCTTCTAAAGTGTTTAAAAAATGCACTGCAAATTAAGGGATTAACTGTTATGTAGAGAGCATAATCTTTTTTTTGTATTTCAGAAATGTCTTTATTTTTTGGGACAGAAGATGGAAGCATTTTCAGTTGAGAAACCGGAATGATTGGACAGAAAGACCACCTATTACTAAATGTGGAGTTTAACTTAATAAGAATGAATAATGTTTTTTATATAATTTATAAATTTTTGTAATACTATGTACAATGAATTTGTGTGTGTATGTATGCAGACTTTTGAAATTTGTCAATTGAAATAAAAATTCAAATAAAGAAAAAAATGTTTTGCAGAAAATTCACTTACTGTGAATTGCAATACTGCAAAGCCTCCAATTTCCTTGAAAACATGTATAAAACACCCTGAGATCTTTTCACACTGTGTCTAACTGCTTTAAAGATTTTTTAACACAAAATAAAAACAGATGGTAACCAACAGCTTATTTGTTAATACATTGCACTGAAAGACTTTACATGTTTTAAAAATTAAAAAGTGGTCCAAAAATTATCACACTTATTCATTTGAGATCAGAATGATAATTTTATGGACTGGTTCAAGCTGACTGTATCGCTGTCAGAGGTAAAATCATCTTGTTGTGACTGAGGTGAGTAATGTACCATATATTCCATAATGTCCTCCTCTTGCTCCCCACTAAAATGTTTATAAAAAAGAGGCCAAGTGTGGTGGCAGTTTTGCTACCGATAGCTGTGGTATGATTTTTTTTATTTTATACTACTATACTACTGTTGCTATTGCCATTTTTTATTTTACAATACATTTTATACAACACTATAATTAACTTTTAGCAATTTTTTTCAACTCCCATTATTCACTCCTTGAGAAGAAGAAATATTAGATAGAGTCCACGTATAGAAAACAAAATGTGTCTGCAGTATAGGCAACAAATGTACCATTGTCAAATTAGATTCGTAAACACGTGTATAAAATCAGTCAGGCACAGTTAAATATTTGCATTTTTTTTTTAAATTTCAATTCTCTTACATGAATAAAAAACAGCTCCTGTAGCAGGGAAATGTATTAGTGTGGCTAGATAGGATATATCATTTGTCAAGTAAAACAGATAGGCAAAAAAATTGCATCGAGCACTAGAGATGAGTGAACATGTTTGGAAAACATTCCCCAATCTCAAATTCGGCACAAACATAGCACATTAGGATTTGTGCTTTGTTTCACAAGCATTTTTACTCAAAGTCGGCAAAAGTTGATCACAGTTTGGTAAATCGTCGTGTTTTCACTAATGCTGTTATATTACTTTGGCTTTCAAAGTGCTGCTGTACGATGAGCAGGGGGAACCGGGGGATGTGCATAAGAAGAGGGAGTGTGGAGAGCTTAGAGGAGCATCTGAAGAGATTACCGGAGCGGGGTGTGCTTTTTTTTCACTTAGCTTTGTTGGTGTTGATTCCGGCAACCAATCAGGATGCAGAAACCATCCACATCATGACACAAGGTCTTCTGTGATTAGCTGCCGAAGTCACATGTCTCTGGCCATATTAAAAGCGGACATCTTATTTTCCTGGCGCCATTTGCTCAGTGTCACTGTGCTGCTGCAGAAAGTGAGCTTATCCTGTGTGAAATCGATTATCCAGCATCAACGTAGATTATGCAAAAACTGTGTGGAAGTCTCTGGTAGCCCCATTTGCTATTACAAATCATTTGTGCTATAACTGTATTTCAGTGTCAAATCAGAAAGCCAGATTTCCACTTCAAAATCGATAGGCCTAATATAGTGGTGCAGCCATGAGCCTCTATTAGCTACTCCAAATCCTTTGTGCCAAAACTGTTTCAGTGGTAAATCAGAAGGCCAAATTTCCATTTACAAATTGCTAGGACTAATATTGGGTTGCAGAAGTGAACATATTGTATATTCCTTTAAAAATTACTCTTTAATAAAAATACTTAAAAACACCTGTCCCAGTGAACAAAAGAAAAATGGAAAATTCCAAAAATACCTAGACCACATAAAGCCCTTCAAAGCCCTGCAATAAACCTATTATGACACCTTCCATGCTGTGGAGGTTGGCAGCCTATAAAGAACCGTTTTTGTCTCCCCCACTCAACGTAAACTGTCCCTCACTCCCCTATCTCACCCTAGATAAAAAGGTGGGAAAACAATAATTGATAGGGAAGAGGTAAATGAATGCAATTTGCAGGATAAATAACATAAAACATGAATATACCATTTCCATGCATGAACGTAGCAAATAATGCCATTAATGCTTGCATAAACAATCTGAAAATGAACCACCCAAAATCGATAAATGCAATTGATAGCGGCAATAAACAGAATAACATGTTCAAAGATAGCCTTAGCATGCACAGAATCTTAGCCAAATGTATTCATATAGAGGAGTGAGAAACAGTCTACGTTGAGTGGGGGAGCCAAAATCGTTTCTTTATACGGTGCCAACCTCCACAGCAAAGAAGGTGTCATAATAGGTTTATTGCAGGGCTTTGTAGGGCTTTATGTGGTCTATGTATTTTTGGAATTTTCCATTTTTTTGTCCACTGGGACAGATGCTTTTACATAGTTCTATTAAACAGTAATTTTTAAAGGAATGTGTTCACTTTTTCTATTAGATTACTTTGCTTTATTTGATTTTGGTATAAATAATTTTGGATTGCAGCCTGGAGAAAGTTAGCTACTCCAAATAGTTTCTGCTAAAACTGTGTTTCAGTGGAAAATCTTAAGGCCAGATTTCCACTTACAAATTATTAGGCCTAATATCGTGGTGAAGCCATGAGGCCTAATTAGCTACTCCAAATCGTTTTTGCTAAAACTGTGTTTCAGTGGCAAATCGGAAGGCCAGATTTCCACTTAAAAATTGTTAAGTATATCAGTGTTGTTCAGGCACACTATCTAAGAAAATAAATATTGATAGTTCATTTAATGACAGGTAACTGACAGCTGTGGGCCTGAGGCTGTGAAACAGCAGGGTACAAGAGGGGAAGGCTACTTACAACATGAGTGAGAAAAAGCTAGGTCATGGTGGAAGGGGGAATAGGCCAAGTGTTCGACATGTTAATGTGAATGAAAGCTCAACTGAAAACACTGTCTCATCTTATCCAAAGACCACTGACAACACCTGTTACTTGCCGGCCTACTCGACTCCTTTACTTTTTGCAGCTGCACAGTGGTATCCCTTGTAGATGAGGCTCAGAAAGAGCATGTGCCTCAGTGGATGGCAAGATATGCATCAAGTTGCCTCTCCTCCTCTTGCTCCACCTTAACATCACACAGTACAATCCTCAGAGGCAGCACCCCAATCACCATTACTTCCCCCTGCATCAAAAATATCCAAACACCCAACTGACTGTGGGGAACCACAGGTAGGCCATTCTGAAGAGCTGTTCACACATTCTATTCGATGGGTATGAGGAATCACAAAATCAAGAGGAGGAAAGCATGTGCACCGATGCCCAAAATTAAAGAACTGCTGAAATAAAATCGGTGAAATTAAAACATTTCCGTTTCTTCCTCTGTGACTGTTGTTGTTTGCTCAACTGGTATCTGTACAGCAGCTGTTATACACCTGTTATGTGTTGCCATTTCAGGAACTAATCAAGGTGAGTGTATTCTCCCCTTTTCCTGACACCCCTTTGTCATTGGATAAGACTCTATTGCTCTTTTTTTCCTAGTTTCTCTTCACTTTGCAATATTTTTTCATGTTGGATCTTGGGCCAGACCAAGTAAAGTCTGACAGAATCCAGACCCTTGTCACCAGATGTTAACCACCAAGGGTGGAGGTGATCCTGATTAGACTCAGATGCCAGAGGTGAACCCAGACTGTACTGTGGTGTCAGGTCAGGAAGAGGAGGAGGGTGACTCCCAGGGTGAGTAGTGTGAGAACAGACAGGATGACAATGAGGTTGTAGATCCCACTTGGTGTGAAACCAGAGGTATGCAGCTGAGTAGCTTAGCAGAGGAGGTGGATGAGGAGGATATGTTGTGGCTTCCCACACAGACACTAAGTGATGCAACCATGACAAGCACAGCATCCTTAGCCCCAACTATGGTTGTGGCCAGCGCCCATTGTGAGTGTGCAGTTCGCAGGGGTGGCAAGGGCTGCCTAGACTGGGTATTTTTTGAGACTGCAGAGGATGACCCATTGCACATTATCTGTCAAATTTGCAAAAAAATCAACAGAGGCTAAAATTGCAATAATTTGACAACTACATGCATGAGCTGGCACATGCATGTAACATCCCAGCCGGCATCACTGCATGGCTTCCCATCTCCTGTCAGGCTGATACACCATCTTACTCACCACTCTGGGCCATGCTGTGAGTTCTGCCCTCTGCCTGCTCCATGCTGTGAGCCTCATATCCTCTGCTTGCTGTGTTCCATACTTCCAGGCTGTATGCTTAGGGCTGCGGCGCCTGCACTTCCTGAGTCTAATAGAGACAGTGTGCACATGCCTAATATGTCCCCAGCCTATTGCCAAGAGGTACCGAGTACTTAAGGCATCTCCACCAATAGGAAGTGCCTGAGCAACAAACTCAGTCTGTGTTCTGCTACTTGCCAGGTCCTGTCCTGTTTCTGCCTTGATGGGGCTGTATACCCGGGTCCATTTCTGTGCTCTTTATGTCTTGTTCCTCTCACTCTGGGGGCTGCTAGTCCTTGTCTGAGCTAAGTCTTTTTCCTGTACCTGTTCGTATCCTTGTCTGTGACCTTCCCTACTTAACTGTGTGTATCTTTGTGTCCACTCATTCTGCTCTGCTCCCATCCCGCAAACTGTGGTTCCGCTCTGCTCCCATTCTGCACCCTGCGGTTCTGTTCTGCTCCTACTACGCACCCTGTGGTTCTGCTTTGCTCCCATCTGGCACCCTACGGTTCTGCTCTGCTCCCATCCCGCATCCTGTGGCTCTGCTCTGCTCCCGGTGCAGTTCTTTGTCCCTCTAGTCTGTACTGGCTCCTACCGGTTCATTTATCCCTCTAGTCTGAACTGGTTCCTACCTGTTCCCATATCCCACACATAAATGCCTGTGTTCCTGTCCTTCCCGATTCAGTTTCTGTTCCTCCAGTCTGTACTGGTTCCTACCTATTTCCATATCCTACTTGTACCTGCCTTTGTTCTTGCCCTACCCAAAACAGTTCTGGTTCCTCCAGTCTGAGCAGTGCCCACCTGCCTGCCAGAGTGCCAGTCATGCCTGCCTGCCATAGTGCTAGTCATGCCCGCAAGAGTACCAGTCATGCCAGTCAGTGTTTGCCCGCACCTGTCAATAGTGTTCTGTCCCCTGTGGGATCAACTGCTACTGCCAGACATAGCCACAGAAGCCTGACCTCACCACTAGAGGCTCCAGTGAACACCAAGGAGGTTGCTTAGTTACACCCCTCTAGGGAAGTCTGGTTGTGACAAAGTGCGGCCACAATCCTCTCTCATGCCATCCAGTCTGGGCATGAGTATTACAATGCATGATCAACATGTCTTAGTGTGGGAATCTCACAGCGCTAAAATGCAGACTAGCGGGCCTTGCCAACCACCAGTCATCTCATCAACCCCATCTACTCCTTCTTCCTCCTCTGTCATCATTCCAAGTCTTCACACATAAGCCTCTGGCCGCAGAAACTACAATTATACCACAGTCGGGGTGAGTGAGAACCGGTCAGCTGTTACGTAAGTAAACATGACTGCTGCTTTTGTGTCACCTAGCATAGCACATCTTTCTCAATTCACCTTAACATCTCCGCCTGCACATCACTCACAGTCCTGATTTTTGTCCTGTTCTCTGTACTCCGTCCTCTCAGCACAGCAGCCAGTCCTTGGTCCTGCAGTTGTGGTCATATAAAAGAATGCTTCCCCTACACATGGCAAAGCTAAGAGCTTGAACTTCACCATCTCCAATCTGTTGGCCACGGAAATGCTGCCTTTCTGGTTGGTTGAAACAAATGGTTTCTGAAAGTTCATGGATATCGCAGTCACCCAGTACAAATTGACCAGTCATTACTTCTCTAACTGTGCCTATATACCAGCGTGTCGTCAACAACATCATCCATTCCCTGAAAAAATCTGTTTGCCAGGGTGTATTTCACCATTGAAACTTGGATAAGCAAACATGGGAAGTGGCGTTTCATCTCGCTGACTAGACACTGGGTGGCTGTGGGGGCAAGCGGTCAAGGGGCTGCTCCACAAGTCTTTGACTCACCAGGGCTTGTGGGACAAACATCTTTATTTAACACTTCCTCCACTGCTTCTGTCTCCTCCCCTCCTCTAGGGCCTCCTCTAGGGCCTCCTCCTGTGCCCTCAACCACTCTCTTAGGCTAGGTTCACATTTGCATATATGTGTGCAGCGTATCATCTACATGTGCAAACACATGTCAAAAAACATGTAAAGAAAAAGCAAGTCAGCACTGCCAATACTACTGCCGATGTGAAACTATCATGTCCATACTGCTCGTGGAGGCTGAACCCCAAGATCTCGGGTGCTAGTGCAGAAAACACAATGTATGAATCCAATGAGAGGAAAGAATAGCATAGCACTCACTGATCCAGGTGAAAAAGTCCTCTTTATTTAGCAATCCAGATTAAAACTTCGTGGCCGGGAGGCTGGAGGGAGGAGTGAACAATGTCTGACCATGGCCATTTGGTGTTTGCTAGCACTTCGACGGGCCATGAAGTTTTAGTGTGGATTGCTAAATAAAGTGGACTTTTTCACCTGGATCGGTGAGTGCTATGCTATTCTTTCCTCTCATTACATCAAACGCATGTCAAAACGCATGCAAACGCATGCTAACGCAGCATTTTTTATCCACATCATCTCACACATGACGTAAAAAAAGCTGCGTTTGCGTTATTTACGCTCATGCGTTCAATAGGACAATGCTTTTCCAGGAGAATTTCCTTGACACAAGCCATGTCCAATGGGCATGTCTCATGGAAATTCTCTATATAGACCCTCGTACAGATGAAATCCTCATCTTTTGCTGCTGTATCCTGCTGCAAGATGGATTTTTGCATGGAGAGCTTACATCGTAATCTGGATTTGGATTTGAACTTGGCTTATGCCTTTGCTGTTGCTTGTTATGAAGAAAGAAAAAGAGAAAGATGAGGAAGATGTCGTCATCACTACTGGAAACACCCCATCATTAAAGTCCAAGAGAGCCGTGGAGCCTACCACTCATTGTACACTGATCTGCGTGCTAACCCTGAGAAGTTTTTTGTCTGCACAAGGATGTCGGAACAGAGCTTCGATGAATTGCTGCAATGTGTGCGAGGATCCATCACCAGGTACAACACACAGCTACAATGAGCAATTCCTACTGAGGAAAATCTGTTGTGACCCTAAGGTATGTAATTTTGAAAAAGAAACACCTGTCTTTAATATGATTGCTCTAAAAGCCATGTACTGACTTTTTTCCCATTTTTTCTAAAAGCTATTTACCGATTTTTTTTCCCATTTTTTTCTAAAAGCCAGTACTGATTTTTTTTCCATTTTCTGTTCCACAGATTCCTGGCTACTGGAGAAACATTAACATCTCTCCATTTCTAATTCTGGATTGGAGGGTCCACCCTTTCTGGGATTGTTGCAGACACCTGCTGTGCGTTATGTGACATTCTGCATGCAGAATTCCTCCCCTAACCCATAACTGAACTATGGCTGGAAAATGCTGCAATATCTATGGGCATTTGTAATGTCTAACTGTTTGGTGGCTGTGGACAGCAAACACATTCGCATTTGGAAACCAGTTGGAAGTGGATCCTAGTTTTTCAATTATAAAAAATAGTTTTCAATTGTTCTGATGGCGATTTCAGATGCTGACTGTAGATTTGTCACCATTGACATTGGCTCATTTGGGCTAGGAAATGACTCACAGACTTTTAAAAACTCAGACATGGGCCAACGTTTGTATGGAAATGATTTTAATTTTCCATAGCCACGACCTCTTCCCAACACTGAAGAACCACCAATGCCCTTTGTTGTGGTTGAGGATGAATCGTTCCAAATGTGTGCCAACCTCCTACAACCATACTCAAGTCAGGACTTAAGTCACACAGAAAAGATTTACAACTATCGACTGACAAGGGCATGAAGAAATGTGGAGTGTGCCTTTGGATTGCTAGTCTCTAAATGACACATTTTGGGAACAGCCATTAATCTAAAAATTGATACTATTGATGAGGTTATGAAAGCGTGTTGTTCTGCACAACTGCATCCTGGCTAAAGAACGAACAAACGTAGAACTAGAGGAACCTGTTACCACCAAATTGCGTGATTACCAAGGTCATCCGCTGAGAACTTCAGTGGAAGCTGCCCAAATGAGGGATACATTTTCTGCGTACTTTGTCTCTGATAAAGGATGTCTGGCATGGCAAGAGGAAATGGTTTAAGCCGCTAAAATGTACCTGTAATGTTAAAATTCAACTGTAGTGGTAAAATTTACCTGTAATGCTAAATTACAGGTAAAATTTACCTGTAATGTTAAAATTTTCCTGTAATGTTTGCTAACTTTAATAATAAAAAAACTCTAGTGAAATACCTGTTCTAAGTTCCCTCAACAATACAATACACATAATTGTATGTTTGTGGAGACGGCGCATAAGTGTGGTGACGGCACATGCAGAGATAAAGAACACTGTGAATGTGCAAACAACAACAAATTTTTATTTAACAATAAAAATTTAGCTTTGGGGAATAAAAAAATAGCTTTGGGGCATGTGGGAGTGTGAAATATTATAGATATGAGGAGTGTGGAGCTGAGATGATTGGCTAACGTGTAGATGATGAAGGGGTTCCAGGGGAAGGGCCTATAAAATGCATGGGGTCTGGGAGGTCACGGATGGAAGTAGACAGATTGGAAGTGGAAGTGTGGGAAGGGAGAGACAAATAAGAAACACATTGGAAGGTGAGGGTGGAGGTGCTAGGATAATGTTGGGTGTATATTTGCTGGTCCTAGTCTTCTTGGTTTGCTGTGCTGAACCGGAACTGGCCTTTTTTTCTTTTGGAGGCTGGGAGTTGTGACTTGAAGCTGGTGTGCAGCAGGACTCAGCATGGTGGTGGAGGTAGACTGGGGCACAGCAGGACTTGGCATGGTGGTGGAGGTAGACTGGTGTGCAGCAGGACTCGGCCTGGTGGTGGAGGTAGACTGGTGTGCGGCAGGACTCAGCCTGGTGATGGAGGTAGACTGGTGTACAGCAGGACTCAGCATGGTGGTGGAGGTAGACAGGTGTGCAGCAGGACTCAGCATGGTGGTGAAGGTAGACTGGTATGCAGCAGGACTCAACCTGGCTATGGAGGTAGACTGGAGTAGAGCAGGACTCAGCATGGTGGTGGAGGTAAACTGGTGTGCAGCAGGACTCAGAATGGTGGTGGCTTGAGGCAGGTGCGCAGCAGGACTCGGCATGGTGGTTGTGATGAAGAAAGCAGGATTTAGTGCTCCAATGTTAAATAGCAAGGTCTTTTAGTATGATAATGAGATAAGGCCAAAGCAGAACTTCAAAGCTTGAGTAGGAGCCACGCCAGCATCGGACAGGAAGGTGCCTGGGGCTTCAATTAGAATATACCTGTCAGCTGGACACAGAAATACACATCCTTTGTCTTTCCCAGCCGCTCCGCCTCCATCCTAGGATCATGGATTATGAGCACACCTTTCGAGTTATAGACTCATAAAAAATATCCGCGTGACCCTGAGGAAATCATGCATCTGGCAGTGCGACTCCTGAGTCGGTGAGGGCTCTGGGACCTGAGATATAGAGATTGGCCCTCCACAGCGACCCAATGGGGCCATGTTTGCTCTCCAAAAGACAGGCAAAACAAACCGCATTCACTGGTACCTCTCGCGTCCGGATCCGATCATCCTGTAGAAAGTTACCGCCTTTCTTAGATATTGGGAATAAGTTCTGCAGAGAGCTAAAGGGTGGAGATTAGTAGCCCACCCTCTGACACAGGGGGGAGGAACCCAGCATGCTTAAGAACTGGGGACACAGGGCAGAGACTCACTCTCACAGAAGAACCAGACGATGATGATCTAAGAAGGAACTGGGGACAGATCTGCCAAGGGGAGCAGCGGCCCGCACTTTGGGGTCTGTCCAGCAACTAAGATTCTTATACCTGTGGACTGCAGAGCTCCCGGCATCCACATGCAACCTACAACCTGGTATATTGACCTCCAGCTTAATATCTCTAAGTCTTGTACCCTATTGTTATATTTTAATCTGACTGCAAATCCACTGTAATTCCATTGTATAGCTTACTGTATATTTCTGTAATTATCTAGTGCGCCCTTAAGGCAATTAAACCATAAAATTAGTCTTGGGCTGATGCTTTTACTCTGATTACGACTCTTAGAATACCCAGCTGGTAACAGGACATCCTCCCCGGCGGCCTTTTGCTCTAGGTGCAGTTCCCTTACTGACCTGAGAGACAAAGGGGGCGCCGGAGAGCTGTGCCTGTGTAGTTACATCACATTGGTGATGTGGGAGGAACCAGTCCTTCCTTCACAGTGGTAAACCTGAATAGTGGTGGAACAGCCAGGAATCCCATGTGTGGTTCCTGGAAGTACCAAGTCTGCATGGCCTGGCTGTAAGCAGCATGGCAGGCCTGCATCACATTCAGCTGGAGATCAGGCGTAAGGCTTTCTGACATGCCCCGCTCTATAGTATTAAAAAAATGTTGTGCCAGTCTCTGAAGTTCGGCTTCCAGGCAGTTAATGCATAGGTTGTCTTACTTGAAAAGTGAGTTCACATGCGTAAACCCACTTTTCAGTCTGTCTCCAACGGCCTTTAGGCTATTCTGGAAGACTGAGCCTATGTGAACAAACTCGGGCATGAGTGGCCTGTTCCAGGCCTTCTGCCGCTGGTCACAAGAGCAAAAAAAAACAGTGGCAGAGGACTGGGACAGGGGAAAACCAGAAGGATCAGCTTCCTGTTCTCCAACCTGTGAAGCCTGCCACTTGCTGCATCGCTGGTGGATGGTTCACAGTATCCAAAGGATTCTTTTCTATGAGATTAAGTCAACAGATTCACAGTTATCTCATATGCCAATCTTAAAATTATCAAACCTTTATTAATATAATACACAAAAAATAAACTTAAGTAATGCATCATACACAAAGAAATGAAACACCATAGGAAGGTGCCTATCCCTATACTGACCTGTGTATCCCTGCCTGTCAGCGGAGGTTGGAGCCCTAGGACCTGCGCATTGGCCCCCCACTCCTCGACGGCTCTCCTTGCTATCCCTATAGGGCCCTATAGTGGCAGGGGTGTGATAAGATGTAGAACAGGTAGGTGAGAAAGAGGAGAGATGTCTAGGTGGAATCTTCTTGGATTTCTTCACAGGTGGTCTTCTCAATGGACAATTTTGCTATAATAACTAACTAGAGATTTATTTTCTCCAGAAATCTTGTATCTCGCCTGTAATGTACTGTAAGGCATGATTTTGCAGGAACCTTCCAGAATCCTCTATTCTATGAGAAAATCTCCCTGTCACATAGCTGCAGCATTCCCCCTTGCCTTCCCCCCTCTGCCTGCTGGTAATAGGACACTTCCTGTTACAAGCATTTGGCCCCTCTCCACAGAACGGAATGTTGATTAGTTAAGTTAAAGCATTTCTTTGTTTGAGACATGCGGCTGAAAAAAAACTATGAAAGATATTAAACTAAGCTAGCACGGGCTCCAGTTGCGGCAGAAAAATGAAACGGACATTTATATATATATAGTAGGTTATATCACCTACAGCACGGTGGACCCCGAGCGGCGAATGCACTTTATTACTATTTTTATTTAGTGCGTTCCGCCGTTCCTAACAGTGTCTTAATTATGGCATGCTTGGTTTTGCTTTATTGTATTCGATAAACTGGGAAACATGATACCATCGGCGTGTCTATACGAGCTTCCCTTGTTAAGATATAGTTATTATAAGTCTTACAGTGAAATTGAAACTTGGAGAAAGGGGGGCTGAACCTCCCCAGACTGCCTCTTTCGTGATGTAACCGACCCTAGGCTATAAGATCTCTCTCCCTTGAAATTCTTCGGTTGGAGCTGCAGAGTCTGTGCTGACAAGGACCAGTTGAGTGGAGACATGTGGCTCCGCCCTCTTTCCCCACATGGCTTGCCTAAAGAACCATAAGCAACTGTAAGTGTAATTTCTGCTTTCATCCCTGTTATTTTGATATTTGCATTGTACATATTTACTGTCTCAACTTTGTAACAACTTTTATCTATGTAATCATTGCCCACCTTTTGGGAATAAATGATAAAATTATCAGTCTGTCTTCATGCTCTAAGAAACGAACTATGTGCCTTTTTTAGATAATCACTACTAATTTGGGGGTTTGCTACGGACCCTCTTAATTAATTCTTTGATTAAGTGAATCGTGGCTGGTGGCAGCGTGGTGTGTTCGGTTGGTTGGGCTAGTTGGCAGTACGAAAGGGTCTTACAAGCTGAATGGGTGGCTGAGGCCAAAGCATTGATAATTCCCTTACTCCCTTACTACAGTAGTCTAATTGCCTGTGCACAACAAGCAGCCCGTCCGGCGACTAATTTTCCTAGGTGTAGTTCCCTGACTGACCTGAGGATAAGGGGGCACCGGAGAGCTGCGAGGTCAAAAGTGGAACTGAGAAAGTGGGATATCCATAAATCCCCGCAGTTCTTGGAAGGTTGTTAGCAGTGGTGGGGCATCCAAATACGACTAAAGATCCCATCCAAAATAACCCCCCTGCGATAAATTGTTAGCGCAAGATTAGCTTGCTGTACATTTTTGTCACATGGTACCAGTGGCGGGATAACTAAGATAAGCCCCCACTGTGCCTGGGATAGCCGTGTGCCGGCAGTGCGTCGCATCCCTCCGTCCGCTGACATACCTGTGTCAGTGGTGGGATCGTGACATATTGGTGGCACAGGGTGCTCTTTCGTCACATATTGGTGGCTGAGTGGTGGGAAGATCATAGAGCATTAGTGATTTGGTTTGAGCAATCATTCCTCTCACTAAAGACCTGCAACGGTTCCTGCGGGAATCCTGCACCATAGGTTTGGGAGAACAGACTCAGTGGTTACTAGTCCTGAGACATTTGTTTGTACGTGCGAGTATTCCCTCCCTCCTCTTTGTTTTTCTATTCTATCTTTTATTTGGCAACCATGCCGGCTAAAGGAGAATGCTGGTACACACAGCAGAAAAAGGAAACTCTTGCTGGAGTATGCACTTACCGAGGCATTGACGCCACAAACAAAACCAGAGACCAATTGATCGCAGCTCTGGTGCAGTTGGACAACGCCCAGAGCCCAGCGGGCACAGAAGCCTGCCCAAGCCAAGGTGGCGCTGCACCCGAGGTCCAACCACTGTATGCCGGCCCCACATGCAACCAGGCCAAGCTGGACCCCTACCTGCAAGCGGCCTTGGACGTACTTCCTGACGAAGACCATGATGGACGTCTGAAGCTGATCCAGCAAGCTCAGGAGAGAGTGGAGCAGCGAGCCGAGCAGGAGGCAGAGAGAGATGAGCGCCAAGCACAGGCTGAGAGAACCGAGCACCAAGTGCAGAGAGCCCATGAACTGGAGATGCTCTGGCAAGGGGGAACATCCTCCATAGCCCAAAGCAGTGAGCCCAGCAGCGTCCAGAGTCCTAAACCCCGGCCAGAGCATTAGAGCATTTTGGAAAAGGATGGGGACTTGGACACGTTTCTGCAAGCCTTTGAGAAAGCCTGCAGACAGTACCGGCTGGATAAGGACCAATGGGCCAGGTACTTGACCCCAGGGCTAAAGGGCAAAGCTCTGGAGGTGTTCGCTTTTCTCGCGCCAGAAGACGATGACGACTATGATGCCATCAAGCAGGCTCTGATCGCCAAATATCGGCTGATGCCTGAGGTATACCGAAAGAAGTTCCGAACCTCTAACGTGGCCCACACGATAGTTATAGCGATGCTTTGCAAGGACTCAGGACCCACTTTGACCAGTGGATCCATGGACTGTCCGTTGATTCCTTTGAGCTGCTACGGGACCTGATGATCAAAGACCAGTTCCTGCATCTTTGCCCAGCTGAGGTCCGACAGTTCATCCTGGACCGCAAACCAATGAATGCGGACAAAGCGGAGCAGATGGCTGACAACTATGAGGCCCACCAGAAGCCAGAGAAGCGGAGGCCAGTCACCACCAGCTGGAGAGGGGGTAAGCCTGCAACCAACCCCAGTTTCCCTGCTGGCCATCCCTCTGGAGGCCCTGTCCCTGTTGCCAAAACCAGGCCTACTACTGACAGTCGCAAGTGTTTCAACTGCGATCGGACTGGTCACCTCTGTTTCACCTGTCCGGAAAGGCCGAAGAACCCCCCGACCAAGGCCTCTGGGCCCAACGCCTCTGTTCTGTTGGTGGGAGGTGTGGTTGGGAGGATGGATGACAACGTTCAACCTGTCCAGGTGGGGGCCCGTCTTGCTACAGGCCTCAAGGACACCAGGGCTGAACAAACCCTCATCCATCCTGGACTGGCAGCCCCTGAAGAGTTTGTTGAGGGGAAAACCCTGACTGTCACCAGGATCGGGGGTACCCGCTGTCCCTTGCCAGTGGTCCGGGTATTCCTTGATTTGGGTGCTGGGAGCGGGGTGAGGGAAGTGGGAGTGTCTGAAATCCTGCCCACTGATGTTTTATTGGGGACTGACTTGGGGAGGATGGTTGCATACTATGTCCCTGACACCCCTCCCCAATCTGATAATAAGTGTAACGTTAACCCTGATGATGATGATGATGATGATGATGATGATGATGATGATGATGATGATGGGAAACTGAATGTGTTGCCTGCTATTGCCTTGATGAGTAATGATGCAACAAATAACCATTCTCTCCCCAGGAATGATGGTGATGTAACTGTACCAAAGAAATCTGACAACCATTCTTTTCCTAGGAATGATGATGATGATGTATCTATGCCGACTGAACCTGTTAACCATTTCTTTGAAACGGTAGATGTGTCCACAGGTACCGAAGTGCTCAGCCCCATCACTCTGCGGAGTGAGATGGCTGAGGAACCCCTGGCAGGAGCAAGCAATGGTGCTCAAGGAAATGGGGAGGTGCATGGGGACCATGAGGAAGGTAATGCCATGCAACTGACCAGTGCCAGCGAGGAAGGTAACTGGTCCATAAGTAGCACTGCTCCTGAAGTGTTGGGGGTGGATGGGGAGGTAGAGCCCATAGCAGCGCCGACTGGGGGGTCTGTAGAAATCCCCAGGGAGAAAGCATATGTAGCAGCTGTCACACGCAGTCAGAGTGCCCAGATCGCAGATAGTGCCCTGTCTTCTGGACCCTCTTCTGCTACAGGAGAGACTGAACCAGAGGTGAACCCCCAGAGCAGGTTCCAGAGGGTCCCAGTGAGGAAGGGACCCTGACTTCACTTCTGGCTGCCTCCAGCAAGGAGTTCCAGGCTGCTCTGCACTCAGATGCCATCCTGGAGAAATTGAGACATCTCGCCGAGACGCCCACCTCCGAGTCTGATAAGGAGAGGGTGTTCTGGGAATGAGGAAGGTTGTACCGGGAGACAGTACCTGGAGATTCCCAAAAGGAGTGGTTGAAGGAAAGACAGCTGGTCGTCCCCCATCAGTTCAGAACTGAGTTGTTGTAGATTGCCCATGAGATTCCATTCACTGGACACTTGAGGATCAGCAAAACAAAGGCACGGCTGTCTCAACACTTCTATTGGCCCAAGATGGGGACCGATGTAACACAATACTGCCGCTCCTGTGCCACCTGTCAAAAAGAGGGTAAGGCGGGGCCTGCTCTTAAGGCTCCCCTTATTCCTTTGCCGGTGATAGAGGAGCCTTTCCAGAGAATCGTGGTGGACATTGTAGGCCCACTGGCCATCCCCAGCAGCTCTGGAAAGCAATACATTCTCACCGTGGTAGACTACGCTACCCAGTACCCAGAGGCAGTAGCTCTGTCTTCAACCAGGGCGGATAAGGTGGCTAACGCACTGGTGTCCATCTTTTCAAGGATAGGATTTCCCAGGGAGATGCTTACTGATCAAGGGACCCAATTCATGTCTCGCCTAATGGAGGCTCTCTGTGAGAAAATTCAGGTGAAGCACCTGGTATCGAGTGCGTATCACCCACAGACTAATGGTTTGTGTGAACGCTTCAACGGTACCCTCAAACAGATGCTCCGCATGCTGGTTGAGACCCAAGGGCACGACTGGGAGCGGTACCTCCCACACCTGCTGTTCGCTTACAGAGAAGTTCCGCAGGCCTCGACGGGGTTCTCCCCCTTCGATCTCCTGTATGGCAGGTGAGTCCGGGGACCCCTTGGGTTGATAAGAGAATCCTGGGAAGATGAGCCAAACTCCACAGAAGTGTCCGTCGTGGATTATGTCATGTGTTTCCGTGACAAGATGCAGACCTTGATGCAGTTGGTGCATGACAACATGACGCAGGCTCAGGCTGACCAGAAGCACTGGTACGACCAGAACGCCTGGGTGTGGACCTACCAGGTGGGTCAAAAGGTGTGGGTGCTGGTCCCCGTACCAATTGATAAGCTTCAGGCGGCCTGGGAAGGCCCATGCGTTGTCCACCAACAGCTCAACCCGGTCACCTACGTGGTCATATTGACGTGGCCTTTCACGTCAATATGCTGAAGGCGCACCACAAATGTGAAGCCTGCATCCTACCGGTCTGCAACCTGCCCGAGGATGGGGAGGAAGATCCCCTCCTGGACATGATGGCCCAAGCCAAGGCCAATGGGCCCATTGAGGACATGGAGATAAGTGATTTGTTAACCGTAACCCAGCGGTCGCAGTTGTTGGCCACCCTGGACCTCTTCCGGGCCGTGTTCACCAACCGACCTGGGATGACGTTGTTAGCGGTTCATGAGGTGGACACCGGGAATCACGCCCCACTACAGCGAACACCTTATCGGATCTCTGAGGCGGTGCAACAAGTCATGCACCAAGAGATCGATGAGATGTTAAGGCTGGGGGTGATTTGACGGTCCATAAGAGCGTGGGCCTCACCTGTAGTTCTTGTGCCTAAAAAGGATCGGACTACCCGCTTCTGCGTGGCCTACAGGGGGCTCAACGCCATCACCACCCGATGCCATGCATCGAGGATTTGCTTGAGCGGTTGGCGAAAGCAAAGTACATATCAGTCAAGGATTTGAGTCCGGGATACTGGCAGATTCCCTTGAACCCTGAGGTGCAGGAGAAATCCGCCTTTATCACCCCCTTTGGACTGTACGAGTAGACAGTCATGCCCTTCGGCATGAAAAATGCCCCTGCCACTTTCCAGCGGATGGTCAGCCACCTGCTCCGGGGACTGGAGGAGTACGCGGTGGCTTACTTGGATGACATTGCCATCTTCAGTTCCACCAGGGAGGAACACCTTAAGCATCTCCAGGAGATGCTCAAGTGTCTTCACCAGGCAGGCCTGACTATCAAGCCGGGAAAGTGCCAGATGGGCATGAGCGAGGTCCACTACCTGGGGCACTGGGTAGGCGGGGGTTCCATGAGTCTGGAGCCGGAAAAGGTGGACGCAATTGTGTCCTGGCCAACCCCCAGGACCAAGAAACAGGTGAAGTCCTTCTTGGGCACTGCAGGGTACTATACGCGGTTCGTACAGGACTATAGCGCCCTTGAAAAACCCTTGACCGACCTCACCAAGCAGAGGCTACCCCAAGCACTCAACTGGACAGATGACTGTGAGGCGTCCTTCCAAGCCTTGAAAACAGCCCTGTGCAACTCTAGTGTTGAGAGCAGTTGACAGCAGTCGCCTGTTCCTGGTACTGACCGACGCCAGCGAGTTTGGCCTCGGTGCTGTGCTCAGCCAGGTCGACTCGGGGAACCAGGAGCACCCCGTGTTGTACCTGAGCCAGAAACTATTGCCGAGGGAAGTGGCCTACTCTACCATCGAGAAGGAGTGCCTGGCCATGGTGAGGGCGCTGCAACGTTTGCAGCTCTACCTGTGCGGGCGCACCTTCATGGTGGTAACCGATCACAACCCACTGAGCTGGTTGCACACAATGTCCGGAACCAACGGAAGGTTGCTCCGCTGGAGCCTTGCCCTTCAACAGTACGACTTTACTGTACAACACAAAAGGGCAGCGAATATGGTAATGCCAATGGGTTGTCCTGCCTGGGCGAACCCGCTGAGGTGCGCATAGCGGATTACCATCAGGTAATGCCTCCATAGCACCCTCTAAAAGGGGAGGTGTAATGTACTGTAAGGCATGATTTTGCTGGAACCTTCCAGAATCCTCCATTCTATGAGAAAATCTCCTTGTCACATAGCTGCAGCATTCCCCCTTGCCTTCCCTCTCTGCCTGCTGGTAATAGGACACTTCCTGTTACAAGCATTTGGCCCCTCTCCACAGAACGGAATGTTGATTAGTTAAGGGAAAGCATTTCTTTGTTTGAGACATGTGGCTGAAAAAAAAACTATGAGAGATATTAAACTAAGCTGGCACGGGCTCCGGTCGTGGCAGAAAAATGAAACGGACATTTCTGTGATCTGGGTGGACAGGCTTCCCTACGGTGGCTCTTGCGAAGTTCTCGGACCCCCAGAAACTGAGATATGGATTGCTCCAAAATGGAGTGTCTTAATTATAGCATTCTTGTTTTTGCTTTATTGTATTCGATAAACTGGGAAACATGATACCATCTGCGTGTTTATACGAGATTCCCTCGTTAAGATATAGTTATTATAAGTCTTACAGTGAAATTGCAGCTTGGAGAAAGGGGGGCTGAACCTCTCCAGTCAGCCACCTTTCGTGATGTAACCGACCCTAGGCTATAAGATATCCCTCACTTGAAATTCTTCAGTTGGAGCTGCAGAGTCTGTGCTGACAAGAACACCAGATGAGTGGAGACGTGTTGCTCCGCCCTCTTTTTCTGATCTACCAGTTGTGAGTTCTCCTTCCAGGCTCCCTCATGTGGTAACAGGAGGTAGTGAGGCTGATTTAATCAGTAGAGATCTGCCACCTGATAATGAGGATGACGATTGGATCTCAGGAATCTCAGATTGGATTTAAGACAGCCGACGCCCTACTCTGGTGCTGGTGATTCCTTCTGCTTGTCAGGTCTTGGTTCTCAGCTCTGTTCCAGTCAGCTCAAGCTAAGTTTCTCTGCTAATGTTCACACTTGATTTTGTTGTTCTATTCAGTTTTTTTGTGTGGTCAGCCAGCCCCGGCTGGGGCTGCGCTGATTTTCCACTCTTATTTATCTGTAATTGCCAATTTGCTTTTTGTCCCTTATTAGATTGGCCTCTTTTTGCTCTGTCTCAGAATATTTCAGAGTGCTGATATAGTGGGAGAAGTCTAGTGATTTCAGGGTTAATTTTGTTATCAGAAATGTTGGACATTATTTTGTAGGGTTTTGGGCAGATTGCAGACAGTGTCTTTCCTTTCCTCTCTTTTCTAGTTAGTTTGGGCCCCATCGTTTGCTCAGCCTATTTTCCTGCCTGTGTTTGTGTTTTCATCTTGTTTCACCGTCAATACATGTGTGGGGGCTGTCTATTCCTTTGGGGTCTGCTCTGGGGCAGTTAGTTTTCCCCTTTTTTTGCTTGTTTCACCATCAATACATGTGTGGGGGCTGTCTATTCCTTTGGGGTCTGCTCTGGAGCAGTTAGTTTTCCCCTTTTCTTGCTTATTTATTTACTTATTTACTTATTTACTTATTATTTACTTATTATTTACTTACTTAATATTTACTTATTTTCTTGCTTTATTCTTGCTTATTTAGTCCTCCAGCCGTGACGAGGCGTCTAGGTTCATCGTAGGTACGCTCCACGGCTGCTGCTAGTTGTGTGGTAAGGATCAGGGATCTGCAATCTGCATAGTTACCAACCTCTCTGGTTTTTCTGGGCTTAGCATGTTTAGGTTTTTTCCTCCTCGGTGACCCATTCATAACAGAATCACCAGCCATACCGCAGATTCTAGGGTACTCAAAAGCAGGAAAAAGTTGTTAAAAAAAAAGTGTCAGAATTTTTTTTATATGTATTTTTTCCTCTTTTTCTCTGGTGCCGTAAGAGGATTTTTTTTCCCTAATGGAGATTAAGCAATTGTCTGATCGTGTGGAGCAACTTGCTGCTGAAGTGCAGGGAATTTCCACCTACCTCATTCAGTAACATGCTGCTGAACCTAAGATCCCTACTCCTGATGTGTATTCTGGGGATCGGTCTAAATTTCTGAATTTTAAGAATAATTGTAAATTATTTCTTGCCTTGAAGCCTAACTCATCGGGGAGCTCTGCGCAGCAGGTTAAAATTGTCATCTCCTTGCTGCACGGCGATCCCCAGGATGGGGCTTTTTCTCTGACACCTGAAAATCCTATTCTGACTAATGTGGATGCATTTTTTCAAGCCTTGGGTTTGTTGTATGATGAACCTAATGCTGTTGATCAAGCTGAGAGAACCCTGTTGGCATTAAACCAGGGTCAGGATTCTGCAGAGTTATACTGTCAAAAATTCCGAAAGTGGGCGGTCTTTACTACATGGAATGATAGTGCTTTGGCAGCTCTCTTTCGGAAGGGTTTATCAGAGACCGTAAAAGATGTTATGGTGGGATTTCCTGTTCCCTCTGGGCTGGATGATTCCATGTCATTAGCCATTCAAGTTGATCGGCGTTTACGTGAACGTAAAACTACACGGGAGGCGCTGCCACCTTTTGAACAAACGTCTGAGCCTATGCAATGTGATGGGTTTTGTCTAGGGCGCAACGTCAGGAGTTTAGAAGGCGTAATAAGCTGTGTTTTTTCTGTGGAGATGCCTCTCATACTATTTCTGTTTGCCCTAAACGAGAAAAACGTTTTGCACACACATTTGCTGTGGGCAGTGTACAACCTAAGTTCCTTTTGGCAATTACTCTGATCTACTCCTTATCCACGTTTTCCACTAAGGCTTTTGTGGATTCAG
The DNA here is from genome assembly GCF_039654945.1 of Dendrobates tinctorius. Taxonomy (NCBI): domain Eukaryota; kingdom Metazoa; phylum Chordata; class Amphibia; order Anura; family Dendrobatidae; genus Dendrobates; species Dendrobates tinctorius. The sequence goes on along the minus strand of NW_027361679.1, from coordinate 47,215,469 downwards.
GAGCAGCGTTGAATCTGATTGATTTGGACTTTGCTAAACGTTGTGGTTTTTCCATGACGCCTCTGCGGACACTTTTTCCTTTGAGGGGTATTGATGCTACTCCTTTGGCGGAGAATAAACCTCAGTTTTGGACCCAGGTGATAAGCAAGTTACCCCAGACCACCAAGAAAATTGTAAATTTTTGGTGCTGCATAATTTGCATGATACTATTGTTCTGGGTTTTCCCTGGTTGCAGACTCATTATCCAGTTTTGGATTGGAAATCTGGGTCTGTGGTGAGTTGGGGTTGTCAGTGTGTTCTTAGGGACGCTCCTGTTTTCTCCACCTCTCCTCAGTCTCATGATATTCCTGATTATCTGGCTGATTTTTCTGATGTATTTAGTGAGAGTAAGTCTGCATCTTTGCCTCCTCATAGGAGTTATGACTGTGCAATTGAGTTGATGCCTGGGTGTAAATTTCCCAAGGGTCGGCTTTTCAACTTATCAGTACCCGAACATGATGCTATGCGATCCTATATTAAGGAGTAGAGTTGAGCGAAACGGGTCGAACAATTTCAAAAGTCGCCGACTTTTGGCAAAGTCGGGTTTCATGAAACGAAACCCGACCCTAGGATGAGGTCGGCCACGAGGTTGGCGACTTACGCGCCAAAGTCGCGTTTCAAAAGTTTGTTTAGCGCTCTTTTTCAGCCAATCAGGATCCACGGACACTGTGGGCAACGTGATGACATAGGCAGGGGTCGCCATCATCTTTCAGAAGGGCATGCAAGTGATTGGCTTGCTTTGGTGGGCATCACAGGGGTTATAAAAGGGCGTGCACGCCGACCGCCATCCTACTTCTGCCGATCTTAGCATAGGGAGAGGTTGCTGATTCTGTAGGGAGAGCGTTAGGCAGGGAAGAAGAAAAAAAAACTGCTTCTGCTGCTTGCGATTTTGCCTGTGCAACACACCAGTCACTGTGTGTGCAGTGCAAGGGGAGGCTATATTGTGGTGGATCAGCGGTGTTGGTTGTTAGGCTACCTTCTAAGGCTTCCTGACAGCTGCATTACTGTTTCCCCACTGCTCTGCAAACTGCTTTTTTAAAAGCAATCCCAATTTTTTTTTTGTCCTGCTAAGGTACTGAGCGTGCATTTATTCACACCATACAGCGGTGTACGCTCCTCACACAGTACCGTGTAACGGCTGTTATCACAGCCACAGTGAAGCTATCTGTGTGTCACTGTGGAGGACTTGTTCCGTTCTTACGGACCTACACTCTAGGGAGACTCCTATTCTGCCCAATTCTACAATTCACTTTTTTCACACCTGTGCCATCGAGCCTGTGACATAGCGCTCTGATATTCAGTGGGCCTCACACAATCCAAAAGTGTCCAGTGTCCACAAGTGTCTGCAGAAATTCAAAATCTCCCTTATCCTGTAGTCACTTTTTTCACACCTGCTGCATCGAGCCTGTGACATAGCGCTCTGATATTCATTGGGCCTCACACAATCCAAAAGTGTCCAGTGTCTGCAGAAATTCAAAATCTCCCTTATCCTGTAGTCACTTTTTTCACACCTGCTGCATCGAGCCTGTGACATAGCGCTCTGATATTCATTGTGCCTCACACAATCCAAAAGTGTCCAGTGTCTGCAGAAATTCAAAATCTCCCTTATCCTGTAGTCACTTTTTTCACACCTGCTGCATCGAGCCTGTGACATAGCGCTCTGATATTCAGTGGGCCTCACACAATCCAAAAGTGTCCAGTGTCCACAAGTGTCTGCAGAAATTCAAAATCTCCCTTATCCTGTAGTCACTTTTTTCACACCTGTGCCATCGAGCCTGTGACATAGCGCTGTGATATTCAGTGGGCCTCACACAATCCAAGTGTCCAGTGTCCACAAGTGTCTTCAGAAATTCAAAATCTCCCTTAACCTGTAGTCACTTTTTTCACACCTGTGCCATCGAGCCTGTGACATAGCACTGTGATATTCAGTGGGCCTCACACAATACAAGTGTCCAGTGTACACAAGTGTCTGCAGAAATTCAAAATCTCACAGAAATTCAAAATCTCCCTTATCCTGTAGTCACTTTTTTCACACCTGTGCCATCGAGCCTGTGATATAGCACTGTGATATTCAGTGGGCCTCACACAATCCAAGTGTCCAGTGTCCACAAGTGTCTGCAGAAATTCAAAATCTCACAGAAATTCAAAATCTCCCTTATCCTGTAGTCACTTTTTTCACACCTGTGCCATCGAGCCTGTGACATAGCGCTGTGATATTCAGTGGGCCTCACACAATCCAAGTGTCCAGTGTCCACAAGTGTCTGCAGAAATTCAAAATCTCCCTTAACCTGTAGTCACTTTTTTCACACCTGTGCCATCGAGCCTGTGACATAGCACTGTGATATTCAGTGGGCCTCACACAATACAAGTGTCCAGTGTCCACAAGTGTCTGCAGAAATTCAAAATCTCACAGAAATTCAAAATCTCCCTTATCCTGTAGTCACTTTTTTCACACCTGTGCCATCGAGCCTGTGATATAGCACTGTGATATTCAGTGGGCCTCACACAATCCAAGTGTCCAGTGTCCACAAGTGTCTGCAGAAATTCAAAATCTCACAGAAATTCAAAATCTCCCTTATCCTGTAGTCACTTTTTTCACACCTGTGCCATCGAGCCTGTGACATAGCGCTGTGATATTCAGTGGGCCTCACACAATCCAAGTGTCCAGTGTCCACAAGTGTCTGCAGAAATTCAAAATCTCCCTTATCCTGTAGTCACTTTTTTCACACCTGTGCCATCGAGCCTGTGACATAGCACTGTGATATTCAGTGGGCCTCACACAATCCAAGTGTCCAGTGTCCACAAGTGTCTGCAGAAATTCAAAATCTCCCTTATCCTGTAGTCACTTTTTTCACACCTGCTGCATCGAGCCTGTGACATAGCGCTGTGATATTCAGTGGGCCTCACACAATCCAAGTGTCCAGTGTCCACAAGTGTCTGCAGAAAATCTAAATCTCCCTTATCCTGTAGTCACTTTTTTCACACCTGTGCCATCGAGCCTGTGACATAGCGCTGTGATATTCAGTGGGCCTCACACAATCCAAGTGTCCAGTGTCCACAAGTGTCTGCAGAAATTCAAAATCTCCCTTATCTTGTAGTCACTTTTTTCACACTTGTGCCATCGAGCCTGTGACATAGCACTGTGATATTCAGTGGGCCTCACACAATCCAAGTGTCCAGTGTCCACAAGTGTCTGCAGAAATTCAAAATCTCACAGAAATTCAAAATCTCCCTTATCCTGTAGTCACTTTTTTCACACCTGTGCCATCGAGCCTGTGACATAGCACTGTGATATTCAGTGGGCCTCACACAATCCAAGTGTCCAGTGTCCACAAGTGTCTGCAGAAATTCAAAATCTCACAGAAATTCAAAATCTCCCTTATCCTGTAGTCACTTTTTTCACACCTGTGCCATCGAGCCTGTGACATAGCGCTGTGATATTCAGTGGGCCTCACACAATCCAAGTGTCCAGTGTCCACAAGTGTCTGCAGAAATTCAAAATCTCCCTTATCCTGTAGTCACTTTTTTCACACCTGTGCCATCGAGCCTGTGACATAGCGCTGTGATATTCAGTGGGCCTCACACAATCCAAGTGTCCAGTGTCCACAAGTGTCTTCAGAAATTCAAAATCTCCCTTATCCTGTAGTCACTTTTTTCACACCTGTGCCATCGAGCCTGTGACATAGCACTGTGATATTCAGTGGGCCTCACACAATCCAAGTGTCCAGTGTCCACAAGTGTCTGCAGAAATTCAAAATCTCACAGAAATTCAAAATCTCCCTTATCCTGTAGTCACTTTTTTCACACCTGTGCCATCGAGCCTGTGACATAGCACTGTGATATTCAGTGGGCCTCACACAATCCAAGTGTCCAGTGTCCACAAGTGTCTGCAGAAATTCAAAATCTCACAGAAATTCAAAATCTCCCTTATCCTGTAGTCACTTTTTTCACACCTGTGCCATCGAGCCTGTGACATAGCGCTGTGATATTCAGTGGTCCTCACACAATCCAAGTGTCCAGTGTCCACAAGTTTCTGCAGAAATTCAAAATCTCCCTTATCCTGTAGTCACTTTTTTCACACCTGTGCCATCGAGCCTGTGACATAGCACTGTGATATTCAGTGGGCCTCACACAATCCAAGTGTCCAGTGTCCACAAGTGTCTGCAGAAATTCAAAATCTCCCTTATCCTGTAGTCACTTTTTTCACACCTGCTGCATTGAGCCTGTGACATAGCGCTGTGATATTCAGTGGGCCTCACACAATCCAAGTTTCCAGTGTCCACAAGTGTCTGCAGAAATTCAAAATCTCCCTTATCCTGTAGTCACTTTTTTCACACCTGCTGCATCGAGCCTGTGACATAGCGCTGTGATATTCAGTGGGCCTCACACAATCCAAGTGTCCAGTGTCCACAAGTGTCTGCAGAAATTCAAAATCTCCCTTATCCTGTAGTCACTTTTTTCACACCTGTGCCATCGAGCCTGTGACATAGCGCTCCGATATTCAGTGGGCCTCACACAATCCAAAAGTGTCCAGTGTCCACTAGTGTGTGCAGAAAATCTAAATCTCCCCTGTCCTATAGACACCTTGTACCTTGTTTTACATTACTATATAGTTTGTTGGATTTTGTCTACATTTCTACCAACAATGAGGAAGGCTGGTGGAAGAGGCCGTGGAATTGGGCGGGGGTTGGCAGCTGGTAATGATGGTGTTGGTGGTGGATCTGATGGTAGTGGCAAAAGCAAAATAGGATCGAATGCAGGAGGTGTTGAGCCTGCATCATCGTCTGGCTCCATAAGGCTTCGAAGGCTTAGTTTTCTAGGAGTTGGCAAACCGCTTTTAACGCCAGAGCATCAGGAAAAAGTTTTGTCTTACATTGCTGACTCAGCCTCCAGCTCTATCGCCTCCTCTTCTGAAGTTGTAAAAAGTAAAAGCACTGAGTCGTCATTGGAGGCTCATGTTCATGAACCACACCTTTCCTTGTGTCCTTCACCACAACCAAGATTGAAGGATGACGCAGGCCATACTACTGATAACTCCATGGAGCTGTTTTCACATACCATGCCTGGATTATCAATTGAAATGGTGAATTACCCAGGCCAAGATGAATCTGACATGGAGTGCACTGATGCACAGCCGCTGATAGATGATTCTGCTGGTACATTCACTCAGAGCACTACATTGTCCTCGCAGTGTACAGAGCCAGATTCTGACCCTGATGAGACTCAGGTGCCCCTTCCCGCACACTATACCACCATACACGGTGACACCGAGGAAGGTGCACATGACATTGAAGAGGAGGTGATGGATGACCCAGTTGTTGACCCAGATTGGCATCCATTGGGGGAAGAGGGTGCTGCTTCCAATAGCTCAGATGAGGAGCATCCACAGCAGACATCAACATCGCAACAGCTGTTATCTGGCAGGCCCAGAGCACTCCAAAGACAGGTTCCAAAAATCAAAAGAGTTGCTGGACAGCTTGTCCAGAGGGTCAAAACATCACAGTGTGCTAGGCCGCAAAATGTCTGCCAAAGTAGGAAGAGTGCAGTGTGGCACTTTTTTGAACAAAATCCTCATGATTAGGCCAAGGTTATCTGTAAGAAGTGCGCAAAGACCTTTAGCCGAGGGAAAAATCTGAAAAATTTGAATACCAGTTGCATGCTTAGACATTTAACCAGCTTGCACTTGCAAGCGTGGACACAACACCAAACCTCAAGTGCCACATGTGCAACTGATCACAAAGAAGGTAGTCAGCAACGCTACATTGTTTCCCCCACTGTAAGCCCACCGGTTAGCACAGCAGCAAATGTTGAGGTGTCGTTGCAAGGCCACAGCAGTCAGGGAATCCCACTGTTATATCAACGAAATACTGTTTATAGGCCATCAGAAAGAACACCAACTCAATCACCATCATCAACCCTCTCTCAGTCCGCCCTGTCCACCGCTACTTCTACCATATGCAGCTCTCAAGTCCAGCTCACCCTCCCAGACACTATGAGTAGGTCAAGAAAGTACTCAGTCTCTCATCCGTGTACACTGGGTTTGAACGCCCACATTGCCAAACTAATCTCGTTTGAGATGATGCCCTATCGGTTGGTGGAAAGCGCAGCTTTCCGCGAACTCATGACCTATGCAGTACCACGCTATGACCTACCCAGTCGCCACTTCTTCTCTCGCAAAGCCATCCCAGCCCTCCACCATCATGTGAAAGACCGCATTGTCCATGCACTCAAGCAGTCAGTGAGTGGAAAGGTGCACCTCACAACTGATGCATGGTCCAGCTGGCATGGCCAGGGCCGTTACGTGTCCATCACTGCGCACTGGGTTAATGTGGTGGATGCAGGGTCCACAGGGGACAGCGGGGGTGGGACAGTGCTGCCTAGCCCACGGTATAGGAAACAGTTGGCTGTAGGCGTTCCACCCTCCTCCTCCTCCAGAAGCGAAAGCTCGTCCACAGAGCGCAGTCGTACGAGCACTCCATCTGCAGCTGCCACTGTTGCACACAAGGTGTCCCCCTATCGAGCAGCTAGTGGAAAGCGTCAGCAGGCTGTGTTGCAGATGATGTGTTTGGGCGACAGACACACCGCCGAGGTGCTGGCCGAGTACTTGAAGCGACAAACTGAGTCATGGCTGGGCAGTGTACATCTTGAGGAAGGCAAGGTAGTTAGTGAAAACGGCCGTAATTTTGTGGCAGCCATAGCCCTTTCAAAACTCAGCCACATACCTTGCTTGGCTCACACCTTGAACCTGGTGGTGCAGTGCTTCCTCAAAAATTATCCAGAGTTAACAGCCCTGCTCCATAAGGTGCGAAGACTGTGCGCGCACATTCGCCGGTCGCCTGTACACTCCGTTCGTATGCAGAAGCTGCAGCGATTGCTCCACCTTCCCAACCACCGCCTCATTATCAACATTGCAACAAGGTGGAACTCCACCCTGCACATGGTGGAGCGGCTGTGCGAGCAGAGGCAGGCCATAATGCATTTGTGGGAGGATACACGGCCAGGCACTTTGAGAGCAGACATGGAGTTGACAGGTGTGCAGTGGTCGAAGCTGAAAGACCTCTGTAAACTCCTTCAGTGTTTTGAGGAATGCACACGGCTGGTAAGCGCAGACGACGCCATCCTAAGCATGAGCATCCCACTTAAGCGTCTGCTCATGCAAACTTTGACGCACCTTAAGGAGCAGGCGTCTGCAGCCAGTGTTGATGAGGAGGAAGAGGTGGAGGGAATCGTTGATGACATTCAGCCATTGTCTGCTCAGGGACCTCTCCTGGACGAGTTGGAGGAAGAAGAGGAGGAGGAGGATGATGATGGGGATGATTACTTAGGGGAGGAGGATGCATCTCGTGGGGCAAGTGAAAATGTTGGCGTGGCAAGGTCTGGTACAGGGTTTGTGCGTGACTGGAGGGATGTGGATTTGCCAGAAAGTGCTCCTCCAACCAGCACTCGCAGTGCATCATTGACACCGGGAACATTGGCCCACATGTCAGATTATGCCTTGCGGATCCTAAAAAGGGACCCCCACATTGCCAAAATGATGAACGATGACGACTACTGGTTGGCCAGCATCCTGGATCCACGCTATAAAGGCAAATTACAAAACATCATGCCACAGGAGAACCTTGACCTAATATTGGCTAATAAACAAGCAACTCTGGTAAATCGGTTGCTTGAGACATTCCCAGCACACAGCAGCGGTGATGGTTCTCACAAGAGCCGTACGGGCCGGGGGCAGCTTGGCAGAGGTGTTCATGGTGCACACAGCAGAAGTGGCATTGGAGACAGGGGTTTCATGACAATGTTGTGGACTGATTTTTCAAGTACCGCTCACACAACTGGTAATACAGCATCGATGGAAAGTGACAGGAGACAGCAGTTGTCAACTATGGTTACAAACTACTTTTCCTCCCATATCGATGTTCTCCCACACAGGTCATTCCCCTTTGACTATTGGGCTACTAAACTGGACACCTGGCCTGAATTGGCACAATATGCCTTACAGGAGCTCGCTTGCCCAGCTGCAAGTGTGCTATCGGAAAGAGTCTTCAGTGCAGCTGGATCAATCCTGACAGAAAAAAGGACCCGTCTGTCAACCCAAAATGTGGATGATCTAACCTTCATTAAAATGAACCATGCATGGGTTTCCAAGAATTTTGTCCCACCTTCCCCTGATGACACATAGGGTGACAGAAAAATGGCTTGCTTTGGTCCACCTCTTCCTGGGACTTGACCTATTTCGCCTTTTGCATCAGCTGAATGTCCAACATCAGCATATGCCACTTTCTAAAACTCCCTAACTGTGCTGCCTCCCCCCCCATGGCCGGGGTCACCACCTAGCGCACGACACCGTGCGAGTGCCGTTGCCCTGGACAGGTGGGTAGGCCGACTCTTGGGCGCGGGCACTGGCACAGGGTCCCTTATAGTGCAATCAAGTGTCTCTGACGGTGGTGGTGCACACCCGCCGTCAGACACACCGCCGTACTTTGAGGGGCCCAGTGCCAGTACCGACGCCCACGAGTGGGCCCCGTTGCTTGGGCAGGGCCCCAGCATTTGCAATCTTTACCTCTCCCTGCTCCTCCGCTGTGTAGTCTGGGCCGTCAAATCCATACTGTGCCTGACACCGTCTGAGCCTGCCTCCTGGTGTATTGACATATATTTTGAATGTGTACGCTATCCATACATGTTATCCGGGGATACGGTACCCTTTCTCACCTTTGTGCAATCACGTGCAAGCCATACTGGGCCTAACACCGTCTGAGCCTGCCTCCTGATGTATAGACATATATTTTGAATGTGTACGCTATCCATACATGCTATCCGGGGATACGGTACCCTTTCTCACCTTTGTGCAATCACTTGCAAGCCATACTGGGCCTTACACCATCTGAGCCTGCCTCCTGATGTATAGACATATCTTTTGAATGTGTACGCTATCCATACATGTTATCCGGGGATATGGTACCCTTTCTCACCTTTGTGCAATCACGTGCAATCCATACTGGGCCTAACACTGTCTGAGCCTGCCTCCTGATGTATAGACATATCTTTTGAATGTGTACGCTATCCATACATGTTATCCGGGGATATGGTACCCTTTCTCACCTTTGTGCAATCACGTGCAAGCCATACTGGGCCTAACACCGTCTGAGCCTGCCTCCTGATGTATAGACATATCTTTTGAATGTGTACGCTATCCATACATGTTATCCGGGGATACGGTACCCTTTCTCACCTATGTGCAATCACTTGCAAGCCATACTGGGCCTTACACCATCTGAGCCTGCCTCCTGATGTATAGACATATCTTTTGAATGTGTAAGCTATCCATACATGTTATCCGGGGATACGGTACCCTTTCTCACCTTTGTGCAATCACGTGCAATCCATACTGGGCCTAACACCGTCTGAGCCTGCCTCCTGATGTATAGACATACATTTTGAATGTGTACGCTATCCATACATGTTATCCGGGGATACGGTACCCTTTCTCACCTTTGTGCAATCACTTGCAAGCCATACTGTGCCTGACACCGTCTGAGCCTGCCTCCTGATGTATAGACATATCTTTTGAATGTGTACGCTATCCATACATGTTATCTGTGGATACGGTACCCTTTCTCACCTTTGTGCAATCACTTGCAAGCCATACTGGGCCTAACACTGTCTGAGCCTGCCTCCTGATGTATAGACATATATTTTGAATGTGTACGCTATCCATACATGTTATCCGGGGATACGGTACCCTTTCTCACCTTTGTGCAATCACGTGTAACCCATACTGGGCGTGAGAACGGCTGGCGAGCTGTTAAGCAAGCTACAGCACCTGTTGTTTGCACACGTAAGTTTTTCATTTTTTTCAGGAATGACGGTTAGGTCTAATTCTGGAACTGCGGTTGACCTGCACTTACTGGGAAATCATCGTTCGCGAGTAATAATTGTAATCAGTGATCCCCATCACTAACGTTGTTCAGCGGGTTATCTGCACCTGTAAGCGACAAACGCTGGCCTTTTCAGTGTAGCGCACATGCAGCCACGGACATGTAAGGGCATGACACACCAGTTATTGGCCAATCTCATGTGCCAGAGCCTCACGTGTCCCTCTAGTAAGCCAAACTCGGACCGCGGGGCATGACGGAGTCTCGTTCATTAACGGAATTAAGCTTGCAATGTGTGCATCTGTTCTGTAGCTGGCATGGTTGAGGTTGCCCGTGTTGAGTCAAATTACGCCGTAGGCTCCACTCCTGGTGGTGCCCTTCTGGACATTCCTTTAAGGTTCAGCTTTGCAACCATACTGCCCACGTAAAACAAACACTTTGCCTTCATGAACGCTGTTTGGAGGGTCATGACTCGTGGGAATAACGCCGCCCAATCAGTTAACCTGCTAGAGAGATCCTTCGTTGCTCCCAAGCATGACAACACACTCCCTAGGAGGAAGGTAATGCCACTGTGGCGACCGTACTCCTGGGGGCGACACAAGTGCACTGATGCCCAGCCACTGCTCGATGAATCTGCTGGTACATTGACCCAGACCACTACATTCCCCTCGCATGCTACCCGGCCTGAATCTGACCCTGATGAAACTCAGGTTACCCTTCCCATATACAGTTCCATCTTACACGGTGACAAAGAGGAAGCTGCAGATGAAAGTGCAGGTTCGGCCCACCCGCCATCAGACACACCACCGTACTATCAGGGGCCCTGTGCCAGTGCCGTCGCCAACGAGTGGGCCCCCCCTGCTTGCTCAGGATCACAGCACTTGCAAGGTTGAAATACTGTGCAGTGAGATGGAAGATGGGGACGACGAGGAGTCCAGACTAGTACAGGGATTCCCTAACGAGGAGACTTATTTGATTGTTTTCAATGTTGGGACAGCAATTTTTGGGGAGCACTATACTCTGGAGAATGATAGATGGGGCCCACCATACACTGGAACATTCCAAAGGTGGACATCAGACACTGGAGCAGCATTTACAGGGCCCATTATACACTAGAGCATTAGAAATGGGGCCCATTATGTTTGGAGCATTATTTGGGCCCATAAGACAGTGGAGCTTCATCCATGGGGACCAACATATACTGTAGCATTATGTGGAGCTCATCATATACTGTTTCAAACATTATATGGGACCAATGATTCTGTATGGAGAAATAGATGGGCCTCGTCATGAGATGTAAAAAGTGAAGTATTTTTCATTGTACTATACCGCTATTTCTCTGCCGTATCGGAGCATGATGAGTTGTGGTATTATGTGTTAAAGGGGCGCTCTTTCGCCCAGGGCACATGAAAACCTGGAGCCAGCCCTACCCCCCCACAACTTTAGCCAAATAACCCCCATTTTTCAGTGCGTAACTTGTATTATGAAGTTAATTAAGGTTGACCAGCTTAAGTAAGAAGAATTGATGCTTTTGGCATTCAAATGAGCACTGTAGGTGTGTTTCCTGTCCTCCTCTCACTGCCGGCTTTTATTCCCCATTGACTTTCATTGGGTTTCGTGTTTCGGGACGACCTCGACTTTTCCCTATAATCGGCCGATCTTGCTCGACCCGACTTTTGGAAAAGTCGGGTTTCACGAAACGAAACTCGACCATAAAAAAACAAAAGTCGCTCAACTCTATAAAGGAGTCGTTGGAGAAGGGTCATATTAGACCATCCTCATCACTAGAGTTGAGCGACTTTTGCTTTTTTAGGGTCGCGTTTCGTTTCGTGAAACCCGACTTTTGTTTTTTTATGGTCGAGTTTCGTTTCGTGAAACCCGACTTTTCCAAAAGTCGGGTCGAGCAAGATCGTCCAATTATAGGGAAAAGTCGGGGTCGTCCCGAAACACGAAACCCAATGTAAGTCAATGGGGAATAAAAGTCGGCAGTGAGAGGAGGACAGGAAACACACCTACAGTGCCCATTTGAATGCCAAAAGCATCAATTCTTCTTACTTAAGCTTGTCAACCTTAATTAACTTCATAATACAAGTTACGCACTGAAAAATGGGGGTTATTTGGCTAAATTTGTGGGGGGGGAGGGCTGGCTGCAGGTTTTCATGTGCCCTGGGCGAAAGAGCGCCCCTTTAACACATACCACAACTCATAATGCTCCGATACGGCAGAGAAATAGCGGTATAGTACAATGAAAAATACCTCACTTTTTACATCTCATGACGAGGCCCATCTATTTCTCCATACAAAATCATTGGTCCCATATAATGTTTGAAACAGTATATGATGAGCTCCACATAATGCTACATTATATGTTGGTCCCCATGGATGAAGCTCCACTGTCTTATGGGCCCAAATAATGCTCCAAACATAATGGGCCCCATTTCTACTGCTCTAGTGTATAATGGGCCCTGTAAATGCTGCTCCAGTGTCTGATGTCCACCTTTGGAATGTTCCAGTGTATGGTGGGCCCCATCTATCATTCTCCAGAGTATAGTGCTCCCCAAAAATTGCTGTCCCAACATAGAAAACAATCAAATAAGTCTCCTTGCTAGGGAATCCCTGTACTTGTCTGGACAGGTGCTGTAGCTTGCTTAACAGCTCGCCAGCCGTTCTCACGCCCAGTATGGATTGCACGTGATTGCACAAAGGTTAGAAAGGGTACCGTATCCCTGGATAACATGTATGGATAGCGAACACATTCAAAATATATGTCTATACAGCATGAGGCAGGCTCAGATGGTGTTAGGCCCAGTATGGATTGCACGTCATTGCACAAAGGTTAGAAGGGGTACCGTAGCCCTGGATAACATGTATGGATAGCGTACACATTCAAAATATATGTCTATACAGCATGAGGCAGGCTCAGACGGTGTTAAGCCCAGTATGGATTGCACGTCATTGCACAAAGGTTAGAAGGGGTACCGTATCCCCGGATAACATGTATGGATAGCGTACACATTCAAAATATATGTCTATACAGCATGAGGCAGGCTCAGACGGTGTTAGGCCCAGTATGGATTGCACGTCATTGCACAAAGGTTAGAAGGGGTACCGTATCCCCGGATAACATGTATGGATAGCGTACACATTCAAAATATATGTCTATACAGCATGAGGCAGGCTCAGACGGTGTTAGGCCCAGTATGGATTGCACGTCATTGCACAAAGGTTAGAAGGGGTACCGTATCCCCGGATAACATGTATGGATAGCGTACACATTCAAAATATATGTCTATACAGCATGAGGCAGGCTCAGACGGTGTTAGGCCCAGTATGGATTGCACGTCATTGCACAAAGGTTAGAAGGGGTACCGTATCCCCGGATAACATGTATGGATAGCGTACACATTCAAAATATATGTCTATACAGCATGAGGCAGGCTCAGACGGTGTTAGGCCCAGTATGGATTGCACGTCATTGCACAAAGGTTAGAAGGGGTACCGTATCCCCGGATAACATGTATGGATAGCGTACACATTCAAAATACACTCACTGGCCACTTTATTAGGTACACCATGCTAGTAAGGGGTTGGACCCCCTTTTGCCTTCAGAACTGCCTCAATTCTTCGTGGCAGAGATTCAACAAGGTGCTGGAAGCATTCCTCAGAGATTTTGGACCATATTGACATGATGGCATCACACAGTTGGCACAGATTTGTCGGCTGCACATCCCTGATGCGAATCTCCCGTTCCACCACATCCCAAAGATGCTCTATTGGATTGAGATCTGGTGACTGAGGAGGCCATTTGAGTACAGTAAACTCATTGTCATGTTCAAGAAACCAATCTGAGATGATTCGAGCTTTATGACATGGCGCATTATCCTGCTGAAAGTAGCCATCAGATGTTGGGTACATTGTGGTCATAAAGGGATGGACATGGTCAGCAACAATACTCAGGTAGGCTGTGGCGTTGCAACGATGCTCAATTGGTACCAAGGGGCCCAAAGAGTGCCCAGAAAAAATTCCCCACACCATGACACCACCACCACCAGCCTGAACCGTTGATACAAGGCAGGATGGATCCATGCTTTCATGTTGTTTACGCCAAATTCTGACCCTACCATCCGAATGTCGCAGCAGAAATCGAGACTCATCAGACCAGGCAACGTTTTTCCAATCTTCTACTGTCCAATTTCGATGAGCTTGTGCAAATTGTAGCCTCAGTTTCCTGTTCTTAGCTGAGAGGAGTGGTACCCAGTGTGGTCTTCTGCTGCTGTAGCCCATCTGCCTCAAAGTTCGACGCACTGTGCGTTCAGAGATGCTCTTCTGCCTACCTTGGTTGTAACGGGTGGCAATTTGAGTCACTGTTGCCTTTCTATCAGCTCGAACCAGTCTGCCCATTCTCCTCTGACCTCTGGCATCAACATGGCATTTCCGGCCACAGAACTGCCGCTCCTTGTTTTTTTTTTCTTTTTCGGACCATTCTCTGTAAACCGTAGAGATGGTTGTGCGTGAAAATCCCAGTAGATCAGCAGTTTCTGAAATTCTCAGACCAGCCCTTCTGGCACCAACAATCATGCCACGTTCAAAGGCACTCAAATCACCTTTCTTCCCCATACTGATGCTCGGTTTGAACTGCAGGAGATTGTCTTGACCATGTCTACATGCCTAAATGCACTGAGTTGCCGCCATGTGATTGGCTGATTAGAAATTAAGTCTTAACACACAGTTGGACAGGTGTACCTAATAAAGTGGCCAGTGAGTGTATATGTCTATACAGCATGAGGCAGGCTCAGACGGTGTTAGGCCCAGTATGGATTGCACGTCATTGCACAAAGGTTAGAAGGGGTACCGTATCCCCGGATAACATGTATGGATAGCGTACACATTCAAAATATATGTCTATACAGCATGAGGCAGGCTCAGACGGTGTTAGGCCCAGTATGGATTGCACGTCATTGCACAAAGGTTAGAAGGGGTACCGTATCCCCGGATAACATGTATGGATAGCGTACACATTCAAAATATATGTCTATACAGCATGAGGCAGGCTCAGACGGTGTTAGGCCCAGTATGGATTGCACGTCATTGCACAAAGGTTAGAAGGGGTACCATATCCCCGGATAACATGTATGGATAGCGTACACATTCAAAATATATGTCTGTACAGCATGAGGCAGGCTCAGACGGTGTTAGGCCCAGTATGGATTGCACGTCATTGCACAAAGGTTAGAAAGGGTACTGTATCCCCGGATAACATGTATGGATAGCGTACACATTCAAAATATATGTCTCAGGAGGCAGGCTCAGACGGTGTCAGGCACAGTATGGATTTGACGGCCCAGATTACACAGCGGAGGAGCAGGGAGAGGTAAAGATTGCAAATGCTGGGGCCCTGGCCAAGCAAGGGGGGCCCACTCGTGGGCATCGGTACTGGCACTGGGCCCCTCATAGTACAGCGGTGTGACTGACGGCGGGTGTGCACCACCACCGTCAGAGACACTTGATTGCACTATAAGGGACCCTGTGCCAGTGCCCGCGCCCAAGAGTCGGCCTACCCACCTGTCCAGGGCAACGGCACTCGCACGGTGTCGTGCGGTAGGTGGTGACCCCGGCCATGGGGGGGAGGCAGCACAGTTAGGGAGTTTTAGAAAGTGGCATATGTTGATGTTGGACATTCAACTGATGCAAAAGGCGAAATAGGTGAAGTACCAGGAAGAGGTGGACCAAAGCAAGCCATTTTTCTGTCACCCTATGTGTCATCAGGGGAAGGTGGGGCAAAATCCTTGGAAACCCATGCGTGGTTCATTTTAATGAAGGTTAGATCATCCACATTTTGGGTTGACAGACGGGTCCTTTTTTCTGTCAGGATTGATCCAGCTGCACTGAAGACTCTTTCCGATAGCACACTTGCAGCTGGGCAAGCGAGCTCCTGTAAGGCATATTGGGCCAATTCAGGCCAGGTGTCCAGTTTAGCGGCCCAATAGTCAAAGGGGAATGACCTGTGTGGGAGAACATCGATATGGGAGGAAAAGTAGTTTGTAACCATAGTTGACAACTGCTGTCTCCTGTCACTTTCCATCAATGCAGTATTACCAGTTGTGTGAGCGGTATTTGAAAAATCAGTCCACAACATTGTCATGAAACCCCTGTCTCCAACGCCACTTCTGCTGTGTGCACCACGAACACCTCTGCCAAGCTGCCCCCGGCCCGTACGGCTCGTGTGAGAACCATTACCGCTGCTGTGTGCTGGGAATGACTCAAGCAACCGATTTACCAGAGTTGCTTGTTTATTAGCCAATATTAGGTCAAGGTTCTCCTGTGGCATGATGTTTTGTAATTTGCCTTTATAGCGTGGATCCAGGATGCTGGCCAACCAGTAGTCGTCATCGTTCATCATTTTGGCAATGCGGGGGTCCCTTTTTAGGATCCGCAAGGCATAATCTGACATGTGGGCCAATGTTCCCGGTGTCAATGATGCACTGCGAGTGCTGGTTGGAGGAGCACTTTCTGGCAAATCCACATCCCTCCAGTCACGCACAAACCCTGTACCAGACCTTGCCACGCCAACATTTTCACATGCCCCACGAGATGCATCCTCCTCCCCTAAGTAATCATCCCCATCATCCTCCTCCTCCTCCTCTTCTTCCTCCACCTCGTCCAGGAGAGGTCCCTGAGCAGACAATGGCTGAATGTCATCAAGGATTCCCTCCTCCTCTTCCTCCTCATCAACATTGGCTGCAGACGCCTGCTCCTTAAGGTGCGTCAAAGTTTGCATGAGCAGACGCATAAGAGGGATGCTCATGCTTAGGATGGCGTCGTCTGCGCTTACCAGCCGTGTGCATTCCTCAAAACACTGAAGGACTTTACAAAGGTCTTTCAGCTTCGACCACTGCACGCCTGTCAACTCCATGTCTGCTCTCAAAGTGCCTGGCCGTGTATCCTCC
This sequence comes from Dendrobates tinctorius, assembly GCF_039654945.1. NCBI lineage: Eukaryota > Metazoa > Chordata > Amphibia > Anura > Dendrobatidae > Dendrobates > Dendrobates tinctorius. The sequence continues at coordinate 47,198,611 of NW_027361679.1, read as the reverse complement.
CACAAATGCATTATGGCCTGCCTCTGCTCGCACAGCCGCTCCACCACGTGCAGGATGGAGTTCCACCTTGTTGCAATGTTGATAATGAGGCGGTGGTTGGGAAGGTGGAGCAATCGCTGCAGCTTCTGCATACGAACGGAGTGTACAGGCGACCGGCGGATGTGCGCGCACAGTCTTCGCACCTTCTGGAGCAGGGCTGTTAACTCCGGATAATTTTTGAGGAAGCACTGCACCACCAGGTTCAAGGTGTGAGCCAAGCAAGGTAAGTGGCTGAGTTTTGAAAGGGCTATGGCTGCCACAAAATTACGGCCGTTATCACTAACTACCTTGCCTGCCTCAAGATGTACACTGCCCAGCCATGACTCAGTTTGTCGCTTCAAGTACTCGGCCAGCACCTCGGCGGTGTGTCTGTCGCCCAAACACATCATCTGCAACACAGCCTGCTGACGCTTTCCACTAGCTGCTCGATAGGGGGACACATCGTGTGCAACAGTGGCAGCTGCAGATGGAGTGCTCGTACGACTGCGCTCTGTGGACGAGCTGTCGCTTCTGGAGGAGGAGGAGGAGGAGGAGGGTCGAACGCCTACAGCCAACTGTTTCCTATACCGTGGGCTAGGCAGCACTGTCCCACCACCGCTGTCCCCTGTGGACCCTGCATCCACCACATTAACCCAGTGCGCAGTGATGGACACGTAACGGCCCTGGCCATGCCGACTGGACCATGCATCAGTTGTGAGGTGCACCTTTCCGCTCACTGACTGCTTGAGTGCATGGACAATGCGGTCTTTCACATGATGGTGGAGGGCTGGGATGGCTTTGCGAGAGAAGAAGTGGCGACTGGGTAGGTCATAGCGTGGTACTGCATAGGCCATGAGTTCGCGGAAAGCTGTGCTTTCCACCAACCGAAAGGGCATCATCTCAAACGAGATTAGTTTGGCAATGTGGGCGTTCAAACCCAGTGTACGCGGATGAGAGACTGAGTACTTTCTTGACCTACTCATAGTGTCTGGGAGGGTGAGCTGGACTTGAGAGCTGCATATGGTGGAAGTAGCGGTGGACAGGGCGGACTGAGCGAGGGTTGATGATGGTGATGGAGTTGGTGTTCTTTCTGATGGCCTAGAATCAGTCTTTCGTTGATATAACAGTGGGATTCCCTGACTGCTGTGGCCTTGCAACGACACCTCAACATTTGCTGCTGTGCTAACCGGTGGGCTTACAGTGGGGGAAACAATGTAGCGTTGCTGACTACCTTCGTTGTGATCAGTTGCACATGTGGCACTTGAGGTTTGGTGTTGTGTCCACGCTTGCAAGTGCATGCTGGTTAAATGTCTAAGCATGCAACTGGTATTCAAATTTTTCAGATTTTTCCCTCGGCTAAAGGTCTTTGCGCACTTCTTACAGATAACCTTGGCCTGATCATGAGGATTTTGTTCAAAAAAGTGCCACACTGCACTCTTCCTACTTTGGCAGACATTTTGCGGCCTAGCACGCTGTGATCTTTTGACCCTCTGGACAAGCTGTCCAGCAACTCTTTTGATGTTTGGAACCTGTCTTTGGAGTGCTCCGGGCCTGCCAGATAACAGCTGTTGCGATGTCGATGTCTGCTGTGGATGCTCCTCATCTGAGCTATTGGAAGCAGCACCCTCTTCCCCCAATGGATGCCAATCTGGGTCAACAACTGGGTCATCCATCACCTCCTCTTCTATGTCATGTGCACCTTTCTCTGTGTCACCGTGTATGGTGGTATAGTGTGCGGGAAGGGGCACCTGAGTCTCATCAGGGTCAAAATCTGGCTCTGTACACTGCGAGGACAATGTAGTGCTCTGAGTGAATGTACCAGCAGAATCATCCATCAGCGGCTGTGCATCAGTGCACTCCATGTCAGATTCATCTTGGCCTGGGTAATTCACCATTTGACTTGATAATCCAGGCATGGTATGTGAAAACAGCTCCATGGAGTAATCAGTAGTATGGCCTGCGTCATCCTTCAATCTTGGTTGTGGTGAAGGACACAAGGAAAGGTGTGGTTCATGAACATGAGCCTCCAATGACGACTCAGTGCTTTTACTTTTTACAACTGAAGAAGAGGAGGCGATAGAGCTGGAGGCTGAGTCAGCAATGTAAGACAAAACTTTTTCCTGATGCTCTGCCTTTAAAAGCGGTTTGCCAACTCCTAGAAAACTAAGCGTTCGAGTCCTTATGTAGCCAGACGATGACGCAGGGTCAGCACCTCCTGCATTCGGTCCTATTTTGCTCTTGCCACTACCATCAGATCCACCACCAACACCATCATTACCAGCTGCCAACCCCCGCCCAATTCCACGGCCTCTTCCACCAGCCTTCCTCATTTTTGGTAGAAATGTAGACAAAATCCAACAAACTATATAGTAGTAATGTAAAACAAGGTACAAGGTGTCTATAGGACAGGGGAGTTTTAGAATTTCTGCACACACTTGTGGACAGTGGACACTTGTGGATTGTGTGCGGCCCACTGATATCTGAGCCCTATGTGACACGCTCGATGGCACAGCTGCCTGTGACCAAAGTGACGAGAGGATAATGGAGATTTTGAATCTCTGCGTACACTTTTGGACACTGGACACTTGTGGACTGTGTGCGGCCCACTGATATCTGAGCGCTATGTGACACGCTCGATGGCACAGCTGCCTGTGACCAAAGTGAAGAGAGGATAATGGAGATTTTGAATCTCTGTGTACACTTTTGGACACTGGAAACTTGTGGATTGTGTGCGGCCCACTGATATCTGAGCGCTATGTGACACGCTCGATGGCACAGCTGCCTGTGACCAAGGTGACGAGAGGATAATGGAGATTTTGAATCTCTGCGTACACTTTTGGACACTGGACACTTGTGGATTGTGTGCGGCCCACTGATATCTGAGCGCTATGTGACACGCTCGATGGCACAGCTGCCTGTGACCAAAGTGACGAGAGGATAATGGAGATTTTGAATCTCTGCGTACACTTTTGGACACTGGACACTTGTGGATTGTGTGCGGCCCACTGATATCTGAGCGCTATGTGACACGCTCGATAGCACAGCTGCCTGTGACCAAAGTGACGAGAGGATAATGGAGATTTTGAATCTCTGCGTACACTTGTGGACACTGGACACTTGTGGATTGTGTGCGGCCCACTGATATCTGAGCGCTATGTGACATGCTCGATGGCACAGCTGCCTGTGACCAAAGTGACGAGAGGATAATGGAGATTTTGAATCTCTGCGTACACTTTTGGACACTGGACACTTGTGGATTGTGTGCGGCCCACTGATATCTGAGCGCTATGTGACACGCTCGATGGCACAGCTGCCTGTGACCAAAGTGATGAGAGGATAATGGAGATTTTGAATCTCTGCGTACACTTGTGGACAGTGGACACTTGTGGATTGTGTGCGGCCCACTGATATCTGAGCGCTATGTGACACGTTCGATGGCACAGCTGCCTGTGACCAAAGTGACGAGAGGATAATGGAGATATTGAATCTCTGCGTACACTTTTGGACACTGGACACTTGTGGATTGTGTGCGGCCCACTGATATCTGAGCGCTATGTGACACGCTCGATGGCACAGCTGCCTGTGACCAAAGTAACGAGAGGATAATGGAGATTTTGAATCTCTGCGTACACTTGTGGACACTGGACACTTGTGGATTGTGTGCGGCCCACTGATATCTGAGCGCTATGTGACACGCTCGATGGCACAGCTGCCTGTGACCAAAGTGACGAGAGGATAATGGAGATTTTGAATCTCTGCATACACTTTTGGACACTGGACACTTGTGGATTGTGTGCGGCCCACTGATATCTGAGCGCTATGTGACACGCTCGATGGCACAACTGCCTGTGACCAAAGTGACGAGAGGATAATGGAGATTTTGAATCTCTGCGTACACTTGTGGACAGTGGACACTTGTGGATTGTGTGCGGCCCACTGATATCTGAACGCTATGTGACACGCTCGATGGCACAGCTGCCTGTGACCAAAGTGACGAGAGGATAAGGGAGATTGGATTGCTTTTAAAAAAGCAGTTTGCAGAGCAGTGGGTAAACAGCAATGCCAGCGTGTCAGGAAGCCTTAAAAGGCAGCCCAACAACCAACACCACTGATACACCACAATATAGCCTCCCCTTGCACTGCACACACAGTGACTGGTGTGTTGTGCAGGCCAAATCGCTAGCAGCAGAAGCAGTTTTTTTGTCTTCTTCCCTGCCTAACGCTCTCCCTACAGAATCAGCAGCAACCTCTCCCTATACTAAGATCAGCAGAAGTAAGATGGCGGTCGGCGTGCACGCCCTTTTATACCCCCTGTGACGCCCACCAAAGCAAGCCAATCACTTGCATGCCCTTCTGAAAGATGGTGGTGACCCGTGCCTATGTCATCACGTTGCCCACAGTGTCCGTGGATCCTGAATGGCTGAAAAAGAGCGCAAAACAAACTTTTGAAACGCGACTTTGGCGCGTAAGTCGCTGACCTCGTGGCCGACCTCATCCTAGGGTCGGGTTTCGTTTCATGAAAACCGACTTTGCCAAAAGTCGGCGACTTTTGAATTTTTTCGACCCGTTTCGCTCAACTCTACTCATCACCTTTAGGTGCTGTTTTTTTGTGGCCAAGAAAGATAGTTCATTAAGACCGTGCATTGATTATCGTTCACTTAACAAGATGACGGTTAAACATCAGTACCCATTACCTCTGATGTCTGATTTATTCTCCAGAGTTAAGAGTGCCTGCTGGTTTACTAAGCTTGACCTCAGGGGGCGTATAATCTTATCTGCATCAAGCACGGGGATGAATGGAAGATGGCGTTTAATACTCCAGAGGGACATTTTGAGTACCTGGTGATGCCTTTTGGGCTCACTAATGCCCCTTCTGTCTTCCAGTCCTTTATGAATGATATTTTCCGTGACTTTGTGGATAAGTTTTTGATCATCTATCTGGATGATATTTTGATCTTTTCTAGTGATTGGGATTCGCATGTGGAACATGTCCGGACTGTGTTTCGGATTTTGAGGGAGAATTCCCTGTTTGTTAAGGGATCAAAATGCCTCTTTGGTGTACAGAGGATTTCATTTTTGTGATTTATCTTGTCTCCATCGACTATTGAAATGGACCCGGCCAAGGTACAGGCCATTTATGATTGGGTTCAGCCTACTTCTTTGAAGGCCCTCCAGAAGTTTTTGGGTTTTGCTAATTTCTATCGTAAATTTATAGGTAATTTTTCTGGTATTTTCAAACCACTGATTGATCTGAACAAGAAGGGTGCTGATGTGCTGAATTGGTCTCCTGAGGCTGTCTCAGCATTTCAGGAGCTTAAGCGGAGATTTACTTCAGCTCCGGTTTTACGGCAACCTGATGTCTCACTTCCATTTCAGGTGGAGGTAGATGCTTCTGAGATTGGTGCAGGAGCTGTTTTGTCCCAAAAAGACCCTGTGACTTCTAAGATGAATCACAATTCTTGTGATCGGTTGTCGTCTAAGAATAATCCTATGAAGGTTGCATCTCCAAAATTTAAGCCAAGATTTATTGGACCTTATAAGATTTTGGAGATTCTTAATCCTGTTTCTTTTCGGTCACATTAAAAGAATCGGAAAAGAAACTCCTAGAAAGGGCGTTTGCCTTAACATTCTTAGTGCCCGGAAGAAAAGAGACCACAAAATTAAAACGCGTGAAAAACAAGGCCCATCTAGCCTGTCTAGGATTCAAGCGTTTGGCCGACTCCATATAAATCAAATTCTTGTGATCAGTGAGGCCCACAACTTGATGTCTAGCTCCCTCCAACCAATGTCTCCACTCCTCAAATGCCCATTTCATGGCCAACAATTCCCAATTCCCCAAGTCATAGTTGCGTTCAGATGGGGGGAACTTTCGAGAAAGGAAGGCACCCCTGTGGGCACTAAGAATGTTAAGGCAGATGCCCTTTCTAGGAGTTTCTTTGCGATTCTCTTAATGTGACCGAACCTACTACCATCCTAGGTGAGGGGGTAGTTCTTTCTGCAATTTCACCCGATTTGAGACGTGCCCTGGAGGAATTTCAGGAGGATAAACCTGAGCGTTGCCCTATGGGAAAATTGTATGTTCCTGACCAGTGGAGAAAGAGAGTGATGTCTGAAATTCATTGCTCCGCATTGGCTGGTCATCCAGGTATTTTTGGTACCAGAGATTTGGTGAGTCAGTCCTTTTGGTGGCCTGCCTTATCTCGTGATGTCAGGAATTTTGTACACTCCTGTGGGACTTATTCTCGGTCTAAACCCTGTTCTCGTTCTAGTGGGTTGCTAATGCCCCTGCCGGTGCCCAAGAGGCCATGGACCCATATCTCAATGGATTTTATTTCTGATCTGTTATCTGGGTGATTTGTGATAGATTTTCAAAGATGGTCCATCTTGTACCACTCCCAAAGTTGCCATCTTCCGCTGAGTTGGTGCCCTTGTTTTTACAACAGGTGGTTTGGTTACATGGGATTCCTGAGAACATTGTGTCCGACAGAGGAGTTCAGTTTGTTTCCAGATTCTGGAAAGCCTTTTGTTTCAGTCTGGGAATTCAGTTATCCTTCTCCTCTGCGTTTCATCCCCAGACCAATGGACAGACTAAGAGAACAAACCAGACCTTGGAGTCTTATTTAAGATGTTTTATATCTGCTGATCAGGATGATTGGGTCTCATTTTTGCCCTTGGCCGAATTTGCGCTGAACAATAGAGCTAGTTCTGCCACTTTGATGTCACCCTTTTTCTGTAATTTTGGGTTTTATCCTCGATTCTCTTCAGGGAAAGCGGAATCTTCGTCCTGCCCAGGTGTGGACACTGTGGTTGAGAGAATGCAGCAGATATGGGACCAAGTGGTGAATAAGTTGTCACTCTCTCAGGAAAAGGCCCAGCGTTTTTCCAACTGGCATAGGACCATTGGTCCCCGGTTTAAAGTGGGTGATATGGTTTGGTTGTCATCTAAGAATATTCCTATGAAGGTTGCATCTCCAAAATTTAAGCCAAGATTTATTGGACCTTATAAGATTTTGGAGATTCTTAATCCTGTTTCTTTTCGATTGGCTCTTCCAGTTACGTTCAAGATCCATAACGTATTTCACAAATCTCTGTTGAAGTGGTTTGTTGAGCCAGTGGTTCCTATGGCAGCACCTCCTGACCCTGTGTTGGTTGAAGGCGAAGTGGAATATGAGGTAGAGAAAATATTGGATTCTCATTTGGTTAGATGGAGACTCCAGTATTTGGTCAAATGGAAGGGTTATGGCCAGGATGATAATTCTTGGGTCTCTGCCTCTGATATTCATGCCAATAGATTGGTTCGTGCTTTTCACCGGGCCCATCCTGATCGGCCTGGTGGCGTGGATGAGGGTTCGTTGACCCCTCCTCAAGGGGGGGTACTGTTGTGAGTTCATTTTCTGTTCTACCATTTGTGAGTTCTCCTTCCAGGCTCCCTCAGGTGGTAACAGGAGGTAGTGAGGCTGATTTAATCAGTAGAGATCTGCCATCTGATAATGAGGATGATGATTGGACCTCAGGAAGCTCAGATTGGGTTTAAGACAGCCGACGCCCTACTCTAGTGTTGGTGATTCCTTCTGCTTGTCAGGTCTTGGTTCTCAGCTCTGTTCCAGTCAGCTCAAGCTAAGTTTCTCTGCTAATGTTCATACTTGATTTTGTTGTTCTATTCAGTTTTTTGTGTGGTCAGGCAGCCCCGGCTGGGGCTGTGCTGAATTTCCACTCTAATTTATCTGTATTTGCCAATTTGCTTTTTGTCCCTTATTAGATTGGCCTCTTTTTGCTCTGTCTCAGAATATTTCAGAGTGCTGATATAGTGGGAGAAGTCTATTGACTTCAGGGTTAATTTTGTTATCAGAAGTGTTGGACATTATTTTGTAGGGTTTTGGGCAGATTGCAGACAGTGTCTTTCCTTTCCTCTCCTTTCTAGTTAGTTTGGGCCCCATCGTTTGCTCAGCCTATTTTCCTGCCTGTGTTTGTGTTTTCATCTTGTTTCACTGTCAATACATGTGTGGGGGCTGTCTATTCCTTTGGGGTCTGCTCTGGGGCAGTTAGTTTTCCCCTATTCTTGCTTTAGGCTTATTTAGTACTCCAGCCGTGATGAGGCGTCTAGGTTCATCGTAGGTATGCTCCACGGCTGCTGCTAGTTGTGTGGTTAGGATCAGGGATCTGCAATCTGCAAAGTTACCAACCTCTCTGGTTTTTCTGGGCTTAGCAGGTTTAGGTTTTTTCCTCCTCGGTGACCCATTCATAACACATAAGCAACTGTAAGTGTAATTTCTGCTTTCATCCCTGTTATTTTGATATTTGCATTGTACATATTTACTGTCTCAACTTTGTAACAACTTTTATCTGTGTAATCACTGTCCACCTTTTGGTAATAAATGATAAAATTATCAGTCTGTCTTCATGCTCTAAGAAACAAACTATGTGCCTTATTTAGATAATCGCTACTAATTTGGGGGTTTGCTACTGACCCTCTTAATTAATTCTTTGATTAAGTGAATCGTGGCTGGTGGCAGCGTGGTCCGGGACAGTCCCCTCTTATGGTATGATGCATCATACCATGAGAGGGGACTGTCCTGGACCATAAGGTCACATCCTATACATCTTATGCTCAAGGTAAGTACTCCATTTTTTCCATCACACTCCTGATGAACCTCGGAAGAGGGGAAATGCGTCGAGTTTATACTGGAGTTAAATCTGTTTGTATTTGTATTTCTGGATAAAGGGGTTATTTAACCCTTTTGACTATGCTCATTACATGATCATGTGGATTAAGTGTATTTTGTATATCCTTCAATTATATCGTCCCTGAATGAGGGGTTACATTGGATCCTTGATTTATCAATTCTTGGATTTTGATGCTGACGGAGAGAGGAATTTCCCTCTCATGTCATGTCATGATCATGTTGAATGGTTTAATCCATGAATGAATGGACCTTTGAATCCCCATATTGTGGATCTTTCTATGCTGGGCATTGCGCAATATCATGAATAATGTGGATATGTCTGTTTCTTTTATTATCATGTTGACTGTGGACAACTGAACTATAATTTCTACTACCATGATAATAGGCTGCTAGATTGGATTAATTAGCCCTTGCATATAGTGAATCCTTTGAATCTTGGTTTGCACCCCATGCACCTGGTTGTATTGTTTGTTTTATTTTGGGGAATCTCTGAGGGGACATTTTGTGCTTTATTAGTGACTTGTGTATATAACACCAAACCATAAGACGAAAGTTTGAGACAGAGAGACTCATTGCCAGAGAAAGTAAAAATAATCCCAAAATATTCTTTAACTACATAAATAGTAAGAAACTAAAAAATGATAGTGTTGGTCCCCTTAAAAATAGTCTGGGTGAAATGGTGGATGAGGATGAGGAAAAAGCCAATATGCTAAATGACTTTTTTCAACAGTATTTACACAAGAAAATCCCATGACGGATAACATGATCAGGGATAAAAATTCTCCGTTAAATGTTACCTGCTTAACTCAGCAGGAAGTACGGTGGCATCTAAAAATCACTAAAATTGACAAATCCCCGGGCCCAGATGGGATACACCCCCGAGTACTGCAGGAATTAAGCACAGTCATAGATAGACCATTATTTTTAATCTTTAAAGATTCCATAATAACAGGGTCTGTACCACAGGACTGGCGTATAGCAAATGTGGTGCCAATATTCAAAAAGGGGACAAAAACTGAACTTGGAAATTATAGGCCAGTAAGTTTAACCTCAACTGTGGGTAAAATCCTGGAGGGTTTTCTAAGAGATACTATACGGGAGTATCTGGAGAAGAATAACCTTATGACTAGTGTTGAGCATTCCGATACCGCAAGTATCGGGTATCGGCCGATACTTGCTGTATCGGAATTCCGATACCGACTTCCGATATTTTTTCAATATCGGAATTCGGCATCGGAATCGGAAGTTCAGTTGATTGACGGCCTGACGTCATCATGATGCGCGGTGTGTGCGCATCATGATGCGCCGTCATTTCGGGCCTTCCGGGGGTCTCTGCCGGCCTGCCGGGGGGCTGTGCCGGCCTGCCGGGGGGCTGTGTGGACTGCCCGGGGTCTGTACCGGCCTGCCGGGGGGCTGTGCCGGCCTGCCGGTGGTCTGTGCACCCTGTGGGGGTCTGTACCGGCCTGCCGGGGGGCTGTGCCGGCCTGCCGGGGGGCTGTGCTGATGTCCGGGGGTCTGTGCAAGCATCGTCCGATGGGACTACAAGTCCCATCGGGCGATGCCTGCTACCATGACAGTGATTGACACATTAGCCAATGATGGGACAGTAGTAGTCCCATCATCCGGCTAATGTGTTAAATGTAAAAAAAAAAAAAAAAAAAAAAAAAAAAAATACTACATACATACTACATACATACTACATACATACTACATGCTACATACATACTACATGCATGCTACATACATACTACATATATACTACATACATACTACATACATACTACATGCTACATGCATACTACATACATACTACATGCATGCTACATACATACTACATACATACTACATACATGCTACATACATACTGCATGCTACATACATACTACATACATACTACATGCATGCTACATACATACTACATATATACTACATACATACTACATACATGCTACATGCTACATACATACTACATACATACCACATGCATGCTACATACATACTACATATATACTACATACATACTACATACATGCTACATACATACTGCATGCTACATACATACTACATACATACTACATGCATGCTACATACATACTACATATATACTACATACATACTACATACATGCTACATACATACTGCATGCTACATACATACTACATACATACTACATGCATGCTACATACATACTACATATATACTACATACATACTACATACATGCTACATACATACTGCATGCTACATACATACTACATACATACTACATGCATGCTACATACATACTACATATATACTACATGCATGCTACATACATACTACATGCATGCTACATACATACTACATATATACTACATACATACTACATACATACTACATGCTACATACATACTACATACATACTACATGCATGCTACATACATACTACATATATACTACATACATACTACATACATGCTACATACATACTGCATGCTACATACATACTACATACATACTACATGCATGCTACATACATACTACATATATACTACATGCATGCTACATACATACTACATGCATGCTACATACATACTACATATATACTACATACATACTACATACATACTACATGCTACATACATACTACATACATACTACATGCATGCTACATACATACTACATATATACTACATACATACTACATACATGCTACATACATACTACATGCATGCTACATACATACTACATATATACTACATACATACTACATACATGCTACATACATACTGCATGCTACATACATACTACATACATACTACATGCATGCTACATACATACTACATATATACTACATGCATGCTACATACATACTACATGCTACATACATACTACATATATACTACATACATACTACATACATGCTACATACATACTACATACATACTACATGCATGCTACATACATACTACATGCATGCTACATACATACTACATGCTACATACATACCACATATATACTACATACATACAATACATTCATACAATACATACATAGACATACAGTACATATAACATAGAGTAACATACTTACCAATACTTGTCACATTGTTCCCCGAAGCCATTGTCTTTTCCGGGATAAATATTAACATAACAAACCACAAAAATACTCACCCACGATCCCAAGCAGTCGACGAGTGTGTCCCACGACGATCTTGGGTAGAGAACTGCAGCATCAGATGATGCTGCCGTTCTCTACGGGCTGCAGGAATCCAATGACGGAAGGTAGGTATCCTTCCGCACTGTATTCCTCCGCCACTTAAAAAAAAAAAGTCCCTAGTCTCACTTTATGCCATTGCTGTGTGGGAATTTCCCACACAGCAATGGCATAAAGTGAGACTAGGGACTTTTTTTTTTTAAGTGGCGGAGGAATACAGTGCGGAAGGATACCTACCTTCCGTCATTGGATTCCTGCAGCCCGTAGAGAACGGCAGCATCATCTGATGCTGCAGTTCTCTACCCAAGATCGTCGTGGGACACACTCGTGGACTGCTTCGGATCGTGGGTGAGTATTTTTGTGGTTTGTTATGTTAATATTTATCCCGGAAAAGACAATGGCTTCGGGGAACAATGTGACAAGTATTGGTAAGTATGTTACTCTATGTTATATGTACTGTATGTCTATGTATGTATTGTATGAATGTATTGTATGTATGTAGTATATATGTGGTATGTATGTAGCATGTAGTATGTATGTAGCATGCATGTAGTATATATGTAGTATGTATGTAGCATGTAGTATGTATGTAGCATGCATGTAGTATATATGTAGTATGTATGTAGTATGTATGTAGCATGCATGTAGCATGCAGTATGTAGCATGCATGTAGTATATATGTAGTATGTAGTATGTATGTAGCATGCATGTAGTATATATGTGTTATGTATGTAGCATGTAGCATGCATGTAGCATGCATGTAGTATGTATGTAGTATATATGTGGTATGTATGTAGCATGCAGTATGTATGTAGCATGCATGTAGTATATATGTAGTATGTATGTTGCATGTAGTATTTATGTAGTATGAATGTAGCATGTATGTAGTATGTAGTATGAATGTAGCATGTATGTAGTATGCATGTTGTATGTATGTAGCATGTAATTTTTTTTTTTTTTTTTTTTTTTTTTTTTTACATTTAACACATTAGCCGGATGATGGGACTACTACTGTCCCATCATTGGCTAATGTGTCAATCACTGTCATGGTAGCAGGCATCGCCCGATGGGACTTGTAGTCCCATCGGACGATGCCTGCACAGACCCCCGGAGCCTGCACAGACCACCGGCAGGCCGGCACAGCCCCCCGGCAGGCCGGCACAGCCCCCCGGCAGGCCGGCACAGCCCCCCGGAGCCTGCACAGACCACCGGCAGGCCGGCACAGACCACCGGAGCCTGCACAGACCCCCTGGCAGGCCGGCACAGCCCCCCGAAAGGCCCGTACAGACCCCAGAGAGGCTGTACAAGGGCAGGAAAGGGTTTTTCTTATTCCGATACCGGAAGTCCCATAGACTTGAATGGGACTTCCGGTATCGGAATCGGCGATACCGATACTTTTTTTAAAGATCGGCCGATACCATCCGATACGATACTTTGAAGTATCGGACGGTATCGCTCAACTCTACTTATGACCCAATATCAACATGGGTTTGCAAGGGACCATTCCTGTCAGACTAATCTGATAAGCTATTATGAAGAGGTAAGTTCCGGACTGGACCAAGGGAATGCAGTGGACGTGGTGTACATGGACTTTTCAAAAGCTTTTGATATGGTGCCACACAAAAGGTTGATACATAAAATGAGAACAATGGGGATAGGGGAAAATATGTGTAGGTAGGTTAAGAGATGGCTCAGGGATAAGAAACAAAGGGTGGTTATTAATGGAGCACACTCGGACTGGGTCACAGTTAGCAGTGGGGTACCACAGGGGTCAGTTTTTGGCCCGCTTCTTTTTAACATATTTATTAATGACCTTGTAGGGGGCATATAGAGTAGAATTTCAATATTTGCAGATGACACTAAACTCTGCAGGGTAATCAATACAGAGGAGGACAATTTTATATTACAGGAGGATTTATGTAAACTAGAAGCTTGGGCTGATAAATGGCAAATGAGCTTTAATGGGGATAAATGTAAGGTCATGCACTTGGGTAGAGCAAACAAGATGTATAATTATGTGCTTAATTGTAAAACACTGGGCAAAACAGTCACTGAAAAAGACCTGGGTGTATGGGTGGACGACAAACTCACATTTAGCGGCCAGTGTCAGGCAGCTGCTGCAAAGGCAAATAAAATAATGGGATGCATTAAAAGAGGCATAGATGCTCATGAGGAGAACATAATTTTACCTCTATATAAGTCACTAGTGCGACCACACTTAGAATACTGTGTACAGTTCTGGTCTCCGGTGTATAAGAAAGACATAGCTGAACTGGAGCGGGTGCAGAGAAGAGCGACCAAGGTTATTAGGGAAATAGGGGGTCTGCAATACCAAGACAGATTATTACACTTGGGGTTATTTAGTTTGGAGAATCGAATGCTTAGGGGTGATCTTATTATAATGTATAAATATATGCGGGGACAGTACAAAGACCTTTCTAATGATCTTTTTACTCTTAGACCTGTGACGGGGACAAGGGGGCATCCTCTACGTCTGGAGGAAAGAAGGTTTAAGCATACTCACAGACGCGGATTCTTTACTGTAAGAGCAGTGAGACTATGGAACTCTCTGCCATATGATGTTGTAATGAGTGATTCCCTACTAAAATTTAAGAAGGGACTGGATGCCTTTCTTGAAAAGTATAATATTACAGGGTATATACACTGGTTTCCTTACTATTGCGTTGATGCAGGGAGCTAGTCTGATTGCCGTATGTGGAGTCGGGAAGGAATTTTTTTCCCCAATGTGAAGCTTACTGTTTGCCACATGGATTTTTTTTGCCTTCCTCTGGATCAACATGTTAGGGCAAGTTAGGATAGGATATGGGTTGAACTAGATGGACTTAAAGTCTCCCTTCAACCTTAATAACTATGTTACTATGACTTGTCGTGAGGAGACCATATTTATCTATTCTTGATGGGCCCTAATTTTTTGTAGTGGTCCAACAATATCAGTTTTTCTGGCGGGCTCCTTCTCATAATCTATATTTAAACACAACCATATTAGATCAGGCGAGATACGAGATTTCTGGAGAAAATAAATCTCTTGTAAGTTGTTATAGCAACATTGTCCATTGAGAAGACCACCTGTGAAGAAATCCAAGAAGATTCCACCTAGTCATCTCTCCTCTTTCATACCTACCTGTTCTACATCTTATCACACCCCTGCCACTATAGGGCCCTATGAGATCGCTGGTGGGTGACTGGGACTGTTCGGTGACTGTTCGATGAGTCTCTGATCAAACAGGGAATGATCTAGGTTCAGCGGTGCTGCTCCAGGTTCTGCTTGAAAAAGAAATGAAAAACATTACTACAAAAATATTTTTTTAAAGCGCCAACATATCCTGTGGAAAAGAAAACTTCAGATGTTATACCATGGAATACAACACAAAAATACTTACGTTCAATGATGAACCGCAGGCCTCAGGAAAGAGAGACTACGATGGTACTTGTATTTTGAAATAGTTTGAGCAGCACCACTTTGAACCCAACTCTCCTCTCTCATGTCCTCATTGAAGAGATCCTTCATCGAACTCCACCGAACTTTGACTCTCTTCACTATGAAGGGGGAAGAAAAAGAAACTGTAAAACAATGCACCACAGGTTCACTGCCGTGTCAGTCCACATTTGAAATGGTTAATCTTAGTTCTCTAAAGTCTAGAAAAATATCAGAAAAACAACTTCGTAACCCATGACACCATTTTAATTGTTATCATCTGTCTATGTGGTTAGATGCCTCTGCCAGTGGTCAGCTCCAAATTCCCCTCTTCTATATTTGAATGATGTCTAAATATGTCGAGGCCAAGGATCTTCTTGGCCAAATGCACTAACAGGATATGGTTCCACGAATTGTTAAATTGACCTAAAGGAAATGCCAAAACCCACTCCATGCTCCCGCCACATCTAATTAAAATTATCTCATATCCCAGGATATAGTCGACATATCGTTATATAACTTATCTTTTGTGCCAATTCTTCATTTTGCCAGTTGTTACACAATGTTACGGAATTGTCCATATTTGTTCATTTCCTCTTCTGATGAGCTATAAAAGATCTACCCATAAAGAAGATTTATTTCATAGACAAGAACCTGTGTCTCTCGTTTTATTTCTCCCAATCCTAGGTACCTAAGCAAAAAGCTCCTCATGAGCTATGCAATACTTACAAAAATCCTTTCTATCTAACTTGTGGCGTGGCATGGTCCCAATCATCCAACAGTGATCTGGCCACTTCATCCCATAGCCGCCGAATGACCATAGTGTCTGAGTGCCGTTGATCCCGGGTGTTCTAAACAGAACTTGATCATGCACCAATGTGAAAAGGAGGTCGGTGTCAATGACGGTGCCGGTGTCGGTGTCATGATGTGGAACCTAGAAATCAAAGAAACACATTAATATAGTTGTAAAGATAAAACATAACATAAACAGGCAAAAATACTTACCCACCGTCTTTCCACCTGAACTTGGGCCTGAGTCTGCTCCTGCTCTACCACACTGGAACTGTTCTGTAAAAATAAATGCATGATTTTACCACATGTCTCATATTGACAGTCAATACTTACCAATCAGTAGCAAATGTACTCACTTTACCAGTCTCCTGTCCGTTCTGAGAGGTATGCTCTTCACTGCAGGACATCTTTGATGAGGAATGCTGTGAGACAGAAGTAAGTACAGACTGCAGTGAGAGAAACAGACAGACATTTTCATAGCTTCTATGCTCACATCCTGAGTGAAATCCAGAGTCTTCAGATCAACAAAGCAGTCTTCAGAGCAGCAAAGCAGTAATAATCACTTCCAGAGGCTTGAGAGTACTGTATTTCCAGTGCCCACACCATCTTTTTATACAACTTTGTTTTGGGGGTGGAATAAACCATTTCCTGGACCTGCTCATTCTGAATAATGGATGCGTATTGAACGCAAGCGTACACATATCCTTGCATACAAATGCGTTCCCATAGACAGTAATGCGTTTTTTTACACACTCATCCACATGCGCATGCCTGCACATATTTTATGGATTTTTGATGCCTCAAAAAGTGCAACATGTTGCGTTTGCCGGACTCCGCCGCAGATCGCGAAACGACGCATGCGTAGGCATCCGCAAGCGAGTGCATGCAAACACATGTCCCTGCTTACACCATGTTAAATATATGTACACATGACACAAGCGAATCTATGCGGATCAAACACTGCGCGCACATATGCGTATGTGAAACCAGCCTTATTTAGACATGCATTCCAACAGTGCAGATAGATTCTCCCCCACCTTCTTACTGCGCAACCACGGCTCACTGCAATCAGGCAGTGTTTAAATTAATATGCCTTGGAGATCGCAGTCACACAGCTCAAAACTTGTGGACAGGTATCCTGGCCGAGTTAGAGGAATGGCTATCTCCACTAAACCTGGAGCCAGGGAAGGATATGTGTGAAAATGCTGCAAACCTGGTGGCGACTCTAGACCATGGCATCCTCACACATACCTTGCATGGCTCACATCCTCAACTTGGTGGTACAGCAATTTCTCTGCCACTATCCCAGCCTGGATGTACTGCTGCAGAAAGCACAGTCGTTGTGTGCTCATTTCTGCATCCTGCAAGTCATCGACTTGCATTGCTACAGAGGTCTTTCGGCCTACTGGTTAACCGTTTGATCAGTGATGCTCAGACATGGTGGAATTCAACTCTGCACATATTGCAGAGGCTGTGGCAGCACTGACAAGCCCTGGTGCAGTATGTCCAATGCAGATGTGGTGCAAATCACGCTTGCGGAGTGGGCACAGGTGAAGGACCTCTGCACCATTCTGCACAATTTTGAAATGTCTACTAAGATGGTTAGTGCTGATGATGCTGTCATCAGCATCACTATTGTGGTCATCTACATGCTGGAGTACACTTTGAATAGTCTGCATGAGGAGGTGATGGTCCCAGAGGAAGAGTTGGAAGCAGAGGAGGATGTGGAAGGGATAACAATATTTCAAATTTACTGACTGTTGTCACACAACCTGGTGCCATGGGAGGGTGGCTAACAGCAATCAAGGGGGCTTAAGGTACCAGACAAACTATTAGTGAAGGTACAGGAGCCACGGAAAACATTAAGGTGGAATAGGTGATGGATGTGCAACAGTCAGGAGATTAGGAGACTAATGATCCACTCTCTGTTGTCCGTGGTTGATGGGAGGGGAGGATGCAGGAAGCAACCTTGAGTGTTACCCCACTACAAGCACACCATGGACTTGAACCTCATGGAAGCGCCTGACACATGATCACCTTTTTGCTGCACTATCTTCAATACAATGCCCATATTCTTGGGGTTAGAAATTATGCTGACTACTGGGTTACCAATCTGTTAGATCCACGATATAACAGTAAATTTAGCCAGATGCTTCACCCCTGGAAAGGGGTGCACACATGCTGTAGTATTGAAATAAGCTTGTAGACAATGGTTTTCTTCAAGACTTCAGGGAAACACACAGTGTGCACCCAATTTATAGATGTCCAAAAAGGGGAACATCAAGGTATCATCGCAGAAGCAGTGTAAGTGGCATAAGCATTTTCTGTTAGTCGTTTAACACATTTTTTAGACCAGCTTGTGCGCAAGCAGAACAGAATACAAGTCTGACACATTTTGATCGACAGGAGAGGGTGGTGCAAGATTATCTGGAGCTCAATTTCAATGCTATCAGGGGGGATTTGGACCAATTCAAATTTTGGTCTTCAAAAATGGAAGAGTGGTCTGAGCTCGCCTGTCACACCTTGGAGGTTTTGTCATGCCCAGCAGCCAGCATTCTCTCAGGATGTGTCTTCAGCCCTGCGGCGGTGTCCTGATGATAAGTGCATCTGGCTATCCCCTCAAAATGTAGACTGCCTATCTTTCATCAAAATGAACAAGTCATGGATCTCCTATGACATTTTCACCCTAATCACAGAGTGGGCAGACTAGGCAATAATGTTGTTTTTAGTGTCATGTATTGATCTCGTTATTGCAGTCTGTGCCATCTTTGTGGTGTCTTCTGTACTTCTGTTGCTACTGCTGCTGATGTTACAAAAAATGTTTTAAAATGTGGAGACTCAAAATTGGGTGTCCATCTGGTGAGTTGCCTTTGGTGGAAGGTGTGTCAGAGACCTATTATACTGTTTCTACTCTGTGGAAATTGATGCCACTTTAGTGGTCAGTGACAATTATTATTTTTTTAAATGTGGAGACTCCAACTAGGGTCTCCATCTAGTGGGTTGCATTTGTAAGTACGGATCCCAGACAGGCAGGCCTGCCCTTACTTAAACCCCTTCTCGACATGCGCCATACATATACTGCTCTGCGGGAGTAGCGTTCCCACAAACAGCAGTATATGTATGATGGCACATTTACACGGCCTCACGCTGAGCACCGCAGCAATCATGTGCAGGCATCAGCCCTGTGTGAGAGCGGACACCCCACTGCAACACCCACAATCAGTGCTAGCACTGATCGTGGGTATTTAACCTCTCTGATGCCACTGTCAGTAGTGACAGTCACATAGTGGAGCATCATGCAGAGAATGGGTTCCCTTTGTGCTTCCATCAAGACAACATGATGCGACCGCGTTGTCCTGATGGTCTCCATGGAGACCCTCTGGCCACAAGATAGCCACAGGATCCTTCAGGTAAGGTGGCTTTGCAGTGCCTACAGAGTGCAGGCCCTGAGATGCCTCCTTCCCTATTTAAATATTTTTCCAATAAATATATTTATTTACATAAACAAAATGAGTGCACTTATTTAGAATCGCCACATCCATAATGACCCGCTCTATCAAACTGTCCCGCTAGTTAACATCTTCAGCGAACACCATAAAAAAATAAATAAAAAATGAGGTATAAA
This sequence comes from Dendrobates tinctorius, assembly GCF_039654945.1. Classification (NCBI taxonomy): domain Eukaryota; kingdom Metazoa; phylum Chordata; class Amphibia; order Anura; family Dendrobatidae; genus Dendrobates; species Dendrobates tinctorius. The sequence goes on along the minus strand of NW_027361679.1, from coordinate 47,178,862 downwards.
AGCAATGTTTTATCATCATACCGCCAAACAAAAAGTGCAATAAATCTCAATCAAAAAGACAAAAGTAAATTAAAATGGTGCAGAAAATGAAAAACAAGCAGTCATAATGCTCCATCAGCAGAAAAATAAAAAAAAGTTATAGCTCTCAGAATAAAGCGATGTAAAAAATATTATAAAATAGTTTTTATTGTGTAAAAGCACCAAAACATACAAAGACTATATAAATTGGGTATCGCTGTAATCATACTCACCCCCCCAAAAAATAATAAATAAAGCTGCCTTACCAATTTTACCACACACAGAATGGTATAAAAAACCCCTAAGAGAAATTCCTTAATTTCTGGTTTTTGTTCATTCTGGCTCCCAAAATCAGAATAGAAAGCGATCAAAAAATGTTATGTACCCAAAATGGTTCCAATAAAAACATCAGCTCGTTCCGCAAAAAACAAGCCATAAAAGGACTCTGCCGGCAGAAATATGGAAAAATTACAGCTCTCAAAAAATGGTGATTCAAAAACTAGTTTTCACAATAAAATGCATCTTTTAGTTTGTGACAGCAACCAAACATAAAAGCTCAATATAAATCTGGTATTGCTGTAATCACACCGACCCAAAGAATAAAGTCGCCATATCACTTATACCACACAAGGCACAGCGTAAAAAATAAATAAAATTAATTCTTCACATACTGTTGATTTTTTTATTTTGCTTCCTAAAGATTGAAGTAGGGCTCATCACACATTTATCCTGCGCTCTACCGTGAGCGCTTACACCGGGGTTGCCATATAAATCTATGAAACATATGATTCAGACAGAACCCGCAGTGGAATATTCCCTATAATGAGGCAAATGGAGGCACTGTGGATACCATAGGACCTGTTATCCATCAGTGTCCATCTTTTTCGGCTTGCATAAAAGTGCCATCGGCCACAGTTTTGCACACTTCTAAAAAGGGCACTGCTGAACCGAGGCCAGATGGAGTACAGAGTAACTCTGCTGCCTCATTATAGTGAATGGATCCATTGGGGTTTCATCTGTCACGTCACTCAGAGATTTAGATGGAAACCCCAACATAAATGCTCAGCGTAGAGCGCTGGATAAATGTTATGTAAAATGTTCCCAATAAAAGCTTCAACTCAAGCCACGAAAAAATAAGCCCTCACTCAGATCCGTCATCTGTTAATGGAAATATAGAGGGCTTCTGCATTAATAGTAGCGCAAAGGCTCTGGAAAAGCGAAATGGCTCCTTGTCAACCAAAAGAAATTCAGAAAATTCTCCGCTGCCAAATCCAAATGCCCCAGTGTGCCTAAACCACATTTAGCGCCCACATGAGAGGCTGCCTAATTTACAGGTATGTATCTCTAGAAGTATTAGCTGGGCATAATGTAATGGTCGCTAAAACGGCAGTTTGCAATTTTCAATCAGCAACATTCACTGCTGCTTGCTTCTGGAAAACACCCATGGAGTCAAAATTGTCACAACATCCGTAGATAAATTCCCAAAGAGTTATCATTTCCAAAATGGGGTCATTTGAGGGGTGATTCTAATTTTCTAGCACTTAAGGGCCTGTCACACTAAGCGATATCGCTAGCAATATCGCTGTAACGTCACTGGTTTTTGTGACGTTATAGCGATATTGCTAGCGATTTCGCTATGTCTGATACTTACCACCGACGGCTCCCCCACTGGTTATCGCTGAGCGCACGAGAACGTCCTAGGTTGTTTCTCGTCGTCAGCTTCTTGCTGGGCTTCCTGCTGTGGAGACGAGTGACGCGTGGACGCGGGCGGGAGGACGTCAGGATCGCCTCATCTGACAGGTAAGTAGCGACCCCTGCTATGTCAATGTGAGATTTGCCTGTGTGGCAGCTCACTAGCGACCACTTAGCGATGCACCAGCTATCCTGACCGCATCATATCGCTGGTCGGGATCGCTGGTGCATCGCTAAGTGTGACAGCACCTTTAGGGTCTAACACAATCTTGGTGGTAAAAATGTAAATTATTTTATCTTCACTATACAATGGTATATAAGTCTGTGACACATCTGTTGTGTCAATATAAATACTGCACCCTTAGATTAATTCATTGAGAGGTTAAAATTTTAAAGTGGGATCACTTATGTTGGTTCTGCTGTGTTGCCACCTCAGGAACTCTGACAATATAACATGGCATCCTCAAACAAGTGCAGAAAAATCTGCATTATAATATGTCGCTCCTTCCCTTCCAAGTCCTGCTGTGCACTCAAACACTTGTTTTCCTCCACATATTGGGTATCTGAGCACTGAGAAGAAATTGCACAACAAATTGTATGGAGCAATTTCTCCTGTTACCCTTATGAAAATGCAAACCTTATAAACTTCTGTAAAGCAGCTGTGAGGTCAAGGTGCTCAATACACATTTAGATGAGTTCCTTAAGGGGTCTAGATTCCAAAATTGTGTCACTTATTGGGGGTTTCCACTGTTTAGGCACACCAGGGGCTGGCCAAACATGACATGGCAGTAGCTAATTATGCCTGCAAATTTCACATTCAAAAAGTAAAATGGGGCTCCTTCCCTTCCTATTCCTGCCATATGCCCAAACAGTAGATTTCCCCCACATATGGGTTATCAACATGCTCTGGAGAAATTGCACACCAAATTGTACGGTCCATTTTCTCCTGCTACTCTCCTTGTGCAAGTAAAAGAAATTAGGTCTAAAGGAAATTTTTTGTGAAAGAAAAGTAAATGTTTATTTTTTCCTTCCACATTCCAAAGAATTCCTGTGAAGCACCTGAAAGGATAAACTTTTTGAATGTGGTTTTGAGTAAGATGAGGGGTGCAGTTTTTAGAATGGTGTCACTTTTGGGTATTTTGTGTCCTATAGGCCTCTCAAAATCACTTCAAATGTGAGGTGGTCCATAAAAAATGGTTTTCCAAATTTTGTTGTTAAAATGAGAAATCGCTTGTCAACTTTTTATCCTGATAACTTCCTAACAAAAAAAAATGCTTCAAAAATTGTGCTGATGTAAAGTAGGCATGTGAGAAATGTTACTTATTTACTATTTTGTATGATATGACCCTCTAATTTAAGGGCATAAAAATTAAAACTTTGAAAATTGTGAAATTTTCTAAATTTTTGCCAAATTTACATTTTTTCGCAAATAAACGCAAGTCATGTCAAAGAAATTTTATGACTATCATGAAGTACAATATGTCACGAGAAAAAGATTCTCAGAATCAGTGGGATCCATTGAAACGTTCCAGAGTTATGGGCTCATAAAGTGACAGTGGTCAGAATTGTAAAAATTGGGGTTGTTACCTGTGTTACTTTCCTAACTTTTTTCCCAATAGTAGCCTATAAAATTGATGTTTGTGCCATCTGAGTGTGGCTGGAATAAAAAAATTGAAGGTGTTGCATGAGGTATGAGGTCTCACAGCTAAGAAGCCTTACACCGCTTCCTTAACCACCAGGTCCTACTTAACTCCTTAGTGACAGATCCAATTTGGTACTTCATGACCAAGCCAATTACAATTCTGACCACTTTCACTTTATGAGGTTATATCTCTGGAATGCTTCAACGGATCCCACTGATTCTGAGAAGGTTTTTTCGTGACATATTGTACTTCATGTTAGTGGTAAAAGTTCTTCCATATAACTTATACTTATGTATGAAAAAACTGGAAATTTGGCAAAAATTTTCAAAATTTTGCAATTTTCAAACTTTTAATTTTTGTACCCTTAAATCAGAGAGTGGTGTCACACAAAGTAGTTAATAAATAACATTTACCACATGTCAACTTTACATTAGCACAATTGTTATGTGTAGCAATAGGCCTCCAATACTGGCAGTCCTCCATTCTCTTTGAGTCAACTACCCGTGTTTCTGTCCTTAGATTTTTCTGACAATAGTAGTCTACGGAACTAATATTTGTGCCACCTGGGTTTGGCTGAGTATCAATTTCTATTTTTTATCACTTTTATTGCGCCAATGATTCAACATTTGCTTTATAGACATTGGCAGACATTACTGGCACTGGCACCATTGGAACTCAAAATCTAAATTTATTATCTTTATATCTTTGTAGTGGAGGTAGAAAAATAAGTACTGGGAGGAAACTCTCAGGAAGAACATAGAAACTCTTTGCAGATGCTGTCTTTGGTGGGGTTGGAACACTGCAAGGCTGCTAATGTTTTTGCGCTGACAACTAATATGTTCTTGAAGGAAAAAGTCCCTTCTGAGACCTGGAAGAGCTAGGAAAAAGATGTAGACAATCCTTTTATCAAGCTGAGGTTGAAGTTTATTGAGAGATACACAGCAGAACAGATACAGAAAGTCAGTTGAGATGAAGCATGCAGGCACAAAACAGGGGTCCAGACGGGCGAAGAGTCACTGAGAAGTCTGGCGATGGAAAGGCCCTAGCCCTGGCCATGGTGTGGCACAGTGGCATACTGTCGGTGGAGTGGCCCCGAGCAACAGTAACAGGGGCTTTTTATACATAATGCGAACAAAGAAAGCTGCACCTTGCAGCAAAGGGCATATACATGATGACCTCATATTGCAGAGAGAAACATGTATTTCAGAACAAAGAATATAATGACATAATATGACAACATTAATTAATGTTTCCCCAAACAACATTAAAACCCATAAAAGTCATTGTTATCCATAGCCACTGTCATTATCATTAATCTTATCACTGCTTCCAGACTAAACCCATGAAATTCATACATTTGACATTTTAATGAGTTTGCTTTCTACCAACAGTATCACGTATACACATATTGACTATATATTTGTTGACCCTAGTCCCCTATTGCCCTGAGGCCGATCCAATTTTCCTGTATGCACGTCTGCTAGGTCTCATTTTACATCCTCCATCTGCTTTTCCAAAGTACATCTTATTAGTTCTATAAAAGTTGAATCTGTTGTTTCCTAACTTTCACAAGATGGCTGCCTGGCTCATCTTGGTAGCTAAGAATTCTCTTACAAGTCCCCCTCTTGTACTCTATCCAGAGTACCACATACAGTGCTGTAATATTCATGGGTGAATTATTGAAAATAAGAATTTTGAGGTAATTCAGCGCTTTATGCATGTGTGTGTAAGGCAAAAGTCCCTAAAAATAGCACAAACACATAATAAAAAAAATAATTCAAATATTAGTCCCAATGATAAATAAGTTGCACAATAGTTAAGTCTATTGGTCTTTTTCTTCTCATTCTTTCGCATCCAGATTTTCCTGATCTTCTCCCCCTCTCACACTATCAGAGTCCCACTGTATAGAGTGAAACATCTTCTCCTGATCATCCAATAATTTCATGGTCCTAGGAGTCGAATATGAAAATCTTCGGCTGACCTGGAGAAAATAGAAAAAAAGTGGAGTTTCATTCCTTACCAGAAATCTCAGTAAAATAATTAAGAAGTCTACACTGATCGGTATGAACAATTTTAACACCTTTATAGCTTGATTTGTTAACCCTGCGCACTCCTAAAACTGTGGGGTCAATTCTTATGAATAACAACAAAAGTGCCTTCTCAATTAGCTTCCCAGGGTCCTATTTTTCTGAATTTTTTGACCCTAACCTAAGCTTCTTTAACAAATTTAGACTTGTAGGATTGTCAGTGGGGTCTGGAAAATTAAGGAATCAGATCCCACTATATGGTTTACTTGATTCATAGTCCAGTGCACGCCCAGTAGGTGCTTCATGCACAAAGTGAATCCTTTCTCCACGGGGGTGAGCAACCTAGAGTAGTAACCTAGGGCATACAGCTGACTAGACATCTCAGGACTGTCTTTGGGCCATTTTTGTAGCAGCACAGAGGAAATAGAGACATCACCGGTGTGAGTCTGAATGTAAAAAGGTTGGGAAGGATCAGGGTTAACCAATGCAGTAGCTGCCGTAATGGCACGCTTCAAACCTTCAAAATCCTGCAAGGCTGCTCCCTGTACATTGACAGGGGCAAAATCATTGTCAACATCTTTTAGTAAATCATGCAGTGGTTTAGCCAGATGAGCAAAATCTTCAATAAATTCTCTGAAAACAGTGATAAGACCCAAAAATTTTCTGAGCTCTGTAATATTAGTTGGTATGGGGACAGCTTGAATAGCTTTAACCCTGTCATGCATGGGTTTATTTCCTTCTGCTGAGACAGACACACCCAGAAATTTAACCTCTGATTTCATCAATTGTACTTTGTCTAGACTCATTTTGAGTCCTGCATCTTGTAAAGCCTAACAAACATTTTCAAGGGTCTCTTTGTGTTCACATTCATTGACAGTTGAATCAATAAATCATCCACATATTGTAGGACTTTGTCTCTGTAGCCAAGGGCTTCTAACACTTGAGCCAATGCCTGATGGAAATACACAGGAGAACTGTGAAATCCCATGGGCAACCGCATGAACAAGTATTGCACATTCTCAAAAGTGAATGCAAAGCAGAGGGCAGATTCTGGTGTTAAGGGGGTTTTACACATAGCGATATCGCTATAACGTCACCGATTTTGTGACGTTATAGTGATATCGCTAGCGATATCGCTATGTGTGATACTTACCTCCGACCGGCTCCCCCGCTGTCCATTGCTGATCACGTGAGAATGTCCTGCTCCATTTCTCATCTGGCGCTTCCTGCTGGGCTTCCTGTGGCGACGACGAGCAATGTGTGGAGGCGGATGGGAGGACATCAGGATCGCTGTGTGTGAAAGGTGAGTATCGTGCATTGCGTCACTGCAGCATTGCTGTGAGATCTGCCTGTGTGACAGCTCACTAGCGATCATTTAGCGATGCACCAGCGATCCTGACCATGTCGGATCGCTGGTCGGAAAGCTGGTGCATCTCTAAATGTAAAGGGGCCTTTAGCGGTACTGAGAAAAAGCCATTTGCAATGTCCAAACAAGAAAAACACTTTACAATCACTCCTCAGCTGTGACATAACTTCAGGGACAGATGCAACAAGGTGAGCTGCTGAGGGAGTGTACTTATTTACAAGTCTCAGGTCTACTACCATTCGAAAACTGCCATCTTCCTTTTTTATAGGCAAAATAGGACTGTTACATGGGGAATTACCTTTCACAACACCTTGCTTTTCCAATTCACTGACTGCAACCCTTATGTAAGGGATTGCATCCTCAGGAATACGGTACTGACGCTGGAAAGGTGACAGTTTTTCACCATCAATTTTAACCTGAGTTTACTTTAACCCACAATTAGATTTCTTTGATATCCACAATTCAGAGAACCTTTGCTTCAATTCATTTTTCAAAGCATCATTGTCAACATTTTCAATATTTTCATCAGTACATAATCCGAAACTAGCAATGGGTAACTTGTGACTCTCCTCATCCTCCTCCACAGGTATAAATACATTATAGATAGTTGCTTCTTTGTTCCGCCACAAGACTTTGTTACATAAATCAACAACAATTCCCATTGCTCCCAAAACATCAGTACCCAAAACAGTGGACCGTAACTGTGGGTTTACCCAAAAAGCATATCGAAGACCCCTTTGCTTCGATCCCCCTGTGTCCTGAAATCTCAGGTTTACTGGATGACTTTTTACTGCTTGAATACAGGAACCCTCAAATCCTACCAAAGTGGTAGTCTCAGGCAGTCCAGGGGGTGACTGCAATTTGTGTCCTGTTACTGAAACTGAGGCTCCTGTATCAATGAGGATGTCTTTCCACAGCAGCCCCTCTATTCTCCCTCTGATATAAGGTCTTCCATCCTTGCCCAGGGAAAGGGGGGCAAGGAGGGCAAGGGGAACAGGGTGAGCACCCCATCAATCAGTGTTACCTGCGGTGTGAAGCCTGAAAAATCCATCATCCCCATCTGGACACGGCTTTCGTCCAACAGCTGCCACCTCTGCTCCAAAGAGATCCTCAGTCAGGGTCTGGTCCTCATGTTCCCGTAGCTCCTTAATCAGGGGAGTATAGAGACGAGAAGGAGTGACCCCTCCCTGGCATGGACGTCTGAGCGTGGATGAGTGGGAGCTATTGGGGAAGGAGCAGGAGCAGAAGGTTCCTGAGAGACTGGGTTAACCATTTGGAGACCATTATACTGCTGATACTGCATAGGGTCATTGACAGCTGGATACAGAGGTCTAACTCCGAAAGGTGGTCTGGAGAACTCCTGGGGCTGTTGGGGGTTAAATGGCACCCTTACAGTCCCTGGCACAAGGTTGGGACAAAAACGTCTAACGTGTCCTAGCTGTCCGCAAAAGTAACACAAGGGAGGACCCCTCATGGAATCCCATGGGGGATCTGCCGAACGGGACTTGCCCATTCTTGGCAGCTGGTCATATCCCCTAGCATTCCTGGCCTCCCTGAATCAGCAGATAAACCCCGAGGTAAATGGAATGCAAAAACATTGGACTCATCATCACCCTTCACCTCGGACTGCATTGTCCTAACATTGGTTAGTAAAACCTCCACAACATCTTCAATAGATTCGGCATTTTGCAACACTCCTTAGGTGCTCCCTAAAAACACATCTGTTTAGGGCAGGCTTTATCTACCCCAAGATGGTTGGACTATCATTGTAAATAAGCACCTGTACTTTGTGTCACCTCCACCTCATTCCAGAGTGTAAGCTCTGAAGGGCAAGGTCATCATTATTTTTATTTTGTTCGATCATCGTAAACTTTGTAATTTTTGACTGTTTTATATGAACTGCTGACTTGTAAAGCTCTGTGTGAATATGTTAGTGCTATATAAATAAAGGTTATTATTAGTAGTAGATTGAAGATGGTGAAGTTCAAGCTTTGCGATGTGTAGTAGGAAACATTTTTTTACGTGAGCACAACTGCATAAAAGAGGGCTAGGGGCTCTGCTGACAAAGGGTGCAGTAAAGTGAACACAACAAGCTGCTGGACTGAGAGAGAGGTGCAGGCGGAGATGTTACGGTGGATTGAGAAAGATGGGGTGTGCTTGGCATCTAAGATCAGTCAAAAACAGCAGGTATGCCCACTTCCGTATCAGCTGACAGGCTCTTAGTCACCCCAAATGTAGGGGGTAAACAAGTGGAGGTTCTGTGGTCGGAGACCTGTGTGACAATACTTGCCACGGTGAGGGAGGAGGAGGAATCAGAAGATGCAGTTGATGGGGTGGATGGTGGTTGGCGAGGCAAGCTAGTCTGCATTTTAGCACAGTGAGATTCACAGATTAATGCATGTTGATAGTGCATGTGCCAGTTCATGCATGTAGTCATAAAATTATTGCATTTTTTAAGTCTACTCTGTCACTTTTTACAAAGATGGCAGATAACGTAATTTTTGTCACTTTTGCCAGTTCGAAAAAAAGCACAACCTAGACAACTGCAGACCAGCGAACGCTGATGGCCACTGCCAGAGTTGGGGCTCAGGATGTATTGCTTGTCATATTTGTATAACTCTGTATCTGCAGGAATTTGTTACGTAACCTCTTCATCCTCTTCCTTCTCTGCTGAGCTACTCAGATGCATGCCTCTGGGTTTACACCAAGTGTGATCTACTACCTCATCAACATCCTCTCTGTTTTCCCACTCATCGCCCTGAGAGTCATCCTCCTCTTCATCCTGCCCTGACAACATAGTGCAGTCTCTGAGTCTCATTATGAATGGAAGGCCACCTAGTTATGCCCCTCCAAGCATTCCGAGGGGTACGGCACAATGGTTCCTCCAACTTGCCCGTTACAGTCTCCATCTGCTGGGTTGACTCTAGTGTAAGAGGTGTCGGTTCCTATTATACTATTTCTACTGTGGTGAAATTGATGCCACTTTGTTACTGTATGCCTCTAATTTTTGAAAGTGTGTAGATTCCTGTGTCTCCTTCTTGTGTGTTGCCTGCAGCAGCAGACCTCCGAGACCGTCAGGCCTCCATACCCTTTCAGTTAACTACCCGTATTACTATCCTTAGATTTTTCTCACAATAGTAGTCTATGAAACTGATATTTGTGCCACCTGAGTGTGTCTGAACATGAAAGCAGGTTGAGCTGTTGCATGTGGTATTAGGGCTCCCATCACAGCAGGCCTACACCGATCCCTCACCCACCTCATCTTAATTTGACATTCAATTCAAAGCTGTAAATGCTGGCCCAGATCCTGGTATCTCATGCATGGCTGCTTCTAGCTGTGCCTTTCTACAATTTGTACTGTGGGTGAATTGATACCACTTTCCTGGTATCTGTCCCTCATTTGATGTGTTTTGTCAGCTTTTGGGCCCATTTGAAGGTGTTGTGTATGGGCTTGTTTTTCACTCCCATTGACTTGAATGACATTCGGTTATGTCTGGCGAATATCTGAACTGAACACTGAAATATTCGCTCATCTCTAGTAACAATATGGGCAAGTCGGCTGTCATTGCGCAGGTACTACAGCATATAGTGGCTCATGTGTGCCAGGCTGTCCAGAGGCAACAACAAGCTGTCCTCGGTAGGAGGTGTATCATCTGGTTCATCACTATGCCTCACGAGACAGCAGCAGATGAGGGAGCATTAGGAAGCTTGCATCTGTCATGCTTTTTAACATGTGTACTCTGCTCGAGCTCATACTTAGATTTCAGATGGCTCATGTCGCCATGCAGGTAGTGTTCAGATTCAAAAGACTTAGGCCTCACATCAGGCTCTGATGGCACAGCATGAGAACCACCTGTGTTTTTAAACCCTGCTCCCTCTTTTGTTGTGCTGCTGATTTAGCGTGACTACCTCCTCTTCCTCCAAACTGAACACATCACTATGATGGCCTTCTCTCCATGTCAGTTATAGGATCTCATCATCCCCCACATAATCTTCCACCCATTCTGCACCCATGGCCTCATTACAGGCCTGCAGGCTGCAGAAAGATGCCGGAGTGGGCACCTGTGTTTCCTCATAGATGTGCTGCAGTGGTCCGCTAACTGTGTGCACTGTACCTCCCACGTACTCATCCTCTGGAATAACAAGTGGTAGCTATCTGTGTGCCCTCAGTCTTTACCACTTGTGGGGCAGGGCCAGGTGGATCGGAAAAGGAATCACAGCTGGTGGAGTCATGAAACAGAGGAAGAGACTGCTGAATGACTTGGGGCTCAGGGGCTGAGCTGGAAAAGTGATGACCATGGTCCTCATTTGACAAATCTGTGCTTTCTGTAGGGGGAACAAGTGGAAGACAATAAAAATAACTGGAGTCACTGTCAACCAACCAATCTAAAACCTTTTCAGCATCTTTTGTCCTCACCATTTTGTCAGCATTACTCTGGACCCTGTGTGCACCAGAGGAAGGTGTTTTGTCAGTTGGCACATAGCAGGCATCAAATGACCATGGCCTCCCCCTGCAGCAGCTCCACCAACACTAACAGCATCACCAAAATTATGTCCCTTATTTGATACTCTCCTCATATTTACAAGCACTGTAAACCACGCTGAAAGTGCACTATGCACCATGCTGGAAGTGGACTAGGCTGTATGTACAATATACACCACGCTGGAGGTGGACTGTGCACCAGGATGGATGAGCACTAAAAATCACACTGGAAATTCACTGTGCACCAGACTGGATGGGCACTACACACCACGCTGTGATTGCACTGTGCACCAGGTTGAATGGGCACTACACACCACACTGGAAATGCATTGTACACCAGGCTGTACAGGTACTACACATCACACTGGAAGTGCAGTGAGCCAAGGCTGGATGGGCACTATACACAATGCTAGATATTCACTATGTAATAGGTTGTAGTAGGTGAGGCTTTATTAGGCACAGCGGAGAAACTTCCTGTGTGAAGTCCATGTTCAGGATTTAGTACCGCACACTATATGTCCTGTACAGACCCCGAACTTTACTGCCATGCGGATGTATTTTACTGTATGTTTTTAGTGAATAAATAAATAATTTTTAAAAATGACATGTGGTCCCATCTATTTTTGATGACCACTGCCGGCAAAACTGACAGCTGAGGGCTGCAGTGTTATCTTTGCTGATGATCAAAAATAGTGGTGTCCCAACACCATTTTTAAATAAATATTTAAATAAATGACTAAGAACATGGCATGGGGTCCCCCTAATTTTTGACAAGCAGACAAGCTAAAGCAGATAGCTAGGGGCTGTTATTCTCAGACTGGTAAGGGGCTATGGATTTTGCCCCCCACAGTCTAAAAATAGCAGCCTGCAGCCACACTAGAAAAAGGTGCATCTATTAGATGCCCCAATTTTGGTGCTTTTTTTGGCTCTTACCACTTACCCAGGTGCGGTGGCAAGTGGGGAAATAATATTGGGGTTGATGTCAGCTTTGTAATGTCAGCTGACATAAAGCATAGAGGTTAGCAATGGAAAAGCATGTATCAGATGCCTCCATTACTAACTGTGTAAGGTTATGATAAAAATCACACTCAGAGAGTAAAGCCCTTTATTTGAAATAAAAACTTGTGATGACACAGCATTTTGTCTTAATTTACTAGATGTCTATTTTCATCAAGCCAGGAGGAATAGACTGTTATCTATATGTTCACTTTTTAATTTATGTGTTTCTTTCTTGTTTGTCAGAAAACACAGACTTTTGTTCGTGTAAGCCTGTAACATCCACTTGTAAGTTGAAAATTTGTTGTAACATATTGAGCTGTTATTCTGGATTACTAGAGACACAGGATAATTGAACAATGGTTTTGCTTATATATTGATTACACATTGTCCAGGCCAACTAGTTTGTTGACTTGCAAAAGGAGGGGGAAAAACTATGAAAATAGATTACATAATCAAACAATGCGAGTTGATCTTGGCACCATTCTTCCCCCTTTACCTATGAATGCTGGTTTGAAGGACAGTTGTTCACTTTAAAAAGTAACATTGCCTTTATAACATTAGACAGATATATATCCAGACACTCAGACAGCCAAGAAATCCAGAAATCCAAAGAACCAGAGATTCTTTACAAGACAGCAGCCAAGATATCATGGCTTCATCATGAGGGATACAGATTTGACATTCTACAGGATGCCAACTTAGGGGAACATGGTCTTGGCTGGAATAATACAGATCTGCTCCAATGACCATCACTGAACCTTGGATACATATGTGGAAGTCAGGATTTGGACCCACCGGTCATCTGATCCCCTTGGACACATTTGGTGAAAGCCAGGATTGGGGCCCACCAGTCAACTGGCTCCATGGAGATGTTCCAAGAAGCCAAGATGTGACCCTCTGGTAAACTGGCCTTGTACCTCAATGAACTGTCATCTTCCTAAGGTTGTCATTACCTCCTCTCTGTGCATGCTACAGGTGAGGTAGTTGGCCCTGGAAGCTCTGAAGTCACAGCTGTTCTTATCCGGGCGAATCCTTGGAAGGGTGAGATTTGCACCATCTTGAGTATTTTCTAGGACTGTTCTACTTGTTTTTGCCTGCTTTGTGGTTCAATAAAGTATTGCCATTTTATTTGGCAACACTATTATTTATACTATTATTAATACTACTATTATTATTTGGCAACACTACTATTTGGCAATACTATATTTTTTTACTCTCACCCTGTGTTATCTGAGAAGTATTATGCCCATGGGGAAAGGAGACTGGCCGTTCGGTGAGATGATCCCTGGTCCATGCAGTTTCAGCTAGCGGACCAGGCCACCCACTGACCCCGCATTCCCTGACCCTCTTTTACCCATTTATTGCTTTCTAAAGAAAGAAAACAGTATTCCTCACCAGTCTGCCGATAATCCATATGTCACATGATGAGGTCCAGCTCAGCTATATATGGGTGCATTGCTGAGCAGTGGCATGATGTGACAGCTCAGCCTGGCATCCAGAAGACACTGAGAAGAGTGTGAGAAGCTTTGCCTGTGACCGGCGGTGATGTCATTAAGGTTACCACAGGCACAATTTCTCATCCTCTGCTCATCCGGATCGTCATGGGCATGACCATTAATGGATTATCAGCGGAAAGGTGAGTATAACTTTGCTTTTTCTACTTTGTCCAGAAGACACTGAGCAGAGTGTGAGAAGCTTTGCCTGTGACCGGCGGTGATGTCATTAAGGTAACCACAGGCAGAATTTCTCACCCTCTGCTCATCAGGATCATCATGGGCATGACCATTAATGGATTATCAGCGGAAAGGTGAGTATAACTTTGCTTTTTCTATTTTGGGTAAAAGAGAGTCAGGGAGTATTTATTTCAAATAAAAGACTGTGTTTATTTCAATTAAACAACTTTACTCTGTCTTTATTACATTTGACTATGGAATTAGTAATAGAAGCATCTGATAGATGCCTCTGCATTAGTAACCGATGGGCTTGATGCCATCAGTAATAAAACAGCTGACATCAACCCCACAACTATCACCCCACAGCACCAGTGCAAATGGAAAGAGCTGGGCAAAGCACCAGAATTGGCATCTCTAATAGATGCACCTTTTTCTGGGGAGGCTGCAGGCTGCTATTTTTAGGCTAGGGGGGTAAATATCCATGGCCCCTTTCCAGTCTGAGAACAACAGGTTCCAGCTCTCTGCTTTAGCTTGGCTGGTTGTCAAAATGAGGGAGACCCCAAAGCATTTTTTAAATGACTTAGTTAAATAATATAAATAAAAACTGTGTGGAGATGCAACTATTTTTGACAAGTAGCCAAGATAAAGCTGACTGCTGAGAGAGGCAGGCCAGAGCTGTCTGCTTTAACTTGGCTCATTATCAAAGATGGTGGGGGACCCCACATTGCTTTTTTTTAATTATATAAATACATTGGAGCTGTGCTCTGTGACACCCAGCTGCTGGAAACTCAAGTCAGTAAGGTTATCTCAGTTCACAGTGCCTGGTTCTCATGAGGGCAGGGCTGCAGTGCACTGAAATATCCTTACTGTAAGGTCACCTGATTTCATAGCAAATGTTTCTCATGCTGTGCAGTGCCAGTGCCAAACTCATGAATGCCCTCAAATCCGGCACTCTGAAATTCATCAGCCAGGCACTCAAGCTACCTTGAGTTTCCCAAGGTGTGTATTTTACTGTACTTCTTAATAAATAAAAAAAATAGATGAAAAAACAATGGTGTGGGCCCCCTGTAATTGTCATAACCAACTGATAGTAAGCCAGCGGCTAGAGGTTAATGTTAATTCTCTGGGAAGTGGCCTAGGCTATTAATTTCAGCTCAAATTTGTTTTCTAATCCATTATTGGTTAGTATAGGGTAGATCCCCCAAAAAATGATGTAGGGTCCCCCCTGTGTTTACTAGCCAGCAGAGGCTATGCAGGCATCTGCGAACTGATTTTAATAGTCTAGGCAGGGCCCATTGATGTTGGCCCTTCCCAGATTAAGAATATTAGCCCTCAGCCGCATCAAAAAATGGTGCATCCATAAGAGGTGCCAATTCTGGCTCTTAGCCTTGCTAGTGCCACGGCAAGTGGAATAATAGTTGTGTGGCTGATGTCAGCTGTTTTATGGCCACTGACATCAATCCTACAGACTAGAAATGGAGAGGCATCAATAAGACACCCCCATTACTAACCCCATAGTCAAATGTAATAAAACCTGTCACCAGCGGTGACGTCATTAAGGGCTCATCCCCATTTGCGAGAAAAAAAACGGTCCGTTTTCTGGATGAAAAAAAACGGACCGATTCCATGCAATTGTCATGCGAGTGTCATGCGATTTCAGTGTGATTTTTCAATATGACATCCGTATGCAATGCGATTTTAAAATGAGGTTTTACATAGAGCAGTTCTCTCCATGTAAAAACTCATGTTAAAATAGCATTGTAAACTACCACTGTACACATCATTTTAAAAAAAACCTTCAAAACACACACACACACACACACATATATATATATGTGTGTGTGTGTGTGTGAGAGAGAAAGATAGCAGACTAGCCGTTAATTCATGTCAGCTTTTGTAAAATAATTGCAAAAGCCGACAGGATATGAGACATGGTTTAGATATAGTAAACCATTTTATTTCATTTAGTTTTTTATATGTACATACACTCACTGGCCACTTTATTAGGTACACCATGCTAGTAACGGGTTGGACCCCCTTTTGCCTTCAGAACTGCCTCAATTCTTCGTGGCAGAGATTCAACAAGGTGCTGGAAGCATTCCTCTGAGATTTTGGACCATATTGACATGATGGCATCACACAGTTGGCGCAGATTTGTCGGCTGCACATCCCTGATGCGAATCTCCCGTTCCACCACATCCCAAAGATGCTCTATTGGATTGAGATCTGGTGACTGAGGAGGCCATTTGAGTACAGTGAACTCATTGTCATGTTCAAGAAACCAATCTGAGATGATTCGAGCTTTATGACATGGCGCATTATCCTGCTGAAAGTAGCCATCAGATGTTGGGTACATTGTGGTCATAAAGGGATGGACATGGTCAGCAACAATACTCAGGTAGGCTGTGGCGTTGCAACGATGCTCAATTGGTACCAAGGGGCCCAAAGAGTGCCAAGAAAAAATTCCCCACACCATGACACCACCACCACCAGCCTGAACCGTTGATACAAGACTGGATGGATCCATGCTTTCATGTTGTTTACGCCAAATTCTGACCCTACCATCCGAATGTCGCAGCAGAAATCGAGACTCCTCAGACCAGGCAACATTTTTCCAATCTTCTACTGTCCAATTTCGATGAGCTTGTGCAAATTGTAGCCTCAGTTTCCTGTTCTTAGCTGAGAGGAGTGGTACCCAGTGTGGTCTTCTGCTGCTGTAGCCCATCTGCCTCAAAGTTCGACGCACTGTGCGTTCAGAGATGCTCTTCTGCCTACCTTGGTTGTAACGGGTGGCAATTTGAGTCACTGTTGCCTTTCTATCAGCTCGAACCAGTATGCCCATTCTCCTCTGACCTCTGGCATCAACAAGGCATTTCCGCCCACAGAACTGCCGCTCACTGGATTTTTTTTCTTTTTCGGACCATTCTCTGTAAACCCTAGAGATGGTTGTGCGTGAAAATCCCAGTAGATCAGCAGTTTCTGAAATACTCAGACCAGCCCTTCTGGCACCAACAATCATGCCACGTTCAAAGGCACTCAAATCACCTTTCTTCCCCATACTGATGCTCGGTTTGAACTGCAGGAGATTGTCTTGACCATGTCTACATGCCTAAATGCACTGAGTTGCCGCCATGTGATTGGCTGATTAGAAATTAAGTCTTAACACACAGTTGGACAGGTGTACCTAATAAAGTGGCCAGTGAGTGTATATACACATAGAGTGCATATATATATATATATATATATACACACACACATGTCAGTGGCACACACATACATATATATATATATATATACATAACTAGCTGAAAAGCCCAGCGTTGCCTGGGCATAGTAACCAACTGTGATTAGTTATAACAAATTATAATGATTATGTGCATTTAATCCTAATCTGTGTGATACTGATTGCTGAGCCGGGTATCTAATCCTATTCTGTGTGATACTGTGTGCTGAGCTGCATATCTAATCCTATCCTGTGTGATACTGACTGCTGAGCTGTGTATCTAATCCTATCCTGTGTGATACTGACTGCTGAGCCGTGTATCTAATCCTATCCTGTGTGATACTGACTGCTGAGCTGTGTATCTAATCCTCTCCTGTGTGATACTGACTGCTCAGCTGTGTATCTAATCCTATCCTGTGTGATACTGGGCTCCCCCTGCAGTCTGTGTCAGAGGGTGGTCTGTGTTGGTACGGTAATATATTGTGTTATTTCCAGATTTACAGAAGGACGATAACACCATAGAAATGATAAGAATAATAGGCCTCAGTTACCACAACTGTCTACAAAGAAAACTGTTGTTGATAGCAACCAATCACAGCTCATTTTTCATCTTTTAATTAAACAGCTCTGGGACAGCGTGGTGAGTTTTGAGTGGCGACTTTTGTGTTTTGACTTTTATGTGGCGAGGTTGGTGTATGTATGATTAAATGTGTCCTGAGAGTGGTATATGTGCTGAAGCACATGGTAGTGTGTGGTGCATTTTGTGTGTGTGTTCCTATCCCCGTGTGTGGTGAGTATCCCATGTCAGGGCCCCACCTTAGCAACTGTACGGTATATACTCTTTGGCGCCATCGCTCTCAGTCTTTAAGTCCCCCTTGTTCACATCTGGCAGCTGTCAATTTGCCTCCAACACTTTTCCTTTCACTTTTTCCCCATTATGTAGATAGGGGTAAAGTTGTTTGGTGAATTGGAATGCACGGGGTTAAAATTTCGCATCACAACATAGACTATGAGGCTCTCAGGGTCCAGACGTGTGACTGTGCAAAATTTGGTGGCTGTAGCTACGACGGTGCAGATGCCAATACATACACTTTTCCCCCATTATGTAGATTGGGGCAAAATTGTTGGGTGAATTGGAACGCGTGGGATTAAAATTTCGCCTCACAACATAGCCTATGACGCTCTCGGGGTCCAGACGTGTGACTTTGCCAAATTTTGTGGCTGTAGCTGCGACGGTGCAGATGCCAATCCCGGACATACACACACACATACATACAGTCATATGTAAAAGTTTGGGCACCCCTATTAATGTTAACCTTTTTTCTTTATAACAATTTTGGTTTTTGCAACAGGTATTTCAGTTTCATATATCTAATAACTGATGGACTCAGTTATATTTCTGGATTCAAATGAGGTTTATTGTACTAACAGAAAATGTGCAATCTGCATTTAAACAAAATTTGACCAGTGCAAAAGTATGGGCACCCTTATCATTTTCTTGATTTGAACACTCCTAACTACTTTTTACTGACTTCCTGAAGCACTAAATTGGTTTTGTAACCTCATTGAGCTTTGAACTTCATAGCCAGGTGTATCAAATCATGAGAAAAGCTATTTAAGGTGGCCACTTGCAAGTAGTTCTCCTATTTGATTCTCCTATGAAGAGTGGCATCATGGGCTCCTCAAAACAACTCTCAAATGATCTGAAAACAAAGATTATTCAACATAGCTTTTCAGGGGAAGGATACAAAAAGTTGTCTCAGAGATTTAACCAGTCAGTTTCCACTGTGAGGAACATAGTAAGGAAATGGAAGAACACAGGTACAGTTCTTGTTAAGCCCAGAAGTGGCAGGCCAAGAAAAATATCAGAAAGGCAGAGAAGAAGAATGGTGAGAACAGTCAAGGACAATCCACAGACCACCTCCAAAGACCTGCAGCATCATCTTGCTGCAGATGGTATCACTGTGCATCGGTCAACAATACAGCGCACTTTGCACAAGGAGAAGCTGTATGGGAGAGTGATGCGAAAGAAGCCGTTTCTGCAAGCACGCCACAAACAGAGTCACCTGAGGTATGCAAAAGCACATTTGGACAAGCCAGTTACATTTTGGAAGAAGGTCCTGTGGACTGATGAAACAAAGATTGAGTTGTTTGGTCATACAAAAAGGCGTTATGCATGCGCTGTATTGTTGACCGATGCACAGTGACACCATCTGCAGCAAGATGATGCTGCAGGTCTTTGGAGGTGGTCTGTGGATTGTCCTTGACTGTTCTCACCATTCTTCTTCTCTGCCTTTCTGATATTTTTCTTGGCCTGCCACTTCTGGGCTTAACAAGAACTGTACCTGTGTTCTTCCATTTCCTTACTATGTTCCTCACAGTGGAAACTGACAGGTTAAATCTCTGAGACAACTTTTTGTATCCTTCCCCTGAAAAGCTATGTTGAATAATCTTTGTTTTCAGATCATTTGAGAGTTGTTTTGAGGAGCCCATGATGCCACTCTTCATAGGAGAATCAAATAGGAGAACTACTTGCAAGTGGCCACTTTAAATACCTTTTCTCATGATTTGATACACCTGGCTATGAAGTTCAAAGCTCAATGAGGTTACAAAACCAATGTAGTGCTTCAGGAAGTCAGTAAAAAGTAGTTAGGAGTGTTCAAATCAAGAAAATGATAAGGGTGCCCATACTTTTGCACCGGTCAAATTTTGTTTAAATGCAGATTGCACATTTTCTGTTAGTACAATAAACCTCATTTGAATCAAGAAATATAACTGAGTCCATCAGTTATTAGATATATGAAACTGAAATAGCTGTTGCAAAAACCAAAATTGTTATAAAGAAAAAAGGATAACATTAATAGGGGTGCCCAAACTTTTACATATGACTGTACATACACGCAAACATCCACATTGAGCTTCATATATTACATATATATATATATATGTAACATATACTGTAATATATATATATGATATATATATATATATAATTACATATAATTTATTTGTATCTAATATATATATACACACATGTTAGTGACAAATACAATTATTCTAATGTTGGTTCTAAATTATGGATATATATTTATTTAATACATGATTATTTCAAGGAACAAAATGTCATGGGGTCCGACTATTACCATTTATAGACAGCAACACTATAATACGGGAATTGTATATGTCTCTGATATATATACATACATATATATATATTTTATATGTATAGATTATATATATATTATGTATCTTATATATGAAATGTATGTATATATCTAATATATAAAGCTCAAAGTGTGTATGTATGTGTGTGTGTGTGTATGTGTGTGTGTGTGTATGTCCGGGATTGGCATCCGCACCGTCGCAGCTACAGCCAAAAAATTTGGCACAGTCACACGTCTGAACCCCGAGAGCATCCTAAGCTATGTTGTGAGGCGAAATTTTAACCCTACGCGTTCCAATTCACCAAACAATTTTGCCACTGTCTACATACTGGGGAAAAAGTGTGCGCGCGTCAAGCCCCGCCCCTCATTATGATGTCATAATGCCCCTATTTGCATACTGGGGAAACATTGTGTGCGTATCAAGCCCCGCCCCTCATTATGATGCCACAAAGGTTGCCATGGTGACGCTGATGTCATCATAGGTTGCAAGCCCCGCCGCCGCTCATTATGATGTCATAATGGTTGACTATGGGATGGAGGATGTGTGATGGGTAAATGGGCACTGGACTATGGGATGGAGGATATGTATGACGGGTATATGGGCACGGGACTATGGGATGGCGGATATGTATGATGGGTATATGGGCACGGGACTATGGGATGGAGGATATGTATGATGGTATATGGGCATGGGACTATGGGATGGAGGATATGTATGATGGGTATATGGGCATGGGACTATGGCATGGATGATCTGTATGATGGGTATATGGGCACGGGACTATGGCATGGATGATATGTATGATGGGTATATGGGCATGGGACTATAGGATGGAGGATATGTATGATGGGTATATGGGCACGGGCCTATGGGATGGAGGATGTGTGATGGGTATATGGGCACGGGACTATGAGATGAAGGATTTGTGATGGGTATATGGGCACTCGACTATGGGATGGTGAATATGTATGATGGGTATATGGGCATGGGACTATGGGATGGAGGATATGTATGATGGGTATATGGGCACGGGTCTATGGGATGGAGGATGTGTGATGGGTATATGGGCACAGGACTATGGGATGGCGGATATGTATATGGGCACGGGACTATGGGATGGAGGATGTGTGATGGGTATATGGGCACTGGACTATGGGATGGAGGATATGTATGATGGGTATATGGGCATGGGACTATGGGATGGCGGATATGTATGATGGGTATATGGGAATGGGACTATGGGATGGAGGATATGTATGATGGGTATATGGGCATGGGACTATGAGACGAAGGATGTGTGATGGGTATATGGGCACTCGACTATGGGATGGTGAATATGTATGATGGGTATATGGGCATGGGACTATGAGATGAAGGATTTGTGATGGGTATATGGGCACAGGCCTATGGGATGGAGGATGTGTGATGGGTATATGGGCACAGGACTATGGGATGGCGGATATGTATATGGGCATGGGACTATGGAATGGAGGATGTGTGATGGGTATATGGGCACTGGACTATGGGATGGAGGATATGTATGATGGGTATATGGGCATGGGACTATGGGATGGCGGATATGTATGATGGGTATATGGGCATGGGACAATGGGATGGAGGATATGTATGATGGGTATATGGGCATGGGACTATGAGATGAAGGATGTGTGATGGGTATATGGGCACTCGACTATGGGATGGTGAATATGTATGATGGATATATGGGCACTGGACTATGGGATGGAGGATATGTATGATGGGTAAATGGGCACGGGACTATGGGATGGCAGATATGTATGATGGGTATATGGGCACGGGACTATGGGATGGAGGATATGTATGATGGATATATGGGCATGGGACTATGAGATGAAGGACGTGTGATGGGTATATGGGCACTCGACTATGGGATGCCGGATATGCATGATGGGTAAATGGACATGGGACTAAGGGATGGAGGATATGTATGATGAGAATATGGGCATGGGACTATGGGATGGAGGATATGTATGATGGGTATATGGGCACGGGCCTATGGGATGGATGATGTGTGATGGGTATATGGGCACGGGACTATGGGATGGCGGATATGAATATGGGCACGGGACTATGGGATGGAGAATGTGTGATGGGTATATGGGCACTGGACTATGGGATGGAGGATATGTATGACGGGTATATGGGCACGGGACTATGGGATGGAGGATATGTATGATGGGTATATGGGCAGTCGACTATGGGATGGCGAATATGTATGATGGGTATATGGGCATGGGACTATGGGATGGAGAATATGTATTATGGATATATGGGCATGGAACTATGGGATGGAGAATTTGTATGATGGGTATATGGGCATTGGACTATGGGATGGAGGATGTGTGATGGGTATATGGGCATGGGACTATGGGATGGAGGATGTGTGATGGGTATATGGGCACTCGACTATGGGATGGAGGATATGTATGATGGGTATATGGGCACAGGCCTATGGGATCGTGGATTTGTATGATGGGTATATGGGCATGGGACTAAGGGATGGAGGATATGTATGATGGGTATATGGGCATGGGACTATGAGATGGAGGATGTGTGATGGGTATACGGGCATGGGACTATGGAATGGAGGATGTGTGATGGGTATACGGGCAAGGGACTATGGGATGGAGGATGTGTGATGGGTATATGGGCACTCAACTATGGGATGGAGGATATGTATGATGGGTGTATGGGCACGGGCCTATGGGATTGTGGATATGTATGATGGGTATATGGGCACGGGACTATGAGATGAAGGATTTGTGATGGGTATATGGGCACAGGCCTATGGGATGGAGGATGTGTGATGGGTATATGGGCACAGGACTATGGGATGGCGGATATGTATATGGGCATGGGACTATGGAATGGAGGATGTGTGATGGGTATATGGGCACTGGACTATGGGATGGAGGATATGTATGATGGGTATATGGGCATGGGACTATGGGATGGCGGATATGTATGATGGGTATATGGGCATGGGACAATGGGATGGAGGATATGTATGATGGGTATATGGGCATGGGACTATGAGATGAAGGATGTGTGATGGGTATATGGGCACTCGACTATGGGATGGTGAATATGTATGATGGATATATGGGCACTGGACTATGGGATGGAGGATATGTATGATGGGTAAATGGGCACGGGACTATGGGATGGCGGATATGTATGATGGGTATATGGGCACGGGACTATGGGATGGAGGATATGTATGATGGATATATGGGCATGGGACTATGAGATGAAGGACGTGTGATGGGTATATGGGCACTCGACTATGGGATGCCGGATATGCATGATGGGTAAATGGACATGGGACTAAGGGATGGAGGATATGTATGATGAGTATATGGGCATGGGACTATGGGATGGAGGATATGTATGATGGGTATATGGGCACGGGCTTATGGGATGGATGATGTGTGATGGGTATATGGGCACGGGACTATGGGATGGCGGATATGTATATGGGCACGGGACTATGGGATGGAGAATGTGTGATGGGTATATGGGCACTGGACTATGGGATGGAGGATGTGTGATGGGTAAATGGGCACTGGACTATGGGATGGAGGATATGTATGACGGGTATATGGGCACGGGACTATGGGATGGCGGATATGTATGATGGGTATATGGGCACGGGACTATGGGATGGAGGATATGTATGATGGGTATATGGGCATGGGACTATGGGATGGAGGATATGTATGATGGGTATATGGGCATGGGACTATGGCATGGATGATCTGTATGATGGGTATATGGGCACGGGACTATGGCATGGATGATATGTATGATGGGTATATGGGCATGGGACTATAGGATGGAGGATATGTATGATGGGTATATGGGCACGGGCCTATGGGATGGAGGATGTGTGATGGGTATATGGGCACGGGACTATGAGATGAAGGATTTGTGATGGGTATATGGGCACTCGACTATGGGATGGTGAATATGTATGATGGGTATATGGGCATGGGACTATGGGATGGAGGATATGTATGATGGGTATATGGGCACGGGTCTATGGGATGGAGGATGTGTGATGGGTATATGGGCACAGGACTATGGGATGGCGGATATGTATATGGGCACGGGACTATGGGATGGAGGATGTGTGATGGGTATATGGGCACTGGACTATGGGATGGAGGATATGTATGATGGGTATATGGGCATGGGGCTATGGGATGGCGGATATGTATGATGGGTATATGGGAATGGGACTATGGGATGGAGGATATGTATGATGGGTATATGGGCATGGGACTATGAGACGAAGGATGTGTGATGGGTATATGGGCACTCGACTATGGGATGGTGAATATGTATGATGGGTATATGGGCATGGGACTATGGGATGGAGGATATGTATGTTGGGTATATGGGCACGGGCCTATGGGATGGATGATGTGTGATGGGTATATGGGCACGGGACTATGGGATGGCGGATATGTATATGGGCACGGGACTATGGGATGGAGAATGTGTGATGGGTATATGGGCACTGGACTATGGGATGGAGGATATGTATGACGGGTATATGGGCACGGGACTATGGGATGGAGGATATGTATGATGGGTATATGGGCAGTCGACTATGGGATGGCGAATATGTATGATGGGTATATGGGCATGGGACTATGGGATGGAGAATATGTATTATGGATATATGGGCATGGAACTATGGGATGGAGAATTTGTATGATGGGTATATGGGCATTGGACTATGGGATGGAGGATGTGTGATGGGTATATGGGCATGGGACTATGGGATGGAGGATGTGTGATGGGTATATGGGCACTCGACTATGGGATGGAGGATATGTATGATGGGTATATGGGCACAGGCCTATGGGATCGTGGATTTGTATGATGGGTATATGGGCATGGGACTAAGGGATGGAGGATATGTATGATGGGTATATGGGCATGGGACTATGAGATGGAGGATGTGTGATGGGTATACGGGCATGGGACTATGGAATGGAGGATGTGTGATGGGTATACGGGCAAGGGACTATGGGATGGAGGATGTGTGATGGGTATATGGGCACTCAACTATGGGATGGAGGATATGTATGATGGGTGTATGGGCACGGGCCTATGGGATTGAGGATATGTATGATGGGTATATGGGCACTGGACTATGGGATGGAGGATATGTATGACGAGTATATGGGCATGGGACTATGGGATGGAGGATGTGTGATAGGTATATGGGCACTGGACTATAGGATGGAGGATATGTATGATGGGTATATGGGCATGGGACTATGAGATGAAGGATGTGTGATGACTATATGGGCACTCGACTATGGGATGGTGAATATGTTTGATGGGTATATGGGCATTGGACTATGGGATGGAGGATGTGTGAAGGGTATATAGGCATGGGACTATGGGATGGAGGATGTGTGATGGGTATATGGGCACTCTGCACTCGACTATGGGATGGAGGATATGTATGATGGGTATATGGGCAACGCTGAGTCATCATAGGTTGCAATGCTGACGGTTATGTCATAACGGTTGCCATGGTGATGATGATGTCATAATGGGTATATGGGCACGGGACTATGGGATGGAGGATGTGTGATGAGTATATGGGCACTGGACTATGGGATGGAGGATATGTATGACGGGTATAAGGGCACGGGACTATGGGATGAAGGATATGAATGATGGGTATATGGGCACGGGACTAAGGGATGGAGGATATGTATGATGGGTATATGGCCTTGGGACTGTGAGATGAAGGATGTGTGATGGGTATATGGGCACTCGACTATGGGATGGCAAATATGTATGATGGGTATATGGACATGGGACTATGGGATGGCGAATATGTGTGATGGGGATATGGGCACGGGACTATGGGATGGAGGATGTGTGATGGGTGTATGGGCACTTGACTATGGGATGGAGGATATGTATGATGGGTATGTGGGCACAGGCCTATGGGATCGTGGATATGTATGATGGGTATATGGGCACGGGTCTATGGGATGGAGGATATTTATAATTTACTATAACCACAGTTTGTTACTATGCCCGGGCAGGGCCGGGCTCTTTAGCTATATATCTAATATATAAAGCTCTAAGTGTGTATGTATGTATGTATGTATGTGTGTATGTATGTGTGTATGTCCGGGATAGGCATCCGCACCGTCGCAGCTCCAGCCACAAAATTTGGCACAGTCGCACGTCTGGACCCCGAGAGCATCCTAAGCTGTGTTGTGAGGCGAAATTTTAACCCCACGTGTTCCAATTCACCAAACAATTTTGCCCCTGTCTACATACTGGAGAAAAAGTGTGTGCGCGTCAAGCCCCACCACTCATTATGATGTCATAATGCCCCTATCTACATACTGGGGAAGCAGTGTGTGCGTATCAAGCCCCGTCCTTCATTATGATGTCACAATGGTTGCCATGGCGACGCTGATGTCATCATAGGTTGCAAGCCCCGCCACTCATTATGATGTCATAATGGTTGACTATGGAATGGAGGATGTGTGCTGGGTATATGGGCAATGGACTATGGGATGGAGGATATGTATGACGGGTATATGGGCATGGGCCTATGGGATGGTGGATATGTATGACGGGTATATGGGCACGGGACTATGGGATGGAGGATGTGTGATGAGCTTGCGGTACTGAGGAAAGCAAGCAGCCATTGCCTTTGATGGATAGGTCAGTTGGAGGGTATGTGAGATAGGAAAGATGATGAATTCTGTTTTGTCCATGATAAGTTTTGGAAATTAAGCAGAGAAGGATGAAATGCAGGGCAGACATTATGGGATTCTTGCTAGCAAGGAGGTGATATTGGGTCCATAGAGGTAGATCTGTGTGTCATCAGCATGGAGATGATATTAATACCCATAGGACTCTATGAGCTGTCCCAGGCCAAACATGTAGATGGAGAATAGTAGGGGTCCTAGAACTGAACCTTGGGGGATACCAACAGATAGGGAGGTGGTGTGGTAGATACTAAATGTTTGGCGTGTTAGGTATGAAGAGACCCAAGGTAGGGCCAAGGGATGAGAGAATTGGTAGTGGGAGAGAATGTCCACTGTGTCGAAGGCAGAGGACAGGTCCAGGAGGAAGAGGACAGAGTAATGTTGCTTGGATTTGGCAATTAGTAGGTCATTGGTGACTTTAATTAGGGCAATTTCAGTGGAATTATGCAGTCAGACTGTAAGCAATCAAAGAGGAAGCAGGAGGAGAGATGGGAACACAGTTCAAGATGGATGGATTGTTCCAGTAGATTTGAGGCATAGGGAAGTGATATGGGGTGAAAGCTAGACAGAGAGAATCGGTAAAGGGAGGGCTTTTTAAGGATGGGTATGTCAAACGCTGGAATTTTCTCACTGCACAGGATAGGTCCCAAGCCTTGTCTGGTGCAGTGGTCTCCCATTCAGGCTCAGCCACTTAGATGACTGCTCAGCACAGACTCTGGACCCAGTGCTTTTCCCAAGATGATGCTGCATGTGTAACTGCTGCTGGCTCTCCAGCTAAGCCTATGGTGACTACTGGTATACACAAGCAGCGATGGACTCTGGAGCCTAAGTCCAGATTTACCCTACTGAGCATGTCCATGATGTGACGCCTTCTTATTGGTGCTCAGACATCAGCTGCTCTGGTGATGTGGCAGCTTCAGATTGGTCCACAGGCAAAGTCCTGTCTACCTGGACTTGAGCTTAAGGTATAAAAGGCTTTCTATGGCGCACGCCTGTGCACTAGTATCATGTGTTTTTGGTGTGTTGGTGGCTACTTTAAAACCCTGTGTGTACGTGTGCCACTAATAGTACTGCGAGTGTTGGTCTAGACAGGCAGTGTAGGGTGGGAACTCCCGCTTGAACTTAGCATCTGCACCATGTGTCCTGAGGCGCATGTGCTAAAGCACACCATGCTTCAGAGCAGGGTCAACCACCAGCTGAGTCATCCCAGTGGGGTTAAGTTATAGGGACCCCAATTAGTATTTTTCTATATGCCTGTGCAGTCTAACAGGGTATAGTCCTATTTTGTTTGCTTCATAGAATCACTCCGTGGTGTAACAGAGCTTGTTATTTTGCGCTCTGTGCACACTGAGTGACATTTAACTCAGTGTACTTAAAGTGTTTTCTCGCAGCCATGCTCCTCCATTGTGTTAGCTGCAATTTCTCCATCACTGCACGGTGGACCCCAGGTTGCGAACACACCTTATTATAATATCTTATTTGGTGTGTTACACCAAACCTAACAGGGTGTAATCGAGGCATGTTGAGTAGCTTTTTAGTCGTGTATGACAGGAAGAATATGAGAGATGAGAAGTAGTTATCTTTTGTTTCAGTGAGTGTGAACTTGAAAGTGGTTAGGGACTGTTTGAATGTGATGAAGAGCTCATTAGAGTGGAATCTTTTCCATCTTTGCTCAGCAACCCTGGAAGCTCATCCAAGTTCTTTAGTCAAACTGGTTTGCAAATGTTGCCTGTTGATTGTGCAAACTTTGGTATATGTTAGGGGGCAAACGATTAAAGAGCAGTTGCTGTTGTGGTTTTATATAAAGCGGCATCTGCATCATGTAAGAGACCTATTTCTGCAACAGGGATAAAAGACTCAGAAAGGGAGTGTATAACAAGGTGTTCAAGTTTTCTGCGAGGGTGTTCAAGTTTGTGGGGTGGGGGATTGTGATTAGGTTGTGGTCAGAAAGAGAAATAGGAGCATTAGAGAGGTTAGCAAGGAAACAGACAAACAAATAACGCAACAGTCTGTAGTGCCATAGCATGCAAATTTGAAATATGAAAATTGAATTGCACTACTGCACTAGAAATATGAAAAATTGAGAACGCTTAGTGCATAAATTGGCCAATTGATGCGTACCTGGAAGCTATGTTACGGTGATTCTTGCTTCCAGGACTTAACCTAATGCCAATCCTCTCTTAGACTAAAGTCTTCAGCTCTATGGGAACCTAATGTGAATCCTCTCTTAGACTGAAATCTATATCTCTGTGGAGGGGTAGGGTCTTAATGTGATTAAAAACACCTGAGGCTGAGGGGTGGAGTGCTCAGTCAGAAGGCTAATGAATAAAAAATAAAGAAAAACTGTCCAGACTTATTTTATGTTTGGATGTGACTGTCAGTTTTTGGAAATTTGTGTTCATTATAGTATTTGTAAATTGACCAATTTATGCGCTAAGCATTCTCAATTTTTCATATTTCTAGTGCAGTAATGCAATTCAATTTTCATATTTCATATTTGAATGCTATGGCACTACAGAGTGCTGCTTTATTTGTTTGATTGTATATGAGTTGGTGACTCTAGGTAAGCACCTGTTCAGACCTAGTTTATGTTTTGATGTCACAGTCAGTTTTTAGAAGCTAGGAAACAGAGGCAGGTAAAGATGAGGTCATATGTGTGGTCATCTTTGTGAATGGCTGAGGAGATCCACTTAGTAAGGTTGAAGGAGGAGGTGAGAGTTAGAAGGTTTGAGACAGCTGAGTGTCAATGGGGATGTTAAAGTTACCCATGTTAACAGTGGGTATGTCAGCGAAAAGGAAATTAAGCAGCCAGGTGGTGAAGTGGTTGAAAAAGATGATGGCTGGCCCTGGCAGCTGGTAAATTACAGCCTGTTGAAGGTTGGAGGAGGAATAGATGTACACAGAGTACACCTCAAAAAAAGCGAGAGCAACAGAGGGTGGCAGAGGAATTGGGTATAAGGAGCAGTTATGTCACAGGAGAACAAAATTCCCTCCATCATGCTTGTTGCTGCGGCAGTGTGTATGAGAATGATGGCATCCACCAAAAAAAGGTAAGCTGGAGAGGCTATGTCAAATGGGGTGAGCCAGATTTTGGTGTTACCAAGGAATAAATGTTTGTGAGCAATGAAAAGATCATGAAGGTAGGAAAGTTTTCTGCAGACATAGCAAGCGTTCCATACAGCTCCTGTTAGAGGGACTGGGGAAGTGGGGCCTGGGAGAATGGGTACAAGGTTAGAAAGATTGTTACAATTAGTGTTATATTGTGGATGGGAGGAAGTGACTTTGGGGTTGTGGAAAGGAGGAAGAGATTTTTGAGAGATATCACCGGCAGTGAGAATAATGGAAAGAGTGAATAGGTGGGAGCAGGTGAGGGCATAACGTGGCTGTGTGTGTTTGGAGAAACAGGATTTTATTTAGAGGAACATTTCTGATGTGGGGGTGATGTGGATGGAGGGAGAGATGACAGATCTTAACTAGGTGTAGGGATCAGGGCTGCTTTTTAGGAAGGAAAGAATTAGAGGAGTGAGAGAGGAAACAAACCGAAACATTGTTTACAGTGACTATATAGCCAGTTACCTTCAGTTCCATTCTGGTGCAATTCGGGTCTAATTCATTGCAGTACACTTAGATGCTGCACTTAGATGATGCAGGAGCAGACTAAAGTCTAGGCAGACTTGTTGCTCACAATATATTTGCTTACAAATGCATTCAGGTGTGAAACAGAGGGAGGAGGCATGGACTCATCTTAATCAGTTAATTAAAGCTGAGCCACAAAAAGGAGATTGTAGGATGACAAAACAAGTAGTGCAATAAGCAATCTCATACATACCAGGGACAAGAAGCAGAGGCAAGAAATCTCAGACTTAGGAAAATCTGTATAGTAGCTTCACACATAACTGCTACAAGAAGAGATAAATAGACTTGCTGATTAGAGATTGGTGGTAATAGATGACCAGGATTTGGAGCAGCCACAATAACTTTGAATATCCCACAATAAAAGGAGACTATATCACAAAAATAGCTCAATTCTATTTTAATCAAAACAAAACTTCTAAAGTTATTCTAGGTTTGAACAAAAAAAACTTGCATTTTCACACAGTTCGTAACTGGGGATGTAGCTCAGTGGCAGAGCGCACGCGTTGCATGTGTGAGGCCCCGGGCTCAATCCCCAGCATCTCCATGGCCAGCCTGCATGTATGTGCAAGGAACGCACTTCCTTTTGGTGGTCACTTTTTCTCACCCTTGTTCGCTTCCTGCAGCCGCTGTGTGAAGTAAATACGTGTGAGTGCTCCAGGCTTACCGTACACTTTTGGGGATGTAGCTCAGTGGTAGAGCGCATGCTTTGCATGTATGAGGTCCTGGGTTCAATCCCCAGCATCTCCAACCTTTTTCAAATATGGCTAGACATCTTTGGCTAGCGCACCACTCAAGCTAAGTGTCAAGACTCGCAAGGAATCTCTGCCGCTTAAACTGTTTGCTTTGCCATGTCACTTGGCAGGACAAGGCTTTTTCGATTGCAAGGTCTTAACACTGCCTAAGCCACGGGCAACACTTTTTCCCACTCAGTAAAATGACTTGAATGGGAACTGGACATTCAACAAACTTGGCCAAAATCAATAGTACACGCAAATATAGGAGACTTTCGATTATATAGTCTCAAAGATATTTGCTTTTTTCACCACTTACCAGCCAAGGTTTGCTCTACCCCTGCCTCCTGTATTCACCATCCACTCTGAAAAAAGACAGCTCAACTTCATTGGGATCAAACCTAAACCTCCCACCAACACACCTTGACATTGGGTGGCACAGCTTTTTAGACTTTATGCTAATGATATAGGAGGCGGGAAGGTGAGAAAACTGGCAGAGGGACAATCAGAAGGATTGTGCTGAGCTTAATCACACGTCTTTTACTTTAACCTAGAGCTGGATTCACCATCTACACTGATTACTATTGCTCTGTCATATACTCCACACTTCTGCTGCGTTTGTCTGTGTGTTGACTAATGAAGGCCAGGAAACCTTCTCTGTGTGCTGCGCTGTATATGGTAGAGCCCAGAGTTGCTAGTCTCCTCCCAAAAGCCTGGAGTCAATTGACAATGTAGAGCTAGAGTTTGCAGAGGGGAGAACCGGTGAAAATGCAGAATACAAGACATATAAGGGTCAGAAATAGTCTGATTGCCCATGTACACACACTGCAGCGTATTCTGAAAAGTTACTTGAAAGTACAGTTACTACTCTCGACTCCAAAATGGCAAGTTATTCTAGGTTTGAAAAAAAAAACTTGCTTTTTCACACAGTTCATAACTGGGGATGTAGCTCAGTGGTAGAGCGCATGCTTTGCATGTGTGAGGCCCCGGGTTCAATACTCGGCATCTTCATGGCCAGCCTGCATGTATGTGCAAGGAACGCACTTTCTTTTGGTGGTCACTTTTTCTCACCTTTGTTCGCTTCCTGCAGCCGCTGTGTGAAGTAAATACGTGTGAGTGCTCCAGGCTTCTGGTACACTTTTGGGGATGTAGCTCAGTGGTAGAGCGCATGCTTCGCATGTATGAGGTCCTGGGTTCAATCGCCAGCATCTCCAACCTTTTTCAAATATGGCTAGACATCTTTGGCTAGCGCACCACTCAAGCTAAGTGTCAAGACTCGCAAGGAATCTCTGCCGCTTAAACTGTTTGCTTTGCCATGTCACTTGGCAGGACAAGGATTTCTCGATTGCAAGGTCTTAACACTGCCTAAGCCACGGGCAACACTTTTTCCCACTCAGTAAAATGACTTGAAAGGGAACTGGACATTCAACAAACTTGGCCAAAATCAATAGTGCACGCAATAAAGGAGACTTTCGATTATATAGTCTCAAAGATATTTGCTTTTGTCACCACTTACCAGCCAAGGTTTGCTCTACCCCTGCCTCCTGTATTCACCATCCACTCTGAAAAAAGACAGCTCAACTTCATTGGGATCAAACCTAAACCTCCCACGAACACACCTTGACAATGGGATGCACAGCTTTTTAGACTTTATGCTAATGATATAGGAGGCGGGAAGGTGAGAAAACTGGCAGAGGGACAATCAGAAGGATTGTCCTGAGCTTAATCACGCGTCTTTTACTTTAACCTAGAGCTGGATTCACCATCTACACTGATTACTATTGCTCTGTCATATACTCCACACTTCTGCTGCGTTTGTCTGTGTGTTGACTAATGAAGGCCAGGAAACCTTCTCTGTATGCTGCGCTGTATATGGTAGAGCCCAGAGTTGCTAGTCTCCTCCCAAAAGCCTGGAGTCAATTGACAATGTAGAGCTAGAGTTTGCAGAGGGGAGAACCGGTGAAAATGCAGAATACAAGACATATAAGGGTCAGAAATAGTCTGATTTCCCATGTACACACACTGCAGCGTATTCTGAAAAGTTACTTGAAAGTACAGTTACTACTCTCGACTCCAAAATGGCAAATTATTCTAGGTTTGAAAAAAAAAAACTTGCATTTTCACACAGTTCGTAACTGGGGATGTAGCTCAGTGGTAGAGCACACGCTGTGCATGTGGGAGGCCCCGGGTTCAATCCCCGGCATCTCCATGGCCAGCCTGCATGTATGTGCAAGGAACGCACTTCCTTTTGGTGGTCACTTTTTCTCACCCTTGTTCGCTTCCTGCAGCCGCTGTGTGAAGTAAATACGTGTGAGTGCTCCAGGATTCCGGTACACTTTTGGGGATGTAGCTCAGTGGTAGAGCGCATGCTTCGCATGTATGAGGTCCTGGGTTCAATCCCCAGCATCGCCAACCTTTTTCAAATATGGCTAGACATTTTTGGCTAGCGCACCACTCAAGCTAAGTGTCAAGACTCGCAAGGAATCTCTGCCGCTTAAACTGTTTGCTTTGCCATGTCACTTGGCAGGACAAGGCTTTCTCAATTGCAAGGTCTTAACACTGCCTAAGCCACGGGCAACACTTTTTCCCACTCAGTAAAATGACTTGAATGGGAACTGGACATTCAACAAACTTGGCCAAAATCAATAGTACACGCAAATATAGGAGACTTTCGATTATATATTCTCAAAGATATTTGCTTTTTTTACCACTTACCAGCCAAGGTTTGCTCTACCCCTGCCTCCTGTATTAACCATCCACTCTGAAAAAAGACAGCTCAACTTCATTGGGATCAAACCTAAACCTCTCACCAACACACCTTGACATTGGGTGGCACAGCTTTTTAGACTTTATGCTAATGATATAGGAGGCGGGAAGGTGAGAAAACTGGCAGAGGGACAATCAGAAGGATTGTGCTGAGCTTAATCACGCGTCTTTTACTTTAACCTAGAGCTGGATTCACCATCTACACTGATTACTATTGCTCTGTCATATACTCCACACTTCTGCTGCGTTTGTCTGTGTGTTGACTAGAGTTGAGCGATACCGTCCGATACTTCAAAGTATCGTATCGGATGGTATCGGCCGATCTTTAAAAAAAGTATCGGTATCGCCGATTCCGATACCGGAAGTCCCATTCAAGTCTATGGGACTTCCGGTATCGGAATAAGAAAAACCCTTTCCTGCCCTTGTACAGCCTCTCTGGGGTCTGTACGGGCCTTTCGGGGGGCTGTGCCGGCCTGCCAGGGGGTCTGTGCAGGCTCCGGTGGTCTGTGCCGGCCTGCCGGTGGTCTGTGCAGGCTCCGGGGGGCTGTGCCGGCCTGCCGGGGGGATGTGCCGGCCTGCCGGGGGGCTGTGCCGGCCTGCCGGTGGTCTGTGCAGGCTCCGGGGGGCTGTGCCGGCCTGCCGGGGGGCTGTGCCGGCCTGCCGGGGGGCTGTGTCGGCCTGCCGGTGGTCTGTGCAGGCTCCGGGGGGCTGTGCCGGCCTGCCGGGGGGCTGTGCCGGCCTGAAGGTGGTCTGTGCAGGCTCCGGGGGTCTGTGCAGGCATCGTCCGATGGGACTACAAGTCCCATCGGGCGATGCCTGCTACCATGACAGTGATTGACACATTAGCCAATGATGGGACAGTAGTAGTCCCATCATCCGGCTAATGTGTTAAATGTAAAAAAAAATAAAAAAATAAAAAATTACATGCTACATACATACAACATGCATACTACAAACATGCTACATACATACTACATACATGCTACATTCATACTACATAAATACTACATGCAACATACATACTACATGTATACTACATGCATGCTACATACATACTGCATGCTACATACATACCACATATATACTACATAAATATTACATGCATGCTACATGCATGCTACATGCTACATACATAACACATATATACTACATGCATGCTACATACATACTACATGCTACATACTACATATATACTACATGCATGCTACATACATACTACATGCTACATACTACATATATACTACATGCATGCTACATACATACTACATGCTACATACATACTACATATATACTACATGCATGCTACATACATACTACATGCTACATACATACTACATATATACTACATACATACTACATACATACTACATGCATGCTACATGCATGCTACATACATACCACATACATAACACATATATACTACATGCATGCTACATACATACTACATGCTACATACATACCATATACATACTACATGCATGCTACATACATACTACATGCATGCTACATACATACTACATGCTACATACATACTACATACATACTACATGCATGCTACATGCATGCTACATACATACCACATACATAACACATATATACTACATGCATGCTACATACATACTACATGCTACATACATACCATATACATACTACATGCATGCTACATACATACTACATGCATGCTACATATATACTACATGCTACATACATACTACATACATACTACATGCATGCTACATACATACTACATGCATGCTACATACTACATGCTACATACATACTACATATATACTACATGCATGCTACATGCTACATACATACCACATACATACTACATATATACTAACTGCATGCTACATACATACTGCATGCTACATGCATGCTACATACATACTACATACATACTACATGCTACATACATACCACATATATACTACATACATACTACATACAATACATACATAGACATACAGTACATATAACATAGAGTAACATACTTACCAATACTTGTCACATTGTTCCCCGAAGCCATTGTCTTTTCCGGAATAAATATTAACATAACAAACCACAAAAATACTCACCCACGATCCGAAGCAGTCCACGAGTGTGTCCCACGACGATCTTGGGTAGAGAACTGCAGCATCAGCTGTTGCTGCCGTTCTCTACGGGCTGCAGGAATCCAATGACGGAAGGTAGGTATCCTTCCGCACTGTATTCCTCCGCCACTTAAAAAAAAAAAAAGTCCCTAGTCTCACTTTATGCCATTGCTGTGTGGGAATTTCCCACGCAGCAATGGCATAAAGTGAGACTAGGGACTTTTTTTTTTTTAAGTGGCGGAGGAATACAGTGCGGAAGGATACCTACCTTCCGTCATTGGATTCCTGCAGCCCGTAGAGAACGGCAGCATCATCGGATGCTGCAGTTCTCTACCCAAGATCATCGTGGGACACACTCGTGGACTGCTTCGGATCGTGGGTGAGTATTTTTGTGGTTTGTTATGTTAATATTTATTCCGGAAAAGACAATGGCTTCGGGGAACAATGTGACAAGTATTGGTAAGTATGTTACTCTATGTTATATGTACTGTATGTCTATGTATGTATTGTATGAATGTATTGTATGTATGTAGTATATATGTGGTATGTATGTAGCATGTAGTATGTATGTAGTATGTATGTAGCATGCATGTAGCATGCAGTATGTATGTAGCATGCATGTAGTATATATGTAGTATGTATGTAGCATGCATGTAGTATATATGTAGCATGTATGTAGTATGTATGTGGTATGTATGTAGCATGTAGTATGTATGTAGCATGCATGTAGTATATATGTAGTATGTATGTAGCATGTAGTATGTATGTAGTATGTATGTAGTATGTATGTGGTATGTATGTAGTATGTATGTAGCATGTAGTATGTATGTAGTATGTATGTGGTATGTATGTAGTATGTATGTAGCATGTAGTATGTATGTAGTATGTATGTAGTATGTATGTGGTATGTATGTGGCATGTAGTATGTATGTAGCATGCATGTAGTATGTATGTAGCATGCATGTAGTATGTATGTAGTATGTATGTAGTATGTAGCATGTATGTAGTATGTATGTGGTATGTATGTAGCATGTAGTATGTATGTAGCATGCATGTAGTATATATGTAGTATGTAGTATGTATGTAGTATGTATGTGGTATGTATGTAGCATGCATGTAGCATGCATGTAGTATGTATGTAGCATGCATGTAGTATGTATGTAGCATGCATGTAGTATGTATGTAGTATGTATGTAGTATGTATGTAGCATGCAGTATGTATGTAGTATGTATGTAGTATATATGTAGTATGTATGTAGCATGTAGTATGTATGTTGCATGCATGCAGTATGTATGTAGCATGTAGTATGTATGTAGCATGCATGTAGTATGTATATAGCATGTAGTATGTATGTAGCATGCATGTAGTATGTATGTAGCATGTAGTATGTATGTAGTATTTTTTTTTTTTTAACATTTAACACATTAGCCGGATGATGGGACTACTACTGTCCCATCATTGGCTAATGTGTCAATCACTGTCATGGTAGCAGGCATCGCCCGATGGGACTTGTAGTCCCATCGGACGATGCTTGCACAGACCCCCGGGCATCAGCACAGCCCCCCGGCAGGCTGGCACAGCCCCCCGGCAGGCCGGCACAGCCCCCCGGCAGGCCGGTACAGACCCCCACAGGGTGCACAGACCACCGGCAGGCCGGCACAGCCCCCCGGCAGGCCGGTACAGACCCCCACAGGGTGCACAGACCACCGGCAGGCCGGCACAGCCCCCCGGCAGGCCGGTACAGACCCCCACAGGGTGCACAGACCACCGGCAGGCCGGCACAGCCCCCCGGCAGGCCGGTACAGACCCCGGGCAGTCCACACAGCCCCCCGGCAGGCCGGCACAGCCCCCCGGCAGGCCGGCAGAGACCCCCGGAAGGCCCGAAATGACGGCGCATCATGATGCGCACACACCGCGCATCATGATGACGTCAGTCTGTCAATCAACTTTGAACTTCCGATTCCGATGCCGAATTCCGATATTGAAAAAATATCGGAAGTCGGTATCGGAATTCCGATACAGCAAGTATCGGCCGATACCCGATACTTGCGGTATCGGAATGCTCAACACTAGTGTTGACTAATGAAGGCCAGGAAACCTTCTCTGTGTGCTGCGCTGTATATGGTAGAGCCCAGAGTTGCTAGTCTCCTCCCAAAAGCCTGGAGTCAATTGACAATGTAGAGCTAGAGTTTGCAGAGGGGAGAACCGGTGAAAATGCAGAATACAAGACATATAAGGGTCAGAAATAGTCTGATTTCCCATGTACACACACTGCAGCGTATTCTGAAAAGTTACTTGAAAGTACAGTTACTACTCTCGACTCCAAAATGGCAAGTTATTCTAGGTTTGAAAAAAAAAACTTGCATTTTCACACAGTTCGTAACTGGGGATGTAGCTCAGTGGAAGAGCGCACGCTTTGCATGTGTGAGTCCCCGGCATCTCAATGGCCAGCCTGCATGTATGTGCAAGGAACGCACTTCCTTTTGGTGGTCACTTTTTCTCACCCTTGTTCGCTTCCTGCAGCCGCTGTGTGAAGTAAATACGTGTGAGTGCTCCAGGCTTCCGGTATACTTTTGGGGATGTAGCTCAGTGGTAGAGCGCATGCTTCGCATGTATGAGGTCCTGGGTTCAATCCTCAGCATCTCCAACCTTTTTCAAATATGGCTAGACATCTTTGGCTAGCGCACCACTCAAGCTAAGTGTCAAGACTCGCAAGGAATCTCTGCCGCTTAAATTGTTTGCTTTGCCATGTCACTTGGCAGGACAAGGCTTTCTCGATTGCAAGGTCTTAACACTGGCTAAGCCACGGGCAACACTTTTTCCCACTCAGTAAAATGACTTGAATGGGAACTGGACATTCAACAAACTTGGCCAAAATCAATAGTACACGCAAATATAGGAGACTTTCGATTATATAGTCTCAAAGATATTTGCTTTTTTCACCACTTACCAGCCAAGGTTTGCTCTACCCCTGCCTCCTGTATTCACCATCCACTCTGAAAAAAGACAGCTCAACTTCATTGGGATTAAACCTAAAACTCTCACCAACACACCTTGACATTGTGTGGCACAGCTTTTTAGACTTTATGCTAATGATATAGGAGGCGGGAAGGTGAGAAAACTGGCAGAGGGACAATCAGAAGGATTGTGCTGAGCTTAATCACGCGTCTTTTACTTTAACCTAGAGCTGGATTCACCATCTACACTGATTACTATTGCTCTGTCATATACTCCACACTTCTGCTGCGTTTGTCTGTGTGTTGACTAATGAAGGCCAGGAAACCTTCTCTGTGTGCTGCGCTGTATATGGTAGAGCCCAGAGTTGCTAGTCTCCTCCCAAAAGCCTGGAGTCAATTGACAATGTAGAGCTAGAGTTTGCAGACGGGAGAACCGGTGAAAATGCAGAATACAAGACATATAAGGGTCAGAAATAGTCTGATTTCCCATGTACACACACTGCAGCGTTTTCTGAAAAGTTACTTGAAAGTACAGTTACTACTCTCGACTCCAAAATGGCAAGTTATTCTAGGTTTGAAAAAAAAAACTTGCATTTTCACAGTTAGTAACTGGGGATGTAGCTCAGTGGAAGAGCGCACGCTTTGCATGTGTGAGTCCCCGGGTTCAATCCCCCGCATCTCAATGGCCAGGCTGCATGTATGTGCAAGGAACGCACTTCCTTTTGGTGGTCACTTTTTCTCACCCTTGTTCGCTTCCTGCAGCCGCTGTGTGAAGTAAATACGTGTGAGTGCTCCAGGACTCTGGTACACTTTTGGGGATGTAGCTCAGTGGTAGAGTGCATGCTTTGCATGTATGAGGTCCTGGGTTCAATCCCCAGCATCTCTAACCTTTTTCAAATATGGCTAGACATTTTTGGCTAGCGCACCACTCAAGCTAAGTGTCAAGACTCGCAAGGAATCTCTGCCGCTTAAACTGTTTGCTTTGCCATGTCACTTGGCAGGACAAGGCTTTCTTGATTGCAAGGTCTTAACACTGCCTAAGCCACGGGCAACACTTTTTCCCACTCAGTAAAATGACTTGAATGGGAACTGGACATTCAACAAACTTGGCCAAAATCAATAGTACACGCAAATATAGGAGACTTTCGATTATATAGTCTCAAAGATATTTGCTTTTTTCACCACTTACCAGCCAAGGTTTGCTCTACCCCTGCCTCCTGTATTCACCATCCACTCTGAAAAAAGACAGCTCAACTTCATTGGGATCAAACCTAAACCTCCCAACAACACACCTTGACATTGGGTGGCACAGCTTTTTAGACTTTATGCTAATGATATAGGAGGCAGGAAGATGAGAAAACTGGCAGAGGGACAATTAGAAGGATTGTGCTGAGCTTAATCACGCGTCTTTTACTTTAACCTAGAGCTGGATTCACCATCTACACTGATTACTATTGCTCTGTCATATACTCCACACTTCTGCTGCGTTTGTCTGTGTGTTGACTAATGAAGGCCAGGAAACCTTCTCTGTGTGCTGCGCTGTATATGGTAGAGCCCAGAGTTGCTAGTCTCCTCCCAAAAGCCTGGAGTCAATTGACAATGTAGAGCTAGAGTTTGCAGAGGGTAGAACCGGTGAAAATGCAGAATACAAGACATATAAGGGTCAGAAATAGCCTGATTTCCCATGTACACACACTGCAGCGTATTCTGAAAAGTTACTTGAAAGTACAGTTACTACTCTCGACTCCAAAATGGCAAGTTATTCTAGGTTTGAAAAAAAAAACTTGCATTTTCACACAGTTTGTAACTGGGGATGTAGCTCAGTGGTAGAGCGCACGCTTTGCATGTGTGAGGCCCAGGGTTCAATCCCCAGCATCTCCATGGCCAGCCTGCATGTATGTGCAAGGAACGCACTATCTTTTGGTGGTCACTTTTTCTCACCTTTGTTCGCTTCCTGTAGCCGCTGTGTGAAGTAAATACGTGTGAGTGCTCCAGGCTTTCGGTACACTTTTGGGGATGTAGCTCAGTGGTAGAGCGCATGCTTCGCATGTATGAGGTCCTGGGTTCAATCCCCAGCATCTCCAACCACTTTTCAAATATGGCTAGACATCTTTGGCTAGCGCACCACTCAAGCTAAGTGTCAAGACTCGCAAGGAATCTCTGCCGCTTAAACTGTTTGCTTTGCCATGTCACTTGGCAGGACAAGGCTTTCTCGATTGCAAGGTCTTAACACTGCCTAAGCCACGGGCAACACTTTTTCCCACTCAGTAAATGACTTGAATGGGAACTGGACATTCAACAAACTTGGCCAAAATCAATAGTACACGCAAATATAGGAGACTTTCGATTATATAGTCTCAAAGATATTTGCTTTTTTCACCACTTACCAGCCAAGGTTTGCTCTACCCCTGCCTCCTTTATTCACCATCCACTCTGAAAAAAGACAGCTCAACTTCATTGGGATCAAACCTAAACCTCCCACCAACACACCTTGACATTGGGTTGCACAGCTTTTTAGACTTTATGCTAATGATATAGGAGGCGGGAAGGTGAGAAAACTG
Organism: Dendrobates tinctorius; assembly: GCF_039654945.1. Taxonomy (NCBI): domain Eukaryota; kingdom Metazoa; phylum Chordata; class Amphibia; order Anura; family Dendrobatidae; genus Dendrobates; species Dendrobates tinctorius. Next base: position 47,137,028 of record NW_027361679.1, on the reverse strand, counting down.
GCAGAGGGACAATCAGAAGGATTGTGCTGAGTTTAATCACGCGTCTTTTACTTTAACCTAGAGCTGGATTCACCATCTACACTGATTACTATTGCTCTGTCATATACTCCACACTTCTGCTGCGTTTGTCTGTGTGTTGACTAATGAAGGCCAGGAAACCTTCTCTGTGTGCTGCGCTGTATATGGTAGAGCCCAGAGTTGCTAGTCTCCTCCCAAAAGCCTGGAGTCAATTGACAATGTAGAGCTAGAGTTTGCAGAGGGTAGAACCGGTGAAAATGCAGAATACAAGACATATAAGGGTCAGAAATAGTCTGATTTCCCATGTACACACACTGCAGCGTATTATGAAAAGTTACTTGAAAGTACAGTTACTACTCTCGACTCCAAAATGGCAAGTTATTCTAGGTTTGAAAAAAAAAACTTGCATTTTCACTCAGTTTGTAACTGGGGATGTAGCTCAGTGGTAGAGCGCACGCTTTGCATGTGTGAGGCCCAGGGTTCAATCCCCAGCATCTCCATGGCCAGCCTGCATGTATGTGCAAGGAAAGCACTACCTTTTGGTGGTCACTTTTTCTCACCTTTGTTCGCTTCCTGTAGCCGCTGTGTGAAGTAAATACGTGTGAGTGCTCCAGGCTTTCGGTACACTTTTGGGGATGTAGCTCAGTGGTAGAGCGCATGCTTCGCATGTATGAGGTCCTGGGTTCAATCCCCAGCATCTCCAACCATTTTTCAAATATGGCTAGACATCTTTGGCTAGCGCACCACTCAAGCTAAGTGTCAAGACTCGCAAGGAATCTCTGCCGCTTAAACTGTTTGCTTTGCCATGTCACTTGGCAGGACAAGGCTTTCTCGATTGCAAGGTCTTAACACTGCCTAAGCCACGGGCAACACTTTTTCCCACTCAGTAAAATGACTTGAATGGGAACTGGACATTCAACAAACTTGGCCAAAATCAATAGTACACGCAAATATAGGAGACTTTCGATTATATAGTCTCAAAGATATTTGCTTTTTTCACCACTTACCAGCCAAGGTTTGCTCTACCCCTGCCTCCTTTATTCACCATCCACTCTGAAAAAAGACAGCTCAACTTCATTGGGATCAAACCTAAACCTCCCACCAACACACCTTGACATTGGGTTGCACAGCTTTTTAGACTTTATGCTAATGATATAGGAGGCGGGAAGGTGAGAAAACTGGCAGAGGGACAATCAGAAGGATTGTGCTGAGTTTAATCACGCGTCTTTTACTTTAACCTAGAGCTGGATTCACCATCTACACTGATTACTATTGCTCTGTCATATACTCCACACTTCTGCTGCTTTTGTCTGTGTGTTGACTAATGAAGGCCAGGAAACCTTCTCTGTGTGCTGCGCTGTATATGGTAGAGCCAGAGTTGCTAGTCTCCTCCCGAAAGCCTGGAGTCAATTGACAATGTAGAGCTAGAGTTTGCAGAGGGGAGAACCGGTGAAAATGCAGAATTCAAGACATATAAGGGTCAGAAATAGTCTGATTTCCCATGTACACAAACTGCAGTGTATTCTGAAAAGTTACTTGAAAGTACAGTTACTACTCTTGACTCCAAAATGGCAAGTTATTCTAGGTTTGAAAAAAAAAACTTGCATTTTCACACAGTTCGAAACTGGGGATGTAGCTCAGTGATAGAGTGCACTCTTTGCATGTGTGAGGACCCGGGTTCAATCCCCGGCATCTGCATGGTCAGCCTGCATGTATGTGCAAGGAACGCACTTCCTTTTGGTGGTCACTTTTTCTCACCCTTGTTCGCTTCCTGCAGCCGCTGTGTGAAGTAAATACGTGTGAGTACTCCAGGCTTCCAGTACACTTTTGGGGATGTAGCTCAGTGGTAGAGCGCATGCTTCGCATATATGAGGTCCTGGGTTCAATCCCCAGCATCTCCAACCTTTTTCAAATATGGCTAGACATCTTTGGCTAGCGCACCACTCAAGCTAAGTGTCAAGACTCGCATGGAATCTCTGCCGCTTAAACTGTTTGCTTTGCCATGTCACTTGGCAGGACAAGGCTTTCTCGATTGCAAGGTCTTAACACTTCCTAAGCCACGGGCAACACTTTTTCCCACTCAGTAAAATGACTTGAATGGGAACTGGACATTCAACAAACTTGGCCAAAATAAATAGTACACGCAAATATAGTAGACTTTCGATTATATAGTCTCAAAGATATTTGCTTTTTTCACCACTTACCAGCCAAGGTTTGCTCTACCCCTGCCTCCTGTATTCACCATCCACTCTGAAAAAAAGACAGCTCAACTTCATTGGGATTAAACCTAAACCTCCCACCAACACACCTTGACATTGGGTGGCACAGCTTTTTAGACTTTATGCTAATGATATAGGAGGCGGGAAGGTGAGAAAACTGGCAGAGGGACAATCAGAAGAATTGTGCTGAGCTTAATCACGCGTCTTTTACTTTAACCTAGAGCTGGATTCACCATCTACACTGATTACTATTGCTCTGTCATATACTCCACACTTCTTCTGCGTTTGTCTGTGTGTTGACTAATGAAGGCCAGGAAACCTTCTCTGTGTGCTGCGCTGTATATGGTAGAGCCCAGAGTTGCTAGTGTCCTCCCAAAAGCCTGGAGTCAATTGACAATGTAGAGCTAGAGTTTGCAGAGGGGATAACCGGTGAAAATGCAGAATACAAGACATATAAGGGTCAGAAATAGTCTGATTTCCCATGTACACAAACTGCAGTGTATTCTGAAAAGTTACTTGAAAGTACAGTTACTACTCTTGACTCCAAAATGGCAAGTTATTCTAGGTTTGAAAAAAAAACTTGCATTTTCACACAGTTAGTAACTGGGGATGTAGCTCAGTGGTAGAGCGCATGCTTTGCATGTGTGAGGCACAGGGTTCAATCCCCAGGATCTCCATGGCCATCCTGCATGTATGTGCAAGGAACGCACTTCCTTTTGGTGGTCACTTTTTCTCACCCTTGTTCGCTTCCTGCAGCCGCTGTGTGAAGTAAATACGTGTGAGTGCTCCAGGCTCCCTGTACACTTTTGGGGATGTAGCTCAGTGGTAGAGCGCATGCTTCGCATGTGTGAGGTCCTGGGTTCATTCCCCAGCATCTCCAACCTTTTTCAAATATGGCTAGACATCTTTGGCTGCGCACCACTCAAGCTAAGTGTCAAGACTCGCAAGGAATCTCTGCCGCTTAAACTGTTTGCTTTCTCGATTGCAAGGTCTTAACACTTCCTAAGCCACGGGCAACACTTTTTCCCACTCAGTAAAATGACTTGAATGGGAACTGGACATTCAACAAACTTGGCCAAAATCAATAGTACACGCAAATATAGGAGACTTTCGATTATATAGTCTCAAAGATATTTGCTTTTTTCACCACTTACCAGCCAAGGTTTGCTCTACCCCTGCCTCCTGTATTCACCATCCACTCTGAAAAAAGACAGCTCAACTTCATTGGGATCAAACCTAAACCTCCCAACAACACACCTTGCCATTGGGTGGCACATCTTTTTAGACTTTATGCTAATGACATAGGAGGCAGGAAGGTGAGAAAACTGGCAGAGGGACAATCAGAAGGATTGTGCTGAGCTTAATCACGCATCTTTTACTTTAACCTAGAGCTGGATTCACCATCTACGCTGATTACTATTGCTCTGTCATATACTCCACACTTCTGCTGCATTTGTCTGTGTGTTGACTAATGAAGGCCAGGAAACCTCTGTGTGCTGCGCTGTATATGGTAGAGCCCAGAATTGCTAGTCTCCTCCCAAAAGCCTGGAGTCAATTGACAATGTAGAGCTAGAGTTTGCAGAGGGGAGAACCGGTGAAAATGCAGAATACAAGACATATAAGGGTCAGAAATAGTCTGATTTCCCATGTACACACACTGCAGCATATTCTGAAAAGTTATTTGAAAGTACAGTTACTACTCTCGACTCCACAATGGCAAGTTATTCTAGGTTTGAAAAAAAAAACTTGCATTTTCACACATTTCATAACTGGGGATATAGCTCAGTGGTAGAGCGCACGCTTTGCATGTGTGAGGCCCCGGGTTCAATCCCTGGCATCTCCATGGCCAGCTGGCATGTATGTGAAAGGAACGCACTTCTTTTTGGTGGTCACTTTTTCTCACCCTTGTTCGCTTCCTGCAGCCGCTGTGTGAAGTAAATACGTGTGAGTGCTCCAGGCTCCCAGTACACTTTTGGGGATGTAGCTCAGCGGTAGAGCGCATGCTTCGCATGTATGAGGTCCTGGGTTCAATCCCCAGCATCTCCAACCGTTTTCAAACTTGGCTAGACATCTTTGGCTAGCGCACCACTCAAGCTAAGTGTCAAGACTTGCAAGGAATCTCTGCCGCTTAAACTGTTTGCTTTGACATGTCACTTGGCAGGACAAGGCTTTCTCGATTGCAAGGTCTTAACAGTGCCTAAGCCACGGGCAACATTTTTTCCCACTCAGTAAAATGATTTGAATGGGAACTGGACATTCAACAAACTTGGCCAAAATCAATAGTACACGCAAATATAGGAGACTTTCGATTATATAGTCTCAAAGATATTTGCTTTTTTCACCACTTACCAGCCAAGGTTTGCTCTACCCCTGCCTCCTGTATTCACCATCCACTCTGAAAAAAGACAGCTCAACTTCATTGGGATCAAACCTAAACCTCCCACCAACACACCTTGACATTGGGTGGCACAGCTTTTTAGACTTTATGCTAATGATATAGGAGGCAGGAAGGTGAGAAAACTGGCAGAGGGACAATCAGAAGGATTGTGCTTAGAGTTGAGCGACTTTTGGTTTTTTAGGGTCGCGTTTCGTTTCGTGAAACCCGACTTTTCCAAAAGTCGGGTTGAGCAAGATCGTCCGATTATAGGGAAAAGTCGGGGTCGTCCCGAAACACGAAACCCAATGTAAGTCAATGGGGAATAAAAGTCGGCAGTGAGAGGAGGACAGGAAACACACCTACAGTGCCCATTTGAATGCCAAAAGCATCAATTCTTCTTACTTAAGCTTGTCAACCTTAATTAACTTCATAATACAAGTTACGCACTGAAAAATGGGGGTTATTTGGCTAAATTTGTGGGGGGGGAGGGCTGGCTGCAGGTTTTCATGTGCCCTGGGCGAAAGAGCGCCCCTTTAACACATACTACAACTCATCATGCTCCGATACGGCAGAGAAATAGCGGTATAGTACAATGAAAAATACCTCACTTTTTACATCTCATGACGAGGCCCATCTATTTCTCCATACAAAATCATTGGTCCCATATAATGTTTGAAACAGTATATGATGAGCTCCACATAATGCTACAGTATATGTTGGTCCCCATGGATGAAGCTCCACTGTCTTATGGGCCCAAATAATGCTCCAAACATAATGGGCCCCATTTCTAATGCTCTAGTGTATAATGGGCCCTGTAAATGCTGCTCCAGTGTCTGATGTCCACCTTTGGAATGTTCCAGTGTATGGTGGGCCCCATCTATCATTCTCCAGAGTATAGTGCTCCCCAAAAATTGCTGTCCCAACATAGAAAACAATCAAATAAGTCTCCTCGCTAGGGAATCCCTGTACTTGTCTGGACAGGTGCTGTAGCTTGCTTAACAGCTCGCCAGCCGTTCTCACGCCCAGTATGGATTGCACGTGATTACACAAAGGTTAGAAAGGGTACCGTATCCCTGGATAACATGTATGGATAGCGTACACATTCAAAATATATGTCTATACAGCATGAGGCAGGCTCAGACGGTGTTAGGCCCAGTATGGATTGCACGTCATTGCACAAAGGTTAGAAGGGGTACCGTATCCCCGGAAAACATGTATGGATAGCGTACACATTCAAAATATATGTCTATACAGCATGAGGCAGGCTCAGACGGTGTTAGGCCCAGTATGGATTGCACGTCATTGCACAAAGGTTAGAAAGGGTACCGTATCCCCGGATAACATGTATGGATAGCGTACACATTCAAAATATATGTCTATACAGCATGAGGCAGGCTCAGACGGTGTTAGGCCCAGTATGGATTGCACGTCATTGCACAAAGGTTAGAAGGGGTACCGTATCCCCGGATAACATGTATGGATAGCGTACACATTCAAAATATATGTCTATACAGCATGAGGCAGGCTCAGACGGTGTTAGGCCCAGTATGGATTGCACGTCATTGCACAAAGGTTAGAAGGGGTACCGTATCCCCGGATAACATGTATGGATAGCGTACACATTCAAAATATATGTCTATACAGCATGAGGCAGGCTCAGACGGTGTTAGGCCCAGTATGGATTGCACGTGATTGCACAAAGGTTAGAAAGGGTACCGTATCCCCGGATAACATGTATGGATAGCGTACACATTCAAAATATATGTCTATACAGCATGAGGCAGGCTCAGACGGTGTTAGGCCCAGTATGGATTGCACGTCATTGCATAAAGGTTAGAAGGGGTACCGTATCCCCGGATAACATGTATGGATAGCGTGCACATTCAAAATATATGTCTATACAGCATGAGGCAGGCTCAGACGGTGTTAGGCCCAGTATGGATTGCACGTCATTGCACAAAGGTTAGAAAGGGTACCGTATCCCTGGATAACATGTATGGATAGCGTACACATTCAAAATATATGTCTATACAGCATGAGGCAGGCTCAGACGGTGTTAGGCCCAGTATGGATTGCACGTCATTGCACAAAGGTTAGAAGGGGTACCGTATCCCCGGATAACATGTATGGATAGCGTACACATTCAAAATATATGTCTATACAGCATGAGGCAGGCTCAGACGGTGTTAGGCCCAGTATGGATTGCACGTCATTGCACAAAGGTTAGAAGGGGTACCGTATCCCCGGATAACATATATGGATAGCGTACACATTCAAAATATATGTCTATACAGCATGAGGCAGGCTCAGACGGTGTTAGGCCCAGTATGGATTGCACGTGATTGCACAAAGGTTAGAAAGGGTACCGTATCCCCGGATAACATGTATGGATAGCGTACACATTCAAAATATATGTCTATACAGCATGAGGCAGGCTCAGACGGTGTTAGGCCCAGTATGGATTGCAAGTCATTGCACAAAGGTTAGAAGGGGTACCGTATCCCCGGATAACATGTATGGATAGCGTACACATTCAAAATATATGTCTATACAGCATGAGGCAGGCTCAGACGGTGTTAGGCCCAGTATGGATTGCACGTCATTGTACAAAGGTTAGAAAGGGTACCGTATCCCCGGATAACATGTATGGATAGTGTACACATTCAAAATATATGTCTATACAGCATGAGGCAGGCTCAGACGGTGTTAGGCCCAGTATGGATTGCACGTCATTGCACAAAGGTTAGAAGGGGTACCGTATCCCAGGATAACATGTATGGATAGCGTACACATTCAAAATATATGTCTATACAGCATGTGGCAGGCTCAGATGGTGTTAGGCCCAGTATGGATTGCACGTCATTGCACAAAGGTTAGAAGGGGTACCGTATCCCCGGATAACATGTATGGATAGCGTACACATTCAAAATATATGTCTATACAGCATGAGGCAGGCTCAGACAGTGTTAGGCCCAGTATGGATTGCACGTGATTGCACAAAGGTTAGAAAGGGTACCGTATCCCTGGATAACATGTATGGATAGCGTACACATTCAAAATATATGTCTCAGGAGGCAGGCTCAGACGGTGTCAGGCACAGTATGGATTTAACGGCCCAGATTACACAGCGGAGGAGCAGGGAGAGGTAAAGATTGCAAATGCTGGGGCCCTGGCCAAGCAAGGGGGGCCCACTCGTGGGCGTCGGTACTGGCATTGGGCCCCTCAGTACAGCGGTGTGTCTGACGGCGGGTGTGCACCACCACCGTCAGAGACACTTGATTGCACTATGAGGGACCCTGTGCCAGTGCCCGCGCCCAAGAGTCGGCCTACCCACCTGTCCAGGGCAACGGCACTCGCACGGTGTCGTGCGCTAGGTGGTGACCCCGGCCATGGGGGGGGAGGCAGCACAGTTAGGGAGTTTTAGAAAGTGGCATATGTTGATGTTGGACATTCAACTGATGCAAAAGGCGAAATAGGTGAAGTACCAGGAAGAGGTGGACCAAAGCAAGCCATTTTTCTGTCACCCTATGTGTCATCAGGGGAAGGTGGGACAAAATCCTTGGAAACCCATGCATGGTTCATTTTAATGAAGGTTAGATCATCCACATTTTGGGTTGACAGACGGGTCCTTTTTTCTGTCAGGATTGATCCAGCTGCACTGAAGACTCTTTCCAATAGCACACTTGCAGCTGGGCAAGCGAGCTCCTGTAAGGCATATTGGGCCAATTCAGGCCAGGTGTCCAGTTTAGCGGCCCAATAGTCAAAGGGGAATGACCTGTGTGGGAGAACATCGATATGGGAGGAAAAGTAATTTGTAACCATAGTTGACAACTGCTGTCTCCTGTCACTTTCCATCGATGCAGTATTACCAGTTGTGTGAGCGGTATTTGAAAAATCAGTCCACAACATTGTCATGAAACCCCTGTCTCCAACGCCACTTCTGCTGTGTGCACCACGAACACCTCTGCCAAGCTGCCCCCGGCCCGTACGGCTCGTGTGAGAACCATCACCGCTGCTGTGTGCTGGGAATGCCTCAAGCAACCGATTTACCAGAGTTGCTTGTTTCTTAGCCAATATTAGGTCAAGGTTCTCCTGTGGCATGATGTTTTGTAATTTGCCTTCATAGCGTGGATCCAGGATGCTGGCCAACCAGTATTCGTCATCGTTCATCATTTTGGCAATGCGGGGGTCCCTTTTTAGGATCCGCAAGGCATAATCTGACATGTGGGCCAATGTTCCCGGTGTCAATGATGCACTGCGAGTGCTGGGTGGAGGAGCACTTTCTGGCAAATCCACATCCCTCCAGTCACGCACAAACCCTGTACCAGACCTTGCCACGCCAACATTTTCACTTGCCCCACGAGATGCATCCTCCTCCCCTAAGTAATCATCCCCATCATCCTCCTCCTCCTCCTCCTCTTCTTCCTCCACCTCGTCCAGGAGCGGTCCCTGAGCAGACAATGGCTGAATGTCATCAAGGATTCCCTCCTCCTCTTCCTCCTCATCAACATTGGCTGCAGACGCCTGCTCCTTAAGGTGCGTCAAAGTTTGCATGAGCAGACGCATAAGTGGGATGCTCATGCTTAGGATGGCGTTGTCTGCGCTTACCAGCCGTGTGCATTCCTCAAAACACTGAAGGACTTTACAAAGGTCTTTCAGCTTCGACCACTGCACGCCTGTCAACTCCATGTCTGCTCTCAAAGTGCCTGGCCGTGTATCCTCCCACAAATGCATTATGGCCTGCCTCTGCTCGCACAGCCGCTCCACCATGTGCAGGGTGGAGTTCCACCTTGTTGCAATGTCGATAATGAGGCGGTGGTTGGGAAGGTGGAGCAATCGCTGCAGCTTCTGCATACGAACGGAGTGTACAGGCGACCGGCGGATGTGCGCGCACAGTCTTCGCACCTTCTGGAGCAGGGCTGTTAACTCCGGATAATTTTTGAGGAAGCACTGCACCACCAGGTTCAAGGTGTGAGCCAAGCAAGGTATGTGGCTGAGTTTTGAAAGGGCTATGGCTGCCACAAAATTACGGCCGTTATCACTAACTACCTTGCCTGCCTCAAGATGTACACTGCCCAGCCATGACTCAGTTTGTCGCTTCAAGTACTCGGCCAGCACCTCGGCGGTGTGTCTGTCGCCCAAACACATCATCTGCAACACAGCCTGCTGACGCTTTCCACTAGCTGCTCGATAGGGGGACACATCGTGTGCAACAGTGGCAGCTGCAGATGGAGTGCTCGTACGACTGCGCTCTGTGGACGAGCTGTCGCTTCTGGAGGAGGAGGAGGGTCGAACGCCTACAGCCAACTGTTTCCTATACCGTGGGCAAGGCAGCACTGTCCCACCACCGCTGTCCCCTGTGGACCCTGCATCCACCACATTAACCCAGTGCGCAGTGATGGACACGTAACGGCCCTGGCCATGCCGACTGGACCATGCATCAGTTGTGAGGTGCACCTTTCCGCTCACTGACTGCTTGAGTGCATGGACAATGCGGTCTTTCACATGATGGTGGAGGGCTGGGATGGCTTTGCGAGAGAAGAAGTGGCGACTGGGTAGGTCATAGCGTGGTACTGCATAGGCCATGAGTTCGCGGAAAGCTGTGCTTTCCACCAACCGAAAGGGCATCATCTCAAACGAGATTAGTTTGGCAATGTGGGCGTTCAAACCCAGTGTACGCGGATGAGAGACTGAGTACTTTCTTGACCTACTCATAGTGTCTGGGAGGGTGAGCTGGACTTGAGAGCTGCATATGGTGGAAGTAGCGGTGGACAGGGCGGACTGAGGGAGGGTTGATGATGGTGATGGAGTTGTTGTTCTTTCTGATGGCCTAGAATCAGTCTTTCGTTGATATAACAGTGGGATTCCCTGACTGCTGTGGCCTTGCAACGACACCTGAACATTTGCTGCTGTGCTAACCGGTGGGCTTACAGTGGGGGAAACAATGTAGCATTGCTGACTACCTTCGTTGTGATCAGTTGCACATGTGGCACTTGAGGTTTGGTGTTGTGTCCACGCTTGCAAGTGCATGCTGGTTAAATGTCTAAGCATGCAACTGGTATTGAAATTTTTCAGATTTTTCCCTCGGCTAAAGGTCTTTGCGCACTTCTTACAGATAACCTTGGCCTGATCATGAGGATTTTGTTCAAAAAACTGCCACACTGCACTCTTCCTACTTTGGCAGACATTTTGCGGCCTAGCACGCTGTGATCTTTTGACCCTCTGGACAAGCTGTCCAGCAACTCTTTTGATGTTTGGAACCTGTCTTTGGAGTGCTCCGGGCCTGCCAGATAACAGCTGTTGCGATGTCGATGTCTGCTGTGGATGCTCCTCATCTGAGCTATTGGAAGCAGCACCCTCTTCCCCCAATGGATGCCAATCTGGGTCAACAACTGGGTCATCCATCACCTCCTCTTCTATGTCATGTGCACCTTTCTCTGTGTCACCGTGTATGGTGGTATAGTGTGCGGGAAGGGGCACCTGAGTCTCATCAGGGTCAAAATCTGGCTCTGTACACTGCGAGGACAATGTAGTGCTCTGAGTGAACGTACCAGCAGAATCATCCATCAGTGGCTGTGCATCAGTGCACTCCATGTCAGATTCATCTTGGCCTGGGTAATTCACCATTTGACTTGATAATCCAGGCATGGTATGTGAAAACAGCTCCATGGAGTAATCAGTAGTATGGCCTGTGTCATCCTTCAATCTTGGTTGGGGTGAAGGACACAAGGAAAGGTGTGGTTCATGAACATGAGCCTCCAATGACGACTCAGTGCTTTTACTTTTTACAACTGAAGAAGAGAAGGCAATAGAGCTGGAGGCTGAGTCAGCAATGTAAGACAAAACTTTTTCCTGATGCTCTGCCTTTAAAAGCGGTTTGTCAACTCCTAGAAAACTAAGCGTTCGAGTCCTTATGTAGCCAGACGATGACGCAGGGTCAGCACCTCCTGCATTCGGTCCTATTTTGCTCTTGCCACTACCATCAGATCCACCACCAACACCATCATTACCAGCTGCCAACCCCCGCCCAATTCCACGGCCTCTTCCACCAGCCTTCCTCATTTTTGGTAGAAATGTAGACAAAATCCAACAAACTATATAGTAATGTAAAACAAGGTACAAGGTGTCTATAGGACAGGGGAGTTTTAGAATTTCTGCACACACTTGTGGACAGTGGACACTTGTGGATTGTGTGCGGCCCACTGATATCTGAGCGCTATGTGACACGCTCGATGGCACAGCTGCCGGTGACCAAAGTGACGAGAGGATAATGGAGATTTTGAATCTCTGCGTACACTTGTGGACAGTGGACACTTGTGAATTGTGTGCGGCCCACTGATACCTGAGCGCTATGTGACACGCTCGATGGCACAGCTGCCTGTGACCAAAGTGACGAGAGGATAATGGAGATTTTGAATCTCTGCGTACACTTTTGGACACTGGACACTTGTGGATTGTGTGCGGCCCACTGATATCTGAGCGCTATGTGACACGCTCGATGGCACAGCTGCCTGTGACCAAAGTGACGAGAGGATAATGGAGATTTTGAATCTCTGCGTACACTTTTGGACACTGGACACCTGTGGATTGTGTGCGGCCCACTGATATCTGAGCGCTATGTGACACGCTCGATGGCACAGCTGCCTGTGACCAAAGTGACGAGAGGATAATGGAGATTTTGAATCTCTGCGTACACTTGTGGACAGTGGACACTTGTGGATTGTGTGCGGCCCAATGATATCTGAGCGCTATGTGACACGCTCGATGGCACAGCTGCCTGTGACCAAAGTGACGAGAGGATAATGGAGATTTTGAATCTCTGCGTACACTTGAGGACAGTGGACACTTGTGGATTGTGTGCGGCCCACTGATATCTGAGCGCTATGTGACACGCTCGATGGCACAGCTGCCTGTGACCAAAGTGACGAGAGGATAATGGAGATTTTGAATCTCTGCGTACACTTTTGGACACTGGACACTTGTGGATTGTGTGCGGCCCACTGATATCTGAGCGCTATGTGACACGCTCGATGGCACAGCTGCCTGTGACCAAAGTGACGAGAGGATAATGGAGATTTTGAATCTCTGCGTACACTTTTGGACACTGGACACTTGTGGATTGTGTGCGGCCCACTGATATCTGAGCGCTATGTGACACGCTCGATGGCACAGCTGCCTGTGACCAAAGTGACGAGAGGATAATGGAGATTTTGAATCTCTGCGTACACTTTTGGACACTGGACACTTGTGGATTGTGTGCGGCCCACTGATATCTGAGCGCTATGTGACACGCTCGATGGCACAGCTGCCTGTGACCAAAGTGACGAGAGGATAATGGAGATTTTGAATCTCTGCGTACACTTTTGGACACTGGACACTTGTGGATTGTGTGCGGCCCACTGATATCTGAGCGCTATGTGACACGCTCGATGGCACAGCTGCCTGTGACCAAAGTGACGAGAGGATAAGGGAGATTGGATTGCTTTTAAAAAAGCAGTTTGCGGAGCAGTGGGTAAACAGCAATGCCAGCGTGTCAGGAAGCCTTAAAAGGCAGCCCAACAACCAACACCACTGATACACCACAATATAGCCTCCCCTTGCACTGCACACACAGTGACTTGTGTGTTGTGCAGCCCAAATCGCTAGCAGCAGAAGCAGTTTTTTTGTCTTCTTCCCTGCCTAACGCTCTCCCTACAGAATCAGCAGCAACCTCTCCCTATACTAAGATCGGCAGAAGTAAGATGGCGGTCGGCGTGCACGCCCTTTTATACCCCCTGTGACGCCCACCAAAGCAAGCCAATCACTTGCATGCCCTTCTGAAAGATGGTGGTGACCCGTGCCTATGTCATCACGTTGCCCACAGTGTCCGTGGATCCTGATTGGCTGAAAAAGAGCACAAAACAAACTTTTGAAACGCGACTTTGGTGCGTAAGTCGCCGACCTCGTGGCCGACCTCATCCTAGGGTCGGGTTTCGTTTCATGAAACCCGACTTTGCCAAAAGTCGGCGACTTTTGAATTTTTTCGACCCGTTTCGCTCAACTCTAATTGTGCTTAGCTTAATCACGCGTCTTTTACTTTAACCTAGAGCTGGATTCACCATCTACACTGATTACTATTGCTCTGTCACATACTCCACACTTCTGCTGCGTTTGTCTGTGTGTTGACTAATGAAGGCCAGGAAACCTTCTCTGTGTGCTGCGCTGTATATGGTAGAGCCCAGAGTTGCTAGTCTCCTCCCAAAAGCCTGGAGTCAATTGACAATGTAGAGCTAGAGTTTGCAGAGGGGAGAACCGGGGAAAATGCAGAATACAAGACATATAAGGGTCAAAAATAGTCTGATTTCCCATGTACACACACTGCAGCGTATTCTGAAAAGTTACTTGAAAGTACAGTTACTACTCTCGACTCCACAATGGCAAGTTATTCTAGGTTTGAAAAAAAAAACTTGCATTTTCACACAGTTCGTAACTGGGGATGTAGCTCAGTGGTAGAGCGCACGCTTTGCATCTGTGAGGCATCTCCATGGCCAGCCTGCATGTATGTGCAAGGAACGCACTTCCTTTTGGTGGTCACTTTTTCTCACCCTTGTTCGCTTCCTGCAGCCGCTGTGTGAAGTAAATACGTGTGAGTGCTCCAGGCTTCCGGTAAACTTTTGGGGATGTAGCTCAGTGGTAGAGCGCATGCTTTGCATGTATGAGGTCCTGGGTTCAATCCCCAGCATCTCTCACCTTTTTCAAATATGGCTAGACATCTTTGGCTAGCGCACCACTCAAGCTAAGTGTCAAGACTCGCAAGGAATCTCTGCCGCTTAAACTGTTTGCTTTGCCATGTCACTTGGCAGGACAAGGCTTTCTCGATTGCAAGGTCTTAACACTGCCTAAGCCACGGGCAACACTTTTTCCCACTCAGTAAAATGACTTGAATGGGAACTGGACATTCAACAAACTTGGCCAAAATCAATAGTACACGCAAATATAGGAGACTTTCGATTATATAGTCTCAAAGATATTTGCTTTTTTCACCACTTACCAGCCAAGGTTTGCTCTACCCCTGCCTCCTGTATTCACCATCCACTCTGAAAAAAGACAGCTCAACTTCATTGGGATCAAACCTAAACCTCCCACCAACACACCTTGACATTGGGTTGCACAGCTTTTTAGACTTTATGCTAATGATATAGGAGGCGGGAAGGTGAGAAAACTGGCAGAGGGACAATCAGAAGGATTGTGCTGAGCTTAATCACGTGTCTTTTACTTTAACCTAGAGCTGGATTCACCATCTACACTGATTACTATTGCTCTGTCATATACTCCACACTTCTGCTGCGTTTGTCTGTGTGTTGACTAATGAAGGCCAGGAAACATTCTCTGTGTGCTGCGCTGTATATGGTAGAGCCCAGAGTTGCTAGTCTCCTCCCAAAAGCCTGGAGTCAATTGACAATGTAGAGCTAGAGTTTGCAAAGGGGAGAACTGGTGAAAATGCAGAATACAAAGCATATAAGGGTCAGAAATAGTCTGATTTCCCATGTACACACACTGCAGCGTATTCTGAAAAGTTACTTGAAAGTACAGTTACTACTCTCGACTCCAAAATGGCAAATTATTCTAGGTTTGAAAAAAAAAAAACTTGCATTTTCACACATTTCGTAACTGGGGATGTATTTCAGTGTTAGAGCGCACGCTTTGCATGTGTGAGGCCTCGGGTTCAATCACCGGCATCTCCATGGCCAGCCTGCATGTATGTGCAAAGAACGCACTTGCTTTTGGTGGTCACTTTTTCTCACCCTTGTTCGCTTCCTGCAGCCGCTGTGTGAAGTAAATACGTGTGAGTGCTCCAGTCTTCCGGTACACTTTTGGGTATGTAGCTCATATGTATGAGGTCCTGAGTTCAATCCCCAGCATCTCCAACCTTTTTCAAATATGGCTAGACATCTTTGGCTAGCACACCACTCAAGCTAAGTGTCAAGACTCGCAAGGAATCTCTGCCGCTTAACCTGTTTTCTTTGACATGTCACTTGGCAGGACAAGGCTTTCTCGATTGCTAGGTCTTAACACTGCCTAAGCCACGGGCAACACTTTTTCCCACTCAGTAAAATGACTTGAATGGGAACTGGACATTCAACAAACTTGGACAAAATCAATAGTACACGCAAATATAGGAGACTTTTGATTATATATTCTCAAAGATATTTACTTTTTTCACCACTTACCAGCCAAGGTTTGCTCTACCCCTGCCTCCTGTATTCACCATCCACTCTGAAAAAAGACAGCTCAACTTCATTGGGATCAAACCTAAACCTCCCACCAACACACCTTGACATTGGGTGGCACAGCTTTTTAGACTTTATGCTAATGATATAGGAGGCGGGAAAGTGAGAAAACTGGCAGAGGGACAATCAGAAGAATTGTGCTGAGCTAAATCACGCGTCTTTTACTTTAACCTAGAGCTGGATTCACCATCTACACTGATTACTATTGCTCTGTCATATACTCCACACTTCTGCTGCGTTTGTCTGTGTGTTGACTAATGAAGGCCAGGAAACCTTCTCTGTGTGCTGCACTGTATATGGTAGAGCCCAGAGTTGCTAGTCTCCTCCCAAAAGCCTGGAGTCAATTGACAAGGTAGAGCTAGAGTTTGCAGAGGGGAGAACCGGTGAAAATGCAGAATACAAGACATATAAGGGTCAGAAATAGTCTGATTTCCCATGTACACACACTGCAGCGTATTCTGAAAAGTTACTTGAAAGTACAGTTACTACTCTCGACTCCAAAATGGCAAGTTTTTCTAGGTTTGAAAAAAAAAAACTTGCATTTTCACACAGTTTGTAACTTGGGATGTAGCTCAGTGGTAGAGCGCACGCTTTGCATGTGTGAGGCCCCGGGTTCAATCCCCGGCATCTCCATAGCCAGCCTGCATGTATGTGCAAGGTTCGCACTTTCTTTTGGTGGTCACTTTTTCTCACCCTTGTTCGCTTCCTGCAGCCGCTGTGTGAAGTAAATACGTGTGAGTGCTCCAGGCTTCCGCTACACTTTTGGGGATGTAGCTCAGTGGTAGAGCGCATGCTTCGCATGTATGAGGTCCTGGGTTCAATACCCAGCATCTCCAACCTTTTTCAAATATGGCTAGACATCTTTGGCTAGCGCACCACTCAAGCTAAGTGTCAAGACTCGCAAGGAATCTCTGCCGCTTAAACTGTTTTCTTTGCCATGTCAATTGGCAGGACAAGGCTTTCTCGATTGCTAGGTCTTAACACTGCCTAAGCCACGGGCAACACTTTTTCCCACTCAGTAAAATGACTTGAATGGGAACTGGACATTCAACAAACTTGGCCAAAATCAATAGTACACGCAAATATAGGAGACTTTTGATTATATATTCTCAAAGATATTTACTTTTTTCACCACTTACCAGCCAAGGTTTGCTCTATCCCTGCCTCCTGTATTCACCATCCACTCTGAAAAAAGACAGCTTAACTTCATTGGGATCAAACCTAAACCTCCCACCAACACACCTTGACATTGGGTTGCACAGCTTTTTAGACTTTATGCTAATGATATAGGAGGCGGGAAGGTGAGAAAACTGGCAGAGGGACAATCAGAAGAATTGTGCTGAGCTTAATCACGCGTCTTTTACTTTAACCTAGAGCTGGATTCACCATCTACACTGATTACTATTGCTCTGTCATATACTCCACACTTCTGCTGCGTTTGTCTGTGTGTTGACTAATGAAGGCCAGGAAACCTTCTCTGTGTGCTGCGCTGTATATGGTAGAGCCCAGAGTTGCTAGTCTCCTCCCAAAAGCCTGGAGTCAATTGACAATGTAGAGCTAGAGTTTGCAGAGGGGAGAACCGGTGAAAATGCAGAATACAAGACATATAAGGGTCAGAAATAGTCTGATTACCCATGTACACACACTGCAGCGTATTCTGAAAAGTTACTTGAAAGTACAGTTACTACTCTCGACTCCAAAATGGCAAGTTATTCTAGGTTTGAAAAAAAAAACTTGCATTTTCACACAGTTCGTAACTGGGGATGTAGCTCAGTGGTAGAGCGCACGCTTTGCATGTGTGAGGCCCCGGGTTCAATCCCTGGCATCTCCATGGCCAGCCTGCATGTATGTGCAAGGAACGCACTTCCTTTTGGTGGTCACTTTTTCTCACCCCGATTTGCTTCCTGCAGCCGCTGTGTGAAGTAAATACGTGTGAGTGCTCCAGGCTTCTGGTACACTTTTGGGGATGTAGCTCAGTGGTAGAGCGCATGCTTCGCATGTATGAGGACCTGGGTTCAATCCCCAGCATCTCCAACCTTTTTCAAATATGGCTAGACATCTTTGGCTAGCACACCACTCAAGCTAAGTGTCAAGACTCGCAAGGAATCTCTGCCGCTTAAACTGTTTGCTTTGCCATGTCACTTGGCAGGACAAGGCTTTCTCGATTGCAAGGTCTTAACACTGCCTAAGCCACGGGCAACACTTTTTCCCACTCTGTAAAATGACTTGAATGGGAACTGGACATTCAACAAACTTGGCCAAAATCAATAGTACACGCAAATATAGGAGACTTTCGATTATATAGTCTCAAAGATATTTGCTTTTTTCACCACTTACCAGCCAAGGTTTGCTCTACCCCTGCCTCCTGTATTCACCATCCACTCTGAAAAAAGACAGCTCAACTTCATTGGGATCAAACCTAAACCTCCCACCAACACACCTTGACATTGGGTTGCACAGCTTTTTAGACTTTATGCTAATGATATAGGAGGTAGGAAGGTGAGAAAACTGGCAGAGGGACAATCAGAAGGATTGTGCTGAGTTTAATCACGCGTCTTTTACTTTAACCTAGAGCTGGATTCACCATCTACACTGATTACTATTGGTCTGTCATATACTCCACACTTCTGCTGTGTTTGTCTGTGTGTTGACTAATGAAGGCCAGGAAACCTTCTCTGTGTGCTGCGCTGTATATGGTAGAGCCCAGAGTTGCTAGTCTCCTCCCAAAAGCCTGGAGTCAATTGACAATGTAGAGCTAGAGTTTGCAGAGGGGAGAACCGGTGAAAATGCAGAATACAAGACATATAAGGGTCAGAAATAGTCTGATTTCCCATGTACACACACTGCAGCATATTCTGAAAAGTTACTTGAAAGTACAGTTACTGCTCTTGACTCCAAAATGGCAAGTTATTCTAGGTTTGAAAAAAAAAACTTGCATTTTCACACAGTTAGAAACTTGGGATGTAGCTCAGTGATAGAGTGCACTCTTTGCATGTGTGAGGACCCGGGTTCAATCCCCGGCATCTGCATGGTCAGCCTGCATGTATGTGCAAGGAACGCACTTCCTTTTGGTGGTCACTTTTTCTCACCCTGGTTCGCTTCCTGCAGCCGCTGTGTGAAGTAAATACGTGTGAGTGCTCCAGGGTTCTGGTACACTTTTGGGGATGTAGCTCAGTGGTAGAGCGCATGCTTTGCATGTATGACGTTGTGGGTTCAATACCCAGCATCTACAACCTTTTTCAAATATGGCTAGACATCTTTGGCTAGCGCACCACTCAAGCTAAGTGTCAAGACTCGCAAGGAATCTCTGCCGCTTAACCTGTTTTCTTTGACATGTCACTGGGCAGGACAAGGCTTTCTCGATTGCTAGGTCTTAACACTGCCTAAGCCACGGGCAACACTTTTTCCCACTCAGTAAAATGACTTGAATGGGAACTGGACATTCAACAAACTTGGCCAAAATCAATAGTACACGCAAATATAGGAGACTTTTGATTATATATTCTCAAAGATATTTACTTTTTTCACCACTTACCAGCCAAGGTTTGCTCTACCCCTGCCTCCTGTATTCACCATCCACTCTGAAAAAAGACAGCTCAACTTCATTGGGATCAAACCTAAACCTCCCACCAACACACCTTGACATTGGGTGGCACAGCTTTTTAGACTTTATGCTAATGATATAGGAGGCGGGAAAGTGAGAAAACTGGCAGAGGGACAATCAGAAGAATTGTGCTGAGCTAAATCACGCGTCTTTTACTTTAACCTAGAGCTGGATTCACCATCTACACTGATTACTATTGCTCTGTCATATACTCCACACTTCTGCTGCGTTTGTCTGTGTGTTGACTAATGAAGGCCAGGAAACCTTCTCTGTGTGCTGCACTGTATATGGAAGAGCCCAGAGTTGCTAGTCTCCTCCCAAAAGCCTGGAGTCAATTGACAAGGTAGAGCTAGAGTTTGCAGAGGGGAGAACCGGTGAAAATGCAGAATACAAGACATATAAGGGTCAGAAATAGTCTGATTTCCCATGTACATACACTGCAGCGTATTCTGAAAAGTTACTTGAAAGTACAGTTACTACTCTCGACTCCAAAATGGCAAATTATTCTAGGTTTGAAAAAAAAAAACTTGCATTTTCACACAGTTGGTAGCTGGGGATGTAGCTCAGTGGTAGAGCGCACGCTTTGCATGTGTGAGGCCCAGGGTTCAATCCCCGGCATCTCCATAGCCAGCCTGCATGTATGTGCAAGGAATGCACTTCCTTTTGGTGGTCACTTTTTCTCACCCTTGTTCGCTTCCTGCAGCCGCTGTGTGAAGTAAATACGTGTGAGTGCTCTAGGCTTCCGGTACATTTTTGGGGATGTAGCTCAGTGGTAGAGCGCATGCTTCGCATGTATGAGGTCCTGGGTTCAATCCCCAGCATCTCCAGCCTTTTTCAAATATGGCTAGACATCTTTGGCTAGCGCACCACTCAAGCTAAGTGTCAAGACTCGCAAGGAATCTCTGCCGCTTAAACTGTTTGCTTTGCCATGTCACTTGGCAGGACAAGGCTTTCTCGATTGCAAGGTCTTAACACTGCCTAAGCCACGGGCAACGCTTTTTCCCACTCAGTAAAATGACTTAAATGGGAACTGGACATTCAACAAACTTGGCCAAAATCAAAAGTACACGCAAATATAGAAGACTTTCGATTATATAGTCTCAAAGATATTTGCTTTTTTCACCACTTACCAGCCAAGGTTTGCTCTACCCCTGCCTCCTGTATTCACCATCCACTCTGAAAAAAGACAGCTCAACTTCAATGGGATCAAACCTAAACCTTCCACCAACACACCATGACATTGGGTTGCACAGCTTTTTAGACTTTATGCTAATGATATAGGAGGCAGGAAGGTGAGATAACTGGCAGAGGGACAATCAGAAGGATTGTGCTTAGCTTAATCACGCGTCTTTTACTTTAACCTAGAGCTGGATTCACCATCTACACTGATTACTATTGCTCTGTCATATACTCCACACTTCTGCTGCGTTTGTCTGTGTGTTGACTAATGAAGGCCAGGAAACCTTCTCTGTGTGCTGCGCTGTATATGGTAGAGCCCAGAGTTGCTAGTCTCCTCCCAAAAGCCTGGAGTCAATTGACAATGTAGAGCTAGAGTTTGCAGAGGGGAGAACCGGTGAAAATGCAGAATACAAGACATATAAGGGTCAGAAATAGTCTGATTTCCCATGTACACACACTGCAGCGTATTCTGAAAAGTTACTTGAAAGTACAGTTACTACTCTCGACTCCAAAATGGCAAGTTTTTCTAGGTTTGAAAAAAAAAAACTTGCATTTTCACACAGTTTGTAACTTGGGATGTAGCTCAGTGGTAGAGCGCACGCTTTGCATGTGTGAGGCCCCGGGTTCAATCCCCGGTATCTCCATAGCCAGCCTGCATGTATGTGCAAGGTTCGCACTTTCTTTTGGTGGTCACTTTTTCTCACCCTTGTTCGCTTCCTGCAGCCGCTGTGTGAAGTAAATACGTGTGAGTGCTCCAGGCTTCCGCTACACTTTTGGGGATGTAGCTCAGTGGTAGAGCACATGCTTCGCATGTTTGAGTTCCTGGGTTCAATCCCCAGCATCTCCAACCTTTTTCAAATATGGCTAGACGTCTTTGGCTAGCGCACCACTCAAGCTAAGTGTCAAGACTCGCAAGGAATCTCTGCCGCTTAAACTGTTTGCTTTGCCATGTCACTTGGCAGGACAAGGCTTTCTCGATTGCAAGGTCTTAACACTGCCTAAGCCACGGGCAACACTTTTTCCCACTCAGTAAAATGACTTGAATGGGAACTGGACATTCAACAAACTTGGCCAAAATCAATAGTACACGCAAATAAAGGAGACTTTCGATTATATAGTCTCAAAGATATTTGCTTTTTTCACCACTTACCAGCCAAGGTTTGCTCTGCCCCTGCCTCCTGTATTCACCATCCACTCTGAAAAAAGACAGCTCAACTTCATTGGGATCAAACCTAAACCTCCCACCAACACACCTTGACATTGGGTTGCACAGCTTTTTAGACTTTATGCTAATGATATAGGAGGCGGGAAGGTGAGAAAACTGGCAGAGGGACAATCAGAAGGATTGTGCTGAGCTTAATCACGCGTCTTTTACTTTAACCTAGAGCTGGATTCACCATCTACACTGATTACTATTGCTCTGTCATATACTCCACACTTCTGCTTCATTTGTCTGTGTGTTGACTAATGAAGGCCAGGAAACCTTCTCTGTGTGCTGCGCTGTATATGGTAGAGCCCAGAGTTGCTAGTCTCCTCCCAAAAGCCTGGAGTCAATTGACAATGAAGAGCTAGAGTTTGCAGAGGGGAGAACCGGTGAAAATGCAGAATACAAGACATATAAGGGTCAGAAATAGTCTGATTTCCCATGTACACACACTGCAGCGTATTCTGAAAAGTTACTTGAAAGTACAGTTACTACTCTCGACTTCAAAATGGCAAGTTATTCTAGGTTTGAAAAAAAAAACTTGCATTTTCACACAGTTCGTAACTGGGGATGTACCTCAGTGGTAGAGCGCACGCTATGCATGTGTGAGGCCCCGGGTTCAATCCCTGGCATCTCCATGGCCAGCCTGCATGTATGTGCAAGGAACGCACTTCCTTTTGGTGGTCACTTTTTCTCACCCTGGTTCGCTTCCTGCAGCCGCTGTGTGAAGTAAATACGTGTGAGTGCTCCAGGCTTCCGGTACACTTTTGGGGATGTAGCTCAGTGGTAGAGCGCATGCTTCGCATGTATGAGGTCCTAGGTTCAAAACCCAGCATCTCCAACTTTTTTCAAATATGGCTAGACATCTTTGGCTAGCGCACCACTCAAGCTAAGTGTCAAGACTCGCAAGGAATCTCTGCCGCTTAAACTGTTTTCTTTGCCATGTCAATTGGCAGGACAAGGCTTTCTCGATTGCTAGGTCTTAACACTGCCTAAGCCACGGGCAACACTTTTTCCCACTCAGTAAAATGACTTGAATGGGAACTGGACATTCAACAAACTTGGCCAAAATCAATAGTACACGCAAATATAGGAGACTTTCGATTATATAGTCTCAAAGATATTTGCTTTTTTCACCACTTACCAGCCAAGGTTTGCTCTACCCCTGCCTCCTGTATTCACCATCCACTCTGAAAAAAGACAGCTCAACTTCATTGGGATCAAACCTAAACCTCCCACCAACACACCTTGACATTGGGTTGCACAGCTTTTTAGACTTTATGCTAATGATATAGGAGGTAGGAAGGTGAGAAAACTGGCAGAGGGACAATCAGAAGGATTGTGCTGAGTTTAATCACGCGTCTTTTACTTTAACCTAGAGCTGGATTCACCATCTACACTGATTACTATTGGTCTGTCATATACTCCACACTTCTGCTGTGTTTGTCTGTGTGTTGACTAATGAAGGCCAGGAAACCTTCTCTGTGTGCTGCGCTGTATATGGTAGAGCCCAGAGTTGCTAGTCTCCTCCCAAAAGCCTGGAGTCAATTGACAATGTAGAGCTAGAGTTTGCAGAGGGGAGAACCGGTGAAAATGCAGAATACAAGACATATAAGGGTCAGAAATAGTCTGATTTCCCATGTACACACACTGCAGCATATTCTGAAAAGTTACTTGAAAGTACAGTTACTGCTCTTGACTCCAAAATGGCAAGTTATTCTAGGTTTGAAAAAAAAAACTTGCATTTTCACACAGTTAGAAACTTGGGATGTAGCTCAGTGATAGAGTGCACTCTTTGCATGTGTGAGGACCCGGGTTCAATCCCCGGCATCTGCATGGTCAGCCTGCATGTATGTGCAAGGAACGCACTTCCTTTTGGTGGTCACTTTTTCTCACCCTGGTTCGCTTCCTGCAGCCGCTGTGTGAAGTAAATACGTGTGAGTGCTCCAGGGTTCTGGTACACTTTTGGGGATGTAGCTCAGTGGTAGAGCGCATGCTTTGCATGTATGACGTTGTGGGTTCAATACCCAGCATCTACAACCTTTTTCAAATATGGCTAGACATCTTTGGCTAGCGCACCACTCAAGCTAAGTGTCAAGACTCGCAAGGAATCTCTGCCGCTTAACCTGTTTTCTTTGACATGTCACTTGGCAGGACAAGGCTTTCTCGATTGCTAGGTCTTAACACTGCCTAAGCCACGGGCAACACTTTTTCCCACTCAGTAAAATGACTTGAATGGGAACTGGACATTCAACAAACTTGGACAAAATCAATAGTACACGCAAATATAGGAGACTTTTGATTATATATTCTCAAAGATATTTACTTTTTTCACCACTTACCAGCCAAGGTTTGCTCTACCCCTGCCTCCTGTATTCACCATCCACTCTGAAAAAAGACAGCTCAACTTCATTGGGATCAAACCTAAACCTCCCACCAACACACCTTGACATTGGGTGGCACAGCTTTTTAGACTTTATGCTAATGATATAGGAGGCGGGAAAGTGAGAAAACTGGCAGAGGGACAATCAGAAGAATTGTGCTGAGCTAAATCACGCGTCTTTTACTTTAACCTAGAGCTGGATTCACCATCTACACTGATTACTATTGCTCTGTCATATACTCCACACTTCTGCTGCGTTTGTCTGTGTGTTGACTAATGAAGGCCAGGAAACCTTCTCTGTGTGCTGCACTGTATATGGTAGAGCCCAGAGTTGCTAGTCTCCTCCCAAAAGCCTGGAGTCAATTGACAAGGTAGAGCTAGAGTTTGCAGAGGGGAGAACCGGTGAAAATGCAGAATACAAGACATATAAGGGTCAGAAATAGTCTGATTTCCCATGTACACACACTGCAGCGTATTCTGAAAAGTTACTTGAAAGTACAGTTACTACTCTCGACTCCAAAATGGCAAGTTTTTCTAGGTTTGAAAAAAAAAAACTTGCATTTTCACACAGTTTGTAACTTGGGATGTAGCTCAGTGGTAGAGCGCACGCTTTGCATGTGTGAGGCCCCGGGTTCAATTCCCGGCATCTCCATAGCCAGCCTGCATGTATGTGCAAGGTTCGCACTTTCTTTTGGTGGTCACTTTTTCTCACCCTTGTTCGCTTCCTGCAGCCGCTGTGTGAAGTAAATACGTGTGAGTGCTCCAGGCTTCCGCTACACTTTTGGGGATGTAGCTCAGTGGTAGAGCACATGCTTCGCATGTTTGAGTTCCTGGGTTCAATCCCCAGCATCTCCAACCTTTTTCAAATATGGCTAGACGTCTTTGGCTAGCGCACCACTCAAGCTAAGTGTCAAGACTCGCAAGGAATCTCTGCCGCTTAAACTGTTTGCTTTGCCATGTCACTTGGCAGGACAAGGCTTTCTCGATTGCAAGGTCTTAACACTGCCTAAGCCACGGGCAACACTTTTTCCCACTCAGTAAAATGACTTGAATGGGAACTGGACATTCAACAAACTTGGCCAAAATCAATAGTACACGCAAATAAAGGAGACTTTCGATTATATAGTCTCAAAGATATTTGCATTTTTCACCACTTACCAGCCAAGGTTTGCTCTGCCCCTGCCTCCTGTATTCACCATCCACTCTGAAAAAAGACAGCTCAACTTCATTGGGATCAAACCTAAACCTCCCACCAACACACCTTGACATTGGGTTGCACAGCTTTTTAGACTTTATGCTAATGATATAGGAGGCGGGAAGGTGAGAAAACTGGCAGAGGGACAATCAGAAGGATTGTGCTGAGCTTAATCACGCGTCTTTTACTTTAACCTAGAGCTGGATTCACCATCTACACTGATTACTATTGCTCTGTCATATACTCCACACTTCTGCTTCATTTGTCTGTGTGTTGACTAATGAAGGCCAGGAAACCTTCTCTGTGTGCTGCGCTGTATATGGTAGAGCCCAGAGTTGCTAGTCTCCTCCCAAAAGCCTGGAGTCAATTGACAATGAAGAGCTAGAGTTTGCAGAGGGGAGAACCGGTGAAAATGCAGAATACAAGACATATAAGGGTCAGAAATAGTCTGATTTCCCATGTACACACACTGCAGCGTATTCTGAAAAGTTACTTGAAAGTACAGTTACTACTCTCGACTCCAAAATGGCAAGTTATTCTAGGTTTGAAAAAAAAAACTTGCATTTTCACACAGTTCGTAACTGGGGATGTACCTCAGTGGTAGAGCGCACGCTATGCATGTGTGAGGCCCTGGGTTCAATCCCTGGCATCTCCATGGCCAGCCTGCATGTATGTGCAAGGAACGCACTTCCTTTTGGTGGTCACTTTTTCTCACCCTGGTTCGCTTCCTGCAGCCGCTGTGTGAAGTAAATACGTGTGAGTGCTCCAGGCTTCCGGTACACTTTTGGGGATGTAGCTCAGTGGTAGAGCGCATGCTTCGCATGTATGAGGTCCTGGGTTCAATACCCAGCATCTCCAACCTTTTTCAAATATGGCTAGACATCTTTGGCTAGCGCACCACTCAAGCTAAGTGTCAAGACTCGCAAGGAATCTCTGCCGCTTAAACTGTTTTCTTTGCCATGTCAATTGGCAGGACAAGGCTTTCTCGATTGCTAGGTCTTAACACTGCCTAAGCCACGGGCAACACTTTTTCCCACTCAGTAAAATGACTTGAATGGGAACTGGACATTCAACAAACTTGGCCAAAATCAATAGTACACGCAAATATAGGAGACTTTTGATTATATATTCTCAAAGATATTTACTTTTTTCACCACTTACCAGCCAAGGTTTGCTCTATCCCTGCCTCCTGTATTCACCATCCACTCTGAAAAAAGACAGCTTAACTTCATTGGGATCAAACCTAAACCTCCCACCAACACACCTTGACATTGGGTTGCACAGCTTTTTAGACTTTATGCTAATGATATAGGAGGCGGGAAGGTGAGAAAACTGGCAGAGGGACAATCAGAAGAATTGTGCTGAGCTTAATCACGCGTCTTTTACTTTAACCTAGAGCTGGATTCACCATCTACACTGATTACTATTGCTCTGTCATATACTCCACACTTCTGCTGCGTTTGTCTGTGTGTTGACTAATGAAGGCCAGGAAACCTTCTCTGTGTGCTGCGCTGTATATGGTAGAGCCCAGAGTTGCTAGTCTCCTCCCAAAAGCCTGGAGTCAATTGACAATGTAGAGCTAGAGTTTGCAGAGGGGAGAACCGGTGAAAATGCAGAATACAAGACATATAAGGGTCAGAAATAGTCTGATTACCCATGTACACACACTGCAGCGTATTCTGAAAAGTTACTTGAAAGTACAGTTACTACTCTCGACTCCAAAATGGCAAGTTATTCTAGGTTTGAAAAAAAAAACTTGCATTTTCACACAGTTCGTAACTGGGGATGTAGCTCAGTGGTAGAGCGCACGCTTTGCATGTGTGAGGCCCAGGGTTCAATCCCCGGCATCTCCATAGCCAGCCTGCATGTATGTGCAAGGAATGCACTTCCTTTTGGTGGTCACTTTTTCTCACCCTTGTTCGCTTCCTGCAGCCGCTGTGTGAAGTAAATACGTGTGAGTGCTCTAGGCTTCCGGTACATTTTTGGGGATGTAGCTCAGTGGTAGAGCGCATGCTTCGCATGTATGAGGACCTGGGTTCAATCCCCAGCATCTCCAACCTTTTTCAAATATGGCTAGACATCTTTGGCTAGCACACCACTCAAGCTAAGTGTCAAGACTCGCAAGGAATCTCTGCCGCTTAAACTGTTTGCTTTGCCATGTCACTTGGCAGGACAAGGCTTTCTCGATTGCAAGGTCTTAACACTGCCTAAGCCACGGGCAACACTTTTTCCCACTCTGTAAAATGACTTGAATGGGAACTGGACATTCAACAAACTTGGCCAAAATCAATAGTACACGCAAATATAGGAGACTTTCGATTATATAGTCTCAAAGATATTTGCTTTTTTCACCACTTACCAGCCAAGGTTTGCTCTACCCCTGCCTCCTGTATTCACCATCCACTCTGAAAAAAGACAGCTCAACTTCATTGGGATCAAACCTAAACCTCCCACCAACACACCTTGACATTGGGTTGCACAGCTTTTTAGACTTTATGCTAATGATATAGGAGGTAGGAAGGTGAGAAAACTGGCAGAGGGACAATCAGAAGGATTGTGCTGAGTTTAATCACGCGTCTTTTACTTTAACCTAGAGCTGGATTCACCATCTACACTGATTACTATTGGTCTGTCATATACTCCACACTTCTGCTGTGTTTGTCTGTGTGTTGACTAATGAAGGCCAGGAAACCTTCTCTGTGTGCTGCGCTGTATATGGTAGAGCCCAGAGTTGCTAGTCTCCTCCCAAAAGCCTGGAGTCAATTGACAATGTAGAGCTAGAGTTTGCAGAGGGGAGAACCGGTGAAAATGCAGAATACAAGACATATAAGGGTCAGAAATAGTCTGATTTCCCATGTACACACACTGCAGCATATTCTGAAAAGTTACTTGAAAGTACAGTTACTGCTCTTGACTCCAAAATGGCCAGTTATTCTCGGTTTGAAAAAAAAAACTTGCATTTTCACACAGTTAGAAATTTTGGATGTAGCTCAGTGATAGAGTGCACTCTTTGCATGTGTGAGGACCCGTGTTCAATCCCCGGCATCTGCATGGTCAGCCTGCATGTATGTGCAAGGAACGCACTTCCTTTTGGTGGTCACTTTTTCTCACCCTGGTTCGCTTCCTGCAGCCGCTGTGTGAAGTAAATACGTGTGAGTGCTCCAGGGTTCTGGTACACTTTTGGGGATGTAGCTCAGTGGTAGAGCGCATGCTTTGCATGTATGACGTTGTGGGTTCAATACCCAGCATCTACAACCTTTTTCAAATATGGCTAGACATCTTTGGCTAGCGCACCACTCAAGCTAAGTGTCAAGACTCGCAAGGAATCTCTGCCGCTTAACCTGTTTTCTTTGACATGTCACTGGGCAGGACAAGGCTTTCTCGATTGCTAGGTCTTAACACTGCCTAAGCCACGGGCAACACTTTTTCCCACTCAGTAAAATGACTTGAATGGGAACTGGACATTCAACAAACTTGGCCAAAATCAATAGTACACGCAAATATAGGAGACTTTTGATTATATATTCTCAAAGATATTTACTTTTTTCACCACTTACCAGCCAAGGTTTGCTCTACCCCTGCCTCCTGTATTCACCATCCACTCTGAAAAAGACAGCTCAACTTCATTGGGATCAAACCTAAACCTCCCACCAACACACCTTGACATTGGGTGGCACAGCTTTTTAGACTTTATGCTAATGATATAGGAGGCGGGAAAGTGAGAAAACTGGCAGAGGGACAATCAGAAGAATTGTGCTGAGCTAAATCACGCGTCTTTTACTTTAACCTAGAGCTGGATTCACCATCTACACTGATTACTATTGCTCTGTCATATACTCCACACTTCTGCTGCGTTTGTCTGTGTGTTGACTAATGAAGGCCAGGAAACCTTCTCTGTGTGCTGCACTGTATATGGTAGAGCCCAGAGTTGCTAGTCTCCTCCCAAAAGCCTGGAGTCAATTGACAAGGTAGAGCTAGAGTTTGCAGAGGGGAGAACCGGTGAAAATGCAGAATACAAGACATATAAGGGTCAGAAATAGTCTGATTTCCCATGTACACACACTGCAGCGTATTCTGAAAAGTTACTTGAAAGTACAGTTACTACTCTCGACTCCAAAATGGCAAGTTATTCTAGGTTTGAAAAAAAAAACTTGCATTTTCACACAGTTCGTAACTGGGGATGTAGCTCAGTGGTAGAGCGCACGCTTTGCATGTGTGAGGCCCCGGGTTCAATCCCTGGCATCTCCATGGCCAGCCTGCATGTATGTGCAAGGAACGCACTTCCTTTTGGTGGTCACTTTTTCTCACCCCGATTCGCTTCCTGCAGCCGCTGTGTGAAGTAAATACGTGTGAGTGCTCCAGGCTTCTGGTACACTTTTGGGGATGTAGCTCAGTGGTAGAGCGCATGCTTCGCATGTATGAGGACCTGGGTTCAATCCCCAGCATCTCCAACCTTTTTCAAATATGGCTAGACATCTTTGGCTAGCACACCACTCAAGCTAAGTGTCAAGACTCGCAAGGAATCTCTGCCGCTTAAACTGTTTCCTTTGCCATGTCACTTGGCAGGACAAGGCTTTCTCGATTGCAAGGTCTTAACACTGCCTAAGCCACGGGCAACACTTTTTCCCACTCTGTAAAATGACTTGAATGGGAACTGGACATTCAACAAACTTGGCCAAAATCAATAGTACACGCAAATATAGGAGACTTTCGATTATATAGTCTCAAAGATATTTGCTTTTTTCACCACTTACCAGCCAAGGTTTGCTCTACCCCTGCCTCCTGTATTCACCATCCACTCTGAAAAAAGACAGCTCAACTTCATTGGGATCAAACCTAAACCTCCCACCAACACACCTTGACATTGGGTTGCACAGCTTTTTAGACTTTATGCTAATGATATAGGAGGTAGGAAGGTGAGAAAACTGGCAGAGGGACAATCAGAAGGATTGTGCTGAGTTTAGTCACGCGTCTTTTACTTTAACCTAGAGCTGGATTCACCATCTACACTGATTACTATTGGTCTGTCATATACTCCACACTTCTGCTGTGTTTGTCTGTGTGTTGACTAATGAAGGCCAGGAAACCTTCTCTGTGTGCTGCGCTGTATATGGTAGAGCCCAGAGTTGCTAGTCTCCTCCCAAAAGCCTGGAGTCAATTGACAATGTAGATCTAGAGTTTGCAGAGGGGAGAACCGGTGAAAATGCAGAATACAAGACATATAAGGGTCAGAAATAGTCTGATTTCCCAAGTACACACACTGCAGCATATTCTGAAAAGTTACTTGAAAGTACAGTTACTGCTCTTGACTCCAAAATGGCAAGTTATTCTAGGTTTGAAAAAAAAAACTTGCATTTTCACACAGTTAGAAACTTGGGATGTAGCTCAGTGATAGAGTGCACTCTTTGCATGTGTGAGGACCCGGGTTCAATCCCCGGCATCTGCATGGTCAGCCTGCATGTATGTGCAAGGAACGCACTTCCTTTTGGTGGTCACTTTTTCTCACCCTGGTTCGCTTCCTGCAGCCGCTGTGTGAAGTAAATACGTGTGAGTGCTCCAGGGTTCTGGTACACTTTTGGGGATGTAGCTCAGTGGTAGAGCGCATGCTTTGCATGTATGATGTTGTGGGTTCAATACCCAGCATCTACAACCTTTTTCAAATATGGCTAGACATCTTTGGCTAGCGCACCACTCAAGCTAAGTGTCAAGACTCGCAAGGAATCTCTGCCGCTTAACCTGTTTTCTTTGACATGTCACTTGGCAGGACAAGGCTTTCTCGATTGCTAGGTCTTAACACTGCCTAAGCCACGGGCAACACTTTTTCCCACTCAGTAAAATGACTTGAATGGGAACTGGACATTCAACAAACTTGGCCAAAATCAATAGTACACGCAAATATAGGAGACTTTTGATTATATATTCTCAAAGATATTTACTTTTTTCACCACTTACCAGCCAAGGTTTGCTCTACCCCTGCCTCCTGTATTCACCATCCACTCTGAAAAAAGACAGCTCAACTTCATTGGGATCAAACCTAAACCTCCCACCAACACACCTTGACATTGGGTGGCACAGCTTTTTAGACTTTATGCTAATGATATAGGAGGCGGGAAAGTGAGAAAACTGGCAGAGGGACAATCAGAAGAATTGTGCTGAGCTAAATCACGCGTCTTTTACTTTAACCTAGAGCTGGATTCACCATCTACACTGATTACTATTGCTCTGTCATATACTCCACACTTCTGCTGCGTTTGTCTGTGTGTTGACTAATGAAGGCCAGGAAACCTTCTCTGTGTGCTGCACTGTATATGGTAGAGCCCAGAGTTGCTAGTCTCCTCCCAAAAGCCTGGAGTCAATTGACAAGGTAGAGCTAGAGTTTGCAGAGGGGAGAACCGGTGAAAATGCAGAATACAAGACATATAAGGGTCAGAAATAGTCTGATTTCCCATGTACACACACTGCAGCGTATTCTGAAAAGTTACTTGAAAGTACAGTTACTACTCTCGACTCCAAAATGGCAAGTTATTCTAGGTTTGAAAAAAAAAACTTGCATTTTCACACAGTTCGTAACTGGGGATGTAGCTCAGTGGTAGAGCGCACGCTTTGCATGTGTGAGGCCCCGGGTTCAATCCCTGGCATCTCCATGGCCAGCCTGCATGTATGTGCAAGGAACGCACTTCCTTTTGGTGGTCACTTTTTCTCACCCCGATTCGCTTCCTGCAGCCGCTGTGTGAAGTAAATACGTGTGAGTGCTCCAGGCTTCTGGTACACTTTTGGGGATGTAGCTCAGTGGTAGAGCGCATGCTTCGCATGTATGAGGACCTGGGTTCAATCCCCAGCATCTCCAACCTTTTTCAAATATGGCTAGACATCTTTGGCTAGCACACCACTCAAGCTAAGTGTCAAGACTCGCAAGGAATCTCTGCCGCTTAAACTGTTTGCTTTGCCATGTCACTTGGCAGGACAAGGCTTTCTCGATTGCAAGGTCTTAACACTGCCTAAGCCACGGGCAACACTTTTTCCCACTCTGTAAAATGACTTGAATGGGAACTGGACATTCAACAAACTTGGCCAAAATCAATAGTACACGCAAATATAGGAGACTTTCGATTATATAGTCTCAAAGATATTTGCTTTTTTCACCACTTACCAGCCAAGGTTTGCTCTACCCCTGCCTCCTGTATTCACCATCCACTCTGAAAAAAGACAGCTCAACTTCATTGGGATCAAACCTAAACCTCCCACCAACACACCTTGACATTGGGTTGCACAGCTTTTTAGACTTTATGCTAATGATATAGGAGGTAGGAAGGTGAGAAAACTGGCAGAGGGACAATCAGAAGGATTGTGCTGAGTTTAGTCACGCGTCTTTTACTTTAACCTAGAGCTGGATTCACCATCTACACTGATTACTATTGGTCTGTCATATACTCCACACTTCTGCTGTGTTTGTCTGTGTGTTGACTAATGAAGGCCAGGAAACCTTCTCTGTGTGCTGCGCTGTATATGGTAGAGCCCAGAGTTGCTAGTCTCCTCCCAAAAGCCTGGAGTCAATTGACAATGTAGATCTAGAGTTTGCAGAGGGGAGAACCGGTGAAAATGCAGAATACAAGACATATAAGGGTCAGAAATAGTCTGATTTCCCATGTACACACACTGCAGCATATTCTGAAAAGTTACTTGAAAGTACAGTTACTGCTCTTGACTCCAAAATGGCAAGTTATTCTAGGTTTGAAAAAA
The DNA here is from genome assembly GCF_039654945.1 of Dendrobates tinctorius. NCBI lineage: Eukaryota > Metazoa > Chordata > Amphibia > Anura > Dendrobatidae > Dendrobates > Dendrobates tinctorius. Next base: position 47,103,839 of record NW_027361679.1, on the reverse strand, counting down.
AAAACTTGCATTTTCACACAGTTAGAAACTTGGGATGTAGCTCAGTGATAGAGTGCACTCTTTGCATGTGTGAGGACCCGGGTTCAATCCCCGGCATCTGCATGGTCAGCCTGCATGTATGTGCAAGGAACGCACTTCCTTTTGGTGGTCACTTTTTCTCACCCTGGTTCGCTTCCTGCAGCCGCTGTGTGAAGTAAATACGTGTGAGTGCTCCAGGGTTCTGGTACACTTTTGGGGATGTAGCTCAGTGGTAGAGCGCATGCTTCGCATATATGAGGTCCTGGGTTCAATCCCCAGCATCTCCAACCTTTTTCAAATATGGCTAGACATCTTTGGCTAGCGCACCACTCAAGCTAAGTGTCAAGACTCGCATGGAATCTCTGCCGCTTAAACTGTTTGCTTTGCCATGTCACTTGGCAGGACAAGGCTTTCTCGATTGCAAGGTCTTAACACTTCCTAAGCCACGGGCAACACTTTTTCCCACTCAGTAAAATGACTTGAATGGGAACTGGACATTCAACAAACTTGGCCAAAATAAATAGTACACGCAAATATAGTAGACATTCGATTATATAGTCTCAAAGATATTTGCTTTTTTCACCACTTACCAGCCAAGGTTTGCTCTACCCCTGCCTCCTGTATTCACCATCCACTCTGAAAAAAAGACATCTCAACTTCATTGGGATTAAACCTAAACCTCCCACCAACACACCTTGACATTGGGTGGCACAGCTTTTTAGACTTTATGCTAATGATATAGGAGGCGGGAAGGTGAGAAAACTGGCAGAGGGACAATCAGAAGAATTGTGCTGAGCTTAATCACGCGTCTTTTACTTTAACCTAGAGCTGGATTCACCATCTACACTGATTACTATTGCTCTGTCATATACTCCACACTTCTTCTGCGTTTGTCTGTGTGTTGACTAATGAAGGCCAGGAAACCTTCTCTGTGTGCTGCGCTGTATATGGTAGAGCCCAGAGTTGCTAGTCTCCTCCCAAAAGCCTGGAGTCAATTGACAATGTAGAGCTAGAGTTTGCAGAGGGGAGAACCGGTGAAAATGCAGAATACAAGACATATAAGGGTCAGAAATAGTCTGATTTCCCATGTACACAAACTGCAGTGTATTCTGAAAAGTTACTTGAAAGTACAGTTACTACTCTTGACTCCAAAATGGCAAGTTATTCTAGGTTTGAAAAAAAAAACTTGCATTTTCACACAGTTAGTAACTGGGGATGTAGTTCAGTGGTAGAGCGCATGCTTTGCATGTGTGAGGCACAGGGTTCAATCCCCAGGATCTCCATGGCCAGCCTGCATGTATGTGCAAGGAAAGCACTTCCTTTTGGTGGTCACTTTTTCTCACCTTTGTTCGCTTCCTGTAGCCGCTGTGTGAAGTAAATACGTGTGAGTGCTCCAGGCTTTCGGTACACTTTTGGGGATGTAGCTCAGTGGTAGAGCGCATGTTTCGCATGTATGAGGTCCTGGGTTCAATACCCAGCATCTCCAACCATTTTTCAAATATGGCTAGACATCTTTGGCTAGCGCACCACTCAAGCTAAGTGTCAAGACTCGCAAGGAATCTCTGCCGCTTAAACTGTTTGCTTTGCCATGTCACTTGGCAGGACAAGGCTTTCTCGATTGCAAGGTCTTAACACTGCCTAAGCCACGGGCAACACTTTTTCCCACTCAGTAAAATGACTTGAATGGGAACTGGACATTCAACAAACTTGGCCAAAATCAATAGTACACGCAAATATAGGAGACTTTCGATTATATAGTCTCAAAGATATTTGCTTTTTTCACCACTTACCAGCCAAGGTTTGCTCTACCCCTGCCTCCTTTATTCACCATCCACTCTGAAAAAAGACAGCTCAACTTCATTGGGATCAAACCTAAACCTCCCACCAACACACCTTGACATTGGGTTGCACAGCTTTTTAGACTTTATGCTAATGATATAGGAGGCGGGAAGGTGAGAAAACTGGCAGAGGGACAATCAGAAGGATTGTGCTGAGTTTAATCACGCGTCTTTTACTTTAACCTAGAGCTGGATTCACCATCTACACTGATTACTATTGCTCTGTCATATACTCCACACTTCTGCTGCTTTTGTCTGTGTGTTGACTAATGAAGGCCAGGAAACCTTCTCTGTGTGCTGCGCTGTATATGGTAGAGCCAGAGTTGCTAGTCTCCTCCCAAAAGCCTGGAGTCAATTGACAATGTAGAGCTAGAGTTTGCAGAGGGGAGAACCGGTGAAAATGCAGAATTCAAGACATATAAGGGTCAGAAATAGTCTGATTTCCCATGTACACAAACTGCAGTGTATTCTGAAAAGTTACTTGAAAGTACAGTTACTACTCTTGACTCCAAAATGGCAAGTTATTCTAGGTTTGAAAAAAAAAACTTGCATTTTCACACAGTTCGAAACTGGGGATGTAGCTCAGTGATAGAGTGCACTCTTTGCATGTGTGAGGACCCGGGTTCAATCCCCGGCATCTGCATGGTCAGCCTGCATGTATGTGCAAGGAACGCACTTCCTTTTGGTGGTCACTTTTTCTCACCCTTGTTCGCTTCCTGCAGCCGCTGTGTGAAGTAAATACGTGTGAGTACTCCAGGCTTCCAGTACACTTTTGGGGATGTAGCTCAGTGGTAGAGCGCATGCTTCGCATATATGAGGTCCTGGGTTCAATCCCCAGCATCTCCAACCTTTTTCAAATATGGCTAGACATCTTTGGCTAGCGCACCACTCAAGCTAAGTGTCAAGACTCGCATGGAATCTCTGCCGCTTAAACTGTTTGCTTTGCCATGTCACTTGGCAGGACAAGGCTTTCTCGATTGCAAGGTCTTAACACTTCCTAAGCCACGGGCAACACTTTTTCCCACTCAGTAAAATGACTTGAATGGGAACTGGACATTCAACAAACTTGGCCAAAATAAATAGTACACGCAAATATAGTAGACTTTCGATTATATAGTCTCAAAGATATTTGCTTTTTTCACCACTTACCAGCCAAGGTTTGCTCTACCCCTGCCTCCTGTATTCACCATCCACTCTGAAAAAAAGACAGCTCAACTTCATTGGGATTAAACCTAAACCTCCCACCAACACACCTTGACATTGGGTGGCACAGCTTTTTAGACTTTATGCTAATGATATAGGAGGCGGGAAGGTGAGAAAACTGGCAGAGGGACAATCAGAAGAATTGTGCTGAGCTTAATCACGCGTCTTTTACTTTAACCTAGAGCTGGATTCACCATCTACACTGATTACTATTGCTCTGTCATATACTCCACACTTCTTCTGCGTTTGTCTGTGTGTTGACTAATGAAGGCCAGGAAACCTTCTCTGTGTGCTGCGCTGTATATGGTAGAGCCCAGAGTTGCTAGTGTCCTCCCAAAAGCCTGGAGTCAATTGACAATGTAGAGCTAGAGTTTGCAGAGGGGAGAACCGGTGAAAATGCAGAATACAAGACATATAAGGGTCAGAAATAGTCTGATTTCCCATGTACACAAACTGCAGTGTATTCTGAAAAGTTACTTGAAAGTACAGTTACTACTCTTGACTCCAAAATGGCAAGTTATTCTAGGTTTGAAAAAAAAAACTTGCATTTTCACACAGTTAGTAACTGGGGATGTAGCTCAGTGGTAGAGCGCATGCTTTGCATGTGTGAGGCACAGGGTTCAATCCCCAGGATCTCCATGGCCAGCCTGCATGTATGTGCAAGGAACGCACTTCCTTTTGGTGGTCACTTTTTCTCACCTTTGTTCGCTTCCTGTAGCCGCTGTGTGAAGTAAATACGTGTGAGTGCTCCAGGCTTTCTGTACACTTTTGGGGATGTAGCTCAGTGGTAGAGCGCATGCTTCGCATGTATGAGGTCCTGGGTTCAATACCCAGCATCTCCAACCATTTTTCAAATATGGCTAGACATCTTTGGCTAGCGCACCACTCAAGCTAAGTGTCAAGACTCGCAAGGAATCTCTGCCGCTTAAACTGTTTGCTTTGCCATGTCACTTGGCAGGACAAGGCTTTCTCGATTGCAAGGTCTTAACACTGCCTAAGCCACGGGCAACACTTTTTCCCACTCAGTAAAATGACTTGAATGGGAACTGGACATTCAACAAACTTGGCCAAAATCAATAGTACACGCAAATATAGGAGACTTTCGATTATATAGTCTCAAAGATATTTGCTTTTTTCACCACTTACCAGCCAAGGTTTGCTCTACCCCTGCCTCCTTTATTCACCATCCACTCTGAAAAAAGACAGCTCAACTTCATTGGGATCAAACCTAAACCTCCCACCAACACACCTTGACATTGGGTTGCACAGCTTTTTAGACTTTATGCTAATGATATAGGAGGCGGGAAGGTGAGAAAACTGGCAGAGGGACAATCAGAAGGATTGTGCTGAGTTTAATCACGCGTCTTTTACTTTAACCTAGAGCTGGATTCACCATCTACACTGATTACTATTGCTCTGTCATATACTCCACACTTCTGCTGCTTTTGTCTGTGTGTTGACTAATGAAGGCCAGGAAACCTTCTCTGTGTGCTGCGCTGTATATGGTAGAGCCAGAGTTGCTAGTCTCCTCCCAAAAGCCTGGAGTCAATTGACAATGTAGAGCTAGAGTTTGCAGAGGGGAGAACCGGTGAAAATGCAGAATTCAAGACATATAAGGGTCAGAAATAGTCTGATTTCACATGTACACACACTGCAGCGTATTCTGAAAAGTTACTTGAAAGTACAGTTACTACTCTTGACTCCAAAATGGCAAGTTATTCTAGGTTTGAAAAAAAAAACTTGCATTTTCACACAGTTCGAAACTGGGGATGTAGCTCAGTGATAGAGTGCACTCTTTGCATGTGTGAGGACCCGGGTTCAATCCCCGGCATCTGCATGGTCAGCCTGCATGTATGTGCAAGGAACGCACTTCCTTTTGGTGGTCACTTTTTCTCACCCTTGTTCGCTTCCTGCAGCCGCTGTGTGAAGTAAATACGTGTGAGTACTCCAGGCTTCCAGTACACTTTTGGGGATGTAGCTCAGTGGTAGAGCGCATGCTTCGCATATATGAGGTCCTGGGTTCAATCCACAGCATCTCCAACCTTTTTCAAATATGGCTAGACATCTTTGGCTAGCGCACCACTCAAGCTAAGTGTCAAGACTCGCATGGAATCTCTGCCGCTTAAACTGTTTGCTTTGCCATGTCACTTGGCAGGACAAGGCTTTCTCGATTGCAAGGTCTTAACACTTCCTAAGCCACGGGCAACACTTTTTCCCACTCAGTAAAATGACTTGAATGGGAACTGGACATTCAACAAACTTGGCCAAAATAAATAGTACACGCAAATATAGTAGACTTTCGATTATATAGTCTCAAAGATATTTGCTTTTTTCACCACTTACCAGCCAAGGTTTGCTCTACCCCTGCCTCCTGTATTCACCATCCACTCTGAAAAAAAGACAGCTCAACTTCATTGGGATTAAACCTAAACCTCCCACCAACACACCTTGACATTGGGTGGCACAGCTTTTTAGACTTTATGCTAATGATATAGGAGGCGGGAAGGTGAGAAAACTGGCAGAGGGACAATCAGAAGAATTGTGCTGAGCTTAATCACGCGTCTTTTACTTTAACCTAGAGCTGGATTCACCATCTACACTGATTACTATTGCTCTGTCATATACTCCACACTTCTTCTGCGTTTGTCTGTGTGTTGACTAATGAAGGCCAGGAAACCTTCTCTGTGTGCTGCGCTGTATATGGTAGAGCCCAGAGTTGCTAGTGTCCTCCCAAAAGCCTGGAGTCAATTGACAATGTAGAGCTAGAGTTTGCAGAGGGTAGAACCGGTGAAAATGCAGAATACAAGACATATAAGGGTCAGAAATAGTCTGATTTCCCATGTACACACACTGCAGCGTATTCTGAAAAGTTACTTGAAAGTACAGTTACTACTCTCGACTCCAAAATGGCAAGTTATTCTAGGTTTGAAAAAAAAACCTTGCATTTTCACACAGTTTGTAACTGGGGATGTAGCTCAGTGGTAGAGTGCACGCTTTGCACGTGTGAGGCATCTCCATGGCCAGCCTGCATGTATGTGCAAGGAACGCACTTCCTTTTGGTGGTCACTTTTTCTCACCCTTGTTCGCTTCCTGCAGCCGCTGTGTGAAGTAAATACGTGTGAGTGCTCCAGGCTCCTCGTACACTTTTGGGGATGTAGCTCAGTGGTAGAGCGCATGCTTCACATGTATGAGGTCCTGGGTTCAATTCCCAGCATCTCCAACCTTTTTCAAATATGGCTAGACATCTTTGGCTAGCGCACCACTCAAGCTAAGTGTACAGACTCGCAAGGAATCTCTGCCACTTAAACTGTTTTCTTTGCCATGTCACTTGGCAGGACAAGGCTTTCTCGATTGCAAGGTCTTAACACTGCCTAAGCCACGGGCAACACTTTTTCCCACTCAGTAAAATGATTTGAATGGGAACTGGACATTCAACAAACTTGGCCAAAATCAATAGTACACGCAAATATAGAAGACTTTCGATTATATAGTCTCAAAGATATTTGCTTTTTTCACCACTTACCAGCCAAGGTTTGCTCTACCCCTGCCTCCTGTATTCACCATCCACTCTGAAAAAAAGACAGCTCAACTTCATTGGGATCAAACCTAAACCTCCCACCAACACACCTTGACATTGGGTGGCACAGCTTTTTAGACTTTATGCTAATGATATAGGAGGCAGGAAGGTGAGAAAACTGGCAGAGGGACAATCAGAAGGATTGTGCTGAGCTTAATCACGCGTCTTTTACTTTAACCTAGAGCTGGATTCACCATCTACACTGATTACTATTGCTCTGTCATATACTCCACACTTCTGCTGCGTTTGTCTGTGTGTTGACTAATGAAGTCCAGGAAACCTTCTCTGTGTGCTGCGCTGTATATGGTAGAGCCCAGAGTTGCTAGTCTCCTCCCAAAAGCCTGGAGTCAATTGACAATGTAGAGCTAAAGTTTGCAAAGGGGAGATCCAGTGAAAATGCAGAATACAAGACATATAAGGGTCAGAAATAGTCTGATTTCCCATGTACACACACTGCAGCGTATTCTGAAAAGTTACTTGAAAGTACAGTTACTACTCTCGACTCCAAAATGGCAAGTTATTCTAGGTTTGAAAAAAAAACCTTGCATTTTCACACAGTTTGTAACCTGGGATGTAGCTCAGTGGTAGAGCTCACGCTTTGCATGTGTGAGGCCCCGGGTTCAATCCCCGGCATCTCCATGGCCAGCCTGCATGTAAGTGCAAGGAACGCACTTCCTTTTGGTGGTCACTTTTTCTCACCCTTGTTCGCTTCCTGCAGCCGCTGTGTGAAGTAAATACGTGTGAGTGCTCCAGGCTCCCTGTACACTTTTGGGGATGTAGCTCAGTGGTAGAGCGCATGCTTCGCATGTATGAGGTCCTGGGTTCATTCCCCAGCATCTCCAACCTTTTTCAAATATGGCTAGACATCTTTGGCTGCGCACCACTCAAGCTAAGTGTCAAGACTCGCAAGGAATCTCTGCCGCTTAAACTGTTTGCTTTCTCGATTGCAAGGTCTTAACACTTCCTAAGCCACGGGCAACACTTTTTCCCACTCAGTAAAATGACTTGAATGGGAACTGGACATTCAACAAACTTGGCCAAAATCAATAGTACACGCAAATATAGGAGACTTTCGATTATATAGTCTCAAAGATATTTGCTTTTTTCACCACTTACCAGCCAAGGTTTGCTCTACCCCTGCCTCCTGTATTCACCATCCACTCTGAAAAAAGACAGCTCAACTTCATTGGGATCAAACCTAAACCTCCCAACAACACACCTTGCCATTGGGTGGCACATCTTTTTAGACTTTATGCTAATGACATAGGAGGCAGGAAGGTGAGAAAACTGGCAGAGGGACAATCAGAAGGATTGTGCTGAGCTTAATCACGCATCTTTTACTTTAACCTAGAGCTGGATTCACCATCTACGCTGATTACTATTGCTCTGTCATATACTCCACACTTCTGCTGCATTTGTCTGTGTGTTGACTAATGAAGGCCAGGAAACCTCTGTGTGCTGCGCTGTATATGGTAGAGCCCAGAATTGCTAGTCTCCTCCCAAAAGCCTGGAGTCAATTGACAATGTAGAGCTAGAGTTTGCAGAGGGGAGAACCGGTGAAAATGCAGAATACAAGACATATAAGGGTCAGAAATAGTCTGATTTCCCATGTACACACACTGCAGCATATTCTGAAAAGTTATTTGAAAGTACAGTTACTACTCTCGACTCCACAATGGCAAGTTATTTTAGGTTTGAAAAAAAAAACTTGCATTTTCACACATTTCATAACTGGGGATATAGCTCAGTGGTAGAGCGCACGCTTTGCATGTGTGAGGCCCCGGGTTCAATCCCTGGCATCTCCATGGCCAGCTGGCATGTATGTGAAAGGAACGCACTTCTTTTTGGTGGTCACTTTTTCTCACCCTTGTTCGCTTCCTGCAGCCGCTGTGTGAAGTAAATACGTGTGAGTGCTCGAGGCTCCCAGTACACTTTTGGGGATGTAGCTCAGCGGTAGAGCGCATGCTTCGCATGTATGAGGTCCTGGGTTCAATCCCCAGCATCTCCAACCGTTTTCAAACTTGGCTAGACATCTTTGGCTAGCGCACCACTCAAGCTAAGTGTCAAGACTTGCAAGGAATCTCTGCCGCTTAAACTGTTTGCTTTGACATGTCACTTGGCAGGACAAGGCTTTCTCGATTGCTAGGTCTTAACACTGCCTAAGCCACGGGCAACATTTTTTCCCACTCAGTAAAATGATTTGAATGGGAACTGGACATTCAACAAACTTGGCCAAAATCAATAGTACACGCAAATATAGGAGACTTTCGATTATATAGTCTCAAAGATATTTGCTTTTTTCACCACTTACCAGCCAAGGTTTGCTCTACCCCTGCCTCCTGTATTCACCATCCACTCTGAAAAAAGACAGCTCAACTTCATTGGGATCAAACCTAAACCTCCCACCAACACACCTTGACATTGGGTGGCACAGCTTTTTAGACTTTATGCTAATGATATAGGAGGCAGGAAGGTGAGAAAACTGGCAGAGGGACAATCAGAAGGATTGTGCTTAGAGTTGAGCGACTTTTGGTTTTTTAGGGTCGCGTTTCGTTTCGTGAAACCCGACTTTTCCAAAAGTCGGGTTGAGCAAGATCGTCCGATTATAGGGAAAAGTCGGGGTCGTCCCGAAACACGAAACCCAATGTAAGTCAATGGGGAATAAAAGTCGGCAGTGAGAGGAGGACAGGAAACACACCTACAGTGCCCATTTGAATGCCAAAAGCATCAATTCTTCTTACTTAAGCTTGTCAACCTTAATTAACTTCATAATACAAGTTACGCACTGAAAAATGGGGGTTATTTGGCTAAATTTGTGGGGGGGGAGGGCTGGCTGCAGGTTTTCATGTGCCCTGGGCGAAAGAGCGCCCCTTTAACACATACTACAACTCATCATGCTCCGATACGGCAGAGAAATAGCGGTATAGTACAATGAAAAATACCTCACTTTTTACATCTCATGACGAGGCCCATCTATTTCTCCATACAAAATCATTGGTCCCATAAAATGTTTGAAACAGTATATGATGAGCTCCACATAATGCTACAGTATATGTTGGTCCCCATGGATGAAGCTCCACTGTCTTATGGGCCCAAATAATGCTCCAAACATAATGGGCCCCATTTCTAATGCTCTAGTGTATAATGGGCCCTGTAAATGCTGCTCCAGTGTCTGATGTCCACCTTTGGAATGTTCCAGTGTATGGTGGGCCCCATCTATCATTCTCCAGAGTATAGTGCTCCCCAAAAATTGCTGTCCCAACATAGAAAACAATCAAATAAGTCTCCTCGCTAGGGAATCCCTGTACTTGTCTGGACAGGTGCTGTAGCTTGCTTAACAGCTCGCCAGCCGTTCTCACGCCCAGTATGGATTGCACGTGATTACACAAAGGTTAGAAAGGGTACCGTATCCCTGGATAACATGTATGGATAGCGTACACATTCAAAATATATGTCTATACAGCATGAGGCAGGCTCAGATGGTGTTAGGCCCAGTATGGATTGCACGTCATTGCACAAAGGTTAGAAGGGGTACCGTATCCCCGGAAAACATGTATGGATAGCGTACACATTCAAAATATATGTCTATACAGCATGAGGCAGGCTCAGACGGTGTTAGGCCCAGTATGGATTGCACGTCATTGCACAAAGGTTAGAAAGGGTACCGTATCCCCGGATAACATGTATGGATAGCGTACACATTCAAAATATATGTCTATACAGCATGAGGCAGGCTCAGACGGTGTTAGGCCCAGTATGGATTGCACGTCATTGCACAAAGGTTAGAAGGGGTACCGTATCCCCGGATAACATGTATGGATAGCGTACACATTCAAAATATATGTCTATACAGCATGAGGCAGGCTCAGACGGTGTTAGGCCCAGTATGGATTGCACGTCATTGCACAAAGGTTAGAAGGGGTACCGTATCCCCGGATAACATGTATGGATAGCGTACACATTCAAAATATATGTCTATACAGCATGAGGCAGGCTCAGACGGTGTTAGGCCCAGTATGGATTGCACGTGATTGCACAAAGGTTAGAAAGGGTACCGTATCCCCGGATAACATGTATGGATAGCGTACACATTCAAAATATATGTCTATACAGCATGAGGCAGGCTCAGACGGTGTTAGGCCCAGTATGGATTGCACGTCATTGCACAAAGGTTAGAAAGGGTACCGTATCCCCGGATAACATGTATGGATAGCGTACACATTCAAAATATATGTCTATACAGCATGAGGCAGGCTCAGACGGTGTTAGGCCCAGTATGGATTGCACGTCATTGCACAAAGGTTAGAAGGGGTACCGTATCCCCGGATAACATGTATGGATAGCGTACACATTCAAAATATATGTCTATACAGCATGAGGCAGGCTCAGACGGTGTTAGGCCCAGTATGGATTGCACGTCATTGCACAAAGGTTAGAAGGGGTACCGTATCCCCGGATAACATGTATGGATAGCGTACACATTCAAAATATATGTCTATACAGCATGAGGCAGGCTCAGACGGTGTTAGGCCCAGTATGGATTGCACGTGATTGCACAAAGGTTAGAAAGGGTACCGTATCCCCGGATAACATGTATGGATAGCGTACACATTCAAAATATATGTCTATACAGCATGAGGCAGGCTCAGACGGTGTTAGGCCCAGTATGGATTGCACGTCATTGCATAAAGGTTAGAAGGGGTACCGTATCCCCGGATAACATGTATGGATAGCGTGCACATTCAAAATATATGTCTATACAGCATGAGGCAGGCTCAGACGGTGTTAGGCCCAGTATGGATTGCACGTCATTGCACAAAGGTTAGAAAGGGTACCGTATCCCTGGATAACATGTATGGATAGCGTACACATTCAAAATATATGTCTATACAGCATGAGGCAGGCTCAGACGGTGTTAGGCCCAGTATGGATTGCACGTCATTGCACAAAGGTTAGAAGGGGTACCGTATCCCCGGATAACATGTATGGATAGCGTACACATTCAAAATATATGTCTATACAGCATGAGGCAGGCTCAGACGGTGTTAGGCCCAGTATGGATTGCACGTCATTGCACAAAGGTTAGAAGGGGTACCGTATCCCCGGATAACATATATGGATAGCGTACACATTCAAAATATATGTCTATACAGCATGAGGCAGGCTCAGACGGTGTTAGGCCCAGTATGGATTGCACGTGATTGCACAAAGGTTAGAAAGGGTACCGTATCCCCGGATAACATGTATGGATAGCGTACACATTCAAAATATATGTCTATACAGCATGAGGCAGGCTCAGACGGTGTTAGGCCCAGTATGGATTGCAAGTCATTGCACAAAGGTTAGAAGGGGTACCGTATCCCCGGATAACATGTATGGATAGCGTACACATTCAAAATATATGTCTATACAGCATGAGGCAGGCTCAGACGGTGTTAGGCCCAGTATGGATTGCACGTCATTGTACAAAGGTTAGAAAGGGTACCGTATCCCCGGATAACATGTATGGATAGTGTACACATTCAAAATATATGTCTATACAGCATGAGGCAGGCTCAGACGGTGTTAGGCCCAGTATGGATTGCACGTCATTGCACAAAGGTTAGAAGGGGTACCGTATCCCAGGATAACATGTATGGATAGCGTACACATTCAAAATATATGTCTATACAGCATGTGGCAGGCTCAGATGGTGTTAGGCCCAGTATGGATTGCACGTCATTGCACAAAGGTTAGAAGGGGTACCGTATCCCCGGATAACATGTATGGATAGCGTACACATTCAAAATATATGTCTATACAGCATGAGGCAGGCTCAGACGGTGTTAGGCCCAGTATGGATTGCACGTGATTGCACAAAGGTTAGAAAGGGTACCGTATCCCTGGATAACATGTATGGATAGCGTACACATTCAAAATATATGTCTCAGGAGGCAGGCTCAGACGGTGTCAGGCACAGTATGGATTTAACGGCCCAGATTACACAGCGGAGGAGCAGGGAGAGGTAAAGATTGCAAATGCTGGGGCCCTGGCCAAGCAAGGGGGGCCCACTCGTGGGCGTCGGTACTGGCATTGGGCCCCTCAGTACAGCGGTGTGTCTGACGGCGGGTGTGCACCACCACCGTCAGAGACACTTGATTGCACTATGAGGGACCCTGTGCCAGTGCCCGCGCCCAAGAGTCGGCCTACCCACCTGTCCAGGGCAACGGCACTCGCACGGTGTCGTGCGCTAGGTGGTGACCCCGGCCATGGGGGGGGAGGCAGCACAGTTAGGGAGTTTTAGAAAGTGGCATATGTTGATGTTGGACATTCAACTGATGCAAAAGGCGAAATAGGTGAAGTACCAGGAAGAGGTGGACCAAAGCAAGCCATTTTTCTGTCACCCTATGTGTCATCAGGGGAAGGTGGGACAAAATCCTTGGAAACCCATGCATGGTTCATTTTAATGAAGGTTAGATCATCCACATTTTGGGTTGACAGACGGGTCCTTTTTTCTGTCAGGATTGATCCAGCTGCACTGAAGACTCTTTCCAATAGCACACTTGCAGCTGGGCAAGCGAGCTCCTGTAAGGCATATTGGGCCAATTCAGGCCAGGTGTCCAGTTTAGCGGCCCAATAGTCAAAGGGGAATGACCTGTGTGGGAGAACATCGATATGGGAGGAAAAGTAATTTGTAACCATAGTTGACAACTGCTGTCTCCTGTCACTTTCCATCGATGCAGTATTACCAGTTGTGTGAGCGGTATTTGAAAAATCAGTCCACAACATTGTCATGAAACCCCTGTCTCCAACACCACTTCTGCTGTGTGCACCACGAACACCTCTGCCAAGCTGCCCCCGGCCCGTACGGCTCGTGTGAGAACCATCACCGCTGCTGTGTGCTGGGAATGCCTCAAGCAACCGATTTACCAGAGTTGCTTGTTTCTTAGCCAATATTAGGTCAAGGTTCTCCTGTGGCATGATGTTTTGTAATTTGCCTTCATAGCGTGGATCCAGGATGCTGGCCAACCAGTATTCGTCATCGTTCATCATTTTGGCAATGCGGGGGTCCCTTTTTAGGATCCGCAAGGCATAATCTGACATGTGGGCCAATGTTCCCGGTGTCAATGATGCACTGCGAGTGCTGGGTGGAGGAGCACTTTCTGGCAAATCCACATCCCTCCAGTCACGCACAAACCCTGTACCAGACCTTGCCACGCCAACATTTTCACTTGCCCCACGAGATGCATCCTCCTCCCCTAAGTAATCATCCCCATCATCCTCCTCCTCCTCCTCCTCTTCTTCCTCCACCTCGTCCAGGAGCGGTCCCTGAGCAGACAATGGCTGAATGTCATCAAGGATTCCCTCCTCCTCTTCCTCCTCATCAACATTGGCTGCAGACGCCTGCTCCTTAAGGTGCGTCAAAGTTTGCATGAGCAGACGCATAAGTGGGATGCTCATGCTTAGGATGGCGTCGTCTGCGCTTACCAGCCGTGTGCATTCCTCAAAACACTGAAGGACTTTACAAAGGTCTTTCAGCTTCGACCACTGCACGCCTGTCAACTCCATGTCTGCTCTCAAAGTGCCTGGCCGTGTATCCTCCCACAAATGCATTATGGCCTGCCTCTGCTCGCACAGCCGCTCCACCATGTGCAGGGTGGAGTTCCACCTTGTTGCAATGTCGATAATGAGGCGGTGGTTGGGAAGGTGGAGCAATCGCTGCAGCTTCTGCATACGAACGGAGTGTACAGGCGACCGGCGGATGTGCGCGCACAGTCTTCGCACCTTCTGGAGCAGGGCTGTTAACTCCGGATAATTTTTGAGGAAGCACTGCACCACCAGGTTCAAGGTGTGAGCCAAGCAAGGTATGTGGCTGAGTTTTGAAAGGGCTATGGCTGCCACAAAATTACGGCCGTTATCACTAACTACCTTGCCTGCCTCAAGATGTACACTGCCCAGCCATGACTCAGTTTGTCGCTTCAAGTACTCGGCCAGCACCTCGGCGGTGTGTCTGTCGCCCAAACACATCATCTGCAACACAGCCTGCTGACGCTTTCCACTAGCTGCTCGATAGGGGGACACATCGTGTGCAACAGTGGCAGCTGCAGATGGAGTGCTCGTACGACTGCGCTCTGTGGACGAGCTGTCGCTTCTGGAGGAGGAGGAGGAGGAGGGTCGAACGCCTACAGCCAACTGTTTCCTATACCGTGGGCAAGGCAGCACTGTCCCACCACCGCTGTCCCCTGTGGACCCTGCATCCACCACATTAACCCAGTGCGCAGTGATGGACACGTAACGGCCCTGGCCATGCCGACTGGACCATGCATCAGTTGTGAGGTGCACCTTTCCGCTCACTGACTGCTTGAGTGCATGGACAATGCGGTCTTTCACATGATGGTGGAGGGCTGGGATGGCTTTGCGAGAGAAGAAGTGGCGACTGGGTAGGTCATAGCGTGGTACTGCATAGGCCATGAGTTCGCGGAAAGCTGTGCTTTCCACCAACCGAAAGGGCATCATCTCAAACGAGATTAGTTTGGCAATGTGGGCGTTCAAACCCAGTGTACGCGGATGAGAGACTGAGTACTTTCTTGACCTACTCATAGTGTCTGGGAGGGTGAGCTGGACTTGAGAGCTGCATATGGTGGAAGTAGCGGTGGACAGGGCGGACTGAGGGAGGGTTGATGATGGTGATGGAGTTGTTGTTCTTTCTGATGGCCTAGAATCAGTCTTTCGTTGATATAACAGTGGGATTCCCTGACTGCTGTGGCCTTGCAACGACACCTGAACATTTGCTGCTGTGCTAACCGGTGGGCTTACAGTGGGGGAAACAATGTAGCATTGCTGACTACCTTCGTTGTGATCAGTTGCACATGTGGCACTTGAGGTTTGGTGTTGTGTCCACGCTTGCAAGTGCATGCTGGTTAAATGTCTAAGCATGCAACTGGTATTGAAATTTTTCAGATTTTTCCCTCGGCTAAAGGTCTTTGCGCACTTCTTACAGATAACCTTGGCCTGATCATGAGGATTTTGTTCAAAAAACTGCCACACTGCACTCTTCCTACTTTGGCAGACATTTTGCGGCCTAGCACGCTGTGATCTTTTGACCCTCTGGACAAGCTGTCCAGCAACTCTTTTGATGTTTGGAACCTGTCTTTGGAGTGCTCCGGGCCTGCCTGATAACAGCTGTTGCGATGTCGATGTCTGCTGTGGATGCTCCTCATCTGAGCTATTGGAAGCAGCACCCTCTTCCCCCAATGGATGCCAATCTGGGTCAACAACTGGGTCATCCATCACCTCCTCTTCTATGTCATGTGCACCTTTCTCTGTGTCACCGTGTATGGTGGTATAGTGTGCGGGAAGGGGCACCTGAGTCTCATCAGGGTCAAAATCTGGCTCTGTACACTGCGAGGACAATGTAGTGCTCTGAGTGAACGTACCAGCAGAATCATCCATCAGTGGCTGTGCATCAGTGCACTCCATGTCAGATTCATCTTGGCCTGGGTAATTCACCATTTGACTTGATAATCCAGGCATGGTATGTGAAAACAGCTCCATGGAGTAATCAGTAGTATGGCCTGTGTCATCCTTCAATCTTGGTTGGGGTGAAGGACACAAGGAAAGGTGTGGTTCATGAACATGAGCCTCCAATGACGACTCAGTGCTTTTACTTTTTACAACTGAAGAAGAGAAGGCAATAGAGCTGGAGGCTGAGTCAGCAATGTAAGACAAAACTTTTTCCTGATGCTCTGCCTTTAAAAGCGGTTTGTCAACTCCTAGAAAACTAAGCGTTCGAGTCCTTATGTAGCCAGACGATGACGCAGGGTCAGCACCTCCTGCATTCGGTCCTATTTTGCTCTTGCCACTACCATCAGATCCACCACCAACACCATCATTACCAGCTGCCAACCCCCGCCCAATTCCACGGCCTCTTCCACCAGCCTTCCTCATTTTTGGTAGAAATGTAGACAAAATCCAACAAACTATATAGTAATGTAAAACAAGGTACAAGGTGTCTATAGGACAGGGGAGTTTTAGAATTTCTGCACACACTTGTGGACAGTGGACACTTGTGGATTGTGTGCGGCCCACTGATATCTGAGCGCTATGTGACACGCTCGATGGCACAGCTGCCGGTGACCAAAGTGACGAGAGGATAATGGAGATTTTGAATCTCTGCGTACACTTGTGGACAGTGGACACTTGTGAATTGTGTGCGGCCCACTGATACCTGAGCGCTATGTGACACGCTCGATGGCACAGCTGCCTGTGACCAAAGTGACGAGAGGATAATGGAGATTTTGAATCTCTGCGTACACTTTTGGACACTGGACACTTGTGGATTGTGTGCGGCCCACTGATATCTGAGCGCTATGTGACACGCTCGATGGCACAGCTGCCTGTGACCAAAGTGACGAGAGGATAATGGAGATTTTGAATCTCTGCGTACACTTTTGGACACTGGACACCTGTGGATTGTGTGCGGCCCACTGATATCTGAGCGCTATGTGACACGCTCGATGGCACAGCTGCCTGTGACCAAAGTGACGAGAGGATAATGGAGATTTTGAATCTCTGCGTACACTTGTGGACAGTGGACACTTGTGGATTGTGTGCGGCCCAATGATATCTGAGCGCTATGTGACACGCTCGATGGCACAGCTGCCTGTGACCAAAGTGACGAGAGGATAATGGAGATTTTGAATCTCTGCGTACACTTGAGGACAGTGGACACTTGTGGATTGTGTGCGGCCCACTGATATCTGAGCGCTATGTGACACGCTCGATGGCACAGCTGCCTGTGACCAAAGTGACGAGAGGATAATGGAGATTTTGAATCTCTGCGTACACTTTTGGACACTGGACACTTGTGGATTGTGTGCGGCCCACTGATATCTGAGCGCTATGTGACACGCTCGATGGCACAGCTGCCTGTGACCAAAGTGACGAGAGGATAATGGAGATTTTGAATCTCTGCGTACACTTTTGGACACTGGACACTTGTGGATTGTGTGCGGCCCACTGATATCTGAGCGCTATGTGACACGCTCGATGGCACAGCTGCCTGTGACCAAAGTGACGAGAGGATAATGGAGATTTTGAATCTCTGCGTACACTTTTGGACACTGGACACTTGTGGATTGTGTGCGGCCCACTGATATCTGAGCGCTATGTGACACGCTCGATGGCACAGCTGCCTGTGACCAAAGTGACGAGAGGATAATGGAGATTTTGAATCTCTGCGTACACTTTTGGACACTGGACACTTGTGGATTGTGTGCGGCCCACTGATATCTGAGCGCTATGTGACACGCTCGATGGCACAGCTGCCTGTGACCAAAGTGACGAGAGGATAAGGGAGATTGGATTGCTTTTAAAAAAGCAGTTTGCGGAGCAGTGGGTAAACAGCAATGCCAGCGTGTCAGGAAGCCTTAAAAGGCAGCCCAACAACCAACACCACTGATACACCACAATATAGCCTCCCCTTGCACTGCACACACAGTGACTTGTGTGTTGTGCAGCCCAAATCGCTAGCAGCAGAAGCAGTTTTTTTGTCTTCTTCCCTGCCTAACGCTCTCCCTACAGAATCAGCAGCAACCTCTCCCTATACTAAGATCGGCAGAAGTAAGATGGCGGTCGGCGTGCACGCCCTTTTATACCCCCTGTGACGCCCACCAAAGCAAGCCAATCACTTGCATGCCCTTCTGAAAGATGGTGGTGACCCGTGCCTATGTCATCACGTTGCCCACAGTGTCCGTGGATCCTGATTGGCTGAAAAAGAGCACAAAACAAACTTTTGAAACGCGACTTTGGCGCGTAAGTCGCCGACCTCGTGGCCGACCTCATCCTAGGGTCGGGTTTCGTTTCATGAAACCCGACTTTGCCAAAAGTCGGCGACTTTTGAATTTTTTCGACCCGTTTCGCTCAACTCTAATTGTGCTGAGCTTAATCACGCATCTTTTACTTTAACCTAGAGCTGGATTCACCATCTACACTGATTACTATTGCTCTGTCACATACTCCACACTTCTGCTGCGTTTGTCTGTGTGTTGACTAATGAAGGCCAGGAAACCTTCTCTGTGTGCTGCGCTGTATATGGTAGAGCCCAGAGTTGCTAGTCTCCTCCCAAAAGCCTGGAGTCAATTGACAATGTAGAGCTAGAGTTTGCAGAGGGGAGAACCGGGGAAAATGCAGAATACAAGACATATAAGGGTCAAAAATAGTCTGATTTCCCATGTACACACACTGCAGCGTATTCTGAAAAGTTACTTGAAAGTACAGTTACTACTCTCGACTCCACAATGGCAAGTTATTCTAGGTTTGAAAAAAAAAAATTGCATTTTCACACAGTTCGTAACTGGGGATGTAGCTCAGTGGTAGAGCGCACGCTTTGCATCTGTGAGGCATCTCCATGGCCAGCCTGCATGTATGTGCAAGGAACGCACTTCCTTTTGGTGGTCACTTTTTCTCACCCTTGTTCGCTTCCTGCAGCCGCTGTGTGAAGTAAATACGTGTGAGTGCTCCAGGCTTCCGGGACACTTTTGGGGATGTAGCTCAGTGGTAGAGCGCATGTTTTGCATGTATGAGGTCCTGGGTTCAATCCCCAGCATCTCTCACCTTTTTCAAATATGGCTAGACATCTTTGGCTAGCGCACCACTCAAGCTAAGTGTCAAGACTCGCAAGGAATCTCTGCCGCTTAAACTGTTTGCTTTGCCATGTCACTTGGCAGGACAAGGCTTTCTCGATTGCAAGGTCTTAACACTGCCTAAGCCACGGGCAACACTTTTTCCCACTCAGTAAAATGACTTGAATGGGAACTGGACATTCAACAAACTTGGCCAAAATCAATAGTACACGCAAATATAGGAGACTTTCGATTATATAGTCTCAAAGATATTTGCTTTTTTCACCACTTACCAGAAAAGGTTTGCTCTACCCCTGCCTCCTGTATTCACCATCCACTCTGAAAAAAGACAGCTCAACTTCATTGGGATCAAACCTAAACCTCCCACCAACACACCTTGACATTGGGTTGCACAGCTTTTTAGACTTTATGCTAATGATATAGGAGGCGGGAAGGTGAGAAAACTGGCAGAGGGACAATCAGAAGGATTGTGCTGAGCTTAATCACGTGTCTTTTACTTTAACCTAGAGCTGGATTCACCATCTACACTGATTACTATTGCTCTGTCATATACTCCACACTTCTGCTGCGTTTGTCTGTGTGTTGACTAATGAAGGCCAGGAAACATTCTCTGTGTGCTGCGCTGTATATGGTAGAGCCCAGAGTTGCTAGTCTCCTCCCAAAAGCCTGGAGTCAATTGACAATGTAGAGCTAGAGTTTGCAAAGGGGAGAACTGGTGAAAATGCAGAATACAAAACATATAAGGGTCAGAAATAGTCTGATTTCCCATGTACACACACTGCAGCGTATTCTGAAAAGTTACTTGAAAGTACAGTTACTACTCTCGACTCCAAAATGGCAAATTATTCTAGGTTTGAAAAAAAAAAAACTTGCATTTTCACACATTTCGTAACTTGGGATGTATTTCAGTGTTAGAGCGCACGCTTTGCATGTGTGAGGCCTCGGGTTCAATCACCGGCATCTCCATGGCCAGCCTGCATGTATGTGCAAAGAACGCACTTGCTTTTGGTGGTCACTTTTTCTCACCCTTGTTCGCTTCCTGCAGCCGCTGTGTGAAGTAAATACGTGTGAGTGCTCCAGTCTTCCGGTACACTTTTGGGTATGTAGCTCATATGTATGAGGTCCTGAGTTCAATCCCCAGCATCTCCAACCTTTTTCAAATATGGCTAGACATCTTTGGCTAGCGCACCACTCAAGCTAAGTGTCAAGACTCGCAAGGAATCTCTGCCGCTTAAACTGTTTGCTTTGCCATGTCTCTTGGCAGGACAAGGCTTTCTCGATTGCAAGGTCTTAACACTGCCTAAGCCACGGGCAACACTTTTTCCCACTCAGTAAAATGACTTGAATGGGAACTGGACATTCAACAAACTTGGCCAAAATCAATAGTACATGCAAATAAAGGAGACATTCGATTATATAGTCTCAAAGATATTTGCTTTTTTCACCACTTACCAGCCAAGATTTGCTCTACCCCTGCCTCCTGTATTCACCATCCACGCTGAAAAAAGACAGCTCAACTTCATTGGGATCAAACTTAAACCTCCCACCAACACACCTTGACATTGGGTGGTGCAGCTTTTTAGACTTTATGCTAATGATATAGGAGGCGGGAAGGTGACAAAACTGGCAGAGGGACAATCAGAAGGATTGTGCTGAGCTTAATCACGCGTCTTTTACTTTAACCTAGAGCTGGATTCACCATCTACACTGATTACTCTTGCTCTGTCATATAGTTCACACTTCTGCTGTGTTTGTCTGTGTGTTGACTAATGAAGGCCAGGAAACCTTCTCTGTGTGCTGCGCTGTATATGGTAGAGCCCAGAGTTGCTAGTCTCCTCCCAAAAGCCTGGAGTCAATTGGCAATGTAGAGCTAGAGTTTGCAGAGGGGAGAACCGGTGAAAATGCAGAATACAAGACATATAAGGGTCAGAAATAGTCTGATTTCCCATGTACATACACTGCAGCGTATTCTGAAAAGTTACTTGAAAGTACAGTTGCTACTCTCGACTCCAAAATGGCAAATTATTCTAGGTTTGAAAAAAAAAAACTTGCATTTTCACACAGTTGGTAGCTGGGGATGTAGCTCAGTGGTAGAGCGCACGCTTTGCATGTGTGAGGCCCAGGGTTCAATCCCCGGCATCTCCATAGCCAGCCTGCATGTATGTGCAAGGAATGCACTTCCTTTTGGTGGTCACTTTTTCTCACCGTTGTTCGCTTCCTGCAGCCGCTGTGTGAAGTAAATACGTGTGAGTGCTCTAGGCTTCCGGTACATTTTTGGGGATGTAGCTCAGTGGTAGAGCGCATGCTTCGCATGTATGAGGTCCTGGGTTCAATCCCCAGCATCTCCAGCCTTTTTCAAATATGGCTAGACATCTTTGGCTAGCGCACCACTCAAGCTAAGTGTCAAGACTCGCAAGGAATCTCTGCCGCTTAAACTGTTTGCTTTGCCATGTCACTTGGCAGGACAAGGCTTTCTCGATTGCAAGGTCTTAACACTGCCTAAGCCACGGGCAACACTTTTTCCCACTCAGTAAAATGACTTAAATGGGAACTGGACATTCAACAAACTTGGCCAAAATCAAAAGTACACGCAAATATAGAAGACTTTCGATTATATAGTCTCAAAGATATTTGCTTTTTTCACCACTTACCAGCCAAGGTTTGCTCTACCCCTGCCTCCTGTATTCACCATCCACTCTGAAAAAAGACAGCTCAACTTCAATGGGATCAAACCTAAACCTTCCACCAACACACCATGACATTGGGTTGCACAGCTTTTTAGACTTTATGCTAATGATATAGGAGGCAGGAAGGTGAGATAACTGGCAGAGGGACAATCAGAAGGATTGTGCTTAGCTTAATCACGCGTCTTTTACTTTAACCTAGAGCTGGATTCACCATCTACACTGATTACTATTGCTCTGTCATATACTCCACACTTCTGCTGCGTTTGTCTGTGTGTTGACTAATGAAGGCCAGGAAACCTTCTCTGTGTGCTGCGCTGTATATGGTAGAGCCCAGAGTTGCTAGTCTCCTCCCAAAAGCCTGGAGTCAATTGACAATGTAGAGCTAGAGTTTGCAGAGGGGAGAACCGGTGAAAATGCAGAATACAAGACATATAAGGGTCAGAAATAGTCTGATTTCCCATGTACACACACTGCAGCGTATTCTGAAAAGTTACTTGAAAGTACAGTTACTACTCTCGACTCCAAAATGGCAAGTTTTTCTAGGTTTGAAAAAAAAAAACTTGCATTTTCACACAGTTTGTAACTTGGGATGTAGCTCAGTGGTAGAGCGCACGCTTTGCATGTGTGAGGCCCCGGGTTCAATCCCCGGCATCTCCATAGCCAGCCTGCATGTATGTGCAAGGTTCGCACTTTCTTTTGGTGGTCACTTTTTCTCACCCTTGTTCGCTTCCTGCAGCCGCTGTGTGAAGTAAATACGTGTGAGTGCTCCAGGCTTCCGCTACACTTTTGGGGATGTAGCTCAGTGGTAGAGCACATGCTTCGCATGTTTGAGTTCCTGGGTTCAATCCCCAGCATCTCCAACCTTTTTCAAATATGGCTAGACGTCTTTGGCTAGCGCACCACTCAAGCTAAGTGTCAAGACTCGCAAGGAATCTCTGCCGCTTAAACTGTTTGCTTTGCCATGTCACTTGGCAGGACAAGGCTTTCTCGATTGCAAGGTCTTAACACTGCCTAAGCCACGGGCAACACTTTTTCCCACTCAGTAAAATGACTTGAATGGGAACTGGACATTCAACAAACTTGGCCAAAATCAATAGTACACGCAAATAAAGGAGACTTTCGATTATATAGTCTCAAAGATATTTGCTTTTTTCACCACTTACCAGCCAAGGTTTGCTCTGCCCCTGCCTCCTGTATTCACCATCCACTCTGAAAAAAGACAGCTCAACTTCATTGGGATCAAACCTAAACCTCCCACCAACACACCTTGACATTGGGTTGCACAGCTTTTTAGACTTTATGCTAATGATATAGGAGGCGGGAAGGTGAGAAAACTGGCAGAGGGACAATCAGAAGGATTGTGCTGAGCTTAATCACGCGTCTTTTACTTTAACCTAGAGCTGGATTCACCATCTACACTGATTACTATTGCTCTGTCATATACTCCACACTTCTGCTTCATTTGTCTGTGTGTTGACTAATGAAGGCCAGGAAACCTTCTCTGTGTGCTGCGCTGTATATGGTAGAGCCCAGAGTTGCTAGTCTCCTCCCAAAAGCCTGGAGTCAATTGACAATGAAGAGCTAGAGTTTGCAGAGGGGAGAACCGGTGAAAATGCAGAATACAAGACATATAAGGGTCAGAAATAGTCTGATTTCCCATGTACACACACTGCAGCGTATTCTGAAAAGTTACTTGAAAGTACAGTTACTACTCTCGACTCCAAAATGGCAAGTTATTCTAGGTTTGAAAAAAAAAACTTGCATTTTCACACAGTTCGTAACTGGGGATGTACCTCAGTGGTAGAGCGCACGCTATGCATGTGTGAGGCCCCGGGTTCAATCCCTGGCATCTCCATGGCCAGCCTGCATGTATGTGCAAGGAACGCACTT
The DNA here is from genome assembly GCF_039654945.1 of Dendrobates tinctorius. NCBI lineage: Eukaryota > Metazoa > Chordata > Amphibia > Anura > Dendrobatidae > Dendrobates > Dendrobates tinctorius. The sequence goes on along the minus strand of NW_027361679.1, from coordinate 47,080,003 downwards.
CCTTTTGGTGGTCACTTTTTCTCACCCTGGTTCGCTTCCTGCAGCCGCTGTGTGAAGTAAATACGTGTGAGTGCTCCAGGCTTCCGGTACACTTTTGGGGATGTAGCTCAGTGGTAGAGCGCATGCTTCGCATGTATGAGGTCCTGGGTTCAATACCCAGCATCTCCAACCTTTTTCAAATATGGCTAGACATCTTTGGCTAGCGCACCACTCAAGCTAAGTGTCAAGACTCGCAAGGAATCTCTGCCGCTTAAACTGTTTGCTTTGCCATGTCACTTGGCAGGACAAGGCTTTCTCGATTGCAAGGTCTTAACACTGCCTAAGCCACGGGCAACACTTTTTCCCACTCAGTAAAATGACTTAAATGGGAACTGGACATTCAACAAACTTGGCCAAAATCAAAAGTACACGCAAATATAGAAGACTTTCGATTATATAGTCTCAAAGATATTTGCTTTTTTCACCACTTACCAGCCAAGGTTTGCTCTACCCCTGCCTCCTGTATTCACCATCCACTCTGAAAAAAGACAGCTCAACTTCAATGGGATCAAACCTAAACCTTCCACCAACACACCATGACATTGGGTTGCACAGCTTTTTAGACTTTATGCTAATGATATAGGAGGCAGGAAGGTGAGATAACTGGCAGAGGGACAATCAGAAGGATTGTGCTTAGCTTAATCACGCGTCTTTTACTTTAACCTAGAGCTGGATTCACCATCTACACTGATTACTATTGCTCTGTCATATACTCCACACTTCTGCTGCGTTTGTCTGTGTGTTGACTAATGAAGGCCAGGAAACCTTCTCTGTGTGCTGCGCTGTATATGGTAGAGCCCAGAGTTGCTAGTCTCCTCCCAAAAGCCTGGAGTCAATTGACAATGTAGAGCTAGAGTTTGCAGAGGGGAGAACCGGTGAAAATGCAGAATACAAGACATATAAGGGTCAGAAATAGTCTGATTTCCCATGTACACACACTGCAGCGTATTCTGAAAAGTTACTTGAAAGTACAGTTACTACTCTCGACTCCAAAATGGCAAGTTTTTCTAGGTTTGAAAAAAAAAAACTTGCATTTTCACACAGTTTGTAACTTGGGATGTAGCTCAGTGGTAGAGCGCACGCTTTGCATGTGTGAGGCCCCGGGTTCAATCCCCGGCATCTCCATAGCCAGCCTGCATGTATGTGCAAGGTTCGCACTTTCTTTTGGTGGTCACTTTTTCTCACCCTTGTTCGCTTCCTGCAGCCGCTGTGTGAAGTAAATACGTGTGAGTGCTCCAGGCTTCCGCTACACTTTTGGGGATGTAGCTCAGTGGTAGAGCACATGCTTCGCATGTTTGAGTTCCTGGGTTCAATCCCCAGCATCTCCAACCTTTTTCAAATATGGCTAGACGTCTTTGGCTAGCGCACCACTCAAGCTAAGTGTCAAGACTCGCAAGGAATCTCTGCCGCTTAAACTGTTTGCTTTGCCATGTCACTTGGCAGGACAAGGCTTTCTCGATTGCAAGGTCTTAACACTGCCTAAGCCACGGGCAACACTTTTTCCCACTCAGTAAAATGACTTGAATGGGAACTGGACATTCAACAAACTTGGCCAAAATCAATAGTACACGCAAATAAAGGAGACTTTCGATTATATAGTCTCAAAGATATTTGCTTTTTTCACCACTTACCAGCCAAGGTTTGCTCTGCCCCTGCCTCCTGTATTCACCATCCACTCTGAAAAAAGACAGCTCAACTTCATTGGGATCAAACCTAAACCTCCCACCAACACACCTTGACATTGGGTTGCACAGCTTTTTAGACTTTATGCTAATGATATAGGAGGCGGGAAGGTGAGAAAACTGGCAGAGGGACAATCAGAAGGATTGTGCTGAGCTTAATCACGCGTCTTTTACTTTAACCTAGAGCTGGATTCACCATCTACACTGATTACTATTGCTCTGTCATATACTCCACACTTCTGCTTCATTTGTCTGTGTGTTGACTAATGAAGGCCAGGAAACCTTCTCTGTGTGCTGCGCTGTATATGGTAGAGCCCAGAGTTGCTAGTCTCCTCCCAAAAGCCTGGAGTCAATTGACAATGAAGAGCTAGAGTTTGCAGAGGGGAGAACCGGTGAAAATGCAGAATACAAGACATATAAAGGTCAGAAATAGTCTGATTTCCCATGTACACACACTGCAGCGTATTCTGAAAAGTTACTTGAAAGTACAGTTACTACTCTCGACTCCAAAATGGCAAGTTATTCTAGGTTTGAAAAAAAAAACTTGCATTTTCACACAGTTCGTAACTGGGGATGTACCTCAGTGGTAGAGCGCACGCTATGCATGTGTGAGGCCCCGGGTTCAATCCCTGGCATCTCCATGGCCAGCCTGCATGTATGTGCAAGGAACGCACTTCCTTTTGGTGGTCACTTTTTCTCACCCTGGTTCGCTTCCTGCAGCCGCTGTGTGAAGTAAATACGTGTGAGTGCTCCAGGCTTCCGGTACACTTTTGGGGATGTAGCTCAGTGGTAGAGCGCATGCTTCGCATGTATGAGGTCCTGGGTTCAATACCCAGCATCTCCAACCTTTTTCAAATATGGCTAGACATCTTTGGCTAGCGCACCACTCAAGCTAAGTGTCAAGACTCGCAAGGAATCTCTGCCGCTTAAACTGTTTTCTTTGCCATGTCAATTGGCAGGACAAGGCTTTCTCGATTGCTAGGTCTTAACACTGCCTAAGCCACGGGCAACACTTTTTCCCACTCAGTAAAATGACTTGAATGGGAACTGGACATTCAACAAACTTGGCCAAAATCAATAGTACACGCAAATATAGGAGACTTTTGATTATATATTCTCAAAGATATTTACTTTTTTCACCACTTACCAGCCAAGGTTTGCTCTATCCCTGCCTCCTGTATTCACCATCCACTCTGAAAAAAGACAGCTTAACTTCATTGGGATCAAACCTAAACCTCCCACCAACACACCTTGACATTGGGTTGCACAGCTTTTTAGACTTTATGCTAATGATATAGGAGGCGGGAAGGTGAGAAAACTGGCAGAGGGACAATCAGAAGAATTGTGCTGAGCTTAATCACGCGTCTTTTACTTTAACCTAGAGCTGGATTCACCATCTACACTGATTACTATTGCTCTGTCATATACTCCACACTTCTGCTGCGTTTGTCTGTGTGTTGACTAATGAAGGCCAGGAAACCTTCTCTGTGTGCTGCGCTGTATATGGTAGAGCCCAGAGTTGCTAGTCTCCTCCCAAAAGCCTGGAGTCAATTGACAATGTAGAGCTAGAGTTTGCAGAGGGGAGAACCGGTGAAAATGCAGAATACAAGACATATAAGGGTCAGAAATAGTCTGATTACCCATGTACACACACTGCAGCGTATTCTGAAAAGTTACTTGAAAGTACAGTTACTACTCTCGACTCCAAAATGGCAAGTTATTCTAGGTTTGAAAAAAAAAACTTGCATTTTCACACAGTTGGTAGCTGGGGATGTAGCTCAGTGGTAGAGCGCACGCTTTGCATGTGTGAGGCCCAGGGTTCAATCCCCGGCATCTCCATAGCCAGCCTGCATGTATGTGCAAGGAATGCACTTCCTTTTGGTGGTCACTTTTTCTCACCCTTGTTCGCTTCCTGCAGCCGCTGTGTGAAGTAAATACGTGTGAGTGCTCTAGGCTTCCGGTACATTTTTGGGGATGTAGCTCAGTGGTAGAGCGCATGCTTCGCATGTATGAGGTCCTGGGTTCAATCCCCAGCATCTCCAGCCTTTTTCAAATATGGCTAGACATCTTTGGCTAGCGCACCACTCAAGCTAAGTGTCAAGACTCGCAAGGAATCTCTGCCGCTTAACCTGTTTTCTTTGACATGTCACTTGGCAGGACAAGGCTTTCTCGATTGCTAGGTCTTAACACTGCCTAAGCCACGGGCAACACTTTTTCCCACTCAGTAAAATGACTTGAATGGGAACTGGACATTCAACAAACTTGGCCAAAATCAATAGTACACGCAAATATAGGAGACTTTTGATTATATATTCTCAAAGATATTTACTTTTTTCACCACTTACCAGCCAAGGTTTGCTCTACCCCTGCCTCCTGTATTCACCATCCACTCTGAAAAAAGACAGCTCAACTTCATTGGGATCAAACCTAAACCTCCCACCAACACACCTTGACATTGGGTGGCACAGCTTTTTAGACTTTATGCTAATGATATAGGAGGCGGGAAAGTGAGAAAACTGGCAGAGGGACAATCAGAAGAATTGTGCTGAGCTAAATCACGCGTCTTTTACTTTAACCTAGAGCTGGATTCACCATCTACACTGATTACTATTGCTCTGTCATATACTCCACACTTCTGCTGCGTTTGTCTGTGTGTTGACTAATGAAGGCCAGGAAACCTTCTCTGTGTGCTGCACTGTATATGGTAGAGCCCAGAGTTGCTAGTCTCCTCCCAAAAGCCTGGAGTCAATTGACAAGGTAGAGCTAGAGTTTGCAGAGGGGAGAACCGGTGAAAATGCAGAATACAAGACATATAAGGGTCAGAAATAGTCTGATTTCCCATGTACACACACTGCAGCGTATTCTGAAAAGTTACTTGAAAGTACAGTTACTACTCTCGACTCCAAAATGGCAAGTTATTCTAGGTTTGAAAAAAAAAACTTGCATTTTCACACAGTTCGTAACTGGGGATGTAGCTCAGTGGTAGAGCGCACGCTTTGCATGTGTGAGGCCCCGGGTTCAATCCCTGGCATCTCCATGGCCAGCCTGCATGTATGTGCAAGGAACGCACTTCCTTTTGGTGGTCACTTTTTCTCACCCCGATTCGCTTCCTGCAGCCGCTGTGTGAAGTACATACGTGTGAGTGCTCCAGGCTTCTGGTACACTTTTGGGGATGTAGCTCAGTGGTAGAGCGCATGCTTCGCATGTATGAGGACCTGGGTTCAATCCCCAGCATCTCCAACCTTTTTCAAATATGGCTAGACATCTTTGGCTAGCACACCACTCAAGCTAAGTGTCAAGACTCGCAAGGAATCTCTGCCGCTTAAACTGTTTGCTTTGCCATGTCACTTGGCAGGACAAGGCTTTCTCGATTGCAAGGTCTTAACACTGCCTAAGCCACGGGCAACACTTTTTCCCACTCTGTAAAATGACTTGAATGGGAACTGGACATTCAACAAACTTGGCCAAAATCAATAGTACACGCAAATATAGGAGACTTTCGATTATATAGTCTCAAAGATATTTGCTTTTTTCACCACTTACCAGCCAAGGTTTGCTCTACCCCTGCCTCCTGTATTCACCATCCACTCTGAAAAAAGACAGCTCAACTTCATTGGGATCAAACCTAAACCTCCCACCAACACACCTTGACATTGGGTTGCACAGCTTTTTAGACTTTATGCTAATGATATAGGAGGTAGGAAGGTGAGAAAACTGGCAGAGGGACAATCAGAAGGATTGTGCTGAGTTTAGTCACGCGTCTTTTACTTTAACCTAGAGCTGGATTCACCATCTACACTGATTACTATTGGTCTGTCATATACTCCACACTTCTGCTGTGTTTGTCTGTGTGTTGACTAATGAAGGCCAGGAAACCTTCTCTGTGTGCTGCGCTGTATATGGTAGAGCCCAGAGTTGCTAGTCTCCTCCCAAAAGCCTGGAGTCAATTGACAATGTAGATCTAGAGTTTGCAGAGGGGAGAACCGGTGAAAATGCAGAATACAAGACATATAAGGGTCAGAAATAGTCTGATTTCCCATGTACACACACTGCAGCATATTCTGAAAAGTTACTTGAAAGTACAGTTACTGCTCTTGACTCCAAAATGGCAAGTTATTCTAGGTTTGAAAAAAAAAACTTGCATTTTCACACAGTTAGAAACTTGGGATGTAGCTCAGTGATAGAGTGCACTCTTTGCATGTGTGAGGACCCGGGTTCAATCCCCGGCATCTGCATGGTCAGCCTGCATGTATGTGCAAGGAACGCACTTCCTTTTGGTGGTCACTTTTTCTCACCCTGGTTCGCTTCCTGCAGCCGCTGTGTGAAGTAAATACGTGTGAGTGCTCCAGGGTTCTGGTACACTTTTGGGGATGTAGCTCAGTGGTAGAGCGCATGCTTTGCATGTATGACGTTGTGGGTTCAATACCCAGCATCTACAACCTTTTTCAAATATGGCTAGACATCTTTGGCTAGCGCACCACTCAAGCTAAGTGTCAAGACTCGCAAGGAATCTCTGCCGCTTAACCTGTTTTCTTTGACATGTCACTTGGCAGGACAAGGCTTTCTCGATTGCTAGGTCTTAACACTGCCTAAGCCACGGGCAACACTTTTTCCCACTCAGTAAAATGACTTGAATGGGAACTGGACATTCAACAAACTTGGCCAAAATCAATAGTACACGCAAATATAGGAGACTTTTGATTATATATTCTCAAAGATATTTACTTTTTTCACCACTTACCAGCCAAGGTTTGCTCTACCCCTGCCTCCTGTATTCACCATCCACTCTGAAAAAAGACAGCTCAACTTCATTGGGATCAAACCTAAACCTCCCACCAACACACCTTGACATTGGGTGGCACAGCTTTTTAGACTTTATGCTAATGATATAGGAGGCGGGAAAGTGAGAAAACTGGCAGAGGGACAATCAGAAGAATTGTGCTGAGCTAAATCACGCGTCTTTTACTTTAACCTAGAGCTGGATTCACCATCTACACTGATTACTATTGCTCTGTCATATACTCCACACTTCTGCTGCGTTTGTCTGTGTGTTGACTAATGAAGGCCAGGAAACCTTCTCTGTGTGCTGCACTGTATATGGTAGAGCCCAGAGTTGCTAGTCTCCTCCCAAAAGCCTGGAGTCAATTGACAAGGTAGAGCTAGAGTTTGCAGAGGGGAGAACCGGTGAAAATGCAGAATACAAGACATATAAGGGTCAGAAATAGTCTGATTTCCCATGTACACACACTGCAGCGTATTCTGAAAAGTTACTTGAAAGTACAGTTACTACTCTCGACTCCAAAATGGCAAGTTATTCTAGGTTTGAAAAAAAAAACTTGCATTTTCACACAGTTCGTAACTGGGGATGTAGCTCAGTGGTAGAGCGCACGCTTTGCATGTGTGAGGCCCCGGGTTCAATCCCTGGCATCTCCATGGCCAGCCTGCATGTATGTGCAAGGAACGCACTTCCTTTTGGTGGTCACTTTTTCTCACCCCGATTCGCTTCCTGCAGCCGCTGTGTGAAGTAAATACGTGTGAGTGCTCCAGGCTTCTGGTACACTTTTGGGGATGTAGCTCAGTGGTAGAGCGCATGCTTCGCATGTATGAGGACCTGGGTTCAATCCCCAGCATCTCCAACCTTTTTCAAATATGGCTAGACATCTTTGGCTAGCACACCACTCAAGCTAAGTGTCAAGACTCGCAAGGAATCTCTGCCGCTTAAACTGTTTGCTTTGCCATGTCACTTGGCAGGACAAGGCTTTCTCGATTGCAAGGTCTTAACACTGCCTAAGCCACGGGCAACACTTTTTCCCACTCTGTAAAATGACTTGAATGGGAACTGGACATTCAACAAACTTGGCCAAAATCAATAGTACACGCAAATATAGGAGACTTTCGATTATATAGTCTCAAAGATATTTGCTTTTTTCACCACTTACCAGCCAAGGTTTGCTCTACCCCTGCCTCCTGTATTCACCATCCACTCTGAAAAAAGACAGCTCAACTTCATTGGGATCAAACCTAAACCTCCCACCAACACACCTTGACATTGGGTTGCACAGCTTTTTAGACTTTATGCTAATGATATAGGAGGTAGGAAGGTGAGAAAACTGGCAGAGGGACAATCAGAAGGATTGTGCTGAGTTTAGTCACGCGTCTTTTACTTTAACCTAGAGCTGGATTCACCATCTACACTGATTACTATTGGTCTGTCATATACTCCACACTTTTGCTGTGTTTGTCTGTGTGTTGACTAATGAAGGCCAGGAAACCTTCTCTGTGTGCTGCGCTGTATATGGTAGAGCCCAGAGTTGCTAGTCTCCTCCCAAAAGCCTGGAGTCAATTGACAATGTAGATCTAGAGTTTGCAGAGGGGAGAACCGGTGAAAATGCAGAATACAAGACATATAAGGGTCAGAAATAGTCTGATTTCCCATGTACACACACTGCAGCGTATTCTGAAAACTTACTTGAAAGTACAGTTACTACTCTCGACTCCAAAATGGCAAATTATTCTAGGTTTGAAAAAAAAAAACTTGCATTTTCACTCAGTTTGTAACTGGGGATGTAGCTCAGTGGTAGAGCGCACGTTTTGCATGTGTGAGGCCCTGGGTTCAATCCCTGGCATCTCCATGGCCAACCTGCATTGCATGTATGTGCAAGTAACACACTTCCTTTAGGTGGTCACTTTTTCTCACCCTTGTTCGCTTCCTGCAGCCGCTGTGTGAAGTAAATACGTGTGAGTGCTCCAGGCTTCTGTTACACTTCTGGGGATGTAGCTCACATGTATGAGGTCCTGAGTTCAATCCCCACCATCTCCAACGTTTTTCAAATATGGCTAGACATCTTTGGCTAGCGCACCACTCAAGCTAAGTGTCAAGACTCGCAATGAATCTCTGCCACTTAAACTGTTTGCTTTGCCATGTCACTTGGCAGGACAAGGCTTTCTTGATTGCAAGGTCTTAACACTGCCTAAGCCACGGGCAACACTTTTTCCCACTCAGTAAAATGACTTGAATGGGAACTGGACATTCAACAAACTTGGCCAAAATCAATAGTACACGCAAATAAAGGAGACTATCGATTATATAGTCTCAAAGATATTTGCTTTTTTCACCACTTACCAGCCAAGGTTTGCTCTACCCCTGCCTCCTGTATTCACCATCCACTCTGAAAAAAGACAGCTCAACTTCATTGGGATCAAACTTAAACCTCCCACCAACACACGTTGACATTGGGTGGCACAGCTTTTTAGACTTTATGCTAATGATATAGGAGGCGGGAAGGTGAGAAAACTGGCAGAGGGACAATCAGAAGGATTGTGCTGAGCTTAATTACGCGTCTGTTACTTTAACCTAGAGCTGGATTCACCATCTACACTGATTACTATTGCTCTGTCATATACTCCACACTTCTGCTGCGTTTGTCTGTGTGTTGACTAATGAAGGCCAGGAAACCTTCTCTGTGTGCTGCGCTGTATATGGTAGAGCCCAGAGTTGCTAGTCTCCTCCCAAAAGCCTGGAGTCAATTGACAATGTAGAGCTAGAGTTTGTAGAGGGGAGAACCAGTGAAAATGCAGAATACAAGACATATAAGGGTCAGAAATAGTCTGATTTCCCATGTACACACACTGCAGCGTATTCTGAAAAGTTACTTGAAAGTACAGTTACTACTCTCGACTCCAAAATTGCAAGTTATTCTAGGTTTGAAAAAAAACTTGCATTTTCACACAGTTTGTAACTGGGGATGTAGCTCAGTGGTAGAGCGCACGCTTTGCATGTGTGAGGCCCCGGGTTCAATCCCCGGCATCTCCATAGTCAGCCTGCATGTATGTGCAAGGAACGCACTTCCTTTTGGTGGTCACTTTTTCTCACCCTTGTTCGCTTCCTGCAGCCGCTGTGTGAAGTACATACGTGTGAGTGCTCCAGGCTCCAGGTACACTTTTGGGGATGTACCTCAGTGGTAGAGCGCATGCTTCGCATGTATGAGATCATGGGTTCAATACCCAGCATCTCCAACCTTTTTCAAATATGGCTAGACATCTTTGGCTAGCGCACCACTCAAGCTAAGTGTCAAGACTCGCAAGGAATCTCTGCCGCTTAAACTGTTTGCTTTGCCATGTCACTTGGCAGGACAAGGCTTTCTTGATTGCAAGGTCTTAACACTGCCTTAGCCACGGGCAACACTTTTTCCCACTCAGTAAAATGACTTGAATGGGAACTGGACATTCAACAAACTTGGCCAAAATCAATAGTACACGCAAATAAAGGAGACTTTCGATTATATAGTCTCAAAGATATTTGCTTTTTTCACCACTTACCAGCCAAGGTTTGCTCTACCCCTGCCTCCTGTATTCACCATCCACTCTGAAAAAAGACAGCTCAACTTCATTGGGATCAAACCTAAACCTCCCACCAACACACCTTGACATTGGGTTGCACAGCTTTTTAGACTTTATGCTAATAATATAGGAGGCGGGAAGGTAAGAAAACTGGCAGAGGGACAATCAGAAGGATTGTGCTGAGCTTAATCACGCGTCTTTTACTTTAACCTAGAGCTGGATTCACCATCTACACTGATTACTATTGCTCTGTCATATACTCCACACTTCTGCTGCGTTTGTCTGTGTGTTGACTAATGAAGGCCAGGAAACCTTCTCTGTGTGCTGCGCTGTATATGGTAGAGCCAAGAGTTGCTAGTCTCCTCCCAAAAGCCTGGAGTCAATTGACAATGTAGAGCTAGAGTTTGCAGAGGGGAGAACTGGTGAAAATGCAGAATACAAGGCATATAAGGGTCAGAAATAGTCTGATTTCCCATGTACACACACTGCAGCGTATTCTGAAAAGTTACTTGAAAGTACAGTTACTACTCTCGACTAAAAAATGGCAAGTTATTCTAGGTTTGAAAAAAAAAAACTTGCATTTTCACACAGTTCATAACTGGGGATGTAGCTCAGTGGTAGAGCGCACGCTTTGCATGTGTGAGGCCCCGGGTTCAATCCCCGGCATCTCCATGGCAGTCCTGCATGTATGTGCAAGGAATGCACTTCCTTTTCGTAGTTACTTTTTCTCACCATGTTTGCTTCTTGCATCCGCTGTGTGCAGTAAATACGTGTGAGTGCTCCAGGATTCCGGTACACTTTTGGGGATGTAGCTCAGTGGTAGAGCGCATGCTTTGCATGTATGAGGTCCTGGGTTCAATCCCCAGCATCTCCAACCTTTTTCAAATATGGCTAGACATCGTTGGCTAGCGCACCACTCAAGCTAAGTGTCAAGACTCGCAAGGAATGTCTGCCGCTTAAACTGTTTTCTTTGCCATGTCACTTGGCAGGACAAGGCTTTCTCGATTGCAAGGTCTTAACACTGCCTAAGCCACGGGCAACACTTTTTCCCACTCAGTAAAATGACTTGAATGGGAACTGGACATTCAACAAACTTGGCCAAAATCAATAGTACACGCAAATAAAGGAGACTTTCGATTATATAGTCTCAAAGATATTTGCTTTTTTCACCACTTACCAGCCAAGGTTTGCTCTACCCCTGCCTCCTGTATTCACCATCCACTCTGAAAAAAGACAGCTCAACTTCATTGGGATCAAACATAAACCTCCCACCAACACACCTTGACATTGGGTTGCACAGCTTTTTAGACTTTATGCTAATGACATAGGAGGCGGGAAGGTGAGAAAACTGGCAGAGGGACAATCAGAAGGATTGTGCTGAGCTTAATCACGCGTCTTTTACTTTAACCTAGAGCTGGATTCACCATCTACACTGATTACTATTGCTCTGTCATATACTCCACACTTCTGCTGCGTTTGTCTGTGTGTTGACTAATGAAGGCCAGGAAACCTTCTCTGTGTGCTGCGCTGTATATGGTAGAGCCCAGAGTTGCTAGTCTCCTCCCAAAAGCCTGGAGTCAATTGACAATGTAGAGCTAGAGTTTGCAGAGGGGAGAACCGGTGAAAATGCAGAATACAAGACATATAAGGGTCAGAAATAGTCTGATTTCCCATGTACACACACTGCAGCGTATTCTGAAAAGTTACTTGAAAGTACAGTTACTAGTCTCGACTCCAAAATGGCAAGTTATTCTAGGTTTGAAAAAAAAAACTTGCATTTTCACACAGTCCGTAACTGGGGATGTAGCTCAGTGGTAGAGCGCACGCTTTGCATGTGTGAGGACCCGGGTTCAATCCCCGGTATCTCCATGGATATCCGACATGTATGTGCAAGGAACGCACTTCCTTTTGGTGGTCACTTTTTCTCACCCTTGTTCGCTTCCTGCAGCCGCTGTGTGAAGTAAATACGTGTGAGTGCTCCAGGCTTCCGGTACACTTTTGGGGATGTAGCTCAGTGGTAGAGCGCATGCTTAGCATGTATGAGGTCATGGGTTCAATACCCAGCATCTCCAACCTTTTTCAAATATGGCTAGACATCTTTGGCTAGCGCACCACTCAAGCTAAGTGTCAAGACTCGCAAGGAATCTCTGCCGCTTAAACTGTTTGCTTTGCCATGTCACTTGGCAGGACAAGGCTTTCTTGATTGCAAGGTCTTAACACTGCCTTAGCCACGGGCAACACTTTTTCCCACTCAGTAAAATGACTTGAATGGGAACTGGACATTCAACAAACTTGGCCAAAATCAATAGTACACGCAAATAAAGGAGACTTTCGATTATATAGTCTCAAAGATATTTGCTTTTTTCACCACTTACCAGCCAAGGTTTGCTCTACCCCTGCCTCCTGTATTCACCATCCACTCTGAAAAAAGACAGCTCAACTTCATTGGGATCAAACCTAAACCTTCCACCAACACACCTTGACATTGGGTTGCACAGCTTTTTAGACTTTATGCTAATGATATAGGAGGCGGGAAGGTAAGAAAACTGGCAGAGGGACAATCAGAAGGATTGTGCTGAGCTTAATCACGCGTCTTTTACTTTAACCTAGAGCTGGATTCACCATCTACACTGATTACTATTGCTCTGTCATATACTCCACACTTCTGCTGCGTTTGTCTGTGTGTTGACTAATGAAGGCCAGGAAACCTTCTCTGTGTGCTGCGCTGTATATGGTAGAGCCAAGAGTTGCTAGTCTCCTCCCAAAAGCCTGGAGTCAATTGACAATGTAGAGCTAGAGTTTGCAGAGGGGAGAACTGGTGAAAATGCAGAATACAAGACATATAAGGGTCAGAAATAGTCTGATTTCCCATGTACACACACTGCAGCGTATTCTGAAAAGTTACTTGAAAGTACAGTTACTACTCTCGACTAAAAAATGGCAAGTTATTCTAGGTTTGAAAAAAAAAAACTTGCATTTTCACACAGTTCATAACTGGGGATGTAGCTCAGTGGTAGAGCGCACGCTTTGCATGTGTGAGACCCCGGGTTCAATCCCCGGCATCTCCATGGCCGTCCTGCATGTATGTGCAAGGAATGCACTTCCTTTTCGTAGTTACTTTTTCTCACCATGTTTCCTTCTTGCATCCGCTGTGTGCAGTAAATACGTGTGAGTGCTCCAGGATTCCGGTACAATTTTGGGGATGTAGCTCAGTGGTAGAGCGCATGCTTCGCATGTATGAGGTCCTGGGTTCAATCCCCAGCATCTCCAACCTTTTTCAAATATGGCTAGACATCGTTGGCTAGCGCACCACTCAAGCTAAGTGTCAAGACTCGCAAGGAATGTCTGCCGCTTAAACTGTTTTCTTTGCCATGTCACTTGGCAGGACAAGGCTTTCTCGATTGCAAGGTCTTAACACTGCCTAAGCCACGGGCAACACTTTTTCCCACTCAGTAAAATGACTTGAATGGGAACTGGACATTCAACAAACTTGGCCAAAATCAATAGTACACGCAAATAAAGGAGACTTTCGATTATATAGTCTCAAAGATATTTGCTTTTTTCACCACTTACCAGCCAAGGTTTGCTCTACCCCTGCCTCCTGTATTCACCATCCACTCTGAAAAAAGACAGCTCAACTTCATTGGGATCAAACTTAAACCTCCCACCAACACACGTTGACATTGGGTGGCACAGCTTTTTAGACTTTATGCTAATGATATAGGAGGCGGGAAGGTGAGAAAACTGGCAGAGGGACAATCAGAAGGATTGTGCTGAGCTTAATCACGCGTCTTTTACTTTAACCTAGAGCTGGATTCACCATCTACACTGATTACTATTGCTCTGTCATATACTCCACACTTCTGCTGCGTTTGTCTGTGTGTTGACTAATGAAGGCCAGGAAACCTTCTCTGTGTGCTGGGCAGTATATGGTAGAGCCCAGAGTTGCTAGTCTCCTCCCAAAAGCCTGGAGTCAATTGACAATGTAGAGGTAGAGTTTGTAGAGGGGAGAACCGGTGAAAATGCAGAATACAAGACATATAAGGGTCAGAAATAGTCTGATTTCCCATGTACACACACTGCAGCGTATTCTGAAAAATTACTTGAAAGTACAGTTACTACTCTCGACTCCAAAATGGCAAGTTAATCTAGGTTTGAAAAAAAAACTTGCATTTTCACAAAGTTTGTAACTGGGGATGTAGCTCAGTGGTAGAGCGCACGCTTTGCATGTGTGAGGCCCTGGGTTCAATCCCCGGCATCTCCATAGCCAGCCTGCATGTATGTGCAAGGAACGCACTTCCTTTTGGTGGTCACTTTTTCTCACCCTTGTTCGCTTCCTGCAGCCGCTTTGTGAAGTAAATACGTGTGAGTGCTCCAGGCTTCCGGTACACTTTTGGGGATGTAGCTCACATGTATGAGGTCCTGAGTTCAATCCCCACCATCTCCAAACTTTTTCAAATATGGCTAGACATCTTTGGCTAGCGCACCACTCAAGCTAAGTGTCAAGACTCGCAAGGAATCTCTGCCGCTTAAACTGTTTGCTTTGCCATGTCACTTGGCAGGACAAGGCTTTCTCGATTGCAAGGTCTTAACACTGCCTAAGCCACGGGCAACACTTTTTCCCACTCAGTAAAATGACTTGAATGGGAACTGGACATTCAACAAACTTGGCCAAAATCAATAGTACACGCAAATAAAGGAGCCTTTCGATTATATAGTCTCAAAGATATTTGCTTTTTTCACCACTTACCAGCCAAGGTTTGCTCTACCCCTGCCTCCTGTATTCACCATCCACTCTGAAAAAAGACAGCTCAACTTCATTGGTATCAAACCTAAACCTCCCACAAACACACCTTGACATTGGGTTGCACAGCTTTTTAGACTTTATGCTAATGATATAGGAGGTGGGAAGGTGAGAAAACTGGCAGAGGGACAATCAGAAGGATTGTGCTGAGCTTAATCACGCATCTTTTACTTTAACCTAGAGCTGGATTCACCATCTACACTGATTACTATTGCTCTGTCATATACTCCACACTTCTGCTGCGTTTGTCTGTGTGTTGACTAATGAAGGCCAGGAAACCTTCTCTGTGTGCTGCGCTGTATATGGTAGAGCCCAGAGTTGCTAGTCTCCTCCCAAAAGCCTGGAGTCAATTGACAATGTAGAGCTAGAGTTTGCAGAGGGGAGAACCGGTGAAAATGCAGAATACAAGACATATAAGGGTCAGAAATAGTCTGATTTCCCATGTACACACACTGCAGCGTATTCTGAAAAGTTACTTGAAAGTACAGTTACTACTCTCGACTCCAAAATGGCAAGTTATTCTAGGTTTGAAAAAAAAAACTTGCATTTTCACACAGTTCATAACTGGGGATGTAGCTCAGTGGTAGAGTGCACGCTTTGCATGTGTGAGGCCCTGGGTTCAATCCCTGGCATCTCCATGGCCAGCCTGCATGTATGTGCAAGGAACGCACTTCCTTTTGGTGGTCACTTTTTCTCACCCTGGTTTGCTTCCTGCAGCCGCTGTGTGAAGTAAATACGTGTGAGTGCTCCAGGCTTCCGGTACACTTTTGGGGATGTAGCTCAGTGGTAGAGCGCATGCTTCGCATGTATGAGTTCCTGGGTTCAATCCCCAGCATCTCCAACCTTTTTCAAATATGGCTAGACATCTTTGGCTAGCGCACCACTCAAGCTAAGTGTCAAGACTCGCAAGGAATCTCTGCTGCTTAAACTGTTTTCTTTGCCATGTCACTTGGCAGAACAAGGCTTTCTCGATTGCAAGGTCTTAACACTGCCTAAGTCACGGGCAACACTTTTTCCCACTCAGTAAAATGACTTGAATGGGAACTGGACATTCAACAAACTTGGCCAAAATCAATAGTACACGCAAATATAGGAGAATTTCGATTATATAGTCTCAAAGATATTTGCTTTTTTCACCACTTACCAGCCAAGGTTTGCTCTACCCCTGCCTCCTGTATTCACCATCCACTCTGAAAAAAGACAGCTCAACTTCATTGGGATCAAACCTAAACCTCCCACCAACACACCTTGACAGTGGGTTGCACAGCTTTTTAGACTTTATGCTAATGATATAGGAGGCGGGAAGGTGAGAAAACTGGCAGAGGGACAATCAGAAGGATTGTGCTGAGCTTAATCAAACGTCTTTTACTTTAACCTAGAGCTGGATTCACCATCTACATTGATTACTATTGCTCTGTCATATACTCCACACTTCTGCTGCGTTTGTCTGTGTGTTGACTATTGAAGGCCAGGAACCCTTCTCTGTGTGCTGTGCTGTATATGGTAGAGCCCAGAGTTGCTAGTCTCCTCCCATAAGCCTGGAGTCAATTGACAATGTAGAGCTAGAGTTTGCAGAGGGGAGAACCGGTGAAAATGCAGAATACAAGACATATAAGGGTCAGAAATAGTCTGATTTCCCATGTACACACACTGCAGCGTATTCTGAAAAGTTACTTGAAAGTACAGTTACTACTCTCGACTCCAAAATGGCAAGTTATTCTAGGTTTGAAAAAAAAACTTGCATTTTCACACAGTTTGTAACTGGGGATGTAGATCAGTGGTAGAGCGCACGCTTTGCATGTGTGAGGCACCGGGTTCAATCCCCGGCATCTCCATGGCCATCCTGCATGTATGTGCAAGGAAAGCACTTCCATTTGGTAGTCACTTTTTCTCACCCTTGTTCGCTTCCTGCATCCGCTGTGTGAAATAAATACGTGTGAGTGCTCCAGGCTTCCAGTACACTTTTGGGGATGTAGCTCAGTGGTAGAGCGCATGCTTTGCATTTATGAGGTCCTGGGTTCAATACCCAGCATCTCCAACCTTTTTCAAATATGGCTAGACATCTTTGGCTAGCGCACCACTCAAGCTAAGTGTCAAGACTCGCAAGGAATCTCGGCCGCTTAAACTGTTTGCTTTGCCATGTCACTTGGCAGGACAAGGCTTTCTCGATTGCAAGGTCTTAACACTGCCTAAGCCACGGGCAACACTTTTTCCCACTCAGTAAAATGACTTGAATGGGAACTGGACATTCAACAAACTTGGCCAAAATCAATAGTACACGCAAATAAAGGAGACTTTCGATTATATAGTCTCAAAGATATTTGCTTTTTTCACCACTTACCAGCCAAGGTTTGCTCTACCCCTGCCTCCTGTATTCACCATCCACTCTGAAAAAAGACAGCTCAACTTCATTGGGATCAAACTTAAACCTCCCACCAACACACCTTGACATTGGGTGGCACAGCTTTTTAGACTTTATGCTAATGATATAGGAGGCGGGAAGGTGAGAAAACTGGCAGAGGGACAATCAGAAGGATTGTGCTGAGCTTAATCACGCGTCTTTTACTTTAACCTAGAGCTGGATTCACCATCTACACTGATTACTATTCCTCTGTCATATACTCCACACTTCTGCTGCGTTTGTCTGTGTGTTGACTAATGAAGGCCAGGAAACCTTCTCTGTGTGCTGCGCTGTATATGGTAGAGCCCAGAGTTGCTAGTCTCCTCCCAAAAGCCTGGAGTCAATTGACAATGTAGAGCTAGAGTTTGCAGAGGGGAGAACCGGTGAAAATGCAGAATACAAGACATATAAGGGTCAGAAATAGTCTGATTTCCCATGTACACACACTGCAGCGTATTCTGAAAAGTTACTTGAAAGTACAGTTACTACTCTCGACTCCAAAATGGCAAATTATTCTAGGTTTGAAAAAAAAAAACTTGCATTTTCATACGGTTCGTAACTGGGGATGTATCTCAGTGGTAGAGCGCAAGCTTTGCATGTGTGAGGCCCTGGGTTCAATCATTGGCATCTCCATGGCCAGCCTGCATGTATGTGCAAGGAACGCACTTCCTTTTGGTGGTCACTTTTTCTCACCCTTGTTCGCTTCCTGCAGCCGCTGTGTGAAGTAAATACGTGTGAGTGCTCCAGGCTCCCTGTACTCTTTTGGGGATGTAGCTCAGTGGTAGAGCGCATGCTTCGCATGTATGAGGTCCTGGGTTCAATCGCCAGCCTCTCCAACCTTTTTCAAATATGGCTAGACATCTTTGGCTTGCGCACCACTCAAGCTAAGTGTCAAGACTCGCAAGGAATCTCTGCCACTTAAACTGTTTGCTTTGCCATGTCACTTGGCAGGACAAGGCTTTCTCGATTGCAAGGTCTTAACACTGCCTAAGCCACGGGCAACACTTTTTCCCACTCAGTAAAATGACTTGAATGGGAACTGGACATTCAACAAACTTGGCCAAAATCAATAGTACACGCAAATAAAGGAGACTTTCGATTATATAGTCTCAAAGATATTTGCTTTTTTCACCACTTACCAGCCAAGGTTTGCTCTACCCCTGCCTCCTGTATTTACCATCCACTCTGAAAAAAGACAGCTCAACTTCATTGGGATCAAACCTAAACCTCCCACCAACACACCTTGACATTGGGTTAAACAGCTTTTTAGACTTTATGCTAATGATATTTGAGGCGGGAAGGTAAGAAAACTGGCAGAGGGACAATCAGAAGGATTGTGCTGAGCTTAATCACGCGTCTTTTACTTTAACCTAGAGCTGGATTCACCATCTACACTGATTACTATTGCTCTGTCACATACTCCACACTTCTGCTGCGTTTGTCTGTGTGTTGACTAATGAAGGTCAGGAAACCTTCTCTGTGTGCTGCGCTGTATATGGTAGAGCCCAGAGTTGCTAGTCTCCTCCCAAAAGCCTGGAGTCAATTGACAATGTAGAGCTAGAGTTTGCGGAGGGGAGAACCGGTGAAAATGCAGAATACAAGACATATAAGGGTCAGAAATAGTCTGATTTCCCATGTACACACACTGCAGCGTATTCTGAAAAGTTACTTGAAAGTACAGTTACTACTCTCGACTCCAAAATGGCAAGTTATTCTTGGTTTGAAAAAAAAAAACTTGCATTTTCACACAGTTCGTAACTGGGGATGTAGCTCAGTGGTAGAGCGTACGCTTTGCATGTGTGAGGCCCCGGGTTCAATCCCTGGCATCTCCATGGCCATCCTGCATGTATGTGCAAGGAATGGACTTCCATTTGGTGGTCACTTTTTCTCACCCTTGTTTGCTTCTTGCATCCGCTGTGTGAAGTAAATACGTGTGAGTGCTCCAGGCTTCCGGTACACTTTTGGGGATGTAGCTCAGTGGTAGAGCGCATGCTTTGCATGTTTGAGGTCCTGGGTTCAATACCCAGCATCTCCAACCTTTTTCAAATATGGCTAGACATCTTTGGCTAGCGCACCACTCAAGCTAAGTGTCAAGACTCGCAAGGAATCTCTGCCGCTTAAACTGTTTGCTTTGCCATGTCACTTGGCAGGACAAGGCTTTCTCGATTGCAAGGTCTTAACACTGCCTAAGCCACGGGCAACACTTTTTCCCACTCAGTAAAATGACTTGAATGGGAACTGGACATTCAACAAACTTGGCCAAAATCAATAGTACACGCAAATAAAGGAGACTTTCGATTATATAGTCTTAAAGATATTTGCTTTTTTCACCACTTACCAGCCAAGGTTTGCTCTACCCCTGCCTCCTGTATTCACCATCCACTCTGAAAAAAGACAGCTCAACTTCATTGGGATCAAACCTAAACCTCCCACCAACACACCTTGACATTGGGTTGCACAGCTTTTTAGACTTTATGCTAATGATATAGGAGGCGGGAAGGTGAGAAAACTGGCAAAGGGACAATCAGAAGGATTGTGCTGAGCTTAATCACGCGTCTTTTACTTTAACCTAGAGCTGGATTCACCATCTACACTGATTACTATTGCTCTGTCATATACTCCACACTTCTGCTGCGTTTGTCTGTGTGTTGACTAATGAAGGCCAGGAAACCTTCTCTGTGTGCTGCGCTGTATATGGTAGAGCCCAGAGTTGCTAGTCTCCTCCCAAAAGCCTGGAGTCAATTGACAATGTAGAGCTAGAGTTTGCAGAGGGGAGAACCGGTGAAAATGCAAAATACAAGACATATAAGGGTCAGAAATAGTCTGATTTCCCATGTACACACACTGCAGCGTATTCTGAAAAGTTACTTGAAAGTACAGTTACTACTCTCGACTCCAAAATGGCAAGTTATTCTAGGTTTGAAAAAAAAAACTTGCATTTTCACACAATTCGTAACTGGGGATGTAGCTCAGTGGTAGAGCGCACGCTTTGCATGTGTGAGGCCCCGGGTTCAATCCCCGGCATCTCCATGGCCATCCTGCATGTATGTGCAAGGAATGCACTTCCTTTTGGTAGTCACTTTTTCTCACCCTTGTTCGCTTCTTGCATCTGTTGTGTGAAGTAAATACGTGTGAGTGCTCCAGGTTTCCGGTACACTTTTGGGGATGTAGCTCAGTGGTAGAGCGCATGCTTCGCATGTATGAGGTCCTGGGTTCAATCCCCAGCATCTCCAACCTTTTTCAAATATGGCTAGACATCTTTGGCTAGCGCACCACTCAAGCTATGTGTCAAGACTCGCAAAGAATCTCTGCCGCTTAAACTGTTTGCTTTGCCATGTCACTTGGCAGGACAAGGCTTTCTCGATTGCAAGGTCTTAACACTGCCTAAGCCATGGGCAACACTTTTTCCCACTCAGTAAAATGACTTGAATGGGAACTGGACATTCAACAAACTTGGCCAAAATCAATAGTACACACAAATATAGAAGACTTTCGATTATATAGTCTCAAAGATATTTGCTTTTTTCACCACTTACCAGCCAAGGTTTGCTCTACCCCTGCCTCCTGTATTCACCATCCACTCTGAAAAAAGACAGCTCAACTTCATTGGGATCAAACCTAAACCTCCCACCAACACACCTTGACATTGGGTGGCACAGCTTTTTAGACTTTATGCTAATGATATAGGAGGCGGGAAGGTGAGAAAACTGGCAGAGGGACAATCAGAAGGATTGTGCTGAGCTTAGTCACGCGTCTTTTACTTTAACCTAGAGATGGATTCACCATCTACACTGATTACTATTGCTCTGTCATATACTCCACACTTCTGCTGCGTTTGTCTGTGTGTTGACTAATGAAGGCCAGGAAACCTTCTCTGTGTGCTGCGCTGTATATGGTAGAGCCCAGAGTTGCTTGTCTCCTCCCAAAAGCCTGGAGTCAATTGACAATGTAGAGCTAGAGTTTGCAGAGGGGAGAACCGGTGAAAATGCAGAATACAAAACATATAAGGGTCAGAAATAGTCTGATTTCCCATGTACACACACTGCAGCGTATTCTGAAAAGTTACTTGAAAGTACAGTTACTACTCTCGACTCCAAAATGGCAAATTATTCTAGGTTTGAAAAAAAAACCTTGCATTTTCACACAGTTTGTAACTGGGGATGTACCTCAGTGGTAGAGTGCACGATTTACATGTGTGAGGCCCCGCGTTCAATCCCCGGCATCTCCATGGCCAGCCTGCAAGTGTGTGCAAGGAACGCACTTCCTTTTGGTGGTCACTTTTTCTCACCCTTGTTCGCTTCCTGCAGCCGCTGTGTGAATTAAATACGTGTGAGTGCTACAGGCTCCAATTACACTTTTGGGGATGTTGCTCAGTGGTAGTGCGCATGCTTCGCATGTATGAGGGCCTGGGTTCAATCCCAACGTCTCCAACCTTTTTCAAATATGGCTAGACATCTTTGGCTAGCGCACCACTCAAGCTAAGTGTCAAGACTTGCAAGGAATCTCTGCCGCTTAAACTGTTTGCTTTGCCATGTCCCTTGGCAGGACAAGGCTTTCTCGATTGCAAGGTCTTAACACTGCCTAAGCCACGGGCAACACTTTTTCCCACTCAGTAAAGTGACTTGAATGGGAACTGGACATTCAACAAACTTGGCCAAAATCAATAGTACACGCAAATATAGAAGACTTTCGATTATATAGTCTCAAAGATATTTGCTTTTTTCACCACTTACCAGCCAAGGTTTGCTCTACCCCTGCCTCCTGTATTCACCATCCACTCTGAAAAAAGACAGCTCAACTTCATTGGGATCAAACCTAAACCTCCCACCAACACACCTTGACAATGGGTTGCACAGCTTTTTAGACTTTATGCTAATGATATAGGAGGCGGGAAGGTGAGAAAACTGGCAGAGGGACAATCAGAAGGATTGTGCTGAGCTTAATCACGAGTCTTTTACTTTAACCTAGAGCTGGATTCACCATCTACACTGATTACTATTGCTCTGTCATATACTCCACACTTCTGCTGCGTTTGTCTGTGTGTTAACTAATGAAGGCCAGGAAACTTTCTCTGTGTGCTGCGCTGTATATGGTAGAGCCCAGAGTTGCTAGTCTCCTCCCAAAAGCCTGGAGTCAATTGACAATGTAGAGCTAGAGTTTGCAGAGGGGAGAACCGGTGAAAATGCAGAATACAAGACATATAAGGGTCAGAAATAGTCTGATTTCCCATGTACACACACTGCAACGTATTCTGAAAAGTTACTTGAAAGTACAGTTACTACTCTCGACTCCAAAATGGCAAGTTATTCTAGGTTTGAAAAAAAAAAACTTGCATTTTCACACAGTTCGTAACTGGGGATGTACCTCAGTGGTAGAGCGCACGCTTTGCATGTGTGAGGCCCTGGGTTCAATCCCTGGCATCTTCATGGCCAGCCTGCATTGCATGTATGTGCAAGGAACGCACTTCTTTTTGGTGGTCACTTTTTCTCACCCTTGTTCGCTTCCTGCAGCCGCTGTGTGAAGTAAATACGTGTGAGTGCTCCAGGCTCCTGGTACTCTTTTGGGGATGTACCTCAGTGGTAGAGCGCATGCTTCGCATGTATGAGGTCCTGGGTTCAATCCCCACCATCTCCAAACTTTTTCAAATATGGCTAGATATCTTTGGCTAGCGCACCACTCAAGCTAAGTGTCAAGACTCGCACGGAATCTCTGCCGCTTAAACTGTTTGCTTTGCCATGTCTCTTGGCAGGACAAGGCTTTCTCGATTGCGAGGTCTTAACACTGCCTAAGCCACGGGCAACACTTTTTCCCACTCAGTAAAATGACTTGAATGGGAACTGGACATTCAACAAACTTGGCCAAAATCAATAGTACACGCAAATATAGAAGACTTTCGATTATACAGTCTCAAAGATATTTGCTTTTTTCACCACTTACCAGCCAAGGTTTGCTCTACCCCTGCCTCCTGTATTCACCATCCACTCTGAAAAAAGACAGCTCAACTTCATTGGGATCAAACCTAAACCTCCCACCAACACACCTTGACATTGGGTTGCACAGCTTTTTAGACTTTATGCTAATGATATAGGAGGCGGGAAGGTGAGAAAACTGGCAGAGGGACAATCAGAAGGATTGTGCTGAGCTTAATCACGCGTCTTTTACTTTAACCTAGAGCTGGATTCACCATCTACACTGATTACTATTGCTCTGTCATATACTCCACACTTCTGCTGCGTTTGTCTGTGTGTTGACTAATGAAGGCCAGGAAACCTTCTCTGTGTGCTGCGCTGTATATGGTAGAGCCCAGAGTTGCTAGTCTCCTCCCAAAAGCCTGGAGTCAATTGGCAATGTAGAGCTAGAGTTTGCAGAGGGGAGAACCGGTGAAAATGCAGAATACAAGACATATAAGGGTCAGAAATAGTCTGATTTCCCATGTACACACACTGCAGCGTATTCTGAAAAGTTACTTGAAAGTACAGTTACTACTCTCGACTCCAAAATGGCAAGTTATTCTAGGTTTGAAAAAAAAACTTGCATTTTCACACAGTCCGTAACTGGGGATGTAACTCAGTGGTAGAGCGCACGCTTTGCATGTGTGGGGCCCCGGGTTCAATCCCCGGCATCTCCATAGCCAGCCTGCATGTATGTGCAAGGAACGCACTTCCTTTTGGTGGTCACTTTTTCTCACCCTTGTTCGCTTCCTGCAGCCGCTGTGTGAAGTAAATACGTATGAGTGCTCCAGGCTTCCCGTACACTTTTGGGGATGTAGCTCAGTGGTAGAGCACATGCTTCACATGTATGAGGTCCTGGGTTCAATCGCCAGCATCTCCAACCTTTTTCAAATATGGCTAGACATCTTTGGCTAGCGCACCACTCAAGCTAAGTGTCAAGACTCGCAAGGAATCTCTGCCACTTAAACTGTTTGCTTTGCCATATCACTTGGCAGGACAAGGCTTTCTCGATTGCAAGGTCTTAACACTGCCTAAGCCACGGGCAACACTTTTTCCCACTCAGTAAAATGACTTGAAAGGGAACTGGACATTCAACAAACTTGGCCAAAATCAATAGTACACGCAAATAAAGGAGACTTTCGATTATATAGTCTCAAAGATATTTGCTTTTTTCACCACTTACCAGCCAAGGTTTGCTCTACCCCTGCCTCCTGTATTCACCATCCACTCTGAAAAAAGACAGCTCAACTTCATTGGGATCAAACTTAAACCTCCCACCAACACACCTTGACATTGGGTGGCACAGCTTTTTAGACTTTATGCTAATGATATAGGAGGCGGGAAGGTGAGAAAACTGGCAGAGGGACAATCAGAAGGATTGTGCTGAGCTTTTTCACGCATCTTTTACTTTAACCTAGAGCTGGATTCACCATCTACACTGATTACTATTGCTCTGTCATATACTCGACACTTCTGCTGCATTTGTCTGTGTGTTGACTAATGAAGGCCAGGAAACCTTCTCTGTGTGCTGCGCTGTATATGGTAGAGCCCAGAGTTGCTAGTCTCCTCCCAAAAGCCTGGAGTCAATTGACAATGTAGAGCTAGAGTTTGCAGAGGGGAGAACCGGTGAAAATGCAGAATACAAGACATATAAGGGTCAGAAATAGTCTGATTTCCCATGTACATACACTGCAGCGTATTCTGAAAAGTTACTTGAAAGTATAGTTACTACTCTCGACTCCGAAATGGCAAATTATTCTAGGTTTGAAAAAAACAAACTTGCATTTTCACACAGTTCGTAACTGGGGATGTAGCTCAGTGGTAGAGCGCACGCTTTGCATGTGTGAAGCCCTGGGTTCAATCCCCGGCAACTGCATGGCCAGCCTGCATGTATGTGCAAGGAACGCACTTCCTTTTGGTGGTCACTTTTTCTCACCCTTGTTCGCTTCCTGCAGCCGCTGTGTGAAGTAAATACGTGTGAGTGCTCCAGGCTTCCGGTACACTTTTGGGGATGTAGCTCAGTGGTAGAGCACATGCTTCGCATGTATGAGGTCCTGGGTTCAATCCCCAGCGTCTCCAACCTTTTTCAAATATGGCCAGACATTTTTGGCTAGCGCACCACTCAAGCTAAGTGTCAAGACTCGCAAGGAATCTCTGCCGCTTAAACTGTTTGCTTTGACATGTCCCTTGGCAGGACAAGGCTTTCTCGATTGCAAGGTCTTAACACTGCCTAAGCCACGTGCAACACTTTTTCCCACTCAGTAAAATGACTTGAATGGTAACTGGACATTCAACAAACTTGGCGAAAATCAATAGTACACGCAAATATAGAAGACTTTCGATTATATAGTCTCAAAGATATTTGCTTTTTTCACCACTTACCAGCCAAGGTTTGCTCTACCCCTGTCTCCTGTATTCACCATCCACTCTGAAAAAAGACAGCTCAACTTCATTGGGATCAAACCTAAACCTCCCACCAACACACCTTGACAATGGGTTGCACAGCTTTTTAGACTTTATGCTAATGATATAGGAGGCAGGATGGTGAGAAAACTGGCAGAGGGACAATCAGAAGGATTGTGCTTAGCTTAATCACGCGTCTTTTACTTTAACCTAGAGCTGGATTCACCATCTACACTGATTACTAGTGTTGAGCATTCCGATACCGCAAGTATCGGGTATCGGCCGATATCAGCGGTATCGGAATTCCGATACTTAATTCCGATACTTTTTTCATATCGGATTCCGGGATCGGAATCGGAATAGGAAGTTCCCATCATGCTATGAGCCTGCTTGCTTTGATTAAGCCAATGGGAATCCTCCGAAGTGTGGGCACATCCTGTTAGGCATGTAGGCATGTTAACTATTGGCATGGCTGTGATTGGCTGCCGAAATGATGTCATGATGCACTATAAAAGCCACCGCAGCCGCCATTTCTGGTCACTCTGCTGTGAATTCAGTTAGGGACAGGCTGCTGTAGAAGACTGTGAGGGACAGTTAGAAATAGCGATTCTAAAAACAATATTGTGCTTTATCCAGGCTACATAAACCACCACTGTAGCTTGCTTTTCCCTAGCAGCGCTGTTTTCACAGCTGTCTGCAAGGGCTGTGTGAGTGCAGCTCACGCTGTGGAGTGGGTCCTGCAGCCACGTCAGGCTGTAGGCCACCCAGTGTGATCACTGCTGCCTCATACATCTTTTATTTTTTGAGCTGCATTTTTTAAATAATTTCAATCTAGTGTGCTTCCATCCGTATCCATATACGTTGGTTGCAAACACTAGTAGTAGACAGCGGAGCCTTTCTGCAGCCTTTCAGTGCTAGTGTCCACTTTGCTGCACTGTTCACGGCTGTCTGAGAGGTCTCTGACTGTGTGTGAGTGCAGCTCACGCTGAGTAGTGTGTCCTGCAGCTACGTCTGGCTGTAGGACGCTCAGCGTGCGTCACTGCCTCACACATATTTTTATTTGAGTGCAGCTCATTTTTTCTTCTATTAGTGTGCATCCATCCGTCTCCATCTACGGTGGTTGCAAACACTATATAGGAGTACACAGCGGAGCCTTTCTGCAGCCTGTCAGTGCCAGTGCCCACTTAGCTGCACTGTTGACGGCTGTCTGAGAGGTCTCTGACTGTGTGTGAGTGCAGCTCACGCTGAGTAGAGTGTCCTGCAGCTACGTCTGGTTGTAGGACGCTCAACGTGCGTCACTGCCTCACACATATTTGTCTCTGAGTGCAGCTCATTTTTTCTTCTCCTATTAGTGTGCATCCATCCGTATCCATCAACATTGGTTGGTTGCAAACACTATATAGGAGTAGATAGAGGAGCCTTTTTTTCTGGCTTGTGCCCTGCCGGCGCAGCCAGATTAGTATTACCCAATTTTTTTGGAGCCTCATCTTTTGCATTGTAGGTTACCTGCCTGCATTGTAATAGCTCCAAAAAGTTGGTGATACTATCAGTTTCAATTCTTTGTTCTCATACTTTGAGTTTGTTTCAAACAAAGAAACCACATAAAAAGTTCACCAAACACTACATTTTGAACTTGTGTAGGCCACATCAGCTCCTATTAAAGTCTAGTCCACACACACACACTTCATAAAATTAGTGTTTCTTGTACCTGTAACCAGCTGTTCAGGAATAAGCACACTAAGGCCCCCCTTTGTCCTTTTTTGCCTATCTTAAGCAGTCTTGCAAGATGAAGAAGGCAGGGAGTAAGGCGCGGGGGCGTGGGCGTGGGCGTGGAGTTTCAGCAGGGAGAGGACGTGGGGATTCTGCAGGGAGAGGACGTGGGGATTCTACAGGTAGAGGACGTGGGGATTCTGGGCCTGCTGCGGGCACCAGTGGATCAGCATCCCCCAGTTTTAGCAGGCAACAGTCCTTTATGTGCAGCTTTGTAGGACCTCAACGTACCCCACTGCTGCGGGAGGAACAAATTGAAGCCGTTGTCGGATGGATGGCAGCTAACGCATCGACTTCAATTACTTCCGCATCCTCTCAGGGTCAGAGCACCGAAGAGCAACCATCTGTCTCTTCACCACCTGCCAAAGTGCCCAGGCAGTCAGAGAGACATGGACAGGAGCCATCACAATCTCTACTTCTGTTCTCGGAATCTGTTGGCTTGGAAAGAGGGGGCCAGCCAAGCAGCATTCCTGAATGTGAAGAAGAGGGAGTATGCAGTGATGCGCAACTTCTTTGTCCCTCTGAATCTGAAGAGGCGAGTGGGCCAGTGCCTATGGTCAGCACACCTCAGTACGCATCAGATGATGACGAGACTCAGTTGCCACTTTCTGGTGCGTACGGTGCTGGCGAGACAACCCCGGAGAAGCAGCTGTTTGAAGAGGGGAGGGAAGATGATGAGGTCCTTGACCCATCATGGCGTGAGCAACAGGAAGGTGGTGGGAGCAGCTCGGAGGAAGAGATTCCCCTACCGGCCAAAACAGGAGGCAGAGGGAGGGGGAAGACTTGGTTGCCTGTACCCTCCACTTCAGCACCCGTTAGGAGCATTCCTCCTTCCAAAGGCAAACCGGGCGCTCACAAGAGTTGCAGTGCGTGGTCCTTTTTTGACACAGTTGCAGATGACATTTGCTTTGTCAAATGCAAGCTGTGTCATCAGAGAGTCAAAAGAGGGAGAAATGTCAGCAACCTCAATACCACAAATATGTGGAAACATGTGCGCACCAAGCACGAGTTGGAGTTGCATAGACACCCTCAAGACGTAGGCCAACGTACAGCACCACCTACCACCTCTTCAGTTCGTGTTGGGCCCTCTTCCTCCAGCTCACACACTGCTGGTTCGGCTTCCTCACAGGATCGCCAAGGAAGAACCTCTGCCACTGTTGTCCGGAGACCCTGTCAGATTCCACCCATAACAGCACGTTCCCATCCATCACAGCCATCGGTAGCACAGGCATGGGATAAAAGGCGCCCTTACTCGGCAAACCATCCCCGAGCACAGTCTCTGAATGCTGGCATTGCCAAACTTCTGGCAGTTGAAATGCTGTCATTCAGGCTGGTGGACACTGACACCTTCCGGGACTTAATGGCATTGGCAGTCCCCCAATACAACGTGCCCAGACGCTTTTATTTCAGCAGGCGAGCCGTCCCTGCCCTGCAGAAACATGTTGAGGGCAAAATAAAACATGCGCTACTAAACGCCGTTAGTAGCAAGGTCCACCTGACCACCGATGCGTGGACCAGTAACCATGGACAGGGACGATACCTTTCCCTCACTGCCCACTGGGTCAATGTTGTGGAGCCGGGTACGGATCTGGAGAGTGGCGCTGTACGTGTTCTTCCAACGCCACGGATTGCAGGACTCCAGTCTGTACACATAGACTCCTCCTCCTACTCAAGTTCCTCAGAAACAGCAGAGCAGGAGCCTGTTACGACCGATATGAGCACAGCCGTGGCCAAACGTCAACAGGCTGTACTCAAATTAATTTCTTTGGGGAATCGAAGCCACACAGCGCAGGAGCTCTGGAATGCTATCAAGCTGGAGAGCGATGTGTGGTTTGGGCCAGCGAATCTCCAGCCGGGCTTGGTAGTGTGTGACAATGGCCGAAATCTGGTGGCAGCTCTTGGCCTAGGCAACCTCACACACATCCCATGTCTGGCACATGTTCTTAACTTGGTCGTGCAGAGCTTTCTGAGGGACTATCCGGATCTTGATGCACTGTTGCACAAGGTCCGCATAGAGTGCGCTCACTTGCGACGTTCCAGCACGGCAAGATCGCGCCTCGCTGCTCTGCAGCGACGATTTGGCCTTCCAGAACATTGCATCATATGTGACCTACCCACCCGGTGGAATTCAACGTTACATATGTTGGAGCGGTTGTGTGAGCAGCAGGCAGCAGTCATGGAGTACCAGCTGCATCAGGCGCAAACAAGTCGCACTGTGCGCCGTTCACACTTCAGCACCATTGAGTGGGCCTCTATGAAGGACATCTGCCTCGTTTTGCGTGCCTTCGATGAATCCACGCGGATGGCGAGTGCAGATGATGCACTAGTCAGCATGACTGTCCCCCTTATCTGCCTGCTTCAACAAACACTGCAAGCACTAAGGGATGAGGTTTCAGAAGAGGTGGAGGATGAGGAGTCCCAAATGCCATCTGCTTCTGGACAGTCTGCGCTACGTGTTTCCTCACAAAGGCCTAGGCAGGGGACACTTTGTGAGGAGGATGAGGAGGAGTCGATGGAGGAGGAAGACATCTCTCCAGAGGAGGGAGGTACACAAACCTCTACTCAGTATGTACAGCGAGGGTGGGGTGATGCAGAGCAGGTCGAGGTCACGCCTCAAACAGGGGACAGCGGTTCTTTGGCAGTTGGGAGTCTGGTGCACATGGTTGATTTCATGCTGCAGTGCCTGAGAAACGACCGCCGCATCGCCCACATTCTCGTCTCGGCTGATTATTGGGTGTACACCCTCCTAGATCCTCGCTACCGGGACAGCGTACAAAGGCTCATACCAACGTTGAACCGGGAGCGTAAAATGCGGGAGTACGAAGAGTCACTGGTGCAGTCCATAATGTTTTCCATTCCACCCGACAGCATTGTTGCAAGTGCTTTACAAAGCAGCTCTGTGCGTCGAGGCAGTGGAGGAAACTCTGCACAAAGAGGGAGCAGAGGCAGTGCCGCAGCACAAGGCAAGACCACTATGGCCCAAATGTGGCAAAGTTTTGTGTGTCCACCACAATTGTCTACACCATCAGCGACGCCTCGAGTCAGCAGGAGGCAACGCTTCCGTCAGATGGTGTCAGACTACATGTCTTGCCCTGTCGCTGTACTCCCAGATGGCTCTTCCCCCTTCAAGTTTTGGGTCTCTAAGCTGGATACATGGCCAGAGCTTAGCCAGTATGCATTGGAGGTGCTGGCTTGCCCTGCTGCCAGTGTATTATCGGAACGTGTCTTTAGTGCCGCAGGTGGTGTACTAACAGACCGTCGCACGCGACTATCTTCCGATAATGTTGACCGGCTGACTTTTCTGAAAATGAACAAGGCCTGGATCTCCAAAGACTTTGCCATTCCTCTTACAGACTAAATTAGTGGTTGGCAACTGTATCCAGGTCTGCTGGTGTGTTCATTTTTCTACCACCTGAACTATAATCCCTGTGCTTCAACACAGCCAGTTGTCGCTCAGATGTGTCGTCTGCACAGAGAAACACACTAGCTCCTGTGTTACTGGGGTTCAGTAATGCCAGCTGATCCCCTGCTGTGTGGACGGCAGAGTCACCAGCTCCATCAACATTCAAACCACTACTGATTTTTAACCGTGCCCAACTTAGGTCTCTGGCTCCACTGTCTCTACTATTTCCCCTGACCTCCAACCCCGCCATCTACATCTCTGAAGTGGCGTCAGCACAATCTACACTTGTTCCTGTGTTCCTGTGGCTCAGTCCCATCAGTTTATCCCCTGATGTGTGTCCGGCAAGGTCTCCTGCTCTGTCCACATTCCCATAACCAGTAGTGGGAATGAGGACAGAGCTGGCGAACTTGCCGGACAAACATCAGGGGATCAACTGATGGGACTGAGCACCAGTAACACAGGAACAAGTGTAGATTGTGCTGACGCCACTTCAGAGATGTAGCTGGCGGGGTTGGAGGCCAGGGTAAATAGTAGAGACAGTGGAGCCAGAGGCCTAAGTGGAGCATGGTTAGAATCAGTAGTAGTCCACAACCTCCATAAAAACCGCTGCCCATTGGCCTCTGCATGCGGCATGCGTAATCCTGGGCACCAACAGCGTCAGTTGGTGTTCAGAAGTGTCGTCTCCACAGAGCCAAACACATTCGTTCAAGTGTTAGTGGGGTTCAGCACTGCCAGCTGTTCCCCTGCTGTGGAGATGGCAAGTCTCCTGCTGCCTTCACCTGCCAAAATCCAGTAGGCCCCAGCCTGCTCCTCGCCTAATCCTGGGCTCCAACAGCGTCAGTTGGTGTTCAGAAGTGTCGTCTCCACAGAGCCAAACACATTCGTTCAAGTGTTAGTGGGGTTCAGCACTGCCAGCTGTTCCCCTGCTGTGGAGATGGCAAGTCTCCTGCTGCCTTCACCTGCCAAAATCCAGTAGGCCCCAGCCTGCTCCTCGCCTAATCCTGGGCTCCAACAGCGTCAGTTGGTGTTCAGAAGTGTCGTCTCCACAGAACCAAACACATTCGTTCAAGTGTTAGTGGGGTTCAGCACTGCCAGCTGTTCCCCTGCTGTGGAGATGGCAAGTCTCCTGCTGCCTTCACCTGCCAAAATCCAGTAGGCCCCAGCCTGCTCCTCGCCTAATCCTGGGCTCCAACAGCGTCAGTTGGTGTTCAGAAGTGTCGTCTCCACAGAACCAAACACATTCGTTCAAGTGTTAGTGGGGTTCAGCACTGCCAGCTGTTCCCCTGCTGTGGAGATGGCAAGTCTCCTGCTGCCTTCACCTGCCAAAATCCAGTAGGCCCCAGCCTGCTCCTCGCCTAATCCTGGGCTCCAACAGCGTCAGTTGGTGTTCAGAAGTGTCGTCTCCACAGAGCCAAACACATTCGTTCAAGTGTTAGTGGGGTTCAGCACTGCCAGCTGTTCCCCTGCTGTGGAGATGGCAAGTCTCCTGCTGCCTTCACCTGCCAAAATCCAGTAGGCCCCAGCCTGCTCCTCGCCTAATCCTGGGCTCCAACAGCGTCAGTTGGTGTTCAGAAGTGTCGTCTCCACAGAACCAAACACATTCGTTCAAGTGTTAGTGGGGTTCAGCACTGCCAGCTGTTCCCCTGCTGTGGAGATGGCAAGTCTCCTGCTGCCTTCACCTGCCAAAATCCAGTAGGCCCCAGCCTGCTCCTCGCCTAATCCTGGGCTCCAACAGCGTCAGTTGGTGTTCAGAAGTGTCGTCTCCACAGAACCAAACACATTCGTTCAAGTGTTAGTGGGGTTCAGCACTGCCAGCTGTTCCCCTGCTGTGGAGATGGCAAGTCTCCTGCTGCCTTCACCTGCCAAAATCCAGTAGGCCCCAGCCTGCTCCTCGCCTAATCCTGGGCTCCAACAGCGTCAGTTGGTGTTCAGAAGTGTCGTCTCCACAGAACCAAACACATTCGTTCAAGTGTTAGTGGGGTTCAGCACTGCCAGCTGTTCCCCTGCTGTGGAGATGGCAAGTCTCCTGCTGCCTTCACCTGCCAAAATCCAGTAGGCCCCAGCCTGCTCCTCGCCTAATCCTGGGCTCCAACAGCGTCAGTTGGTGTTCAGAAGTGTCGTCTCCACAGAACCAAACACATTCGTTCAAGTGTTAGTGGGGTTCAGCACTGCCAGCTGTTCCCCTGCTGTGGAGATGGCAAGTCTCCTGCTGCCTTCACCTGCCAAAATCCAGTAGGCCCCAGCCTGCTCCTCGCCTAATCCTGGGCTCCAACAGCGTCAGTTGGTGTTCAGAAGTGTCGTCTCCACAGAGCCAAACACATTCGTTCAAGTGTTAGTGGGGTTCAGCACTGCCAGCTGTTCCCCTGCTGTGGAGATGGCAAGTCTCCTGCTGCCTTCACCTGCCAAAATCCAGTAGGCCCCAGCCTGCTCCTCGCCTAATCCTGGGCTCCAACAGCGTCAGTTGGTGTTCAGAAGTGTCGTCTCCACAGAGCCAAACACATTCGTTCAAGTGTTAGTGGGGTTCAGCACTGCCAGCTGTTCCCCTGCTGTGGAGATGGCAAGTCTCCTGCTGCCTTCACCTGCCAAAATCCAGTAGGCCCCAGCCTGCTCCTCGCCTAATCCTGGGCTCCAACAGCGTCAGTTGGTGTTCAGAAGTGTCGTCTCCACAGAACCAAACACATTCGTTCAAGTGTTAGTGGGGTTCAGCACTGCCAGCTGTTCCCCTGCTGTGGAGATGGCAAGTCTCCTGCTGCCTTCACCTGCCAAAATCCAGTAGGCCCCAGCCTGCTCCTCGCCTAATCCTGGGCTCCAACAGCGTCAGTTGGTGTTCAGAAGTGTCGTCTCCACAGAGCCAAACACATTCGTTCAAGTGTTAGTGGGGTTCAGCACTGCCAGCTGTTCCCCTGCTGTGGAGATGGCAAGTCTCCTGCTGCCTTCACCTGCCAAAATCCAGTAGGCCCCAGCCTGCTCCTCGCCTAATCCTGGGCTCCAACAGCGTCAGTTGGTGTTCAGAAGTGTCGTCTCCACAGAGCCAAACACATTCGTTCAAGTGTTAGTGGGGTTCAGCACTGCCAGCTGTTCCCCTGCTGTGGAGATGGCAAGTCTCCTGCTGCCTTCACCTGCCAAAATCCAGTAGGCCCCAGCCTGCTCCTCGCCTAATCCTGGGCTCCAACAGCGTCAGTTGGTGTTCAGAAGTGTCGTCTCCACAGAACCAAACACATTCGTTCAAGTGTTAGTGGGGTTCAGCACTGCCAGCTGTTCCCCTGCTGTGGAGATGGCAAGTCTCCTGCTGCATTCACCTGCCAAAATCCAGTAGGCCCCAGCCTGCTCCTCGCCTAATCCTGGGCTCCAACAGCGTCAGTTGGTGTTCAGAAGTGTCGTCTCCACAGAGCCAAACACATTCGTTCAAGTGTTAGTGGGGTTCAGCACTGCCAGCTGTTCCCCTGCTGTGGAGATGGCAGTCTCTCCTGCTGTCTCCGCATTACAAAGACAGTAGGCCTCTGCCTACACCCTCCTATTTCCTGGGCTTCAACACAGCCAGTTGTAGTTCGGAAGTGCCGTCCACACGGAAAGAGATACTTGCTCCCGTGTCTCAGTGGGGTTCAGTAACGTCAGCTGATCCCCTGCTGTGTGGATGGCAGTCTCTCCTGCTGTCACCTCATTCAAAATTCAGTAGGCCTCTGCCTACACCCTCCTATTTCCTGGGCTTCAACACAGCCAGTTGTAGTTCGGAAGTGCCGTCCACACGGAAAGAGATACTTGCTCCCGTGTCTCAGTGGGGTTCAGTAACGTCAGCTGATCCCCTGCTGTGTGGATGGCAGTCTCTCCTGCTGTAAACTCATTCAAAATACAGTAGGCCTCTGCCTACACCCTCCTATTTCCTGGGCTTCAACACAGCCAGTTGTAGTTCGGAAGTGCCGTCCACACGGAAAGAGACACTTGCTCCCGTGTCTCAGTGGGGTTCAGTAACGTCAGCTGATCCCCTGCTGTGTGGATGGCAGTCTCTCCTGCTGTCACCTCATTCAAAATTCAGTAGGCCTCTGCCTACACCCTCCTAT
This sequence comes from Dendrobates tinctorius, assembly GCF_039654945.1. NCBI lineage: Eukaryota > Metazoa > Chordata > Amphibia > Anura > Dendrobatidae > Dendrobates > Dendrobates tinctorius. The sequence continues at coordinate 47,045,152 of NW_027361679.1, read as the reverse complement.
TTCCTGGGCTTCAACACAGCCAGTTGTAGTTCGGAAGTGCCGTCCACACGGAAAGAGATACTTGCTCCCGTGTCTCAGTGGGGTTCAGTAACGTCAGCTGATCCCCTGCTGTGTGGATGGCAGTCTCTCCTGCTGTCACCTCATTCAAAATTCAGTAGGCCTCTGCCTACACCCTCCTATTTCCTGGGCTTCAACACAGCCAGTTGTAGTTCGGAAGTGCCGTCCACACGGAAAGAGATACTTGCTCCCGTGTCTCAGTGGGGTTCAGTAACGTCAGCTGATCCCCTGCTGTGTGGATGGCAGTCTCTCCTGCTGTCACCTCATTCAAAATTCAGTAGGCCTCTGCCTACACCCTCCTATTTCCTGGGCTTCAACACAGCCAGTTGTAGTTCGGAAGTGCCGTCCACACGGAAAGAGATACTTGCTCCCGTGTCTCAGTGGGGTTCAGTAACGTCAGCTGATCCCCTGCTGTGTGGATGGCAGTCTCTCCTGCTGTAAACTCATTCAAAATACAGTAGGCCTCTGCCTACACCCTCCTATTTCCTGGGCTTCAACACAGCCAGTTGTAGTTCGGAAGTGCCGTCCACACGGAAAGAGACACTTGCTCCCGTGTCTCAGTGGGGTTCAGTAACGTCAGCTGATCCCCTGCTGTGTGGATGGCAGTCTCTCCTGCTGTAAACTCATTCAAAATACAGTAGGCCTCTGCCTACACCCTCCTATTTCCTGGGCTTCAACACAGCCAGTTGTAGTTCGGAAGTGCCGTCCACACGGAAAGAGACACTTGCTCCCGTGTCTCAGTGGGGTTCAGTAACGTCAGCTGATCCCCTGCTGTGTGGATGGCAGTCTCTCCTGCTGTCACCTCATTCAAAATTCAGTAGGCCTCTGCCTACACCCTCCTATTTCCTGGGCTTCAACACAGCCAGTTGTAGTTCGGAAGTGCCGTCCACACGGAAAGAGATACTTGCTCCCGTGTCTCAGTGGGGTTCAGTAACGTCAGCTGATCCCCTGCTGTGTGGATGGCAGTCTCTCCTGCTGTCACCTCATTCAAAATTCAGTAGGCCTCTGCCTACACCCTCCTATTTCCTGGGCTTCAACACAGCCAGTTGTAGTTCGGAAGTGCCGTCCACACGGAAAGAGATACTTGCTCCCGTGTCTCAGTGGGGTTCAGTAACGTCAGCTGATCCCCTGCTGTGTGGATGGCAGTCTCTCCTGCTGTAAACTCATTCAAAATACAGTAGGCCTCTGCCTACACCCTCCTATTTCCTGGGCTTCAACACAGCCAGTTGTAGTTCGGAAGTGCCGTCCACACGGAAAGAGACACTTGCTCCCGTGTCTCAGTGGGGTTCAGTAACGTCAGCTGATCCCCTGCTGTGTGGATGGCAGTCTCTCCTGCTGTAAACTCATTCAAAATACAGTAGGCCTCTGCCTACACCCTCCTATTTCCTGGGCTTCAACACAGCCAGTTGTAGTTCGGAAGTGCCGTCCACACGGAAAGAGACACTTGCTCCCGTGTCTCAGTGGGGTTCAGTAACGTCAGCTGATCCCCTGCTGTGTGGATGGCAGTCTCTCCTGCTGTCACCTCATTCAAAATTCAGTAGGCCTCTGCCTACACCCTCCTATTTCCTGGGCTTCAACACAGCCAGTTGTAGTTCGGAAGTGCCGTCCACACGGAAAGAGACACTTGCTCCCGTGTCTCAGTGGGGTTCAGTAACGTCAGCTGATCCCCTGCTGTGTGGATGGCAGTCTCTCCTGCTGTCACCTCATTCAAAATTCAGTAGGCCTCTGCCTACACCCTCCTATTTCCTGGGCTTCAACACAGCCAGTTGTAGTTCGGAAGTGCCGTCCACACGGAAAGAGATACTTGCTCCCGTGTCTCAGTGGGGTTCAGTAACGTCAGCTGATCCCCTGCTGTGTGGATGGCAGTCTCTCCTGCTGTCACCTCATTCAAAATTCAGTAGGCCTCTGCCTACACCCTCCTATTTCCTGGGCTTCAACACAGCCAGTTGTAGTTCGGAAGTGCCGTCCACACGGAAAGAGATACTTGCTCCCGTGTCTCAGTGGGGTTCAGTAATGTCAGCTGATCCCCTGCTGTGTGGATGGCAAAGTCTCCTGCTGCCTACACAGTCGTACCACTACTGATTTTTAACCGTGCTCCAATTAGGCCTGTGGCTCCACTGTCTCTCGTATTTCCCCTGTCCTCCAACCCTGCCAGTTACAGCTCCGAAGTGGCGTCTGCACAATCCACACTTGTTCCTGTGTTACAGGTGTTCAGTCCGATCAGTTAATCCCCTGATGTGTGTCCGGCAATGTCGCCTGCTCTGTCCACATTCCCATTATCGGAATGTGGACAGAGCAGGCGACATTGCCGGACACACATCAGGGGATTAACTGACCGGACTGAACACCTGTAACACAGGAACAAGTGTGGATTGTGCAGACGCCACTTCGGAGCTGTAACTGGCGGGGTTGGAGGACAGGGGAAATACGAAAATCAGTGAATCCACAGGCCTAAGTGGAGCTTGGTTCAAATTAGTAGTCTACAACCGATCTTAAAATTTCTTCAATGCAGCCTAAGCCTGCTCCGTGCTTGTCCCTGGGCTTCAACACAGCCAGTTGTTGCTCGGAAGTGCCGTCTTCACAGAGTAAAACACTAGCTCCTGTGTTTGTGGGGTTCAGTAACGTCAGCTGTTCCCCTGCTGTTTTGATGGCAATCTGTCCTGCTGCCTCCCAATTGACAGCACATCAGGCCTCAGCCTGCTAAGTGCTTGTCCTGGGCTCCAACATCGCCAGTTGCTGCTCATAACTGACTTTGGCACGGGTACTCCCTCCTGCCCAGCTTGGTTCCAGCCCTGCCTGCTGTTTCCGGGAAGTGTCAATGTCAGTTTGCCACCCCAAGTTGCCATGTCGTGTTGCGGTTGGGTTAGCCGAGGCTAGGGTGCCAGCAGTTTAGGTGCTTCCTATGTGGACTGCGGGTTCTGGTAAGAAAGGTTTGTTCCATAGTGCCAGTAGGACAAGCACCCCCTGTAGGACTGTGTGATTCGGTAACTGCGGCCAGCTTGCGGCATGCCAACTTTGCTTTTCAGGGGTAACTTCTGATACCCCTCCGGGTTCCAGCACCGTCAGCTGGTTCTCATCAGAGCCTTTGGCCTAGGTGCCTCCATCTCGGTATCCGAGTTCCAGCAACGTCTGCTGGTCCTTGGTAGTGCTTTGTAGCACAGGTACCTCCTGCTTAGTAACCGGGTTCCAGCACCGTCAGCTGGTCCTCGGTTGTGCCATTGGCTCTTATTCCTTCTGCTGCCCCTCCGGGTGCCAGCACTGTCAGCTGGTCCTCGCTATTTCCATTTGCTCTTGCAGCTTATGCTACCCCTCCGGGTTCCAGCACCGTCAGCTGGTTCTCGTCAGAGCCTTTGGCCTAGGTGCCTCCATCTCGGTATCCGAGTTCCGGCAACGTCTGCTGGTCCTTGGTAGTGCTTTGTAGCACAGGTACCTCCTGCTTAGTAACCGGGTTCCAGCACCGTCAGCTGGTCCTCGGTTGTGCCATTGGCTCTTATTCCTTCTGCTGCCCCTCCGGGTGCCAGCACTGTCAGCTGGTCCTCGCTATTTCCATTTGCTCTTGCAGCTTATGCTACCCCTCCGGGTTCCAGCACCGTCAGCTGGTTCTCGTCAGAGCCTTTGGCCTAGGTGCCTCCATCTCGGTATCCGAGTTCCGGCAACGTCTGCTGGTCCTTGGTAGTGCTTTGTAGCACAGGTACCTCCTGCTTAGTAACCGGGTTCCAGCACCGTCAGCTGGTCCTCGGTAGTGCCATTGGCTCTTGTTCCTTCTGCTGCCCCTCCGGGTGCCAGTACCGTCAGCTGGTTCAAGAGGACAAAGAACAGGAAGACAACCACCAAGATGCAGAACAACAAGAGAGAGAAGACAAAGAAGCATAAAAAAAACAAAGCAGAAGAACATTAAGCATAAGACTAATACTCTGAGCAAATGATATTATCTTATTTATAAGCAGAAGAAGACTAAGCAGTGTATGGGGGTGAGTCCGTTCCTCCTCGTGGTGCCCCTGGAAAAGGCCTGCTTCTGCAGGCCAAACTGAACGCGGACAAATCCTGTTGTAAATCTTTTGTGACAGGCAGAACGGAAGGTGTAAACTTCTAACTTTTCTAGATAACAACTACAGGAATGCCTGACACAAACAAGAATATGATGAAGAAGAATAGGAAGAAGATGAAGAAGCTGAATATGTAGAATAATAATTGTTGAATAAGAAGAATATGAAGAATGTAAGAAAAGGAAGAAGAAGAAGAAGAAGAAGAAGAAGAAGAAGAAGAAGAAGAAGAATGTAAAAAAAGGAAGTAGAAGAAGAAGAAGAAGAATGTAAAAAAAGGAATAAGAAGAAGAATGTAAAAAAAGGAAGTAGAAGAAGAAGAAGAAGAATGTAAAAAAAGGAAGTAGAAGAAGAAGAAGAAGAATGTAAAAAAAGGAAGTAGAAGAAGAAGACATACATGTCTGGCAAAATATAAATGAGGCTAACATAGTCAATATCTTTGTAACTCCTAACATCTTTAAAAAAAAAAGTTTAATTCCTGCTATTCCATTTGATTGGGCTAAACCTCTATGGCTTTAATGTCTCCTCCACCTCCCACAATACATTCTACATTATTCTTAGTTGTTTTTCTTCATGTAGAATTAACCTACAAGGAAAGAAAGGGTTTTTTTTAATTCCGATATTTTGGCCCCATTGACTTGCATTGGTTCCCGGTATCGGAATCGGCGATACCGATACTTTTTTTTAAGATCGGCCGATCCACTCCGATCCGATATTTTCAAGTATCGGCTGGTATCGCTCAACTCTACTGATTACTATTGCTCTGTCATATACTCCACACTTCTGCTGCGTTTGTCTGTGTGTTGACTAATGAAGGCCAGGAAACCTTCTCTGTGTGCTGCGCTGTATATGGTAGAGCCCAGAGTTGCTAGTCTCCTCCCAAAAGCCTGGAGTCAATTGACAATGTAGAGCTAGAGTTTGCAGAGGGGAGAACCGGTGAAAATGCAGAATACAAGACATATAAGGGTCAGAAATAGTCTGATTTCCCATGTACACACACTGCAGCGTATTCTGAAAAGTTACTTGAAAGTACAGTTACTACTCTCGACTCCAAAATGGCAAGTTTTTCTAGGTTTGAAAAAAAAAAAACTTGCATTTTCACACAGTTTGTAACTGGGGATGTAGCTCAGTGGTAGAGCGCATGCTTTGCATGTGTGAGGCCCGGGGTTCAATCCCCGGCATCTCCATAGCCAGCCTGCATGTATGTGAAAGGTTCGCACTTCCTTTTGGTGGTCACTTTTTCTCACCCTTGTTCGCTTACTGCAGCCGCTGTGTGAAGGAAATACGTGTGAGTGCTCCAGGCTTCCGGTACACTTTTGGGGATGTAGCTCACATGTATGAGGTCCTGAGTTCAATCCCCAGCATCTCCAACCTTTTTCTAATATGGCTAGACATCTTTGGCTAGCGCACCACTCAAGCTAAGTGTCAAGACTCGCAAGGAATGTCTGCCGCTTAAACTGTTTGCTTTGCCATGTCACTTGGCAGGACAAGGCTTTCTCGATTGCAAGGTCTTAACACTGCCTAAGCCACGGGCAACACTTTTTCCCACTCAGTAAAATGACTTGAATGGGAACTGGACATTCAACAAACTTGGCCAAAATCAATAGTACATGCAAATAAAGGAGACATTCGATTATATAGTCTCAAAGATATTTGCTTTTTTCACCACTTACCAGCCAAGGTTTGCTCTACCCCTGCCTCCTCTATTCACCTTCCACGCTGGAAAAAGACAGCTCAACTTCATTGGGATCAAACTTAAACCTCCCACCAACACACCTTGACATTGGGTGGCGCAGCTTTTTAGACTTTATGCTAATGATATAGGAGGCGGGAAGGTGAGAAAACTGGCAGAGGGACAATCAGAAGGATTGTGCTGAGCTTAATCACGCGTCTTTTACTTTAACCTAGAGCTGGATTCACCATCTACACTGATTACTCTTGCTCTGTCATATACTCCACACTTCTGCTGTGTTTGTCTGTGTGTTGACTAATGAAGGCCAGGAAACCTTCTCTGTGTGCTGCGCTGTATATGGTAGAGCCCAGAGTTGCTAGTCTCCTCCCAAAAGCCTGGAGTCAATTGACAATGTAGAGCTAGAGTTTGCAGAGGGGAGAACCGGTGAAAATGCAGAATACAAGACATATAAGGGTCAGAAATAGTCTGATTTCCCATGTACATACACTGCAGCGTATTCTGAAAAGTTACTTGAAAGTATAGTTACTACTCTCGACTCCAAAATGGCAAATTATTCTAGGTTTGAAAAAAAAAAACTTGCATTTTCACACAGTTCGTAACTGGGGATGTAGCTAAGTGGTAGAGCGCACGCTTTGCATGTGTGAAGCCCTGGGTTCAATCCCCGGCAACTGCATGGCCAGCCTGCATGTATGTGCAAGGAACGCACTTCCTTTTGGTGGTCACTTTTTCTCACCCTTGTTCACTTCCTGCAGCCGCTGTGTGAAGTAAATACGTGTGAGTGCTCCAGGCTTCCGGTACACTTTTGGGGATGTAGCTCAGTGGTAGAGCACATGCTTCGCATGTATGAGGTCCTGGGTTCAATCCCCAGCGTCTCCAACCTTTTTCAAATATGGCCAGACATTTTTGGCTAGCGCACCACTCAAGCTAAGTGTCAAGACTCGCAAGGAATCTCTGCCGCTTAAACTGTTTGCTTTGACATGTCCCTTGGCAGGACAAGGCTTTCTCGATTGCAAGGTCTTAACACTGCCTAAGCCACGTGCAACACTTTTTCCCACTCAGTAAAATGACTTGAATGGTAACTGGACATTCAACAAACTTGGCGAAAATCAATAGTACACGCAAATATAGAAGACTTTCGATTATATAGTCTCAAAGATATTTGCTTTTTTCACCACTTACCAGCCAAGGTTTGCTCTACCCCTGCCTCCTGTATTCACCATCCACTCTGAAAAAAGACAGCTCAACTTCATTGGGATCAAACCTAAACCTCCCACCAACACACCTTGACAATGGGTTGCACAGCTTTTTAGACTTTATGCTAATGATATAGGAGGCAGGATGGTGAGAAAACTGGCAGAGGGACAATCAGAAGGATTGTGCTTAGCTTAATCACGCGTCTTTTACTTTAACCTAGAGCTGGATTCACCATCTACACTGATTACTATTGCTCTGTCATATACTCCACACTTCTGCTGCGTTTGTCTGTGTGTTGACTAATGAAGGCCAGGAAACCTTCTCTGTGTGCTGCGCTGTATATGGTAGAGCCCAGAGTTGCTAGTCTCCTCCCAAAAGCCTGGAGTCAATTGACAATGTAGAGCTAGAGTTTGCAGAGGGGAGAACCGGTGAAAATGCAGAATACAAGACATATAAGGGTCAGAAATAGTCTGATTTCCCATGTACACACACTGCAGCGTATTCTGAAAAGTTACTTGAAAGTACAGTTACTACTCTCGACTCCAAAATGGCAAGTTTTTCTAGGTTTGAAAAAAAAAAACTTGCATTTTCACACAGTTTGTAACTGGGGATGTAGCTCAGTGGTAGAGCGCATGCTTTGCATGTGTGAGGCCCGGGGTTCAATCCCCGGCATCTCCATAGCCAGCCTGCATGTATGTGAAAGGTTCGCACTTCCTTTTGGTGGTCACTTTTTCTCACCCTTGTTCGCTTACTGCAGCCGCTGTGTGAAGGAAATACGTGTGAGTGCTCCAGGCTTCCGGTACACTTTTGGGGATGTAGCTCACATGTATGAGGTCCTGAGTTCAATCCCCAGCATCTCCAACCTTTTTCTAATATGGCTAGACATCTTTGGCTAGCGCACCACTCAAGTTAAGTGTCAAGACTCGCAAGGAATGTCTGCCGCTTAAACTGTTTGCTTTGCCATGTCACTTGGCAGGACAAGGCTTTCTCGATTGCAAGGTCTTAACACTGCCTAAGCCACGGGCAACACTTTTTCCCACTCTGTAAAATGACTTGAATGGGAAATGGACATTCAACAAACTTGGCCAAAATCAATAGTACATGCAAATAAAGGAGACATTCGATTATATAGTCTCAAAGATATTTGCTTTTTTCACCACTTACCAGCCAAGGTTTGCTCTACCCCTGCCTCCTGTATTCACCATCCACGCTGAAAAAAGACAGCTCAACTTCATTGGGATCAAACTTAAACCTCCCACCAACACACCTTGACATTGGGTAGCGCAGCTTTTTAGACTTTATGCTAATGATATAGGAGGCGGGAAGGTGAGAAAACTGGCAGAGGGACAATCAGAAGGATTGTGCTGAGCTTAATCACGCGTCTTTTATTTTAACCTAGAGCTGGATTCACCATCTACACTGATTACTATTGCTCTGTCATATACTCCACACTTCTGCTGTGTTTGTCTGTGTGTTGACTAATGAAGGCCAGGAAACCTTCTCTGTGTGCTGCGCTGTATATGGTAGAGCCCAGAGTTGCTAGTCTCCTCCCAAAAGCCTGGAGTCAATTGACAATGTAGAGCTAGAGTTTGCAGAGGGGAGAACCGGTGAAAATGCAGAATACAAGACATATAAGGGTCAGAAATAGTCTGATTTCACATGTACACACACTGCAGCGTATTCTGAAAAGTTACTTGAAAGTACAGTTACTACTCTCGACTCCAAAATGGCAAGTTATTCTTGGTTTGAAAAAAAAAAACTTGCATTTTCACACAGTTTGAAACTGGGGATGTAGCTCAGTGGTAGAGCGCACGCTTTGCATGTGTGAGGCCCCTGGTTCAATCCCGGGTATCTCCATGGCCATCCTGCATGTATGTGCAAGGAATGCACTTCCTTCTGGTAGTCACTTTTTCTCACCCTTGTTTGCTTCTTGCATCCGCTGTGTGAAGTAAATACGTGTGAGTGCTCCAGGCTTCCGGTACACTTTTGGGGATGTAGCTCAGTGGTAGAGCACATGCTTCGCATGTATGAGGTCCTGGGTTCAATACCCAGCATCTCCAACTTTTTTCAAATATGGCTAGACATCTTTGGCTAGCGCACCACTCAAGCTAAGTGTCAAGACTCGCAAGGAATCTCTGCCGCGTAAACTGTTTGCTTTGCCATGTCACTTGGCAGGACAAGGCTTTCTCGATTGCAAGGTCTTAACACTGCCTAAGCCACGGGCAACACTTTTTCCCACTCAGTAACATGACTTGAATGGGAACTGGACATTCAACAAACTTGGCCAAAATCAATAGTACACGCAAATATAGAAGACTTTCGATTATATAGTCTCAAAGATATTTGCTTTTTTCACCACTTACCAGCCAAGGTTTGCTCTACCCCTGCCTCCTGTATTCACCATCCACTCTGAAAAAAGACAGCTCAACTTCATTGGGATCAAACCTAAACCTCCCACCAACACACCTTGACATTGAGTTGCACAGCTTTTTAGACTTTATGCTAATGATATAGGAGGCGGGAAGGTGAGAAAACTGGCAGAGGGACAATCAGAAGGATTGTGCTGAGCTTAATCACATGTCTTTTACTTTAACCTAGAGCTGGATTCACCATCTACACTGATTACTATTGCTCTGTCATATACTCCACACTTATGCTGCGTTTGTCTGTGTGCTGACTAATGAAGGCCAGGAAACCTTCTCTGTGTGCTGCGCTGTATATGGTAGAGCCCAGAGTTGCTAGTCTCCTCCCAAAAGCTTGGAGTCAATTGACAATGTAGAGCTAGAGTTTGCAGAGGGGAGAACCGGTGAAAATGCAGAATACAAGACATATAAGGGTCAGAAATAGTCTGATTTCCCATGTACACACACTGCAACGTATTCTGAAAAGTTACTTGAAAGTACAGTTACTACTCTCGACTCCAAAATGGCAAGTTATTCTAGGTTTGAAAAAAAACAACTTGCATTTTCACACAGTTCATAACTGGGGATGTAGCTTAGTGGTAGAGCGCACGCTTTGCATGTGTGAGGCCCCTGGTTCAATCCCCGGCATCTCCATGGTCAGCCTGCTTGTATGTGCAAGGAATGCACTTGTTTTTGGTGGTCACTTTTTCTCACCCTTGTTCGCTTCCTGCAGCCGCTGTGTGAAGTAAATACGTGTGAGTGCTCCAGGCTTCCGGTACACTTTTGGGGATGTAGCTCAGTGGTAGAGCGCATGCTTCGCATGTATGAGGTGCTGGGTTCAATCCCCAGCATCTCCAACCTTTTTCAAATATGGCTAGACATCTTTGGCTAGCACACCACTCAAGCTAAGTGTCAAGACTCGCAAGGAATCTCTGCCGCTTAAACTGTTTGCTTTGCCATGTCACTTGGCAGGACAAGGCTTTCTCGAATGCAAGGTCTTAACACTGCCTAAGCTACGGGCAACACTTTTTCCCACTCAGTAAAATGACTTGAATGGGAACTGGACATTCAACAAACTTGGCCAAAATCAATAGTACACGCAAATATAGGAGACTTTCGATTATATAGTCTCAAAGATATTTGCTTTTTTCACCACTTACCAGCCAAGGTTTGCTCTACCCCTGCCTCCTGTATTCACCATCCACTCTGAAAAAAGACAGCTCAACTTCATTGGGATCAAACCTAAACCTCCCACCAACACACCTTGACATTGGGTTGCACAGCTTTTTAGACTTTATGCTAATGATATAGGAGGCGGGAAGGTGAGAAAACTGGCAGAGGGACAATCAGAAGGATTGTGCTGAGCTTAATCACGCGTCTTTTACTTTAACCTAGAGCTGGATTCACCATCTACACTGATTACTATTGCTCTGTCATATACTCCACACTTCTGCTGCGTTTGTCTGTGTGTTGACTAATGAAGGCCGGGAAACCTTCTCTGTGTGCTGCACTGTATATGGTAGAGCCCAGAGTTGCTAGTCTCCTCCCAAAAGCCTGGAGTCAATTGACAATGTAGAGCTAGAGTTTGCAGAGGGTAGAACCGGTGAAAATGCAGAATACAAGACATATAAGGGTCAGAAATAGTCTGATTTCCCATGTACACACACTGCAGCGTATTCTGAAAAGTTACTTGAAAGTACAGTTACTACTCTCGACTCCAAAATGGCAAGTTATTCTTGGTTTGAAAAAAAAAACTTGCATTTTCACACAGTTCGTAACTGGGGATGTAGCTCAGTGGTAGAGCGCACGCTTTGCATGTGTGAAGCCCTGGGTTCAATCCCCGGCATCTCCATGGCCAGCCTGCATGTATGTGCAAGGAACGCACTTCCATTTCGTGGTCACTTTTTCTCACCCTTGTTTGCTTCCTGCAGCCGCTGTGTGAAGTAAATACGTGTGAGTGCTCCAGGCTTCCGGTACACTTTTGGGGATGTAGCTCAGTGGTATAGCGCATGCTTCGCATGTATGAGGTCCTGGGTTCAATCCCCAGCATCTCCAACCTTTTTCAAATATGGCTAGACATCTTTGGCTAGCACACCACTCAAGCTAAGTGTCAAGACTCGCAAGGAATCTCTGCCGCTTAAACTGTTTGCTTTGCCATGTCACTTGGCAGGACAAGGCTTTCTCGATTGCAAGGTCTTAACACTGCCTAAGCCACGGGCAACAGTTTTTCCCACTCAGTAAAATGACTTGAATGGGAACTGGACATTCAACAAACTTGGCCAAAATCAATAGTACACGCAAATATAGGAGACTTTCGATTATATAGTCTCAAAGATATTTGCTTTTTTCACCACTTACCAGCCAAGGTTTGCTCTACCCCTGCCTCCTGTATTCACCATCCACTCTGAAAAAAGACAGCTCAACTTCATTGGGATCAAACCTAAACCTCCCACCAACACACCTTGACATTGGGTTGCACAGCTTTTTAGACTTTATGCTAATGATATAGGAGGCGGGAAGGTGAGAAAACTGGCAGAGGGACAATCAGAAGGATTGTGCTGAGCTTAATCACGCGTCTTTTACTTTAACCTAGAGCTGGATTCACCATCTACACTGATTACTATTGCTCTGTCATATACTCCACACTTCTGCTGCGTTTGTCTGTGTGTTGACTAATGAAGGCCGGGAAGCCTTCTCTCTGTGCTGCGCTGTATATGGTAGAGCCCAGAGTTGCTAGTCTCCTCCCAAAAGCCTGGAGTCAATTGACAATGTAGAGCTAGAGTTTGCAGAGGGTAGAACCGGTGAAAATGCAGAATACAAGACATATAAGGGTCAGAAATAGTCTGATTTCCCATGTACACACACTGCAGCGTATTCTGAAAAGTTACTTGAAAGTACAGTTACTACTCTCGACTCCAAAATGGCAAGTTATTCTTGGTTTGAAAAAAAAAACTTGCATTTTCACACAGTTCGTAACTGGGGATGTAGCTCAGTGGTAGAGCGCACGCTTTGCATGTGTGAGGCCCCGGGTTCAATCCCCGGCATCTCCATGGCCAGCCGGCATCTCCATGGCCATCCTGCATGTATGTGCAAGGAACGCACTTCCATTTCGTGGTCACTTTTTCTCACCCTTGTTCGCTTCCTGCAGCCGCTGTGTGAAGTAAATACGTGTGAGTGCTCCAGGCTTCCCGTACACTTTTGGGGATGTAGCTCAGTGGTAGAGCGCATGCTTCGCATGTATGAGGTCCTGGGTTCAATCCCCAGCATCTCCAACCTTTTTCAAATATGGCTAGACATCTTTGGCTAGCACACCACTCAAGCTAAGTGTCAAGACTCGCAAGGAATCTCTGCCGCTTAAACTGTTTGCTTTGCCATGTCACTTGGCAGGACAAGGCTTTCTCGATTGCAAGGTCTTAACACTGCCTAAGCCACGGGCAACACTTTTTCCCACTCAGTAAAATGACTTGAATGGGAACTGGACATTCAACAAACTTGGCCAAAATCAATAGTACACGCAAATATAGGAGACTTTCGATTATATAGTCTCAAAGATATTTGCTTTTTTCACCACTTACCAGCCAAGGTTTGCTCTACCCCTGCCTCCTGTATTCACCATCCACTCTGAAAAAAGACAGCTCAACTTCATTGGGATCAAACCTAAACCTCCCACCAACACACCTTGACATTGGGTTGCACAGCTTTTTAGACTTTATGCTAATGATATAGGAGGCGGGAAGGTGAGAAAACTGGCAGAGGGACAATCAGAAGGATTGTGCTGAGCTTAATCACGCGTCTTTTACTTTAACCTAGAGCTGGATTCACCATCTACACTGATTACTATTGCTCTGTCATATACTCCACACTTCTGCTGCGTTTGTCTGTGTGTTGACTAATGAAGGCCGGGAAGCCTTCTCTCTGTGCTGCGCTGTATATGGTAGAGCCCAGAGTTGCTAGTCTCCTCCCAAAAGCCTGGAGTCAATTGACAATGTAGAGCTAGAGTTTGCAGAGGGTAGAACCGGTGAAAATGCAGAATACAAGACATATAAGGGTCAGAAATAGTCTGATTTCCCATGTACACACACTGCAGCGTATTCTGAAAAGTTACTTGAAAGTACAGTTACTACTCTCGACTCCAAAATGGCAAGTTATTCTTGGTTTGAAAAAAAAAACTTGCATTTTCACACAGTTCGTAACTGGGGATGTAGCTCAGTGGTAGAGCGCACGCTTTGCATGTGTGAGGCCCCGGGTTCAATCCCCGGCATCTCCATGGCCAGCCTGCATGTATGTGCAAGGAACGCACTTCCATTTCGTGGTCACTTTTTCTCACCCTTGTTCGCTTCCTGCAGCCGCTGTGTGAAGTAAATACGTGTGAGTGCTCCAGGCTTCCCGTACACTTTTGGGGATGTAGCTCAGTGGTAGAGCGCATGCTTCGCATGTATGAGGTCCTGGGTTCAATCCCCAGCATCTCCAACCTTTTTCAAATATGGCTAGACATCTTTGGCTAGCACACCACTCAAGCTAAGTGTCAAGACTCGCAAGGAATCTCTGCCGCTTAAACTGTTTGCTTTGCCATGTCACTTGGCAGGACAAGGCTTTCTCGATTGCAAGGTCTTAACACTGCCTAAGCCACGGGCAACACTTTTTCCCACTCAGTAAAATGACTTGAATGGGAACTGGACATTCAACAAACTTGGCCAAAATCAATAGTACACGCAAATATAGGAGACTTTCGATTATATAGTCTCAAAGATATTTGCTTTTTTCACCACTTACCAGCCAAGGTTTGCTCTACCCCTGCCTCCTGTATTCACCATCCACTCTGAAAAAAGACAGCTCAACTTCATTGGGATCAAACCTAAACCTCCCACCAACACACCTTGACATTGGGTTGCACAGCTTTTTAGACTTTATGCTAATGATATAGGAGGCGGGAAGGTGAGAAAACTGGCAGAGGGACAATCAGAAGGATTGTGCTGAGCTTAATCACGCGTCTTTTACTTTAACCTAGAGCTGGATTCACCATCTACACTGATTACTATTGCTCTGTCATATACTCCACACTTCTGCTGCGTTTGTCTGTGTGTTGACTAATGAAGGCCGGGAAGCCTTCTCTCTGTGCTGCGCTGTATATGGTAGAGCCCAGAGTTGCTAGTCTCCTCCCAAAAGCCTGGAGTCAATTGACAATGTAGAGCTAGAGTTTGCAGAGGGTAGAACCGGTGAAAATGCAGAATACAAGACATATAAGGGTCAGAAATAGTCTGATTTCCCATGTACACACACTGCAGCGTATTCTGAAAAGTTACTTGAAAGTACAGTTACTACTCTCGACTCCAAAATGGCAAGTTATTCTTGGTTTGAAAAAAAAAACTTGCATTTTCACACAGTTCGTAACTGGGGATGTAGCTCAGTGGTAGAGTGCACGCTTTGCATGTGTGAGGCCCCGGGTTCAATCCCCGGCATCTCCATGGCCATCCTGCATGTATGTGCAAGGAACGCACTTCCTTTTGGTAGTCACTTTTTCTCACCCTTGTTCGCTTCTTGCATCCGTTGTGTGAAGTAAATACGTGTGAGTGCTCCAATATTCCGGTACACTTTTGGGGATGTAGCTCAGTGGTAGAGTGCATGCTTCGCATGTATGAGGTCCTGGGTTCAATACCCAGCATCTCCAACCTTTTTCAAATATGGCTAGACATCTTTGGCTAGCGCACCACTCAAGCTAAGTGTCAAGACTCGCAAGGAATCTCTGCCGCTTAAACTGTTTGCTTTGCCATGTCACTTGGCAGGACAAGGGTTTCTCGATTGCAAGGTCTTAACACTGCCTAAGCCACGGGCAACACTTTTTCCCACTCAGTAAAATGACTTGAATGGGAACTGGACATTCAACAAACTTGTCCAAAATCAATAGTACACGCAAATAAAGGAGACTTTCGATTATATAGTCTCAAAGATATTTGCTTTTTTCACCACTTACCAGCCAAGGTTTGCTCTACCCCTTCCTCCTGTATTCACCATCCACTCTGAAGAAAGACAGCTCAACTTCATTGGGATCAAACTTAAACCTCCCACCAACACACCTTGACATTGGGTGGCACAGCTTTTTAGACTTTATGCTAATGATATAGGAGGCGGGAAGGTGAGAAAACTGGCAGAGGGACAATCAGAAGGATTGTGCTGAGCTTAATCACGCGTCTTTTACTTTAACCAAGAGCTGGATTCACCATCTACACTGATTACTATTGCTCTGTCATATACTCCACACTTCTGCTGCGTTTGTCTGTGTGCTGACTAATGAAGGCCAGGAAACCTTCTCTGTGTGCTGCGCTGTATATGGTAGAGCCCAGAGTTGCTAGTCTCCTCCCAAAAGCCTGGAGTCAATTGACAATGTAGAGCTAGAGTTTGCAGAGGGGAGAACCGGTGAAAATGCAGAATACAAGACATATAAGGGTCAGAAATAGTCTGATTTCCCATGTACACACACTGCAACGTATTCTGAAAAGTTACTTGAAAGTACAGTTACTACTCTCGACTCCAAAATGGCAAGTTATTCTAGGTTTGAAAAAAAAAAACTTGCATTTTCACACAGTTCATAACTGGGGATGTAGCTTAGTGGTAGAGCGCACGCTTTGCATGTGTGAGGCCCTTGGTTCAATCCCCGGCATCTCCATGGTCAGCCTGCTTGTATGTGCAAGGAATGCACTTGTTTTTGGTGGTCACTTTTTCTCACCCTTGTTCGCTTCCTGCAGCCGCTGTGTGAAGTAAATACGTGTGAGTGCTCCAGGCTTCCGGTACACTTTTGGGGATGTAGCTCACATGTATGAGGTCCTGAGTTCAATCCCCACCATCTCCAACCTTATTCAAATATGGCTAGACATCTTTGGCTAGCGCACCACTCAAGCTAAGTGTCAAGACTCGCAAGGAATCTCTGCCGCTTAAACTGTTTTCTTTGACATGTCACTTGGCAGGACAAGGCTTTCTCGATTGCTAGGTCTTAACACTGCCTAAGCCACGGGCAACACTTTTTCCCACTCAGTAAAATGACTTGAATGGGAACTGGACATTCAACAAACTTGGCCAAAATCAATAGTACACGCAAATATAGGAGACTTTTGATTATATATTCTCAAAGATATTTACTTTTTTCACCACTTACCAGCCAAGGTTTGCTCTACCCCTGCCTCCTGTATTCACCATCCACTCTGAAAAAAGACAGCTCAACTTCATTGGGATCAAACCTAAACCTCCCACCAACACACCTTGACATTGGGTGGCACAGCTTTTTAGACTTTATGCTAATGATATAGGAGGCGGGAAGGTGAGAAAACTGGCAGAGGGACAATCAGAAGAATTGTGCTGAGCTAAATCACGCGTCTTTTACTTTAACCTAGAGCTGGATTCACCATCTACACTGATTACTATTGCTCTGTCATATACTCCACACTTCTGCTGCGTTTGTCTGTGTGTTGACTAATGAAGGCCAGGAAACCTTCTCTGTGTGCTGCACTGTATATGGTAGAGCCCAGAGTTGCTAGTCTCCTCCCAAAAGCCTGGAGTCAATTGACAAGGTAGAGCTAGAGATTGCAGAGGGGAGAACCGGTGAAAATGCAGAATACAAGACATATAAGGGTCAGAAATAGTCTGATTTCCCATGTACACACACTGCAGCGTATTCTGAAAAGTTACTTGAAAGTACAGTTACTACTCTCGACTCCAAAATGGCAAGTTATTCTAGGTTTGAAAAAAAAAACTTGCATTTTCACACAGTTCGTAACTGGGGATGTAGCTCAGTGGTAGAGCGCACGCTTTGCATGTGTGAAGCCCTGGGTTCAATCCCCGGCATCTCCATGGCCAGCCTGCATGTATGTGCAAGGAACGCACTTCCATTTGGTGGTCACTTTTTCTCACCCTTGTTCGCTTCCTGCAGCCGCTGTGTGAAGTAAATACGTGTGAGTGCTCCAGGCTTCCCGTACACTTTTGGGGATGTAGCTCAGTGGTAGAGCGCATGCTTCGCATGTATGAGGTCCTGGGTTCAATCCCCAGCATCTCCACCCTTTTTCAAATATGGCTAGACATCTTTGGCTAGCACACCACTCAAGCTAAGTGTCAAGACTCGCAAGGAATCTCTGCCGCTTAAACTGTTTGCTTTGCCATGTCACTTGGCAGGACAAGGCTTTCTCGAATGCAAGGTCTTAACACTGCCTAAGCTACGGGCAACACTTTTTCCCACTCAGTAAAATGACTTGAATGGGAACTGGACATTCAACAAACTTGGCCAAAATCAATAGTACACGCAAATATAGGAGACTTTCGATTATATAGTCTCAAAGATATTTGCTTTTTTCACCACTTACCAGCCAAGGTTTGCTCTACCCCTGCCTCCTGTATTCACCATCCACTCTGAAAAAAGACAGCTCAACTTCATTGGGATCAAACCTAAACCTCCCACCAACACACCTTGACATTGGGTTGCACAGCTTTTTAGACTTTATGCTAATGATATAGGAGGCGGGAAGGTGAGAAAACTGGCAGAGGGACAATCAGAAGGATTGTGCTGAGCTTAATCACGCGTCTTTTACTTTAACCTAGAGCTGGATTCACCATCTACACTGATTACTATTGCTCTGTCATATACTCCACACTTCTGCTGCGTTTGTCTGTGTGTTGACTAATGAAGGCCGGGAAACCTTCTCTCTGTGCTGCGCTGTATATGGTAGAGCCCAGAGTTGCTAGTCTCCTCCCAAAAGCCTGGAGTCAATTGACAATGTAGAGCTAGAGTTTGCAGAGGGTAGAACCGGTGAAAATGCAGAATACAAGACATATAAGGGTCAGAAATAGTCTGATTTCCCATGTACACACACTGCAGCGTATTCTGAAAAGTTACTTGAAAGTACAGTTACTACTCTCGACTCCAAAATGGCAAGTTATTCTTGGTTTGAAAAAAAAAACTTGCATTTTCACACAGTTCGTAACTGGGGATGTAGCTCAGTGGTAGAGCGCACGCTTTGCATGTGTGAGGCCCCGGGTTCAATCCCCGGCATCTCCATGGCCATCCTGCATGTATGTGCAAGGAACGCACTTCCATTTCGTGGTCACTTTTTCTCACCCTTGTTTGCTTCCTGCAGCCGCTGTGTGAAGTAAATACGTGTGAGTGCTCCAGGCTTCCCGTACACTTTTGGGGATGTAGCTCAGTGGTAGAGCGCATGCTTCGCATGTATGAGGTCCTGGGTTCAATCCCCAGCATCTCCAACCTTTTTCAAATATGGCTAGACATCTTTGGCTAGCACAACACTCAAGCTAAGTGTCAAGACTCGCAAGGAATCTCTGCCGCTTAAACTGTTTGCTTTGCCATGTCACTTGGCAGGACAAGGCTTTCTCGATTGCAAGGTCTTAACACTGCCTAAGCCACGGGCAACACTTTTTCCCACTCAGTAAAATGACTTGAATGGGAACTGGACATTCAACAAACTTGGCCAAAATCAATAGTACACGCAAATATAGGAGACTTTCGATTATATAGTCTCAAAGATATTTGCTTTTTTCACCACTTACCAGCCAAGGTTTGCTCTACCCCTGCCTCCTGTATTCACCATCCACTCTGAAAAAAGACAGCTCAACTTCATTGGGATCAAACCTAAACCTCCCACCAACACACCTTGACATTGGGTTGCACAGCTTTTTAGACTTTATGCTAATGATATAGGAGGCGGGAAGGTGAGAAAACTGGCAGAGGGACAATCAGAAGGATTGTGCTGAGCTTAATCACGTGTCTTTTACTTTAACCTAGAGCTGGATTCACCATCTACACTGATTACTATTGCTCTGTCATATACTCCACACTTCTGCTGCGTTTGTCTGTGTGTTGACTAATGAAGGCCGGGAAGCCTTCTCTCTGTGCTGCGCTGTATATGGTAGAGCCCAGAGTTGCTAGTCTCCTCCCAAAAGCCTGGAGTCAATTGACAATGTAGAGCTAGAGTTTGCAGAGGGTAGAACCGGTGAAAATGCAGAATACAAGACATATAAGGGTCAGAAATAGTCTGATTTCCCATGTACACACACTGCAGCGTATTCTGAAAAGTTACTTGAAAGTACAGTTACTACTCTCGACTCCAAAATGGCAAGTTATTCTTGGTTTGAAAAAAAAAACTTGCATTTTCACACAGTTCGTAACTGGGGATGTAGCTCAGTGGTAGAGCGCACGCTTTGCATGTGTGAGGCCCCGGGTTCAATCCCCGGCATCTCCATGGCCAGCCTGCATGTATGTGCAAGGAACGCACTTCCATTTCGTGGTCACTTTTTCTCACCCTTGTTCGCTTCCTGCAGCCGCTGTGTGAAGTAAATACGTGTGAGTGCTCCAGGCTTCCCGTACACTTTTGGGGATGTAGCTCAGTGGTAGAGCGCATGCTTCGCATGTATGAGGTCCTGGGTTCAATCCCCAGCATCTCCAACCTTTTTCAAATATGGCTAGACATCTTTGGCTAGCACACCACTCAAGCTAAGTGCCAAGACTCGCAAGGAATCTCTGCCGCTTAAACTGTTTGCTTTGCCATGTCACTTGGCAGGACAAGGCTTTCTCGATTGCAAGGTCTTAACACTGCCTAAGCCACGGGCAACACTTTTTCCCACTCAGCAAAATGACTTGAATGGGAACTGGACATTCAACAAACTTGGCCAAAATCAATAGTACACGCAAATAAAGGAGACTTTCGATTATATAGTCTCAAAGATATTTGCTTTTTTCACCACTTACCAGCCAAGGTTTGCTCTACCCCTGCCTCCTGTATTCACCATCCACTCTGAAAAAAGACAGCTCAACTTCATTGGGATCAAACCTAAACCTCCCACCAACACACCTTGACATTGGGTTGCACAGCTTTTAAGACTTTATGCTAATGATATAGGAGGCGGGAAGGTGAGAAAACTGGCAGAGGGACAATCAGAAGGATTGTGCTGAGCTTAATCACGCGTCTTTTACTTTAACCTAGAGCTGGATTCACCATCTACACTGATTACTATTGCTCTGTCATATACTCCACACTTCTGCTGCGTTTGTCTGTGTGTTGACTAATGAAGGCAGGGAAGCCTTCTCTCTGTGCTGCGCTGTATATGGTAGAGCCCAGAGTTGCTAGTCTCCTCCCAAAAGCCTGGAGTCAATTGACAATGTAGAGCTAGAGTTTGCAGAGGGTAGAACCGGTGAAAATGCAGAATACAAGACATATAAGGGTCAGAAATAGTCTGATTTCCCATGTACACACACAGCAGCGTATTCTGAAAAGTTACTTGAAAGTACAGTTACTACTCTCGACTCCAAAATGGCAAGTTATTCTTGGTTTGAAAAAAAAAACTTGCATTTTCACACAGTTCGTAACTGGGGATGTAGCTCAGTGGTAGAGCGCACGCTTTGCATGTGTGAGGCCCAGGGTTCAATCCCCGGCATCTCCATGGCCACCCTGCATGTATGTGGTCACTTTTTCTCACCCTTGTTCGCTTCCTGCAGCCGCTGTGTGAAGTAAATACGTGTGAGTGCTCCAGGCTTCCCGTACACTTTTGGGGATGTAGCTCAGTGGTAGAGCGCATGCTTCGCATGTATGAGGTCCTGGGTTCAATCCCCAGCATCTCCAACCTTTTTCAAATATGGCTAGACATCTTTGGCTAGCACTCCACTCAAGCTAAGTGTCAAGACTCGCAAGGAATCTCTGCCGCTTAAACTGTTTGCTTTGCCATGTCACTTGGCAGGACAAGGCTTTCTCGATTGCAAGGTCTTAACACTGCCTAAGCCACGGGCAACACTTTTTCCCACTCAGTAAAATGACTTGAATGGGAACTGGACATTCAACAAACTTGGCCAAAATCAATAGTACACGCAAATATAGGAGACTTTCGATTATATAGTCTCAAAGATATTTGCTTTTTTCACCACTTACCAGCCAAGGTTTGCTCTACCCCTGCCTACTGTATTCACCATCCACTCTGAAAAAAGACAGCTCAACTTCATTGGGATCAAACCTAAACCTCCCACCAACACACCTTGACATTGGGTTGCACAGCTTTTTAGACTTTATGCTAATGATATAGGAGGCGGGAAGGTGAGAAAACTGGCAGAGGGACAATCAGAAAGATTGTGCTGAGCTTAATCACGCGTCTTTTACTTTAACCTAGAGCTGGATTCACCATCTACACTGATTACTATTGCTCTGTCATATACTCCACACTTCTGCTGCGTTTGTCTGTGTGTTGACTAATGAAGGCCGGGAAACCTTCTCTCTGTGCTGCGCTGTATATGGTAGAGCCCAGAGTTGCTAGTCTCCTCCCAAAAGCCTGGAGTCAATTGACAATGTAGAGCTAGAGTTTGCAGAGGGTAGAACCAGTGAAAATGCAGAATACAAGACATATAAGGGTCAGAAATAGTCTGATTTCCCATGTACACACACTGCAGCGTATTCTGAAAAGTTACTTGAAAGTACAGTTACTACTCTCGACTCCAAAATGGCAAGTTATTCTTGGTTTGAAAAAAAAAACTTGCATTTTCACACAGTTCGTAACTGGGGATGTAGCTCAGTGGTAGAGCGCACGCTTTGCATGTGTGAGGCCCCGGGTTCAATCCCCGGCATCTCCATGGCCAGCCTGCATGTATGTGCAAGGAACGCACTTCCATTTGGTGGTCACTTTTTCTCACCCTTGTTCGCTTCCTGCAGCCGCTGTGTGAAGTAAATACGTGTGAGTGCTCCAGGCTTCCCGTACACTTTTGGGGATGTAGCTCAGTGGTAGAGCGCATGCTTCGCATGTATGAGGTGCAGGGTTCAATCCCCAGCATCTCCAACCTTTTTCAAATATGGCTAGACATCTTTGGCTAGCACACCACTCAAGCTAAGTGTCAAGACTCGCAAGGAATCTCTGCCGCTTAAACTGTTTGCTTTGCCATGTCACTTGGCAGGACAAGGCTTTCTCGATTGCAAGGTCTTAACACTGCCTAAGCCACGGGCAACACTTTTTCCCACTCAGTAAAATGACTTGAGTGGGAACTGGACATTCAACAAACTTGGCCAAAATCAATAGTACAAGCAAATATAGAAGACTTTCGATTATATAGTCTCAAAGATATTTGCTTTTTTCACCACTTACCAGCCAAGGTTTGCTCTACCCCTGCCTCCTGTATTCACCATCCCCTCTGAAAAAAGACAGCTCAACTTCATTGGCATCAAACCTAAACCTCCCACCAACACACCTTGACATTGGGTTGCACAGCTTTTTAGACTTTATGCTAATGATATAGGAGGCGGGAAGGTGAGAAAACTGGCAGAGGGACAATCAGAAGGATTGTGCTGAGCTTAATCACGCGTCTTTTATTTTAACCTAGAGCTGGATTCACCATCTACACTGATTACTATTGCTCTGTCATATACTCCACACTTCTGCTGTGTTTGTCTGTGTGTTGACTAATGAAGGCCAGGAAACCTTCTCTCTGTGCTGCGCTGTATATGGTAGAGCCCAGAGTTGCTAGTCTCCTCCCAAAAGCCTGGAGTCAATTGACAATGTAGAGCTAGAGTTTGCAGAGGGGAGAACCGGTGAAAATGCAGAATACAAGACATATAAGGGTCAGAAATAGTCTGATTTCCCATGTACACACACTGCAGCGTATTCTGAAAAGTTACTTGAAAGTACAGTTACTACTCTCGACTCCAAAATGGCAAGTTATTCTTGGTTTGAAAAAAAAAACTTGCATTTTCACACAGTTCGTAACTGGGGATGTAGCTCAGTGGTAGAGCGCACGCTTTGCATGTGTGAGGCCCCGGGTTCAATCCCCGGCATCTCCATGGCCAGCCTGCATGTATGTGCAAGGAACGCACTTCCATTTCGTGGTCACTTTTTCTCACCCTTGTTCGCTTCCTGCAGCCGCTGTGTGAAGTAAATACGTGTGAGTGCTCCAGGCTTCCCGTACACTTTTGGGGATGTAGCTCAGTGGTAGAGCGCATGCTTCGCATGTATGAGGTCCTGGGTTCAATCCCCAGCATCTCCAACCTTTTTCAAATATGGCTAGACATCTTTGGCTAGCACACCACTCAAGCTAAGTGTCAAGACTCGCAAGGAATCTCTGCCGCTTAAACTGTTTGCTTTGCCATGTCACTTGGCAGGACAAGGCTTTCTCGATTGCAAGGTCTTAACACTGCCTAAGCCACGGGCAACACTTTTTCCCACTCAGTAAAATGACTTGAATGGGAACTGTACATTCAACAAACTTGGCCAAAATCAATAGTACACGCAAATATAGGAGACTTTCGATTATATAGTCTCAAAGATATTTGCTTTTTTCACCACTTACCAGCCAAGGTTTGCTCTACCCCTGCCTCCTGTATTCACCATCCACTCTGAAAAAAGACAGCTCAACTTCATTGGGATCAAACCTAAACCTCCCACCAACACACCTTGACATTGGGTTGCACAGCTTTTTAGACTTTATGCTAATGATATAGGAGGCGGGAAGGTGAGAAAACTGGCAAAGGGACAATCAGAAGGATTGTGCTGAGCTTAATCACGCGTCTTTTACTTTAACCTAGAGCTGGATTCACCATCTACACTGATTACTATTGCTCTGTCATATACTCCACACTTCTGCTGCGTTTGTCTGTGTGTTGACTAATGAAGGCCGGGAAGCCTTCTCTCTGTGCTGCGCTGTATATGGTAGAGCCCAGAGTTGCTAGTCTCCTCCCAAAAGCCTGGAGTCAATTGACAATGTAGAGCTAGAGTTTGCAGAGGGTAGAACCGGTGAAAATGCAGAATACAAGACATATAAGGGTCAGAAATAGTCTGATTTCCCATGTACACACACTGCAGCGTATTCTGAAAAGTTACTTGAAAGTACAGTTACTACTCTCGACTCCAAAATGGCAAGTTATTCTTGGTTTGAAAAAAAAAACTTGCATTTTCACACAGTTCGTAACTGGGGATGTAGCTCAGTGGTAGAGCGCACGCTTTGCATGTGTGAGGCCCCGGGTTCAATCCCCGGCATCTCCATGGCCAGCCTGCATGTATGTGCAAGGAACGCACTTCCATTTGGTGGTCACTTCTTCTCACCCTTGTTCGCTTCCTGCAGCCGCTGTGTGAAGTAAATACGTGTGAGTGCTCCAGGCTTCCCGTACACTTTTGGGGATGTAGCTCAGTGGTAGAGCGCATGCTTCGCATGTATGAGGTCCTGGGTTCAATCCCCAGCATCTCCAACCTTTTTCAAATATGGCTAGACATCTTTGGCTAGCACACCACTCAAGCTAAGTGTCAAGACTCGCAAGGAATCTCTGCCGCTTAAACTGTTTGCTTTGCCATGTCACTTGGCAGGACAAGGCTTTCTCGAATGCAAGGTCTTAACACTGCCTAAGCCACGGGCAACACTTTTTCCCACTCAGTAAAATGACTTGAATGGGAACTGGACATTCAACAAACTTGGCCAAAATCAATAGTACACGCAAATATAGGAGACTTTCGATTATATAGTCTCAAAGATATTTGCTTTTTTCACCACTTACCAGCCAAGGTTTGCTCTACCCCTGCCTCCTGTATTCAGCATCCACTCTGAAAAAAGACAGCTCAACTTCATTGGGATCAAACCTAAACCTCCCACCAACACACCTTGACATTGGGTTGCACAGCTTTTTAGACTTTATGCTAATGATATAGGAGGCGGGAAGGTGAGAAAACTGGCAGAGGGACAATCAGAAGGATTGTGCTGAGCTTAATCACATGTCTTTTACTTTAACCTAGAGCTGGATTCACCATCTACACTGATTACTATTGCTCTGTCATATACTCCACACTTCTGCTGCGTTTGTCTGTGTGTTGACTAATGAAGGTCAGGAAACCTTCTCTGTGTGCTGCGCTGTATATGGTAGAGCCCAGAGTTGCTAGTCTCCTCCCAAAAGCCTGGAGTCAATTGACAATGTAGAGCTAGAGTTTGCAGAGGGGAGAACCGGTGAAAATGCAGAATACAAGACATATAAGGGTCAGAAATAGTCTGATTACCCATGTACACACACTGCAGCGTATTCTGAAAAGTTACTTGAAAGTACAGTTACTACTCTCGACTCCAAAATGGCAAGTTATTCTAGGTTTGAAAAAAAAAACTTGCATTTTCACACAGTTCGTAACTGGGGATGTAGCTCAGTGGTAGAGTGCACGCTTTGCATGTGTGAGGCCCCGGGTTCAATCCCCGGCATCTCCATGGCCATCCTGCATGTATGTGCAAGGAACGCACTTCCTTTTGGTAGTCACTTTTTCTCACCCTTGTTCGCTTCTTGCATCCGTTGTGTGAAGTAAATACGTGTGAGTGCTCCAAGATTCCGGTACACTTTTGGGGATGTAGCTCAGTGGTAGAGTGCATGCTTCGCATGTATGAGGTCCTGGGTTCAATACCCAGCATCTCCAACCTTTTTCAAATATGGCTAGACATCTTTGGCTAGCGCACCACTCAAGCTAAGTGTCAAGACTCGCAAGGAATCTCTGCCGCTTAAACTGTTTGCTTTGCCATGTCACTTGGCAGGACAAGGGTTTCTCGATTGCAAGGTCTTAACACTGCCTAAGCCACGGGCAACACTTTTTCCCACTCAGTAAAATGACTTGAATGGGAACTGGACATTCAACAAACTTGTCCAAAATCAATAGTACACGCAAATATAGGAGACTTTCGATTATATAGTCTCAAAGATATTTGCTTTTTTCACCACTTACCAGCCAAGGTTTGCTCTACCCCTTCCTCCTGTATTCACCATCCACTCTGAAGAAAGACAGCTCAACTTCATTGGGATCAAACTTAAACCTCCCACCAACACACCTTGACATTGGGTGGCACAGCTTTTTAGACTTTATGCTAATGATATAGGAGGCGGGAAGGTGAGAAAACTGGCAGAGGGACAATCAGAAGGATTGTGCTGAGCTTAATCACGCGTCTTTTACTTTAACCAAGAGCTGGATTCACCATCTACACTGATTACTATTGCTCTGTCATATACTCCACACTTCTGCTGCGTTTGTCTGTGTGCTGACTAATGAAGGCCAGGAAACCTTCTCTGTGTGCTGCGCTGTATATGGTAGAGCCCAGAGTTGCTAGTCTCCTCCCAAAAGCCTGGAGTCAATTGACAATGTAGAGCTAGAGTTTGCAGAGGGGAGAACCGGTGAAAATGCAGAATACAAGACATATAAGGGTCAGAAATAGTCTGATTTCCCATGTACACACACTGCAACGTATTCTGAAAAGTTACTTGAAAGTACAGTTACTACTCTCGACTCCAAAATGGCAAGTTATTCTAGGTTTGAAAAAAAAAAACTTGCATTTTCACACAGTTCATAACTGGGGATGTAGCTTAGTGGTAGAGCGCACGCTTTGCATGTGTGAGGCCCCTGGTTCAATCCCCGGCATCTCCATGGTCAGCCTGCTTGTATGTGCAAGGAATGCACTTGTTTTTGGTGGTCACATTTTCTCACCCTTGTTCGCTTCCTGCAGCCGCTGTGTGAAGTAAATACGTGTGAGTGCTCCAGGCTTCCGGTACACTTTTGGGGATGTAGCTCACATGTATGAGGTCCTGAGTTCACTCCCCACCATCTCCAACCTTTTTCAAATATGGCTAGACATCTTTGGCTAGCGCACCACTCAAGCTAAGTGTCAAGACTCACAAGGAATCTCTGCCGCTTAAACTGTTTTCTTTGACATGTCACTTGGCAGGACAAGGCTTTCTCGATTGCTAGGTCTTAACACTGCCTAAGCCACGGGCAACACTTTTTCCACACTCAGTAAAATGACTTGAATGGGAACTGGACATTCAACAAACTTGGCCAAAATCAATAGTACACGCAAATATAGGAGACTTTTGATTATATATTCTCAAAGATATTTACTTTTTTCACCACTTACCAGCCAAGGTTTGCTCTACCCCTGCCTCCTGTATTCACCATCCCCTCTGAAAAAAGACAGCTCAACTTCATTGGCATCAAACCTAAACCTCCCACCAACACACCTTGACATTGGGTGGCACAGCTTTTTAGACTTTATGCTAATGATATAGGAGGCGGGAAGGTGAGAAAACTGGCAGAGGGACAATCAGAAGGATTGTGCTGAGCTTAATCACATGTCTTTTACTTTAACCTAGAGCTGGATTCACCATCTACACTGATTACTATTGCTCTGTCATATACTCCACACTTCTGCTGCGTTTGTCTGTGTGTTGACTAATGAAGGTCAGGAAACCTTCTCTGTGTGCTGCGCTGTATATGGTAGAGCCCAGAGTTGCTAGTCTCCTCCCAAAAGCCTGGAGTCAATTGACAATGTAGAGCTAGAGTTTGCAGAGGGGAGAACCGGTGAAAATGCAGAATACAAGACATATAAGGGTCAGAAATAGTCTGATTACCCATGTACACACACTGCAGCGTATTCTGAAAAGTTACTTGAAAGTACAGTTACTACTCTCGACTCCAAAATGGCAAGTTATTCTAGGTTTGAAAAAAAAAACTTGCATTTTCACACAGTTCGTAACTGGGGATGTAGCTCAGTGGTAGAGTGCACGCTTTGCATGTGTGAGGCCCCGGGTTCAATCCCCGGCATCTCCATGGCCATCCTGCATGTATGTGCAAGGAACGCACTTCCTTTTGGTAGTCACTTTTTCTCACCCTTGTTCGCTTCTTGCATCCGTTGTGTGAAGTAAATACGTGTGAGTGCTCCAAGATTCCGGTACACTTTTGGGGATGTAGCTCAGTGGTAGAGTGCATGCTTCGCATGTATGAGGTCCTGGGTTCAATACCCAGCATCTCCAACCTTTTTCAAATATGGCTAGACATCTTTGGCTAGCGCACCACTCAAGCTAAGTGTCAAGACTCGCAAGGAATCTCTGCCGCTTAAACTGTTTGCTTTGCCATGTCACTTGGCAGGACAAGGGTTTCTCGATTGCAAGGTCTTAACACTGCCTAAGCCACGGGCAACACTTTTTCCCACTCAGTAAAATGACTTGAATGGGAACTGGACATTCAACAAACTTGTCCAAAATCAATAGTACACGCAAATATAGGAGACTTTCGATTATATAGTCTCAAAGATATTTGCTTTTTTCACCACTTACCAGCCAAGGTTTGCTCTACCCCTTCCTCCTGTATTCACCATCCACTCTGAAGAAAGACAGCTCAACTTCATTGGGATCAAACTTAAACCTCCCACCAACACACCTTGACATTGGGTGGCACAGCTTTTTAGACTTTATGCTAATGATATAGGAGGCGGGAAGGTGAGAAAACTGGCAGAGGGACAATCAGAAGGATTGTGCTGAGCTTAATCACGCGTCTTTTACTTTAACCAAGAGCTGGATTCACCATCTACACTGATTACTATTGCTCTGTCATATACTCCACACTTCTGCTGCGTTTGTCTGTGTGCTGACTAATGAAGGCCAGGAAACCTTCTCTGTGTGCTGCGCTGTATATGGTAGAGCCCAGAGTTGCTAGTCTCCTCCCAAAAGCCTGGAGTCAATTGACAATGTAGAGCTAGAGTTTGCAGAGGGGAGAACCGGTGAAAATGCAGAATACAAGACATATAAGGGTCAGAAATAGTCTGATTTCCCATGTACACACACTGCAACGTATTCTGAAAAGTTACTTGAAAGTACAGTTACTACTCTCGACTCCAAAATGGCAAGTTATTCTAGGTTTGAAAAAAAAAAACTTGCATTTTCACACAGTTCATAACTGGGGATGTAGCTTAGTGGTAGAGCGCACGCTTTGCATGTGTGAGGCCCCTGGTTCAATCCCCGGCATCTCCATGGTCAGCCTGCTTGTATGTGCAAGGAATGCACTTGTTTTTGGTGGTCACATTTTCTCACCCTTGTTCGCTTCCTGCAGCCGCTGTGTGAAGTAAATACGTGTGAGTGCTCCAGGCTTCCGGTACACTTTTGGGGATGTAGCTCACATGTATGAGGTCCTGAGTTCACTCCCCACCATCTCCAACCTTTTTCAAATATGGCTAGACATCTTTGGCTAGCGCACCACTCAAGCTAAGTGTCAAGACTCACAAGGAATCTCTGCCGCTTAAACTGTTTTCTTTGACATGTCACTTGGCAGGACAAGGCTTTCTCGATTGCTAGGTCTTAACACTGCCTAAGCCACGGGCAACACTTTTTCCACACTCAGTAAAATGACTTGAATGGGAACTGGACATTCAACAAACTTGGCCAAAATCAATAGTACACGCAAATATAGGAGACTTTTGATTATATATTCTCAAAGATATTTACTTTTTTCACCACTTACCAGCCAAGGTTTGCTCTACCCCTGCCTCCTGTATTCACCATCCCCTCTGAAAAAAGACAGCTCAACTTCATTGGCATCAAACCTAAACCTCCCACCAACACACCTTGACATTGGGTGGCACAGCTTTTTAGACTTTATGCTAATGATATAGGAGGCGGGAAGGTGAGAAAACTGGCAGAGGGACAATCAGAAGGATTGTGCTGAGCTTAATCACGCGTCTTTTATTTTAACCTAGAGCTGGATTCACCATCTACACTGATTACTATTGCTCTGTCATATACTCCACACTTCTGCTGTGTTTGTCTGTGTGTTGACTAATGAAGGCCAGGAAACCTTCTCTCTGTGCTGCGCTGTATATGGTAGAGCCCAGAGTTGCTAGTCTCCTCCCAAAAGCCTGGAGTCAATTGACAATGTAGAGCTAGAGTTTGCAGAGGGGAGAACCGGTGAAAATGCAGAATACAAGACATATAAGGGTCAGAAATAGTCTGATTTCCCATGTACACACACTGCAGCGTATTCTGAAAAGTTACTTGAAAGTACAGTTACTACTCTCGACTCCAAAATGGCAAGTTATTCTTGGTTTGAAAAAAAAAACTTGCATTTTCACACAGTTCGTAACTGGGGATGTAGCTCAGTGGTAGAGCGCACGCTTTGCATGTGTGAGGCCCCGGGTTCAATCCCCGGCATCTCCATGGCCAGCCTGCATGTATGTGCAAGGAACGCACTTCCATTTCGTGGTCACTTTTTCTCACCCTTGTTCGCTTCCTGCAGCCGCTGTGTGAAGTAAATACGTGTGAGTGCTCCAGGCTTCCCGTACACTTTTGGGGATGTAGCTCAGTGGTAGAGCGCATGCTTCGCATGTATGAGGTCCTGGGTTCAATCCCCAGCATCTCCAACCTTTTTCAAATATGGCTAGACATCTTTGGCTAGCACACCACTCAAGCTAAGTGTCAAGACTCGCAAGGAATCTCTGCCGCTTAAACTGTTTGCTTTGCCATGTCACTTGGCAGGACAAGGCTTTCTCGATTGCAAGGTCTTAACACTGCCTAAGCCACGGGCAACACTTTTTCCCACTCAGTAAAATGACTTGAATGGGAACTGGACATTCAACAAACTTGGCCAAAATCAATAGTACACGCAAATATAGGAGACTTTCGATTATATAGTCTCAAAGATATTTGCTTTTTTCACCACTTACCAGCCAAGGTTTGCTCTACCCCTGCCTCCTGTATTCACCATCCACTCTGAAAAAAGACAGCTCAACTTCATTGGGATCAAACCTAAACCTCCCACCAACACACCTTGACATTGGGTTGCACAGCTTTTTAGACTTTATGCTAATGATATAGGAGGCGGGAAGGTGAGAAAACTGGCAAAGGGACAATCAGAAGGATTGTGCTGAGCTTAATCACGCGTCTTTTACTTTAACCTAGAGCTGGATTCACCATCTACACTGATTACTATTGCTCTGTCATATACTCCACACTTCTGCTGCGTTTGTCTGTGTGTTGACTAATGAAGGCCGGGAAGCCTTCTCTCTGTGCTGCGCTGTATATGGTAGAGCCCAGAGTTGCTAGTCTCCTCCCAAAAGCCTGGAGTCAATTGACAATGTAGAGCTAGAGTTTGCAGAGGGTAGAACCGGTGAAAATGCAGAATACAAGACATATAAGGGTCAGAAATAGTCTGATTTCCCATGTACACACACTGCAGCGTATTCTGAAAAGTTACTTGAAAGTACAGTTACTACTCTCGACTCCAAAATGGCAAGTTATTCTTGGTTTGAAAAAAAAAACTTGCATTTTCACACAGTTCGTAACTGGGGATGTAGCTCAGTGGTAGAGCGCACGCTTTGCATGTGTGAGGCCCCGGGTTCAATCCCCGGCATCTCCATGGCCAGCCTGCATGTATGTGCAAGGAACGCACTTCCATTTGGTGGTCACTTCTTCTCACCCTTGTTCGCTTCCTGCAGCCGCTGTGTGAAGTAAATACGTGTGAGTGCTCCAGGCTTCCCGTACACTTTTGGGGATGTAGCTCAGTGGTAGAGCGCATGCTTCGCATGTATGAGGTCCTGGGTTCAATCCCCAGCATCTCCAACCTTTTTCAAATATGGCTAGACATCTTTGGCTAGCACACCACTCAAGCTAAGTGTCAAGACTCGCAAGGAATCTCTGCCGCTTAAACTGTTTGCTTTGCCATGTCACTTGGCAGGACAAGGCTTTCTCGAATGCAAGGTCTTAACACTGCCTAAGCCACGGGCAACACTTTTTCCCACTCAGTAAAATGACTTGAATGGGAACTGGACATTCAACAAACTTGGCCAAAATCAATAGTACACGCAAATATAGGAGACTTTCGATTATATAGTCTCAAAGATATTTGCTTTTTTCACCACTTACCAGCCAAGGTTTGCTCTACCCCTGCCTCCTGTATTCAGCATCCACTCTGAAAAAAGACAGCTCAACTTCATTGGGATCAAACCTAAACCTCCCACCAACACACCTTGACATTGGGTTGCACAGCTTTTTAGACTTTATGCTAATGATATAGGAGGCGGGAAGGTGAGAAAACTGGCAGAGGGACAATCAGAAGGATTGTGCTGAGCTTAATCACATGTCTTTTACTTTAACCTAGAGCTGGATTCACCATCTACACTGATTACTATTGCTCTGTCATATACTCCACACTTCTGCTGCTTTTGTCTGTGTGTTGACTAATGAAGGTCAGGAAACCTTCTCTGTGTGCTGCGCTGTATATGGTAGAGCCCAGAGTTGCTAGTCTCCTCCCAAAAGCCTGGAGTCAATTGACAATGTAGAGCTAGAGTTTGCAGAGGGGAGAACCGGTGAAAATGCAGAATACAAGACATATAAGGGTCAGAAATAGTCTGATTACCCATGTACACACACTGCAGCGTATTCTGAAAAGTTACTTGAAAGTACAGTTACTACTCTCGACTCCAAAATGGCAAGTTATTCTAGGTTTGAAAAAAAAAACTTGCATTTTCACACAGTTCGTAACTGGGGATGTAGCTCAGTGGTAGAGTGCACGCTTTGCATGTGTGAGGCCCCGGGTTCAATCCCCGGCATCTCCATGGCCATCCTGCATGTATGTGCAAGGAACGCACTTCCTTTTGGTAGTCACTTTTTCTCACCCTTGTTCGCTTCTTGCATCCGTTGTGTGAAGTAAATACGTGTGAGTGCTCCAAGATTCCGGTACACTTTTGGGGATGTAGCTCAGTGGTAGAGTGCATGCTTCGCATGTATGAGGTCCTGGGTTCAATACCCAGCATCTCCAACCTTTTTCAAATATGGCTAGACATCTTTGGCTAGCGCACCACTCAAGCTAAGTGTCAAGACTCGCAAGGAATCTCTGCCGCTTAAACTGTTTGCTTTGCCATGTCACTTGGCAGGACAAGGCTTTCTCGATTGCAAGGTCTTAACACTGCCTAAGCCACGGGCAACACTTTTTCCCACTCAGTAAAATGACTTGAATGGGAACTGGACATTCAACAAACTTGTCCAAAATCAATAGTACACGCAAATATAGGAGACTTTCGATTATATAGTCTCAAAGATATTTGCTTTTTTCACCACTTACCAGCCAAGGTTTGCTCTACCCCTTCCTCCTGTATTCACCATCCACTCTGAAGAAAGACAGCTCAACTTCATTGGGATCAAACTTAAACCTCCCACCAACACACCTTGACATTGGGTGGCACAGCTTTTTAGACTTTATGCTAATGATATAGGAGGCGGGAAGGTGAGAAAACTGGCAGAGGGACAATCAGAAGGATTGTGCTGAGCTTAATCACGCGTCTTTTACTTTAACCAAGAGCTGGATTCACCATCTACACTGATTACTATTGCTCTGTCATATACTCCACACTTCTGCTGCGTTTGTCTGTGTGCTGACTAATGAAGGCCAGGAAACCTTCTCTGTGTGCTGCGCTGTATATGGTAGAGCCCAGAGTTGCTAGTCTCCTCCCAAAAGCCTGGAGTCAATTGACAATGTAGAGCTAGAGTTTGCAGAGGGGAGAACCGGTGAAAATGCAGAATACAAGACATATAAGGGTCAGAAATAGTCTGATTTCCCATGTACACACACTGCAACGTATTCTGAAAAGTTACTTGAAAGTACAGTTACTACTCTCGACTCCAAAATGGCAAGTTATTCTAGGTTTGAAAAAAAAAAACTTGCATTTTCACACAGTTCATAACTGGGGATGTAGCTTAGTGGTAGAGCGCACGCTTTGCATGTGTGAGGCCCCTGGTTCAATCCCCGGCATCTCCATGGTCAGCCTGCTTGTATGTGCAAGGAATGCACTTGTTTTTGGTGGTCACATTTTCTCACCCTTGTTCGCTTCCTGCAGCCGCTGTGTGAAGTAAATACGTGTGAGTGCTCCAGGCTTCCGGTACACTTTTGGGGATGTAGCTCACATGTATGAGGTCCTGAGTTCACTCCCCACCATCTCCAACCTTTTTCAAATATGGCTAGACATCTTTGGCTAGCGCACCACTCAAGCTAAGTGTCAAGACTCACAAGGAATCTCTGCCGCTTAAACTGTTTTCTTTGACATGTCACTTGGCAGGACAAGGCTTTCTCGATTGCTAGGTCTTAACACTGCCTAAGCCACGGGCAACACTTTTTCCCACTCAGTAAAATGACTTGAATGGGAACTGGACATTCAACAAACTTGGCCAAAATCAATAGTACACGCAAATATAGGAGACTTTTGATTATATATTCTCAAAGATATTTACTTTTTTCACCACTTACCAGCCAAGGTTTGCTCTACCCCTGCCTCCTGTATTCACCATCCACTCTGAAAAAAGACAGCTCAACTTCATTGGGATCAAACCTAAACCTCCCACCAACACACCTTGACATTGGGTGGCACAGCTTTTTAGACTTTATGCTAATGATATAGGAGGCGGGAAGGTGAGAAAACTGGCAGAGGGACAATCAGAAGAATTGTGCTGAGCTAAATCACGCGTCTTTTACTTTAACCTAGAGCTGGATTCACCATCTACACTGATTACTATTGCTCTGTCATATACTCCACACTTCTGCTGCGTTTGTCTGTGTGTTGACTAATGAAGGCCAGGAAACCTTCTCTGTGTGCTGCACTGTATATGGTAGAGCCCAGAGTTGCTAGTCTCCTCCCAAAAGCCTGGAGTCAATTGACAAGGTAGAGCTAGAGATTGCAGAGGGGAGAACCGGTGAAAATGCAGAATACAAGACATATAAGGGTCAGAAATAGTCTGATTTCCCATGTACACACACTGCAGCGTATTCTGAAAAGTTACTTGAAAGTACAGTTACTACTCTCGACTCCAAAATGGCAAGTTATTCTAGGTTTGAAAAAAAAAACTTGCATTTTCACACAGTTCGTAACTGGGGATGTAGCTCAGTGGTAGAGCGCACGCTTTGCATGTGTGAAGCCCTGGGTTCAATCCCCGGCATCTCCATGGCCAGCCTGCATGTATGTGCAAGGAACGCACTTCCATTTGGTGGTCACTTTTTCTCACCCTTGTTCGCTTCCTGCAGCCGCTGTGTGAAGTAAATACGTGTGAGTGCTCCAGGCTTCCCGTACACTTTTGGGGATGTAGCTCAGTGGTAGAGCGCATGCTTCGCATGTATGAGGTCCTGGGTTCAATCCCCAGCATCTCCACCCTTTTTCAAATATGGCTAGACATCTTTGGCTAGCACACCACTCAAGCTAAGTGTCAAGACTCGCAAGGAATCTCTGCCGCTTAAACTGTTTGCTTTGCCATGTCACTTGGCAGGACAAGGCTTTCTCGAATGCAAGGTCTTAACACTGCCTAAGCCACGGGCAACACTTTTTCCCACTCAGTAAAATGACTTGAATGGGAACTGGACATTCAACAAACTTGGCCAAAATCAATAGTACACGCAAATATAGGAGACTTTCGATTATATAGTCTCAAAGATATTTGCTTTTTTCACCACTTACCAGCCAAGGTTTGCTCTACCCCTGCCTCCTGTATTCACCATCCACTCTGAAAAAAGACAGCTCAACTTCATTGGGATCAAACCTAAACCTCCCACCAACACACCTTGACATTGGGTTGCACAGCTTTTTAGACTTTATGCTAATGATATAGGAGGCGGGAAGGTGAGAAAACTGGCAGAGGGACAATCAGAAGGATTGTGCTGAGCTTAATCACGCGTCTTTTACTTTAACCTAGAGCTGGATTCACCATCTACACTGATTACTATTGCTCTGTCATATACTCCACACTTCTGCTGCGTTTGTCTGTGTGTTGACTAATGAAGGCCGGGAAACCTTCTCTCTGTGCTGCGCTGTATATGGTAGAGCCCAGAGTTGCTAGTCTCCTCCCAAAAGCCTGGAGTCAATTGACAATGTAGAGCTAGAGTTTGCAGAGGGTAGAACCGGTGAAAATGCAGAATACAAGACATATAAGGGTCAGAAATAGTCTGATTTCCCATGTACACACACTGCAGCGTATTCTGAAAAGTTACTTGAAAGTACAGTTACTACTCTCGACTCCAAAATGGCAAGTTATTCTTGGTTTGAAAAAAAAAACTTGCATTTTCACACAGTTCGTAACTGGGGATGTAGCTCAGTGGTAGAGCGCACGCTTTGCATGTGTGAGGCCCCGGGTTCAATCCCCGGCATCTCCATGGCCAGCCTGCATGTATGTGCAAGGAACGCACTTCCATTTCGTGGTCACTTTTTCTCACCCTTGTTCGCTTCCTGCAGCCGCTGTGTGAAGTAAATACGTGTGAGTGCTCCAGGCTTCCCGTACACTTTTGGGGATGTAGCTCAGTGGTAGAGCGCATGCTTCGCATGTATGAGGTCCTGGGTTCAATCCCCAGCATCTCCAACCTTTTTCAAATATGGCTAGACATCTTTGGCTAGCACACCACTCAAGCTAAGTGTCAAGACTCGCAAGGAATCTCTGCCGCTTAAACTGTTTGCTTTGCCATGTCACTTGGCAGGACAAGGCTTTCTCGATTGCAAGGTCTTAACACTGCCTAAGCCACGGGCAACACTTTTTCCCACTCAGTAAAATGACTTGAATGGGAACTGGACATTCAACAAACTTGGCCAAAATCAATAGTACACGCAAATATAGGAGACTTTCGATTATATAGTCTCAAAGATATTTGCTTTTTTCACCACTTACCAGCCAAGGTTTGCTCTACCCCTGCCTCCTGTATTCACCATCCACTCTGAAAAAAGACAGCTCAACTTCATTGGGATCAAACCTAAACCTCCCACCAACACACCTTGACATTGGGTTGCACAGCTTTTAAGACTTTATGCTAATGATATAGGAGGCGGGAAGGTGAGAAAACTGGCAGAGGGACAATCAGAAGGATTGTGCTGAGCTTAATCACGCGTCTTTTACTTTAACCTAGAGCTGGATTCACCATCTACACTGATTACTATTGCTCTGTCATATACTCCACACTTCTGCTGCGTTTGTCTGTGTGTTGACTAATGAAGGCCGGGAAGCCTTCTCTCTGTGCTGCGCTGTATATGGTAGAGCCCAGAGTTGCTAGTCTCCTCCCAAAAGCCTGGAGTCAATTGACAATGTAGAGCTAGAGTTTGCAGAGGGTAGAACCGGTGAAAATGCAGAATACAAGACATATAAGGGTCAGAAATAGTCTGATTTCCCATGTACACACACTGCAGCGTATTCTGAAAAGTTACTTGAAAGTACAGTTACTACTCTCGACTCCAAAATGGCAAGTTATTCTTGGTTTGAAAAAAAAAACTTGCATTTTCACACAGTTCGTAACTGGGGATGTAGCTCAGTGGTAGAGCGCACGCTTTGCATGTGTGAGGCCCAGGGTTCAATCCCCGGCATCTCCATGGCCACCCTGCATGTATGTGCAAGGAACGCACTTCCATTTGGTGGTCACTTTTTCTCACCCTTGTTCGCTTCCTGCAGCCGCTGTGTGAAGTAAATACGTGTGAGTGCTCCAGGCTTCCCGTACACTTTTGGGGATGTAGCTCAGTGGTAGAGCGCATGCTTTGCATGTATGAGGTCCTGGGTTCAATCCCCAGCATCTCCAACCTTTTTCAAATATGGCTAGACATCTTTGGCTAGCACACCACTCAAGCTAAGTGTCAAGACTCGCAAGGAATCTCTGCCGCTTAAACTGTTTGCTTTGCCATGTCACTTGGCAGGACAAGGCTTTCTCGAATGCAAGGTCTTAACACTGCCTAAGCCACGGGCAACACTTTTTCCCACTCAGTAAAATGACTTGAATGGGAACTGGACATTCAACAAACTTGGCCAAAATCAATAGTACACGCAAATATAGGAGACTTTCGATTATATAGTCTCAAAGATATTTGCTTTTTTCACCACTTACCAGCCAAGGTTTGCTCTACCCCTGCCTCCTGTATTCACCATCCACTCTGAAAAAAGACAGCTCAACTTCATTGGGATCAAACCTAAACCTCCCACCAACACACCTTGACATTGGGTTGCACAGCTTTTTAGACTTTATGCTAATGATATAGGAGGCGGGAAGGTGAGAAAACTGGCAGAGGGACAATCAGAAGGATT
This sequence comes from Dendrobates tinctorius, assembly GCF_039654945.1. Lineage (NCBI taxonomy): Eukaryota > Metazoa > Chordata > Amphibia > Anura > Dendrobatidae > Dendrobates > Dendrobates tinctorius. Next base: position 47,006,931 of record NW_027361679.1, on the reverse strand, counting down.
GTGCTGAGCTTAATCACGCGTCTTTTACTTTAACCTAGAGCTGGATTCACCATCTACACTGATTACTATTGCTCTGTCATATACTCCACACTTCTGCTGCGTTTGTCTGTGTGTTGACTAATGAAGGCCGGGAAACCTTCTCTCTGTGCTGCGCTGTATATGGTAGAGCCCAGAGTTGCTAGTCTCCTCCCAAAAGCCTGGAGTCAATTGACAATGTAGAGCTAGAGTTTGCAGAGGGTAGAACCGGTGAAAATGCAGAATACAAGACATATAAGGGTCAGAAATAGTCTGATTTCCCATGTACACACACTGCAGCGTATTCTGAAAAGTTACTTGAAAGTACAGTTACTACTCTCGACTCCAAAATGGCAAGTTATTCTTGGTTTGAAAAAAAAAACTTGCATTTTCACACAGTTCGTAACTGGGGATGTAGCTCAGTGCTAGAGCGCACGCTTTGCATGTGTGAGGCCCCGGGTTCAATCCCCGGCATCTCCATGGCCAGCCTGCATGTATGTGCAAGGAACGCACTTCCATTTCGTGGTCACTTTTTCTCACCCTTGTTCGCTTCCTGCAGCCGCTGTGTGAAGTAAATACGTGTGAGTGCTCCAGGCTTCCCGTACACTTTTGGGGATGTAGCTCAGTGGTAGAGCGCATGCTTCGCATGTATGAGGTCCTGGGTTCAATCCCCAGCATCTCCAACCTTTTTCAAATATGGCTAGACATCTTTGGCTAGCACTCCACTCAAGCTAAGTGTCAAGACTCGCAAGGAATCTCTGCCGCTTAAACTGTTTGCTTTGCCATGTCACTTGGCAGGACAAGGCTTTCTCGATTGCAAGGTCTTAACACTGCCTAAGCCACGGGCAACACTTTTTCCCACTCAGTAAAATGACTTGAATGGGAACTGGACATTCAACAAACTTGGCCAAAATCAATAGTACACGCAAATATAGGAGACTTTCGATTATATAGTCTCAAAGATATTTGCTTTTTTCACCACTTACCAGCCAAGGTTTGCTCTACCCCTGCCTCCTGTATTCACCATCCACTCTGAAAAAAGACAGCTCAACTTCATTGGGATCAAACCTAAACCTCCCACCAACACACCTTGACATTGGGTTGCACAGCTTTTTAGACTTTATGCTAATGATATAGGAGGCGGGAAGGTGAGAAAACTGGCAGAGGGACAATCAGAAAGATTGTGCTGAGCTTAATCACGCGTCTTTTACTTTAACCTAGAGCTGGATTCACCATCTACACTGATTACTATTGCTCTGTCATATACTCCACACTTCTGCTGCGTTTGTCTGTGTGTTGACTAATGAAGGCCGGGAAACCTTCTCTCTGTGCTGCGCTGTATATGGTAGAGCCCAGAGTTGCTAGTCTCCTCCCAAAAGCCTGGAGTCAATTGACAATGTAGAGCTAGAGTTTGCAGAGGGTAGAACCGGTGAAAATGCAGAATACAAGACATATAAGGGTCAGAAATAGTCTGATTTCCCATGTACACACACTGCAGCGTATTCTGAAAAGTTACTTGAAAGTACAGTTACTACTCTCGACTCCAAAATGGCAAGTTATTCTTGGTTTGAAAAAAAAAACCTTGCATTTTCACACAGTTCGTAACTGGGGATGTAGCTCAGTGGTAGAGCGCACGCTTTGCATGTGTGAGGCCCCGGGTTCAATCCCCGGCATCTCCATGGCCAGCCTGCATGTATGTGCAAGGAACGCACTTCCATTTCGTGGTCACTTTTTCTCACCCTTGTTCGCTTCCTGCAGCCGCTGTGTGAAGTAAATACGTGTGAGTGCTCCAGGCTTCCCGTACACTTTTGGGGATGTAGCTCAGTGGTAGAGCGCATGCTTCGCATGTATGAGGTGCTGGGTTCAATCCCCAGCATCTCCAACCTTTTTCAAATATGGCTAGACATCTTTGGCTAGCACACCACTCAAGCTAAGTGTCAAGACTCGCAAGGAATCTCTGCCGCTTAAACTGTTTGCTTTGCCATGTCACTTGGCAGGACAAGGCTTTCTCGATTGCAAGGTCTTAACACTGCCTAAGCCACGGGCAACACTTTTTCCCACTCAGTAAAATGACTTGAGTGGGAACTGGACATTCAACAAACTTGGCCAAAATCAATAGTACAAGCAAATATAGAAGACTTTCGATTATATAGTCTCAAAGATATTTGCTTTTTTCACCACTTACCAGCCAAGGTTTGCTCTACCCCTGCCTCCTGTATTCACCATCCACTCTGAAAAAAGACAGCTCAACTTCATTGGCATCAAACCTAAACCTCCCACCAACACACCTTGACATTGGGTTGCACAGCTTTTTAGACTTTATGCTAATGATATAGGAGGCGGGAAGGTGAGAAAACTGGCAGAGGGACAATCAGAAGGATTGTGCTGAGCTTAATCACGCTTCTTTTATTTTAACCTAGAGCTGGATTCACCATCTACACTGATTACTATTGCTCTGTCATATACTCCACACTTCTGCTGTGTTTGTCTGTGTGTTGACTAATGAAGGCCAGGAAACCTTCTCTCTGTGCTGCGCTGTATATGGTAGAGCCCAGAGTTGCTAGTCTCCTCCCAAAAGCCTGGAGTCAATTGACAATGTAGAGCTAGAGTTTGCAGAGGGGAGAACCGGTGAAAATGCAGAATACAAGACATATAAGGGTCAGAAATAGTCTGATTTCCCATGTACACACACTGCAGCGTATTCTGAAAAGTTACTTGAAAGTACAGTTACTACTCTCGACTCCAAAATGGCAAGTTATTCTTGGTTTGAAAAAAAAAACTTGCATTTTCACACAGTTCATAACTGGGGATGTAGCTCAGTGGTAGAGTGCACGCTTTGCATGTGTGAGGCCCCGGGTTCAATCCCCGGCATCTCCATGGCCAGCCTGCATGTATGTGCAAGGAACGCACTTCCATTTCGTGGTCACTTTTTCTCACCCTTGTTCGCTTCCTGCAGCCGCTGTGTGAAGTAAATACGTGTGAGTGCTCCAGGCTTCCCGTACACTTTTGGGGATGTAGCTCAGTGGTAGAGCGCATTCTTCGCATGTATGAGGTCCTGGGTTCAATCCCCAGCATCTCCAACCTTTTTCAAATATGGCTAGACATCTTTGGCTAGCACACCACTCAAGCTAAGTGTCAAGACTCGCAAGGAATCTCTGCCGCTTAAACTGTTTGCTTTGCCATGTCACTTGGCAGGACAAGGCTTTTTCGATTGCAAGGTCTTAACACTGCCTAAGCCACGGGCAACACTTTTTCCCACTCAGTAAAATGACTTGAATGGGAACTGGACATTCAACAAACTTGGCCAAAATCAATAGTACACGCAAATATAGGAGACTTTCGATTATATAGTCTCAAAGATATTTGCTTTTTTCACCACTTACCAGCCAAGGTTTGCTCTACCCCTGCCTCCTGTATTCACCATCCACTCTGAAAAAAGACAGCTCAACTTCATTGGGATCAAACCTAAACCTCCCACCAACACACCTTGACATTGGGTTGCACAGCTTTTTAGACTTTATGCTAATGATATAGGAGGCGGGAAGGTGAGAAAACTGGCAAAGGGACAATCAGAAGGATTGTGCTGAGCTTAATCACGCGTCTTTTACTTTAACCTAGAGCTGGATTCACCATCTACACTGATTACTATTGCTCTGTCATATACTCCACACTTCTGCTGCGTTTGTCTGTGTGTTGACTAATGAAGGCCGGGAAGCCTTCTCTCTGTGCTGCGCTGTATATGGTAGAGCCCAGAGTTGCTAGTCTCCTCCCAAAAGCCTGGAGTCAATTGACAATGTAGAGCTAGAGTTTGCAGAGGGTAGAACCGGTGAAAATGCAGAATACAAGACATATAAGGGTCAGAAATAGTCTGATTTCCCATGTACACACACTGCAGCGTATTCTGAAAAGTTACTTGAAAGTACAGTTACTACTCTCGACTCCAAAATGGCAAGTTATTCTTGGTTTGAAAAAAAAAACTTGCATTTTCACACAGTTCGTAACTGGGGATGTAGCTCAGTGGTAGAGCGCACGCTTTGCATGTGTGAGGCCCCGGGTTCAATCCCCGGCATCTCCATGGCCAGCCTGCATGTATGTGCAAGGAACGCACTTCCATTTGGTGGTCACTTCTTCTCACCCTTGTTCGCTTCCTGCAGCCGCTGTGTGAAGTAAATACGTGTGAGTGCTCCAGGCTTCCCGTACACTTTTGGGGATGTAGCTCAGTGGTAGAGCGCATGCTTCGCATGTATGAGGTCCTGGGTTCAATCCCCAGCATCTCCAACCTTTTTCAAATATGGCTAGACATCTTTGGCTAGCACACCACTCAAGCTAAGTGTCAAGACTCGCAAGGAATCTCTGCCGCTTAAACTGTTTGCTTTGCCATGTCACTTGGCAGGACAAGGCTTTCTCGAATGCAAGGTCTTAACACTGCCTAAGCCACGGGCAACACTTTTTCCCACTCAGTAAAATGACTTGAATGGGAACTGGACATTCAACAAACTTGGCCAAAATCAATAGTACACGCAAATATAGGAGACTTTCGATTATATAGTCTCAAAGATATTTGCTTTTTTCACCACTTACCAGCCAAGGTTTGCTCTACCCCTGCCTCCTGTATTCACCATCCACTCTGAAAAAAGACAGCTCAACTTCATTGGGATCAAACCTAAACCTCCCACCAACACACCTTGACATTGGGTTGCACAGCTTTTTAGACTTTATGCTAATGATATAGGAGGCGGGAAGGTGAGAAAACTGGCAGAGGGACAATCAGAAGGATTGTGCTGAGCTTAATCACATGTCTTTTACTTTAACCTAGAGCTGGATTCACCATCTACACTGATTACTATTGCTCTGTCATATACTCCACACTTCTGCTGCGTTTGTCTGTGTGTTGACTAATGAAGGTCAGGAAACCTTCTCTGTGTGCTGCGCTGTATATGGTAGAGCCCAGAGTTGCTAGTCTCCTCCCAAAAGCCTGGAGTCAATTGACAATGTAGAGCTAGAGTTTGCAGAGGGGAGAACCGGTGAAAATGCAGAATACAAGACATATAAGGGTCAGAAATAGTCTGATTACCCATGTACACACACTGCAGCGTATTCTGAAAAGTTACTTGAAAGTACAGTTACTACTCTCGACTCCAAAATGGCAAGTTATTCTAGGTTTGAAAAAAAAAACTTGCATTTTCACACAGTTCGTAACTGGGGATGTAGCTCAGTGGTAGAGTGCACGCTTTGCATGTGTGAGGCCCCGGGTTCAATCCCCGGCATCTCCATGGCCATCCTGCATGTATGTGCAAGGAACGCACTTCCTTTTGGTAGTCACTTTTTCTCACCCTTGTTCGCTTCTTGCATCCGTTGTGTGAAGTAAATACGTGTGAGTGCTCCAAGATTCCGGTACACTTTTGGGGATGTAGCTCAGTGGTAGAGTGCATGCTTCGCATGTATGAGGTCCTGGGTTCAATACCCAGCATCTCCAACCTTTTTCAAATATGGCTAGACATCTTTGGCTAGCGCACCACTCAAGCTAAGTGTCAAGACTCGCAAGGAATCTCTGCCGCTTAAACTGTTTGCTTTGCCATGTCACTTGGCAGGACAAGGGTTTCTCGATTGCAAGGTCTTAACACTGCCTAAGCCACGGGCAACACTTTTTCCCACTCAGTAAAATGACTTGAATGGGAACTGGACATTCAACAAACTTGTCCAAAATCAATAGTACACGCAAATAAAGGAGACTTTCGATTATATAGTCTCAAAGATATTTGCTTTTTTCACCACTTACCAGCCAAGGTTTGCTCTACCCCTTCCTCCTGTATTCACCATCCACTCTGAAGAAAGACAGCTCAACTTCATTGGGATCAAACTTAAACCTCCCACCAACACACCTTGACATTGGGTGGCACAGCTTTTTAGACTTTATGCTAATGATATAGGAGGCGGGAAGGTGAGAAAACTGGCAGAGGGACAATCAGAAGGATTGTGCTGAGCTTAATCACGCGTCTTTTACTTTAACCAAGAGCTGGATTCACCATCTACACTGATTACTATTGCTCTGTCATATACTCCACACTTCTGCTGCGTTTGTCTGTGTGCTGACTAATGAAGGCCAGGAAACCTTCTCTGTGTGCTGCGCTGTATATGGTAGAGCCCAGAGTTGCTAGTCTCCTCCCAAAAGCCTGGAGTCAATTGACAATGTAGAGCTAGAGTTTGCAGAGGGGAGAACCGGTGAAAATGCAGAATACAAGACATATAAGGGTCAGAAATAGTCTGATTTCCCATGTACACACACTGCAACGTATTCTGAAAAGTTACTTGAAAGTACAGTTACTACTCTCGACTCCAAAATGGCAAGTTATTCTAGGTTTGAAAAAAAAAAACTTGCATTTTCACACAGTTCATAACTGGGGATGTAGCTTAGTGGTAGAGCGCACGCTTTGCATGTGTGAGGCCCCTGGTTCAATCCCCGGCATCTCCATGGTCAGCCTGCTTGTATGTGCAAGGAATGCACTTGTTTTTGGTGGTCACTTTTTTTCACCCTTGTTCGCTTCCTGCAGCCGCTGTGTGAAGTAAATACGTGTGAGTGCTCCAGGCTTCCGGTACACTTTTGGGGATGTAGCTCACATGTATGAGGTCCTGAGTTCAATCCCCACCATCTCCAACCTTTTTCAAATATGGCTAGACATCTTTGGCTAGCGCACCACTCAAGCTAAGTGTCAAGACTCGCAAGGAATCTCTGCCGCTTAAACTGTTTTCTTTGACATGTCACTTGGCAGGACAAGGCTTTCTCGATTGCTAGGTCTTAACACTGCCTAAGCCACGGGCAACACTTTTTCCCACTCAGTAAAATGACTTGAATGGGAACTGGACATTCAACAAACTTGGCCAAAATCAATAGTACACGCAAATATAGGAGACTTTTGATTATATATTCTCAAAGATATTTACTTTTTTCACCACTTACCAGCCAAGGTTTGCTCTACCCCTGCCTCCTGTATTCACCATCCACTCTGAAAAAAGACAGATCAACTTCATTGGGATCAAACCTAAACCTCCCACCAACACACCTTGACATTGGGTGGCACAGCTTTTTAGACTTTATGCTAATGATATAGGAGGCGGGAAGGTGAGAAAACTGGCAGAGGGACAATCAGAAGAATTGTGCTGAGCTAAATCACGCGTCTTTTACTTTAACCTAGAGCTGGATTCACCATCTACACTGATTACTATTGCTCTGTCATATACTCCACACTTCTGCTGCGTTTGTCTGTGTGTTGACTAATGAAGGCCAGGAAACCTTCTCTGTGTGCTGCACTGTATATGGTAGAGCCCAGAGTTTCTAGTCTCCTCCCAAAAGCCTGGAGTCAATTGACAAGGTAGAGCTAGAGATTGCAGAGGGGAGAACCGGTGAAAATGCAGAATACAAGACATATAAGGGTCAGAAATAGTCTGATTTCCCATGTACACACACTGCAGCGTATTCTGAAAAGTTACTTGAAAGTACAGTTACTACTCTCGACTCCAAAATGGCAAGTTATTCTAGGTTTGAAAAAAAAAACTTGCATTTTCACACAGTTCGTAACTGGGGATGTAGCTCAGTGGTAGAGCGCACGCTTTGCATGTGTGAAGCCCTGGGTTCAATCCCCGGCATCTCCATGGCCAGCCTGCATGTATGTGCAAGGAACGCACTTCCATTTGGTGGTCACTTTTTCTCACCCTTGTTCGCTTCCTGCAGCCGCTGTGTGAAGTAAATACGTGTGAGTGCTCCAGGCTTCCCGTACACTTTTGGGGATGTAGCTCAGTGGTAGAGCGCATGCTTCGCATGTATGAGGTCCTGGGTTCAATCCCCAGCATCTCCACCCTTTTTCAAATATGGCTAGACATCTTTGGCTAGCACACCACTCAAGCTAAGTGTCAAGACTCGCAAGGAATCTCTGCCGCTTAAACTGTTTGCTTTGCCATGTCACTTGGCAGGACAAGGCTTTCTCGAATGCAAGGTCTTAACACTGCCTAAGCTACGGGCAACACTTTTTCCCACTCAGTAAAATGACTTGAATGGGAACTGGACATTCAACAAACTTGGCCAAAATCAATAGTACACGCAAATATAGGAGACTTTCGATTATATAGTCTCAAAGATATTTGCTTTTTTCACCACTTACCAGCCAAGGTTTGCTCTACCCCTGCCTCCTGTATTCACCATCCACTCTGAAAAAAGACAGCTCAACTTCATTGGGATCAAACCTAAACCTCCCACCAACACACCTTGACATTGGGTTGCACAGCTTTTTAGACTTTATGCTAATGATATAGGAGGCGGGAAGGTGAGAAAACTGGCAGAGGGACAATCAGAAGGATTGTGCTGAGCTTAATCACGCGTCTTTTACTTTAACCTAGAGCTGGATTCACCATCTACACTGATTACTATTGCTCTGTCATATACTCCACACTTCTGCTGCGTTTGTCTGTGTGTTGACTAATGAAGGCCGGGAAACCTTCTCTCTGTGCTGCGCTGTATATGGTAGAGCCCAGAGTTGCTAGTCTCCTCCCAAAAGCCTGGAGTCAATTGACAATGTAGAGCTAGAGTTTGCAGAGGGTAGAACCGGTGAAAATGCAGAATACAAGACATATAAGGGTCAGAAATAGTATGATTTCCCATGTACACACACTGCAGCGTATTCTGAAAAGTTACTTGAAAGTACAGTTACTACTCTCGACTCCAAAATGGCAAGTTATTCTTGGTTTGAAAAAAAAAACTTGCATTTTCACACAGTTTGTAACTGGGGATGTAGCTCAGTGGTAGAGCGTACGCTTTGCATGTGTGAGGCCCCGGGTTCAATCCCCGGCATCTCCATGGCCAGCCTGCATGTATGTGCAAGGAACGCACTTCCATTTCGTGGTCACTTTTTCTCACCCTTGTTCGCTTCCTGCAGCCGCTGTGTGAAGTAAATACGTGTGAGTGCTCCAGGCTTCCCGTACACTTTTGGGGATGTAGCTCAGTGGTAGAGCGCATGCTTCGCATGTATGAGGTCCTGGGTTCAATCCCCAGCATCTCCAACCTTTTTCAAATATGGCTAGACATCTTTGGCTAGCACACCACTCAAGCTAAGTGTCAAGACTCGCAAGGAATCTCTGCCGCTTAAACTGTTTGCTTTGCCATGTCACTTGGCAGGACAAGGCTTTCTCGATTGCAAGGTCTTAACACTGCCTAAGCCACGGGCAACACTTTTTCCCACTCAGTAAAATGACTTGAATGGGAACTGGACATTCAACAAACTTGGCCAAAATCAATAGTACACGCAAATATAGGAGACTTTCGATTATATAGTCTCAAAGATATTTGCTTTTTTCACCACTTACCAGCCAAGGTTTGCTCTACCCCTGCCTCCTGTATTCACCATCCACTCTGAAAAAAGACAGCTCAACTTCATTGGGATCAAACCTAAACCTCCCACCAACACACCTTGACATTGGGTTGCACAGCTTTTTAGACTTTATGCTAATGATATAGGAGGCGGGAAGGTGAGAAAACTGGCAGAGGGACAATCAGAAGGATTGTGCTGAGCTTAATCACGTGTCTTTTACTTTAACCTAGAGCTGGATTCACCATCTACACTGATTACTATTGCTCTGTCATATACTCCACACTTCTGCTGCGTTTGTCTGTGTGTTGACTAATGAAGGCCGGGAAGCCTTCTCTCTGTGCTGCGCTGTATATGGTAGAGCCCAGAGTTGCTAGTCTCCTCCCAAAAGCCTGGAGTCAATTGACAATGTAGAGCTAGAGTTTGCAGAGGGTAGAACCGGTGAAAATGCAGAATACAAGACATATAAGGGTCAGAAATAGTCTGATTTCCCATGTACACACACTGCAGCGTATTCTGAAAAGTTACTTGAAAGTACAGTTACTACTCTCGACTCCAAAATGGCAAGTTATTCTTGGTTTGAAAAAAAAAACTTGCATTTTCACACAGTTCGTAACTGGGGATGTAGCTCAGTGGTAGAGCGCACGCTTTGCATGTGTGAGGCCCCGGGTTCAATCCCAGGCATCTCCATGGCCAGCCTGCATGTATGTGCAAGGAACGCACTTCCATTTCGTGGTCACTTTTTCTCACCCTTGTTCGCTTCCTGCAGCCGCTGTGTGAAGTAAATACGTGTGAGTGCTCCAGGCTTCCCGTACTCTTTTGGGGATGTAGCTCAGTGGTAGAGCGCATGCTTAGCATGTATGAGGTCCTGGGTTCAATCCCCAGCATCTCCAAGCTTTTTCAAATATGGCTAGACATCTTTGGCTAGCACACCACTCAAGCTAAGTGTCAAGACTCGCAAGGAATCTCTGCCGCTTAAACTGTTTGCTTTGCCATGTCACTTGGCAGGACAAGGCTTTCTCGATTGCAAGGTCTTAACACTGCCTAAGCCACGGGCAACACTTTTTCCCACTCAGTAAAATGACTTGAATGGGAACTGGACATTCAACAAACTTGGCCAAAATCAATAGTACACGCAAATATAGGAGACTTTCGATTATATAGTCTCAAAGATATTTGCTTTTTTCACCACTTACCAGCCAAGGTTTGCTCTACCCCTGCCTCCTGTATTCACCATCCCCTCTGAAAAAAGACAGCTCAACTTCATTGGCATCAAACCTAAACCTCCCACCAACACACCTTGACATTGGGTTGCACAGCTTTTTAGACTTTATGCTAATGATATAGGAGGCGGGAAGGTGAGAAAACTGGCAGAGGGACAATCAGAAGGATTGTGCTGAGCTTAATCACGCGTCTTTTATTTTAACCTAGAGCTGGATTCACCATCTACACTGATTACTATTGCTCTGTCATATACTCCACACTTCTGCTGTGTTTGTCTGTGTGTTGACTAATGAAGGCCAGGAAACCTTCTCTCTGTGCTGCGCTGTATATGGTAGAGCCCAGAGTTGCTAGTCTCCTCCCAAAAGCCTGGAGTCAATTGACAATGTAGAGCTAGAGTTTGCAGAGGGGAGAACCGGTGAAAATGCAGAATACAAGACATATAAGGGTCAGAAATAGTCTGATTTCCCATGTACACACACTGCAGCGTATTCTGAAAAGTTACTTGAAAGTACAGTTACTACTCTCGACTCCAAAATGGCAAGTTATTCTTGGTTTGAAAAAAAAAACTTGCATTTTCACACAGTTCGTAACTGGGGATGTAGCTCAGTGGTAGAGCGCACGCTTTGCATGTGTGAGGCCCCGGGTTCAATCCCCGGCATCTCCATGGCCAGCCTGCATGTATGTGCAAGGAACGCACTTCCATTTCGTGGTCACTTTTTCTCACCCTTGTTCGCTTCCTGCAGCCGCTGTGTGAAGTAAATACGTGTGAGTGCTCCAGGCTTCCCGTACACTTTTGGGGATGTAGCTCAGTGGTAGAGCGCATGCTTCGCATGTATGAGGTCCTGGGTTCAATCCCCAGCATCTCCAACCTTTTTCAAATATGGCTAGACATCTTTGGCTAGCACACCACTCAAGCTAAGTGTCAAGACTCGCAAGGAATCTCTGCCGCTTAAACTGTTTGCTTTGCCATGTCACTTGGCAGGACAAGGCTTTCTCGATTGCAAGGTCTTAACACTGCCTAAGCCACGGGCAACACTTTTTCCCACTCAGTAAAATGACTTGAATGGGAACTGGACATTCAACAAACTTGGCCAAAATCAATAGTACACGCAAATATAGGAGACTTTCGATTATATAGTCTCAAAGATATTTGCTTTTTTCACCACTTACCAGCCAAGGTTTGCTCTACCCCTGCCTCCTGTATTCACCATCCACTCTGAAAAAAGACAGCTCAACTTCATTGGGATCAAACCTAAACCTCCCACCAACACACCTTGACATTGGGTTGCACAGCTTTTTAGACTTTATGCTAATGATATAGGAGGCGGGAAGGTGAGAAAACTGGCAGAGGGACAATCAGAAGGATTGTGCTGAGCTTAATCACATGTCTTTTACTTTAACCTAGAGCTGGATTCACCATCTACACTGATTACTATTGCTCTGTCATATACTCCACACTTCTGCTGCGTTTGTCTGTGTGTTGACTAATGAAGGTCAGGAAACCTTCTCTGTGTGCTGCGCTGTATATGGTAGAGCCCAGAGTTGCTAGTCTCCTCCCAAAAGCCTGGAGTCAATTGACAATGTAGAGCTAGAGTTTGCAGAGGGGAGAACCGGTGAAAATGCAGAATACAAGACATATAAGGGTCAGAAATAGTCTGATTACCCATGTACACACACTGCAGCGTATTCTGAAAAGTTACTTGAAAGTACAGTTACTACTCTCGACTCCAAAATGGCAAGTTATTCTAGGTTTGAAAAAAAAAACTTGCATTTTCACACAGTTCGTAACTGGGGATGTAGCTCAGTGGTAGAGTGCACGCTTTGCATGTGTGAGGCCCCGGGTTCAATCCCCGGCATCTCCATGGCCATCCTGCATGTATGTGCAAGGAACGCACTTCCTTTTGGTAGTCACTTTTTCTCACCCTTGTTCGCTTCTTGCATCCGTTGTGTGAAGTAAATACGTGTGAGTGCTCCAAGATTCCGGTACACTTTTGGGGATGTAGCTCAGTGGTAGAGTGCATGCTTCGCATGTATGAGGTCCTGGGTTCAATACCCAGCATCTCCAACCTTTTTCAAATATGGCTAGACATCTTTGGCTAGCGCACCACTCAAGCTAAGTGTCAAGACTCGCAAGGAATCTCTGCCGCTTAAACTGTTTGCTTTGCCATGTCACTTGGCAGGACAAGGGTTTCTCGATTGCAAGGTCTTAACACTGCCTAAGCCACGGGCAACACTTTTTCCCACTCAGTAAAATGACTTGAATGGGAACTGGACATTCAACAAACTTGTCCAAAATCAATAGTACACGCAAATATAGGAGACTTTCGATTATATAGTCTCAAAGATATTTGCTTTTTTCACCACTTACCAGCCAAGGTTTGCTCTACCCCTTCCTCCTGTATTCACCATCCACTCTGAAGAAAGACATCTCAACTTCATTGGGATCAAACTTAAACCTCCCACCAACACACCTTGACATTGGGTGGCACAGCTTTTTAGACTTTATGCTAATGATATAGGAGGCGGGAAGGTGAGAAAACTGGCAGAGGGACAATCAGAAGGATTGTGCTGAGCTTAATCACGCGTCTTTTACTTTAACCAAGAGCTGGATTCACCATCTACACTGATTACTATTGCTCTGTCATATACTCCACACTTCTGCTGCGTTTGTCTGTGTGCTGACTAATGAAGGCCAGGAAACCTTCTCTGTGTGCTGCGCTGTATATGGTAGAGCCCAGAGTTGCTAGTCTCCTCCCAAAAGCCTGGAGTCAATTGACAATGTAGAGCTAGAGTTTGCAGAGGGGAGAACCGGTGAAAATGCAGAATACAAGACATATAAGGGTCAGAAATAGTCTGATTTCCCATGTACACACACTGCAACGTATTCTGAAAAGTTACTTGAAAGTACAGTTACTACTCTCGACTCCAAAATGGCAAGTTATTCTAGGTTTGAAAAAAAAAAACTTGCATTTTCACACAGTTCATAACTGGGGATGTAGCTTAGTGGTAGAGCGCACGCTTTGCATGTGTGAGGCCCCTGGTTCAATCCCCGGCATCTCCATGGTCAGCCTGCTTGTATGTGCAAGGAATGCACTTGTTTTTGGTGGTCACATTTTCTCACCCTTGTTCGCTTCCTGCAGCCGCTGTGTGAAGTAAATACGTGTGAGTGCTCCAGGCTTCCGGTACACTTTTGGGGATGTAGCTCACATGTATGAGGTCCTGAGTTCACTCCCCACCATCTCCAACCTTTTTCAAATATGGCTAGACATCTTTGGCTAGCGCACCACTCAAGCTAAGTGTCAAGACTCACAAGGAATCTCTGCCGCTTAAACTGTTTTCTTTGACATGTCACTTGGCAGGACAAGGCTTTCTCGATTGCTAGGTCTTAACACTGCCTAAGCCACGGGCAACACTTTTTCCCACTCAGTAAAATGACTTGAATGGGAACTGGACATTCAACAAACTTGGCCAAAATCAATAGTACACGCAAATATAGGAGACTTTTGATTATATATTCTCAAAGATATTTACTTTTTTCACCACTTACCAGCCAAGGTTTGCTCTACCCCTGCCTCCTGTATTCACCATCCACTCTGAAAAAAGACAGCTCAACTTCATTGGGATCAAACCTAAACCTCCCACCAACACACCTTGACATTGGGTGGCACAGCTTTTTAGACTTTATGCTAATGATATAGGAGGCGGGAAGGTGAGAAAACTGGCAGAGGGACAATCAGAAGAATTGTGCTGAGCTAAATCACGCGTCTTTTACTTTAACCTAGAGCTGGATTCACCATCTACACTGATTACTATTGCTCTGTCATATACTCCACACTTCTGCTGCGTTTGTCTGTGTGTTGACTAATGAAGGCCAGGAAACCTTCTCTGTGTGCTGCACTGTATATGGTAGAGCCCAGAGTTGCTAGTCTCCTCCCAAAAGCCTGGAGTCAATTGACAAGGTAGAGCTAGAGATTGCAGAGGGGAGAACCGGTGAAAATGCAGAATACAAGACATATAAGGGTCAGAAATAGTCTGATTTCCCATGTACACACACTGCAGCGTATTCTGAAAAGTTACTTGAAAGTACAGTTACTACTCTCGACTCCAAAATGGCAAGTTATTCTAGGTTTGAAAAAAAAAACTTGCATTTTCACACAGTTCGTAACTGGGGATGTAGCTCAGTGGTAGAGCGCACGCTTTGCATGTGTGAAGCCCTGGGTTCAATCCCCGGCATCTCCATGGCCAGCCTGCATGTATGTGCAAGGAACGCACTTCCATTTGGTGGTCACTTTTTCTCACCCTTGTTCGCTTCCTGCAGCCGCTGTGTGAAGTAAATACGTGTGAGTGCTCCAGGCTTCCCGTACACTTTTGGGGATGTAGCTCAGTGGTAGAGCGCATGCTTCGCATGTATGAGGTCCTGGGTTCAATCCCCAGCATCTCCACCCTTTTTCAAATATGGCTAGACATCTTTGGCTAGCACACCACTCAAGCTAAGTGTCAAGACTCGCAAGGAATCTCTGCCGCTTAAACTGTTTGCTTTGCCATGTCACTTGGCAGGACAAGGCTTTCTCGAATGCAAGGTCTTAACACTGCCTAAGCCACGGGCAACACTTTTTCCCACTCAGTAAAATGACTTGAATGGGAACTGGACATTCAACAAACTTGGCCAAAATCAATAGTACACGCAAATATAGGAGACTTTCGATTATATAGTCTCAAAGATATTTGCTTTTTTCACCACTTACCAGCCAAGGTTTGCTCTACCCCTGCCTCCTGTATTCACCATCCACTCTGAAAAAAGACAGCTCAACTTCATTGGGATCAAACCTAAACCTCCCACCAACACACCTTGACATTGGGTTGCACAGCTTTTTAGACTTTATGCTAATGATATAGGAGGCGGGAAGGTGAGAAAACTGGCAGAGGGACAATCAGAAGGATTGTGCTGAGCTTAATCACGCGTCTTTTACTTTAACCTAGAGCTGGATTCACCATCTACACTGATTACTATTGCTCTGTCATATACTCCACACTTCTGCTGCGTTTGTCTGTGTGTTGACTAATGAAGGCCGGGAAACCTTCTCTCTGTGCTGCGCTGTATATGGTAGAGCCCAGAGTTGCTAGTCTCCTCCCAAAAGCCTGGAGTCAATTGACAATGTAGAGCTAGAGTTTGCAGAGGGTAGAACCGGTGAAAATGCAGAATACAAGACATATAAGGGTCAGAAATAGTCTGATTTCCCATGTACACACACTGCAGCGTATTCTGAAAAGTTACTTGAAAGTACAGTTACTACTCTCGACTCCAAAATGGCAAGTTATTCTTGGTTTGAAAAAAAAAACTTGCATTTTCACACAGTTCGTAACTGGGGATGTAGCTCAGTGGTAGAGCGCACGCTTTGCATGTGTGAGGCCCCGGGTTCAATCCCCGGCATCTCCATGGCCAGCCTGCATGTATGTGCAAGGAACGCACTTCCATTTCGTGGTCACTTTTTCTCACCCTTGTTCGCTTCCTGCAGCCGCTGTGTGAAGTAAATACGTGTGAGTGCTCCAGGCTTCCCGTACACTTTTGGGGATGTAGCTCAGTGGTAGAGCGCATGCTTCGCATGTATGAGGTCCTGGGTTCAATCCCCAGCATCTCCAACCTTTTTCAAATATGGCTAGACATCTTTGGCTAGCACACCACTCAAGCTAAGTGTCAAGACTCGCAAGGAATCTCTGCCGCTTAAACTGTTTGCTTTGCCATGTCACTTGGCAGGACAAGGCTTTCTCGATTGCAAGGTCTTAACACTGCCTAAGCCACGGGCAACACTTTTTCCCACTCAGTAAAATGACTTGAATGGGAACTGGACATTCAACAAACTTGGCCAAAATCAATAGTACACGCAAATATAGGAGACTTTCGATTATATAGTCTCAAAGATATTTGCTTTTTTCACCACTTACCAGCCAAGGTTTGCTCTACCCCTGCCTCCTGTATTCACCATCCACTCTGAAAAAAGACAGCTCAACTTCATTGGGATCAAACCTAAACCTCCCACCAACACACCTTGACATTGGGTTGCACAGCTTTTAAGACTTTATGCTAATGATATAGGAGGCGGGAAGGTGAGAAAACTGGCAGAGGGACAATCAGAAGGATTGTGCTGAGCTTAATCACGCGTCTTTTACTTTAACCTAGAGCTGGATTCACCATCTACACTGATTACTATTGCTCTGTCATATACTCCACACTTCTGCTGCGTTTGTCTGTGTGTTGACTAATGAAGGCCGGGAAGCCTTCTCTCTGTGCTGCGCTGTATATGGTAGAGCCCAGAGTTGCTAGTCTCCTCCCAAAAGCCTGGAGTCAATTGACAATGTAGAGCTAGAGTTTGCAGAGGGTAGAACCGGTGAAAATGCAGAATACAAGACATATAAGGGTCAGAAATAGTCTGATTTCCCATGTACACACACTGCAGCGTATTCTGAAAAGTTACTTGAAAGTACAGTTACTACTCTCGACTCCAAAATGGCAAGTTATTCTTGGTTTGAAAAAAAAAACTTGCATTTTCACACAGTTCGTAACTGGGGATGTAGCTCAGTGGTAGAGCGCACGCTTTGCATGTGTGAGGCCCAGGGTTCAATCCCCGGCATCTCCATGGCCACCCTGCATGTATGTGCAAGGAACGCACTTCCATTTGGTGGTCACTTTTTCTCACCCTTGTTCGCTTCCTGCAGCCGCTGTGTGAAGTAAATACGTGTGAGTGCTCCAGGCTTCCCGTACACTTTTGGGGATGTAGCTCAGTGGTAGAGCGCATGCTTTGCATGTATGAGGTCCTGGGTTCAATCCCCAGCATCTCCAACCTTTTTCAAATATGGCTAGACATCTTTGGCTAGCACACCACTCAAGCTAAGTGTCAAGACTCGCAAGGAATCTCTGCCGCTTAAACTGTTTGCTTTGCCATGTCACTTGGCAGGACAAGGCTTTCTCGAATGCAAGGTCTTAACACTGCCTAAGCCACGGGCAACACTTTTTCCCACTCAGTAAAATGACTTGAATGGGAACTGGACATTCAACAAACTTGGCCAAAATCAATAGTACACGCAAATATAGGAGACTTTCGATTATATAGTCTCAAAGATATTTGCTTTTTTCACCACTTACCAGCCAAGGTTTGCTCTACCCCTGCCTCCTGTATTCACCATCCACTCTGAAAAAAGACAGCTCAACTTCATTGGGATCAAACCTAAACCTCCCACCAACACACCTTGACATTGGGTTGCACAGCTTTTTAGACTTTATGCTAATGATATAGGAGGCGGGAAGGTGAGAAAACTGGCAGAGGGACAATCAGAAGGATTGTGCTGAGCTTAATCACGCGTCTTTTACTTTAACCTAGAGCTGGATTCACCATCTACACTGATTACTATTGCTCTGTCATATACTCCACACTTCTGCTGCGTTTGTCTGTGTGTTGACTAATGAAGGCCGGGAAACCTTCTCTCTGTGCTGCGCTGTATATGGTAGAGCCCAGAGTTGCTAGTCTCCTCCCAAAAGCCTGGAGTCAATTGACAATGTAGAGCTAGAGTTTGCAGAGGGTAGAACCGGTGAAAATGCAGAATACAAGACATATAAGGGTCAGAAATAGTCTGATTTCCCATGTACACACACTGCAGCGTATTCTGAAAAGTTACTTGAAAGTACAGTTACTACTCTCGACTCCAAAATGGCAAGTTATTCTTGGTTTGAAAAAAAAAACTTGCATTTTCACACAGTTCGTAACTGGGGATGTAGCTCAGTGCTAGAGCGCACGCTTTGCATGTGTGAGGCCCTGGGTTCAATCCCCGGCATCTCCATGGCCAGCCTGCATGTATGTGCAAGGAACGCACTTCCATTTCGTGGTCACTTTTTCTCACCCTTGTTCGCTTCCTGCAGCCGCTGTGTGAAGTAAATACGTGTGAGTGCTCCAGGCTTCCCGTACACTTTTGGGGATGTAGCTCAGTGGTAGAGCGCATGCTTCGCATGTATGAGGTCCTGGGTTCAATCCCCAGCATCTCCAACCTTTTTCAAATATGGCTAGACATCTTTGGCTAGCACTCCACTCAAGCTAAGTGTCAAGACTCGCAAGGAATCTCTGCCGCTTAAACTGTTTGCTTTGCCATGTCACTTGGCAGGACAAGGCTTTCTCGATTGCAAGGTCTTAACACTGCCTAAGCCACGGGCAACACTTTTTCCCACTCAGTAAAATGACTTGAATGGGAACTGGACATTCAACAAACTTGGCCAAAATCAATAGTACACGCAAATATAGGAGACTTTCGATTATATAGTCTCAAAGATATTTGCTTTTTTCACCACTTACCAGCCAAGGTTTGCTCTACCCCTGCCTACTGTATTCACCATCCACTCTGAAAAAAGACAGCTCAACTTCATTGGGATCAAACCTAAACCTCCCACCAACACACCTTGACATTGGGTTGCACAGCTTTTTAGACTTTATGCTAATGATATAGGAGGCGGGAAGGTGAGAAAACTGGCAGAGGGACAATCAGAAAGATTGTGCTGAGCTTAATCACGCGTCTTTTACTTTAACCTAGAGCTGGATTCACCATCTACACTGATTACTATTGCTCTGTCATATACTCCACACTTCTGCTGCGTTTGTCTGTGTGTTGACTAATGAAGGCCGGGAAACCTTCTCTCTGTGCTGCGCTGTATATGGTAGAGCCCAGAGTTGCTAGTCTCCTCCCAAAAGCCTGGAGTCAATTGACAATGTAGAGCTAGAGTTTGCAGAGGGTAGAACCGGTGAAAATGCAGAATACAAGACATATAAGGGTCAGAAATAGTCTGATTTCCCATGTACACACACTGCAGCGTATTCTGAAAAGTTACTTGAAAGTACAGTTACTACTCTCGACTCCAAAATGGCAAGTTATTCTTGGTTTGAAAAAAAAAACTTGCATTTTCACACAGTTCGTAACTGGGGATGTAGCTCAGTGGTAGAGCGCACGCTTTGCATGTGTGAGGCCCCGGGTTCAATCCCCGGCATCTCCATGGCCAGCCTGCATGTATGTGCAAGGAACGCACTTCCATTTCGTGGTCACTTTTTCTCACCCTTGTTCGCTTCCTGCAGCCGCTGTGTGAAGTAAATACGTGTGAGTGCTCCAGGCTTCCCGTACACTTTTGGGGATGTAGCTCAGTGGTAGAGCGCATGCTTCGCATGTATGAGGTGCTGGGTTCAATCCCCAGCATCTCCAACCTTTTTCAAATATGGCTAGACATCTTTGGCTAGCACACCACTCAAGCTAAGTGTCAAGACTCGCAAGGAATCTCTGCCGCTTAAACTGTTTGCTTTGCCATGTCACTTGGCAGGACAAGGCTTTCTCGATTGCAAGGTCTTAACACTGCCTAAGCCACGGGCAACACTTTTTCCCACTCAGTAAAATGACTTGAGTGGGAACTGGACATTCAACAAACTTGGCCAAAATCAATAGTACAAGCAAATATAGAAGACTTTCGATTATATAGTCTCAAAGATATTTGCTTTTTTCACCACTTACCAGCCAAGGTTTGCTCTACCCCTGCCTCCTGTATTCACCATCCACTCTGAAAAAAGACAGCTCAACTTCATTGGCATCAAACCTAAACCTCCCACCAACACACCTTGACATTGGGTTGCACAGCTTTTTAGACTTTATGCTAATGATATAGGAGGCGGGAAGGTGAGAAAACTGGCAGAGGGACAATCAGAAGGATTGTGCTGAGCTTAATCACGCGTCTTTTATTTTAACCTAGAGCTGGATTCACCATCTACACTGATTACTATTGCTCTGTCATATACTCCACACTTCTGCTGTGTTTGTCTGTGTGTTGACTAATGAAGGCCAGGAAACCTTCTCTCTGTGCTGCGCTGTATATGGTAGAGCCCAGAGTTGCTAGTCTCCTCCCAAAAGCCTGGAGTCAATTGACAATGTAGAGCTAGAGTTTGCAGAGGGGAGAACCGGTGAAAATGCAGAATACAAGACATATAAGGGTCAGAAATAGTCTGATTTCCCATGTACACACACTGCAGCGTATTCTGAAAAGTTACTTGAAAGTACAGTTACTACTCTCGACTCCAAAATGGCAAGTTATTCTTGGTTTGAAAAAAAAAACTTGCATTTTCACACAGTTCGTAACTGGGGATGTAGCTCAGTGGTAGAGTGCACGCTTTGCATGTGTGAGGCCCCGGGTTCAATCCCCGGCATCTCCATGGCCAGCCTGCATGTATGTGCAAGGAACGCACTTCCATTTCGTGGTCACTTTTTCTCACCCTTGTTCGCTTCCTGCAGCCGCTGTGTGAAGTAAATACGTGTGAGTGCTCCAGGCTTCCCGTACACTTTTGGGGATGTAGCTCAGTGGTAGAGCGCATTCTTCGCATGTATGAGGTCCTGGGTTCAATCCCCAGCATCTCCAACCTTTTTCAAATATGGCTAGACATCTTTGGCTAGCACACCACTCAAGCTAAGTGTCAAGACTCGCAAGGAATCTCTGCCGCTTAAACTGTTTGCTTTGCCATGTCACTTGGCAGGACAAGGCTTTCTCGATTGCAAGGTCTTAACACTGCCTAAGCCACGGGCAACACTTTTTCCCACTCAGTAAAATGACTTGAATGGGAACTGGACATTCAACAAACTTGGCCAAAATCAATAGTACACGCAAATATAGGAGACTTTCGATTATATAGTCTCAAAGATATTTGCTTTTTTCACCACTTACCAGCCAAGGTTTGCTCTACCCCTGCCTCCTGTATTCACCATCCACTCTGAAAAAAGACAGCTCAACTTCATTGGGATCAAACCTAAACCTCCCACCAACACACCTTGACATTGGGTTGCACAGCTTTTTAGACTTTATGCTAATGATATAGGAGGCGGGAAGGTGAGAAAACTGGCAAAGGGACAATCAGAAGGATTGTGCTGAGCTTAATCACGCGTCTTTTACTTTAACCTAGAGCTGGATTCACCATCTACACTGATTACTATTGCTCTGTCATATACTCCACACTTCTGCTGCGTTTGTCTGTGTGTTGACTAATGAAGGCCGGGAAGCCTTCTCTCTGTGCTGCGCTGTATATGGTAGAGCCCAGAGTTGCTAGTCTCCTCCCAAAAGCCTGGAGTCAATTGACAATGTAGAGCTAGAGTTTGCAGAGGGTAGAACTGGTGAAAATGCAGAATACAAGACATATAAGGGTCAGAAATAGTCTGATTTCCCATGTACACACACTGCAGCGTATTCTGAAAAGTTACTTGAAAGTACAGTTACTACTCTCGACTCCAAAATGGCAAGTTATTCTTGGTTTGAAAAAAAAAACTTGCATTTTCACACAGTTCGTAACTGGGGATGTAGCTCAGTGGTAGAGCGCACGCTTTGCATGTGTGAGGCCCCGGGTTCAATCCCCGGCATCTCCATGGCCAGCCTGCATGTATGTGCAAGGAACGCACTTCCATTTGGTGGTCACTTCTTCTCACCCTTGTTCGCTTCCTGCAGCCGCTGTGTGAAGTAAATACGTGTGAGTGCTCCAGGCTTCCCGTACACTTTTGGGGATGTAGCTCAGTGGTAGAGCGCATGCTTCGCATGTATGAGGTCCTGGGTTCAATCCCCAGCATCTCCAACCTTTTTCAAATATGGCAAGACATCTTTGGCTAGCACACCACTCAAGCTAAGTGTCAAGACTCGCAAGGAATCTCTGCCGCTTAAACTGTTTGCTTTGCCATGTCACTTGGCAGGACAAGGCTTTCTCGAATGCAAGGTCTTAACACTGCCTAAGCCACAGGCAACACTTTTTCCCACTCAGTAAAATGACTTGAATGGGAACTGGACATTCAACAAACTTGGCCAAAATCAATAGTACACGCAAATATAGGAGACTTTCGATTATATAGTCTCAAAGATATTTGCTTTTTTCACCACTTACCAGCCAAGGTTTGCTCTACCCCTGCCTCCTGTATTCACCATCCACTCTGAAAAAAGACAGCTCAACTTCATTGGGATCAAACCTAAACCTCCCACCAACACACCTTGACATTGGGTTGCACAGCTTTTTAGACTTTATGCTAATGATATAGGAGGCAGGAAGGTGAGAAAACTGGCAGAGGGACAATCAGAAGGATTGTGCTGAGCTTAATCACATGTCTTTTACTTTAACCTAGAGCTGGATTCACCATCTACACTGATTACTATTGCTCTGTCATATACTCCACACTTCTGCTGCGTTTGTCTGTGTGTTGACTAATGAAGGTCAGGAAACCTTCTCTGTGTGCTGCGCTGTATATGGTAGAGCCCAGAGTTGCTAGTCTCCTCCCAAAAGCCTGGAGTCAATTGACAATGTAGAGCTAGAGTTTGCAGAGGGGAGAACCGGTGAAAATGCAGAATACAAGACATATAAGGGTCAGAAATAGTCTGATTACCCATGTACACACACTGCAGCGTATTCTGAAAAGTTACTTGAAAGTACAGTTACTACTCTCGACTCCAAAATGGCAAGTTATTCTAGGTTTGAAAAAAAAAACTTGCATTTTCACACAGTTCGTAACTGGGGATGTAGCTCAGTGGTAGAGTGCACGCTTTGCATGTGTGAGGCCCCGGGTTCAATCCCCGGCATCTCCATGGCCATCCTGCATGTATGTGCAAGGAACGCACTTCCTTTTGGTAGTCACTTTTTCTCACCCTTGTTCGCTTCTTGCATCCGTTGTGTGAAGTAAATACGTGTGAGTGCTCCAAGATTCCGGTACACTTTTGGGGATGTAGCTCAGTGGTAGAGTGCATGCTTCGCATGTATGAGGTCCTGGGTTCAATACCCAGCATCTCCAACCTTTTTCAAATATGGCTAGACATCTTTGGCTAGCGCACCACTCAAGCTAAGTGTCAAGACTCGCAAGGAATCTCTGCCGCTTAAACTGTTTGCTTTGCCATGTCACTTGGCAGGACAAGGGTTTCTCGATTGCAAGGTCTTAACACTGCCTAAGCCACGGGCAACACTTTTTCCCACTCAGTAAAATGACTTGAATGGGAACTGGACATTCAACAAACTTGTCCAAAATCAATAGTACACGCAAATAAAGGAGACTTTCGATTATATAGTCTCAAAGATATTTGCTTTTTTCACCACTTACCAGCCAAGGTTTGCTCTACCCCTTCCTCCTGTATTCACCATCCACTCTGAAGAAAGACAGCTCAACTTCATTGGGATCAAACTTAAACCTCCCACCAACACACCTTGACATTGGGTGGCACAGCTTTTTAGACTTTATGCTAATGATATAGGAGGCGGGAAGGTGAGAAAACTGGCAGAGGGACAATCAGAAGGATTGTGCTGAGCTTAATCACGCGTCTTTTACTTTAACCAAGAGCTGGATTCACCATCTACACTGATTACTATTGCTCTGTCATATACTCCACACTTCTGCTGCGTTTGTCTGTGTGCTGACTAATGAAGGCCAGGAAACCTTCTCTGTGTGCTGCGCTGTATATGGTAGAGCCCAGAGTTGCTAGTCTCCTCCCAAAAGCCTGGAGTCAATTGACAATGTAGAGCTAGAGTTTGCAGAGGGGAGAACCGGTGAAAATGCAGAATACAAGACATATAAGGGTCAGAAATAGTCTGATTTCCCATGTACACACACTGCAACGTATTCTGAAAAGTTACTTGAAAGTACAGTTACTACTCTCGACTCCAAAATGGCAAGTTATTCTAGGTTTGAAAAAAAAAAACTTGCATTTTCACACAGTTCATAACTGGGGATGTAGCTTAGTGGTAGAGCGCACGCTTTGCATGTGTGAGGCCCCTGGTTCAATCCCCGGCATCTCCATGGTCAGCCTGCTTGTATGTGCAAGGAATGCACTTGTTTTTGGTGGTCACTTTTTTTCACCCTTGTTCGCTTCCTGCAGCCGCTGTGTGAAGTAAATACGTGTGAGTGCTCCAGGCTTCCGGTACACTTTTGGGGATGTAGCTCACATGTATGAGGTCCTGAGTTCAATCCCCACCATCTCCAACCTTTTTCAAATATGGCTAGACATCTTTGGCTAGCGCACCACTCAAGCTAAGTGTCAAGACTCGCAAGGAATCTCTGCCGCTTAAACTGTTTTCTTTGACATGTCACTTGGCAGGACAAGGCTTTCTCGATTGCTAGGTCTTAACACTGCCTAAGCCACGGGCAACACTTTTTCCCACTCAGTAAAATGACTTGAATGGGAACTGGACATTCAACAAACTTGGCCAAAATCAATAGTACACGCAAATATAGGAGACTTTTGATTATATATTCTCAAAGATATTTACTTTTTTCACCACTTACCAGCCAAGGTTTGCTCTACCCCTGCCTCCTGTATTCACCATCCACTCTGAAAAAAGACAGATCAACTTCATTGGGATCAAACCTAAACCTCCCACCAACACACCTTGACATTGGGTGGCACAGCTTTTTAGACTTTATGCTAATGATATAGGAGGCGGGAAGGTGAGAAAACTGGCAGAGGGACAATCAGAAGAATTGTGCTGAGCTAAATCACGCGTCTTTTACTTTAACCTAGAGCTGGATTCACCATCTACACTGATTACTATTGCTCTGTCATATACTCCACACTTCTGCTGCGTTTGTCTGTGTGTTGACTAATGAAGGCCAGGAAACCTTCTCTGTGTGCTGCACTGTATATGGTAGAGCCCAGAGTTTCTAGTCTCCTCCCAAAAGCCTGGAGTCAATTGACAAGGTAGAGCTAGAGATTGCAGAGGGGAGAACCGGTGAAAATGCAGAATACAAGACATATAAGGGTCAGAAATAGTCTGATTTCCCATGTACACACACTGCAGCGTATTCTGAAAAGTTACTTGAAAGTACAGTTACTACTCTCGACTCCAAAATGGCAAGTTATTCTAGGTTTGAAAAAAAAAACTTGCATTTTCACACAGTTCGTAACTGGGGATGTAGCTCAGTGGTAGAGCGCACGCTTTGCATGTGTGAAGCCCTGGGTTCAATCCCCGGCATCTCCATGGCCAGCCTGCATGTATGTGCAAGGAACGCACTTCCATTTGGTGGTCACTTTTTCTCACCCTTGTTCGCTTCCTGCAGCCGCTGTGTGAAGTAAATACGTGTGAGTGCTCCAGGCTTCCCGTACACTTTTGGGGATGTAGCTCAGTGGTAGAGCGCATGCTTCGCATGTATGAGGTCCTGGGTTCAATCCCCAGCATCTCCACCCTTTTTCAAATATGGCTAGACATCTTTGGCTAGCACACCACTCAAGCTAAGTGTCAAGACTCGCAAGGAATCTCTGCCGCTTAAACTGTTTGCTTTGCCATGTCACTTGGCAGGACAAGGCTTTCTCGAATGCAAGGTCTTAACACTGCCTAAGCTACGGGCAACACTTTTTCCCACTCAGTAAAATGACTTGAATGGGAACTGGACATTCAACAAACTTGGCCAAAATCAATAGTACACGCAAATATAGGAGACTTTCGATTATATAGTCTCAAAGATATTTGCTTTTTTCACCACTTACCAGCCAAGGTTTGCTCTACCCCTGCCTCCTGTATTCACCATCCACTCTGAAAAAAGACAGCTCAACTTCATTGGGATCAAACCTAAACCTCCCACCAACACACCTTGACATTGGGTTGCACAGCTTTTTAGACTTTATGCTAATGATATAGGAGGCGGGAAGGTGAGAAAACTGGCAGAGGGACAATCAGAAGGATTGTGCTGAGCTTAATCACGCGTCTTTTACTTTAACCTAGAGCTGGATTCACCATCTACACTGATTACTATTGCTCTGTCATATACTCCACACTTCTGCTGCGTTTGTCTGTGTGTTGACTAATGAAGGCCGGGAAACCTTCTCTCTGTGCTGCGCTGTATATGGTAGAGCCCAGAGTTGCTAGTCTCCTCCCAAAAGCCTGGAGTCAATTGACAATGTAGAGCTAGAGTTTGCAGAGGGTAGAACCGGTGAAAATGCAGAATACAAGACATATAAGGGTCAGAAATAGTATGATTTCCCATGTACACACACTGCAGCGTATTCTGAAAAGTTACTTGAAAGTACAGTTACTACTCTCGACTCCAAAATGGCAAGTTATTCTTGGTTTGAAAAAAAAAACTTGCATTTTCACACAGTTTGTAACTGGGGATGTAGCTCAGTGGTAGAGCGTACGCTTTGCATGTGTGAGGCCCCGGGTTCAATCCCCGGCATCTCCATGGCCAGCCTGCATGTATGTGCAAGGAACGCACTTCCATTTCGTGGTCACTTTTTCTCACCCTTGTTCGCTTCCTGCAGCCGCTGTGTGAAGTAAATACGTGTGAGTGCTCCAGGCTTCCCGTACACTTTTGGGGATGTAGCTCAGTGGTAGAGCGCATGCTTCGCATGTATGAGGTCCTGGGTTCAATCCCCAGCATCTCCAACCTTTTTCAAATATGGCTAGACATCTTTGGCTAGCACACCACTCAAGCTAAGTGTCAAGACTCGCAAGGAATCTCTGCCGCTTAAACTGTTTGCTTTGCCATGTCACTTGGCAGGACAAGGCTTTCTCGATTGCAAGGTCTTAACACTGCCTAAGCCACGGGCAACACTTTTTCCCACTCAGTAAAATGACTTGAATGGGAACTGGACATTCAACAAACTTGGCCAAAATCAATAGTACACGCAAATATAGGAGACTTTCGATTATATAGTCTCAAAGATATTTGCTTTTTTCACCACTTACCAGCCAAGGTTTGCTCTACCCCTGCCTCCTGTATTCACCATCCACTCTGAAAAAAGACAGCTCAACTTCATTGGGATCAAACCTAAACCTCCCACCAACACACCTTGACATTGGGTTGCACAGCTTTTTAGACTTTATGCTAATGATATAGGAGGCGGGAAGGTGAGAAAACTGGCAGAGGGACAATCAGAAGGATTGTGCTGAGCTTAATCACGTGTCTTTTACTTTAACCTAGAGCTGGATTCACCATCTACACTGATTACTATTGCTCTGTCATATACTCCACACTTCTGCTGCGTTTGTCTGTGTGTTGACTAATGAAGGCCGGGAAGCCTTCTCTCTGTGCTGCGCTGTATATGGTAGAGCCCAGAGTTGCTAGTCTCCTCCCAAAAGCCTGGAGTCAATTGACAATGTAGAGCTAGAGTTTGCAGAGGGTAGAACCGGTGAAAATGCAGAATACAAGACATATAAGGGTCAGAAATAGTCTGATTTCCCATGTACACACACTGCAGCGTATTCTGAAAAGTTACTTGAAAGTACAGTTACTACTCTCGACTCCAAAATGGCAAGTTATTCTTGGTTTGAAAAAAAAAACTTGCATTTTCACACAGTTCGTAACTGGGGATGTAGCTCAGTGGTAGAGCGCACGCTTTGCATGTGTGAGGCCCCGGGTTCAATCCCCGGCATCTCCATGGCCAGCCTGCATGTATGTGCAAGGAACGCACTTCCATTTCGTGGTCACTTTTTCTCACCCTTGTTCGCTTCCTGCAGCCGCTGTGTGAAGTAAATACGTGTGAGTGCTCCAGGCTTCCCGTACACTTTTGGGGATGTAGCTCAGTGGTAGAGCGCATGCTTCGCATGTATGAGGTCCTGGGTTCAATCCCCAGCATCTCCAACCTTTTTCAAATATGGCTAGACATCTTTGGCTAGCACACCACTCAAGCTAAGTGTCAAGACTCGCAAGGAATCTCTGCCGCTTAAACTGTTTGCTTTGCCATGTCACTTGGCAGGACAAGGCTTTCTCGATTGCAAGGTCTTAACACTGCCTAAGCCACGGGCAACACTTTTTCCCACTCAGTAAAATGACTTGAATGGGAACTGGACATTCAACAAACTTGGCCAAAATCAATAGTACACGCAAATATAGGAGACTTTCGATTATATAGTCTCAAAGATATTTGCTTTTTTCACCACTTACCAGCCAAGGTTTGCTCTACCCCTGCCTCCTGTATTCACCATCCACTCTGAAAAAAGACAGCTCAACTTCATTGGGATCAAACCTAAACCTCCCACCAACACACCTTGACATTGGGTTGCACAGCTTTTTAGACTTTATGCTAATGATATAGGAGGCGGGAAGGTGAGAAAACTGGCAGAGGGACAATCAGAAGGATTGTGCTGAGCTTAATCACGCGTCTTTTACTTTAACCTAGAGCTGGATTCACCATCTACACTGATTACTATTGCTCTGTCATATACTCCACACTTCTGCTGCGTTTGTCTGTGTGTTGACTAATGAAGGCCGGGAAGCCTTCTCTCTGTGCTGCGCTGTATATGGTAGAGCCCAGAGTTGCTAGTCTCCTCCCAAAAGCCTGGAGTCAATTGACAATGTAGAGCTAGAGTTTGCAGAGGGTAGAACCGGTGAAAATGCAGAATACAAGACATATAAGGGTCAGAAATAGTCTGATTTCCCATGTACACACACTGCAGCGTATTCTGAAAAGTTACTTGAAAGTACAGTTACTACTCTCGACTCCAAAATGGCAAGTTATTCTTGGTTTGAAAAAAAAAACTTGCATTTTCACACAGTTCGTAACTGGGGATGTAGCTCAGTGGTAGAGTGCACGCTTTGCATGTGTGAGGCCCCGGGTTCAATCCCCGGCATCTCCATGGCCATCCTGCATGTATGTGCAAGGAACGCACTTCCTTTTGGTAGTCACTTTTTCTCACCCTTGTTCGCTTCTTGCATCCGTTGTGTGAAGTAAATACGTGTGAGTGCTCCAATATTCCGGTACACTTTTGGGGATGTAGCTCAGTGGTAGAGTGCATGCTTCGCATGTATGAGGTCCTGGGTTCAATACCCAGCATCTCCAACCTTTTTCAAATATGGCTAGACATCTTTGGCTAGCGCACCACTCAAGCTAAGTGTCAAGACTCGCAAGGAATCTCTGCCGCTTAAACTGTTTGCTTTGCCATGTCACTTGGCAGGACAAGGGTTTCTCGATTGCAAGGTCTTAACACTGCCTAAGCCACGGGCAACACTTTTTCCCACTCAGTAAAATGACTTGAATGGGAACTGGACATTCAACAAACTTGTCCAAAATCAATAGTACACGCAAATAAAGGAGACTTTCGATTATATAGTCTCAAAGATATTTGCTTTTTTCACCACTTACCAGCCAAGGTTTGCTCTACCCCTTCCTCCTGTATTCACCATCCACTCTGAAGAAAGACAGCTCAACTTCATTGGGATCAAACTTAAACCTCCCACCAACACACCTTGACATTGGGTGGCACAGCTTTTTAGACTTTATGCTAATGATATAGGAGGCGGGAAGGTGAGAAAACTGGCAGAGGGACAATCAGAAGGATTGTGCCGAGCTTAATCACGCGTCTTTTACTTTAACCAAGAGCTGGATTCACCATCTACACTGATTACTATTGCTCTGTCATATACTCCACACTTCTGCTGCGTTTGTCTGTGTGCTGACTAATGAAGGCCAGGAAACCTTCTCTGTGTGCTGCGCTGTATATGGTAGAGCCCAGAGTTGCTAGTCTCCTCCCAAAAGCCTGGAGTCAATTGACAATGTAGAGCTAGAGTTTGCAGAGGGGAGAACCGGTGAAAATGCAGAATACAAGACATATAAGGGTCAGAAATAGTCTGATTTCCCATGTACACACACTGCAACGTATTCTGAAAAGTTACTTGAAAGTACAGTTACTACTCTCGACTCCAAAATGGCAAGTTATTCTAGGTTTGAAAAAAAAAAACTTGCATTTTCACACAGTTCATAACTGGGGATGTAGCTTAGTGGTAGAGCGCACGCTTTGCATGTGTGAGGCCCTTGGTTCAATCCCCGGCATCTCCATGGTCAGCCTGCTTGTATGTGCAAGGAATGCACTTGTTTTTGGTGGTCACTTTTTCTCACCCTTGTTCGCTTCCTGCAGCCGCTGTGTGAAGTAAATACGTGTGAGTGCTCCAGGCTTCCGGTACACTTTTGGGGATGTAGCTCACATGTATGAGGTCCTGAGTTCAATCCCCACCATCTCCAACCTTATTCAAATATGGCTAGACATCTTTGGCTAGCGCACCACTCAAGCTAAGTGTCAAGACTCGCAAGGAATCTCTGCCGCTTAAACTGTTTTCTTTGACATGTCACTTGGCAGGACAAGGCTTTCTCGATTGCTAGGTCTTAACACTGCCTAAGCCACGGGCAACACTTTTTCCCACTCAGTAAAATGACTTGAATGGGAACTGGACATTCAACAAACTTGGCCAAAATCAATAGTACACGCAAATATAGGAGACTTTTGATTATATATTCTCAAAGATATTTACTTTTTTCACCACTTACCAGCCAAGGTTTGCTCTACCCCTGCCTCCTGTATTCACCATCCACTCTGAAAAAAGACAGCTCAACTTCATTGGGATCAAACCTAAACATCCCACCAACACACCTTGACATTGGGTGGCACAGCTTTTTAGACTTTATGCTAATGATATAGGAGGCGGGAAGGTGAGAAAACTGGCAGAGGGACAATCAGAAGAATTGTGCTGAGCTAAATCACGCGTCTTTTACTTTAACCTAGAGCTGGATTCACCATCTACACTGATTACTATTGCTCTGTCATATACTCCACACTTCTGCTGCGTTTGTCTGTGTGTTGACTAATGAAGGCCAGGAAACCTTCTCTGTGTGCTGCACTGTATATGGTAGAGCCCAGAGTTGCTAGTCTCCTCCCAAAAGCCTGGAGTCAATTGACAAGGTAGAGCTAGAGATTGCAGAGGGGAGAACCGGTGAAAATGCAGAATACAAGACATATAAGGGTCAGAAATAGTCTGATTTCCCATGTACACACACTGCAGCGTATTCTGAAAAGTTACTTGAAAGTACAGTTACTACTCTCGACTCCAAAATGGCAAGTTATTCTAGGTTTGAAAAAAAAAACTTGCATTTTCACACAGTTCGTAACTGGGGATGTAGCTCAGTGGTAGAGCGCACGCTTTGCATGTGTGAAGCCCTGGGTTCAATCCCCGGCATCTCCATGGCCAGCCTGCATGTATGTGCAAGGAACGCACTTCCATTTGGTGGTCACTTTTTCTCACCCTTGTTCGCTTCCTGCAGCCGCTGTGTGAAGTAAATACGTGTGAGTGCTCCAGGCTTCCCGTACACTTTTGGGGATGTAGCTCAGTGGTAGAGCGCATGCTTCGCATGTATGAGGTCCTGGGTTCAATCCCCAGCATCTCCACCCTTTTTCAAATATGGCTAGACATCTTTGGCTAGCACACCACTCAAGCTAAGTGTCAAGACTCGCAAGGAATCTCTGCCGCTTAAACTGTTTGCTTTGCCATGTCACTTGGCAGGACAAGGCTTTCTCGAATGCAAGGTCTTAACACTGCCTAAGCTACGGGCAACACTTTTTCCCACTCAGTAAAATGACTTGAATGGGAACTGGACATTCAACAAACTTGGCCAAAATCAATAGTACACGCAAATATAGGAGACTTTCGATTATATAGTCTCAAAGATATTTGCTTTTTTCACCACTTACCAGCCAAGGTTTGCTCTACCCCTGCCTCCTGTATTCACCATCCACTCTGAAAAAAGACAGCTCAACTTCATTGGGATCAAACCTAAACCTCCCACCAACACACCTTGACATTGGGTTGCACAGCTTTTTAGACTTTATGCTAATGATATAGGAGGCGGGAAGGTGAGAAAACTGGCAGAGGGACAATCAGAAGGATTGTGCTGAGCTTAATCACGCGTCTTTTACTTTAACCTAGAGCTGGATTCACCATCTACACTGATTACTATTGCTCTGTCATATACTCCACACTTCTGCTGCGTTTGTCTGTGTGTTGACTAATGAAGGCCGGGAAACCTTCTCTCTGTGCTGCGCTGTATATGGTAGAGCCCAGAGTTGCTAGTCTCCTCCCAAAAGCCTGGAGTCAATTGACAATGTAGAGCTAGAGTTTGCAGAGGGTAGAACCGGTGAAAATGCAGAATACAAGACATATAAGGGTCAGAAATAGTCTGATTTCCCATGTACACACACTGCAGCGTATTCTGAAAAGTTACTTGAAAGTACAGTTACTACTCTCGACTCCAAAATGGCAAGTTATTCTTGGTTTGAAAAAAAAAACTTGCATTTTCACACAGTCCGTAACTGGGGATGTAGCTCAGTGGTAGAGCGCACGCTTTGCATGTGTGAGGCCCCGGGTTCAATCCCCGGCATCTCCATGGCCATCCTGCATGTATGTGCAAGGAACGCACTTCCATTTCGTGGTCACTTTTTCTCACCCTTGTTTGCTTCCTGCAGCCGCTGTGTGAAGTAAATACGTGTGAGTGCTCCAGGCTTCCCGTACACTTTTGGGGATGTAGCTCAGTGGTAGAGCGCATGCTTCGCATGTATGAGGTCCTGGGTTCAATCCCCAGCATCTCCAACCTTTTTCAAATATGGCTAGACATCTTTGGCTAGCACAACACTCAAGCTAAGTGTCAAGACTCGCAAGGAATCTCTGCCGCTTAAACTGTTTGCTTTGCCATGTCACTTGGCAGGACAAGGCTTTCTCGATTGCAAGGTCTTAACACTGCCTAAGCCACGGGCAACACTTTTTCCCACTCAGTAAAATGACTTGAATGGGAACTGGACATTCAACAAACTTGGCCAAAATCAATAGTACACGCAAATATAGGAGACTTTCGATTATATAGTCTCAAAGATATTTGCTTTTTTCACCACTTACCAGCCAAGGTTTGCTCTACCCCTGCCTCCTGTATTCACCATCCACTCTGAAAAAAGACAGCTCAACTTCATTGGGATCAAACCTAAACCTCCCACCAACACACCTTGACATTGGGTTGCACAGCTTTTTAGACTTTATGCTAATGATATAGGAGGCGGGAAGGTGAGAAAACTGGCAGAGGGACAATCAGAAGGATTGTGCTGAGCTTAATCACGTGTCTTTTACTTTAACCTAGAGCTGGATTCACCATCTACACTGATTACTATTGCTCTGTCATATACTCCACACTTCTGCTGCGTTTGTCTGTGTGTTGACTAATGAAGGCCGGGAAGCCTTCTCTCTGTGCTGCGCTGTATATGGTAGAGCCCAGAGTTGCTAGTCTCCTCCCAAAAGCCTGGAGTCAATTGACAATGTAGAGCTAGAGTTTGCAGAGGGTAGAACCGGTGAAAATGCAGAATACAAGACATATAAGGGTCAGAAATAGTCTGATTTCCCATGTACACACACTGCAGCGTATTCTGAAAAGTTACTTGAAAGTACAGTTACTACTCTCGACTCCAAAATGGCAAGTTATTCTTGGTTTGAAAAAAAAAACTTGCATTTTCACACAGTTCGTAACTGGGGATGTAGCTCAGTGGTAGAGCGCACGCTTTGCATGTGTGAGGCCCCGGGTTCAATCCCCGGCATCTCCATGGCCAGCCTGCATGTATGTGCAAGGAACGCACTTCCATTTCGTGGTCACTTTTTCTCACCCTTGTTCGCTTCCTGCAGCCGCTGTGTGAAGTAAATACGTGTGAGTGCTCCAGGCTTCCCGTACACTTTTGGGGATGTAGCTCAGTGGTAGAGCGCATGCTTCGCATGTATGAGGTCCTGGGTTCAATCCCCAGCATCTCCAACCTTTTTCAAATATGGCTAGACATCTTTGGCTAGCACACCACTCAAGCTAAGTGTCAAGACTCGCAAGGAATCTCTGCCGCTTAAACTGTTTGCTTTGCCATGTCACTTGGCAGGACAAGGCTTTCTCGATTGCAAGGTCTTAACACTGCCTAAGCCACGGGCAACACTTTTTCCCACTCAGCAAAATGACTTGAATGGGAACTGGACATTCAACAAACTTGGCCAAAATCAATAGTACACGCAAATATAGGAGACTTTCGATTATATAGTCTCAAAGATATTTGCTTTTTTCACCACTTACCAGCCAAGGTTTGCTCTACCCCTGCCTCCTGTATTCACCATCCACTCTGAAAAAAGACAGCTCAACTTCATTGGGATCAAACCTAAACCTCCCACCAACACACCTTGACATTGGGTTGCACAGCTTTTAAGACTTTATGCTAATGATATAGGAGGCGGGAAGGTGAGAAAACTGGCAGAGGGACAATCAGAAGGATTGTGCTGAGCTTAATCACGCGTCTTTTACTTTAACCTAGAGCTGGATTCACCATCTACACTGATTACTATTGCTCTGTCATATACTCCACACTTCTGCTGCGTTTGTCTGTGTGTTGACTAATGAAGGCAGGGAAGCCTTCTCTCTGTGCTGCGCTGTATATGGTAGAGCCCAGAGTTGCTAGTCTCCTCCCAAAAGCCTGGAGTCAATTGACAATGTAGAGCTAGAGTTTGCAGAGGGTAGAACCGGTGAAAATGCAGAATACAAGACATATAAGGGTCAGAAATAGTCTGATTTCCCATGTACACACACAGCAGCGTATTCTGAAAAGTTACTTGAAAGTACAGTTACTACTCTCGACTCCAAAATGGCAAGTTATTCTTGGTTTGAAAAAAAAAACTTGCATTTTCACACAGTTCGTAACTGGGGATGTAGCTCAGTGGTAGAGCGCACGCTTTGCATGTGTGAGGCCCAGGGTTCAATCCCCGGCATCTCCATGGCCACCCTGCATGTATGTGGTCACTTTTTCTCACCCTTGTTCGCTTCCTGCAGCCGCTGTGTGAAGTAAATACGTGTGAGTGCTCCAGGCTTCCCGTACACTTTTGGGGATGTAGCTCAGTGGTAGAGCGCATGCTTCGCATGTATGAGGTCCTGGGTTCAATCCCCAGCATCTCCAACCTTTTTCAAATATGGCTAGACATCTTTGGCTAGCACTCCACTCAAGCTAAGTGTCAAGACTCGCAAGGAATCTCTGCCGCTTAAACTGTTTGCTTTGCCATGTCACTTGGCAGGACAAGGCTTTCTCGATTGCAAGGTCTTAACACTGCCTAAGCCACGGGCAACACTTTTTCCCACTCAGTAAAATGACTTGAATGGGAACTGGACATTCAACAAACTTGGCCAAAATCAATAGTACACGCAAATATAGGAGACTTTCGATTATATAGTCTCAAAGATATTTGCTTTTTTCACCACTTACCAGCCAAGGTTTGCTCTACCCCTGCCTACTGTATTCACCATCCACTCTGAAAAAAGACAGCTCAACTTCATTGGGATCAAACCTAAACCTCCCACCAACACACCTTGACATTGGGTTGCACAGCTTTTTAGACTTTATGCTAATGATATAGGAGGCGGGAAGGTGAGAAAACTGGCAGAGGGACAATCAGAAAGATTGTGCTGAGCTTAATCACGCGTCTTTTACTTTAACCTAGAGCTGGATTCACCATCTACACTGATTACTATTGCTCTGTCATATACTCCACACTTCTGCTGCGTTTGTCTGTGTGTTGACTAATGAAGGCCGGGAAACCTTCTCTCTGTGCTGCGCTGTATATGGTAGAGCCCAGAGTTGCTAGTCTCCTCCCAAAAGCCTGGAGTCAATTGACAATGTAGAGCTAGAGTTTGCAGAGGGTAGAACCAGTGAAAATGCAGAATACAAGACATATAAGGGTCAGAAATAGTCTGATTTCCCATGTACACACACTGCAGCGTATTCTGAAAAGTTACTTGAAAGTACAGTTACTACTCTCGACTCCAAAATGGCAAGTTATTCTTGGTTTGAAAAAAAAAACTTGCATTTTCACACAGTTCGTAACTGGGGATGTAGCTCAGTGGTAGAGCGCACGCTTTGCATGTGTGAGGCCCCGGGTTCAATCCCCGGCATCTCCATGGCCAGCCTGCATGTATGTGCAAGGAACGCACTTCCATTTGGTGGTCACTTTTTCTCACCCTTGTTCGCTTCCTGCAGCCGCTGTGTGAAGTAAATACGTGTGAGTGCTCCAGGCTTCCCGTACACTTTTGGGGATGTAGCTCAGTGGTAGAGCGCATGCTTCGCATGTATGAGGTGCTGGGTTCAATCCCCAGCATCTCCAACCTTTTTCAAATATGGCTAGACATCTTTGGCTAGCACTCCACTCAAGCTAAGTGTCAAGACTCGCAAGGAATCTCTGCCGCTTAAACTGTTTGCTTTGCCATGTCACTTGGCAGGACAAGGCTTTCTCGATTGCAAGGTCTTAACACTGCCTAAGCCACGGGCAACACTTTTTCCCACTCAGTAAAATGACTTGAATGGGAACTGGACATTCAACAAACTTGGCCAAAATCAATAGTACACGCAAATATAGGAGACTTTCGATTATATAGTCTCAAAGATATTTGCTTTTTTCACCACTTACCAGCCAAGGTTTGCTCTACCCCTGCCTACTGTATTCACCATCCACTCTGAAAAAAGACAGCTCAACTTCATTGGGATCAAACCTAAACCTCCCACCAACACACCTTGACATTGGGTTGCACAGCTTTTTAGACTTTATGCTAATGATATAGGAGGCGGGAAGGTGAGAAAACTGGCAGAGGGACAATCAGAAAGATTGTGCTGAGCTTAATCACGCGTCTTTTACTTTAACCTAGAGCTGGATTCACCATCTACACTGATTACTATTGCTCTGTCATATACTCCACACTTCTGCTGCGTTTGTCTGTGTGTTGACTAATGAAGGCCGGGAAACCTTCTCTCTGTGCTGCGCTGTATATGGTAGAGCCCAGAGTTGCTAGTCTCCTCCCAAAAGCCTGGAGTCAATTGACAATGTAGAGCTAGAGTTTGCAGAGGGTAGAACCGGTGAAAATGCAGAATACAAGACATATAAGGGTCAGAAATAGTCTGATTTCCCATGTACACACACTGCAGCGTATTCTGAAAAGTTACTTGAAAGTACAGTTACTACTCTCGACTCCAAAAT
The DNA here is from genome assembly GCF_039654945.1 of Dendrobates tinctorius. Taxonomy (NCBI): domain Eukaryota; kingdom Metazoa; phylum Chordata; class Amphibia; order Anura; family Dendrobatidae; genus Dendrobates; species Dendrobates tinctorius. The sequence continues at coordinate 46,969,525 of NW_027361679.1, read as the reverse complement.
GGCAAGTTATTCTTGGTTTGAAAAAAAAAACTTGCATTTTCACACAGTTCGTAACTGGGGATGTAGCTCAGTGGTAGAGCGCACGCTTTGCATGTGTGAGGCCCCGGGTTCAATCCCCGGCATCTCCATGGCCAGCCTGCATGTATGTGCAAGGAACGCACTTCCATTTCGTGGTCACTTTTTCTCACCCTTGTTCGCTTCCTGCAGCCGCTGTGTGAAGTAAATACGTGTGAGTGCTCCAGGCTTCCCGTACACTTTTGGGGATGTAGCTCAGTGGTAGAGCGCATGCTTCGCATGTATGAGGTGCTGGGTTCAATCCCCAGCATCTCCAACCTTTTTCAAATATGGCTAGACATCTTTGGCTAGCACACCACTCAAGCTAAGTGTCAAGACTCGCAAGGAATCTCTGCCGCTTAAACTGTTTGCTTTGCCATGTCACTTGGCAGGACAAGGCTTTCTCGATTGCAAGGTCTTAACACTGCCTAAGCCACGGGCAACACTTTTTCCCACTCAGTAAAATGACTTGAGTGGGAACTGGACATTCAACAAACTTGGCCAAAATCAATAGTACAAGCAAATATAGAAGACTTTCGATTATATAGTCTCAAAGATATTTGCTTTTTTCACCACTTACCAGCCAAGGTTTGCTCTACCCCTGCCTCCTGTATTCACCATCCACTCTGAAAAAAGACAGCTCAACTTCATTGGCATCAAACCTAAACCTCCCACCAACACACCTTGACATTGGGTTGCACAGCTTTTTAGACTTTATGCTAATGATATAGGAGGCGGGAAGGTGAGAAAACTGGCAGAGGGACAATCAGAAGGATTGTGCTGAGCTTAATCACGCTTCTTTTATTTTAACCTAGAGCTGGATTCACCATCTACACTGATTACTATTGCTCTGTCATATACTCCACACTTCTGCTGTGTTTGTCTGTGTGTTGACTAATGAAGGCCAGGAAACCTTCTCTCTGTGCTGCGCTGTATATGGTAGAGCCCAGAGTTGCTAGTCTCCTCCCAAAAGCCTGGAGTCAATTGACAATGTAGAGCTAGAGTTTGCAGAGGGGAGAACCGGTGAAAATGCAGAATACAAGACATATAAGGGTCAGAAATAGTCTGATTTCCCATGTACACACACTGCAGCGTATTCTGAAAAGTTACTTGAAAGTACAGTTACTACTCTCGACTCCAAAATGGCAAGTTATTCTTGGTTTGAAAAAAAAAACTTGCATTTTCACACAGTTCGTAACTGGGGATGTAGCTCAGTGGTAGAGTGCACGCTTTGCATGTGTGAGGCCCCGGGTTCAATCCCCGGCATCTCCATGGCCAGCCTGCATGTATGTGCAAGGAACGCACTTCCATTTCGTGGTCACTTTTTCTCACCCTTGTTCGCTTCCTGCAGCCGCTGTGTGAAGTAAATACGTGTGAGTGCTCCAGGCTTCCCGTACACTTTTGGGGATGTAGCTCAGTGGTAGAGCGCATTCTTCGCATGTATGAGGTCCTGGGTTCAATCCCCAGCATCTCCAACCTTTTTCAAATATGGCTAGACATCTTTGGCTAGCACACCACTCAAGCTAAGTGTCAAGACTCGCAAGGAATCTCTGCCGCTTAAACTGTTTGCTTTGCCATGTCACTTGGCAGGACAAGGCTTTCTCGATTGCAAGGTCTTAACACTGCCTAAGCCACGGGCAACACTTTTTCCCACTCAGTAAAATGACTTGAATGGGAACTGGACATTCAACAAACTTGGCCAAAATCAATAGTACACGCAAATATAGGAGACTTTCGATTATATAGTCTCAAAGATATTTGCTTTTTTCACCACTTACCAGCCAAGGTTTGCTCTACCCCTGCCTCCTGTATTCACCATCCACTCTGAAAAAAGACAGCTCAACTTCATTGGGATCAAACCTAAACCTCCCACCAACACACCTTGACATTGGGTTGCACAGCTTTTTAGACTTTATGCTAATGATATAGGAGGCGGGAAGGTGAGAAAACTGGCAAAGGGACAATCAGAAGGATTGTGCTGAGCTTAATCACGCGTCTTTTACTTTAACCTAGAGCTGGATTCACCATCTACACTGATTACTATTGCTCTGTCATATACTCCACACTTCTGCTGCGTTTGTCTGTGTGTTGACTAATGAAGGCCGGGAAGCCTTCTCTCTGTGCTGCGCTGTATATGGTAGAGCCCAGAGTTGCTAGTCTCCTCCCAAAAGCCTGGAGTCAATTGACAATGTAGAGCTAGAGTTTGCAGAGGGTAGAACCGGTGAAAATGCAGAATACAAGACATATAAGGGTCAGAAATAGTCTGATTTCCCATGTACACACACTGCAGCGTATTCTGAAAAGTTACTTGAAAGTACAGTTACTACTCTCGACTCCAAAATGGCAAGTTATTCTTGGTTTGAAAAAAAAAACTTGCATTTTCACACAGTTCGTAACTGGGGATGTAGCTCAGTGGTAGAGCGCACGCTTTGCATGTGTGAGGCCCCGGGTTCAATCCCCGGCATCTCCATGGCCAGCCTGCATGTATGTGCAAGGAACGCACTTCCATTTGGTGGTCACTTCTTCTCACCCTTGTTCGCTTCCTGCAGCCACTGTGTGAAGTAAATACGTGTGAGTGCTCCAGGCTTCCCGTACACTTTTGGGGATGTAGCTCAGTGGTAGAGCGCATGCTTCGCATGTATGAGGTCCTGGGTTCAATCCCCAGCATCTCCAACCTTTTTCAAATATGGCTAGACATCTTTGGCTAGCACACCACTCAAGCTAAGTGTCAAGACTCGCAAGGAATCTCTGCCGCTTAAACTGTTTGCTTTGCCATGTCACTTGGCAGGACAAGGCTTTCTCGAATGCAAGGTCTTAACACTGCCTAAGCCACGGGCAACACTTTTTCCCACTCAGTAAAATGACTTGAATGGGAACTGGACATTCAACAAACTTGGCCAAAATCAATAGTACACGCAAATATAGGAGACTTTCGATTATATAGTCTCAAAGATATTTGCTTTTTTCACCACTTACCAGCCAAGGTTTGCTCTACCCCTGCCTCCTGTATTCACCATCCACTCTGAAAAAAGACAGCTCAACTTCATTGGGATCAAACCTAAACCTCCCACCAACACACCTTGACATTGGGTTGCACAGCTTTTTAGACTTTATGCTAATGATATAGGAGGCGGGAAGGTGAGAAAACTGGCAGAGGGACAATCAGAAGGATTGTGCTGAGCTTAATCACATGTCTTTTACTTTAACCTAGAGCTGGATTCACCATCTACACTGATTACTATTGCTCTGTCATATACTCCACACTTCTGCTGCGTTTGTCTGTGTGTTGACTAATGAAGGTCAGGAAACCTTCTCTGTGTGCTGCGCTGTATATGGTAGAGCCCAGAGTTGCTAGTCTCCTCCCAAAAGCCTGGAGTCAATTGACAATGTAGAGCTAGAGTTTGCAGAGGGGAGAACCGGTGAAAATGCAGAATACAAGACATATAAGGGTCAGAAATAGTCTGATTACCCATGTACACACACTGCAGCGTATTCTGAAAAGTTACTTGAAAGTACAGTTACTACTCTCGACTCCAAAATGGCAAGTTATTCTAGGTTTGAAAAAAAAAACTTGCATTTTCACACAGTTCGTAACTGGGGATGTAGCTCAGTGGTAGAGTGCACGCTTTGCATGTGTGAGGCCCCGGGTTCAATCCCCGGCATCTCCATGGCCATCCTGCATGTATGTGCAAGGAACGCACTTCCTTTTGGTAGTCACTTTTTCTCACCCTTGTTCGCTTCTTGCATCCGTTGTGTGAAGTAAATACGTGTGAGTGCTCCAAGATTCCGGTACACTTTTGGGGATGTAGCTCAGTGGTAGAGTGCATGCTTCGCATGTATGAGGTCCTGGGTTCAATACCCAGCATCTCCAACCTTTTTCAAATATGGCTAGACATCTTTGGCTAGCGCACCACTCAAGCTAAGTGTCAAGACTCGCAAGGAATCTCTGCCGCTTAAACTGTTTGCTTTGCCATGTCACTTGGCAGGACAAGGGTTTCTCGATTGCAAGGTCTTAACACTGCCTAAGCCACGGGCAACACTTTTTCCCACTCAGTAAAATGACTTGAATGGGAACTGGACATTCAACAAACTTGTCCAAAATCAATAGTACACGCAAATAAAGGAGACTTTCGATTATATAGTCTCAAAGATATTTGCTTTTTTCACCACTTACCAGCCAAGGTTTGCTCTACCCCTTCCTCCTGTATTCACCATCCACTCTGAAGAAAGACAGCTCAACTTCATTGGGATCAAACTTAAACCTCCCACCAACACACCTTGACATTGGGTGGCACAGCTTTTTAGACTTTATGCTAATGATATAGGAGGCGGGAAGGTGAGAAAACTGGCAGAGGGACAATCAGAAGGATTGTGCTGAGCTTAATCACGCGTCTTTTACTTTAACCAAGAGCTGGATTCACCATCTACACTGATTACTATTGCTCTGTCATATACTCCACACTTCTGCTGCGTTTGTCTGTGTGCTGACTAATGAAGGCCAGGAAACCTTCTCTGTGTGCTGCGCTGTATATGGTAGAGCCCAGAGTTGCTAGTCTCCTCCCAAAAGCCTGGAGTCAATTGACAATGTAGAGCTAGAGTTTGCAGAGGGGAGAACCGGTGAAAATGCAGAATACAAGACATATAAGGGTCAGAAATAGTCTGATTTCCCATGTACACACACTGCAACGTATTCTGAAAAGTTACTTGAAAGTACAGTTACTACTCTCGACTCCAAAATGGCAAGTTATTCTAGGTTTGAAAAAAAAAAACTTGCATTTTCACACAGTTCATAACTGGGGATGTAGCTTAGTGGTAGAGCGCACGCTTTGCATGTGTGAGGCCCCTGGTTCAATCCCCGGCATCTCCATGGTCAGCCTGCTTGTATGTGCAAGGAATGCACTTGTTTTTGGTGGTCACTTTTTTTCACCCTTGTTCGCTTCCTGCAGCCGCTGTGTGAAGTAAATACGTGTGAGTGCTCCAGGCTTCCGGTACACTTTTGGGGATGTAGCTCACATGTATGAGGTCCTGAGTTCAATCCCCACCATCTCCAACCTTTTTCAAATATGGCTAGACATCTTTGGCTAGCGCACCACTCAAGCTAAGTGTCAAGACTCGCAAGGAATCTCTGCCGCTTAAACTGTTTTCTTTGACATGTCACTTGGCAGGACAAGGCTTTCTCGATTGCTAGGTCTTAACACTGCCTAAGCCACGGGCAACACTTTTTCCCACTCAGTAAAATGACTTGAATGGGAACTGGACATTCAACAAACTTGGCCAAAATCAATAGTACACGCAAATATAGGAGACTTTTGATTATATATTCTCAAAGATATTTACTTTTTTCACCACTTACCAGCCAAGGTTTGCTCTACCCCTGCCTCCTGTATTCACCATCCACTCTGAAAAAAGACAGATCAACTTCATTGGGATCAAACCTAAACCTCCCACCAACACACCTTGACATTGGGTGGCACAGCTTTTTAGACTTTATGCTAATGATATAGGAGGCGGGAAGGTGAGAAAACTGGCAGAGGGACAATCAGAAGAATTGTGCTGAGCTAAATCACGCGTCTTTTACTTTAACCTAGAGCTGGATTCACCATCTACACTGATTACTATTGCTCTGTCATATACTCCACACTTCTGCTGCGTTTGTCTGTGTGTTGACTAATGAAGGCCAGGAAACCTTCTCTGTGTGCTGCACTGTATATGGTAGAGCCCAGAGTTTCTAGTCTCCTCCCAAAAGCCTGGAGTCAATTGACAAGGTAGAGCTAGAGATTGCAGAGGGGAGAACCGGTGAAAATGCAGAATACAAGACATATAAGGGTCAGAAATAGTCTGATTTCCCATGTACACACACTGCAGCGTATTCTGAAAAGTTACTTGAAAGTACAGTTACTACTCTCGACTCCAAAATGGCAAGTTATTCTAGGTTTGAAAAAAAAAACTTGCATTTTCACACAGTTCGTAACTGGGGATGTAGCTCAGTGGTAGAGCGCACGCTTTGCATGTGTGAAGCCCTGGGTTCAATCCCCGGCATCTCCATGGCCAGCCTGCATGTATGTGCAAGGAACGCACTTCCATTTGGTGGTCACTTTTTCTCACCCTTGTTCGCTTCCTGCAGCCGCTGTGTGAAGTAAATACGTGTGAGTGCTCCAGGCTTCCCGTACACTTTTGGGGATGTAGCTCAGTGGTAGAGCGCATGCTTCGCATGTATGAGGTCCTGGGTTCAATCCCCAGCATCTCCACCCTTTTTCAAATATGGCTAGACATCTTTGGCTAGCACACCACTCAAGCTAAGTGTCAAGACTCGCAAGGAATCTCTGCCGCTTAAACTGTTTGCTTTGCCATGTCACTTGGCAGGACAAGGCTTTCTCGAATGCAAGGTCTTAACACTGCCTAAGCTACGGGCAACACTTTTTCCCACTCAGTAAAATGACTTGAATGGGAACTGGACATTCAACAAACTTGGCCAAAATCAATAGTACACGCAAATATAGGAGACTTTCGATTATATAGTCTCAAAGATATTTGCTTTTTTCACCACTTACCAGCCAAGGTTTGCTCTACCCCTGCCTCCTGTATTCACCATCCACTCTGAAAAAAGACAGCTCAACTTCATTGGGATCAAACCTAAACCTCCCACCAACACACCTTGACATTGGGTTGCACAGCTTTTTAGACTTTATGCTAATGATATAGGAGGCGGGAAGGTGAGAAAACTGGCAGAGGGACAATCAGAAGGATTGTGCTGAGCTTAATCACGCGTCTTTTACTTTAACCTAGAGCTGGATTCACCATCTACACTGATTACTATTGCTCTGTCATATACTCCACACTTCTGCTGCGTTTGTCTGTGTGTTGACTAATGAAGGCCGGGAAACCTTCTCTCTGTGCTGCGCTGTATATGGTAGAGCCCAGAGTTGCTAGTCTCCTCCCAAAAGCCTGGAGTCAATTGACAATGTAGAGCTAGAGTTTGCAGAGGGTAGAACCGGTGAAAATGCAGAATACAAGACATATAAGGGTCAGAAATAGTATGATTTCCCATGTACACACACTGCAGCGTATTCTGAAAAGTTACTTGAAAGTACAGTTACTACTCTCGACTCCAAAATGGCAAGTTATTCTTGGTTTGAAAAAAAAAACTTGCATTTTCACACAGTTTGTAACTGGGGATGTAGCTCAGTGGTAGAGCGTACGCTTTGCATGTGTGAGGCCCCGGGTTCAATCCCCGGCATCTCCATGGCCAGCCTGCATGTATGTGCAAGGAACGCACTTCCATTTCGTGGTCACTTTTTCTCACCCTTGTTCGCTTCCTGCAGCCGCTGTGTGAAGTAAATACGTGTGAGTGCTCCAGGCTTCCCGTACACTTTTGGGGATGTAGCTCAGTGGTAGAGCGCATGCTTCGCATGTATGAGGTCCTGGGTTCAATCCCCAGCATCTCCAACCTTTTTCAAATATGGCTAGACATCTTTGGCTAGCACACCACTCAAGCTAAGTGTCAAGACTCGCAAGGAATCTCTGCCGCTTAAACTGTTTGCTTTGCCATGTCACTTGGCAGGACAAGGCTTTCTCGATTGCAAGGTCTTAACACTGCCTAAGCCACGGGCAACACTTTTTCCCACTCAGTAAAATGACTTGAATGGGAACTGGACATTCAACAAACTTGGCCAAAATCAATAGTACACGCAAATATAGGAGACTTTCGATTATATAGTCTCAAAGATATTTGCTTTTTTCACCACTTACCAGCCAAGGTTTGCTCTACCCCTGCCTCCTGTATTCACCATCCACTCTGAAAAAAGACAGCTCAACTTCATTGGGATCAAACCTAAACCTCCCACCAACACACCTTGACATTGGGTTGCACAGCTTTTTAGACTTTATGCTAATGATATAGGAGGCGGGAAGGTGAGAAAACTGGCAGAGGGACAATCAGAAGGATTGTGCTGAGCTTAATCACGTGTCTTTTACTTTAACCTAGAGCTGGATTCACCATCTACACTGATTACTATTGCTCTGTCATATACTCCACACTTCTGCTGCGTTTGTCTGTGTGTTGACTAATGAAGGCCGGGAAGCCTTCTCTCTGTGCTGCGCTGTATATGGTAGAGCCCAGAGTTGCTAGTCTCCTCCCAAAAGCCTGGAGTCAATTGACAATGTAGAGCTAGAGTTTGCAGAGGGTAGAACCGGTGAAAATGCAGAATACAAGACATATAAGGGTCAGAAATAGTCTGATTTCCCATGTACACACACTGCAGCGTATTCTGAAAAGTTACTTGAAAGTACAGTTACTACTCTCGACTCCAAAATGGCAAGTTATTCTTGGTTTGAAAAAAAAAACTTGCATTTTCACACAGTTCGTAACTGGGGATGTAGCTCAGTGGTAGAGCGCACGCTTTGCATGTGTGAGGCCCCGGGTTCAATCCCAGGCATCTCCATGGCCAGCCTGCATGTATGTGCAAGGAACGCACTTCCATTTCGTGGTCACTTTTTCTCACCCTTGTTCGCTTCCTGCAGCCGCTGTGTGAAGTAAATACGTGTGAGTGCTCCAGGCTTCCCGTACTCTTTTGGGGATGTAGCTCAGTGGTAGAGCGCATGCTTAGCATGTATGAGGTCCTGGGTTCAATCCCCAGCATCTCCAAGCTTTTTCAAATATGGCTAGACATCTTTGGCTAGCACACCACTCAAGCTAAGTGTCAAGACTCGCAAGGAATCTCTGCCGCTTAAACTGTTTGCTTTGCCATGTCACTTGGCAGGACAAGGCTTTCTCGATTGCAAGGTCTTAACACTGCCTAAGCCACGGGCAACACTTTTTCCCACTCAGTAAAATGACTTGAATGGGAACTGGACATTCAACAAACTTGGCCAAAATCAATAGTACACGCAAATATAGGAGACTTTCGATTATATAGTCTCAAAGATATTTGCTTTTTTCACCACTTACCAGCCAAGGTTTGCTCTACCCCTGCCTCCTGTATTCACCATCCACTCTGAAAAAAGACAGCTCAACTTCATTGGGATCAAACCTAAACCTCCCACCAACACACCTTGACATTGGGTTGCACAGCTTTTAAGACTTTATGCTAATGATATAGGAGGCGGGAAGGTGAGAAAACTGGCAGAGGGACAATCAGAAGGATTGTGCTGAGCTTAATCACGCGTCTTTTACTTTAACCTAGAGCTGGATTCACCATCTACACTGATTACTATTGCTCTGTCATATACTCCACACTTCTGCTGCGTTTGTCTGTGTGTTGACTAATGAAGGCCGGGAAACCTTCTCTCTGTGCTGCGCTGTATATGGTAGAGCCCAGAGTTGCTAGTCTCCTCCCAAAAGCCTGGAGTCAATTGACAATGTAGAGCTAGAGTTTGCAGAGGGTAGAACCAGTGAAAATGCAGAATACAAGACATATAAGGTCAGAAATAGTCTGATTTCCCATGTACACACACTGCAGCGTATTCTGAAAAGTTACTTGAAAGTACAGTTACTACTCTCGACTCCAAAATGGCAAGTTATTCTTGGTTTGAAAAAAAAAACTTGCATTTTCACACAGTTCGTAACTGGGGATGTAGCTCAGTGGTAGAGCGCACGCTTTGCATGTGTGAGGCCCCGGGTTCAATCCCCGGCATCTCCATGGCCAGCCTGCATGTATGTGCAAGGAACGCACTTCCATTTGGTGGTCACTTTTTCTCACCCTTGTTCGCTTCCTGCAGCCGCTGTGTGAAGTAAATACGTGTGAGTGCTCCAGGCTTCCCGTACACTTTTGGGGATGTAGCTCAGTGGTAGAGCGCATGCTTCGCATGTATGAGGTGCTGGGTTCAATCCCCAGCATCTCCAACCTTTTTCAAATATGGCTAGACATCTTTGGCTAGCACACCACTCAAGCTAAGTGTCAAGACTCGCAAGGAATCTCTGCCGCTTAAACTGTTTGCTTTGCTATGTCACTTGGCAGGACAAGGCTTTCTCGATTGCAAGGTCTTAACACTGCCTAAGCCACGGGCAACACTTTTTCCCACTCAGTAAAATGACTTGAGTGGGAACTGGACATTCAACAAACTTGGCCAAAATCAATAGTACAAGCAAATATAGAAGACTTTCGATTATATAGTCTCAAAGATATTTGCTTTTTTCACCACTTACCAGCCAAGGTTTGCTCTACCCCTGCCTCCTGTATTCACCATCCCCTCTGAAAAAAGACAGCTCAACTTCATTGGCATCAAACCTAAACCTCCCACCAACACACCTTGACATTGGGTTGCACAGCTTTTTAGACTTTATGCTAATGATATAGGAGGCGGGAAGGTGAGAAAACTGGCAGAGGGACAATCAGAAGGATTGTGCTGAGCTTAATCACGCGTCTTTTATTTTAACCTAGAGCTGGATTCACCATCTACACTGATTACTATTGCTCTGTCATATACTCCACACTTCTGCTGTGTTTGTCTGTGTGTTGACTAATGAAGGCCAGGAAACCTTCTCTCTGTGCTGCGCTGTATATGGTAGAGCCCAGAGTTGCTAGTCTCCTCCCAAAAGCCTGGAGTCAATTGACAATGTAGAGCTAGAGTTTGCAGAGGGGAGAACCGGTGAAAATGCAGAATACAAGACATATAAGGGTCAGAAATAGTCTGATTTCCCATGTACACACACTGCAGCGTATTCTGAAAAGTTACTTGAAAGTACAGTTACTACTCTCGACTCCAAAATGGCAAGTTATTCTTGGTTTGAAAAAAAAAACTTGCATTTTCACACAGTTCGTAACTGGGGATGTAGCTCAGTGGTAGAGCGCACGCTTTGCATGTGTGAGGCCCCGGGTTCAATCCCCGGCATCTCCATGGCCAGCCTGCATGTATGTGCAAGGAACGCACTTCCATTTCGTGGTCACTTTTTCTCACCCTTGTTCGCTTCCTGCAGCCGCTGTGTGAAGTAAATACGTGTGAGTGCTCCAGGCTTCCCGTACACTTTTGGGGATGTAGCTCAGTGGTAGAGCGCATGCTTCGCATGTATGAGGTCCTGGGTTCAATCCCCAGCATCTCCAACCTTTTTCAAATATGGCTAGACATCTTTGGCTAGCACACCACTCAAGCTAAGTGTCAAGACTCGCAAGGAATCTCTGCCGCTTAAACTGTTTGCTTTGCCATGTCACTTGGCAGGACAAGGCTTTCTCGATTGCAAGGTCTTAACACTGCCTAAGCCACGGGCAACACTTTTTCCCACTCAGTAAAATGACTTGAATGGGAACTGGACATTCAACAAACTTGGCCAAAATCAATAGTACACGCAAATATAGGAGACTTTCGATTATATAGTCTCAAAGATATTTGCTTTTTTCACCACTTACCAGCCAAGGTTTGCTCTACCCCTGCCTCCTGTATTCACCATCCACTCTGAAAAAAGACAGCTCAACTTCATTGGGATCAAACCTAAACCTCCCACCAACACACCTTGACATTGGGTTGCACAGCTTTTTAGACTTTATGCTAATGATATAGGAGGCGGGAAGGTGAGAAAACTGGCAAAGGGACAATCAGAAGGATTGTGCTGAGCTTAATCACGCGTCTTTTACTTTAACCTAGAGCTGGATTCACCATCTACACTGATTACTATTGCTCTGTCATATACTCCACACTTCTGCTGCGTTTGTCTGTGTGTTGACTAATGAAGGCCGGGAAGCCTTCTCTCTGTGCTGCGCTGTATATGGTAGAGCCCAGAGTTGCTAGTCTCCTCCCAAAAGCCTGGAGTCAATTGACAATGTAGAGCTAGAGTTTGCAGAGGGTAGAACCGGTGAAAATGCAGAATACAAGACATATAAGGGTCAGAAATAGTCTGATTTCCCATGTACACACACTGCAGCGTATTCTGAAAAGTTACTTGAAAGTACAGTTACTACTCTCGACTCCAAAATGGCAAGTTATTCTTGGTTTGAAAAAAAAAACTTGCATTTTCACACAGTTCGTAACTGGGGATGTAGCTCAGTGGTAGAGCGCACGCTTTGCATGTGTGAGGCCCCGGGTTCAATCCCCGGCATCTCCATGGCCAGCCTGCATGTATGTGCAAGGAACGCACTTCCATTTGGTGGTCACTTCTTCTCACCCTTGTTCGCTTCCTGCAGCCGCTGTGTGAAGTAAATACGTGTGAGTGCTCCAGGCTTCCCGTACACTTTTGGGGATGTAGCTCAGTGGTAGAGCGCATGCTTCGCATGTATGAGGTCCTGGGTTCAATCCCCAGCATCTCCAACCTTTTTCAAATATGGCTAGACATCTTTGGCTAGCACACCACTCAAGCTAAGTGTCAAGACTCGCAAGGAATCTCTGCCGCTTAAACTGTTTGCTTTGCCATGTCACTTGGCAGGACAAGGCTTTCTCGAATGCAAGGTCTTAACACTGCCTAAGCCACGGGCAACACTTTTTCCCACTCAGTAAAATGACTTGAATGGGAACTGGACATTCAACAAACTTGGCCAAAATCAATAGTACACGCAAATATAGGAGACTTTCGATTATATAGTCTCAAAGATATTTGCTTTTTTCACCACTTACCAGCCAAGGTTTGCTCTACCCCTGCCTCCTGTATTCAGCATCCACTCTGAAAAAAGACAGCTCAACTTCATTGGGATCAAACCTAAACCTCCCACCAACACACCTTGACATTGGGTTGCACAGCTTTTTAGACTTTATGCTAATGATATAGGAGGCGGGAAGGTGAGAAAACTGGCAGAGGGACAATCAGAAGGATTGTGCTGAGCTTAATCACATGTCTTTTACTTTAACCTAGAGCTGGATTCACCATCTACACTGATTACTATTGCTCTGTCATATACTCCACACTTCTGCTGCGTTTGTCTGTGTGTTGACTAATGAAGGTCAGGAAACCTTCTCTGTGTGCTGCGCTGTATATGGTAGAGCCCAGAGTTGCTAGTCTCCTCCCAAAAGCCTGGAGTCAATTGACAATGTAGAGCTAGAGTTTGCAGAGGGGAGAACCGGTGAAAATGCAGAATACAAGACATATAAGGGTCAGAAATAGTCTGATTACCCATGTACACACACTGCAGCGTATTCTGAAAAGTTACTTGAAAGTACAGTTACTACTCTCGACTCCAAAATGGCAAGTTATTCTAGGTTTGAAAAAAAAAACTTGCATTTTCACACAGTTCGTAACTGGGGATGTAGCTCAGTGGTAGAGTGCACGCTTTGCATGTGTGAGGCCCCGGGTTCAATCCCCGGCATCTCCATGGCCATCCTGCATGTATGTGCAAGGAACGCACTTCCTTTTGGTAGTCACTTTTTCTCACCCTTGTTCGCTTCTTGCATCCGTTGTGTGAAGTAAATACGTGTGAGTGCTCCAAGATTCCGGTACACTTTTGGGGATGTAGCTCAGTGGTAGAGTGCATGCTTCGCATGTATGAGGTCCTGGGTTCAATACCCAGCATCTCCAACCTTTTTCAAATATGGCTAGACATCTTTGGCTAGCGCACCACTCAAGCTAAGTGTCAAGACTCGCAAGGAATCTCTGCCGCTTAAACTGTTTGCTTTGCCATGTCACTTGGCAGGACAAGGGTTTCTCGATTGCAAGGTCTTAACACTGCCTAAGCCACGGGCAACACTTTTTCCCACTCAGTAAAATGACTTGAATGGGAACTGGACATTCAACAAACTTGTCCAAAATCAATAGTACACGCAAATATAGGAGACTTTCGATTATATAGTCTCAAAGATATTTGCTTTTTTCACCACTTACCAGCCAAGGTTTGCTCTACCCCTTCCTCCTGTATTCACCATCCACTCTGAAGAAAGACAGCTCAACTTCATTGGGATCAAACTTAAACCTCCCACCAACACACCTTGACATTGGGTGGCACAGCTTTTTAGACTTTATGCTAATGATATAGGAGGCGGGAAGGTGAGAAAACTGGCAGAGGGACAATCAGAAGGATTGTGCTGAGCTTAATCACGCGTCTTTTACTTTAACCAAGAGCTGGATTCACCATCTACACTGATTACTATTGCTCTGTCATATACTCCACACTTCTGCTGCGTTTGTCTGTGTGCTGACTAATGAAGGCCAGGAAACCTTCTCTGTGTGCTGCGCTGTATATGGTAGAGCCCAGAGTTGCTAGTCTCCTCCCAAAAGCCTGGAGTCAATTGACAATGTAGAGCTAGAGTTTGCAGAGGGGAGAACCGGTGAAAATGCAGAATACAAGACATATAAGGGTCAGAAATAGTCTGATTTCCCATGTACACACACTGCAACGTATTCTGAAAAGTTACTTGAAAGTACAGTTACTACTCTCGACTCCAAAATGGCAAGTTATTCTAGGTTTGAAAAAAAAAAACTTGCATTTTCACACAGTTCATAACTGGGGATGTAGCTTAGTGGTAGAGCGCACGCTTTGCATGTGTGAGGCCCCTGGTTCAATCCCCGGCATCTCCATGGTCAGCCTGCTTGTATGTGCAAGGAATGCACTTGTTTTTGGTGGTCACATTTTCTCACCCTTGTTCGCTTCCTGCAGCCGCTGTGTGAAGTAAATACGTGTGAGTGCTCCAGGCTTCCGGTACACTTTTGGGGATGTAGCTCACATGTATGAGGTCCTGAGTTCACTCCCCACCATCTCCAACCTTTTTCAAATATGGCTAGACATCTTTGGCTAGCGCACCACTCAAGCTAAGTGTCAAGACTCACAAGGAATCTCTGCCGCTTAAACTGTTTTCTTTGACATGTCACTTGGCAGGACAAGGCTTTCTCGATTGCTAGGTCTTAACACTGCCTAAGCCACGGGCAACACTTTTTCCCACTCAGTAAAATGACTTGAATGGGAACTGGACATTCAACAAACTTGGCCAAAATCAATAGTACACGCAAATATAGGAGACTTTTGATTATATATTCTCAAAGATATTTACTTTTTTCACCACTTACCAGCCAAGGTTTGCTCTACCCCTGCCTCCTGTATTCACCATCCACTCTGAAAAAAGACAGCTCAACTTCATTGGGATCAAACCTAAACCTCCCACCAACACACCTTGACATTGGGTGGCACAGCTTTTTAGACTTTATGCTAATGATATAGGAGGCGGGAAGGTGAGAAAACTGGCAGAGGGACAATCAGAAGAATTGTGCTGAGCTAAATCACGCGTCTTTTACTTTAACCTAGAGCTGGATTCACCATCTACACTGATTACTATTGCTCTGTCATATACTCCACACTTCTGCTGCGTTTGTCTGTGTGTTGACTAATGAAGGCCAGGAAACCTTCTCTGTGTGCTGCACTGTATATGGTAGAGCCCAGAGTTGCTAGTCTCCTCCCAAAAGCCTGGAGTCAATTGACAATGTAGAGCTAGAGTTTGCAGAGGGTAGAACCGGTGAAAATGCAGAATACAAGACATATAAGGGTCAGAAATAGTCTGATTTCCCATGTACACACACTGCAGCGTATTCTGAAAAGTTACTTGAAAGTACAGTTACTACTCTCGACTCCAAAATGGCAAGTTATTCTTGGTTTGAAAAAAAAAACTTGCATTTTCACACAGTTCGTAACTGGGGATGTAGCTCAGTGGTAGAGCGCACGCTTTGCATGTGTGAGGCCCCGGGTTCAATCCCCGGCATCTCCATGGCCAGCCTGCATGTATGTGCAAGGAACGCACTTCCATTTCGTGGTCACTTTTTCTCACCCTTGTTCGCTTCCTGCAGCCGCTGTGTGAAGTAAATACGTGTGAGTGCTCCAGGCTTCCCGTACACTTTTGGGGATGTAGCTCAGTGGTAGAGCGCATGCTTCGCATGTATGAGGTCCTGGGTTCAATCCCCAGCATCTCCAACCTTTTTCAAATATGGCTAGACATCTTTGGCTAGCACACCACTCAAGCTAAGTGTCAAGACTCGCAAGGAATCTCTGCCGCTTAAACTGTTTGCTTTGCCATGTCACTTGGCAGGACAAGGCTTTCTCGATTGCAAGGTCTTAACACTGCCTAAGCCACGGGCAACACTTTTTCCCACTCAGTAAAATGACTTGAATGGGAACTGGACATTCAACAAACTTGGCCAAAATCAATAGTACACGCAAATATAGGAGACTTTCGATTATATAGTCTCAAAGATATTTGCTTTTTTCACCACTTACCAGCCAAGGTTTGCTCTACCCCTGCCTCCTGTATTCACCATCCACTCTGAAAAAAGACAGCTCAACTTCATTGGGATCAAACCTAAACCTCCCACCAACACACCTTGACATTGGGTTGCACAGCTTTTAAGACTTTATGCTAATGATATAGGAGGCGGGAAGGTGAGAAAACTGGCAGAGGGACAATCAGAAGGATTGTGCTGAGCTTAATCACGCGTCTTTTACTTTAACCTAGAGCTGGATTCACCATCTACACTGATTACTATTGCTCTGTCATATACTCCACACTTCTGCTGCGTTTGTCTGTGTGTTGACTAATGAAGGCCGGGAAGCCTTCTCTCTGTGCTGCGCTGTATATGGTAGAGCCCAGAGTTGCTAGTCTCCTCCCAAAAGCCTGGAGTCAATTGACAATGTAGAGCTAGAGTTTGCAGAGGGTAGAACCGGTGAAAATGCAGAATACAAGACATATAAGGGTCAGAAATAGTCTGATTTCCCATGTACACACACTGCAGCGTATTCTGAAAAGTTACTTGAAAGTACAGTTACTACTCTCGACTCCAAAATGGCAAGTTATTCTTGGTTTGAAAAAAAAAACTTGCATTTTCACACAGTTCGTAACTGGGGATGTAGCTCAGTGGTAGAGCGCACGCTTTGCATGTGTGAGGCCCAGGGTTCAATCCCCGGCATCTCCATGGCCACCCTGCATGTATGTGCAAGGAACGCACTTCCATTTGGTGGTCACTTTTTCTCACCCTTGTTCGCTTCCTGCAGCCGCTGTGTGAAGTAAATACGTGTGAGTGCTCCAGGCTTCCCGTACACTTTTGGGGATGTAGCTCAGTGGTAGAGCGCATGCTTTGCATGTATGAGGTCCTGGGTTCAATCCCCAGCATCTCCAACCTTTTTCAAATATGGCTAGACATCTTTGGCTAGCACACCACTCAAGCTAAGTGTCAAGACTCGCAAGGAATCTCTGCCGCTTAAACTGTTTGCTTTGCCATGTCACTTGGCAGGACAAGGCTTTCTCGAATGCAAGGTCTTAACACTGCCTAAGCCACGGGCAACACTTTTTCCCACTCAGTAAAATGACTTGAATGGGAACTGGACATTCAACAAACTTGGCCAAAATCAATAGTACACGCAAATATAGGAGACTTTCGATTATATAGTCTCAAAGATATTTGCTTTTTTCACCACTTACCAGCCAAGGTTTGCTCTACCCCTGCCTCCTGTATTCACCATCCACTCTGAAAAAAGACAGCTCAACTTCATTGGGATCAAACCTAAACCTCCCACCAACACACCTTGACATTGGGTTGCACAGCTTTTTAGACTTTATGCTAATGATATAGGAGGCGGGAAGGTGAGAAAACTGGCAGAGGGACAATCAGAAGGATTGTGCTGAGCTTAATCACGCGTCTTTTACTTTAACCTAGAGCTGGATTCACCATCTACACTGATTACTATTGCTCTGTCATATACTCCACACTTCTGCTGCGTTTGTCTGTGTGTTGACTAATGAAGGCCGGGAAACCTTCTCTCTGTGCTGCGCTGTATATGGTAGAGCCCAGAGTTGCTAGTCTCCTCCCAAAAGCCTGGAGTCAATTGACAATGTAGAGCTAGAGTTTGCAGAGGGTAGAACCGGTGAAAATGCAGAATACAAGACATATAAGGGTCAGAAATAGTCTGATTTCCCATGTACACACACTGCAGCGTATTCTGAAAAGTTACTTGAAAGTACAGTTACTACTCTCGACTCCAAAATGGCAAGTTATTCTTGGTTTGAAAAAAAAAACTTGCATTTTCACACAGTTCGTAACTGGGGATGTAGCTCAGTGCTAGAGCGCACGCTTTGCATGTGTGAGGCCCCGGGTTCAATCCCCGGCATCTCCATGGCCAGCCTGCATGTATGTGCAAGGAACGCACTTCCATTTCGTGGTCACTTTTTCTCACCCTTGTTCGCTTCCTGCAGCCGCTGTGTGAAGTAAATACGTGTGAGTGCTCCAGGCTTCCCGTACACTTTTGGGGATGTAGCTCAGTGGTAGAGCGCATGCTTCGCATGTATGAGGTCCTGGGTTCAATCCCCAGCATCTCCAACCTTTTTCAAATATGGCTAGACATCTTTGGCTAGCACTCCACTCAAGCTAAGTGTCAAGACTCGCAAGGAATCTCTGCCGCTTAAACTGTTTGCTTTGCCATGTCACTTGGCAGGACAAGGCTTTCTCGATTGCAAGGTCTTAACACTGCCTAAGCCACGGGCAACACTTTTTCCCACTCAGTAAAATGACTTGAATGGGAACTGGACATTCAACAAACTTGGCCAAAATCAATAGTACACGCAAATATAGGAGACTTTCGATTATATAGTCTCAAAGATATTTGCTTTTTTCACCACTTACCAGCCAAGGTTTGCTCTACCCCTGCCTACTGTATTCACCATCCACTCTGAAAAAAGACAGCTCAACTTCATTGGGATCAAACCTAAACCTCCCACCAACACACCTTGACATTGGGTTGCACAGCTTTTTAGACTTTATGCTAATGATATAGGAGGCGGGAAGGTGAGAAAACTGGCAGAGGGACAATCAGAAAGATTGTGCTGAGCTTAACCCTCCGTCAGGCGCAATAGATCTGACAGGCACACAGTAATTAGTTTCACTTCTCTCTCCTTGCCCACTTATCAGAAAACCCCACCCCTCCTAGTTATCTCCTGACTCTACAGGCTCTGTGAAACCTGATATCACAGTGACTCAGCAGACCTTCTAGTGAGCAGATATCAACACTTTGGCTTCTCAGGCACATTGCGCCTGATTTCAACACAAATTGAAAGGTTAGTATTTTCTTTTTTTATTCATCACGATTGTGTATTTAGCTTGTTTTATGAAGGATTAATGCTAAGTTAGTGTACATAAGTACTGTTTTCTTAGACAAAAGGAGGGTGGCTTCTAAGGCACATTGCGCCCTAACACATACTCTTTCTCTCTTGCTTCAGATTTTCTGCTGCAATGGCCAGAAAACAGTATGATTCATCTAAACCCCTTCATTTAGAAGAAATGAAGATTTTTTTGTTAGAAGATGATGAGGAAGAACCAGCAGTAACTGAGGATTTAGAGGAATCTAGTGACATTTCATCTGAAGATGAGGTAGCAGAATGTAACAATGATTCTGGAACAGAGCAGGATGGTGATGACACTGATACAGAGGAAACAGACACAGATCTAGCTTATTATTTGGGCAAAGATAAAAATACAAAGGACGTCCCAAGGACGTTCCAGAACAAACACCGACTCTACCACCTTCTAAAAGACGCAGTTGTACTACCTGCTCATTTGTATCTGGTTTCAGAAGGCTTTCTAAATATGACTGCAAAATATGTAAAGAATCAATCTGCCTTTCCCATGCAACTTTCGTCTGCCAGCCTTGCTTTTCTAAGTGTACCTGTGCTGCTTCTGCTGCAATTGAAACCACTGAAGATGAGTAGAAAATAATTAAGTAACATCTAAGTGCAATATCCTTTAAATTTTTTTCCATAATTTTATATTTAAGCAATAGTTAAGTAAAGATAACTGGAGCCTATTTGGCGGTACTACCGAAAAGTGGTACTTTTAGTTTTAATAAGTTTATGGTTAATAAATGTTTTTTTTTGCATCTGATTTGGTGTAATCTCTTTTAATACATTCCTATGAAGGTCACTGACTACTTCTATAGTCCTGAAATTGAAATATGTAGCTACTATAGGTGGTTTTCTGACCTGTGCTTGTCAGGCACATTGCGCATGAACTGAGGAGAATCTATATTGCGCCTGACGGAGGGTTAATCACGCGTCTTTTACTTTAACCTAGAGCTGGATTCACCATCTACACTGATTACTATTGCTCTGTCATATACTCCACACTTCTGCTGCGTTTGTCTGTGTGTTGACTAATGAAGGCCGGGAAACCTTCTCTCTGTGCTGCGCTGTATATGGTAGAGCCCAGAGTTGCTAGTCTCCTCCCAAAAGCCTGGAGTCAATTGACAATGTAGAGCTAGAGTTTGCAGAGGGTAGAACCGGTGAAAATGCAGAATACAAGACATATAAGGGTCAGAAATAGTCTGATTTCCCATGTACACACACTGCAGCGTATTCTGAAAAGTTACTTGAAAGTACAGTTACTACTCTCGACTCCAAAATGGCAAGTTATTCTTGGTTTGAAAAAAAAAACTTGCATTTTCACACAGTTCGTAACTGGGGATGTAGCTCAGTGGTAGAGCGCACGCTTTGCATGTGTGAGGCCCCGGGTTCAATCCCCGGCATCTCCATGGCCAGCCTGCATGTATGTGCAAGGAACGCACTTCCATTTCGTGGTCACTTTTTCTCACCCTTGTTCGCTTCCTGCAGCCGCTGTGTGAAGTAAATACGTGTGAGTGCTCCAGGCTTCCCGTACACTTTTGGGGATGTAGCTCAGTGGTAGAGCGCATGCTTCGCATGTATGAGGTGCTGGGTTCAATCCCCAGCATCTCCAACCTTTTTCAAATATGGCTAGACATCTTTGGCTAGCACACCACTCAAGCTAAGTGTCAAGACTCGCAAGGAATCTCTGCCGCTTAAACTGTTTGCTTTGCCATGTCACTTGGCAGGACAAGGCTTTCTCGATTGCAAGGTCTTAACACTGCCTAAGCCACGGGCAACACTTTTTCCCACTCAGTAAAATGACTTGAGTGGGAACTGGACATTCAACAAACTTGGCCAAAATCAATAGTACAAGCAAATATAGAAGACTTTCGATTATATAGTCTCAAAGATATTTGCTTTTTTCACCACTTACCAGCCAAGGTTTGCTCTACCCCTGCCTCCTGTATTCACCATCCACTCTGAAAAAAGACAGCTCAACTTCATTGGCATCAAACCTAAACCTCCCACCAACACACCTTGACATTGGGTTGCACAGCTTTTTAGACTTTATGCTAATGATATAGGAGGCGGGAAGGTGAGAAAACTGGCAGAGGGACAATCAGAAGGATTGTGCTGAGCTTAATCACGCGTCTTTTATTTTAACCTAGAGCTGGATTCACCATCTACACTGATTACTATTGCTCTGTCATATACTCCACACTTCTGCTGTGTTTGTCTGTGTGTTGACTAATGAAGGCCAGGAAACCTTCTCTCTGTGCTGCGCTGTATATGGTAGAGCCCAGAGTTGCTAGTCTCCTCCCAAAAGCCTGGAGTCAATTGACAATGTAGAGCTAGAGTTTGCAGAGGGGAGAACCGGTGAAAATGCAGAATACAAGACATATAAGGGTCAGAAATAGTCTGATTTCCCATGTACACACACTGCAGCGTATTCTGAAAAGTTACTTGAAAGTACAGTTACTACTCTCGACTCCAAAATGGCAAGTTATTCTTGGTTTGAAAAAAAAAACTTGCATTTTCACACAGTTCGTAACTGGGGATGTAGCTCAGTGGTAGAGTGCACGCTTTGCATGTGTGAGGCCCCGGGTTCAATCCCCGGCATCTCCATGGCCAGCCTGCATGTATGTGCAAGGAACGCACTTCCATTTCGTGGTCACTTTTTCTCACCCTTGTTCGCTTCCTGCAGCCGCTGTGTGAAGTAAATACGTGTGAGTGCTCCAGGCTTCCCGTACACTTTTGGGGATGTAGCTCAGTGGTAGAGCGCATTCTTCGCATGTATGAGGTCCTGGGTTCAATCCCCAGCATCTCCAACCTTTTTCAAATATGGCTAGACATCTTTGGCTAGCACACCACTCAAGCTAAGTGTCAAGACTCGCAAGGAATCTCTGCCGCTTAAACTGTTTGCTTTGCCATGTCACTTGGCAGGACAAGGCTTTCTCGATTGCAAGGTCTTAACACTGCCTAAGCCACGGGCAACACTTTTTCCCACTCAGTAAAATGACTTGAATGGGAACTGGACATTCAACAAACTTGGCCAAAATCAATAGTACACGCAAATATAGGAGACTTTCGATTATATAGTCTCAAAGATATTTGCTTTTTTCACCACTTACCAGCCAAGGTTTGCTCTACCCCTGCCTCCTGTATTCACCATCCACTCTGAAAAAAGACAGCTCAACTTCATTGGGATCAAACCTAAACCTCCCACCAACACACCTTGACATTGGGTTGCACAGCTTTTTAGACTTTATGCTAATGATATAGGAGGCGGGAAGGTGAGAAAACTGGCAAAGGGACAATCAGAAGGATTGTGCTGAGCTTAATCACGCGTCTTTTACTTTAACCTAGAGCTGGATTCACCATCTACACTGATTACTATTGCTCTGTCATATACTCCACACTTCTGCTGCGTTTGTCTGTGTGTTGACTAATGAAGGCCGGGAAGCCTTCTCTCTGTGCTGCGCTGTATATGGTAGAGCCCAGAGTTGCTAGTCTCCTCCCAAAAGCCTGGAGTCAATTGACAATGTAGAGCTAGAGTTTGCAGAGGGTAGAACCGGTGAAAATGCAGAATACAAGACATATAAGGGTCAGAAATAGTCTGATTTCCCATGTACACACACTGCAGCGTATTCTGAAAAGTTACTTGAAAGTACAGTTACTACTCTCGACTCCAAAATGGCAAGTTATTCTTGGTTTGAAAAAAAAAACTTGCATTTTCACACAGTTCGTAACTGGGGATGTAGCTCAGTGGTAGAGCGCACGCTTTGCATGTGTGAGGCCCCGGGTTCAATCCCCGGCATCTCCATGGCCAGCCTGCATGTATGTGCAAGGAACGCACTTCCATTTGGTGGTCACTTCTTCTCACCCTTGTTCGCTTCCTGCAGCCGCTGTGTGAAGTAAATACGTGTGAGTGCTCCAGGCTTCCCGTACACTTTTGGGGATGTAGCTCAGTGGTAGAGCGCATGCTTCGCATGTATGAGGTCCTGGGTTCAATCCCCAGCATCTCCAACCTTTTTCAAATATGGCAAGACATCTTTGGCTAGCACACCACTCAAGCTAAGTGTCAAGACTCGCAAGGAATCTCTGCCGCTTAAACTGTTTGCTTTGCCATGTCACTTGGCAGGACAAGGCTTTCTCGAATGCAAGGTCTTAACACTGCCTAAGCCACGGGCAACACTTTTTCCCACTCAGTAAAATGACTTGAATGGGAACTGGACATTCAACAAACTTGGCCAAAATCAATAGTACACGCAAATATAGGAGACTTTCGATTATATAGTCTCAAAGATATTTGCTTTTTTCACCACTTACCAGCCAAGGTTTGCTCTACCCCTGCCTCCTGTATTCACCATCCACTCTGAAAAAAGACAGCTCAACTTCATTGGGATCAAACCTAAACCTCCCACCAACACACCTTGACATTGGGTTGCACAGCTTTTTAGACTTTATGCTAATGATATAGGAGGCGGGAAGGTGAGAAAACTGGCAGAGGGACAATCAGAAGGATTGTGCTGAGCTTAATCACATGTCTTTTACTTTAACCTAGAGCTGGATTCACCATCTACACTGATTACTATTGCTCTGTCATATACTCCACACTTCTGCTGCGTTTGTCTGTGTGTTGACTAATGAAGGTCAGGAAACCTTCTCTGTGTGCTGCGCTGTATATGGTAGAGCCCAGAGTTGCTAGTCTCCTCCCAAAAGCCTGGAGTCAATTGACAATGTAGAGCTAGAGTTTGCAGAGGGGAGAACCGGTGAAAATGCAGAATACAAGACATATAAGGGTCAGAAATAGTCTGATTACCCATGTACACACACTGCAGCGTATTCTGAAAAGTTACTTGAAAGTACAGTTACTACTCTCGACTCCAAAATGGCAAGTTATTCTAGGTTTGAAAAAAAAAACTTGCATTTTCACACAGTTCGTAACTGGGGATGTAGCTCAGTGGTAGAGTGCACGCTTTGCATGTGTGAGGCCCCGGGTTCAATCCCCGGCATCTCCATGGCCATCCTGCATGTATGTGCAAGGAACGCACTTCCTTTTGGTAGTCACTTTTTCTCACCCTTGTTCGCTTCTTGCATCCGTTGTGTGAAGTAAATACGTGTGAGTGCTCCAAGATTCCGGTACACTTTTGGGGATGTAGCTCAGTGGTAGAGTGCATGCTTCGCATGTATGAGGTCCTGGGTTCAATACCCAGCATCTCCAACCTTTTTCAAATATGGCTAGACATCTTTGGCTAGCGCACCACTCAAGCTAAGTGTCAAGACTCGCAAGGAATCTCTGCCGCTTAAACTGTTTGCTTTGCCATGTCACTTGGCAGGACAAGGGTTTCTCGATTGCAAGGTCTTAACACTGCCTAAGCCACGGGCAACACTTTTTCCCACTCAGTAAAATGACTTGAATGGGAACTGGACATTCAACAAACTTGTCCAAAATCAATAGTACACGCAAATAAAGGAGACTTTCGATTATATAGTCTCAAAGATATTTGCTTTTTTCACCACTTACCAGCCAAGGTTTGCTCTACCCCTTCCTCCTGTATTCACCATCCACTCTGAAGAAAGACAGCTCAACTTCATTGGGATCAAACTTAAACCTCCCACCAACACACCTTGACATTGGGTGGCACAGCTTTTTAGACTTTATGCTAATGATATAGGAGGCGGGAAGGTGAGAAAACTGGCAGAGGGACAATCAGAAGGATTGTGCTGAGCTTAATCACGCGTCTTTTACTTTAACCAAGAGCTGGATTCACCATCTACACTGATTACTATTGCTCTGTCATATACTCCACACTTCTGCTGCGTTTGTCTGTGTGCTGACTAATGAAGGCCAGGAAACCTTCTCTGTGTGCTGCGCTGTATATGGTAGAGCCCAGAGTTGCTAGTCTCCTCCCAAAAGCCTGGAGTCAATTGACAATGTAGAGCTAGAGTTTGCAGAGGGGAGAACCGGTGAAAATGCAGAATACAAGACATATAAGGGTCAGAAATAGTCTGATTTCCCATGTACACACACTGCAACGTATTCTGAAAAGTTACTTGAAAGTACAGTTACTACTCTCGACTCCAAAATGGCAAGTTATTCTAGGTTTGAAAAAAAAAAACTTGCATTTTCACACAGTTCATAACTGGGGATGTAGCTTAGTGGTAGAGCGCACGCTTTGCATGTGTGAGGCCCCTGGTTCAATCCCCGGCATCTCCATGGTCAGCCTGCTTGTATGTGCAAGGAATGCACTTGTTTTTGGTGGTCACTTTTTTTCACCCTTGTTCGCTTCCTGCAGCCGCTGTGTGAAGTAAATACGTGTGAGTGCTCCAGGCTTCCGGTACACTTTTGGGGATGTAGCTCACATGTATGAGGTCCTGAGTTCAATCCCCACCATCTCCAACCTTTTTCAAATATGGCTAGACATCTTTGGCTAGCGCACCACTCAAGCTAAGTGTCAAGACTCGCAAGGAATCTCTGCCGCTTAAACTGTTTTCTTTGACATGTCACTTGGCAGGACAAGGCTTTCTCGATTGCTAGGTCTTAACACTGCCTAAGCCACGGGCAACACTTTTTCCCACTCAGTAAAATGACTTGAATGGGAACTGGACATTCAACAAACTTGGCCAAAATCAATAGTACACGCAAATATAGGAGACTTTTGATTATATATTCTCAAAGATATTTACTTTTTTCACCACTTACCAGCCAAGGTTTGCTCTACCCCTGCCTCCTGTATTCACCATCCACTCTGAAAAAAGACAGATCAACTTCATTGGGATCAAACCTAAACCTCCCACCAACACACCTTGACATTGGGTGGCACAGCTTTTTAGACTTTATGCTAATGATATAGGAGGCGGGAAGGTGAGAAAACTGGCAGAGGGACAATCAGAAGAATTGTGCTGAGCTAAATCACGCGTCTTTTACTTTAACCTAGAGCTGGATTCACCATCTACACTGATTACTATTGCTCTGTCATATACTCCACACTTCTGCTGCGTTTGTCTGTGTGTTGACTAATGAAGGCCAGGAAACCTTCTCTGTGTGCTGCACTGTATATGGTAGAGCCCAGAGTTTCTAGTCTCCTCCCAAAAGCCTGGAGTCAATTGACAAGGTAGAGCTAGAGATTGCAGAGGGGAGAACCGGTGAAAATGCAGAATACAAGACATATAAGGGTCAGAAATAGTCTGATTTCCCATGTACACACACTGCAGCGTATTCTGAAAAGTTACTTGAAAGTACAGTTACTACTCTCGACTCCAAAATGGCAAGTTATTCTAGGTTTGAAAAAAAAAACTTGCATTTTCACACAGTTCGTAACTGGGGATGTAGCTCAGTGGTAGAGCGCACGCTTTGCATGTGTGAAGCCCTGGGTTCAATCCCCGGCATCTCCATGGCCAGCCTGCATGTATGTGCAAGGAACGCACTTCCATTTGGTGGTCACTTTTTCTCACCCTTGTTCGCTTCCTGCAGCCGCTGTGTGAAGTAAATACGTGTGAGTGCTCCAGGCTTCCCGTACACTTTTGGGGATGTAGCTCAGTGGTAGAGCGCATGCTTCGCATGTATGAGGTCCTGGGTTCAATCCCCAGCATCTCCACCCTTTTTCAAATATGGCTAGACATCTTTGGCTAGCACACCACTCAAGCTAAGTGTCAAGACTCGCAAGGAATCTCTGCCGCTTAAACTGTTTGCTTTGCCATGTCACTTGGCAGGACAAGGCTTTCTCGAATGCAAGGTCTTAACACTGCCTAAGCTACGGGCAACACTTTTTCCCACTCAGTAAAATGACTTGAATGGGAACTGGACATTCAACAAACTTGGCCAAAATCAATAGTACACGCAAATATAGGAGACTTTCGATTATATAGTCTCAAAGATATTTGCTTTTTTCACCACTTACCAGCCAAGGTTTGCTCTACCCCTGCCTCCTGTATTCACCATCCACTCTGAAAAAAGACAGCTCAACTTCATTGGGATCAAACCTAAACCTCCCACCAACACACCTTGACATTGGGTTGCACAGCTTTTTAGACTTTATGCTAATGATATAGGAGGCGGGAAGGTGAGAAAACTGGCAGAGGGACAATCAGAAGGATTGTGCTGAGCTTAATCACGCGTCTTTTACTTTAACCTAGAGCTGGATTCACCATCTACACTGATTACTATTGCTCTGTCATATACTCCACACTTCTGCTGCGTTTGTCTGTGTGTTGACTAATGAAGGCCGGGAAACCTTCTCTCTGTGCTGCGCTGTATATGGTAGAGCCCAGAGTTGCTAGTCTCCTCCCAAAAGCCTGGAGTCAATTGACAATGTAGAGCTAGAGTTTGCAGAGGGTAGAACCGGTGAAAATGCAGAATACAAGACATATAAGGGTCAGAAATAGTATGATTTCCCATGTACACACACTGCAGCGTATTCTGAAAAGTTACTTGAAAGTACAGTTACTACTCTCGACTCCAAAATGGCAAGTTATTCTTGGTTTGAAAAAAAAAACTTGCATTTTCACACAGTTTGTAACTGGGGATGTAGCTCAGTGGTAGAGCGTACGCTTTGCATGTGTGAGGCCCCGGGTTCAATCCCCGGCATCTCCATGGCCAGCCTGCATGTATGTGCAAGGAACGCACTTCCATTTCGTGGTCACTTTTTCTCACCCTTGTTCGCTTCCTGCAGCCGCTGTGTGAAGTAAATACGTGTGAGTGCTCCAGGCTTCCCGTACACTTTTGGGGATGTAGCTCAGTGGTAGAGCGCATGCTTCGCATGTATGAGGTCCTGGGTTCAATCCCCAGCATCTCCAACCTTTTTCAAATATGGCTAGACATCTTTGGCTAGCACACCACTCAAGCTAAGTGTCAAGACTCGCAAGGAATCTCTGCCGCTTAAACTGTTTGCTTTGCCATGTCACTTGGCAGGACAAGGCTTTCTCGATTGCAAGGTCTTAACACTGCCTAAGCCACGGGCAACACTTTTTCCCACTCAGTAAAATGACTTGAATGGGAACTGGACATTCAACAAACTTGGCCAAAATCAATAGTACACGCAAATATAGGAGACTTTCGATTATATAGTCTCAAAGATATTTGCTTTTTTCACCACTTACCAGCCAAGGTTTGCTCTACCCCTGCCTCCTGTATTCACCATCCACTCTGAAAAAAGACAGCTCAACTTCATTGGGATCAAACCTAAACCTCCCACCAACACACCTTGACATTGGGTTGCACAGCTTTTTAGACTTTATGCTAATGATATAGGAGGCGGGAAGGTGAGAAAACTGGCAGAGGGACAATCAGAAGGATTGTGCTGAGCTTAATCACGTGTCTTTTACTTTAACCTAGAGCTGGATTCACCATCTACACTGATTACTATTGCTCTGTCATATACTCCACACTTCTGCTGCGTTTGTCTGTGTGTTGACTAATGAAGGCCGGGAAGCCTTCTCTCTGTGCTGCGCTGTATATGGTAGAGCCCAGAGTTGCTAGTCTCCTCCCAAAAGCCTGGAGTCAATTGACAATGTAGAGCTAGAGTTTGCAGAGGGTAGAACCGGTGAAAATGCAGAATACAAGACATATAAGGGTCAGAAATAGTCTGATTTCCCATGTACACACACTGCAGCGTATTCTGAAAAGTTACTTGAAAGTACAGTTACTACTCTCGACTCCAAAATGGCAAGTTATTCTTGGTTTGAAAAAAAAAACTTGCATTTTCACACAGTTCGTAACTGGGGATGTAGCTCAGTGGTAGAGCGCACGCTTTGCATGTGTGAGGCCCCGGGTTCAATCCCAGGCATCTCCATGGCCACCCTGCATGTATGTGCAAGGAACGCACTTCCATTTCGTGGTCACTTTTTCTCACCCTTGTTCGCTTCCTGCAGCCGCTGTGTGAAGTAAATACGTGTGAGTGCTCCAGGCTTCCCGTACTCTTTTGGGGATGTAGCTCAGTGGTAGAGCGCATGCTTAGCATGTATGAGGTCCTGGGTTCAATCCCCAGCATCTCCAAGCTTTTTCAAATATGGCTAGACATCTTTGGCTAGCACACCACTCAAGCTAAGTGTCAAGACTCGCAAGGAATCTCTGCCGCTTAAACTGTTTGCTTTGCCATGTCACTTGGCAGGACAAGGCTTTCTCGATTGCAAGGTCTTAACACTGCCTAAGCCACGGGCAACACTTTTTCCCACTCAGTAAAATGACTTGAATGGGAACTGGACATTCAACAAACTTGGCCAAAATCAATAGTACACGCAAATATAGGAGACTTTCGATTATATAGTCTCAAAGATATTTGCTTTTTTCACCACTTACCAGCCAAGGTTTGCTCTACCCCTGCCTCCTGTATTCACCATCCACTCTGAAAAAAGACAGCTCAACTTCATTGGGATCAAACCTAAACCTCCCACCAACACACCTTGACATTGGGTTGCACAGCTTTTAAGACTTTATGCTAATGATATAGGAGGCGGGAAGGTGAGAAAACTGGCAGAGGGACAATCAGAAGGATTGTGCTGAGCTTAATCACGCGTCTTTTACTTTAACCTAGAGCTGGATTCACCATCTACACTGATTACTATTGCTCTGTCATATACTCCACACTTCTGCTGCGTTTGTCTGTGTGTTGACTAATGAAGGCCGGGAAGCCTTCTCTCTGTGCTGCGCTGTATATGGTAGAGCCCAGAGTTGCTAGTCTCCTCCCAAAAGCCTGGAGTCAATTGACAATGTAGAGCTAGAGTTTGCAGAGGGTAGAACCGGTGAAAATGCAGAATACAAGACATATAAGGGTCAGAAATAGTCTGATTTCCCATGTACACACACTGCAGCGTATTCTGAAAAGTTACTTGAAAGTACAGTTACTACTCTCGACTCCAAAATGGCAAGTTATTCTTGGTTTGAAAAAAAAAACTTGCATTTTCACACAGTTCGTAACTGGGGATGTAGCTCAGTGGTAGAGCGCACGCTTTGCATGTGTGAGGCCCAGGGTTCAATCCCCGGCATCTCCATGGCCACCCTGCATGTATGTGCAAGGAACGCACTTCCATTTGGTGGTCACTTTTTCTCACCCTTGTTCGCTTCCTGCAGCCGCTGTGTGAAGTAAATACGTGTGAGTGCTCCAGGCTTCCCGTACACTTTTGGGGATGTAGCTCAGTGGTAGAGCGCATGCTTCGCATGTATGAGGTGCTGGGTTCAATCCCTAGCATCTCCAACCTTTTTCAAATATGGCTAGACATCTTTGGCTAGCACACCACTCAAGCTAAGTGTCAAGACTCGCAAGGAATCTCTGCCGCTTAAACTGTTTGCTTTGCCATGTCACTTGGCAGGACAAGGCTTTCTCGATTGCAAGGTCTTAACACTGCCTAAGCCACGGGCAACACTTTTTCCCACTCAGTAAAATGACTTGAGTGGGAACTGGACATTCAACAAACTTGGCCAAAATCAATAGTACAAGCAAATATAGAAGACTTTCGATTATATAGTCTCAAAGATATTTGCTTTTTTCACCACTTACCAGCCAAGGTTTGCTCTACCCCTGCCTCCTGTATTCACCATCCACTCTGAAAAAAGACAGCTCAACTTCATTGGGATCAAACCTAAACCTCCCACCAACACACCTTGACATTGGGTTGCACAGCTTTTTAGACTTTATGCTAATGATATAGGAGGCGGGAAGGTGAGAAAACTGGCAGAGGGACAATCAGAAGGATTGTGCTGAGCTTAATCACGCGTCTTTTATTTTAACCTAGAGCTGGATTCACCATCTACACTGATTACTATTGCTCTGTCATATACTCCACACTTCTGCTGTGTTTGTCTGTGTGTTGACTAATGAAGGCCAGGAAACCTTCTCTGTGTGCTGCGCTGTATATGGTAGAGCCCAGAGTTGCTAGTCTCCTCCCAAAAGCCTGGAGTCAATTGACAATGTAGAGCTAGAGTTTGCAGAGGGGAGAACCGGTGAAAATGCAGAATACAAGACATATAAGGGTCAGAAATAGTCTGATTTCCCATGTACACACACTGCAGCGTATTCTGAAAAGTTACTTGAAAGTACAGTTACTACTCTCGACTCCAAAATGGCAAGTTATTCTTGGTTTGAAAAAAAAAACTTGCATTTTCACACAGTTCGTAACTGGGGATGTAGCTCAGTGGTAGAGCGCACGCTTTGCATGTGTGAGGCCCCGGGTTCAATCCCCGGCATCTCCATGGCCAGCCTGCATGTATGTGCAAGGAACGCACTTCCATTTCGTGGTCACTTTTTCTCACCCTTGTTCGCTTCCTGCAGCCGCTGTGTGAAGTAAATACGTGTGAGTGCTCCAGGCTTCCCGTACACTTTTGGGGATGTAGCTCAGTGGTAGAGCGCATGCTTCGCATGTATGAGGTCCTGGGTTCAATCCCCAGCATCTCCAACCTTTTTCAAATATGGCTAGACATCTTTGGCTAGCACTCCACTCAAGCTAAGTGTCAAGACTCGCAAGGAATCTCTGCCGCTTAAACTGTTTGCTTTGCCATGTCACTTGGCAGGACAAGGCTTTCTCGATTGCAAGGTCTTAACACTGCCTAAGCCACGGGCAACACTTTTTCCCACTCAGTAAAATGACTTGAATGGGAACTGGACATTCAACAAACTTGGCCAAAATCAATAGTACACGCAAATATAGGAGACTTTCGATTATATAGTCTCAAAGATATTTGCTTTTTTCACCACTTACCAGCCAAGGTTTGCTCTACCCCTGCCTCCTGTATTCACCATCCACTCTGAAAAAAGACAGCTCAACTTCATTGGGATCAAACCTAAACCTCCCACCAACACACCTTGACATTGGGTTGCACAGCTTTTTAGACTTTATGCTAATGATATAGGAGGCGGGAAGGTGAGAAAACTGGCAGAGGGACAATCAGAAAGATTGTGCTGAGCTTAATCACGCGTCTTTTACTTTAACCTAGAGCTGGATTCACCATGTACACTGATTACTATTGCTCTGTCATATACTCCACACTTCTGCTGCGTTTGTCTGTGTGTTGACTAATGAAGGCCAGGAAACCTTCTCTGTGTGCTGCGCTGTATATGGTAGAGCCCAGAGTTGCTAGTCTCCTCCCAAAAGCCTGGAGTCAATTGACAATGTAGAGCTAGAGTTTGCAGAGGGGAGAACCGGTGAAAATGCAGAATACAAGATATATAAGGGTCAGAAATAGTCTGATTTCCCATGTACACACACTGCAGCGTATTCTGAAAAGTTACTTGAAAGTACAGTTACTACTCTGGACTCCAAAATGGCAAGTTATTCTAGGTTTGAAAAAAAAAAAAATTGCATTTTCACACAGTTCGTAACTGGGGATGTATCTCAGTGGTAGAGCGCACGCTTTGCATGTGTGAGGCCCTGGGTTCAATCCCTGGCATCTCCATGGCCAGCCTGCATGTATGTGCAAGGAATGCACTTCCTTTTGGTGGTCACTTTTTCTCACCCTTGTTCGCTTCCTGCAGCCGCTGTGTGAAGTAAATACGTGTGAGTGCTCCAGGCTTCCGCTACACTTTCGGGGTTGTAGCTCACATGTATGAGGTCCTGAGTTCAATCCCCTGCATCTCCAACCTTTTTCAAATATGGCTAGACATCTTTGGCTAGCGCACCACTCAAGCTAAATGTCAAGACTCGCAAGGAATGTCTGCCGCTTAAACTGTTTGCTTTGCCATGTCACTTGGCAGGACAAGGCTTTCTCGATTGCAAGGTCTTAACACTGCCTAAGCCACGGGCAACACTTTTTCCCACTCAGTAAAATGACTTGAATGGGAACTGGACATTCAACAAACTTGGCCAAAATCAATAGTACACGCAAATAAAGGAGACTTTCGATTATATAGTCTCAAAGATATTTGCTTTTTTCACCACTTACCAGCCAAGGTTTGCTCTACCCCTGCCTCCTGTATTCACCATCCACTCTGAAAAAAGACAGCTCAACTTCATTGGGATCAAACCTAAACCTCCCACCAACACACCTTGACATTGGGTTGCACAGCTTTTTAGACTTTATGCTAATGATATAGGAGGCGGGAAGGTGAGAAAACTGGCAGAGGGACAATCAGAAGGATTGTGCTGAGCTTAATCACGCGTCTTTTACTTTAACCTAGAGCTGGATTCACCATCTACACTTATTACTATTGCTCTGTCATATACTCCACACTTCTGCTGCGTTTGTCTGTGTGTTGACTAATGAAGGCCAGGAAACCTTCTCTGTGTGCTGCGCTGTATATGGTAGAGCCCAGAGTTGCTAGTCTCCTCCCAAAAGCCTGGAGTCAATTGACAATGTAGAGCTAGAGTTTGCAGAGGGGAGAACCGGTGAAAATGCAGAATACAAGACATATAAGGGTCAGAAAAAGTCTGATTTCCCATGTACACACACTGCAGCGTATTATGAAAAGTTACTTGAAAGTACAGTTACTACTCTCGACTCCAAAATGGCAAGTTATTCTAGGTTTGAAAAAAAAAAACTTGCATTTTCACACAGTTCGTAACTGGGGATGTAGCTCAGTGGTAGAGCACACGCTTTGCATCTCCATAGACAGACTGCATGTATGTGCAAGGAACGCACTTCCTTTTGGTGGTCACTTTTTCTCACCCTTGTTCGCTTCCTGCAGCCGCTGTGTGAAGTAAATACGTGTGAGTGCTCCAGGCTTCCGGTACACTTTTGGGGATGTAGCTCACATGTATGAGGTCCTGAGTTCAATCCCCAGCATCTCCAACCTTTTTCAAATATGGTTAGACATCTTTGGCTAGCGCACTGCTCAAGCTAAGTGTCAAGACTCGCAAGGAATCTCTGCCGCTTAAACTGTTTGCTTTGCCATGTCACTTGGCAGGACAAGGCTTTCTCGATTGCAAGGTCTTAACACTGCCTAAGCCACGGGCAACACTTTTTCCCACTCAGTAAAATGACTTGAATGGGAACTGGACATTCAACAAACTTGGCCAAAATCAATAGTACATGCAAATAAAGGAGACTTTCGATTATATAGTCTCAAAGATATTTGCTTTTTTCACCACTTACCAGCCAAGGTTTGCTCTACCCCTGCCTCCTGTATTCACCATCCACTCTGATAAAAGACAGCTCAACTTCATTGGGATCAAACCTAAACCTCCCACCAACACACCTTGACATTGGGTTGCACAGCTTTTCAGACTTTATGCTAATGATATAGGAGGCGGGAAGGTGAGAAAACTGGCAGAGGGACAATCAGAAGGATTGTGCTGAGCTTAATCACGCGTCTTTTACTTTAACCTAGAGCTGGATTCACCATCTACACTGATTACTATTGCTCTGTCATATACTCCACACTTCTGCTGCGTTTGTCTGTGTGTTGACTAATGAAGGCCAGGAAACCTTCTCTGTGTGCTGCGCTGTATATGGTAGAGCCCAGAGTTGCTAGTCTCCTCCCAAAAGCCTGGAGTCAATTGACAATGTAGAGCTAGAGTTTGCAGAGGGGAGAACCGGTGAAAATGCAGAATACAAGACATATAAGGGTCAGAAATAGTCTGATTTCCCATGTACACACACTGCAGCGTATTCTGAAAAGTTACTTGAAAGTACAGTTACTAGTCTCGACTCCAAAATGGCAAGTTATTCTAGGTTTGAAAAAAAAAACTTGCATTTTCACACAGTCCGCAACTGGGGATGTAGCTCAGTGGTAGAGCGCACGCTTTGCATGTGTGAGGCCCCGGGTTCTATCCCCGGTATCTCCATGGATATCCGACATGTATGTGCAAGGAACGCACTTCCTTTTGGTGGTCACTTTTTCTCACCCTTGTTCGCTTCCTGCAGCCGCTGTGTGAAGTAAATACGTGTGAGTGCTCCAGGCTTCCGGTACACTTTTGGGGATGTAGCTCAGTGGTAGAGCGCATGCTTAGCATGTATGAGGTCATGGGTTCAATACCCTGCATCTCCAACCTTTTTCAAATATGGCTAGACATCTTTGGCTAGCGCACCACTCAAGCTAAGTGTCAAGACTCGCAAGGAATCTCTGCCGCTTAAACTGTTTGCTTTGCCATGTCACTTGGCAGGACAAGGCTTTCTTGATTGCAAGGTCTTAACACTGCCTTAGCCACGGGCAACAGTTTTTCCCACTCAGTAAAATGACTTGAATGGGAACTGGACATTCAACAAACTTGGCCAAAATCAATAGTACACGCAAATAAAGGAGACTTTCGATTATATAGTCTCAAAGATATTTGCTTTTTTCACCACTTACCAGCCAAGGTTTGCTCTACCCCTGCCTCCTGTATTCACCATCCACTCTGAAAAAAGACAGCTCAACTTCATTGGGATCAAACTTAAACCTCCCACCAACACACGTTGACATTGGGTGGCACAGCTTTTTAGACTTTATGCTAATGATATAGGAGGCGGGAAGGTGAGAAAACTGGCAGAGGGACAATCAGAAGGATTGTGCTGAGCTTAATCACGCGTCTTTTACTTTAACCTAGAGCTGGATTCACCATCTACACTGATTACTATTGCTCTGTCATATACTCCACACTTCTGCTGCGTTTGTCTGTGTGTTGACTAATGAAGGCCAGGAAACCTTCTCTGTGTGCTGGGCAGTATATGGTAGAGCCCAGAGTTGCTAGTCTCCTCCCAAAAGCCTGGAGTCAATTGACAATGTAGAGGTAGAGTTTGTAGAGGGGAGAACCGGTGAAAATGCAGAATACAAGACATATAAGGGTCAGAAATAGTCTGATTTCCCATGTACACACACTGCAGCGTATTCTGAAAAGTTACTTGAAAGTACAGTTACTACTCTCGACTCCAAAATGGCAAGTTAATCTAGGTTTGAAAAAAAAACTTGCATTTTCACACAGTTTGTAACTGGGGATGTAGCTCAGTGGTAGAGCGCACGCTTTGCATGTGTGAGGCCCTGGGTTCAATCCCCGGCATCTCCATGTATGTGCAAGGAACGCACTTCCTTTTGGTGGTCACTTTTTCTCACCCTTGTTCGCTTCCTGCAGCCGCTTTGTGAAGTAAATACGTGTGAGTGCTCCAGGCTTCCGGTACACTTTTGGGGATGTAGCTCACATGTATGAGGTCCTGAGTTCAATCCCCACCATCTCCAAACTTTTTCAAATATGGCTAGACATCTTTGGCTAGCGCACCACTCAAGCTAAGTGTCAAGACTCGCAAGG
Organism: Dendrobates tinctorius; assembly: GCF_039654945.1. Classification (NCBI taxonomy): domain Eukaryota; kingdom Metazoa; phylum Chordata; class Amphibia; order Anura; family Dendrobatidae; genus Dendrobates; species Dendrobates tinctorius. The sequence continues at coordinate 46,933,333 of NW_027361679.1, read as the reverse complement.
AATCTCTGCCGCTTAAACTGTTTGCTTTGCCATGTCACTTGGCAGGACAAGGCTTTCTTGATTGCAAGGTCTTAACACTGCCTTAGCCACGGGCAACACTTTTTCCCACTCAGTAAAATGACTTGAATGGGAACTGGACATTCAACAAACTTGGCCAAAATCAATAGTACACGCAAATAAAGGAGACTTTCGATTATATAGTCTCAAAGATATTTGCTTTTTTCACCACTTACCAGCCAAGGTTTGCTCTACCCCTGCCTCCTGTATTCACCATCCACTCTGAAAAAAGACAGCTCAACTTCATTGGGATCAAACCTAAACCTCCCACCAACACACCTTGACATTGGGTTGCACAGCTTTTTAGACTTTATGCTAATGATATAGGAGGCGGGAAGGTAAGAAAACTGGCAGAGGGACAATCAGAAGGATTGTGCTGAGCTTAATCACGCGTCTTTTACTTTAACCTAGAGCTGGATTCACCATCTACACTGATTACTATTGCTCTGTCATATACTCCACACTTCTGCTGCATTTGTCTGTGTGTTGACTAATGAAGGCCAGGAAACCTTCTCTGTGTGCTGCGCTGTATATGGTAGAGCCAAGAGTTGCTAGTCTCCTCCCAAAAGCCTGGAGTCAATTGACAATGTAGAGCTAGAGTTTGCAGAGGGGAGAACTGGTGAAAATGCAGAATACAAGACATATAAGGGTCAGAAATAGTCTGATTTCCCATGTACACACACTGCAGCGTATTCTGAAAAGTTACTTGAAAGTACAGTTACTACTCTCGACTAAAAAATGGCAAGTTATTCTAGGTTTGAAAAAAAAAAACTTGCATTTTCACACAGTTCATAACTGGGGATGTAGCTCAGTGGTAGAGCGCACGCTTTGCATGTGTGAGGCCCCGGGTTCAATCCCCGGCATCTCCATGGCCGTCCTGCATGTATGTGCAAGGAATGCACTTCCTTTTCGTAGTTACTTTTTCTCACCATGTTTGCTTCTTGCATCCGCTGTGTGCAGTAAATACGTGTGAGTGCTCCAGGATTCCGGTACACTTTTGGGGATGTAGCTCAGTGGTAGAGCGCATGCTTCGCATGTATGAGGTCCTGGGTTCAATCCCCAGCATCTCCAACCTTTTTCAAATATGGCTAGACATCGTTGGCTAGCGCACCACTCAAGCTAAGTGTCAAGACTCGCAAGGAATGTCTGCCGCTTAAACTGTTTTCTTTGCCATGTCACTTGGCAGGACAAGGCTTTCTCGATTGCAAGGTCTTAACACTGCCTAAGCCACGGGCAACACTTTTTCCCACTCAGTAAAATGACTTGAATGGGAACTGGACATTCAACAAACTTGGCCAAAATCAATAGTACACGCAAATAAAGGAGACTTTCGATTATATAGTCTCAAAGATATTTGCTTTTTTCACCACTTACCAGCCAAGGTTTGCTCTACCCCTGCCTCCTGTATTCACCATCCACTCTGAAAAAAGACAGCTCAACTTCATTGGGATCAAACATAAACCTCCCACCAACACACCTTGACATTGGGTTGCACAGCTTTTTAGACTTTATGCTAATGATATAGGAGGCGGGAAGGTGAGAAAACTGGCAGAGGGACAATCAGAAGGATTGTGCTGAGCTTAATCACGCGTCTTTTACTTTAACCTAGAGCTGGATTCACCATCTACACTGATTACTATTGCTCTGTCATATACTCCACACTTCTGCTGCGTTTGTCTGTGTGTTGACTAATGAAGGCCAGGAAACCTTCTCTGTGTGCTGCGCTGTATATGGTAGAGCCCAGAGTTGCTAGTCTCCTCCCAAAAGCCTGGAGTCAATTGACAATGTAGAGCTAGAGTTTGCAGAGGGGAGAACCGGTGAAAATGCAGAATACAAGACATATAAGGGTCAGAAATAGTCTGATTTCCCATGTACACACACTGCAGCGTATTCTGAAAAGTTACTTGAAAGTACAGTTACTAGTCTCGACTCCAAAATGGCAAGTTATTCTAGGTTTGAAAAAAAAAACTTGCATTTTCACACAGTCCGTAACTGGGGATGTAGCTCAGTGGTAGAGCGCACGCTTTGCATGTGTGAGGCCCCGGGTTCAATCCCCGGCATCTCCATGGATATCCGACATGTATGTGCAAGGAACGCACTTCCTTTTGGTGGTCACTTTTTCTCACCCTTGTTCGCTTCCTGCAGCCGCTGTGTGAAGTAAATACGTGTGAGTGCTCCAGGCTTCTGGTACACTTTTGGGGATGTAGCTCAGTGGTAGAGCGCATGCTTAGCATGTATGAGGTCATGGGTTCAATACCCAGCATCTCCAACCTTTTTCAAATATGGCTAGACATCTTTGGCTAGCGCACCACTCAAGCTAAGTGTCAAGACTCGCAAGGAATCTCTGCCGCTTAAACTGTTTGCTTTGCCATGTCACTTGGCAGGACAAGGCTTTCTTGATTGCAAGGTCTTAACACTGCCTTAGCCACGGGCAACACTTTTTCCCACTCAGTAAAATGACTTGAATGGGAACTGGACATTCAACAAACTTGGCCAAAATCAATAGTACACGCAAATAAAGGAGACTTTCGATTATATAGTCTCAAAGATATTTGCTTTTTTCACCACTTACCAGCCAAGGTTTGCTCTACCCCTGCCTCCTGTATTCACCATCCACTCTGAAAAAAGACAGCTCAACTTCATTGGGATCAAACTTAAACCTCCCACCAACACACGTTGACATTGGGTGGCACAGCTTTTTAGACTTTATGCTAATGATATAGGAGGCGGGAAGGTGAGAAAACTGGCAGAGGGACAATCAGAAGGATTGTGCTGAGCTTAATCACGCGTCTTTTACTTTAACCTAGAGCTGGATTCACCATCTACACTGATTACTATTGCTCTGTCATATACTCCACACTTCTGCTGCGTTTGTCTGTGTGTTGACTAATGAAGGCCAGGAAACCTTCTCTGTGTGCTGGGCAGTATATGGTAGAGCCCAGAGTTGCTAGTCTCCTCCCAAAAGCCTGGAGTCAATTGACAATGTAGAGGTAGAGTTTGTAGAGGGGAGAACCGGTGAAAATGCAGAATACAAGACATATAAGGGTCAGAAATAGTCTGATTTCCCATGTACACACACTGCAGCGTATTCTGAAAAGTTACTTGAAAGTACAGTTACTACTCTCGACTCCAAAATGGCAAGTTAATCTAGGTTTGAAAAAAAAACTTGCATTTTCACACAGTTTGTAACTGGGGATGTAGCTCAGTGGTAGAGCGCACGCTTTGCAATCCCCGGCATCTCCATAGCCAGCCTGCATGTATGTGCAAGGAACGCACTTCCTTTTGGTGGTCACTTTTTCTCACCCTTGTTCGCTTCCTGCAGCCGCTTTGTGAAGTAAATACGTGTGAGTGCTCCAGGCTTCCGGTACACTTTTGGGGATGTAGCTCACATGTATGAGGTCCTGAGTTCAATCCCCACCATCTCCAAACTTTTTCAAATGTGGCTAGACATCTTTGGCTAGCGCACCACTCAAGCTAAGTGTCAAGACTCGCAAGGAATCTCTGCCGCTTAAACTGTTTGCTTTGCCATGTCACTTGGCAGGACAAGGCTTTCTTGATTGCAAGGTCTTAACACTGCCTTAGACACGGGCAACACTTTTTCCCACTCAGTAAAATGACTTGAATGGGAACTGGACATTCAACAAACTTGGCCAAAATCAATAGTACACGCAAATAAAGGAGACTTTCGATTATATAGTCTCAAAGATATTTGCTTTTTTCACCACTTACCAGCCAAGGTTTGCTCTACCCCTGCCTCCTGTATTCACCATCCACTCTGAAAAAAGACAGCTCAACTTCATTGGGATCAAACCTAAACCTCCCACCAACACACCTTGACATTGGGTTGCACAGCTTTTTAGACTTTATGCTAATGATATAGGAGGCGGGAAGGTAAGAAAACTGGCAGAGGGACAATCAGAAAGATTGTGCTGAGCTTAATCACGCGTCTTTTACTTTAACCTAGAGCTGGATTCACCATCTACACTGATTACTATTGCTCTGTCATATACTCCACACTTCTGCTGCGTTTGTCTGTGTGTTGACTAATGAAGGCCAGGAAACCTTCTCTGTGTGCTGCGCTGTATATGGTAGAGCCAAGAGTTGCTAGTCTCCTCCCAAAAGCCTGGAGTCAATTGACAATGTAGAGCTAGAGTTTGCAGAGGGGAGAACTGGTGAAAATGCAGAATACAAGACATATAAGGGTCAGAAATAGTCTGATTTCCCATGTACACACACTGCAGCGTATTCTGAAAAGTTACTTGAAAGTACAGTTACTACTCTCGACTAAAAAATGGCAAGTTATTCTAGGTTTGAAAAAAAAAAACTTGCATTTTCACACAGTTCATAACTGGGGATGTAGCTCAGTGGTAGAGCGCACGCTTTGCATGTGTGAGGCCCCGGGTTCAATCCCCGGCATCTCCATGGCCGTCCTGCATGTATGTGCAAGGAATGCACTTCCTTTTCGTAGTTACTTTTTCTCACCATGTTTGCTTCTTGCATCCGCTGTGTGCAGTAAATACGTGTGAGTGCTCCAGGATTCCGGTACTCTTTTGGGGATGTAGCTCAGTGGTAGAGCGCATGCTTCGCATGTATGAGGTCCTGGGTTCAATCCCCAGCATCTCCAACCTTTTTCAAATATGGCTAGACATCGTTGGCTAGCGCACCACTCAAGCTAAGTGTCAAGACTCGCAAGGAATGTCTGCCGCTTAAACTGTTTTCTTTGCCATGTCACTTGGCAGGACAAGGCTTTCTCGATTGCAAGGTCTTAACACTGCCTAAGCCACGGGCAACACTTTTTCCCACTCAGTAAAATGACTTGAATGGGAACTGGACATTCAACAAACTTGGCCAAAATCAATAGTACACGCAAATAAAGGAGACTTTCGATTATATAGTCTCAAAGATATTTGCTTTTTTCACCACTTACCAGCCAAGGTTTGCTCTACCCCTGCCTCCTGTATTCACCATCCACTCTGAAAAAAGACAGCTCAACTTCATTGGGATCAAACCTAAACCTCCCACCAACACACCTTGACATTGGGTTGCACAGCTTTTTAGACTTTATGCTAATGATATAGGAGGCGGGAAGGTGAGAAAACTGGCAGAGGGACAATCAGAAGGATTGTGCTGAGCTTAATCACGCGTCTTTTACTTTAACCTAGAGCTGGATTCACCATCTACACTGATTACTATTGCTCTGTCATATACTCCACACTTCTGCTGCGTTTGTCTGTGTGTTGACTAATGAAGGCCAGGAAACCTTCTCTGTGTGCTGCGCTGTATATGGTAGAGCCCAGAGTTGCTAGTCTCCTCCCAAAAGCCTGGAGTCAATTGACAATGTAGAGCTAGAGTTTGCAGAGGGGAGAACCGGTGAAAATGCAGAATACAAGACATATAAGGGTCAGAAATAGTCTGATTTCCCATGTACACACACTGCAGCGTATTCTGAAAAGTTACTTGAAAGTACAGTTACTAGTCTCGACTCCAAAATGGCAAGTTATTCTAGGTTTGAAAAAAAAAACTTGCATTTTCACACAGTCCGTAACTGGGGATGTAGCTCAGTGGTAGAGCGCACGCTTTGCATGTGTGAGGCCCCGGGTTCAATCCCCGGCATCTCCATGGATATCCGACATGTATGTGCAAGGAACGCACTTCCTTTTGGTGGTCACTTTTTCTCACCCTTGTTCGCTTCCTGCAGCCGCTGTGTGAAGTAAATACGTGTGAGTGCTCCAGGCTTCCTGTACACTTTTGGGGATGTAGCTCAGTGGTAGAGCGCATGCTTAGCATGTATGAGGTCATGGGTTCAATACCCAGCATCTCCAACCTTTTTCAAATATGGCTAGGCATCTTTGGCTAGCGCACCACTCAAGCTAAGTGTCAAGACTCGCAAGGAATCTCGGCCGCTTAAACTGTTTGCTTTGCCATGTCACTTGGCAGGACAAGGGTTTCTCGATTGCAAGGTCTTAACACTGCCTAAGCCATGGGCAACACTTTTTCCCACTCAGTAAAATGACTTGAATGGGAACTGGACATTCAACAAACTTGGCCAAAATCAATAGTACACGCAAATAAAGGAGACTTTCGATTATATAGTCTCAAAGATATTTGCTTTTTTCACCACTTACCAGCCAAGGTTTGCTCTACCCCTGCCTCCTGTATTCACCATCCACTCTGAAAAAAGACAGCTCAACTTCATTGGGATCAAACTTAAACCTCCCACCAACACACCTTGACATTGGGTGGCACAGCTTTTTAGACTTTATGCTAATGATATAGGAGGCGGGAAGGTGAGAAAACTGGCAGAGGGACAATCAGAAGGATTGTGCTGAGCTTAATCACGCGTCTTTTACTTTAACCTAGAGCTGGATTCACCATCTACACTGATTACTATTGCTCTGTCATATACTCCACACTTCTGCTGCGTTTGTCTGTGTGTTGACTAATGAAGGCCAGGAAACCTTCTCTGTGTGCTGCGCTGTATATGGTAGAGCCCAGAGTTGCTAGTCTCCTCCCAAAAGCCTGGAGTCAATTGACAATGTAGAGCTAGAGTTTGCAGAGGGGAGAACCGGTGAAAATGCAGAATACAAGACATATAAGGGTCAGAAATAGTCTGATTTCCCATGTACACACACTGCAGCGTATTCTGAAAAGTTACTTGAAAGTACAGTTACTACTCTCGACTCCAAAATGGCAAATTATTCTAGGTTTGAAAAAAAAAAACTTGCATTTTCATACGGTTCGTAACTGGGGATGTATCTCAGTGGTAGAGCGCAAGCTTTGCATGTGTGAGGCCCTGGGTTCAATCATTGGCATCTCCATGGCCAGCCTGCATGTATGTGCAAGGAACGCACTTCCTTTTGGTGGTCACTTTTTCTCACCCTTGTTCGCTTCCTGCAGCCGCTGTGTGAAGTAAATACGTGTGAGTGCTCCAGGCTCCCTGTACTCTTTTGGGGATGTAGCTCAGTGGTAGAGCGCATGCTTCGCATGTATGAGGTCCTGGGTTCAATCGCCAGCCTCTCCAACCTTTTTCAAATATGGCTAGACATCTTTGGCTTGCGCACCACTCAAGCTAAGTGTCAAGACTCGCAAGGAATCTCTGCCACTTAAACTGTTTGCTTTGCCATGTCACTTGGCAGGACAAGGCTTTCTCGATTGCAAGGTCTTAACACTGCCTAAGCCACGGGCAACACTTTTTCCCACTCAGTAAAATGACTTGAATGGGAACTGGACATTCAACAAACTTGGCCAAAATCAATAGTACACGCAAATAAAGGAGACTTTCGATTATATAGTCTCAAAGATATTTGCTTTTTTCACCACTTACCAGCCAAGGTTTGCTCTACCCCTGCCTCCTGTATTTACCATCCACTCTGAAAAAAGACAGCTCAACTTCATTGGGATCAAACCTAAACCTCCCACCAACACACCTTGACATTGGGTTAAACAGCTTTTTAGACTTTATGCTAATGATATTTGAGGCGGGAAGGTAAGAAAACTGGCAGAGGGACAATCAGAAGGATTGTGCTGAGCTTAATCACGCGTCTTTTACTTTAACCTAGAGCTGGATTCACCATCTACACTGATTACTATTGCTCTGTCACATACTCCACACTTCTGCTGCGTTTGTCTGTGTGTTGACTAATGAAGGTCAGGAAACCTTCTCTGTGTGCTGCGCTGTATATGGTAGAGCCCAGAGTTGCTAGTCTCCTCCCAAAAGCCTGGAGTCAATTGACAATGTAGAGCTAGAGTTTGCGGAGGGGTGAACCGGTGAAAATGCAGAATACAAGACATATAAGGGTCAGAAATAGTCTGATTTCCCATGTACACACACTGCAGCGTATTCTGAAAAGTTACTTGAAAGTACAGTTACTACTCTCGACTCCAAAATGGCAAGTTATTCTTGGTTTGAAAAAAAAAAACTTGCATTTTCACACAGTTCGTAACTGGGGATGTACCTCAGTGGTAGAGCGCACGCTTTGCATGTGTGAGGCCCTGGGTTCAATCCCTGGCATCTTCATGGCCAGCCTGCATTGCATGTATGTGCAAGGAACGCACTTCTTTTTGGTGGTCACTTTTTCTCACCCTTGTTCGCTTCCTGCAGCCGCTGTGTGAAGTAAATACGTGTGAGTGCTCCAGGCTCCTGGTACTCTTTTGGGGATGTACCTCAGTGGTAGAGCGCATGCTTCGCATGTATGAGGTCCTGGGTTCAATCCCCACCATCTCCAAACTTTTTCAAATATGGCTAGACATCTTTGGCTAGCGCACCACTCAAGCTAAGTGTCAAGACTCGCACGGAATCTCTGCCGCTTAAACTGTTTGCTTTGCCATGTCTCTTGGCAGGACAAGGCTTTCTCGATTGCGAGGTCTTAACACTGCCTAAGCCACGGGCAACACTTTTTCCCACTCAGTAAAATGACTTGAATGGGAACTGGACATTCAACAAACTTGGCCAAAATCAATAGTACACGCAAATATAGAAGACTTTCGATTATACAGTCTCAAAGATATTTGCTTTTTTCACCACTTACCAGCCAAGGTTTGCTCTACCCCTGCCTCCTGTATTCACCATCCACTCTGAAAAAAGACAGCTCAACTTCATTGGGATCAAACCTAAACCTCCCACCAACACACCTTGACATTGGGTTGCACAGCTTTTTAGACTTTATGCTAATGATATAGGAGGCGGGAAGGTGAGAAAACTGGCAGAGGGACAATCAGAAGGATTGTGCTGAGCTTAATCACGCGTCTTTTACTTTAACCTAGAGCTGGATTCACCATCTACACTGATTACTATTGCTCTGTCATATACTCCACACTTCTGCTGCGTTTGTCTGTGTGTTGACTAATGAAGGCCAGGAAACCTTCTCTGTGTGCTGCGCTGTATATGGTAGAGCCCAGAGTTGCTAGTCTCCTCCCAAAAGCCTGGAGTCAATTGGCAATGTAGAGCTAGAGTTTGCAGAGGGGAGAACCGGTGAAAATGCAGAATACAAGACATATAAGGGTCAGAAATAGTCTGATTTCCCATGTACACACACTGCAGCGTATTCTGAAAAGTTACTTGAAAGTACAGTTACTACTCTCGACTCCAAAATGGCAAGTTATTCTAGGTTTGAAAAAAAAACTTGCATTTTCACACAGTCCGTAACTGGGGATGTAGCTCAGTGGTAGAGCGCACGCTTTGCATGTGTGGGGCCCCGGGTTCAATCCCCGGCATCTCCATAGCCAGCCTGCATGTATGTGCAAGGAACGCACTTCCTTTTGGTGGTCACTTTTTCTCACCCTTGTTCGCTTCCTGCAGCCGCTGTGTGAAGTAAATACGTATGAGTGCTCCAGGCTTCCCGTACACTTTTGGGGATGTAGCTCAGTGGTAGAGCACATGCTTCACATGTATGAGGTCCTGGGTTCAATCGCCAGCATCTCCAACCTTTTTCAAATATGGCTAGACATCTTTGGCTAGCGCACCACTCAAGCTAAGTGTCAAGACTCGCAAGGAATCTCTGCCACTTAAACTGTTTGCTTTGCCATATCACTTGGCAGGACAAGGCTTTCTCGATTGCAAGGTCTTAACACTGCCTAAGCCACGGGCAACACTTTTTCCCACTCAGTAAAATGACTTGAAAGGGAACTGGACATTCAACAAACTTGGCCAAAATCAATAGTACACGCAAATAAAGGAGACTTTCGATTATATAGTCTCAAAGATATTTGCTTTTTTCACCACTTACCAGCCAAGGTTTGCTCTACCCCTGCCTCCTGTATTCACCATCCACTCTGAAAAAAGACAGCTCAACTTCATTGGGATCAAACTTAAACCTCCCACCAACACACCTTGACATTGGGTGGCACAGCTTTTTAGACTTTATGCTAATGATATAGGAGGCGGGAAGGTGAGAAAACTGGCAGAGGGACAATCAGAAGGATTGTGCTGAGCTTTTTCACGCATCTTTTACTTTAACCTAGAGCTGGATTCACCATCTACACTGATTACTATTGCTCTGTCATATACTCGACACTTCTGCTGCGTTTGTCTGTGTGTTGACTAATGAAGGCCAGGAAACCTTCTCTGTGTGCTGCGCTGTATATGGTAGAGCCCAGAGTTGCTAGTCTCCTCCCAAAAGCCTGGAGTCAATTGACAATGTAGAGCTAGAGTTTGCAGAGGGGAGAACCGGTGAAAATGCAGAATACAAGACATATAAGGGTCAGAAATAGTCTGATTTCCCATGTACATACACTGCAGCGTATTCTGAAAAGTTACTTGAAAGTATAGTTACTACTCTCGACTCCAAAATGGCAAATTATTCTAGGTTTGAAAAAAAAAAACTTGCATTTTCACACAGTTCGTAACTGGGGATGTAGCTCAATGGTAGAGCGCACGCTTTGCATGTGTGAAGCCCTGGGTTCAATGCCCGGCAACTGCATGGCCAGCCTGCATGTATGTGCAAGGAACGCACTTCCTTTTGGTGGTCACTTTTTCTCACCCTTGTTCGCTTCCTGCAGCCGCTGTGTGAAGTAAATACGTGTGAGTGCTCCAGGCTTCCGGTACACTTTTGGGGATGTAGCTCAGTGGTAGAGCACATGCTTCGCATGTATGAGGTCCTGGGTTCAATCCCCAGCGTCTCCAACCTTTTTCAAATATGGCCAGACATTTTTGGCTAGCGCACCACTCAAGCTAAGTGTCAAGACTCGCAAGGAATCTCTGCCGCTTAAACTGTTTGCTTTGACATGTCCCTTGGCAGGACAAGGCTTTCTCGATTGCAAGGTCTTAACACTGCCTAAGCCACGTGCAACACTTTTTCCCACTCAGTAAAATGACTTGAATGGTAACTGGACATTCAACAAACTTGGCGAAAATCAATAGTACACGCAAATATAGAAGACTTTCGATTATATAGTCTCAAAGATATTTGCTTTTTTCACCACTTACCAGCCAAGGTTTGCTCTACCCCTGTCTCCTGTATTCACCATCCACTCTGAAAAAAGACAGCTCAACTTCATTGGGATCAAACCTAAACCTCCCACCAACACACCTTGACAATGGGTTGCACAGCTTTTTAGACTTTATGCTAATGATATAGGAGGCAGGATGGTGAGAAAACTGGCAGAGGGACAATCAGAAGGATTGTGCTTAGCTTAATCACGCGTCTTTTACTTTAACCTAGAGCTGGATTCACCATCTACACTGATTACTAGTGTTGAGCATTCCGATACCGCAAGTATCGGGTATCGGCCGATATCAGCGGTATCGGAATTCCGATACTTAATTCCGATACTTTTTTCATATCGGATTCCGGGATCGGAATCGGAATAGGAAGTTCCCATCATGCTATGAGCCTGCTTGCTTTGATTAAGCCAATGGGAATCCTCCGAAGTGTGGGCACATCCTGTTAGGCATGTAGGCATGTTAACTATTGGCATGGCTGTGATTGGCTGCCGAAATGATGTCATGATGCACTATAAAAGCCACCGCAGCCGCCATTTCTGGTCACTCTGCTGTGAATTCAGTTAGGGACAGGCTGCTGTAGAAGACTGTGAGGGACAGTTAGAAATAGCGATTCTAAAAACAATATTGTGCTTTATCCAGGCTACATAAACCACCACTGTAGCTTGCTTTTCCCTAGCAGCGCTGTTTTCACAGCTGTCTGCAAGGGCTGTGTGAGTGCAGCTCACGCTGTGGAGTGGGTCCTGCAGCCACGTCAGGCTGTAGGCCACCCAGTGTGATCACTGCTGCCTCATACATCTTTTATTTTTTGAGCTGCATTTTTTAAATAATTTCAATCTAGTGTGCTTCCATCCGTATCCATATACGTTGGTTGCAAACACTAGTAGTAGACAGCGGAGCCTTTCTGCAGCCTTTCAGTGCTAGTGTCCACTTTGCTGCACTGTTCACGGCTGTCTGAGAGGTCTCTGACTGTGTGTGAGTGCAGCTCACGCTGAGTAGTGTGTCCTGCAGCTACGTCTGGCTGTAGGACGCTCAGCGTGCGTCACTGCCTCACACATATTTTTATTTGAGTGCAGCTCATTTTTTCTTCTATTAGTGTGCATCCATCCGTCTCCATCTACGGTGGTTGCAAACACTATATAGGAGTACACAGCGGAGCCTTTCTGCAGCCTGTCAGTGCCAGTGCCCACTTAGCTGCACTGTTGACGGCTGTCTGAGAGGTCTCTGACTGTGTGTGAGTGCAGCTCACGCTGAGTAGAGTGTCCTGCAGCTACGTCTGGTTGTAGGACGCTCAACGTGCGTCACTGCCTCACACATATTTGTCTCTGAGTGCAGCTCATTTTTTCTTCTCCTATTAGTGTGCATCCATCCGTATCCATCAACATTGGTTGGTTGCAAACACTATATAGGAGTAGATAGAGGAGCCTTTTTTTCTGGCTTGTGCCCTGCCGGCGCAGCCAGATTAGTATTACCCAATTTTTTTGGAGCCTCATCTTTTGCATTGTAGGTTACCTGCCTGCATTGTAATAGCTCCAAAAAGTTGGTGATACTATCAGTTTCAATTCTTTGTTCTCATACTTTGAGTTTGTTTCAAACAAAGAAACCACATAAAAAGTTCACCAAACACTACATTTTGAACTTGTGTAGGCCACATCAGCTCCTATTAAAGTCTAGTCCACACACACACACTTCATAAAATTAGTGTTTCTTGTACCTGTAACCAGCTGTTCAGGAATAAGCACACTAAGGCCCCCCTTTGTCCTTTTTTGCCTATCTTAAGCAGTCTTGCAAGATGAAGAAGGCAGGGAGTAAGGCGCGGGGGCGTGGGCGTGGGCGTGGAGTTTCAGCAGGGAGAGGACGTGGGGATTCTGCAGGGAGAGGACGTGGGGATTCTACAGGTAGAGGACGTGGGGATTCTGGGCCTGCTGCGGGCACCAGTGGATCAGCATCCCCCAGTTTTAGCAGGCAACAGTCCTTTATGCGCAGCTTTGTAGGACCTCAACGTACCCCACTGCTGCGGGAGGAACAAATTGAAGCCGTTGTCGGATGGATGGCAGCTAACGCATCGACTTCAATTACTTCCGCATCCTCTCAGGGTCAGAGCACTGAAGAGCAACCATCTGTCTCTTCACCACCTGCCAAAGTGCCCAGGCAGTCAGAGAGACATGGACAGGAGCCATCACAATCTCTACTTCTGTTCTCGGAATCTGTTGGCTTGGAAAGAGGGGGCCAGCCAAGCAGCATTCCTGAATGTGAAGAAGAGGGAGTATGCAGTGATGCGCAACTTCTTTGTCCCTCTGAATCTGAAGAGGCGAGTGGGCCAGTGCCTATGGTCAGCACACCTCAGTACGCATCAGATGATGACGAGACTCAGTTGCCACTTTCTGGTGCGTACGGTGCTGGCGAGACAACCCCGGAGAAGCAGCTGTTTGAAGAGGGGAGGGAAGATGATGAGGTCCTTGACCCATCATGGCGTGAGCAACAGGAAGGTGGTGGGAGCAGCTCGGAGGAAGAGATTCCCCTACCGGCCAAAACAGGAGGCAGAGGGAGGGGGAAGACTTGGTTGCCTGTACCCTCCACTTCAGCACCCGTTAGGAGCATTCCTCCTTCCAAAGGCAAACCGGGCGCTCACAAGAGTTGCAGTGCGTGGTCCTTTTTTGACACAGTTGCAGATGACATTTGCTTTGTCAAATGCAAGCTGTGTCATCAGAGAGTCAAAAGAGGGAGAAATGTCAGCAACCTCAATACCACAAATATGTGGAAACATGTGCGCACCAAGCACGAGTTGGAGTTGCATAGACACCCTCAAGACGTAGGCCAACGTACAGCACCACCTACCACCTCTTCAGTTCGTGTTGGGCCCTCTTCCTCCAGCTCACACACTGCTGGTTCGGCTTCCTCACAGGATCGCCAAGGAAGAACCTCTGCCACTGTTGTCCGGAGACCCTGTCAGATTCCACCCATAACAGCACGTTCCCATCCATCACAGCCATCGGTAGCACAGGCATGGGATAAAAGGCGCCCTTACTCGGCAAACCATCCCCGAGCACAGTCTCTGAATGCTGGCATTGCCAAACTTCTGGCAGTTGAAATGCTGTCATTCAGGCTGGTGGACACTGACACCTTCCGGGACTTAATGGCATTGGCAGTCCCCCAATACAACGTGCCCAGCCGCTTTTATTTCAGCAGGCGAGCCGTCCCTGCCCTGCAGAAACATGTTGAGGGCAAAATAAAACATGCGCTACTAAACGCCGTTAGTAGCAAGGTCCACCTGACCACCGATGCGTGGACCAGTAACCATGGACAGGGACGATACCTTTCCCTCACTGCCCACTGGGTCAATGTTGTGGAGCCGGGTATGGATCTGGAGAGTGGCGCTGTACGTGTTCTTCCAACGCCACGGATTGCAGGACTCCAGTCTGTACACATAGACTCCTCCTCCTACTCAAGTTCCTCAGAAACAGCAGAGCAGGAGCCTGTTACGACCGATATGAGCACAGCCGTGGCCAAACGTCAACAGGCTGTACTCAAATTAATTTCTTTGGGGAATCGAAGCCACACAGCGCAGGAGCTCTGGAATGCTATCAAGCTGGAGAGCGATGTGTGGTTTGGGCCAGCGAATCTCCAGCCGGGCTTGGTAGTGTGTGACAATGGCCGAAATCTGGTGGCAGCTCTTGGCCTAGGCAACCTCACACACATCCCATGTCTGGCACATGTTCTTAACTTGGTCGTGCAGAGCTTTCTGAGGGACTATCCGGATCTTGATGCACTGTTGCACAAGGTCCGCATAGAGTGCGCTCACTTGCGACGTTCCAGCACGGCAAGATCGCGCCTCGCTGCTCTGCAGCGACGATTTGGCCTTCCAGAACATCGCATCATATGTGACCTACCCACCCGGTGGAATTCAACGTTACATATGTTGGAGCGGTTGTGTGAGCAGCAGGCAGCAGTCATGGAGTACCAGCTGCATCAGGCGCAAACAAGTCGCACTGTGCGCCGTTCACACTTCAGCACCATTGAGTGGGCCTCTATGAAGGACATCTGCCTCGTTTTGCGTGCCTTCGATGAATCCACGCGGATGGCGAGTGCAGATGATGCACTAGTCAGCATGACTGTCCCCCTTATCTGCCTGCTTCAACAAACACTGCAAGCACTAAGGGATGAGGTTTCAGAAGAGGTGGAGGATGAGGAGTCCCAAATGCCATCTGCTTCTGGACAGTCTGCGCTACGTGTTTCCTCACAAAGGCCTAGGCAGGGGACACTTTGTGAGGAGGATGAGGAGGAGTCGATGGAGGAGGAAGACATCTCTCCAGAGGAGGGAGGTACACAAACCTCTACTCAGTATGTACAGCGAGGGTGGGGTGATGCAGAGCAGGTCGAGGTCACGCCTCAAACAGGGGACAGCGGTTCTTTGGCAGTTGGGAGTCTGGTGCACATGGTTGATTTCATGCTGCAGTGCCTGAGAAACGACCGCCGCATCGCCCACATTCTCGTCTCGGCTGATTATTGGGTGTACACCCTCCTAGATCCTCGCTACCGGGACAGCGTACAAAGGCTCATACCAACGTTGAACCGGGAGCGTAAAATGCGGGAGTACGAAGAGTCACTGGTGCAGTCCATAATGTTTTCCATTCCACCCGACAGCATTGTTGCAAGTGCTTTACAAAGCAGCTCTGTGCGTCGAGGCAGTGGAGGAAACTCTGCACAAAGAGGGAGCAGAGGCAGTGCCGCAGCACAAGGCAAGACCACTATGGCCCAAATGTGGCAAAGTTTTGTGTGTCCACCACAATTGTCTACACCATCAGCGACGCCTCGAGTCAGCAGGAGGCAACGCTTCCGTCAGATGGTGTCAGACTACATGTCTTGCCCTGTCGCTGTACTCCCAGATGGCTCTTCCCCCTTCAAGTTTTGGGTCTCTAAGCTGGATACATGGCCAGAGCTTAGCCAGTATGCATTGGAGGTGCTGGCTTGCCCTGCTGCCAGTGTATTATCGGAACGTGTCTTTAGTGCCGCAGGTGGTGTACTAACAGACCGTCGCACGCGACTATCTTCCGATAATGTTGACCGGCTGACTTTTCTGAAAATGAACAAGGCCTGGATCTCCAAAGACTTTGCCATTCCTCTTACAGACTAAATTAGTGGTTGGCAACTGTATCCAGGTCTGCTGGTGTGTTCATTTTTCTACCACCTGAACTATAATCCCTGTGCTTCAACACAGCCAGTTGTCGCTCAGATGTGTCGTCTGCACAGAGAAACACACTAGCTCCTGTGTTACTGGGGTTCAGTAATGCCAGCTGATCCCCTGCTGTGTGGACGGCAGAGTCACCAGCTCCATCAACATTCAAACCACTACTGATTTTTAACCGTGCCCAACTTAGGTCTCTGGCTCCACTGTCTCTACTATTTCCCCTGACCTCCAACCCCGCCATCTACATCTCTGAAGTGGCGTCAGCACAATCTACACTTGTTCCTGTGTTCCTGTGGCTCAGTCCCATCAGTTTATCCCCTGATGTGTGTCCGGCAAGGTCTCCTGCTCTGTCCACATTCCCATAACCAGTAGTGGGAATGAGGACAGAGCTGGCGAACTTGCCGGACAAACATCAGGGGATCAACTGATGGGACTGAGCACCAGTAACACAGGAACAAGTGTAGATTGTGCTGACGCCACTTCAGAGATGTAGCTGGCGGGGTTGGAGGCCAGGGTAAATAGTAGAGACAGTGGAGCCAGAGGCCTAAGTGGAGCATGGTTAGAATCAGTAGTAGTCCACAACCTCCATAAAAACCGCTGCCCATTGGCCTCTGCATGCGGCATGCGTAATCCTGGGCACCAACAGCGTCAGTTGGTGTTCAGAAGTGTCGTCTCCACAGAGCCAAACACATTCGTTCAAGTGTTAGTGGGGTTCAGCACTGCCAGCTGTTCCCCTGCTGTGGAGATGGCAAGTCTCCTGCTGCCTTCACCTGCCAAAATCCAGTAGGCCCCAGCCTGCTCCTCGCCTAATCCTGGGCTCCAACAGCGTCAGTTGGTGTTCAGAAGTGTCGTCTCCACAGAGCCAAACACATTCGTTCAAGTGTTAGTGGGGTTCAGCACTGCCAGCTGTTCCCCTGCTGTGGAGATGGCAAGTCTCCTGCTGCCTTCACCTGCCAAAATCCAGTAGGCCCCAGCCTGCTCCTCGCCTAATCCTGGGCTCCAACAGCGTCAGTTGGTGTTCAGAAGTGTCGTCTCCACAGAACCAAACACATTCGTTCAAGTGTTAGTGGGGTTCAGCACTGCCAGCTGTTCCCCTGCTGTGGAGATGGCAAGTCTCCTGCTGCCTTCACCTGCCAAAATCCAGTAGGCCCCAGCCTGCTCCTCGCCTAATCCTGGGCTCCAACAGCGTCAGTTGGTGTTCAGAAGTGTCGTCTCCACAGAACCAAACACATTCGTTCAAGTGTTAGTGGGGTTCAGCACTGCCAGCTGTTCCCCTGCTGTGGAGATGGCAAGTCTCCTGCTGCCTTCACCTGCCAAAATCCAGTAGGCCCCAGCCTGCTCCTCGCCTAATCCTGGGCTCCAACAGCGTCAGTTGGTGTTCAGAAGTGTCGTCTCCACAGAGCCAAACACATTCGTTCAAGTGTTAGTGGGGTTCAGCACTGCCAGCTGTTCCCCTGCTGTGGAGATGGCAAGTCTCCTGCTGCCTTCACCTGCCAAAATCCAGTAGGCCCCAGCCTGCTCCTCGCCTAATCCTGGGCTCCAACAGCGTCAGTTGGTGTTCAGAAGTGTCGTCTCCACAGAGCCAAACACATTCGTTCAAGTGTTAGTGGGGTTCAGCACTGCCAGCTGTTCCCCTGCTGTGGAGATGGCAAGTCTCCTGCTGCCTTCACCTGCCAAAATCCAGTAGGCCCCAGCCTGCTCCTCGCCTAATCCTGGGCTCCAACAGCGTCAGTTGGTGTTCAGAAGTGTCGTCTCCACAGAACCAAACACATTCGTTCAAGTGTTAGTGGGGTTCAGCACTGCCAGCTGTTCCCCTGCTGTGGAGATGGCAAGTCTCCTGCTGCCTTCACCTGCCAAAATCCAGTAGGCCCCAGCCTGCTCCTCGCCTAATCCTGGGCTCCAACAGCGTCAGTTGGTGTTCAGAAGTGTCGTCTCCACAGAGCCAAACACATTCGTTCAAGTGTTAGTGGGGTTCAGCACTGCCAGCTGTTCCCCTGCTGTGGAGATGGCAAGTCTCCTGCTGCCTTCACCTGCCAAAATCCAGTAGGCCCCAGCCTGCTCCTCGCCTAATCCTGGGCTCCAACAGCGTCAGTTGGTGTTCAGAAGTGTCGTCTCCACAGAGCCAAACACATTCGTTCAAGTGTTAGTGGGGTTCAGCACTGCCAGCTGTTCCCCTGCTGTGGAGATGGCAAGTCTCCTGCTGCCTTCACCTGCCAAAATCCAGTAGGCCCCAGCCTGCTCCTCGCCTAATCCTGGGCTCCAACAGCGTCAGTTGGTGTTCAGAAGTGTCGTCTCCACAGAACCAAACACATTCGTTCAAGTGTTAGTGGGGTTCAGCACTGCCAGCTGTTCCCCTGCTGTGGAGATGGCAAGTCTCCTGCTGCATTCACCTGCCAAAATCCAGTAGGCCCCAGCCTGCTCCTCGCCTAATCCTGGGCTCCAACAGCGTCAGTTGGTGTTCAGAAGTGTCGTCTCCACAGAGCCAAACACATTCGTTCAAGTGTTAGTGGGGTTCAGCACTGCCAGCTGTTCCCCTGCTGTGGAGATGGCAGTCTCTCCTGCTGTCTCCGCATTACAAAGACAGTAGGCCTCTGCCTACACCCTCCTATTTCCTGGGCTTCAACACAGCCAGTTGTAGTTCGGAAGTGCCGTCCACACGGAAAGAGATACTTGCTCCCGTGTCTCAGTGGGGTTCAGTAACGTCAGCTGATCCCCTGCTGTGTGGATGGCAGTCTCTCCTGCTGTCACCTCATTCAAAATTCAGTAGGCCTCTGCCTACACCCTCCTATTTCCTGGGCTTCAACACAGCCAGTTGTAGTTCGGAAGTGCCGTCCACACGGAAAGAGATACTTGCTCCCGTGTCTCAGTGGGGTTCAGTAACGTCAGCTGATCCCCTGCTGTGTGGATGGCAGTCTCTCCTGCTGTAAACTCATTCAAAACACAGTAGGCCTCTGCCTACACCCTCCTATTTCCTGGGCTTCAACACAGCCAGTTGTAGTTCGGAAGTGCCGTCCACACGGAAAGAGACACTTGCTCCCGTGTCTCAGTGGGGTTCAGTAACGTCAGCTGATCCCCTGCTGTGTGGATGGCAGTCTCTCCTGCTGTCACCTCATTCAAAATTCAGTAGGCCTCTGCCTACACCCTCCTATTTCCTGGGCTTCAACACAGCCAGTTGTAGTTCGGAAGTGCCGTCCACACGGAAAGAGATACTTGCTCCCGTGTCTCAGTGGGGTTCAGTAACGTCAGCTGATCCCCTGCTGTGTGGATGGCAGTCTCTCCTGCTGTCACCTCATTCAAAATTCAGTAGGCCTCTGCCTACACCCTCCTATTTCCTGGGCTTCAACACAGCCAGTTGTAGTTCGGAAGTGCCGTCCACACGGAAAGAGATACTTGCTCCCGTGTCTCAGTGGGGTTCAGTAACGTCAGCTGATCCCCTGCTGTGTGGATGGCAGTCTCTCCTGCTGTCACCTCATTCAAAATTCAGTAGGCCTCTGCCTACACCCTCCTATTTCCTGGGCTTCAACACAGCCAGTTGTAGTTCGGAAGTGCCGTCCACACGGAAAGAGATACTTGCTCCCGTGTCTCAGTGGGGTTCAGTAACGTCAGCTGATCCCCTGCTGTGTGGATGGCAGTCTCTCCTGCTGTAAACTCATTCAAAATACAGTAGGCCTCTGCCTACACCCTCCTATTTCCTGGGCTTCAACACAGCCAGTTGTAGTTCGGAAGTGCCGTCCACACGGAAAGAGACACTTGCTCCCGTGTCTCAGTGGGGTTCAGTAACGTCAGCTGATCCCCTGCTGTGTGGATGGCAGTCTCTCCTGCTGTAAACTCATTCAAAATACAGTAGGCCTCTGCCTACACCCTCCTATTTCCTGGGCTTCAACACAGCCAGTTGTAGTTCGGAAGTGCCGTCCACACGGAAAGAGACACTTGCTCCCGTGTCTCAGTGGGGTTCAGTAACGTCAGCTGATCCCCTGCTGTGTGGATGGCAGTCTCTCCTGCTGTCACCTCATTCAAAATTCAGTAGGCCTCTGCCTACACCCTCCTATTTCCTGGGCTTCAACACAGCCAGTTGTAGTTCGGAAGTGCCGTCCACACGGAAAGAGATACTTGCTCCCGTGTCTCAGTGGGGTTCAGTAACGTCAGCTGATCCCCTGCTGTGTGGATGGCAGTCTCTCCTGCTGTCACCTCATTCAAAATTCAGTAGGCCTCTGCCTACACCCTCCTATTTCCTGGGCTTCAACACAGCCAGTTGTAGTTCGGAAGTGCCGTCCACACGGAAAGAGATACTTGCTCCCGTGTCTCAGTGGGGTTCAGTAACGTCAGCTGATCCCCTGCTGTGTGGATGGCAGTCTCTCCTGCTGTAAACTCATTCAAAATACAGTAGGCCTCTGCCTACACCCTCCTATTTCCTGGGCTTCAACACAGCCAGTTGTAGTTCGGAAGTGCCGTCCACACGGAAAGAGACACTTGCTCCCGTGTCTCAGTGGGGTTCAGTAACGTCAGCTGATCCCCTGCTGTGTGGATGGCAGTCTCTCCTGCTGTAAACTCATTCAAAATACAGTAGGCCTCTGCCTACACCCTCCTATTTCCTGGGCTTCAACACAGCCAGTTGTAGTTCGGAAGTGCCGTCCACACGGAAAGAGACACTTGCTCCCGTGTCTCAGTGGGGTTCAGTAACGTCAGCTGATCCCCTGCTGTGTGGATGGCAGTCTCTCCTGCTGTCACCTCATTCAAAATTCAGTAGGCCTCTGCCTACACCCTCCTATTTCCTGGGCTTCAACACAGCCAGTTGTAGTTCGGAAGTGCCGTCCACACGGAAAGAGACACTTGCTCCCGTGTCTCAGTGGGGTTCAGTAACGTCAGCTGATCCCCTGCTGTGTGGATGGCAGTCTCTCCTGCTGTCACCTCATTCAAAATTCAGTAGGCCTCTGCCTACACCCTCCTATTTCCTGGGCTTCAACACAGCCAGTTGTAGTTCGGAAGTGCCGTCCACACGGAAAGAGATACTTGCTCCCGTGTCTCAGTGGGGTTCAGTAACGTCAGCTGATCCCCTGCTGTGTGGATGGCAGTCTCTCCTGCTGTCACCTCATTCAAAATTCAGTAGGCCTCTGCCTACACCCTCCTATTTCCTGGGCTTCAACACAGCCAGTTGTAGTTCGGAAGTGCCGTCCACACGGAAAGAGATACTTGCTCCCGTGTCTCAGTGGGGTTCAGTAATGTCAGCTGATCCCCTGCTGTGTGGATGGCAAAGTCTCCTGCTGCCTACACAGTCGTACCACTACTGATTTTTAACCGTGCTCCAATTAGGCCTGTGGCTCCACTGTCTCTCGTATTTCCCCTGTCCTCCAACCCTGCCAGTTACAGCTCCGAAGTGGCGTCTGCACAATCCACACTTGTTCCTGTGTTACAGGTGTTCAGTCCGATCAGTTAATCCCCTGATGTGTGTCCGGCAATGTCGCCTGCTCTGTCCACATTCCCATTATCGGAATGTGGACAGAGCAGGCGACATTGCCGGACACACATCAGGGGATTAACTGACCGGACTGAACACCTGTAACACAGGAACAAGTGTGGATTGTGCAGACGCCACTTCGGAGCTGTAACTGGCGGGGTTGGAGGACAGGGGAAATACGAAAATCAGTGAATCCACAGGCCTAAGTGGAGCTTGGTTCAAATTAGTAGTCTACAACCGATCTTAAAATTTCTTCAATGCAGCCTAAGCCTGCTCCGTGCTTGTCCCTGGGCTTCAACACAGCCAGTTGTTGCTCGGAAGTGCCGTCTTCACAGAGTAAAACACTAGCTCCTGTGTTTGTGGGGTTCAGTAACGTCAGCTGTTCCCCTGCTGTTTTGATGGCAATCTGTCCTGCTGCCTCCCAATTGACAGCACATCAGGCCTCAGCCTGCTAAGTGCTTGTCCTGGGCTCCAACATCGCCAGTTGCTGCTCATAACTGACTTTGGCACGGGTACTCCCTCCTGCCCAGCTTGGTTCCAGCCCTGCCTGCTGTTTCCGGGAAGTGTCAATGTCAGTTTGCCACCCCAAGTTGCCATGTCGTGTTGCGGTTGAGTTAGCCGAGGCTAGGGTGCCAGCAGTTTAGGTGCTTCCTATGTGGACTGCGGGTTCTGGTAAGAAAGGTTTGTTCCATAGTGCCAGTAGGACAAGCACCCCCTGTAGGACTGTGTGATTCGGTAACTGCGGCCAGCTTGCGGCATGCCAACTTTGCTTTTCAGGGGTAACTTCTGATACCCCTCCGGGTTCCAGCACCGTCAGCTGGTTCTCATCAGAGCCTTTGGCCTAGGTGCCTCCATCTCGGTATCCGAGTTCCAGCAACGTCTGCTGGTCCTTGGTAGTGCTTTGTAGCACAGGTACCTCCTGCTTAGTAACCGGGTTCCAGCACCGTCAGCTGGTCCTCGGTTGTGCCATTGGCTCTTATTCCTTCTGCTGCCCCTCCGGGTGCCAGCACTGTCAGCTGGTCCTCGCTATTTCCATTTGCTCTTGCAGCTTATGCTACCCCTCCGGGTTCCAGCACCGTCAGCTGGTTCTCGTCAGAGCCTTTGGCCTAGGTGCCTCCATCTCGGTATCCGAGTTCCGGCAACGTCTGCTGGTCCTTGGTAGTGCTTTGTAGCACAGGTACCTCCTGCTTAGTAACCGGGTTCCAGCACCGTCAGCTGGTCCTCGGTTGTGCCATTGGCTCTTATTCCTTCTGCTGCCCCTCCGGGTGCCAGCACTGTCAGCTGGTCCTCGCTATTTCCATTTGCTCTTGCAGCTTATGCTACCCCTCCGGGTTCCAGCACCGTCAGCTGGTTCTCGTCAGAGCCTTTGGCCTAGGTGCCTCCATCTCGGTATCCGAGTTCCGGCAACGTCTGCTGGTCCTTGGTAGTGCTTTGTAGCACAGGTACCTCCTGCTTAGTAACCGGGTTCCAGCACCGTCAGCTGGTCCTCGGTAGTGCCATTGGCTCTTGTTCCTTCTGCTGCCCCTCCGGGTGCCAGTACCGTCAGCTGGTTCAAGAGGACAAAGAACAGGAAGACAACCACCAAGATGCAGAACAACAAGAGAGAGAAGACAAAGAAGCATAAAAAAAACAAAGCAGAAGAACATTAAGCATAAGACTAATACTCTGAGCAAATGATATTATCTTATTTATAAGCAGAAGAAGACTAAGCAGTGTATGGGGGTGAGTCCGTTCCTCCTCGTGGTGCCCCTGGAAAAGGCCTGCTTCTGCAGGCCAAACTGAACGCGGACAAATCCTGTTGTAAATCTTTTGTGACAGGCAGAACGGAAGGTGTAAACTTCTAACTTTTCTAGATAACAACTACAGGAATGCCTGACACAAACAAGAATATGATGAAGAAGAATAGGAAGAAGATGAAGAAGCTGAATATGTAGAATAATAATTGTTGAATAAGAAGAATATGAAGAATGTAAGAAAAGGAAGAAGAAGAAGAAGAAGAAGAAGAAGAAGAAGAAGAAGAAGAAGAAGAATGTAAAAAAAGGAAGTAGAAGAAGAAGAAGAAGAATGTAAAAAAAGGAATAAGAAGAAGAATGTAAAAAAAGGAAGTAGAAGAAGAAGAAGAAGAATGTAAAAAAAGGAAGTAGAAGAAGAAGAAGAAGAATGTAAAAAAAGGAAGTAGAAGAAGAAGACATACATGTCTGGCAAAATATAAATGAGGCTAACATAGTCAATATCTTTGTAACTCCTAACATCTTTAAAAAAAAAAGTTTAATTCCTGCTATTCCATTTGATTGGGCTAAACCTCTATGGCTTTAATGTCTCCTCCACCTCCCACAATACATTCTACATTATTCTTAGTTGTTTTTCTTCATGTAGAATTAACCTACAAGGAAAGAAAGGGTTTTTTTTAATTCCGATATTTTGGCCCCATTGACTTGCATTGGTTCCCGGTATCGGAATCGGCGATACCGATACTTTTTTTTAAGATCGGCCGATCCATTCCGATCCGATATTTTCAAGTATCGGCTGGTATTGCTCAACTCTACTGATTACTATTGCTCTGTCATATACTCCACACTTCTGCTGCGTTTGTCTGTGTGTTGACTAATGAAGGCCAGGAAACCTTCTCTGTGTGCTGCGCTGTATATGGTAGAGCCCAGAGTTGCTAGTCTCCTCCCAAAAGCCTGGAGTCAATTGACAATGTAGAGCTAGAGTTTGCAGAGGGGAGAACCGGTGAAAATGCAGAATACAAGACATATAAGGGTCAGAAATAGTCTGATTTCCCATGTACACACACTGCAGCGTATTCTGAAAAGTTACTTGAAAGTACAGTTACTACTCTCGACTCCAAAATGGCAAGTTTTTCTAGGTTTGAAAAAAAAAAAACTTGCATTTTCACACAGTTTGTAAATGGGGATGTAGCTCAGTGGTAGAGCGCATGCTTTGCATGTGTGAGGCCCGGGGTTCAATCCCCGGCATCTCCATAGCCAGCCTGCATGTATGTGAAAGGTTCGCACTTCCTTTTGGTGGTCACTTTTTCTCACCCTTGTTCGCTTACTGCAGCCGCTGTGTGAAGGAAATACGTGTGAGTGCTCCAGGCTTCCGGTACACTTTTGGGGATGTAGCTCACATGTATGAGGTCCTGAGTTCAATCCCCAGCATCTCCAACCTTTTTCTAATATGGCTAGACATCTTTGGCTAGCGCACCACTCAAGCTAAGTGTCAAGACTCGCAAGGAATGTCTGCCGCTTAAACTGTTTGCTTTGCCATGTCACTTGGCAGGACAAGGCTTTCTCGATTGCAAGGTCTTAACACTGCCTAAGCCACGGGCAACACTTTTTCCCACTCAGTAAAATGACTTGAATGGGAACTGGACATTCAACAAACTTGGCCAAAATCAATAGTACATGCAAATAAAGGAGACATTCGATTATATAGTCTCAAAGATATTTGCTTTTTTCACCACTTACCAGCCAAGGTTTGCTCTACCCCTGCCTCCTCTATTCACCTTCCACGCTGAAAAAAGACAGCTCAACTTCATTGGGATCAAACTTAAACCTCCCACCAACACACCTTGACATTGGGTGGCGCAGCTTTTTAGACTTTATGCTAATGATATAGGAGGCGGGAAGGTGAGAAAACTGGCAGAGGGACAATCAGAAGGATTGTGCTGAGCTTAATCACGTGTCTTTTACTTTAACCTAGAGCTGGATTCACCATCTACACTGATTACTCTTGCTCTGTCATATACTCCACACTTCTGCTGTGTTTGTCTGTGTGTTGACTAATGAAGGCCAGGAAACCTTCTCTGTGTGCTGCGCTGTATATGGTAGAGCCCAGAGTTGCTAGTCTCCTCCCAAAAGCCTGGAGTCAATTGACAATGTAGAGCTAGAGTTTGCAGAGGGGAGAACCGGTGAAAATGCAGAATACAAGACATATAAGGGTCAGAAATAGTCTGATTTCCCATGTACATACACTGCAGCGTATTCTGAAAAGTTACTTGAAAGTATAGTTACTACTCTCGACTCCAAAATGGCAAATTATTCTAGGTTTGAAAAAAAAAAACTTGCATTTTCACGCAGTTCGTAACTGGGGATGTAGCTAAGTGGTAGAGCGCACGCTTTGCATGTGTGAAGCCCTGGGTTCAATCCCCGGCAACTGCATGGCCAGCCTGCATGTATGTGCAAGGAACGCACTTCCTTTTGGTGGTCACTTTTTCTCACCCTTGTTCGCTTCCTGCAGCCGCTGTGTGAAGTAAATACGTGTGAGTGCTCCAGGCTTCCGGTACACTTTTGGGGATGTAGCTCAGTGGTAGAGCGCATGCTTCGCATGTATGAGGTCCTGGGTTCAATCCCCAGCGTCTCCAACCTTTTTCAAATATGGCCAGACATTTTTGGCTAGCGCACCACTCAAGCTAAGTGTCAAGACTCGCAAGGAATCTCTGCCGCTTAAACTGTTTGCTTTGACATGTCCCTTGGCAGGACAAGGCTTTCTCGATTGCAAGGTCTTAACACTGCCTAAGCCACGTGCAACACTTTTTCCCACTCAGTAAAATGACTTGAATGGTAACTGGACATTCAACAAACTTGGCGAAAATCAATAGTACACGCAAATATAGAAGACTTTCGATTATATAGTCTCAAAGATATTTGCTTTTTTCACCACTTACCAGCCAAGGTTTGCTCTACCCCTGCCTCCTGTATTCACCATCCACTCTGAAAAAAGACAGCTCAACTTCATTGGGATCAAACCTAAACCTCCCACCAACACACCTTGACAATGGGTTGCACAGCTTTTTAGACTTTATGCTAATGATATAGGAGGCAGGATGGTGAGAAAACTGGCAGAGGGACAATCAGAAGGATTGTGCTTAGCTTAATCACGCGTCTTTTACTTTAACCTAGAGCTGGATTCACCATCTACACTGATTACTATTGCTCTGTCATATACTCCACACTTCTGCTGCGTTTGTCTGTGTGTTGACTAATGAAGGCCAGGAAACCTTCTCTGTGTGCTGCGCTGTATATGGTAGAGCCCAGAGTTGCTAGTCTCCTCCCAAAAGCCTGGAGTCAATTGACAATGTAGAGCTAGAGTTTGCAGAGGGGAGAACCGGTGAAAATGCAGAATACAAGACATATAAGGGTCAGAAATAGTCTGATTTCCCATGTACACACACTGCAGCGTATTCTGAAAAGTTACTTGAAAGTGCAGTTACTACTCTCGACTCCAAAATGGCAAGTTTTTCTAGGTTTGAAAAAAAAAAACTTGCATTTTCACACAGTTTGTAACTGGGGATGTAGCTCAGTGGTAGAGCGCATGCTTTGCATGTGTGAGGCCCGGGGTTCAATCCCCGGCATCTCCATAGCCAGCCTGCATGTATGTGAAAGGTTCGCACTTCCTTTTGGTGGTCACTTTTTCTCACCCTTGTTCGCTTACTGCAGCCGCTGTGTGAAGGAAATACGTGTGAGTGCTCCAGGCTTCCGGTACACTTTTGGGGATGTAGCTCACATGTATGAGGTCCTGAGTTCAATCCCCAGCATCTCCAACCTTTTTCTAATATGGCTAGACATCTTTGGCTAGCGCACCACTCAAGTTAAGTGTCAAGACTCGCAAGGAATGTCTGCCGCTTAAACTGTTTGCTTTGCCATGTCACTTGGCAGGACAAGGCTTTCTCGATTGCAAGGTCTTAACACTGCCTAAGCCACGGGCAACACTTTTTCCCACTCTGTAAAATGACTTGAATGGGAAATGGACATTCAACAAACTTGGCCAAAATCAATAGTACATGCAAATAAAGGAGACATTCGATTATATAGTCTCAAAGATATTTGCTTTTTTCACCACTTACCAGCCAAGGTTTGCTCTACCCCTGCCTCCTGTATTCACCATCCACGCTGAAAAAAGACAGCTCAACTTCATTGGGATCAAACTTAAACCTCCCACCAACACACCTTGACATTGGGTAGCGCAGCTTTTTAGACTTTATGCTAATGATATAGGAGGCGGGAAGGTGAGAAAACTGGCAGAGGGACAATCAGAAGGATTGTGCTGAGCTTAATCACGCGTCTTTTATTTTAACCTAGAGCTGGATTCACCATCTACACTGATTACTATTGCTCTGTCATATACTCCACACTTCTGCTGTGTTTGTCTGTGTGTTGACTAATGAAGGCCAGGAAACCTTCTCTGTGTGCTGCGCTGTATATGGTAGAGCCCAGAGTTGCTAGTCTCCTCCCAAAAGCCTGGAGTCAATTGACAATGTAGAGCTAGAGTTTGCAGAGGGGAGAACCGGTGAAAATGCAGAATACAAGACATATAAGGGTCAGAAATAGTCTGATTTCACATGTACACACACTGCAGCGTATTCTGAAAAGTTACTTGAAAGTACAGTTACTACTCTCGACTCCAAAATGGCAAGTTATTCTTGGTTTGAAAAAAAAAAACTTGCATTTTCACACAGTTTGAAACTGGGGATGTAGCTCAGTGGTAGAGCGCATGCTTTGCATGTGTGAGGCCCCGGGTTCAATCCCGGGCATCTCCATGGCCATCCTGCATGTATGTGCAAGGAATGCACTTCCTTCTGGTAGTCACTTTTTCTCACCCTTGTTTGCTTCTTGCATCCGCTGTGTGAAGTAAATACGTGTGAGTGCTCCAGGCTTCCTGTACACTTTTGGGGATGTAGCTCAGTGGTAGAGCACATGCTTCGCATGTATGAGGTCCTGGGTTCAATACCCAGCATCTCCAACTTTTTTCAAATATGGCTAGACATCTTTGGCTAGCGCACCACTCAAGCTAAGTGTCAAGACTCGCAAGGAATCTCTGCCGCGTAAACTGTTTGCTTTGCCATGTCACTTGGCAGGACAAGGCTTTCTCGATTGCAAGGTCTTAACACTGCCTAAGCCACGGGCAACACTTTTTCCCACTCAGTAACATGACTTGAATGGGAACTGGACATTCAACAAACTTGGCCAAAATCAATAGTACACGCAAATATAGAAGACTTTCGATTATATAGTCTCAAAGATATTTGCTTCTTTCACCACTTACCAGCCAAGGTTTGCTCTACCCCTGCCTCCTGTATTCACCATCCACTCTGAAAAAAGACAGCTCAACTTCATTGGGATCAAACCTAAACCTCCCACCAACACACCTTGACATTGAGTTGCACAGCTTTTTAGACTTTATGCTAATGATATAGGAGGCGGGAAGGTGAGAAAACTGGCAGAGGGACAATCAGAAGGACTGTGCTGAGCTTAATCACATGTCTTTTACTTTAACCTAGAGCTGGATTCACCATCTACACTGATTACTATTGCTCTGTCATATACTCCACACTTCTGCTGCGTTTGTCTGTGTGCTGACTAATGAAGGCCAGGAAACCTTCTCTGTGTGCTGCGCTGTATATGGTAGAGCCCAGAGTTGCTAGTCTCCTCCCAAAAGCTTGGAGTCAATTGACAATGTAGAGCTAGAGTTTGCAGAGGGGAGAACCGGTGAAAATGCAGAATACAAGACATATAAGGGTCAGAAATAGTCTGATTTCCCATGTACACACACTGCAACGTATTCTGAAAAGTTACTTGAAAGTACAGTTACTACTCTCGACTCCAAAATGGCAAGTTATTCTAGGTTTGAAAAAAAAAAACTTGCATTTTCACACAGTTCATAACTGGGGATGTAGTTTAGTGGTAGAGCGCATGCTTTGCATGTGTGAGGCCCCTGGTTCAATCCCCGGCATCTCCATGGTCAGCCTGCTTGTATGTGCAAGGAATGCACTTGTTTTTGGTGGTCACTTTTTCTCACCCTTGTTCGCTTCCTGCAGCCGCTGTGTGAAGTAAATACGTGTGAGTGCTCCAGGCTTCCGGTACACTTTTGGGGATGTAGCTCAGTGGTAGAGCGCATGCTTCGCATGTATGAGGTGCTGGGTTCAATCCCCAGCATCTCCAACCTTTTTCAAATATGGCTAGACATCTTTGGCTAGCACACCACTCAAGCTAAGTGTCAAGACTCGCAAGGAATCTCTGCCGCTTAAACTGTTTGCTTTGCCATGTCACTTGGCAGGACAAGGCTTTCTCGAATGCAAGGTCTTAACACTGCCTAAGCTACGGGCAACACTTTTTCCCACTCAGTAAAATGACTTGAATGGGAACTGGACATTCAACAAACTTGGCCAAAATCAATAGTACACGCAAATATAGGAGACTTTCGATTATATAGTCTCAAAGATATTTGCTTTTTTCACCACTTACCAGCCAAGGTTTGCTCTACCCCTGCCTCCTGTATTCACCATCCACTCTGAAAAAAGACAGCTCAACTTCATTGGGATCAAACCTAAACCTCCCACCAACACACCTTGACATTGGGTTGCACAGCTTTTTAGACTTTATGCTAATGATATAGGAGGCGGGAAGGTGAGAAAACTGGCAGAGGGACAATCAGAAGGATTGTGCTGAGCTTAATCACGCGTCTTTTACTTTAACCTAGAGCTGGATTCACCATCTACACTGATTACTATTGCTCTGTCATATACTCCACACTTCTGCTGCGTTTGTCTGTGTGTTGACTAATGAAGGCCGGGAAACCTTCTCTGTGTGCTGCACTGTATATGGTAGAGCCCAGAGTTGCTAGTCTCCTCCCAAAAGCCTGGAGTCAATTGACAATGTAGAGCTAGAGTTTGCAGAGGGTAGAACCGGTGAAAATGCAGAATACAAGACATATAAGGGTCAGAAATAGTCTGATTTCCCATGTACACACACTGCAGCGTATTCTGAAAAGTTACTTGAAAGTACAGTTACTACTCTCGACTCCAAAATGGCAAGTTATTCTTGGTTTGAAAAAAAAAACTTGCATTTTCACACAGTTCGTAACTGGGGATGTAGCTCAGTGGTAGAGCGCACGCTTTGCATGTGTGAAGCCCTGGGTTCAATCCCCGGCATCTCCATGGCCAGCCTGCATGTATGTGCAAGGAACGCACTTCCATTTCGTGGTCACTTTTTCTCACCCTTGTTCGCTTCCTGCAGCCGCTGTGTGAAGTAAATACGTGTGAGTGCTCCAGGCTTCCCGTACACTTTTGGGGATGTAGCTCAGTGGTATAGCGCATGCTTCGCATGTATGAGGTCCTGGGTTCAATCCCCAGCATCTCCAACCTTTTTCAAATATGGCTAGACATCTTTGGCTAGCACACCACTCAAGCTAAGTGTCAAGACTCGCAAGGAATCTCTGCCGCTTAAACTGTTTGCTTTGCCATGTCACTTGGCAGGACAAGGCTTTCTCGATTGCAAGGTCTTAACACTGCCTAAGCCACGGGCAACAGTTTTTCCCACTCAGTAAAATGACTTGAATGGGAACTGGACATTCAACAAACTTGGCCAAAATCAATAGTACACGCAAATATAGGAGACTTTCGATTATATAGTCTCAAAGATATTTGCTTTTTTCACCACTTACCAGCCAAGGTTTGCTCTACCCCTGCCTCCTGTATTCACCATCCACTCTGAAAAAAGACAGCTCAACTTCATTGGGATCAAACCTAAACCTCCCACCAACACACCTTGACATTGGGTTGCACAGCTTTTTAGACTTTATGCTAATGATATAGGAGGCGGGAAGGTGAGAAAACTGGCAGAGGGACAATCAGAAGGATTGTGCTGAGCTTAATCACGCGTCTTTTACTTTAACCTAGAGCTGGATTCACCATCTACACTGATTACTATTGCTCTGTCATATACTCCACACTTCTGCTGCGTTTGTCTGTGTGTTGACTAATGAAGGCCGGGAAGCCTTCTCTCTGTGCTGCGCTGTATATGGTAGAGCCCAGAGTTGCTAGTCTCCTCCCAAAAGCCTGGAGTCAATTGACAATGTAGAGCTAGAGTTTGCAGAGGGTAGAACCGGTGAAAATGCAGAATACAAGACATATAAGGGTCAGAAATAGTCTGATTTCCCATGTACACACACTGCAGCGTATTCTGAAAAGTTACTTGAAAGTACAGTTACTACTCTCGACTCCAAAATGGCAAGTTATTCTTGGTTTGAAAAAAAAACTTGCATTTTCACACAGTTGGTAACTGGGGATGTAGCTCAGTGGTAGAGCGCACGCTTTGCATGTGTGAAGCCCTGGGTTCAATCCCCGGCATCTCCATGGCCAGCCTGCATGTATGTGCAAGGAACGCACTTCCATTTCGTGGTCATTTTTTCTCACCCTTGTTCGCTTCCTGCAGCCGCTGTGTGAAGTAAATACGTGTGAGTGCTCCAGGCTTCCCGTACACTTTTGGGGATGTAGCTCAGTGGTAGAGCGCATGCTTCGCATGTATGAGGTCCTGGGTTCAATCCCCAGCATCTCCAACCTTTTTCAAATATGGCTAGACATCTTTGGCTAGCACACCACTCAAGCTAAGTGTCAAGACTCGCAAGGAATCTCTGCCGCTTAAACTGTTTGCTTTGCCATGTCACTTGGCAGGACAAGGCTTTCTCGATTGCAAGGTCTTAACACTGCCTAAGCCACGGGCAACACTTTTTCCCACTCAGTAAAATGACTTGAATGGGAACTGGACATTCAACAAACTTGGCCAAAATCAATAGTACACGCAAATATAGGAGACTTTCGATTATATAGTCTCAAAGATATTTGCTTTTTTCACCACTTACCAGCCAAGGTTTGCTCTACCCCTGCCTCCTGTATTCACCATCCACTCTGAAAAAAGACAGCTCAACTTCATTGGGATCAAACCTAAACCTCCCACCAACACACCTTGACATTGGGTTGCACAGCTTTTTAGACTTTATGCTAATGATATAGGAGGCGGGAAGGTGAGAAAACTGGCAGAGGGACAATCAGAAGGATTGTGCTGAGCTTAATCACGCGTCTTTTACTTTAACCTAGAGCTGGATTCACCATCTACACTGATTACTATTGCTCTGTCATATACTCCACACTTCTGCTGCGTTTGTCTGTGTGTTGACTAATGAAGGCCGGGAAGCCTTCTCTCTGTGCTGCGCTGTATATGGTAGAGCCCAGAGTTGCTAGTCTCCTCCCAAAAGCCTGGAGTCAATTGACAATGTAGAGCTAGAGTTTGCAGAGGGTAGAACCGGTGAAAATGCAGAATACAAGACATATAAGGGTCAGAAATAGTCTGATTTCCCATGTACACACACTGCAGCGTATTCTGAAAAGTTACTTGAAAGTACAGTTGCTACTCTCGACTCCAAAATGGCAAGTTATTCTTGGTTTGAAAAAAAAAACTTGCATTTTCACACAGTTCGTAACTGGGGATGTAGCTCAGTGGTAGAGCGCACGCTTTGCATGTGTGAGGCCCCGGGTTCAATCCCCGGCATCTCCATGGCCAGCCTGCATGTATGTGCAAGGAACGCACTTCCATTTCGTGGTCACTTTTTCTCACCCTTGTTCGCTTCCTGCAGCCGCTGTGTGAAGTAAATACGTGTGAGTGCTCCAGGCTTCCCGTACACTTTTGGGGATGTAGCTCAGTGGTAGAGCGCATGCTTCGCATGTATGAGGTCCTGGGTTCAATCCCCAGCATCTCCAACCTTTTTCAAATATGGCTAGACATCTTTGGCTAGCACACCACTCAAGCTAAGTGTCAAGACTCGCAAGGAATCTCTGCCGCTTAAACTGTTTGCTTTGCCATGTCACTTGGCAGGACAAGGCTTTCTCGATTGCAAGGTCTTAACACTGCCTAAGCCACGGGCAACACTTTTTCCCACTCAGTAAAATGACTTGAATGGGAACTGGACATTCAACAAACTTGGCCAAAATCAATAGTACACGCAAATATAGGAGACTTTCGATTATATAGTCTCAAAGATATTTGCTTTTTTCACCACTTACCAGCCAAGGTTTGCTCTACCCCTGCCTCCTGTATTCACCATCCACTCTGAAAAAAGACAGCTCAACTTCATTGGGATCAAACCTAAACCTCCCACCAACACACCTTGACATTGGGTTGCACAGCTTTTTAGACTTTATGCTAATGATATAGGAGGCGGGAAGGTGAGAAAACTGGCAGAGGGACAATCAGAAGGATTGTGCTGAGCTTAATCACGCGTCTTTTACTTTAACCTAGAGCTGGATTCACCATCTACACTGATTACTATTGCTCTGTCATATACTCCACACTTCTGCTGCGTTTGTCTGTGTGTTGACTAATGAAGGCCGGGAAGCCTTCTCTCTGTGCTGCGCTGTATATGGTAGAGCCCAGAGTTGCTAGTCTCCTCCCAAAAGCCTGGAGTCAATTGACAATGTAGAGCTAGAGTTTGCAGAGGGTAGAACCGGTGAAAATGCAGAATACAAGACATATAAGGGTCAGAAATAGTCTGATTTCCCATGTACACACACTGCAGCGTATTCTGAAAAGTTACTTGAAAGTACAGTTACTACTCTCGACTCCAAAATGGCAAGTTATTCTTGGTTTGAAAAAAAAAACTTGCATTTTCACACAGTTCGTAACTGGGGATGTACCTCAGTGGTAGAGTGCACGCTTTGCATGTGTGAGGCCCCGGGTTCAATCCCCGGCATCTCCATGGCCATCCTGCATGTATGTGCAAGGAACGCACTTCCTTTTGGTAGTCACTTTTTCTCACCCTTGTTCGCTTCTTGCATCCGTTGTGTGAAGTAAATACGTGTGAGTGCTCCAAGATTCCGGTACACTTTTGGGTATGTAGCTCAGTGGTAGAGTGCATGCTTCGCATGTATGAGGTCCTGGGTTCAATACCCAGCATCTCCAACCTTTTTCAAATATGGCTAGACATCTTTGGCTAGCGCACCACTCAAGCTAAGTGTCAAGACTCGCAAGGAATCTCTGCCGCTTAAACTGTTTGCTTTGCCATGTCACTTGGCAGGACAAGGGTTTCTCGATTGCAAGGTCTTAACACTGCCTAAGCCACGGGCAACACTTTTTCCCACTCAGTAAAATGACTTGAATGGGAACTGGACATTCAACAAACTTGTCCAAAATCAATAGTACACGCAAATAAAGGAGACTTTCGATTATATAGTCTCAAAGATATTTGCTTTTTTCACCACTTACCAGCCAAGGTTTGCTCTACCCCTTCCTCCTGTATTCACCATCCACTCTGAAGAAAGACAGCTCAACTTCATTGGGATCAAACTTAAACCTCCCACCAACACACCTTGACATTGGGTGGCACAGCTTTTTAGACTTTATGCTAATGATATAGGAGGCGGGAAGGTGAGAAAACTGGCAGAGGGACAATCAGAAGGATTGTGCTGAGCTTAATCACGCGTCTTTTACTTTAACCAAGAGCTGGATTCACCATCTACACTGATTACTATTGCTCTGTCATATACTCCACACTTCTGCTGCGTTTGTCTGTGTGCTGACTAATGAAGGCCAGGAAACCTTCTCTGTGTGCTGCGCTGTATATGGTAGAGCCCAGAGTTGCTAGTCTCCTCCCAAAAGCCTGGAGTCAATTGACAATGTAGAGCTAGAGTTTGCAGAGGGGAGAACCGGTGAAAATGCAGAATACAAGACATATAAGGGTCAGAAATAGTCTGATTTCCCATGTACACACACTGCAACGTATTCTGAAAAGTTACTTGAAAGTACAGTTACTACTCTCGACTCCAAAATGGCAAGTTATTCTAGGTTTGAAAAAAAAAAACTTGCATTTTCACACAGTTCATAACTGGGGATGTAGCTTAGTGGTAGAGCGCACGCTTTGCATGTGTGAGGCCCTTGGTTCAATCCCCGGCATCTCCATGGTCAGCCTGCTTGTATGTGCAAGGAATGCACTTGTTTTTGGTGGTCACTTTTTCTCACCCTTGTTCGCTTCCTGCAGCCGCTGTGTGAAGTAAATACGTGTGAGTGCTCCAGGCTTCCAGTACACTTTTGGGGATGTAGCTCACATGTATGAGGTCCTGAGTTCAATCCCCACCATCTCCAACCTTTTTCAAATATGGCTAGACATCTTTGGCTAGCGCACCACTCAAGCTAAGTGTCAAGACTCGCAAGGAATCTCTGCCGCTTAAACTGTTTTCTTTGACATGTCACTTGGCAGGACAAGGCTTTCTCGATTGCTAGGTCTTAACACTGCCTAAGCCACGGGCAACACTTTTTCCCACTCAGTAAAATGACTTGAATGGGAACTGGACATTCAACAAACTTGGCCAAAATCAATAGTACACGCAAATATAGGAGACTTTTGATTATATATTCTCAAAGATATTTACTTTTTTCACCACTTACCAGCCAAGGTTTGCTCTACCCCTGCCTCCTGTATTCACCATCCACTCTGAAAAAAGACAGCTCAACTTCATTGGGATCAAACCTAAACCTCCCACCAACACACCTTGACATTGGGTGGCACAGCTTTTTAGACTTTATGCTAATGATATAGGAGGCGGGAAGGTGAGAAAACTGGCAGAGGGACAATCAGAAGAATTGTGCTGAGCTAAATCACGCGTCTTTTACTTTAACCTAGAGCTGGATTCACCATCTACACTGATTACTATTGCTCTGTCATATACTCCACACTTCTGCTGCGTTTGTCTGTGTGTTGACTAATGAAGGCCAGGAAACCTTCTCTGTGTGCTGCACTGTATATGGTAGAGCCCAGAGTTGCTAGTCTCCTCCCAAAAGCCTGGAGTCAATTGACAAGGTAGAGCTAGAGATTGCAGAGGGGAGAACCGGTGAAAATGCAGAATACAAGACATATAAGGGTCAGAAATAGTCTGATTTCCCATGTACACACACTGCAGCGTATTCTGAAAAGTTACTTGAAAGTACAGTTACTACTCTCGACTCCAAAATGGCAAGTTATTCTAGGTTTGAAAAAAAAAACTTGCATTTTCACACAGTTCGTAACTGGGGATGTAGCTCAGTGGTAGAGCGCACGCTTTGCATGTGTGAATCCCTGGGTTCAATCCCCGGCATCTCCATGGCCAGCCTGCATGTATGTGCAAGGAACGCACTTCCATTTGGTGGTCACTTTTTCTCACCCTTGTTCGCTTCCTGCAGCCGCTGTGTGAAGTAAATACGTGTGAGTGCTCCAGGCTTCCCGTACACTTTTGGGGATGTAGCTCAGTGGTAGAGCGCATGCTTCGCATGTATGAGGTCCTGGGTTCAATCCCCAGCATCTCCACCCTTTTTCAAATATGGCTAGACATCTTTGGCTAGCACACCACTCAAGCTAAGTGTCAAGACTCGCAAGGAATCTCTGCCGCTTAAACTGTTTGCTTTGCCATGTCACTTGGCAGGACAAGGCTTTCTCGAATGCAAGGTCTTAACACTGCCTAAGCTACGGGCAACACTTTTTCCCACTCAGTAAAATGACTTGAATGGGAACTGGACATTCAACAAACTTGGCCAAAATCAATAGTACACGCAAATATAGGAGACTTTCGATTATATAGTCTCAAAGATATTTGCTTTTTTCACCACTTACCAGCCAAGGTTTGCTCTACCCCTGCCTCCTGTATTCACCATCCACTCTGAAAAAAGACAGCTCAACTTCATTGGGATCAAACCTAAACCTCCCACCAACACACCTTGACATTGGGTTGCACAGCTTTTTAGACTTTATGCTAATGATATAGGAGGCGGGAAGGTGAGAAAACTGGCAGAGGGACAATCAGAAGGATTGTGCTGAGCTTAATCACGCGTCTTTTACTTTAACCTAGAGCTGGATTCACCATCTACACTGATTACTATTGCTCTGTCATATACTCCACACTTCTGCTGCGTTTGTCTGTGTGTTGACTAATGAAGGCCGGGAAACCTTCTCTCTGTGCTGCGCTGTATATGGTAGAGCCCAGAGTTGCTAGTCTCCTCCCAAAAGCCTGGAGTCAATTGACAATGTAGAGCTAGAGTTTGCAGAGGGTAGAACCGGTGAAAATGCAGAATACAAGACATATAAGGGTCAGAAATAGTCTGATTTCCCATGTACACACACTGCAGCGTATTCTGAAAAGTTACTTGAAAGTACAGTTACTACTCTCGACTCCAAAATGGCAAGTTATTCTTGGTTTGAAAAAAAAAACTTGCATTTTCACACAGTTCGTAACTGGGCATGTTGCTCAGTGGTAGAGCGCACGCTTTGCATGTGTGAGGCCCCGGGTTCAATCCCCGGCATCTCCATGGCCAGCCTGCATGTATGTGCAAGGAACGCACTTCCATTTCGTGGTCACTTTTTCTCACCCTTGTTCGCTTCCTGCAGCCGCTGTGTGAAGTAAATACGTGTGAGTGCTCCAGACTTCCCGTACACTTTTGGGGATGTAGCTCAGTGGTAGAGCGCATGCTTCGCATGTATGAGGTCCTGGGTTCAATCCCCAGCATCTCCAACCTTTTTCAAATATGGCTAGACATCTTTGGCTAGCACACCACTCAAGCTAAGTGTCAAGACTCGCAAGGAATCTCTGCCGCTTAAACTGTTTGCTTTGCCATGTCACTTGGCAGGACAAGGCTTTCTCGATTGCAAGGTCTTAACACTGCCTAAGCCACGGGCAACACTTTTTCCCACTCAGTAAAATGACTTGAATGGGAACTGGACATTCAACAAACTTGGCCAAAATCAATAGTACACGCAAATATAGGAGACTTTCGATTATATAGTCTCAAAGATATTTGCTTTTTTCACCACTTACCAGCCAAGGTTTGCTCTACCCCTGCCTCCTGTATTCACCATCCACTCTGAAAAAAGACAGCTCAACTTCATTGGGATCAAACCTAAACCTCCCACCAACACACCTTGACATTGGGTTGCACAGCTTTTTAGACTTTATGCTAATGATATAGGAGGCGGGAAGGTGAGAAAACTGGCAGAGGGACAATCAGAAGGATTGTGCTGAGCTTAATCACGTGTCTTTTACTTTAACCTAGAGCTGGATTCACCATCTACACTGATTACTATTGCTCTGTCATATACTCCACACTTCTGCTGCGTTTGTCTGTGTGTTGACTAATGAAGGCCGGGAAGCCTTCTCTCTGTGCTGCGCTGTATATGGTAGAGCCCAGAGTTGCTAGTCTCCTCCCAAAAGCCTGGAGTCAATTGACAATGTAGAGCTAGAGTTTGCAGAGGGTAGAACCGGTGAAAATGCAGAATACAAGACATATAAGGGTCAGAAATAGTCTGATTTCCCATGTACACACACTGCAGCGTATTCTGAAAAGTTACTTGAAAGTACAGTTACTACTCTCGACTCCAAAATGGCAAGTTATTCTTGGTTTGAAAAAAAAAACTTGCATTTTCACACAGTTCGTAACTGGGGATGTAGCTCAGTGGTAGAGCGCACGCTTTGCATGTGTGAGGCCCCGGGTTCAATCCCCGGCATCTCCATGGCCAGCCTGCATGTATGTGCAAGGAACGCACTTCCATTTCGTGGTCACTTTTTCTCACCCTTGTTCACTTCCTGCAGCCGCTGTGTGAAGTAAATACGTGTGAGTGCTCCAGGCTTCCCGTACACTTTTGGGGATGTAGCTCAGTGGTAGAGCGCATGCTTCGCATGTATGAGGTCCTGGGTTCAATCCCCAGCATCTCCAACCTTTTTCAAATATGGCTAGACATCTTTGGCTAGCACACCACTCAAGCTAAGTGTCAAGACTCGCAAGGAATCTCTGCCGCTTAAACTGTTTGCTTTGCCATGTCACTTGGCAGGACAAGGCTTTCTCGATTGCAAGGTCTTAACACTGCCTAAGCCACGGGCAACACTTTTTCCCACTCAGTAAAATGACTTGAATGGGAACTGGACATTCAACAAACTTGGCCAAAATCAATAGTACACGCAAATATAGGAGACTTTCGATTATATAGTCTCAAAGATATTTGCTTTTTTCACCACTTACCAGCCAAGGTTTGCTCTACCCCTGCCTCCTGTATTCACCATCCACTCTGAAAAAAGACAGCTCAACTTCATTGGGATCAAACCTAAACCTCCCACCAACACACCTTGACATTGGGTTGCACAGCTTTTAAGACTTTATGCTAATGATATAGGAGGCGGGAAGGTGAGAAAACTGGCAGAGGGACAATCAGAAGGATTGTGCTGAGCTTAATCACGCGTCTTTTACTTTAACCTAGAGCTGGATTCACCATCTACACTGATTACTATTGCTCTGTCATATACTCCACACTTCTGCTGCGTTTGTCTGTGTGTTGACTAATGAAGGCCGGGAAACCTTCTCTCTGTGCTGCGCTGTATATGGTAGAGCCCAGAGTTGCTAGTCTCCTCCCAAAAGCCTGGAGTCAATTGACAATGTAGAGCTAGAGTTTGCAGAGGGTAGAACCGGTGAAAATGCAGAATACAAGACATATAAGGGTCAGAAATAGTCTGATTTCCCATGTACACACACTGCAGCGTATTCTGAAAAGTTACTTGAAAGTACAGTTACTACTCTCGACTCCAAAATGGCAAGTTATTCTTGGTTTGAAAAAAAAAACTTGCATTTTCACACAGTTCGTAACTGGGGATGTAGCTCAGTGGTAGAGCGCACGCTTTGCATGTGTGAGGCCCCGGGTTCAATCCCCGGCATCTCCATGGCCAGCCTGCATGTATGTGCAAGGAACGCACTTCCATTTCGTGGTCACTTTTTCTCACCCTTGTTCGCTTCCTGCAGCCGCTGTGTGAAGTAAATACGTGTGAGTGCTCCAGGCTTCCCGTACACTTTTGGGGATGTAGCTCAGTGGTAGAGCGCATGCTTCGCATGTATGAGGTCCTGGGTTCAATCCCCAGCATCTCCAAACTTTTTCAAATATGGCTAGACATCTTTGGCTAGCACTCCACTCAAGCTAAGTGTCAAGACTCGCAAGGAATCTCTGCCGCTTAAACTGTTTGCTTTGCCATGTCACTTGGCAGGACAAGGCTTTCTCGATTGCAAGGTCTTAACACTGCCTAAGCCACGGGCAACACTTTTTCCCACTCAGTAAAATGACTTGAATGGGAACTGGACATTCAACAAACTTGGCCAAAATCAATAGTACACGCAAATATAGGAGACTTTCGATTATATAGTCTCAAAGATATTTGCTTTTTTCACCACTTACCAGCCAAGGTTTGCTCTACCCCTGCCTACTGTATTCACCATCCACTCTGAAAAAAGACAGCTCAACTTCATTGGGATCAAACCTAAACCTCCCACCAACACACCTTGACATTGGGTTGCACAGCTTTTTAGACTTTATGCTAATGATATAGGAGGCGGGAAGGTGAGAAAACTGGCAGAGGGACAATCAGAAAGATTGTGCTGAGCTTAATCACGCGTCTTTTACTTTAACCTAGAGCTGGATTCACCATCTACACTGATTACTATTGCTCTGTCATATACTCCACACTTCTGCTGCGTTTGTCTGTGTGTTGACTAATGAAGGCCGGGAAACCTTCTCTCTGTGCTGCGCTGTATATGGTAGAGCCCAGAGTTGCTAGTCTCCTCCCAAAAGCCTGGAGTCAATTGACAATGTAGAGCTAGAGTTTGCAGAGGGTAGAACCGGTGAAAATGCAGAATACAAGACATATAAGGGTCAGAAATAGTCTGATTTCCCATGTACACACACTGCAGCGTATTCTGAAAAGTTACTTGAAAGTACAGTTACTACTCTCGACTCCAAAATGGCAAGTTATTCTTGGTTTGAAAAAAAAAACTTGCATTTTCACACAGTTCGTAACTGGGGATGTAGCTCAGTGGTAGAGCGCATGCTTTGCATGTGTGAGGCCCCGGGTTCAATCCCCGGCATCTCCATGGCCAGCCTGCATGTATGTGCAAGGAACGCACTTCCATTTGGTGGTCACTTTTTCTCACCCTTGTTCGCTTCCTGCAGCCGCTGTGTGAAGTAAATACGTGTGAGTGCTCCAGGCTTCTTGTACACTTTTGGGGATGTAGCTCAGTGGTAGAGCGCATGCTTCGCATGTATGAGGTGCTGGGTTCAATCCCCAGCATCTCCAACCTTTTTCAAATATGGCTAGACATCTTTGGCTAGCACACCACTCAAGCTAAGTGTCAAGACTCGCAAGGAATCTCTGCCGCTTAAACTGTTTGCTTTGCCATGTCACTTGGCAGGACAAGGGTTTCTCGATTGCAAGGTCTTAACACTGCCTAAGCCACGGGCAACACTTTTTCCCACTCAGTAAAATGACTTGAATGGGAACTGGACATTCAACAAACTTGTCCAAAATCAATAGTACACGCAAATAAAGGAGACTTTCGATTATATAGTCTCAAAGATATTTGCTTTTTTCACCACTTACCAGCCAAGGTTTGCTCTACCCCTTCCTCCTGTATTCACCATCCACTCTGAAGAAAGACAGCTCAACTTCATTGGGATCAAACTTAAACCTCCCACCAACACACCTTGACATTGGGTGGCACAGCTTTTTAGACTTTATGCTAATGATATAGGAGGCGGGAAGGTGAGAAAACTGGCAGAGGGACAATCAGAAGGATTGTGCTGAGCTTAATCACGCGTCTTTTACTTTAACCAAGAGCTGGATTCACCATCTACACTGATTACTATTGCTCTGTCATATACTCCACACTTCTGCTGCGTTTGTCTGTGTGCTGACTAATGAAGGCCAGGAAACCTTCTCTGTGTGCTGCGCTGTATATGGTAGAGCCCAGAGTTGCTAGTCTCCTCCCAAAAGCCTGGAGTCAATTGACAATGTAGAGCTAGAGTTTGCAGAGGGGAGAACCGGTGAAAATGCAGAATACAAGACATATAAGGGTCAGAAATAGTCTGATTTCCCATGTACACACACTGCAACGTATTCTGAAAAGTTACTTGAAAGTACAGTTACTACTCTCGACTCCAAAATGGCAAGTTATTCTAGGTTTGAAAAAAAAAAACTTGCATTTTCACACAGTTCATAACTGGGGATGTAGCTTAGTGGTAGAGCGCACGCTTTGCATGTGTGAGGCCCTTGGTTCAATCCTCGGCATCTCCATGGTCAGCCTGCTTGTATGTGCAAGGAATGCACTTGTTTTTGGTGGTCACTTTTTCTCACCCTTGTTCGCTTCCTGCAGCCGCTGTGTGAAGTAAATACGTGTGAGTGCTCCAGGCTTCCGGTACACTTTTGGGGATGTAGCTCACATGTATGAGGTCCTGAGTTCAATCCCCACCATCTCCAACCTTTTTCAAATATGGCTAGACATCTTTGGCTAGCGCACCACTCAAGCTAAGTGTCAAGACTCGCAAGGAATCTCTGCCGCTTAAACTGTTTTCTTTGACATGTCACTTGGCAGGACAAGGCTTTCTCGATTGCTAGGTCTTAACACTGCCTAAGCCACGGGCAACACTTTTTCCCACTCAGTAAAATGACTTGAATGGGAACTGGACATTCAACAAACTTGGCCAAAATCAATAGTACACGCAAATATAGGAGACTTTTGATTATATATTCTCAAAGATATTTACTTTTTTCACCACTTACCAGCCAAGGTTTGCTCTACCCCTGCCTCCTGTATTCACCATCCACTCTGAAAAAAGACAGCTCAACTTCATTGGGATCAAACCTAAACCTCCCACCAACACACCTTGACATTGGGTGGCACAGCTTTTTAGACTTTATGCTAATGATATAGGAGGCGGGAAGGTGAGAAAACTGGCAGAGGGACAATCAGAAGAATTGTGCTGAGCTAAATCACGCGTCTTTTACTTTAACCTAGAGCTGGATTCACCATCTACACTGATTACTATTGCTCTGTCATATACTCCACACTTCTGCTGCGTTTGTCTGTGTGTTGACTAATGAAGGCCAGGAAACCTTCTCTGTGTGCTGCACTGTATATGGTAGAGCCCAGAGTTGCTAGTCTCCTCCCAAAAGCCTGGAGTCAATTGACAAGGTAGAGCTAGAGATTGCAGAGGGGAGAACCGGTGAAAATGCAGAATACAAGACATATAAGGGTCAGAAATAGTCTGATTTCCCATGTACACACACTGCAGCGTATTCTGAAAAGTTACTTGAAAGTACAGTTACTACTCTCGACTCCAAAATGGCAAGTTATTCTAGGTTTGAAAAAAAAAACTTGCATTTTCACACAGTTCGTAACTGGGGAT
The DNA here is from genome assembly GCF_039654945.1 of Dendrobates tinctorius. Taxonomy (NCBI): domain Eukaryota; kingdom Metazoa; phylum Chordata; class Amphibia; order Anura; family Dendrobatidae; genus Dendrobates; species Dendrobates tinctorius. The sequence continues at coordinate 46,889,683 of NW_027361679.1, read as the reverse complement.
GTAGCTCAGTGGTAGAGCGCACGCTTTGCATGTGTGAAGCCCTGGGTTCAATCCCCGGCATCTCCATGGCCAGCCTGCATGTATGTGCAAGGAACGCACTTCCATTTCGTGGTCACTTTTTCTCACCCTTGTTCGCTTCCTGCAGCCGCTGTGTGAAGTAAATACGTGTGAGTGCTCCAGGCTTCCCGTACACTTTTGGGGATGTAGCTCAGTGGTAGAGCGCATGCTTCGCATGTATGAGGTCCTGGGTTCAATCCCCAGCATCTCCACCCTTTTTCAAATATGGCTAGACATCTTTGGCTAGCACACCACTCAAGCTAAGTGTCAAGACTCGCAAGGAATCTCTGCCGCTTAAACTGTTTGCTTTGCCATGTCACTTGGCAGGACAAGGCTTTCTCGAATGCAAGGTCTTAACACTGCCTAAGCTACGGGCAACACTTTTTCCCACTCAGTAAAATGACTTGAATGGGAACTGGACATTCAACAAACTTGGCCAAAATCAATAGTACACGCAAATATAGGAGACTTTCGATTATATAGTCTCAAAGATATTTGCTTTTTTCACCACTTACCAGCCAAGGTTTGCTCTACCCCTGCCTCCTGTATTCACCATCCACTCTGAAAAAAGACAGCTCAACTTCATTGGGATCAAACCTAAACCTCCCACCAACACACCTTGACATTGGGTTGCACAGCTTTTTAGACTTTATGCTAATGATATAGGAGGCGGGAAGGTGAGAAAACTGGCAGAGGGACAATCAGAAGGATTGTGCTGAGCTTAATCACGCGTCTTTTACTTTAACCTAGAGCTGGATTCACCATCTACACTGATTACTATTGCTCTGTCATATACTCCACACTTCTGCTGCGTTTGTCTGTGTGTTGACTAATGAAGGCCGGGAAACCTTCTCTCTGTGCTGCGCTGTATATGGTAGAGCCCAGAGTTGCTAGTCTCCTCCCAAAAGCCTGGAGTCAATTGACAATGTAGAGCTAGAGTTTGCAGAGGGTAGAACCGGTGAAAATGCAGAATACAAGACATATAAGGGTCAGAAATAGTCTGATTTCCCATGTACACACACTGCAGCGTATTCTGAAAAGTTACTTGAAAGTACAGTTACTACTCTCGACTCCAAAATGGCAAGTTATTCTTGGTTTGAAAAAAAAAACTTGCATTTTCACACAGTTCGTAACTGGGGATGTAGCTCAGTGGTAGAGCGCACGCTTTGCATGTGTGAGGCCCCGGGTTCAATCCCCGGCATCTCCATGGCCAGCCTGCATGTATGTGCACTTTTTCTCACCCTTGTTCGCTTCCTGCAGCCGCTGTGTGAAGTAAATACGTGTGAGTGCTCCAGGCTTCCCGTACACTTTTGGGGATGTAGCTCAGTGGTAGAGCGCATGCTTCGCATGTATGAGGTCCTGGGTTCAATCCCCAGCATCTCCAACCTTTTTCAAATATGGCTAGACATCTTTGGCTAGCACACCACTCAAGCTAAGTGTCAAGACTCGCAAGGAATCTCTGCCGCTTAAACTGTTTGCTTTGCCATGTCACTTGGCAGGACAAGGCTTTCTCGATTGCAAGGTCTTAACACTGCCTAAGCCACGGGCAACACTTTTTCCCACTCAGTAAAATGACTTGAATGGGAACTGGACATTCAACAAACTTGGCCAAAATCAATAGTACACGCAAATATAGGAGACTTTCGATTATATAGTCTCAAAGATATTTGCTTTTTTCACCACTTACCAGCCAAGGTTTGCTCTACCCCTGCCTCCTGTATTCACCATCCACTCTGAAAAAAGACAGCTCAACTTCATTGGGATCAAACCTAAACCTCCCACCAACACACCTTGACATTGGGTTGCACAGCTTTTTAGACTTTATGCTAATGATATAGGAGGCGGGAAGGTGAGAAAACTGGCAGAGGGACAATCAGAAGGATTGTGCTGAGCTTAATCACGTGTCTTTTACTTTAACCTAGAGCTGGATTCACCATCTACACTGATTACTATTGCTCTGTCATATACTCCACACTTCTGCTGCGTTTGTCTGTGTGTTGACTAATGAAGGCCGGGAAGCCTTCTCTCTGTGCTGCGCTGTATATGGTAGAGCCCAGAGTTGCTAGTCTCCTCCCAAAAGCCTGGAGTCAATTGACAATGTAGAGCTAGAGTTTGCAGAGGGTAGAACCGGTGAAAATGCAGAATACAAGACATATAAGGGTCAGAAATAGTCTGATTTCCCATGTACACACACTGCAGCGTATTCTGAAAAGTTACTTGAAAGTACAGTTACTACTCTCGACTCCAAAATGGCAAGTTATTCTTGGTTTGAAAAAAAAAACTTGCATTTTCACACAGTTCGTAACTGGGGATGTAGCTCAGTGGTAGAGCGCACGCTTTGCATGTGTGAGGCCCCGGGTTCAATCCCCGGCATCTCCATGGCCAGCCTGCATGTATGTGCAAGGAACGCACTTCCATTTCGTGGTCACTTTTTCTCACCCTTGTTCGCTTCCTGCAGCCGCTGTGTGAAGTAAATACGTGTGAGTGCTCCAGGCTTCCCGTACACTTTTGGGGATGTAGCTCAGTGGTAGAGCGCATGCTTCGCATGTATGAGGTCCTGGGTTCAATCCCCAGCATCTCCAACCTTTTTCAAATATGGCTAGACATCTTTGGCTAGCACACCACTCAAGCTAAGTGTCAAGACTCGCAAGGAATCTCTGCCGCTTAAACTGTTTGCTTTGCCATGTCACTTGGCAGGACAAGGCTTTCTCGATTGCAAGGTCTTAACACTGCCTAAGCCACGGGCAACACTTTTTCCCACTCAGTAAAATGACTTGAATGGGAACTGGACATTCAACAAACTTAGCCAAAATCAATAGTACACGCAAATATAGGAGACTTTCGATTATATAGTCTCAAAGATATTTGCTTTTTTCACCACTTACCAGCCAAGGTTTGCTCTACCCCTGCCTCCTGTATTCACCATCCACTCTGAAAAAAGACAGCTCAACTTCATTGGGATCAAACCTAAACCTCCCACCAACACACCTTGACATTGGGTTGCACAGCTTTTAAGACTTTATGCTAATGATATAGGAGGCGGGAAGGTGAGAAAACTGGCAGAGGGACAATCAGAAGGATTGTGCTGAGCTTAATCACGCGTCTTTTACTTTAACCTAGAGCTGGATTCACCATCTACACTGATTACTATTGCTCTGTCATATACTCCACACTTCTGCTGCGTTTGTCTGTGTGTTGACTAATGAAGGCCGGGAAACCTTCTCTCTGTGCTGCGCTGTATATGGTAGAGCCCAGAGTTGCTAGTCTCCTCCCAAAAGCCTGGAGTCAATTGACAATGTAGAGCTAGAGTTTGCAGAGGGTAGAACCGGTGAAAATGCAGAATACAAGACATATAAGGGTCAGAAATAGTCTGATTTCCCATGTACACACACTGCAGCGTATTCTGAAAAGTTACTTGAAAGTACAGTTACTACTCTCGACTCCAAAATGGCAAGTTATTCTTGGTTTGAAAAAAAAAACTTGCATTTTCACACAGTTCGTAACTGGGGATGTAGCTCAGTGGTAGAGCGCACGCTTTGCATGTGTGAGGCCCCGGGTTCAATCCCCGGCATCTCCATGGCCAGCCTGAATGTATGTGCAAGGAACGCACTTGCATTTCGTGGTTACTTTTTCTCACCCTTGTTCGCTTCCTGCAGCCGCTGTGTGAAGTAAATACGTGTGAGTGCTCCAGGCTTCCCGTACACTTTTGGGGATGTAGCTCAGTGGTAGAGCGCATGCTTCGCATGTATGAGGTCCTGGGTTCAATCCCCAGCATCTCCAACCTTTTTCAAATATGGCTAGACATCTTTGGCTAGCACTCCACTCAAGCTAAGTGTCAAGACTCGCAAGGAATCTCTGCCGCTTAAACTGTTTGCTTTGCCATGTCACTTGGCAGGACAAGGCTTTCTCGATTGCAAGGTCTTAACACTGCCTAAGCCACGGGCAACACTTTTTCCCACTCAGTAAAATGACTTGAATGGGAACTGGACATTCAACAAACTTGGCCAAAATCAATAGTACACGCAAATATAGGAGACTTTCGATTATATAGTCTCAAAGATATTTGCTTTTTTCACCACTTACCAGCCAAGGTTTGCTCTACCCCTGCCTACTGTATTCACCATCCACTCTGAAAAAAGACAGCTCAACTTCATTGGGATCAAACCTAAACCTCCCACCAACACACCTTGACATTGGGTTGCACAGCTTTTTAGACTTTATGCTAATGATATAGGAGGCGGGAAGGTGAGAAAACTGGCAGAGGGACAATCAGAAAGATTGTGCTGAGCTTAATCACGCGTCTTTTACTTTAACCTAGAGCTGGATTCACCATCTACACTGATTACTATTGCTCTGTCATATACTCCACACTTCTGCTGCGTTTGTCTGTGTGTTGACTAATGAAGGCCGGGAAACCTTCTCTCTGTGCTGCGCTGTATATGGTAGAGCCCAGAGTTGCTAGTCTCCTCCCAAAAGCCTGGAGTCAATTGACAATGTAGAGCTAGAGTTTGCAGAGGGTAGAACCGGTGAAAATGCAGAATACAAGACATATAAGGGTCAGAAATAGTCTGATTTCCCATGTACACACACTGCAGCGTATTCTGAAAAGTTACTTGAAAGTACAGTTACTACTCTCGACTCCAAAATGGCAAGTTATTCTTGGTTTGAAAAAAAAAACTTGCATTTTCACACAGTTCGTAACTGGGGATGTAGCTCAGTGGTAGAGCGCACGCTTTGCATGTGTGAGGCCCCGGGTTCAATCCCCGGCATCTCCATGGCCAGCCTGCATGTATGTGCAAGGAACGCACTTCCATTTGGTGGTCACTTTTTCTCACCCTTGTTCGCTTCCTGCAGCCGCTGTGTGAAGTAAATACGTGTGAGTGCTCCAGGCTTCCCGTACACTTTTGGGGATGTAGCTCAGTGGTAGAGCGCATGCTTCGCATGTATGAGGTGCTGGGTTCAATCCCCAGCATCTCCAACCTTTTTCAAATATGGCTAGACATCTTTGGCTAGCACACCACTCAAGCTAAGTGTCAAGACTCGCAAGGAATCTCTGCCGCTTAAACTGTTTGCTTTGCCATGTCACTTGGCAGGACAAGGCTTTCTCGAATGCAAGGTCTTAACACTGCCTAAGCCACGGGCAACACTTTTTCCCACTCAGTAAAATGACTTGAATGGGAACTGGACATTCAACAAACTTGGCCAAAATCAATAGTACACGCAAATATAGGAGACTTTCGATTATATAGTCTCAAAGATATTTGCTTTTTTCACCACTTACCAGCCAAGGTTTGCTCTACCCCTGCCTCCTGTATTCACCATCCACGCTGAAAAAAGACAGCTCAACTTCATTGGGATCAAACCTAAACCTCCCACCAACACACCTTGACATTGGGTTGCACAGCTTTTTAGACTTTATGCTAATGATATAGGAGGCGGGAAGGTGAGAAAACTGGCAGAGGGACAATCAGAAGGATTGTGCTGAGCTTAATCACGCGTCTTTTACTTTAACCTAGAGCTGGATTCACCATCTACACTGATTACTATTGCTCTGTCATATACTCCACACTTCTGCTGCGTTTGTCTGTGTGTTGACTAATGAAGGTCAGGAAACCTTCTCTGTGTGCTGCGCTGTATATGGTAGAGCCCAGAGTTGCTAGTCTCCTCCCAAAAGCCTGGAGTCAATTGACAATGTAGAGCTAGAGTTTGCAGAGGGGAGAACCGGTGAAAATGCAGAATACAAGACATATAAGGGTCAGAAATAGTCTGATTACCCATGTACACACACTGCAGCGTATTCTGAAAAGTTACTTGAAAGTACAGTTACTACTCTCGACTCCAAAATGGCAAGTTATTCTAGGTTTGAAAAAAAAAACTTGCATTTTCACACAGTTCGTAACTGGGGATGTAGCTCAGTGGTAGAGTGCACGCTTTGCATGTGTGAGGCCCCGGGTTCAATCCCCGGCATCTCCATGGCCATCCTGCATGTATGTGCAAGGAACGCACTTCCTTTTGGTAGTCACTTTTTCTCACCCTTGTTCGCTTCTTGCATCCGTTGTGTGAAGTAAATACGTGTGAGTGCTCCAAGATTCCGGTACACTTTTGGGGATGTAGCTCAGTGGTAGAGTGCATGCTTCGCATTTATGAGGTCCTGGGTTCAATACCCAGCATCTCCAACCTTTTTCAAATATGGCTAGACATCTTTGGCTAGCGCACCACTCAAGCTAAGTGTCAAGACTCGCAAGGAATCTCTGCCGCTTAAACTGTTTGCTTTGCCATGTCACTTGGCAGGACAAGGGTTTCTCGATTGCAAGGTCTTAACACTGCCTAAGCCACGGGCAACACTTTTTCCCACTCAGTAAAATGACTTGAATGGGAACTGGACATTCAACAAACTTGTCCAAAATCAATAGTACACGCAAATAAAGGAGACTTTCGATTATATAGTCTCAAAGATATTTGCTTTTTTCACCACTTACCAGCCAAGGTTTGCTCTACCCCTTCCTCCTGTATTCACCATTCACTCTGAAGAAAGACAGCTCAACTTCATTGGGATCAAACTTAAACCTCCCACCAACACACCTTGACATTGGGTGGCACAGCTTTTTAGACTTTATGCTAATGATATAGGAGGCGGGAAGGTGAGAAAACTGGCAGAGGGACAATCAGAAGGATTGTGCTGAGCTTAATCACGCGTCTTTTACTTTAACCAAGAGTTGGATTCACCATCTACACTGATTACTATTGCTCTGTCATATACTCCACACTTCTGCTGCGTTTGTCTGTGTGCTGACTAATGAAGGCCAGGAAACCTTCTCTGTGTGCTGCGCTGTATATGGTAGAGCCCAGAGTTGCTAGTCTCCTCCCAAAAGCCTGGAGTCAATTGACAATGTAGAGCTAGAGTTTGCAGAGGGGAGAACCGGTGAAAATGCAGAATACAAGACATATAAGGTCAGAAATAGTCTGATTTCCCATGTACACACACTGCAACGTATTCTGAAAAGTTACTTGAAAGTACAGTTACTACTCTCGACTCCAAAATGGCAAGTTATTCTAGGTTTGAAAAAAAAAAACTTGCATTTTCACACAGTTCATAACTGGGGATGTAGCTTAGTGGTAGAGCGCACGCTTTGCATGTGTGAGGCCCCGGGTTCAATCCCCGGCATCTCCATGGTCAGCCTGCTTGTATGTGCAAGGAATGCACTTGTTTTTGGTGGTCACTTTTTCTCACCCTTGTTCGCTTCCTGCAGCCGCTGTGTGAAGTAAATACGTGTGAGTGCTCCAGGCTTCCGGTACACTTTTGGGGATGTAGCTCACATGTATGAGGTCCTGAGTTCAATCCCCACCATCTCCAACCTTTTTCAAATATGGCTAGACATCTTTGGCTAGCGCACCACTCAAGCTAAGTGTCAAGACTCGCAAGGAATCTCTGCCGCTTAAACTGTTTTCTTTGACATGTCACTTGGCAGGACAAGGCTTTCTCGATTGCTAGGTCTTAACACTGCCTAAGCCACGGGCAACACTTTTTCCCACTCAGTAAAATGACTTGAATGGGAACTGGACATTCAACAAACTTGGCCAAAATCAATAGTACACGCAAATATAGGAGACTTTTGATTATATATTCTCAAAGATATTTACTTTTTTCACCACTTACCAGCCAAGGTTTGCTCTACCCCTGCCTCCTGTATTCACCATCCACTCTGAAAAAAGACAGCTCAACTTCATTGGGATCAAACCTAAACCTCCCACCAACACACCTTGACATTGGGTGGCACAGCTTTTTAGACTTTATGCTAATGATATAGGAGGCGGGAAGGTGAGAAAACTGGCAGAGGGACAATCAGAAGAATTGTGCTGAGCTAAATCACGCGTCTTTTACTTTAACCTAGAGCTGGATTCACCTTCTACACTGATTACTATTGCTCTGTCATATACTCCACACTTCTGCTGCGTTTGTCTGTGTGTTGACTAATGAAGGCCAGGAAACCTTCTCTGTGTGCTGCACTGTATATGGTAGAGCCCAGAGTTGCTAGTCTCCTCCCAAAAGCCTGGAGTCAATTGACAAGGTAGAGCTAGAGATTGCAGAGGGGAGAACCGGTGAAAATGCAGAATACAAGACATATAAGGGTCAGAAATAGTCTGATTTCCCATGTACACACACTGCAGCGTATTCTGAAAAGTTACTTGAAAGTACAGTTACTACTCTCGACTCCAAAATGGCAAGTTATTCTAGGTTTGAAAAAAAAAACTTGCATTTTCACACAGTTCGTAACTGGGGATGTAGCTCAGTGGTAGAGCGCACGCTTTGCATGTGTGAAGCCCTGGGTTCCCCGGCATCTCCATGGCCATCCTGCATGTATGTGCAAGGAACGCACTTCCATTTGGTGGTCACTTTTTCTCACCCTTGTTCGCTTCCTGCAGCCGCTGTGTGAAGTAAATACGTGTGAGTGCTCCAGGCTTCCCGTACACTTTTGGGGATGTAGCTCAGTGGTAGAGCGCATGCTTCGCATGTATGAGGTCCTGGGTTCAATCCCCAGCATCTCCACCCTTATTCAAATATGGCTAGACATCTTTGGCTAGCACACCACTCAAGCTAAGTGTCAAGACTCGCAAGGAATCTCTGCCGCTTAAACTGTTTGCTTTGCCATGTCACTTGGCAGGACAAGGCTTTCTCGAATGCAAGGTCTTAACACTGCCTAAGCTACGGGCAACACTTTTTCCCACTCAGTAAAATGACTTGAATGGGAACTGGACATTCAACAAACTTGGCCAAAATCAATAGTACACGCAAATATAGGAGACTTTCGATTATATAGTCTCAAAGATATTTGCTTTTTTCACCACTTACCAGCCAAGGTTTGCTCTACCCCTGCCTCCTGTATTCACCATCCACTCTGAAAAAAGACAGCTCAACTTCATTGGGATCAAACCTAAACCTCCCACCAACACACCTTGACATTGGGTTGCACAGCTTTTTAGACTTTATGCTAATGATATAGGAGGCGGGAAGGTGAGAAAACTGGCAGAGGGACAATCAGAAGGATTGTGCTGAGCTTAATCACGCGTCTTTTACTTTAACCTAGAGCTGGATTCACCATCTACACTGATTACTATTGCTCTGTCATATACTCCACACTTCTGCTGCGTTTGTCTGTGTGTTGACTAATGAAGGCCGGGAAACCTTCTCTCTGTGCTGCGCTGTATATGGTAGAGCCCAGAGTTGCTAGTCTCCTCCCAAAAGCCTGGAGTCAATTGACAATGTAGAGCTAGAGTTTGCAGAGGGTAGAACCGGTGAAAATGCAGAATACAAGACATATAAGGGTCAGAAATAGTCTGATTTCCCATGTACACACACTGCAGCGTATTCTGAAAAGTTACTTGAAAGTACAGTTACTACTCTCGACTCCAAAATGGCAAGTTATTCTTGGTTTGAAAAAAAAAACTTGCATTTTCACACAGTTTGTAACTGGGGATGTAGCTCAGTGGTAGAGCGCATGCTTTGCATGTGTGAGGCCCCGGGTTCAATCCCCGGCATCTCCATGGCCATCCTGCATGTATGTGCAAGGAACGCACTTCCATTTCGTGGTCACTTTTTCTCACCCTTGTTCGCTTCCTGCAGCCGCTGTGTGAAGTAAATACGTGTGAGTGCTCCAGGCTTCCCGTACACTTTTGGGGATGTAGCTCAGTGGTAGAGCGCATGCTTCGCATGTATGAGGTCCTGGGTTCAATCCCCAGCATCTCCAACCTTTTTCAAATATGGCTAGACATCTTTGGCTAGCACACCACTCAAGCTAAGTGTCAAGACTCGCAAGGAATCTCTGCCGCTTAAACTGTTTGCTTTGCCATGTCACTTGGCAGGACAAGGCTTTCTCGATTGCAAGGTCTTAACACTGCCTAAGCCACGGGCAACACTTTTTCCCACTCAGTAAAATGACTTGAATGGGAACTGGACATTCAACAAACTTGGCCAAAATCAATAGTACACGCAAATATAGGAGACTTTCGATTATATAGTCTCAAAGATATTTGCTTTTTTCACCACTTACCAGCCAAGGTTTGCTCTACCCCTGCCTCCTGTATTCACCATCCACTCTGAAAAAAGACAGCTCAACTTCATTGGGATCAAACCTAAACCTCCCACCAACACACCTTGACATTGGGTTGCACAGCTTTTTAGACTTTATGCTAATGATATAGGAGGCGGGAAGGTGAGAAAACTGGCAGAGGGACAATCAGAAGGATTGTGCTGAGCTTAATCACGTGTCTTTTACTTTAACCTAGAGCTGGATTCACCATCTACACTGATTACTATTGCTCTGTCATATACTCCACACTTCTGCTGCGTTTGTCTGTGTGTTGACTAATGAAGGCCGGGAAGCCTTCTCTCTGTGCTGCGCTGTATATGGTAGAGCCCAGAGTTGCTAGTCTCCTCCCAAAAGCCTGGAGTCAATTGACAATGTAGAGCTAGAGTTTGCAGAGGGTAGAACCGGTGAAAATGCAGAATACAAGACATATAAGGGTCAGAAATAGTCTGATTTCCCATGTACACACACTGCAGCGTATTCTGAAAAGTTACTTGAAAGTACAGTTACTACTCTCGACTCCAAAATGGCAAGTTATTCTTGGTTTGAAAAAAAAAACTTGCATTTTCACACAGTTCGTAACTGGGGATGTAGCTCAGTGGTAGAGCGCACGCTTTGCATGTGTGAGGCCCCGGGTTCAATCCCCGGCATCTCCATGGCCAGCCTGCATGTATGTGCAAGGAACGCACTTCCATTTCGTGGTCACTTTTTCTCACCCTTGTTCGCTTCCTGCAGCCGCTGTGTGAAGTAAATACGTGTGAGTGCTCCAGGCTTCCCGTACTCTTTTGGGGATGTAGCTCAGTGGTAGAGCGCATGCTTCGCATGTATGAGGTCCTGGGTTCAATCCCCAGCATCTCCAACCTTTTTCAAATATGGCTAGACATCTTTGGCTAGCACACCACTCAAGCTAAGTGTCAAGACTCGCAAGGAATCTCTGCCGCTTAAACTGTTTGCTTTGCCATGTCACTTGGCAGGACAAGGCTTTCTCGATTGCAAGGTCTTAACACTGCCTAAGCCACGGGCAACACTTTTTCCCACTCAGTAAAATGACTTGAATGGGAACTGGACATTCAACAAACTTGGCCAAAATCAATAGTACACGCAAATATAGGAGACTTTCGATTATATAGTCTCAAAGATATTTGCTTTTTTCACCACTTACCAGCCAAGGTTTGCTCTACCCCTGCCTCCTGTATTCACCATCCACTCTGAAAAAAGACAGCTCAACTTCATTGGGATCAAACCTAAACCTCCCACCAACACACCTTGACATTGGGTTGCACAGCTTTTAAGACTTTATGCTAATGATATAGGAGGCGGGAAGGTGAGAAAACTGGCAGAGGGACAATCAGAAGGATTGTGCTGAGCTTAATCACGCGTCTTTTACTTTAACCTAGAGCTGGATTCACCATCTACACTGATTACTATTGCTCTGTCATATACTCCACACTTCTGCTGCGTTTGTCTGTGTGTTGACTAATGAAGGCCGGGAAGCCTTCTCTCTGTGCTGCGCTGTATATGGTAGAGCCCAGAGTTGCTAGTCTCCTCCCAAAAGCCTGGAGTCAATTGACAATGTAGAGCTAGAGTTTGCAGAGGGTAGAACCGGTGAAAATGCAGAATACAAGACATATAAGGGTCAGAAATAGTCTGATTTCCCATGTACACACACTGCAGCGTATTCTGAAAAGTTACTTGAAAGTACAGTTACTACTCTCGACTCCAAAATGGCAAGTTATTCTTGGTTTGAAAAAAAAAACTTGCATTTTCACACAGTTCGTAACTGGGGATGTAGCTCAGTGGCAGAGCGCATGCTTTGCATGTGTGAGGCCCAGGGTTCAATCCCCGGCATCTCCATGGCCACCCTGCATGTATGTGCAAGGAACGCACTTCCATTTGGTGGTCACTTTTTCTCACCCTTGTTCGCTTCCTGCAGCCGCTGTGTGAAGTAAATACGTGTGAGTGCTCCAGGCTTCCCGTACACTTTTGGGGATGTAGCTCAGTGGTAGAGCGCATGCTTCGCATGTATGAGGTCCTGGGTTCAATCCCCAGCATCTCCAACCTTTTTCAAATATGGCTAGACATCTTTGGCTAGCACACCACTCAAGCTAAGTGTCAAGACTCGCAAGGAATCTCTGCCGCTTAAACTGTTTGCTTTGCCATGTCACTTGGCAGGACAAGGCTTTCTCGAATGCAAGGTCTTAACACTGCCTAAGCCACGGGCAACACTTTTTCCCACTCAGTAAAATGACTTGAATGGGAACTGGACATTCAACAAACTTGGCCAAAATCAATAGTACACGCAAATATAGGAGACTTTCGATTATATAGTCTCAAAGATATTTGCTTTTTTCACCACTTACCAGCCAAGGTTTGCTCTACCCCTGCCTCCTGTATTCACCATCCACTCTGAAAAAAGACAGCTCAACTTCATTGGGATCAAACCTAAACCTCCCACCAACACACCTTGACATTGGGTTGCACAGCTTTTTAGACTTTATGCTAATGATATAGGAGGCGGGAAGGTGAGAAAACTGGCAGAGGGACAATCAGAAGGATTGTGCTGAGCTTAATCACGCGTCTTTTACTTTAACCTAGAGCTGGATTCACCATCTACACTGATTACTATTGCTCTGTCATATACTCCACACTTCTGCTGCGTTTGTCTGTGTGTTGACTAATGAAGGCCGGGAAACCTTCTCTCTGTGCTGCGCTGTATATGGTAGAGCCCAGAGTTGCTAGTCTCCTCCCAAAAGCCTGGAGTCAATTGACAATGTAGAGCTAGAGTTTGCAGAGGGTAGAACCGGTGAAAATGCAGAATACAAGACATATAAGGGTCAGAAATAGTCTGATTTCCCATGTACACACACTGCAGCGTATTCTGAAAAGTTACTTGAAAGTACAGTTACTACTCTCGACTCCAAAATGGCAAGTTATTCTTGGTTTGAAAAAAAAAACTTGCATTTTCACACAGTTCGTAACTGGGGATGTAGCTCAGTGGTAGAGCGCACGCTTTGCATGTGTGAGGCCCCGGGTTCAATCCCCGGCATCTCCATGGCCAGCCTGCATGTATGTGCAAGGAACGCACTTCCATTTGGTGGTCACTTTTTCTCACCCTTGTTCGCTTCCTGCAGCCGCTGTGTGAAGTAAATACGTGTGAGTGCTCCAGGCTTCCCGTACACTTTTGGGGATGTAACTCAGTGGTAGAGCGCATGCTTCGCATGTATGAGGTGCTGGGTTCAATCCCCAGCATCTCCAACCTTTTTCAAATATGGCTAGACATCTTTGGCTAGCACACCACTCAAGCTAAGTGTCAAGACTCGCAAGGAATCTCTGCCGCTTAAACTGTTTGCTTTGCCATGTCACTTGGCAGGACAAGGCTTTCTCGATTGCAAGGTCTTAACACTGCCTAAGCCACGGGCAACACTTTTTCCCACTCAGTAAAATGACTTGAGTGGGAACTGGACATTCAACAAACTTGGCCAAAATCAATAGTACAAGCAAATATAGAAGACTTTCGATTATATAGTCTCAAAGATATTTGCTTTTTTCACCACTTACCAGCCAAGGTTTGCTCTACCCCTGCCTCCTGTATTCACCATCCACTCTGAAAAAAGACAGCTCAACTTCATTGGCATCAAACCTAAACCTCCCACCAACACACCTTGACATTGGGTTGCACAGCTTTTTAGACTTTATGCTAATGATATAGGAGGCGGGAAGGTGAGAAAACTGGCAGAGGGACAATCAGAAGGATTGTGCTGAGCTTAATCACGCGTCTTTTATTTTAACCTAGAGCTGGATTCACCATCTACACTGATTACTATTGCTCTGTCATATACTCCACACTTCTGCTGTGTTTGTCTGTGTGTTGACTAATGAAGGCCAGGAAACCTTCTCTGTGTGCTGCGCTGTATATGGTAGAGCCCAGAGTTGCTAGTCTCCTCCCAAAAGCCTGGAGTCAATTGACAATGTAGAGCTAGAGTTTGCAGAGGGGAGAACCGGTGAAAATGCAGAATACAAGACATATAAGGGTCAGAAATAGTCTGATTTCACATGTACACACACTGCAGCGTATTCTGAAAAGTTACTTGAAAGTACAGTTACTACTCTCGACTCCAAAATGGCAAGTTATTCTTGGTTTGAAAAAAAAAAACTTGCATTTTCACACAGTTGGAAACTGGGGATGTAGCTCAGTGGTAGAGCGCACGCTTTGCATGTGTGAGGCCCCTGGTTCAATCCTGGGCATCTCCATGGCCATCCTGCATGTATGTGCAAGGAATGCACTTCCTTCTGGTAGTCACTTTTTCTCACCCTTGTTTGCTTCTTGCATCCGCTGTGTGAAGTAAATACGTGTGAGTGCTCCAGGCTTCCGGTACACTTTTGGGGATGTAGCTCAGTGGTAGAGCACATGCTTCGCATGTATGAGGTCCTGGGTTCAATACCCAGCATCTCCAACTTTTTTCAAATATGGCTAGACATCTTTGGCTAGCGCACCACTCAAGCTAAGTGTCAAGACTCGCAAGGAATCTCTGCCGCGTAAACTGTTTGCTTTGCCATGTCACTTGGCAGGACAAGGCTTTCTCGATTGCAAGGTCTTAACACTGCCTAAGCCACGGGCAACACTTTTTCCCACTCAGTAACATGACTTGAATGGGAACTGGACATTCAACAAACTTGGCCAAAATCAATAGTACACGCAAATATAGAAGACTTTCGATTATATAGTCTCAAAGATATTTGCTTTTTTCACCACTTACCAGCCAAGGTTTGCTCTACCCCTGCCTCCTGTATTCACCTTCCACTCTGAAAAAAGACAGCTCAACTTCATTGGGATCAAACCTAAACCTCCCACCAACACACCTTGACATTGAGTTGCACAGCTTTTTAGACTTTATGCTAATGATATAGGAGGCGGGAAGGTGAGAAAACTGGCAGAGGGACAATCAGAAGGATTGTGCTGAGCTTAATCACATGTCTTTTACTTTAACCTAGAGCTGGATTCACCATCTACACTGATTACTATTGCTCTGTCATATACTCCACACTTCTGCTGCGTTTGTCCGTGTGTTGACTAATGAAGGTCAGGAAACCTTCTCTGTGTGCTGCGCTGTATATGGTAGAGCCCAGAGTTGCTAGTCTCCTCCCAAAAGCCTGGAGTCAATTGACAATGTAGAGCTAGAGTTTGCAGAGGGGAGAACCGGTGAAAATGCAGAATACAAGACATATAAGGGTCAGAAATAGTCTGATTACCCATGTACACACACTGCAGCGTATTCTGAAAAGTTACTTGAAAGTACAGTTACTACTCTCAATTCAAAAATGGCAAGTTATTCTAGGTTTGAAAAAAAAAACTTGCATTTTCACACAGTTCGTAACTGGGGATGTAGCTCAGTGGTAGATCGCACGCTTTGCACGTGTGAGGCCCCGGGTTCAATCCCCGGCATCTCCATGGCCATCCTGCATGTATGTGCAAGGAACGCACTTCCTTTTGGTAGTCACTTTTTCTCACCCTTGTTCGCTTCTTGCATCCGTTGTGTGAAGTAAATACGTGTGAGTGCTCCAAGATTCCGGTACACTTTTGGGGATGTATCTCAGTGGTAGAGTGCATGCTTCGCATGTATGAGGTCCTGGGTTCAATACCCAGCATCTCCAACCTTTTTCAAATATGGCTAGACATCTTTGGCTAGCGCACCACTCAAGCTAAGTGTCAAGACTCGCAAGGAATCTCTGCCGCTTAAACTGTTTGCTTTGCCATGTCACTTGACAGGACAAGGGTTTCTCGATTGCAAGGTCTTAACACTGCCTAAGCCACGGGCAACACTTTTTCCCACTCAGTAAAATGACTTGAATGGGAACTGGACATTCAACAAACTTGTCCAAAATCAATAGTACACGCAAATAAAGGAGACTTTCGATTATATAGTCTCAAAGATATTTGCTTTTTTCACCACTTACCAGCCAAGGTTTGCTCTACCCCTTCCTCCTGTATTCACCATCCACTCTGAAGAAAGACAGCTCAACTTCATTGGGATCAAACTTAAACCTCCCACCAACACACCTTGACATTGGGTGGCACAGCTTTTTAGACTTTATGCTAATGATATAGGAGGCGGGAAGGTGAGAAAACTGGCAGAGGGACAATCAGAAGGATTGTGCTGAGCTTAATCACGCGTCTTTTACTTTAACCAAGAGCTGGATTCACCATCTACACTGATTACTATTGCTCTGTCATATACTCCACACTTCTGCTGCGTTTGTCTGTGTGCTGACTAATGAAGGCCAGGAAACCTTCTCTGTGTGCTGCGCTGTATATGGTAGAGCCCAGAGTTGCTAGTCTCCTCCCAAAAGCCTGGAGTCAATTGACAATGTAGAGCTAGAGTTTGCAGAGGGGAGAACCGGTGAAAATGCAGAATACAAGACATATAAGGGTCAGAAATAGTCTGATTTCCCATGTACACACACTGCAACGTATTCTGAAAAGTTACTTGAAAGTACAGTTACTACTCTCGACTCCAAAATGGCAAGTTATTCTAGGTTTGAAAAAAAAAAACTTGCATTTTCACACAGTTCATAACTGGGGATGTAGCTTAGTGGTAGATCGCACGCTTTGCATGTGTGAGGCCCCTGGTTCAATCCCCGGCATCTCCATGGTCAGCCTGCTTGTATGTGCAAGGAATGCACTTGTTTTTGGTGGTCACTTTTTCTCACCCTTGTTCGCTTCCTGCAGCCGCTGTGTGAAGTAAATACGTGTGAGTGCTCCAGGCTTCCGGTACACTTTTGGGGATGTAGCTCACATGTATGAGGTCCTGAGTTCAATCCCCACCATCTCCAACCTTTTTCAAATATGGCTAGACATCTTTGGCTAGCGCACCACTCAAGCTAAGTGTCAAGACTCGCAAGGAATCTCTGCCGCTTAAACTGTTTTCTTTGACATGTCACTTGGCAGGACAAGGCTTTCTCGATTGCTAGGTCTTAACACTGCCTAAGCCACGGGCAACACTTTTTCCCACTCAGTAAAATGACTTGAATGGGAACTGGACATTAAACAAACTTGGCCAAAATCAATAGTACATGCAAATAAAGGAGACATTCGATTATATAGTCTCAAAGATATTTGCTTTTTTCACCACTTACCAGCCAAGGTTTGCTCTACCCCTGCCTCCTGTATTCACTATCCACGCTGAAAAAAGACAGCTCAACTTCATTGGGATCAAACTTAAACCTCCCACCAACACACCTTGACATTGGGTGGCACAGCTTTTTAGACTTTATGCTAATGATATAGGAGGCGGGAAGGTGAGAAAACTGGCAGAGGGACAATCAGAAGAATTGTGCTGAGCTAAATCACGCGTCTTTTACTTTAACCTAGAGCTGGATTCACCATCTACACTGATTACTATTGCTCTGTCATATACTCCACACTTCTGCTGCGTTTGTCTGTGTGTTGACTAATGAAGGCCAGGAAACCTTCTCTGTGTGCTGCACTGTATATGGTAGAGCCCAGAGTTGCTAGTCTCCTCCCAAAAGCCTGGAGTCAATTGACAAGGTAGAGCTAGAGATTGCAGAGGGGAGAACCGGTGAAAATGCAGAATACAAGACATATAAGGGTCAGAAATAGTCTGATTTCCCATGTACACACACTGCAGCGTATTCTGAAAAGTTACTTGAAAGTACAGTTACTACTCTCGACTCCAAAATGGCAAGTTATTCTTGGTTTGAAAAAAAAAACTTGCATTTTCACACAGTTCGTAACTGGGGATGTAGCTCAGTGGTAGAGCGCACGCTTTGCATGTGTGAGGCCCCGGGTTCAATCCCCGGCATCTCCATGGCCAGCCTGCATGTATGTGCAAGGAACGCACTTCCATTTCGTGGTCACTTTTTCTCACCCTTGTTCGCTTCCTGCAGCCGCTGTGTGAAGTAAATACGTGTGAGTGCTCCAGGCTTCCCATACACTTTTGGGGATGTAGCTCAGTGGTAGAGCGCATGCTTCGCATGTATGAGGTCCTGGGTTCAATCCCCAGCATCTCCAACCTTTTTCAAATATGGCTAGACATCTTTGGCTAGCACACCACTCAAGCTAAGTGTCAAGACTCGCAAGGAATCTCTGCCGCTTAAACTGTTTGCTTTGCCATGTCACTTGGCAGGACAAGGCTTTCTCGAATGCAAGGTCTTAACACTGCCTAAGCCACGGGCAACACTTTTTCCCACTCAGTAAAATGACTTGAATGGGAACTGGACATTCAACAAACTTGGCCAAAATCAATAGTACACGCAAATATAGGAGACTTTCGATTATATAGTCTCAAAGATATTTGCTTTTTTCACCACTTACCAGCCAAGGTTTGCTCTACCCCTGCCTCCTGTATTCACCATCCACTCTGAAAAAAGACAGCTCAACTTCATTGGGATCAAACCTAAACCTCCCACCAACACACCTTGACATTGGGTTGCACAGCTTTTTAGACTTTATGCTAATGATATAGGAGGCGGGAAGGTGAGAAAACTGGCAGAGGGACAATCAGAAGGATTGTGCTGAGCTTAATCACGCGTCTTTTACTTTAACCTAGAGCTGGATTCACCATCTACACTGATTACTATTGCTCTGTCATATACTCCACACTTCTGCTGCGTTTGTCTGTGTGTTGACTAATGAAGGCCGGGAAACCTTCTCTCTGTGCTGCGCTGTGTATGGTAGAGCCCAGAGTTGCTAGTCTCCTCCCAAAAGCCTGGAGTCAATTGACAATGTAGAGCTAGAGTTTGCAGAGGGTAGAACCGGTGAAAATGCAGAATACAAGACATATAAGGGTCAGAAATAGTCTGATTTCCCATGTACACACACTGCAGCGTATTCTGAAAAGTTACTTGAAAGTACAGTTACTACTCTCGACTCCAAAATGGCAAGTTATTCTTGGTTTGAAAAAAAAAACTTGCATTTTCACACAGTTCGTAACTGGGGATGTAGCTCAGTGGTAGAGCGCACGCTTTGCATGTGTGAGGCCCCGGGTTCAATCCCCGGCATCTCCATGGCCAGCCTGCATGTATGTGCAAGGAACGCACTTCCATTTCGTGGTCACTTTTTCTCACCCTTGTTCGCTTCCTGCAGCCGCTGTGTGAAGTAAATACGTGTGAGTGCTCCAGGCTTCCCGTACACTTTTGGGGATGTAGCTCAGTGGTAGAGCGCATGCTTCGCATGTATGAGGTCCTGGGTTCAATCCCCAGCATCTCCAACCTTTTTCAAATATGGCTAGACATCTTTGGCTAGCACTCCACTCAAGCTAAGTGTCAAGACTCGCAAGGAATCTCTGCCGCTTAAACTGTTTGCTTTGCCATGTCACTTGGCAGGACAAGGCTTTCTCGATTGCAAGGTCTTAACACTGCCTAAGCCACGGGCAACACTTTTTCCCACTCAGTAAAATGACTTGAATGGGAACTGGACATTCAACAAACTTGGCCAAAATCAATAGTACACGCAAATATAGGAGACTTTCGATTATATAGTCTCAAAGATATTTGCTTTTTTCACCACTTACCAGCCAAGGTTTGCTCTACCCCTGCCTCCTGTATTCACCATCCACTCTGAAAAAAGACAGCTCAACTTCATTGGGATCAAACCTAAACCTCCCACCAACACACCTTGACATTGGGTTGCACAGCTTTTTAGACTTTATGCTAATGATATAGGAGGCGGGAAGGTGAGAAAACTGGCAGAGGGACAATCAGAAGAATTGTGCTGAGCTAAATCACGCGTCTTTTACTTTAACCTAGAGCTGGATTCACCATGTACACTGATTACTATTGCTCTGTCATATACTCCACACTTCTGCTGCGTTTGTCTGTGTGTTGACTAATGAAGGCCAGGAAACCTTCTCTGTGTGCTGCGCTGTATATGGTAGAGCCCAGAGTTGCTAGTCTCCTCCCAAAAGCCTGGAGTCAATTGACAATGTAGAGCTAGAGTTTGCAGAGGGGAGAACCGGTGAAAATGCAGAATACAAGACATATAAGGGTCAGAAATAGTCTGATTTCCCATGTACACACACTGCAGCGTATTCTGAATAGTTACTTGAAAGTACAGTTACTACTCTGGACTCCAAAATGGCAAGTTATTCTAGGTTTGAAAAAAAAAAAAATTGCATTTTCACACAGTTCGTAACTGGGGATGTATCTCAGTGGTAGAGCGCACGCTTTGCATGTGTGAGGCCCTGGGTTCAATCCCTGGCATCTCCATGGCCAGCCTGCATGTATGTGCAAGGAATGCACTTCCTTTTGGTGGTCACTTTTTCTCACCCTTGTTCGCTTCCTGCAGCCGCTGTGTGAAGTAAATACGTGTGAGTGCTCCAGGCTTCCGCTACACTTTTGGGGTTGTAGCTCACATGTATGAGGTCCTGAGTTCAATCCCCTGCATCTCCAACCTTTTTCAAATATGGCTAGACATCTTTGGCTAGCGCACCACTCAAGCTAAATGTCAAGACTCGCAAGGAATGTCTGCCGCTTAAACTGTTTGCTTTGCCATGTCACTTGGCAGGACAAGGCTTTCTCGATTGCAAGGTCTTAACACTGCCTAAGCCACGGGCAACACTTTTTCCCACTCAGTAAAATGACTTGAATGGGAACTGGACATTCAACAAACTTGGCCAAAATCAATAGTACACGCAAATAAAGGAGACTTTCGATTATATAGTCTCAAAGATATTTGCTTTTTTCACCACTTACCAGCCAAGGTTTGCTCTACCCCTGCCTCCTGTATTCACCATCCACTCTGAAAAAAGACAGCTCAACTTCATTGGGATCAAACCTAAACCTCCCACCAACACACCTTGACATTGGGTTGCACAGCTTTTTAGACTTTATGCTAATGATATAGGAGGCGGGAAGGTGAGAAAACTGGCAGAGGGACAATCAGAAGGATTGTGCTGAGCTTAATCACGCGTCTTTTACTTTAACCTAGAGCTGGATTCACCATCTACACTTATTACTATTGCTCTGTCATATACTCCACACTTCTGCTGCGTTTGTCTGTGTGTTGACTAATGAAGGCCAGGAAACCTTCTCTGTGTGCTGCGCTGTATATGGTAGAGCCCAGAGTTGCTAGTCTCCTCCCAAAAGCCTGGAGTCAATTGACAATGTAGAGCTAGAGTTTGCAGAGGGGAGAACCGGTGAAAATGCAGAATACAAGACATATAAGGGTCAGAAAAAGTCTGATTTCCCATGTACACACACTGCAGCGTATTCTGAAAAGTTACTTGAAAGTACAGTTACTACTCTCGACTCCAAAATGGCAAGTTATTCTAGGTTTGAAAAAAAAAAACTTGCATTTTCACACAGTTCGTAACTGGGGATGTAGCTCAGTGGTAGAGCGCACGCTTTGCATGTGTGAGGCCCCGGGTTCAATCCCCGGCATCTCCATAGACAGACTGCATGTATGTGCAAGGAACGCACTTCCTTTTGGTGGTCACTTTTTCTCACCCTTGTTCGCTTCCTGCAGCCGCTGTGTGAAGTAAATACGTGTGAGTGCTCCAGGCTTCCGGTACACTTTTGGGGATGTAGCTCACATGTATGAGGTCCTGAGTTCAATCCCCAGCATCTCCAACCTTTTTCAAATATGGTTAGACATCTTTGGCTAGCGCACTGCTCAAGCTAAGTGTCAAGACTCGCAAGGAATCTCTGCCGCTTAAACTGTTTGCTTTGCCATGTCACTTGGCAGGACAAGGCTTTCTCGATTGCAAGGTCTTAACACTGCCTAAGCCACGGGCAACACTTTTTCCCACTCAGTAAAATGACTTGAATGGGAACTGGACATTCAACAAACTTGGCCAAAATCAATAGTACATGCAAATAAAGGAGACTTTCGATTATATAGTCTCAAAGATATTTGCTTTTTTCACCACTTACCAGCCAAGGTTTGCTCTACCCCTGCCTCCTGTATTCACCATCCACTCTGATAAAAGACAGCTCAACTTCATTGGGATCAAACCTAAACCTCCCACCAACACACCTTGACATTGGGTTGCACAGCTTTTCAGACTTTATGCTAATGATATAGGAGGCGGGAAGGTGAGAAAACTGGCAGAGGGACAATCAGAAGGATTGTGCTGAGCTTAATCACGCGTCTTTTACTTTAACCTAGAGCTGGATTCACCATCTATACTGATTACTATTGCTCTGTCATATACTCCACACTTCTGCTGCGTTTGTCTGTGTGTTGACTAATGAAGGCCAGGAAACATTCTCTGTGTGCTGCGCTGTATATGGTAGAGCCCAGAGTTGCTAGTCTCCTCCCAAAAGCCTTGAGTCAATTGACAATGTAGAGCCAGAGTTTGCAAAGGGGAGAACCGGTGAAAATGCAGAATACAAAACATATAAGGGTCAGAAATAGTTTGATTTCCCATGTACACACACTGCAGCGTATTCTGAAAAGTTACTTGAAAGTACAGTTACTACTCTCGACTCCAAAATGGCAAATTATTCTAGGTTTGAAAAAAAAAAACTTGCATTTTCACACAGTTCGTAACTGGGGATGTAGCTCAGTGGTAGAGCGCACGCCTTGCATGTGTGAGCCCCGGGTTCAATCCCCGGCATCTCCATAGCCAGCCAGCATGTATGTGCAAGGAACGCACTTCCTTTTGGTGGTCACTTTTTCTCACCCTTGTTCGCTTCCTGCAGCCGCTGTGTGAAGTAAATACGTGTGAGTGCTCCAGGCTCCAAGTACACTTTTGGGGATGTTGCTCAGTGGTAGCGCGCATGCTTCGCATGTATGAGGTCCTGGGTTCAATCCCAACATCTCCAACCTTTTTCAAATATGGCTAGACATCTTTGGCTAGCGCACCACTCAAGCTAAGTATCAAGACTTGCAAGGAATCTCTGCCGCTTAAACTGTTTGCTTTGCCATGTCCCTTGGCAGGACAAGGCTTTCTCGATTGCAAGGTCTTAACACTGCCTAAGCCACGGGCAACACTTTTTCCCACTCAGTAAAGTGACTTGAATGGGAACTGGACATTCAACAAACTTGGCCAAAATCAATAGTACACGCAAATATAGAAGACTTTCGATTATATAGTCTCAAAGATATTTGCTTTTTTCACCACTTACCAGCCAAGGTTTGCTCTACCCCTGCCTCCTGTATTCACCATCCACTCTGAAAAAAGACAGCTCAACTTCATTGGGATCAAACCTAAACCTCCCACCAACACACCTTGACAATGGGTTGCACAGCTTTTTAGACTTTATGCTAATGATATAGGAGGCGGGAAGGTGAGAAAACTGGCAGAGGGACAATCAGAAGGATTGTGCTGAGCTTAATCACGAGTCTTTTACTTTAACCTAGAGCTGGATTCACCATCTACACTGATTACTATTGCTCTGTCATATACTCCACACTTCTGCTGCGTTTGTCTGTGTGTTAACTAATGAAGGCCAGGAAACTTTCTCTGTGTGCTGCGCTGTATATGGTAGAGCCCAGAGTTGCTAGTCTCCTCCCAAAAGCCTGGAGTCAATTGACAATGTAGAGCTAGAGTTTGCAGAGGGGAGAACCGGTGAAAATGCAGAATACAAGACATATAAGGGTCAGAAATAGTCTGATTTCCCATGTACACACACTGCAACGTATTCTGAAAAGTTACTTGAAAGTACAGTTACTACTCTCGACTCCAAAATGGCAAGTTATTCTAGGTTTGAAAAAAAAAAACTTGCATTTTCACACAGTTCGTAACTGGGGATGTAGCTCAGTGGTAGAGCGCACGCTTTGCATGTGTGAGGCCCTGGGTTCAATCCCTGGCATCTTCATGGCCAGCCTGCATTGCATGTATGTGCAAGGAACGCAATTCTTTTTGGTGGTCACTTTTTCTCACCCTTGTTCGCTTCCTGCAGCCGCTGTGTGAAGTAAATACGTGTGAGTGCTCCAGGCTCCCGGTACTCTTTTGGGGATGTACCTCAGTGGTAGAGCGCATGCTTCGCATGTATGAGGTCCTGGGTTCAATCCCCAGCATCTCCAACCTTTTTCAAATATGGCTAGACATCTTTGGCTAGCGCACCACTCAAGCTAAGTGTCAAGACTCGCACGGAATCTCTGCCGCTTAAACTGTTTGCTTTGCCATGTCTCTTGGCAGGACAAGGCTTTCTCGATTGCGAGGTCTTAACACTGCCTAAGCCACGGGCAACACTTTTTCCCACTCAGTAAAATGACTTGAATGGGAACTGGACATTCAACAAACTTGGCCAAAATCAATAGTACACGCAAATATAGAAGACTTTCGATTATACAGTCTCAAAGATATTTGCTTTTTTCACAACTTACCAGCCAAGGTTTGCTCTACCCCTGCCTCCTGTATTCACCATCCACTCTGAAAAAAGACAGCTCAACTTCATTGGGATCAAACCTAAACCTCCCACCAACACACCTTGACATTGGGTTGCACAGCTTTTTAGACTTTATGCTAATGATATAGGAGGCGGGAAGGTGAGAAAACTGGCAGAGGGACAATCAGAAGGATTGTGCTGAGCTTAATCACGCGTCTTTTACTTTAACCTAGAGCTGGATTCACCATCTACACTGATTACTATTGCTCTGTCATATACTCCACACTTCTGCTGCGTTTGTCTGTGTGTTGACTAATGAAGGCCAGGAAACCTTCTCTGTGTGCTGCGCTGTATATGGTAGAGCCCAGAGTTGCTAGTCTCCTCCCAAAAGCCTGGAGTCAATTGACAATGTAGAGCTAGAGTTTGCAGAGGGGAGAACCGGTGAAAATGCAGAATACAAGACATATAAGGGTCAGAAATAGTCTGATTTCCCATGTACACACACTGCAGCGTATTCTGAAAAGTTACTTGAAAGTACAGTTACTACTCTCGACTCCAAAATGGCAAGTTATTCTAGGTTTGAAAAAAAAACTTGCATTTTCACACAGTCCGTAACTGGGGATGTAACTCAGTGGTAGAGCGCACGCTTTGCATGTGTGGGCCCCCGGGTTCAATCCCCGGCATCTCCATAGCCAGCCTGCATGTATGTGCAAGGAACGCACTTCCTTTTGGTGATCACTTTTTCTCACCCTTGTTCGCTTCCTGCAGCCGCTTTGTGAAGTAAATACGTGTGAGTGCTCCAGGCTTCCGGTACACTTTCGGGGAAGTAGCTCACATGTATGAGGTCCTGAGTTCAATCCCCACCATCTCCAAACTTTTTCAAATATGGCTAGACATCTTTGGCTAGCGCACCACTCAAGCTAAGTGTCAAGACTCGCAAGGAATCTCTGCCGCTTAAACTGTTTGCTTTGCCATGTCACTTGGCAGGACAAGGCTTTCTTGATTGCAAGGTCTTAACACTGCCTTAGCCACGGGCAACACTTTTTCCCACTCAGTAAAATGACTTGAATGGGAACTGGACATTGAACAAACTTGGCCAAAATCAATAGTACACGCAAATAAAGGAGACTTTCGATTATATAGTCTCAAAGATATTTGCTTTTTTCACCACTTACCAGCCAAGGTTTGCTCTACCCCTGCCTCCTGTATTCACCATCCACTCTGAAAAAAGACAGCTCAACTTCATTGGGATCAAACCTAAACCTCCCACCAACACACCTTGACATTGGGTTGCACAGCTTTTTAGACTTTATGCTAATGATATAGGAGGCGGGAAGGTAAGAAAACTGGCAGAGGGACAATCAGAAGGATTGTGCTGAGCTTAATCACACGTCTTTTACTTTAACCTAGAGCTGGATTCACCATCTACACTGATTACTATTGCTCTGTCATATACTCCACACTTCTGCTGCGTTTGTCTGTGTGTTGACTAATGAAGGCCAGGAAACCTTCTCTGTGTGCTGCGCTGTATATGGTAGAGCCAAGAGTTGCTAGTCTCCTCCCAAAAGCCTGGAGTCAATTGACAATGTAGAGCTAGAGTTTGCAGAGGGGAGAACTGGTGAAAATGCAGAATACAAGACATATAAGGGTCAGAAATAGTCTGATTTCCCATGTACACACACTGCAGCGTATTCTGAAAAGTTACTTGAAAGTACAGTTACTACTCTCGACTAAAAAATGGCAAGTTATTCTAGGTTTGAAAAAAAAAAACTTGCATTTTCACACAGTTCATAACGGGGGGATGTAGCTCAGTGGTAGAGCGCACGCTTTGCATGTGTGAGGCCCCGGGTTCAATCCCCGGCATCTCCATGGCCGTCCTGCATGTATGTGCAAGGAATGCACTTCCTTTTCGTAGTTACTTTTTCTCACCATGTTTGCTTCTTGCATCCGCTGTGTGCAGTAAATACGTGTGAGTGCTCCAGGATTCTAGTACACTTTTGGGGATGTAGCTCAGTGGTAGAGCGCATGCTTCGCATGTATGAGGTCCTGGGTTCAATGCCCAGCATCTCCAACCTTTTTCAAATATGGCTAGACATCGTTGGCTAGCGCACCACTCAAGCTAAGTGTCAAGACTCGCAAGGAATGTCTGCCGCTTAAACTGTTTTCTTTGCCATGTCACTTGGCAGGACAAGGCTTTCTCGATTGCAAGGTCTTAACACTGCCTAAGCCACGGGCAACACTTTTTCCCACTCAGTAAAATGACTTGAATGGGAACTGGACATTCAACAAACTTGGCCAAAATCAATAGTACACGCAAATAAAGGAGACTTTCGATTATATAGTCTCAAAGATATTTGCTTTTTTCACCACTTACCAGCCAAGGTTTGCTCTACCCCTGCCTCCTGTATTCACCATCCACTCTGAAAAAAGACAGCTCAACTTCATTGGGATCAAACCTAAACCTCCCACCAACACACCTTGACATTGGGTTGCACAGCTTTTTAGACTTTATGCTAATGATATAGGAGGCGGGAAGGTGAGAAAACTGGCAGAGGGACAATCAGAAGGATTGTGCTGAGCTTAATCACGCGTCTTTTACTTTAACCTAGAGCTGGATTCACCATCTACACTGATTACTATTGCTCTGTCATATACTCCACACTTCTGCTGCGTTTGTCTGTGTGTTGACTAATGAAGGCCAGGAAACCTTCTCTGTGTGCTGCGCTGTATATGGTAGAGCCCAGAGTTGCTAGTCTCCTCCCAAAAGCCTGGAGTCAATTGACAATGTAGAGCTAGAGTTTGCAGAGGGGAGAACCGGTGAAAATGCAGAATACAAGACATATAAGGGTCAGAAATAGTCTGATTTCCCATGTACACACACTGCAGCGTATTCTGAAAAGTTACTTGAAAGTACAGTTACTAGTCTCGACTCCAAAATGGCAAGTTATTCTAGGTTTGAAAAAAAAAACTTGCATTTTCACACAGTCCGTAACTGGGGATGTAGCTCAGTGGTAGAGCGCACGCTTTGCATGTGTGAGGCCCCGGGTTCAATCCCCGGCATCTCCATGGATATCCGACATGTATGTGCAAGGAACGCACTTCCTTTTGGTGGTCACTTTTTCTCACCCTTGTTCGCTTCCTGCAGCCGCTGTGTGAAGTAAATACGTGTGAGTGCTCCAGGCTTCCGGTACACTTTTGGGGATGTAGCTCAGTGGTAGAGCGCATGCTTAGCATGTATGAGGTCATGGGTTCAATACCCAGCATCTCCAACCTTTTTCAAATATGGCTAGACATCTTTGGCTAGCGCACCACTCAAGCTAAGTGTCAAGACTCGCAAGGAATCTCTGCCGCTTAAACTGTTTGCTTTGCCATGTCACTTGGCAGGACAAGGCTTTCTTGATTGCAAGGTCTTAACACTGCCTAAGCCACGGGCAACACTTTTTCCCACTCAGTAAAATGACTTGAATGGGAACTGGACATTCAACAAACTTGGCCAAAATCAATAGTACACGCAAATAAAGGAGACTTTCGATTATATAGTCTCAAAGATATTTGCTTTTTTCACCACTTACCAGCCAAGGTTTGCTCTTCCCCTGCCTCCTGTATTCACCATCCACTCTGAAAAAAGACAGCTCAACTTCATTGGGATCAAACTTAAACCTCCCACCAACACACGTTGACATTGGGTGGCACAGCTTTTTAGACTTTATGCTAATGATATAGGAGGCGGGAAGGTGAGGAAACTGGCAGAGGGACAATCAGAAGGATTGTGCTGAGCTTAATCACGCGTCTTTTACTTTAACCTAGAGCTGGATTCACCATCTACACTGATTACTATTGCTCTGTCATATACTCCACACTTCTGCTGCGTTTGTCTGTGTGTTGACTAATGAAGGCCAGGAAACCTTCTCTGTGTGCTGGGCAGTATATGGTAGAGCCCAGAGTTGCTAGTCTCCTCCCAAAAGCCTGGAGTCAATTGACAATGTAGAGGTAGAGTTTGTAGAGGGGAGAACCGGTGAAAATGCAGAATACAAGACATATAAGGGTCAGAAATAGTCTGATTTCCCATGTACACACACTGCAGCGTATTCTGAAAAGTTACTTGAAAGTACAGTTACTACTCTCGACTCCAAAATGGCAAGTTATTCTAGGTTTGAAAAAAAAACTTGCATTTTCACACAGTTTGTAACTGGGGATGTAGCTCAGTGGTAGAGCGCACGCTTTGCATGTGTGAGGCCCTGGG
Source organism: Dendrobates tinctorius (assembly GCF_039654945.1). Lineage (NCBI taxonomy): Eukaryota > Metazoa > Chordata > Amphibia > Anura > Dendrobatidae > Dendrobates > Dendrobates tinctorius. The sequence goes on along the minus strand of NW_027361679.1, from coordinate 46,861,006 downwards.
TTCAATCCCTGGCATCTCCATAGCCAGCCTGCATGTATGTGCAAGGAACGTACTTCCTTTTGGTGGTCACTTTTCTCACCCTTGTTCGCTTCCTGCAGCCGCTTTGTGAAGTAAATACGTGTGAGTGCTCCAGGCTTCCGGTACACTTTTGGGGATGTAGCTCACATGTATGAGGTCCTGAGTTCAATCCCCACCATCTCCAAACTTTTTCAAATATGGCTAGACATCTTTGGCTAGCGCACCACTCAAGCTAAGTGTCAAGACTCGCAAGGAATCTCTGCCGCTTAAACTGTTTGCTTTGCCATGTCACTTGGCAGGACAAGGCTTTCTTGATTGCAAGGTCTTAACACTGCCTTAGCCACGGGCAACACTTTTTCCCACTCAGTAAAATGACTTGAATGGGAACTGATGAATCCAAAGGGAGTTTGTAGCTATATTCCGCGCTGCCGCTTTAGACAAATTCCAGGAGAATGCTGTATGATTGCAGTGGTTTTATTCTACGCGTTTCAGGGGTCTCATGCCCCCTTCATCAGGAAATACCACAAATACATACAGGTATCACAGACATAAATAGGTTTGTAAGGATGCTGGATTTCAAAAAAATGAGCGCCAACAAGTCAGATGATGCAGTGTCAAAGTTCAATGACACCACATGGTTAACAGTTAACCTAAGATATATTACAAAAGAATACGTATTTTAAAAGATTTTTTGATTAAATTTTCGTTTACAAAACAGATAATAAAGTCAAATTTACGATTTAAACAAAAAAAAAAAAAAAAAAAAAAAAGGGGAAAGGGGGAGTTTATTCCTGTTTAGAGGTGGATACCTTACAAGTGGACTATCGTATGGAAACAGCAAACCGCTTTTTTTTCATTGAAAGCATTGCAATCTTAATACAAAAAGGGGAAAAAAGTAAAAACATAATTTTAATTCATTACCAATAAAAAATATATAATTTTAGTTAAATTCTAAAAAATTAAATATAAAATTATTTTTTAGTATAGAGGAAATGGGTTAAAAAATAATAAAGGATGCTAAAAGTAGCAACACACGAGAAGCTGCACAGCAGCCAGCGCTGCTCAGAATGAGAACGCAGACAGCATGGATTCATTACTTCACTAATACAAAGATCATGGGCAAATTTTAGATATAACATGAAGCACATAAAAAAGGGGGTTAATATCAGATGCAGCAACACACAGGACGCTGTGCAGGAGCCAACTACTGCTCAAAGAAAAAACGCAGGATAAAGCGGCAGAGTGAATGGGTGGCTTCATTAATAGATAAGATCGCAGGCAGCTTTAGTGTTCACCCCCTGACACATAAGTCTTTTTACTGTGAAGGAGTGGCAGTAACATTCTTGCACTGTTCACTAATCTCTATGACTAGGCAATATATGCATGGGAGCTGAGTTAAAGGAGAAATAAGATACTATTATCAGCCGGGGTCATTCTTTCATGTCAGACTAGTAGAATTAGTAGCGCTTACCCGGGCTTAATTAAAGAAAAAAAAAAAAAAAAAAAAAAAACTCTTCAAAAAATTCTTCAAAAAATGCAACTAACAGAGATAATGTTTAAGACAGAGGTATGAAAGTGATTGCTCCCAAGGGCAAAAGGAGCTAAACCTGATAGGAGGCTATACAGGATTTTCATATATATAACACTCTTTTAGAGCTAACGCACAAGCAATATTTAAGCAAATACATAAATAATTTTTTTTTTTTTTTTTTTTTTTTTTTTTCCCTCCTCTTCCTTTTTCATTAGACCAAGGAGGCACAGTATTGTAAAATTAATTATAAATATAAATATAAAATTGCAATTAGGTATTGCATTAAGTGCAAACAAATCTATAAAAAAATATATTAAAAACCACAAGGCGGGGACTGCATAACTAGGTTGACATTATAAACAAGGGAAACTGACACAAATAGTACAAATAAAATTTTAAATTTAAATAGAACAAAGAGAAATTATCGCAAAAGAACTCAGAAGCCATCTATACACATGAGGGTTTTTTTTTTTTTTTTTTTTTTTTTTTTTTTTCCCTTTAAGGTTGCAGAGCATGTGAATATAGATATAAACAAAAATTCCACTGTCTAGGTAAAAACCTCAGTTATTTCATTTAGACCCTGTGGTTTCAGACTCCCTAATTTGTAGATCCAATAGGCTTCCTTTCTATTTAGTTTCGTAGATCTGTTCGGTGCACATTTAGGTATATGATCGATAGGGCTAATTTTTAATAGTTTCGAATTCTTATTATGTACCAAGGCGTAATGTCTGGACAGCCCATGAGTAAGCAGGCCTTTTTTAATATTATGCCGATGGGAGTTCAGTCTGAGGTGTAGGGGTTGTGTGGTCCTCCCCACATATTGCTTACCACAGGGACATTCAATGACATAAATGACAAAGTCAGAGTTACAATTTAGAACAAAAGGGATCATAAATTTCTCTTTGGTAGAAAATGAAATTATATAATCAGCTTTATGATTTATATTAGAACAGCATAAGCAGTTCCTCGTGCCACATTTAAAGATTCCTTTAGTTGAATTCAGGGTGTAACCGTTAATGGGGCTAGCATGAGCTCTCAGGCGGCTAGGGGCTATTAGATCCTTGATTGTGGGGGCTCTACGGAATGTAATCCCGGGATTCCTAGGAAGGATATTGTTCAGAATGGGATCGTTCAGTAATATATGCCAATTCTTATGAAAAATTCTACGAATTTCATTATGTTCAATGGAGAATTGCGTTATAAAATTCATTGAAAAGTTCTTATCAGTAATAACTTGCTCTTTAGGCTCCAGCAATGCTCTCTGATTTACTTTGATAGAGTTTTTAAAGGCATTCTTAATTAAATGTGAAGGGTATTTTTGGGCAAAAAATCTTTTCTTTAAAATATTGGACTCATCTTTAAAGTCAGTATCCAATGAGCAGTTTTTTCTAATCCGGTGAAATTGATTGTTAGGAATGTTATTCAACCATTTATTGTAGTGCCCACTATTAAAATGAATGTAGCCATTGGTGTCTACTTTTTTAAAAAATGTTTTGCTACATATTCTGTCTTCTTTAATAAAAAGGTTAATATCTAAAAAATTAATTAAAAGACTGCTGTAAGCTGCTGTAAAAGAAAGATCCCAGTCATTACAATTTATTGTCTGAATAAAAGTTTCAACATTGTTAGTGGAGTTGTCCCAGATAAAAAATAAATCATCAATGAATCTTTTATAAAAAATAATATTTTTGCTCCAATTTTCATTCAAAATAAAGGAATTTTCAAAAATCCCCATGAAAAGGTTAGCGAAAGTAGGTGCTACCTTCGAGCCCATTGCGGTCCCCTTAACTTGTTGATAAAATATTTTTTCAAAGGTAAAAAAATTATTTTTCAATATAAAATCAATACCTTTTAAAATAAAATCCTTTTGAGCCAAAGAAAGTCTAATGTCAGATTTTAAAAAATGATGAAAACAATTCACACCTACATCATGTGGAATATTAGAATAAAGTGCAGTCACATCCATAGTAATGAAAACATATTGTGGTTTCCAAGTGATTTCTTGGAGTAGATACAATAGATGAGTTGAGTCTCTGAGGTGACTTTTTAATTCAAATACATGCGGTAACATAATCCTATCAATGTAATGAGCTAGATTAGAGGTTAGAGAGTTAAGGCCCTTTTACATTTAGCGATGCACCAGCGATCCGACGAGCGATCCGACCCGGTCAGGATCGCTGGTGCATCGCTAAGTGATCGCTAGTGAGCTTTCATACAGAAAGATCTCACTGCGATGCAGCAGCGACGCAGCGCACGATACTCACCTTTCACACACAGCGATCCTGCGTCCTCCTGCCCGCGTCCAGCGTCGCTCGTCGTCACAGCAGGAAGCCCAGCAGGAAGCGCCCGACGAGAAATGGAGCCGGACATTCTCGCGCGATCAGCGATGGACAGCGGGGGAGCCGGTCGCTGGTAAGTATCACACATAGCGATATCGTTAGCAATATCGCTATAACGTCACAAAATCGGTGACGTTTTAGCGATATTGCTAGCGATATTGCTTAGTGTAAAACCCCCTTTAATACCAGCAATTATCGGTCTGCCAGGAGGATTGCAAAGACCTTTATGTACTTTAGGTAAGTGATAAAAAAAAGGAATGCTTGGGTTTTTAATGCTTAAAAACTTTTTTTCTTTATAATTGAAAATATTCTGGGAAAGACCCTCGATGATTAAAGCATTATAGGCTATAATAGATTTAGAATAATCGCTAAATGAGCTTTTAATGTAGTAGCTAGTATCAGATAAAATTCTATGAGCTTCATTAATGTAGTCACATCGATTTTGGATTACAATCCCACCACCTTTGTCAGCCTGTCTAATCACAATCAAACTGTTAAGAGAAAGGGATTTCAATGCTTGTTTCTCTTGTCTATTAAGATTAGGTTTCTTCCTTTTACTAATGCCCCTCAGTGTTATTTTTTCAAACTCTTTTTGTACAATATCTCTGAAGGCATTAATCTGATGACTTTTGTCCTCAAGGGGATAAAAATTAGATTTATAAGGTACATCGAGATGAAAAAGATCATGAACATCTTCATCCATTTCAGCAGAATCCTTTGTGGTGTTTTTAGCAAAATGTCTTTTGAGAGTTAATTTTCTAATAAAAATCTGCAAGTCCAAAAAGAGGTCAAAATCCTTCGATTTATTATTAGGGCAGAAGGATAATCCTTTGGAGAGAAGGGCTGTCTCACTACTGGTAAGATCATAATCTGATAAATTAAAAATATTAGAAGCATGACCCTCCTCACTATTTGTTAAGGTAGTATTTTTCCTTTCTTTTTTTCTCCCACCTCTTGTTCCTCTAAAGCATTTTTTCTTTTTCCTTTTTTTGGAAGAAAGAACTGATCTATTTGAGGTGTGCTCTTGAGAGCACAGGGTAAAAAAGGCACAATACCATTTTTGGAAACATTGGAGTTATCCAGTATAATGGTATTAATAATTTCTGAGGAAGTAATAGCACTTGTTGTGGGAATATTCACAGTATCAAGCTCATTAGTATTGAAAGGTTGAGAGGGTAAAAGCATGCTTGGTGTAGTATCATGTATAGATAAATCCAGTAATGAAATGGGAAGGGGGGAAGATACCGATAGGGAAACATTGCCCCCTTTCGTGGGTGGACAAGAATTTTTGAAGGTGGAGGACATTTTTACTTTTTCCATTTCCTTATCAGCAATGTTTTTTTTAATCTGAATTTTAATCTTTTCAAGGTGTTCCCTTGCTTCAAGCAGGGTTTGGGAGTGATTAAGAAAACTCTTATTAAGAGCTTTGCCAGAGGATTTTGGAGTACTCATATTATCTGGGGGGATACTGGAGACAGAATTATTGTCCAGATTAGTAATAGGAGTTTTGGTATGGAGGGGTTGTGGGCTAGATCCACCCGAATCACCATTTGATTTCTTTATTTCTGTAAGAGATACAGTATAGGTCTGTTTATTAATAGGCTGTAGTGAAGCAGAATCATTTTTAGTAGAGGCAATTAAACAATTGCTCTTTAAGTTCTTATTCTCGTTATTGTTTTTTCGTTTATAATCTTCCCTGTCCCTCTGTAATTTTTTGGATTTCTTCATTATCGTGTCATTTTCTAGCTGCATAATAAATGTCGTCACATTTGAATTTATTTTCCTATATTCTGGGTGCGCTATAAACGGTAAAAGATCATTGTAGATTTGTTTGATCTTAATTGTTGCTATATCGCAAAGCTGGGACCTCTTTTTAAAGAGGGCAGATAACATTTCTGACATGCAATTATTTACAATATTATTCCAGTCATTTGTGAACTCACAGTCATCCGGAAAAGGTGATTCATGCATTATTCTGAGACCTCTGGGGCAGATATTTTCTCTCAAATAAATCGAGAGAAAATGAGCATCCAGATGAAAGTGAAGTTCTTCTTTAAGTGCTTCCTTGAAACTATAAAATATTTTACGAAGATTTCTAGTTTCTTCATCAGTAAATATGTGTTGATTCAGATCCACAGCAGAGCTGGGTTCAACACAACCAATTGTCTGTTTAATCAGGCGTTCTCTAGAGGCCAGTCGATTCTGAAAGTATTCCATAGTCAAAAAAATCTGACTTGTTGGCGCTCATTTTTTTGAAATCCAGCATCCTTACAAACCTATTTATGTCTGTGATACCTGTATGTATTTGTGGTATTTCCTGATGAAGGGGGCATGAGACCCCTGAAACGCGTAGAATAAAACCACTGCAATCATACAGCATTCTCCTGGAATTTGTCTAAAGCGGCAGCGCGGAATATAGCTACAAACTCCCTTTGGATTCATCATTTCTTTGGTCACTGAAGACCTGTGGATCTGCAGCAGCCGCTACCTACACGCTCTTATCTCATCCTAACCAGGTGAGCATATTTCATGATATACTGTCTTTTGTAACGTGGATAAGACCCTATTGCACTTTTTTGTCTCCCCCTTTTTTTGCAATTGAATGGGAACTGGACATTCAACAAACTTGGCCAAAATCAATAGTACACGCAAATAAAGGAGACTTTCGATTATATAGTCTCAAAGATATTTGCTTTTTTCACCACTAAACAGCCAAGGTTTGCTCTACCCCTGCCTCCTGTATTCACCATCCACTCTGAAAAAAGACAGCTCAACTTCATTGGGATCAAACTTAAACCTCCCACCAACACATGTTGACATTGGGTGGCACAGCCTTTTAGACTTTATGCTAATTATATAGGAGGTCGGGAAGGTGAGAAAACTGGCAGAGGGACAATCAGAAGGATTGTGCTGAGCTTAATCACGCGTCTTTTACTTTAACCTAGAGCTGGATTCACCATCTACACTGATTACTATTGCTCTGTCATATACTCCACACTTCTGCTGCGTTTGTCTGTGTGTTGACTAATGAAGACCAGGAAACCTTCTCTGTGTGCTGCGCTGTATATGGTAGAGCCCAGAGTTGCTAGTCTCCTCCCAAAAGCCTGGAGTCAATTGACAATATAGAGCTAGAGTTTGTAGAGGGGAGAACCGGTGAAAATGCAAAATACAAGACATATAAGGGTCAGAAATAGTCTGATTTCCCATGTACACACACTGCAGCGTATTCTGAAAAGTTACTTGAAAGTTCAGTTACTACTCTCGACTCCAAAATGGCAAGTTATTCTAGGTTTGAAAAAAAAACTTGCATTTTCACACAGTTTGTAACTGGGGATATACCTCAGTGGTAGAGCGCATGCTTCGCATATATGAGATCATGGGTTCAATACCCAGCATCTCCAACCTTTTTCAAATATGGCTAGACATCTTTGCTAGCGCACCACTCAAGCTAAGTGTCAAGACTCGCAAGGAATCTCTGCCGCTTAAACTGTTTGCTTTGCCATGTCACTTGGCAGGACAAGGCTTTCTTGATTGCAAGGTCTTAACACTGCCTTAGCCACGGGCAACACTTTTTCCCGCTCAGTAAAATGACTTGAATGGGAACTGGACATTCAACAAACTTGGCCAAAATCAATAGTACACGCAAATAAAGGAGCCTTTCGATTATATAGTCTCAAAGATATTTGCTTTTTTCACCACTTACCAGCCAAGGTTTGCTCTACCCCTGCCTCCTGTATTCACCATCCACTCTGAAAAAAGACAGCTCAACTTCATTGGGATCAAACCTAAACCTCCCACCAACACACCTTGACATTGGGTTGCACAGCTTTTTAGACTTTATGCTAATGATATAGGAGGCGGGAAGGTGAGAAAACTGGCAGAGGGACAATCAGAAGGATTGTGCTGAGCTTAATCACGCGTCTTTTACTTTAACCTAGAGCTGGATTCACCATCTACACTGATTACTATTGCTCTGTCATATACTCCACACTTCTGCTGCGTTTGTCTGTGTGTTGACTAATGAAGGCCAGGAAACCTTCTCTGTGTGCTGCGCTGTATATGGTAGAGCCCAGAGTTGCTAGTCTCCTCCCAAAAGCCTGGAGTCAATTGACAATGTAGAGCTAGAGTTTGCAGAGGGGAGAACCGGTGAAAATGCAGAATACAAGACATATAAGGGTCAGAAATAGTCTGATTTCCCATGTACACACACTGCAGCGTATTCTGAAAAGTTACTTGAAAGTACAGTTACTAGTCTCGACTCCAAAATGGCAAGTTATTCTAGGTTTGAAAAAAAAAACTTGCATTTTCACACAGTCCGTAACTGGGGATGTATCTCAGTGGTAGAGCGCACGCTTTGCATGTGTGAGGCCCCGGGTTCAATCCCCGGCATCTCCATGGATATCCGACATGTATGTGCAAGGAACGCACTTCCTTTTGGTGGTCACTTTTTCTCACCCTTGTTCGCTTCCTGCAGCCGCTGTGTGAAGTAAATACGTGTGAGTGCTCCAGGCTTCCGGTACACTTTTGGGGATGTAGCTCAGTGGTAGAGCGCATGCTTAGCATGTATGAGGTCATGGGTTCAATACCCAGCATCTCCAACCTTTTTCAAATATGGCTAGACATCTTTGGCTAGCGCACCACTCAAGCTAAGTGTCAAGACTCGCAAGGAATCTCTGCCGCTTAAACTGTTTGCTTTGCCATGTCACTTGGCAGGACAAGGCTTTCTTGATTGCAAGGTCTTAACACTGCCTAAGCCACGGGCAACACTTTTTCCCACTCAGTAAAATGACTTGAATGGGAACTGGACATTCAACAAACTTGGCCAAAATCAATAGTACACGCAAATAAAGGAGACTTTCGATTATATAGTCTCAAAGATATTTGCTTTTTTCACCACTTACCAGCCAAGGTTTGCTCTTCCCCTGCCTCCTGTATTCACCATCCACTCTGAAAAAAGACAGCTCAACTTCATTGGGATCAAACTTAAACCTCCCACCAACACACGTTGACATTGGGTGGCACAGCTTTTTAGACTTTATGCTAATGATATAGGAGGCGGGAAGGTGAGGAAACTGGCAGAGGGACAATCAGAAGGATTGTGCTGAGCTTAATCACGCGTCTTTTACTTTAACCTAGAGCTGGATTCACCATCTACACTGATTACTATTGCTCTGTCATATACTCCACACTTCTGCTGCGTTTGTCTGTGTGTTGACTAATGAAGGCCAGGAAACCTTCTCTGTGTGCTGGGCAGTATATGGTAGAGCCCAGAGTTGCTAGTCTCCTCCCAAAAGCCTGGAGTCAATTGACAATGTAGAGGTAGAGTTTGTAGAGGGGAGAACCGGTGAAAATGCAGAATACAAGACATATAAGGGTCAGAAATAGTCTGATTTCCCATGTACACACACTGCAGCGTATTCTGAAAAGTTACTTGAAAGTACAGTTACTACTCTCGACTCCAAAATGGCAAGTTATTCTAGGTTTGAAAAAAAAACTTGCATTTTCACACAGTTTGTAACTGGGGATGTAGCTCAGTGGTAGAGCGCACGCTTTGCATGTGTGAGGCCCTGGGTTCAATCCCTGGCATCTCCATAGCCAGCCTGCATGTATGTGCAAGGAACGTACTTCCTTTTGGTGGTCACTTTTCTCACCCTTGTTCGCTTCCTGCAGCCGCTTTGTGAAGTAAATACGTGTGAGTGCTCCAGGCTTCCGGTACACTTTTGGGGATGTAGCTCACATGTATGAGGTCCTGAGTTCAATCCCCACCATCTCCAAACTTTTTCAAATATGGCTAGACATCTTTGGCTAGCGCACCACTCAAGCTAAGTGTCAAGACTCGCAAGGAATCTCTGCCGCTTAAACTGTTTGCTTTGCCATGTCACTTGGCAGGACAAGGCTTTCTTGATTGCAAGGTCTTAACACTGCCTTAGCCACGGGCAACACTTTTTCCCACTCAGTAAAATGACTTGAATGGGAACTGATGAATCCAAAGGGAGTTTGTAGCTATATTCCGCGCTGCCGCTTTAGACAAATTCCAGGAGAATGCTGTATGATTGCAGTGGTTTTATTCTACGCGTTTCAGGGGTCTCATGCCCCCTTCATCAGGAAATACCACAAATACATACAGGTATCACAGACATAAATAGGTTTGTAAGGATGCTGGATTTCAAAAAAATGAGCGCCAACAAGTCAGATGATGCAGTGTCAAAGTTCAATGACACCACATGGTTAACAGTTAACCTAAGATATATTACAAAAGAATACGTATTTTAAAAGATTTTTTGATTAAATTTTCGTTTACAAAACAGATAATAAAGTCAAATTTACGATTTAAACAAAAAAAAAAAAAAAAAAAAAAAAGGGGAAAGGGGGAGTTTATTCCTGTTTAGAGGTGGATACCTTACAAGTGGACTATCGTATGGAAACAGCAAACCGCTTTTTTTTCATTGAAAGCATTGCAATCTTAATACAAAAAGGGGAAAAAAGTAAAAACATAATTTTAATTCATTACCAATAAAAAATATATAATTTTAGTTAAATTCTAAAAAATTAAATATAAAATTATTTTTTAGTATAGAGGAAATGGGTTAAAAAATAATAAAGGATGCTAAAAGTAGCAACACACGAGAAGCTGCACAGCAGCCAGCGCTGCTCAGAATGAGAACGCAGACAGCATGGATTCATTACTTCACTAATACAAAGATCATGGGCAAATTTTAGATATAACATGAAGCACATAAAAAAGGGGGTTAATATCAGATGCAGCAACACACAGGACGCTGTGCAGGAGCCAACTACTGCTCAAAGAAAAAACGCAGGATAAAGCGGCAGAGTGAATGGGTGGCTTCATTAATAGATAAGATCGCAGGCAGCTTTAGTGTTCACCCCCTGACACATAAGTCTTTTTACTGTGAAGGAGTGGCAGTAACATTCTTGCACTGTTCACTAATCTCTATGACTAGGCAATATATGCATGGGAGCTGAGTTAAAGGAGAAATAAGATACTATTATCAGCCGGGGTCATTCTTTCATGTCAGACTAGTAGAATTAGTAGCGCTTACCCGGGCTTAATTAAAGAAAAAAAAAAAAAAAAAAAAAAAACTCTTCAAAAAATTCTTCAAAAAATGCAACTAACAGAGATAATGTTTAAGACAGAGGTATGAAAGTGATTGCTCCCAAGGGCAAAAGGAGCTAAACCTGATAGGAGGCTATACAGGATTTTCATATATATAACACTCTTTTAGAGCTAACGCACAAGCAATATTTAAGCAAATACATAAATAATTTTTTTTTTTTTTTTTTTTTTTTTTTTTCCCTCCTCTTCCTTTTTCATTAGACCAAGGAGGCACAGTATTGTAAAATTAATTATAAATATAAATATAAAATTGCAATTAGGTATTGCATTAAGTGCAAACAAATCTATAAAAAAATATATTAAAAACCACAAGGCGGGGACTGCATAACTAGGTTGACATTATAAACAAGGGAAACTGACACAAATAGTACAAATAAAATTTTAAATTTAAATAGAACAAAGAGAAATTATCGCAAAAGAACTCAGAAGCCATCTATACACATGAGGGTTTTTTTTTTTTTTTTTTTTTTTTTTTTTTTTCCCTTTAAGGTTGCAGAGCATGTGAATATAGATATAAACAAAAATTCCACTGTCTAGGTAAAAACCTCAGTTATTTCATTTAGACCCTGTGGTTTCAGACTCCCTAATTTGTAGATCCAATAGGCTTCCTTTCTATTTAGTTTCGTAGATCTGTTCGGTGCACATTTAGGTATATGATCGATAGGGCTAATTTTTAATAGTTTCGAATTCTTATTATGTACCAAGGCGTAATGTCTGGACAGCCCATGAGTAAGCAGGCCTTTTTTAATATTATGCCGATGGGAGTTCAGTCTGAGGTGTAGGGGTTGTGTGGTCCTCCCCACATATTGCTTACCACAGGGACATTCAATGACATAAATGACAAAGTCAGAGTTACAATTTAGAACAAAAGGGATCATAAATTTCTCTTTGGTAGAAAATGAAATTATATAATCAGCTTTATGATTTATATTAGAACAGCATAAGCAGTTCCTCGTGCCACATTTAAAGATTCCTTTAGTTGAATTCAGGGTGTAACCGTTAATGGGGCTAGCATGAGCTCTCAGGCGGCTAGGGGCTATTAGATCCTTGATTGTGGGGGCTCTACGGAATGTAATCCCGGGATTCCTAGGAAGGATATTGTTCAGAATGGGATCGTTCAGTAATATATGCCAATTCTTATGAAAAATTCTACGAATTTCATTATGTTCAATGGAGAATTGCGTTATAAAATTCATTGAAAAGTTCTTATCAGTAATAACTTGCTCTTTAGGCTCCAGCAATGCTCTCTGATTTACTTTGATAGAGTTTTTAAAGGCATTCTTAATTAAATGTGAAGGGTATTTTTGGGCAAAAAATCTTTTCTTTAAAATATTGGACTCATCTTTAAAGTCAGTATCCAATGAGCAGTTTTTTCTAATCCGGTGAAATTGATTGTTAGGAATGTTATTCAACCATTTATTGTAGTGCCCACTATTAAAATGAATGTAGCCATTGGTGTCTACTTTTTTAAAAAATGTTTTGCTACATATTCTGTCTTCTTTAATAAAAAGGTTAATATCTAAAAAATTAATTAAAAGACTGCTGTAAGCTGCTGTAAAAGAAAGATCCCAGTCATTACAATTTATTGTCTGAATAAAAGTTTCAACATTGTTAGTGGAGTTGTCCCAGATAAAAAATAAATCATCAATGAATCTTTTATAAAAAATAATATTTTTGCTCCAATTTTCATTCAAAATAAAGGAATTTTCAAAAATCCCCATGAAAAGGTTAGCGAAAGTAGGTGCTACCTTCGAGCCCATTGCGGTCCCCTTAACTTGTTGATAAAATATTTTTTCAAAGGTAAAAAAATTATTTTTCAATATAAAATCAATACCTTTTAAAATAAAATCCTTTTGAGCCAAAGAAAGTCTAATGTCAGATTTTAAAAAATGATGAAAACAATTCACACCTACATCATGTGGAATATTAGAATAAAGTGCAGTCACATCCATAGTAATGAAAACATATTGTGGTTTCCAAGTGATTTCTTGGAGTAGATACAATAGATGAGTTGAGTCTCTGAGGTGACTTTTTAATTCAAATACATGCGGTAACATAATCCTATCAATGTAATGAGCTAGATTAGAGGTTAGAGAGTTAAGGCCCTTTTACATTTAGCGATGCACCAGCGATCCGACGAGCGATCCGACCCGGTCAGGATCGCTGGTGCATCGCTAAGTGATCGCTAGTGAGCTTTCATACAGAAAGATCTCACTGCGATGCAGCAGCGACGCAGCGCACGATACTCACCTTTCACACACAGCGATCCTGCGTCCTCCTGCCCGCGTCCAGCGTCGCTCGTCGTCACAGCAGGAAGCCCAGCAGGAAGCGCCCGACGAGAAATGGAGCCGGACATTCTCGCGCGATCAGCGATGGACAGCGGGGGAGCCGGTCGCTGGTAAGTATCACACATAGCGATATCGTTAGCAATATCGCTATAACGTCACAAAATCGGTGACGTTTTAGCGATATTGCTAGCGATATTGCTTAGTGTAAAACCCCCTTTAATACCAGCAATTATCGGTCTGCCAGGAGGATTGCAAAGACCTTTATGTACTTTAGGTAAGTGATAAAAAAAAGGAATGCTTGGGTTTTTAATGCTTAAAAACTTTTTTTCTTTATAATTGAAAATATTCTGGGAAAGACCCTCGATGATTAAAGCATTATAGGCTATAATAGATTTAGAATAATCGCTAAATGAGCTTTTAATGTAGTAGCTAGTATCAGATAAAATTCTATGAGCTTCATTAATGTAGTCACATCGATTTTGGATTACAATCCCACCACCTTTGTCAGCCTGTCTAATCACAATCAAACTGTTAAGAGAAAGGGATTTCAATGCTTGTTTCTCTTGTCTATTAAGATTAGGTTTCTTCCTTTTACTAATGCCCCTCCGTGTTATTTTTTCAAACTCTTTTTGTACAATATCTCTGAAGGCATTAATCTGATGACTTTTGTCCTCAAGGGGATAAAAATTAGATTTATAAGGTACATCGAGATGAAAAAGATCATGAACATCTTCATCCATTTCAGCAGAATCCTTTGTGGTGTTTTTAGCAAAATGTCTTTTGAGAGTTAATTTTCTAATAAAAATCTGCAAGTCCAAAAAGAGGTCAAAATCCTTCGATTTATTATTAGGGCAGAAGGATAATCCTTTGGAGAGAAGGGCTGTCTCACTACTGGTAAGATCATAATCTGATAAATTAAAAATATTAGAAGCATGACCCTCCTCACTATTTGTTAAGGTAGTATTTTTCCTTTCTTTTTTTCTCCCACCTCTTGTTCCTCTAAAGCATTTTTTCTTTTTCCTTTTTTTGGAAGAAAGAACTGATCTATTTGAGGTGTGCTCTTGAGAGCACAGGGTAAAAAAGGCACAATACCATTTTTGGAAACATTGGAGTTATCCAGTATAATGGTATTAATAATTTCTGAGGAAGTAATAGCACTTGTTGTGGGAATATTCACAGTATCAAGCTCATTAGTATTGAAAGGTTGAGAGGGTAAAAGCATGCTTGGTGTAGTATCATGTATAGATAAATCCAGTAATGAAATGGGAAGGGGGGAAGATACCGATAGGGAAACATTGCCCCCTTTCGTGGGTGGACAAGAATTTTTGAAGGTGGAGGACATTTTTACTTTTTCCATTTCCTTATCAGCAATGTTTTTTTTAATCTGAATTTTAATCTTTTCAAGGTGTTCCCTTGCTTCAAGCAGGGTTTGGGAGTGATTAAGAAAACTCTTATTAAGAGCTTTGCCAGAGGATTTTGGAGTACTCATATTATCTGGGGGGATACTGGAGACAGAATTATTGTCCAGATTAGTAATAGGAGTTTTGGTATGGAGGGGTTGTGGGCTAGATCCACCCGAATCACCATTTGATTTCTTTATTTCTGTAAGAGATACAGTATAGGTCTGTTTATTAATAGGCTGTAGTGAAGCAGAATCATTTTTAGTAGAGGCAATTAAACAATTGCTCTTTAAGTTCTTATTCTCGTTATTGTTTTTTCGTTTATAATCTTCCCTGTCCCTCTGTAATTTTTTGGATTTCTTCATTATCGTGTCATTTTCTAGCTGCATAATAAATGTCGTCACATTTGAATTTATTTTCCTATATTCTGGGTGCGCTATAAACGGTAAAAGATCATTGTAGATTTGTTTGATCTTAATTGTTGCTATATCGCAAAGCTGGGACCTCTTTTTAAAGAGGGCAGATAACATTTCTGACATGCAATTATTTACAATATTATTCCAGTCATTTGTGAACTCACAGTCATCCGGAAAAGGTGATTCATGCATTATTCTGAGACCTCTGGGGCAGATATTTTCTCTCAAATAAATCGAGAGAAAATGAGCATCCAGATGAAAGTGAAGTTCTTCTTTAAGTGCTTCCTTGAAACTATAAAATATTTTACGAAGATTTCTAGTTTCTTCATCAGTAAATATGTGTTGATTCAGATCCACAGCAGAGCTGGGTTCAACACAACCAATTGTCTGTTTAATCAGGCGTTCTCTAGAGGCCAGTCGATTCTGAAAGTATTCCATAGTCAAAAAAATCTGACTTGTTGGCGCTCATTTTTTTGAAATCCAGCATCCTTACAAACCTATTTATGTCTGTGATACCTGTATGTATTTGTGGTATTTCCTGATGAAGGGGGCATGAGACCCCTGAAACGCGTAGAATAAAACCACTGCAATCATACAGCATTCTCCTGGAATTTGTCTAAAGCGGCAGCGCGGAATATAGCTACAAACTCCCTTTGGATTCATCATTTCTTTGGTCACTGAAGACCTGTGGATCTGCAGCAGCCGCTACCTACACGCTCTTATCTCATCCTAACCAGGTGAGCATATTTCATGATATACTGTCTTTTGTAACGTGGATAAGACCCTATTGCACTTTTTTGTCTCCCCCTTTTTTTGCAATTGAATGGGAACTGGACATTCAACAAACTTGGCCAAAATCAATAGTACACGCAAATAAAGGAGACTTTCGATTATATAGTCTCAAAGATATTTGCTTTTTTCACCACTAAACAGCCAAGGTTTGCTCTACCCCTGCCTCCTGTATTCACCATCCACTCTGAAAAAAGACAGCTCAACTTCATTGGGATCAAACTTAAACCTCCCACCAACACATGTTGACATTGGGTGGCACAGCCTTTTAGACTTTATGCTAATTATATAGGAGGTCGGGAAGGTGAGAAAACTGGCAGAGGGACAATCAGAAGGATTGTGCTGAGCTTAATCACGCGTCTTTTACTTTAACCTAGAGCTGGATTCACCATCTACACTGATTACTATTGCTCTGTCATATACTCCACACTTCTGCTGCGTTTGTCTGTGTGTTGACTAATGAAGACCAGGAAACCTTCTCTGTGTGCTGCGCTGTATATGGTAGAGCCCAGAGTTGCTAGTCTCCTCCCAAAAGCCTGGAGTCAATTGACAATATAGAGCTAGAGTTTGTAGAGGGGAGAACCGGTGAAAATGCAAAATACAAGACATATAAGGGTCAGAAATAGTCTGATTTCCCATGTACACACACTGCAGCGTATTCTGAAAAGTTACTTGAAAGTTCAGTTACTACTCTCGACTCCAAAATGGCAAGTTATTCTAGGTTTGAAAAAAAAACTTGCATTTTCACACAGTTTGTAACTGGGGATATACCTCAGTGGTAGAGCGCATGCTTCGCATATATGAGATCATGGGTTCAATACCCAGCATCTCCAACCTTTTTCAAATATGGCTAGACATCTTTGCTAGCGCACCACTCAAGCTAAGTGTCAAGACTCGCAAGGAATCTCTGCCGCTTAAACTGTTTGCTTTGCCATGTCACTTGGCAGGACAAGGCTTTCTTGATTGCAAGGTCTTAACACTGCCTTAGCCACGGGCAACACTTTTTCCCGCTCAGTAAAATGACTTGAATGGGAACTGGACATTCAACAAACTTGGCCAAAATCAATAGTACACGCAAATAAAGGAGCCTTTCGATTATATAGTCTCAAAGATATTTGCTTTTTTCACCACTTACCAGCCAAGGTTTGCTCTTCCCCTGCCTCCTGTATTCACCATCCACTCTGAAAAAAGACAGCTCAACTTCATTGGGATCAAACTTAAACCTCCCACCAACACACGTTGACATTGGGTGGCACAGCCTTTTAGACTTTATGCTAATTATATAGGAGGTCGGGAAGGTGAGAAAACTGGCAGAGGGACAATCAGAAGGATTGTGCTGAGCTTAATCACGCGTCTTTTACTTTAACCTAGAGCTGGATTCACCATCTACACTGATTACTATTGCTCTGTCATATACTCCACACTTCTGCTACGTTTGTCTGTGTGTTGACTAATGAAGGCCAGGAAACCTTCTCTGTGTGCTGCGCTGTATATGGTAGAGCCCAGAGTTGCTAGTCTCCTCCCAAAAGCCTGGAGTCAATTGACAATATAGAGCTAGAGTTTGTAGAGGGGAGAACCGGTGAAAATGCAAAATACAAGACATATAAGGGTCAGAAATAGTCTGATTTCCCATGTACACACACTGCAGCGTATTCTGAAAAGTTACTTGAAAGTTCAGTTACTACTCTCGACTCCAAAATGGCAAGTTATTCTAGGTTTGAAAAAAAAACTTGCATTTTCACACAGTTTGTAACTGGGGATATACCTCAGTGGTAGAGCGCATGCTTCGCATATATGAGATCATGGGTTCAATACCCAGCATCTCCAACCTTTTTCAAATATGGCTAGACATCTTTGCTAGCGCACCACTCAAGCTAAGTGTCAAGACTCGCAAGGAATCTCTGCCGCTTAAACTGTTTGCTTTGCCATGTCACTTGGCAGGACAAGGCTTTCTTGATTGCAAGGTCTTAACACTGCCTTAGCCACGGGCAACACTTTTTCCCGTTCAGTAAAATGACTTGAATGGGAACTGGACATTCAACAAACTTGGCCAAAATCAATAGTACACGCAAATAAAGGAGCCTTTCGATTATATAGTCTCAAAGATATTTGCTTTTTTCACCACTTACCAGCCAAGGTTTGCTCTTCCCCTGCCTCCTGTATTCACCATCCACTCTGAAAAAAGACAGCTCAACTTCATTGGGATCAAACTTAAACCTCCCACCAACACACGTTGACATTGGGTGGCACAGCTTTTTAGACTTTATGCTAATGATATAGGAGGCGGGAAGGTGAGAAAACTGGCAGAGGGACAATCAGAAGGATTGTGCTGAGCTTAATCACGCGTCTTTTACTTTAACCTAGAGCTGGATTCACCATCTACACTGATTACTATTGCTCTGTCATATACTCCACACTTCTGCTGCGTTTGTCTGTGTGTTGACTAATGAAGGCCAGGAAACCTTCTCTGTGTGCTGGGCAGTATATGGTAGAGCCCAGAGTTGCTAGTCTCCTCCCAAAAGCCTGGAGTCAATTGACAATGTAGAGCTAGAGTTTGCAGAGGGGAGAACCGGTGAAAATGCAGAATACAAGACATATAAGGGTCAGAAATAGTCTGATTTCCCATGTACACACACTGCAACGTATTCTGAAAAGTTACTTGAAAGTACAGTTACTACTCTCGACTCCAAAATGGCAAATTATTCTAGGTTTGAAAAAAAAAAACTTGCATTTTCATACGGTTCGTAACTGGGGATGTATCTCAGTGGTAGAGCGCACGCTTTGCATGTGTGAGGCCCTGGGTTCAATCCTTGGCATCTCCATGGCCAGCCTGCAAGTATGTGCAAGGAACGCACTTCCTTTTGGTGGTCACTTTTTCTCACCCTTGTTCGCTTCCTGCAGCCGCTGTGTGAAGTAAATACGTGTGAGTGCTCCAGGCTCCCTGTACCCTTTTGGGAATGTAGCTCAGTGGTAGAGCGCATGCTTCGCATGTATGAGGTCCTGGGTTCAATCGCCAGCATCTCCAACCTTTTTCAAATATGGCTAGACATCTTTGGCTAGCGCACCACTCAAGCTAAGTGTCAAGACTCGCAAGGAATCTCTGCCGCTTAAACTGTTTGCTTTGTCATGTCACTTGGCAGGACAAGGATTTCTCGATTGCAAGGTCTTAACACTGCCTAAGCCACGGGCAACACTTTTTCCCACAAAGTAAAATGACTTGAATGGGAACTGGACATTCAACAAACTTGGCCAAAATCAATAGTACACGCAAATAAAGGAGACTTTCGATTATATAGTCTCAAAGATATTTGCTTTTTTCACCACTTACCAGCCAAGGTTTGCTCTACCCCTGCCTCCTGTATTCACCATCCACTCTGAAAAAAGACAGCTCAACTTCATTGGGATCAAACCTAAACCTCCCACCAACACACCTTGACATTGGGTTGCACAGCTTTTTAGACTTTATGCTAATGATATAGGAGGCAGGAAGGTAAGAAAACTGGCAGAGGGACAATCAGATGGATTGTGCTGAGCTTAATCACGCGTCTTTTACTTTAACCTAGATCTGGATTCACCATCTACACTGATTACTATTGCTCTGTCATATACTCCACACTTCTGCTGCGTTTGTCTGTGTGTTGACTAATGAAGGCCAGGAAACCTTCTCTGTGTGCTGCGCTGTATATGGTAGAGCCCAGAGTTGCTAGTCTCCTCCCAAAAGCCTGGAGTCAATTGACAATGTAGAGCTAGAGTTTGCAGAGGGGAGAACCGGTGAAAATGCAGAATACAAGACATATAAGGGTCAGAAATAGTCTGATTTCCCATGTACACACACTGCAGCGTATTCTGAAAAGTTACTTGAAAGTACAGTTACTACTCTCGACTCCAAAATGGCAAATTATTCTAGGTTTGAAAAAAAAAAACTTGCATTTTCATACGGTTCGTAACTGGGGATGTATCTCAGTGGTAGAGCCCACGCTTTGCATGTGTGAAGCCCTGGGTTCAATCCCTGGCATCTCCATGGCCAGCCTGCATGTATGTGAAAGGTTCGCACTTCCTTTTGGTGGTCACTTTTTCTCACCCTTGTTCGCTTCCTGCAGCCGCTGTGTGAAGTAAATACGTGTGAGTGCTCCAGGATTCCGGTACACTTTTGGGGATGTAGCTCAGTGGTAGAGCACATGCTTCGCATGTATGAGGTCCTGGGTTCAATCCCCAGCGTCTCCAACCTTTTTCAAATATGGCCAGACATTTTTGGCTAGCGCACCACTCAAGCTAAGTGTCAAGACTCGCAAGGAATCTCTGCCGCTTAAACTGTTTGCTTTGACATGTCCCTTGGCAGGACAAGGCTTTCTCGATTGCAAGGTCTTAACACTGCCTAAGCCACGGGCAACACTTTTTCCCACTCAGTAAAATGACTTGAATGGTAACTGGACATTCAACAAACTTGGCGAAAATCAATAGTACACGCAAATATAGAAGACTTTCGATTATATAGTCTCAAAGATATTTGCTTTTTTCACCACTTACCAGCCAAGGTTTGCTCTACCCCTGTCTCCTGTATTCACCATCCACTCTGAAAAAAGACAGCTCAACTTCATTGGGATCAAACCTAAACCTCCCACCAACACACCTTGACAATGGGTTGCACAGCTTTTTAGACTTTATGCTAATGATATAGGAGGCAGGAAGGTGAGAAAACTGGCAGAGGGACAATCAGAAGGATTGTGCTTAGCTTAATCACGCGTCTTTTACTTTAACCTAGAGCTGGATTCACCATCTACACTGATTACTATTGCTCTGTCATATACTCCACAATTCTGCTGCGTTTGTCTGTGTGTTGACTAATGAAGGCCAGGAAACCTTCTCTGAGTGCTGCGCTGTATATGGTAGAGCCCAGAGTTGCTAGTCTCCTCCCAAAAGCCTGGAGTCAATTGACAATGTAGAGCTAGAGTTTGCAGAGGGGAGAACCGGTGAAAATGCAGAATACAAGACATATAAGGGTCAGAAATAGTCTGATTTCCCATGTACACACACTGCAGCGTATTCTGAAAAGTTACTTGAAAGTACAGTTACTACTCTCGACTCCAAAATGGCAAGTTTTTCTAGGTTTGAAAAAAAAAACTTGCATTTTCACACAGTTTGTAACTGGGGATGTAGCTCAGTGGTAGAGCGCATGCTTTGCATGTGTGAGGCCCGGGGTTCAATCCCCAGCATCTCCATAGCCAGCCTGCATGTATGTGCAAGGAACGCACTTCCTTTTGGTGGTCACTTTTTCTCACCCTTGTTCGCTTACTGCAGCCGCTGTGTGAAGGAAATACGTGTGAGTGCTCCAGGCTTCCGGTACACTTTTGGGGATGTAGCTCACATGTATGAGGTCCTGAGTTCAATCCCCAGCATCTCCAACCTTTTTCTAATATGGCTAGACATCTTTGGCTAGCGCACCACTCAAGCTAAGTGTCAAGACTCGCAAGGAATCTCTGCCGCGTAAACTGTTTGCTTTGCCATGTCACTTGGCAGGACAAGGCTTTCTCGATTGCAAGGTCTTAACACTGCCTAAGCCACGGGCAACACTTTTTCCCACTCAGTAACATGACTTGAATGGGAACTGGATATTCAACAAACTTGGCCAAAATCAATAGTACACGCAAATATAGAAGACTTTCGATTATATAGTCTCAAAGATATTTGCTTTTTTCACCACTTACCAGCCAAGGTTTGCTCTACCCCTGCCTCCTGTATTCACCATCCACTCTGAAAAAAGACAGCTCAACTTCATTGGGATCAAACCTAAACCTCCCACCAACACACCTTGACATTGGGTTGCACAGCTTTTTAGACTTTATGCTAATGATATAGGAGGCGGGAAGGTGAGAAAACTGGCAGAGGGACAATCAGAAGGATTGTGCTATGCTTAATCACATGTCTTTTACTTTAACCTAGAGCTGGATTCACCATCTACACTGATTACTATTGCTCTGTCATATACTCCACACTTCTGCTGCGTTTGTCTGTGTGTTGACTAATGAAGGTCAGGAAACCTTCTCTGTGTGCTGCGCTGTATATGGTAGAGCCCAGAGTTGCTAGTCTCCTCCCAAAAGCCTGGAGTCAATTGACAATATAGAGCTAGAGTTTGCAGAGGGGAGAACCGGTGAAAATGCAGAATACAAGACATATAAGGGTCAGAAATAGTCTGATTACCCATGTACACACACTGCAGCGTATTCTGAAAAGTTACTTGAAAGTACAGTTACTACTCTCGACTCCAAAATGGCAAGTTATTCTAGGTTTGAAAAAAAAAACTTGCATTTTCACACAGTTAGTAACTGGGGATGTAGCTCAGTGGTAGAGCGCACGCTTTGCATGTGTGAGGCCCCGGGTTCAATCCCCGGCATCTCCATGGCCATCCTGCATGTATGTGCAAGGAACGCACTTCCTTTTGGTAGTCACTTTTTCTCACCCTTGTTCGCTTCTTGCATCCGTTGTGTGAAGTAAATACGTGTGAGTGCTCCAAGATTCTGGTACACTTTTGGGGATGTAGCTCAGTGGTAGAGTGCATGCTTCGCATGTATGAGGTCCTGGGTTCAATACCCAGCATCTCCAACCTTTTTCAAATATGGCTAGACATCTTTGGCTAGCGCACCACTCAAGCTAAGTGTCAAGACTCGCAAGGAATCTCTGCCGCTTAAACTGTTTGCTTTGCCATGTCACTTGGCAGGACAAGGGTTTCTCGATTGCAAGGTCTTAACACTGCCTAAGCCACGGGCAACACTTTTTCCCACTCAGTAAAATGACTTGAATGGGAACTGGACATTCAACAAACTTGTCCAAAATCAATAGTACACGCAAATAAAGGAGACTTTCGATTATATAGTCTCAAAGATATTTGCTTTTTTCACCACTTACCAGCCAAGGTTTGCTCTACCCCTTCCTCCTGTATTCACCATCCACTCTGAAGAAAGACAGCTCAACTTCATTGGGATCAAACTTAAACCTCCCACCAACACACCTTGACATTGGGTGGCACAGCTTTTTAGACTTTATGCTAATGATATAGGAGGCGGGAAGGTGAGAAAACTGGCAGAGGGACAATCAGAAGGATTGTGCTGAGCTTAATCACGCGTCTTTTACTTTAACCAAGAGCTGGATTCACCATCTACACTGATTACTATTGCTCTGTCATATACTCCACACTTCTGCTGCGTTTGTCTGTGTGCTGACTAATGAAGGCCAGGAAACCTTCTCTGTGTGCTGCGCTGTATATGGTAGAGCCCAGAGTTGCTAGTCTCCTCCCAAAAGCCTGGAGTCAATTGACAATGTAGAGCTAGAGTTTGCAGAGGGGAGAACCGGTGAAAATGCAGAATACAAGACATATAAGGGTCAGAAATAGTCTGATTTCCCATGTACACACACTGCAACGTATTCTGAAAAGTTACTTGAAAGTACAGTTACTACTCTCGACTCCAAAATGGCAAGTTATTCTAGGTTTGAAAAAAAAAAACTTGCATTTTCACACAGTTCATAACTGGGGATGTAGCTTAGTGGTAGAGCGCACGCTTTGCATGTGTGAGGCCCCTGGTTCAATTCCCGGCATCTCCATGGTCAGCCTGCTTGTATGTGCAAGGAATGCACTTGTTTTTGGTGGTCACTTTTTCTCACCCTTGTTCGCTTCCTGCAGCCGCTGTGTGAAGTAAATACGTGTGAGTGCTCCAGGCTTCCGGTACACTTTTGGGGATGTAGCTCACATGTATGAGGTCCTGAGTTCAATCCCCACCATCTCCAACCTTTTTCAAATATGGCTAGACATCTTTGGCTAGCGCACCACTCAAGCTAAGTGTCAAGACTCGCAAGGAATCTCTGCCGCTTAAACTGTTTTCTTTGACATGTCACTTGGCAGGACAAGGCTTTCTCGATTGCTAGGTCTTAACACTGCCTAAGCCACGGGCAACACTTTTTCCCACTCAGTAAAATGACTTGAATGGGAACTGGACATTCAACAAACTTGGCCAAAATCAATAGTACACGCAAATATAGGAGACTTTTGATTATATATTCTCAAAGATATTTACTTTTTTCACCACTTACCAGCCAAGGTTTGCTCTACCCCTGCCTCCTGTATTCACCATCCACTCTGAAAAAAGACAGCTCAACTTCATTGGGATCAAACCTAAACCTCCCACCAACACACCTTGACATTGGGTGGCACAGCTTTTTAGACTTTATGCTAATGATATAGGAGGCGGGAAGGTGAGAAAACTGGCAGAGGGACAATCAGAAGAATTGTGCTGAGCTAAATCACGCGTCTTTTACTTTAACCTAGAGCTGGATTCACCATCTACACTGATTACTATTGCTCTGTCATATACTCCACACTTCTGCTGCGTTTGTCTGTGTGTTGACTAATGAAGGCCAGGAAACCTTCTCTGTGTGCTGCACTGTATATGGTAGAGCCCAGAGTTGCTAGTCTCCTCCCAAAAGCCTGGAGTCAATTGACAAGGTAGAGCTAGAGATTGCAGAGGGGAGAACCGGTGAAAATGTAGAATACAAGACATATAAGGGTCAGAAATAGTCTGATTTCCCATGTACACACACTGCAGCGTATTCTGAAAAGTTACTTGAAAGTACAGTTACTACTCTCGACTCCAAAATGGCAAGTTATTCTAGGTTTGAAAAAAAAAACTTGCATTTTCACACAGTTCGTAACTGGGGATGTAGCTCAGTGGTAGAGCGCACGCTTTGCATGTGTGAAGCCCTGGGTTCAATCCCCGGCATCTCCATGGCCAGCCTGCATGTATGTGCAAGGAACGCACTTCCATTTGGTGGTCACTTTTTCTCACCCTTGTTCGCTTCCTGCAGCCGCTGTGTGAAGTAAATACGTGTGAGTGCTCCAGGCTTCCCGTACACTTTTGGGGATGTAGCTCAGTGGTAGAGCGCATGCTTCGCATGTATGAGGTCCTGGGTTCAATCCCCAGCATCTCCACCCTTTTTCAAATATGGCTAGACATCTTTGGCTAGCACACCACTCAAGCTAAGTGTCAAGACTCGCAAGGAATCTCTGCCGCTTAAACTGTTTGCTTTGCCATGTCACTTGGCAGGACAAGGCTTTCTCGAATGCAAGGTCTTAACACTGCCTAAGCTACGGGCAACACTTTTTCCCACTCAGTAAAATGACTTGAATGGGAACTGGACATTCAACAAACTTGGCCAAAATCAATAGTACACGCAAATATAGGAGACTTTCGATTATATAGTCTCAAAGATATTTGCTTTTTTCACCATTTACCAGCCAAGGTTTGCTCTACCCCTGCCTCCTGTATTCACCATCCACTCTGAAAAAAGACAGCTCAACTTCATTGGGATCAAACCTAAACCTCCCACCAACACACCTTGACATTGGGTTGTACAGCTTTTTAGACTTTATGCTAATGATATAGGAGGCGGGAAGGTGAGAAAACTGGCAGAGGGACAATCAGAAGGATTGTGCTGAGCTTAATCACGCGTCTTTTACTTTAACCTAGAGCTGGATTCACCATCTACACTGATTACTATTGCTCTGTCATATACTCCACACTTCTGCTGCGTTTGTCTGTGTGTTGACTAATGAAGGCCGGGAAACCTTCTCTCTGTGCTGCGCTGTATATGGTAGAGCCCAGAGTTGCTAGTCTCCTCCCAAAAGCCTGGAGTCAATTGACAATGTAGAGCTAGAGTTTGCAGAGGGTAGAACCGGTGAAAATGCAGAATACAAGACATATAAGGGTCAGAAATAGTCTGATTTCCCATGTACACACACTGCAGCGTATTCTGAAAAGTTACTTGAAAGTACAGTTACTACTCTCGACTCCAAAATGGCAAGTTATTCTTGGTTTGAAAAAAAAAACTTGCATTTTCACACAGTTCGTAACTGGGGATGTAGCTCAGTGGAAGAGCGCACGCTTTGCATGTGTGAGGCCCCGGGTTCAATCCCCGGCATCTCCATGGCCAGCCTGCATGTATGTGCAAGGAACGCACTTCCATTTCGTGGTCACTTTTTCTCACCCTTGTTCGCTTCCTGCAGCCGCTGTGTGAAGTAAATACGTGTGAGTGCTCCAGGCTTCCCGTACACTTTTGGGGATGTAGCTCAGTGGTAGAGCGCATGCTTCGCATGTATGAGGTCCTGGGTTCAATCCCCAGCATCTCCAACCTTTTTCAAATATGGCTAGACATCTTTGGCTAGCACACCACTCAAGCTAAGTGTCAAGACTCGCAAGGAATCTCTGCCGCTTAAACTGTTTGCTTTGCCATGTCACTTGGCAGGACAAGGCTTTCTCGATTGCAAGGTCTTAACACTGCCAAAGCCACGGGCAACACTTTTTCCCACTCATTAAAATGACTTGAATGGGAACTGGACATTCAACAAACTTGGCCAAAATCAATAGTACGCGCAAATATAGGAGACTTTCGATTATATAGTCTCAAAGATATTTGCTTTTTTCACCACTTACCAGCCAAGGTTTGCTCTACCCCTGCCTCCTGTATTCACCATCCACTCTGAAAAAAGACAGCTCAACTTCATTGGGATCAAACCTAAACCTCCCACCAACACACCTTGACATTGGGTTGCACAGCTTTTTAGACTTTATGCTAATGATATAGGAGGCGGGAAGGTGAGAAAACTGGCAGAGGGACAATCAGAAGGATTGTGCTGAGCTTAATCACGCGTCTTTTACTTTAACCTAGAGCTGGATTCACCATCTACACTGATTACTATTGCTCTGTCATATACTCCACACTTCTGCTGCGTTTGTCTGTGTGTTGACTAATGAAGGCCGGGAAGCCTTCTCTCTGTGCTGCGCTGTATATGGTAGAGCCCAGAGTTGCTAGTCTCCTCCCAAAAGCCTGGAGTCAATTGACAATGTAGAGCTAGAGTTTGCAGAGGGTAGAACCGGTGAAAATGCAGAATACAAGACATATAAGGGTCAGAAATAGTCTGATTTCCCATGTACACACACTGCAGCGTATTCTGAAAAGTTACTTGAAAGTACAGTTACTACTCTCGACTCCAAAATGGCAAGTTATTCTTGGTTTGAAAAAAAAACTTGCATTTTCACACAGTTCGTAACTTGGGATGTAGCTCAGTGGTAGAGCGCACGCTTTGCATGTGTGAGGCCCCGGGTTCAATCCCCGGCATCTCCATGGCCAGCCTGCATGTATGTGCAAGGAACGCACTTCCATTTGGTGGTCACTTTTTCTCACCCTTGTTCGCTTCCTGCAGCCGCTGTGTGAAGTAAATACGTGTGAGTGCTCCAGGCTTCCCGTACACTTTTGGGGATGTAGCTCAGTGGTAGAGCGCATGCTTCGCATGTATGAGGTCCTGGGTTCAATCCCCAGCATCTCCACCCTTTTTCAAATATGGCTAGACATCTTTGGCTAGCACACCACTCAAGCTAAGTGTCAAGACTCGCAAGGAATCTCTGCCGCTTAAACTGTTTGCTTTGCCATGTCACTTGGCAGGACAAGGCTTTCTCGAATGCAAGATCTTAACACTGACTTGAAAATGACTTGAATGGGAACTGGACATTCAACAAACTTGGCCAAAATCAATAGTACACGCAAATATAGGAGACTTTCGATTATATAGTCTCAAAGATATTTGCTTTTTTCACCACTTACCAGCCAAGGTTTGCTCTACCCCTGCCTCCTGTATTCACCATCCACTCTGAAAAAAGACAGCTCAACTTCATTGGGATCAAACCTAAACCTCCCACCAACACACCTTGACATTGGGTTGCACAGCTTTTTAGACTTTATGCTAATGATATAGGAGGCGGGAAGGTGAGAAAACTGGCAGAGGGACAATCAGAAGGATTGTGCTGAGCTTAATCACGCGTCTTTTACTTTAACCTAGAGCTGGATTCACCATCTACACTGATTACTATTGCTCTGTCATATACTCCACACTTCTGCTGCGTTTGTCTGTGTGTTGACTAATGAAGGCCAGGAAACCTTCTCTCTGTGCTGCGCTGTATATGGTAGAGCCCAGAGTTGCTAGTCTCCTCCCAAAAGCCTGGAGTCAATTGACAATGTAGAGCTAGAGTTTGCAGAGGGTAGAACCGGTGAAAATGCAGAATACAAGACATATAAGGGTCAGAAATAGTCTGATTTCCCATGTACACACACTGCAGCGTATTCTGAAAAGTTACTTGAAAGTACAGTTACTACTCTCGACTCCAAAATGGCAAGTTATTCTTGGTTTGAAAAAAAAAACTTGCATTTTCACACAGTTCGTAACTGGGGATGTAGCTCAGTGCTAGAGCGCACGCTTTGCATGTGTGAGGCCCCGGGTTCAATCCCCGGCATCTCCATGGCCAGCCTGCATGTATGTGCAAGGAACGCACTTCCATTTGGTGGTCACTTTTTCTCACCCTTGTTCGCTTCCTGCAGCCGCTGTGTGAAGTAAATACGTGTGAGTGCTCCAGGCTTCCCGTACACTTTTGGGGATGTAGCTCAGTGGTAGAGCGCATGCTTCGCATGTATGAGGTGCTGGGTTCAATCCCCAGCATCTCCAACCTTTTTCAAATATGGCTAGACATCTTTGGCTAGCACACCACTCAAGCTAAGTGTCAAGACTCGCAAGGAATCTCTGCCGCTTAAACTGTTTGCTTTGCCATGTCTCTTGGCAGGACAAGGCTTTCTCGATTGCAAGGTCTTAACACTGCCTAAGCCACGGGCAAGACTTTTTCCCACTCAGTAAAATGACTTGAATGGGAACTGGACATTCAACAAACTTGGCCAAAATCAATAGTACATGCAAATAAAGGAGACATTCGATTATATAGTCTCAAAGATATTTGCTTTTTTCACCACTTACCAGCCAAGATTTGCTCTACCCCTGCCTCCTGTATTCACCATCCACGCTGAAAAAAGACAGCTCAACTTCATTGGGATCAAACTTAAACCTCCCACCAACACACCTTGACATTGGGTGGCGCAGCTTTTTAGACTTTATGCTAATGATATAGGAGGCGGGAAGGTGACAAAACTGGCAGAGGGACAATCAGAAGGATTGTGCTGAGCTTAATCACGCGTCTTTTACTTTAACCTAGAGCTGGATTCACCATCTACACTGATTACTATTGCTCTGTCATATACTCCACACTTCTGCTGCGTTTGTCTGTGTGTTGACTAATGAAGGCCAGGAAACCTTCTCTGTGTGCTGCGCTGTATATGGTAGAGCCCAGAGTTGCTAGTCTCCTCCCAAAAGCCTGGAGTCAATTGGCAATGTAGAGCTAGAGTTTGCAGAGGGGAGAACAGGTGAAAATGCAGAATACAAGACATATAAGGGTCAGAAATAGTCTGATTTCCCATGTACATACACTGCAGCGTATTCTGAAAAGTTACTTGAAAGTACAGTTGCTACTCTCGACTCCAAAATGGCAAATTATTCTAGGTTTGAAAAAAAAAAACTTGCATTTTCACACAGTTGGTAGCTGGGGATGTAGCTCAGTGGTAGAGTGCACGCTTTGCATGTGTGAGGCCCAGGGTTCAATCCCCGGCATCTCCATAGCCAGCCTGCATGTATGTGCAAGGAATGCACTTCCTTTTGGTGGTCACTTTTTCTCACCCTTGTTCGCTTCCTGCAGCCGCTGTGTGAAGTAAATACGTGTGAGTGCTCTAGGCTTCCGGTACATTTTTGGGGATGTAGCTCAGTGGTAGAGCGCATGCTTCGCATGTTTGAGTTCCTGGGTTCAATCCCCAGCATCTCCAACCTTTTTCAAATATGGCTAGACGTCTTTGGCTAGCGCACCACTCAAGCTAAGTGTCAAGACTCGCAAGGAATCTCTGCCGCTTAAACTGTTTGCTTTGCCATGTCACTTGGCAGGACAAGGCTTTCTCGATTGCAAGGTCTTAACACTGCCTAAGCCACGGGCAACACTTTTTCCCACTCAGTAAAATGACTTGAATGGGAACTGGACATTCAACAAACTTGGCCAAAATCAATAGTACACGCAAATAAAGGAGACTTTCGATTATATAGTCTCAAAGATATTTGCTTTTTTCACCACTTACCAGCCAAGGTTTGCTCTGCCCCTGCCTCCTGTATTCACCATCCACTCTGAAAAAAGACAGCTCAACTTCATTGGGATCAAACCTAAACCTCCCACCAACACACCTTGACATTGGGTTGCACAGCTTTTTAGACTTTATGCTAATGATATAGGAGGCGGGAAGGTGAGAAAACTGGCAGAGGGACAATCAGAAGGATTGTGCTGAGCTTAATCACGCATCTTTTACTTTAACCTAGAGCTGGATTCACCATCTACACTGATTACTATTGCTCTGTCATATACTCCACACTTCTGCTTCATTTGTCTGTGTGTTGACTAATGAAGGCCAGGAAACCTTCTCTGTGTGCTGCGCTGTATATGGTAGAGCCCAGAGTTGCTAGTCTCCTCCCAAAAGCCTGGAGTCAATTGACAATGTAGAGCTAGAGTTTGCAGAGGGGAGAACCGGTGAAAATGCAGAATACAAGACATATAAGGGTGAGAAATAGTCTGATTTCCCATGTACACACACTGCAGCGTATTCTGAAAAGTTACTTGAAAGTACAGTTACTACTCTCGACTCCAAAATGGCAAGTTATTCTGGGTTTGAAAAAAAAAACTTGCATTTTCACACAGTTTGTAACTGGGGATGTACCTCAGTGGTAGAGCGCACGCTATGCATGTGTGAGGCCCCGGGTTCAATCCCTGGCATCTCCATGGCCAGCCTGCATGTATGTGCAAGGAACGCACTTCCTTTTGGTGGTCACTTTTTCTCACCCTGGTTAGCTTCCTGCAGCCGCTGTGTGAAGTAAATACGTGTGAGTGCTCCAGGCTTCCGGTACACTTTTGGGGATGTAGCTCAGTGGTAGAGCGCATGCTTCGCATGTATGAGGTCCTGGGTTCAATACCCAGCATCTCCAACCTTTTTCAAATATGGCTAGACATCTTTGGCTAGCGCACCACTCAAGCTAAGTGTCAAGACTCGCAAGGAATCTCTGCCGCTTAAACTGTTTTCTTTGCCATGTCACTTGGCAGGACAAGGCTTTCTCGATTGCTAGGTCTTAACACTGCCTAAGCCACGGGCAACACTTTTTCCCACTCAGTAAAATGACTTGAATGGGAACTGGACATTCAACAAACTTGGCCAAAATCAATAGTACACGCAAATATAGGAGACTTTTGATTATATATTCTCAAAGATAATTACTTTTTTCACCACTTACCAGCCAAGGTTTGCTCTACCCCTGCCTCCTGTATTCACCATCCACTCTGAAAAAAGACAGCTTAACTTCATTGGGATCAAACCTAAACCTCCCACCAACACACCTTGACATTGGGTTGCACAGCTTTTTAGACTTTATGCTAATGATATAGGAGGCGGGAAGGTGAGAAAACTGGCAGAGGGACAATCAGAAGAATTGTGCTGAGCTTAATCACGCGTCTTTTACTTTAACCTAGAGCTGGATTCACCATCTACACTGATTACTATTGCTCTGTCATATACTCCACACTTCTGCTGCGTTTGTCTGTGTGTTGACTAATGAAGGCCAGGAAACCTTCTCTGTGTGCTGCGCTGTATATGGTAGAGCCCAGAGTTGCTAGTCTCCTCCCAAAAGCCTGGAGTCAATTGACAATGTAGAGCTAGAGTTTGCAGAGGGGAGAACCGGTGAAAATGCAGAATACAAGACATATAAGGGTCAGAAATAGTCTGATTACCCATGTACACACACTGCAGCGTATTCTGAAAAGTTACTTGAAAGTACAGTTACTACTCTCGACTCCAAAATGGCAAGTTATTCTAGGTTTGAAAAAAAAAACTTGCATTTTCACACAGTTCGTAACTGGGGATGTAGCTCAGTGGTAGAGCGCAAGCTTTGCATGTTTGAGGCCCTGGGTTCAATCCCTGGCATCTCCATGGCCAGCCTGCATGTATGTGCAAGGAACGCACTTCCTTTTGGTGGTCACTTTTTCTCACCCTGGTTTGCTTCCTGCAGCCGCTGTGTGAAGTAAATACGTGTGAGTGCTCCAGGCTTCTGGTACACTTTTGGGGATGTAGCTCAGTGGTAGAGCGCATGCTTCGCATGTATGAGGACCTGGGTTCAATCCCCAGCATCTCCAACCTTTTTCAAATATGGCTAGACATCTTTGGCTAGCACACCACTCAAGCTAAGTGTCAAGACTCGCAAGGAATCTCTGCCGCTTAAACTGTTTGCTTTGCCATGTCACTTGGCAGGACAAGGCTTTCTCGATTGCAAGGTCTTAACACTGCCTAAGCCACGGGCAACACTTTTTCCCACTCTGTAAAATGACTTGAATGGGAACTGGACATTCAACAAACTTGGCCAAAATCAATAGTACACGCAAATATAGGAGACTTTCGATTATATAGTCTCAAAGATATTTGCTTTTTTCACCACTTAACAGCCAAGGTTTGCTCTACCCCTGCCTCCTGTATTCACCATCCACTCTGAAAAAAGACAGCTCAACTTCATTGGGACCAAACCTAAACCTCCCACCAACACACCTTGACATTGGGTTGCACAGCTTTTTAGACTTTATGCTAATGATATAGGAGGTAGGAAGGTGAGAAAACTGGCAGAGGGACAATCAGAAGGATTGTGCTGAGTTTAATCACGCGTCTTTTACTTTAACCTAGAGCTGGATTCACCATCTACACTGATTACTATTGGTCTGTCATATACTCCACACTTCTGCTGTGTTTGTCTGTGTGTTGACTAATGAAGGCCAGGAAACCTTCTCTGTGTGCTGCGCTGTATATGGTAGAGCCCAGAGTTGCTAGTCTCCTCCCAAAAGCCTGGAGTCAATTGACAATGTAGAGCTAGAGTTTGCAGAGGGGAGAACCGGTGAAAATGCAGAATACAAGACATATAAGGGTCAGAAATAGTCTGATTTCCCATGTACACACACTGCAGCATATTCTGAAAATTTACTTGAAAGTACAGTTACTGCTCTTGACTCCAAAATGGCAAGTTATTCTAGGTTTGAAAAAAAAAACTTGCATTTTCACACAGTTAGAAACTGGGGATGTAGCTCAGTGATAGAGTGCACTCTTTGCATGTGTGAGGACCCGGGTTCAATCCCCGGCATCTGCATGGTCAGCCTGCATGTATGTGCAAGGAACGCACTTCCTTTTGGTGGTCACTTTTTCTCACCCTGGTTCGCTTCCTGCAGCCGCTGTGTGAAGTAAATACGTGTGAGTGCTCCAGGGTTCTGGTACACTTTTGGGGATGTAGCTCAGTGGTAGAGCGCATGCTTTGCATGTATGACGTCCTGGGTTCAATACCCAGCATCTACAACCTTTTTCAAATATGGCTAGACATCTTTGGCTAGCGCACCACTCAAGCTAAGTGTCAAGACTCGCAAGGAATCTCTGCCGCTTAACCTGTTTTCTTTGACATGTCACTTGGCAGGACAAGGCTTTCTCGATTGCTAGGTCTTAACACTGCCTAAGCCACGGGCAACACTTTTTCCCACTCAGTAAAATGACTTGAATGGGAACTGGACATTCAACAAACTTGGCCAAAATCAATAGTACACGCAAATATAGGAGACTTTTGATTATATATTCTCAAAGATATTTACTTTTTTCACCACTTACCAGCCAAGGTTTGCTCTACCCCTGCCTCCTGTATTCACCATCCACTCTGAAAAAAGACAGCTCAACTTCATTGGGACCAAACCTAAACCTCCCACCAACACACCTTGACATTGGGTGGCACAGCTTTTTAGACTTTATGCTAATGATATAGGAGGCGGGAAGGTGAGAAAACTGGCAGAGGGACAATCAGAAGAATTGTGCTGAGCTAAATCACGCGTCTTTTACTTTAACCTAGAGCTGGATTCACCATCTACACTGATTACTATTGCTCTGTCATATACTCCACACTTCTGCTGCGTTTGTCTGTGTGTTGACTAATGAAGGCCAGGAAACCTTCTCTGTGTGCTGCACTGTATATGGTAGAGCCCAGAGTTGCTAGTCTCCTCCCAAAAGCCTGGAGTCAATTGACAAGGTAGAGCTAGAGATTGCAGAGGGGAGAACCGGTGAAAATGCAGAATACAAGACATATAAGGGTCAGAAATAGTCTGATTTCCCATGTACACACACTGCAGCGTATTCTGAAAAGTTACTTGAAAGTACAGTTACTACTCTCGACTCCAAAATGGCAAGTTATTCTAGGTTTGAAAAAAAAAACTTGCATTTTCACACAGTTCGTAACTGGGGATGTAGCTCAGTGGTAGAGCGCACGCTTTGCATGTGTGAAGCCCCGGGTTCAATCCCCGGCATCTCCATGGCCAGCCTGCATGTATGTGCAAGGAACGCACTTCCTTTTGATGGTCACTTTTTCTCACCCTTGTTCGCTTCCTGCAGCCGCTGTGTGAAGTAAATACGTGTGAGTGCTCCAGGCTTCCGCTACACTTTTGGGGATGTAGCTCAGTGGTAGAGCGCATGCTTCGCATGTATGAGGTGCTGGGTTCAATCCCCACCATCTCCAACCTTTTTCAAATATGGCTAGACATCTTTGGCTAACGCACCACTCAAGTTAAGTGTCAAGACTCGCAAGGAATGTCTGCCGCTTAAACTGTTTGCTTTGCCATGTCACTTGGCAGGACAAGGCTTTCTCGATTGCAAGGTCTTAACACTGCCTAAGCCACGGGCAACACTTTTTCCCACTCTGTAAAATGACTTGAATGGGAAATGGACATTCAACAAACTTGGCCAAAATCAATAGTACATGCAAATAAAGGAGACATTCGATTATATAGTATCAAAGATATTTGCTTTTTTCACCACTTACCAGCCAAGGTTTGCTCTACCCCTGCCTCCTGTATTCACCATCCACGCTGAAAAAAACAGCTCAACTTCATTGGGATCAAACTTAAACCTCCCACCAACACACCTTGACATTGGGTGGCGCAGATTTTTAGACTTTATGCTAATGATATAGGAGGCGGGAAGGTGAGAAAACTGGCAGAGGGACAATCAGAAGGATTGTGCTGAGCTTAATCACGCGTCTTTTATTTTAACCTAGAGCTGGATTCACCATCTACACTGATTACTATTGCTCTGTCATATACTCCACACTTCTGCTGTGTTTGTCTGTGTGTTGACTAATGAAGGCCAGGAAACCTTCTCTGTGTGCTGCGCTGTATATGGTAGAGCCCAGAGTTGCTAGTCTCCTCCCAAAAGCCTGGAGTCAATTGACAATGTAGAGCTAGAGTTTGCAGAGGGGAGAACCGGTGAAAATGCAGAATACAAGACATATAAGGGTCAGAAATAGTCTGATTACCCATGTACACACACTGCAGCGTATTCTGAAAAGTTACTTGAAAGTACAGTTACTACTCTCGACTCCAAAATGGCAAGTTATTCTAGGTTTGAAAAAAAAACTTGCATTTTCACACAGTTCGTAACTGGGGATGTAGCTCAGTGGTAGAGCGCACGCTTTGCATGTGTGAGGCCCCGGATTCAATCCCCGGCATCTCCATGGCCATCCTGCATGTATGTGCAAGGAACGCACTTCCTTTTGGTAGTCACTTTTTCTCACCCTTGTTCGCTTCTTGCATCCGTTGTGTGAAGTAAATACGTGTGAGTGCTCCAAGATTCCGGTACACTTTTGGGGATGTAGCTCAGTGGTAGATCGCATGCTTCGCATGTATGAGGTCCTCGGTTCAATACCCAGCATTTCCAACCTTTTTCAAATATGGCTAGACATCTTTGGCTAGCGCACCACTCAAGCTAAGTGTCAAGACTCGCAAGGAATCTCTGCCGCTTAAACTGTTTGCTTTGCCATGTCACTTGGCAGGACAAGGGTTTCTCGATTGCAAGGTCTTAACACTCCCTAAGCCACGGGCAACACTTTTTCCCACTCAGTAAAATGACTTGAATGGGAACTGGACATTCAACAAACTTGTCCAAAATCAATAGTACACGCAAATAAAGGAGACTTTCGATTATATAGTCTCAAAGATATTTGCTTTTTTCACCACTTACCAGCCAAGGTTTGCTCTACCCCTTCCTCCTGTATTCACCATCCACTCTGAAGAAAGACAGCTCAACTTCATTGGGATGAAACTTAAACCTCCCACCAACACACCTTGACATTGGGTGGCACAGCTTTTTAGACTTTATGCTAATGATATAGGAGGCGGGAAGGTGAGAAAACTGGCAGAGGGACAATCAGAAGGATTGTGCTGAGCTTAATCACGCGTCTTTTACTTTAACCAAGAGCTGGATTCACCATCTACACTGATTACTATTGCTCTGTCATATACTCCACACTTCTGCTGCGTTTGTCTGTGTGCTGATTAATGAAGGCCAGGAAACCTTCTCTGTGTTCTGCGCTGTATATGGTAGAGCCCAGAGTTGCTAGTCTCCTCCCAAAAGCCTGGAGTCAATTGACAATGTAGAGCTAGAGTTTGCAGAGGGGAGAACCGGTGAAAATGCAGAATACAAGACATATAAGGGTCAGAAATAGTCTGATTTCCCATGTACACACACTGCAACGTATTCTGAAAACTTACTTGAAAGTACAGTTACTACTCTCGACTCCAAAATGGCAAGTTATTCTAGGTTTGAAAAAAAAAAACTTGCATTTTCACACAGTTCATAACTGGGGATGTAGCTTAGTGGTAGAGCGCACGCTTTGCATGTGTGAGGCCCCTGGTTCAATCCCCGGCATCTCCATGGTCAGCCTGCTTGTATGTGCAAGGAATGCACTTGTTTTTGGTGGTCACTTTTTCTCACCCTTGTTCGCTTCCTGCAGCCGCTGTGTGAAGTAAATACGTGTGAGTGCTCCAGGCTTCCGGTACACTTTTGGGGATGTAGCTCACATGTATGAGGTCCTGAGTTCAATCCCCACCATCTCCAACCTTTTTCAAATATGGCTAGACATCTTTGGCTAGCGCACCACTCAAGCTAAGTGTCAAGACTCGCAAGGAATCTCTGCCGCTTAAACTGTTTTCTTTGACATGTCACTTGGCAGGACAAGGCTTTCTCGATTGCTAGGTCTTAACACTGCCTAAGCCACGGGCAACACTTTTTCCCACTCAGTAAAATGACTTGAATGGGAACTGGACATTCAACAAACTTGGCCAAAATCAATAGTACACGCAAATATAGGAGACTTTTGATTATATATTCTCAAAGATATTTACTTTTTTCACCACTTACCAGCCAAGGTTTGCTCTACCCCTGCCTCCTGTATTCACCATCCACTCTGAAAAAAGACAGCTCAACTTCATTGGGATCAAACCTAAACCTCCCACCAACACACCTTGACATTGGGTGGCACAGCTTTTTAGACTTTATGCTAATGATATAGGAGGCGGGAAGGTGAGAAAACTGGCAGAGGGACAATCAGAAGAATTGTGCTGAGCTAAATCACGCGTCTTTTACTTTAACCTAGAGCTGGATTCACCATCTACACTGATTACTATTGCTCTGTCATATACTCCACACTTCTGCTGCGTTTGTCTGTGTGTTGACTAATGAAGGCCAGGAAACCTTCTCTGTGTGCTGCACTGTATATGGTAGAGCCCAGAGTTGCTAGTCTCCTCCCAAAAGCCTGGAGTCAATTGACAAGGTAGAGCTAGAGATTGCAGAGGGGAGAACCGGTGAAAATGCAGAATACAAGACATATAAGGGTCAGAAATAGTCTGATTTCCCATGTACACACACTGCAGCGTATTCTGAAAAGTTACTTGAAAGTACAGTTACTACTCTCGACTCCAAAATGGCAAGTTATTCTAGGTTTGAAAAAAAAACTTGCATTTTCACACAGTTCGTAACTGGGGATGTAGCTCAGTGGTAGAGCGCACGCTTTGCATGTGTGAAGCCCTGGGTTCAATCCCCGGCATCTCCATGGCCAGCCTGCATGTATGTGCAAGGAACGCACTTCCATTTGGTGGTCACTTTTTCTCACCCTTGTTCGCTTCCTGCAGCCGCTGTGTGAAGTAAATACGTGTGAGTGCTCCAGGCTTCCCATACACTTTTGGGGATGTAGCTCAGTGGTAGAGCGCATGCTTCGCATGTATGAGGTCCTGGGTTCAATCCCCAGCATCTCCACCCTTTTTCAAATATGGCTAGACATCTTTGGCTAGCACACCACTCAAGCTAAGTGTCAAGACTCGCAAGGAATCTCTGCCGCTTAAACTGTTTGCTTTGCCATGTCACTTGGCAGGACAAGGCTTTCTCGAATGCAAGGTCTTAACACTGCCTAAGGTACGGGCAACACTTTTTCCCACTCAGTAAAATGACTTGAATGGGAACTGGACATTCAACAAACTTGGCCAAAATCAATAGTACACGCAAATATAGGAGACTTTCGATTATATAGTCTCAAAGATATTTGCTTTTTTCACCACTTACCAGCCAAGGTTTGCTCTACCCCTGCCTCCTGTATTCACCATCCACTCTGAAAAAAGACAGCTCAACTTCATTGGGATCAAACCTAAACCTCCCACCAACACACCTTGACATTGGGTTGCACAGCTTTTTAGACTTTATGCTAATGATATAGGAGGCGGGAAGGTGAGAAAACTGGCAGAGGGACAATCAGAAGGATTGTGCTGAGCTTAATCACGCGTCTTTTACTTTAACCTAGAGCTGGATTCACCATCTACACTGATTACTATTGCTCTGTCATATACTCCACACTTCTGCTGCGTTTGTCTGTGTGTTGACTAATGAAGGCCAGGAAACCTTCTCTGTGTGCTGCACTGTATATGGTAGAGCCCAGAGTTGCTAGTCTCCTCCCAAAAGCCTGGAGTCAATTGACAATGTAGAGCTAGAGTTTGCAGAGGGTAGAACCGGTGAAAATGCAGAATACAAGACATATAAGGGTCAGAAATAGTCTGATTTCCCATGTACACACACTGCAGCGTATTCTGAAAAGTTACTTGAAAGTACAGTTACTACTCTCGACTCCAAAATGGCAAGTTATTCTTGGTTTGAAAAAAAAAACTTGCATTTTCACACAGTTCGTAACTGGGGATGTAGCTCAGTGGTAGAGCGCACGCTTTGCATGTGTGAGGCCCCGGGTTCAATCCCCGGCATCTCCATGGCCAGC
This sequence comes from Dendrobates tinctorius, assembly GCF_039654945.1. Taxonomy (NCBI): domain Eukaryota; kingdom Metazoa; phylum Chordata; class Amphibia; order Anura; family Dendrobatidae; genus Dendrobates; species Dendrobates tinctorius. The sequence continues at coordinate 46,821,983 of NW_027361679.1, read as the reverse complement.
CTGCATGTATGTGCAAGGAACGCACTTCCATTTGGTGGTCACTTTTTCTCACCCTTGTTCGCTTCCTGCAGCCGCTGTGTGAAGTAAATACGTGTGAGTGCTCCAGGCTTCCCGTACACTTTTGGGGATGTAGCTCAGTGGTAGAGCGCATGCTTCGCATGTATGAGGTCCTGGGTTCAATCCCCAGCATCTCCAACCTTTTTCAAATATGGCTAGACATCTTTGGCTAGCACACCACTCAAGCTAAGTGTCAAGACTCGCAAGGAATCTCTGCCGCTTAAACTGTTTGCTTTGCCATGTCACTTGGCAGGACAAGGCTTTCTCGAATGCAAGGTCTTAACACTGCCTAAGCCACGGGCAACACTTTTTCCCACTCAGTAAAATGACTTGAATGGGAACTGGACATTCAACAAACTTGGCCAAAATCATTAGTACACGCAAATATAGGAGACTTTCGATTATATAGTCTCAAAGATATTTGCTTTTTTCACCACTTACCAGCCAAGGTTTGCTCTACCCCTGCCTCCTGTATTCACCATCCACTCTGAAAAAAGACAGCTCAACTTCATTGGGATCAAACCTAAACCTCCCACCAACACACCTTGACATTGGGTTGCACAGCTTTTTAGACTTTATGCTAATGATATAGGAGGCGGGAAGGTGAGAAAACTGGCAGAGGGACAATCAGAAGGATTGTGCTGAGCTTAATCACATGTCTTTTACTTTAACCTAGAGCTGGATTCACCATCTACACTGATTACTATTGCTCTGTCATATACTCCACACTTCTGCTGCGTTTGTCTGTGTGTTGACTAATGAAGGTCAGGAAACCTTCTCTGTGTGCTGCGCTGTATATGGTAGAGCCCAGAGTTGCTAGTCTCCTCCCAAAAGCCTGGAGTCAATTGACAATGTAGAGCTAGAGTCTGCAGAGGGGAGAACCGGTGAAAATGCAGAATACAAGTCATATAAGGGTCAGAAATAGTCTGATTACCCATGTACACACACTGCAGCGTATTCTGAAAAGTTACTTGAAAGTACAGTTACTACTCTCGACTCCAAAATGGCAAGTTATTCTAGGTTTGAAAAAAAAAACTTGCATTTTCACACAGTTCGTAACTGGGGATGTAGCTCAGTGGTAGAGCGCACGCTTTGCATGTGTGAGGCCCCGGGTTCAATCCCCGGCATCTCCATGGCCATCCTGCATGTATGTGCAAGGAACGCACTTCCTTTTGGTAGTCACTTTTTCTCACCCTTGTTCGCTTCTTGCATCCGTTGTGTGAAGTAAATACGTGTGAGTGCTCCAAGATTCCGGTACACTTTTGGGGATGTAGCTCAGTGGTAGAGTGCATGCTTCGCATGTATGAGGTCCTGGGTTCAATACCCAGCATCTCCAACCTTTTTCAAATATGGCTAGACATCTTTGGCTAGCGCACCACTCAAGCTAAGTGTCAAGACTCGCAAGGAATCTCTGCCGCTTAAACTGTTTGCTTTGCCATGTCACTTGGCAGGACAAGGGTTTCTCGATTGCAAGGTCTTAACACTGCCTAAGCCACGGGCAACACTTTTTCCCACTCAGTAAAATGACTTGAATGGGAACTGGACATTCAACAAACTTGTCCAAAATCAATAGTACACGCAAATAAAGGAGACTTTCGATTATATAGTCTCAAAGATATTTGCTTTTTTCACCACTTACCAGCCAAGGTTTGCTCTACCCCTTCCTCCTGTATTCACCATCCACTCTGAAGAAAGACAGCTCAACTTCATTGGGATCAAACTTAAACCTCCCACCAACACACCTTGACATTGGGTGGCACAGCTTTTTAGACTTTATGCTAATGATATAGGAGGCGGGAAGGTGAGAAAACTGGCAGAGGGACAATCAGAAGGATTGTGCTGAGCTTAATCACGCGTCTTTTACTTTAACCAAGAGCTGGATTCACCATCTACACTGATTACTATTGCTCTGTCATATACTCCACACTTCTGCTGCGTTTGTCTGTGTGCTGACTAATGAAGGCCAGGAAACCTTCTCTGTGTGTTGCGCTGTATATGGTAGAGCCCAGAGTTGCTAGTCTCCTCCCAAAAGCCTGGAGTCAATTGACAATGTAGAGCTAGAGTTTGCAGAGGGGAGAACCGGTGAAAATGCAGAATACAAGACATATAAGGGTCAGAAATAGTCTGATTTCCCATGTACACACATTGCAACGTATTCTGAAAAGTTACTTGAAAGTACAGTTACTACTCTCGACTCCAAAATGGCAAGTTATTCTAGGTTTGAAAAAAAAAAACTTGCATTTTCACACAGTTCATAACTGGGGATGTAGCTTAGTGGTAGAACGCACGCTTTGCATGTGTGAGGCCCCTGGTTCAATCCCCGGCATCTCCATGGTCAGCCTGCTTGTATGTGCAAGGAATGCATTTGTTTTTGGTGGTCACTTTTTCTCACCCTTGTTTGCTTCCTGCAGCCGCTGTGTGAAGTAAATACGTGTGAGTGCTCCAGGCTTCCGGTACACTTTTGGGGATGTAGCTCACATGTATGAGGTCCTGAGTTCAATCCCCACCATCTCCAACCTTTTTCAAATATGGCTAGACATCTTTGGCTAGCGCACCACTCAAGCTAAGTGTCAAGACTCGCAAGGAATCTCTGCCGCTTAAACTGTTTTCTTTGACATGTCACTTGGCAGGACAAGGCTTTCTCGATTGCTAGGTCTTAACACTGCCTAAGCCACGGGCAACACTTTTTCCCACTCAGTAAAATGACTTGAATGGGAACTGGACATTCAACAAACTTGGCCAAAATCAATAGTACACGCAAATATAGGAGACTTTTGATTATATATTCTCAAAGATATTTACTTTTTTCACCACTTACCAGCCAAGGTTTGCTCTACCCCTGCCTCCTGTATTCACCATCCACTCTGAAAAAAGACAGCTCAACTTCATTGGGATCAAACCTAAACCTCCCACCAACACACCTTGACATTGGGTGGCACAGCTTTTTAGACTTTATGCTAATGATATAGGAGGCGGGAAGGTGAGAAAACTGGCAGAGGGACAATCAAAAGAATTGTGCTGAGCTAAATCACGCATCTTTTACTTTAACCTAGAGCTGGATTCACCATCTACACTGATTACTATTGCTCTGTCATATACTCCACACTTCTGCTGCGTTTGTCTGTGTGTTGACTAATGAAGGCCAGGAAACCTTCTCTGTGTGCTGCACTGTATATGGTAGAGCACAGAGTTGCTAGTCTCCTCCCAAAAGCCTGGAGTCAATTGACAAGGTAGAGCTAGAGATTGCAGAGGGGAGAACCGGTGAAAATGCAGAATACAAGACATATAAGGGTCAGAAATAGTCTGATTTCCCATGTACACACACTGCAGCGTATTCTGAAAAGTTACTTGAAAGTACAGTTACTACTCTCGACTCCAAAATGGCAAGTTATTCTAGGTTTGAAAAAAAAAACTTGCATTTTCACACAGTTCGTAACTGGGGATGTAGCTCAGTGGTAGAGCGCACGCTTTGCATGTGTGAAGCCCTGGGTTCAATCCCCGGCATCTCCATGGCCAGCCTGCATGTATGTGCAAGTAACGCACTTCCATTTGGTGGTCACTTTTTCTCACCCTTGTTCGCTTCCTGCAGCCGCTGTGTGAAGTAAATACGTGTGAGTGCTCCAGGCTTCCCGTACACTTTTGGGGATGTAGCTCAGTGGTAGAGCGCATGCTTCGCATGTATGAGGTCCTGGGTTCAATCCCCAGCATCTCCACCCTTTTTCAAATATGGCTAGACATCTTTGGCTAGCACACCACTCAAGCTAAGTGTCAAGACTCGCAAGGAATCTCTGCCGCTTAAACTGTTTGCTTTGCCATGTCACTTGGCAGGACAAGGCTTTCTCGAATGCAAGGTCTTAACACTGCCTAAGCTACGGGCAACACTTTTTCCCACTCAGTAAAATGACTTGAATGGGAACTGGACATTCAACAAACTTGGCCAAAATCAATAGTACACGCAAATATAGGAGACTTTCGATTATATAGTCTCAAAGATATTTGCTTTTTTCACCACTTACCTGCCAAGGTTTGCTCTACCCCTGCCTCCTGTATTCACCATCCACTCTGAAAAAAGACAGCTCAACTTCATTGGGATCAAACCTAAACCTCCCACCAACACACCTTGACATTGGGTTGCACAGCTTTTTAGACTTTATGCTAATGATATAGGAGGCGGGAAGGTGAGAAAACTGGCAGAGGGACAATCAGAAGGATTGTGCTGAGCTTAATCACGCGTCTTTTACTTTAACCTAGAGCTGGATTCACCATCTACACTGATTACTATTGCTCTGTCATATACTCCACACTTCTGCTGCGTTTGTCTGTGTGTTGACTAATGAAGGCCGGGAAACCTTCTCTCTGTGCTGCGCTGTATATGGTAGAGCCCAGAGTTGCTAGTCTCCTCCCAAAAGCCTGGAGTCAATTGACAATGTAGAGCTAGAGTTTGCAGAGGGTAGAACCGGTGAAAATGCAGAATACAAGACATATAAGGGTCAGAAATAGTCTGATTTCCCATGTACACACACTGCAGCGTATTCTGAAAAGTTACTTGAAAGTACAGTTACTACTCTCGACTCCAAAATGGCAAGTTATTCTTGGTTTGAAAAAAAAAACTTGCATTTTCACACAGTTCGTAACTGGGGATGTAGCTCAGTGGTAGAGCGCACGCTTTGCATGTGTGAGGCCCCGGGTTCAATCCCCGGCATCTCCATGGCCAGCCTGCATGTATGTGCAAGGAACGCACTTCCATTTCGTGGTCACTTTTTCTCACCCTTGTTCGCTTCCTGCAGCCGCTGTGTGAAGTAAATACGTGTGAGTGCTCCAGGCTTCCCGTACACTTTTGGGGATGTAGCTCAGTGGTAGAGCGCATGCTTCGCATGTATGAGGTCCTGGGTTCAATCCCCAGCATCTCCAACCTTTTTCAAATATGGCTAGACATCTTTGGCTAGCACACCACTCAAGCTAAGTGTCAAGACTCGCAAGGAATCTCTGCCGCTTAAACTGTTTGCTTTGCCATGTCACTTGGCAGGACAAGGCTTTCTCGATTGCAAGGTCTTAACACTGCCTAAGCCACGGGCAACACTTTTTCCCACTCAGTAAAATGACTTGAATGGGAACTGGACATTCAACAAACTTGGCCAAAATCAATAGTACACGCAAATATAGGAGACTTTCGATTATATAGTCTCAAAGATATTTGCTTTTTTCACCACTTACCAGCCAAGGTTTGCTCTACCCCTGCCTCCTGTATTCACCATCCACTCTGAAAAAAGACAGCTCAACTTCATTGGGATCAAACCTAAACCTCCCACCAACACACCTTGACATTGGGTTGCACAGCTTTTTAGACTTTATGCTAATGATATAGGAGGCGGGAAGGTGAGAAAACTGGCAGAGGGACAATCAGAAGGATTGTGCTGAGCTTAATCACGCGTCTTTTACTTTAACCTAGAGCTGGATTCACCATCTACACTGATTACTATTGCTCTGTCATATACTCCACACTTCTGCTGCGTTTGTCTGTGTGTTGACTAATGAAGGCCGGGAAGCCTTCTCTCTGTGCTGCGCTGTATATGGTAGAGCCCAGAGTTGCTAGTCTCCTCCCAAAAGCCTGGAGTCAATTGACAATGTAGAGCTAGAGTTTGCAGAGGGTAGAACCGGTGAAAATGCAGAATACAAGACATATAAGGGTCAGAAATAGTCTGATTTCCCATGTACACACACTGCAGCGTATTCTGAAAAGTTACTTGAAAGTACAGTTACTACTCTCGACTCCAAAATGGCAAGTTATTCTTGGTTTGAAAAAAAAAACTTGCATTTTCACACAGTTCGTAACTGGGGATGTAGCGCAGTGGTAGAGCGCACGCTTTGCATGTGTGAGGCCCCGGGTTCAATCCCCGGCATCTCCATGGCCAGCCTGCATGTATGTGCAAGGAACGCACTTCCATTTCGTGGTCACTTTTTCTCACCCTTGTTCGCTTCCTGCAGCCGCTGTGTGAAGTAAATACGTGTGAGTGCTCCAGGCTTCCCATACACTTTTGGGGATGTAGCTCAGTGGTAGAGCGCATGCTTCGCATGTATGAGGTCCTGGGTTCAATCCCCAGCATCTCCAACCTTTTTCAAATATGGCTAGACATCTTTGGCTAGCACACCACTCAAGCTAAGTGTCAAGACTCGCAAGGAATCTCTGCCGCTTAAACTGTTTGCTTTGCCATGTCACTTGGCAGGACAAGGCTTTCTCGAATGCAAGGTCTTAACACTGCCTAAGCCACGGGCAACACTTTTTCCCACTCAGTAAAATGACTTGAATGGGAACTGGACATTCAACAAACTTGGCCAAAATCAATAGTACACGCAAATATAGGAGACTTTCGATTATATAGTCTCAAAGATATTTGCTTTTTTCACCACTTACCAGCCAAGGTTTGCTCTACCCCTGCCTCCTGTATTCACCATCCACTCTGAAAAAAGACAGCTCAACTTCATTGGGATCAAACCTAAACCTCCCACCAACACACCTTGACATTGGGTTGCACAGCTTTTTAGACTTTATGCTAATGATATAGGAGGCGGGAAGGTGAGAAAACTGGCAGAGGGACAATCAGAAGGATTGTGCTGAGCTTAATCACGCGTCTTTTACTTTAACCTAGAGCTGGATTCACCATCTACACTGATTACTATTGCTCTGTCATATACTCCACACTTCTGCTGCGTTTGTCTGTGTGTTGACTAATGAAGGCCGGGAAACCTTCTCTCTGTGCTGCGCTGTATATGGTAGAGCCCAGAGTTGCTAGTCTCCTCCCAAAAGCCTGGAGTCAATTGACAATGTAGAGCTAGAGTTTGCAGAGGGTAGAACCGGTGAAAATGCAGAATACAAGACATATAAGGGTCAGAAATAGTCTGATTTCCCATGTACACACACTGCAGCGTATTCTGAAAAGTTACTTGAAAGTACAGTTACTACTCTCGACTCCAAAATGGCAAGTTATTCTTGGTTTGAAAAAAAAAACTTGCATTTTCACACAGTTCGTAACTGGGGATGTAGCTCAGTGGTAGAGCGCACGCTTTGCATGTGTGAGGCCCCGGGTTCAATCCCCGGCATCTCCATGGCCAGCCTGCATGTATGTGCAAGGAACGCACTTCCATTTTGTGGTCACTTTTTCTCACCCTTGTTCGCTTCCTGCAGCCGCTGTGTGAAGTAAATACGTGTGAGTGCTCCAGGCTTCCCGTACACTTTTGGGGATGTAGCTCAGTGGTAAAGCGCATGCTTCGCATGTATGAGGTCCTGGGTTCAATCCCCAGCATCTCCAACCTTTTTCAAATATGGCTAGACATCTTTGGCTAGCACTCCACTCAAGCTAAGTGTCAAGACTCGCAAGGAATCTCTGCCGCTTAAACTGTTTGCTTTGCCATGTCACTTGGCAGGACAAGGCTTTCTCGATTGCAAGGTCTTAACACTGCCTAAGCCACGGGCAACACTTTTTCCCACTCAGTAAAATGACTTGAATGGGAACTGGACATTCAACAAACTTGGCCAAAATCAATAGTACACGCAAATATAGGAGACTTTCGATTATATAGTCTCAAAGATATTTGCTTTTTTCACCACTTACCAGCCAAGGTTTGCTCTACCCCTGCCTCCTGTATTCAGCATCCACTCTGAAAAAAGACAGCTCAACTTCATTGGGATCAAACCTAAACCTCCCACCAACACACCTTGACATTGGGTTGCACAGCTTTTTAGACTTTATGCTAATGATATAGGAGGCGGGAAGGTGAGAAAACTGGCAGAGGGACAATCAGAAAGATTGTGCTGAGCTTAATCATGCGTCTTTTACTTTAACCTAGAGCTGGATTCACCATCTACACTGATTACTATTGCTCTGTCATATACTCCACACTTCTGCTGCGTTTGTCTGTGTGTTGACTAATGAAGGCCGGGAAACCTTCTCTCTGTGCTGCGCTGTATATGGTAGAGCCCAGAGTTGCTAGTCTCCTCCCAAAAGCCTGGAGTCAATTGACAATGTAGAGCTAGAGTTTGCAGAGGGTAGAACCGGTGAAAATGCAGAATACAAGACATATAAGGGTCAGAAATAGTCTGATTTCCCATGTACACACACTGCAGCGTATTCTGAAAAGTTACTTGAAAGTACAGTTACTACTCTCGACTCCAAAATGGCAAGTTATTCTTGGTTTGAAAAAAAAAACTTGCATTTTCACACAGTTCGTAACTGGGGATGTAGCTCAGTGGTAGAGCGCACGCTTTGCATGTGTGAGGCCCCGGGATCAATCCCCGGCATCTCCATGGCCAGCCTGCATGTATGTGCAAGGAACGCACTTCCATTTGGTGGTCACTTTTTCTCACCCTTGTTCGCTTCCTGCAGCCGCTGTGTGAAGTAAATACGTGTGAGTGCTCCAGGCTTCCGGTACACTTTTGGGGATGTATCTCAGTGGTAGAGCGCATGCTTCGCATGTATGAGGTGCTGGGTTCAATCCCCAGCATCTCCAACCTTTTTCAAATATGGCTAGACATCTTTGGCTAGCACACCACTCAAGCTAAGTGTCAAGACTCGCAAGGAATCTCTGCCGCTTAAACTGTTTGCTTTGCCATGTCACTTGGCAGGACAAGGCTTTCTCGATTGCAAGGTCTTAACACTGCCTAAGCCACGGGCAACACTTTTTCCCACTCAGTAAAATGACTTGAGTGGGAACTGGACATTCAACAAACTTGGCCAAAATCAATAGTACAAGCAAATATAGAAGACTTTCGATTATATAGTCTCAAAGATATTTGCTTTTTTCATCACTTACCAGCCAAGGTTTGCTCTACCCCTGCCTCCTGTATTCACCATCCACTCTGAAAAAAGACAGCTCAACTTCATTGGCATCAAACCTAAACCTCCCACCAACACACCTTGACATTGGGTTGCACAGCTTTTTAGACTTTATGCTAATGATATAGGAGGCGGGAAGGTGAGAAAACTGGCAGAGGGACAATCAGAAGGATTGTGCTGAGCTTAATCACGCGTCTTTTATTTTAACCTAGAGCTGGATTCACCATCTACACTGATTACTATTGCTCTGTCATATACTCCACACTTCTGCTGTGTTTGTCTGTGTGTTGACTAATGAAGGCCAGGAAACCTTCTCTGTGTGCTGCGCTGTATATGGTAGAGCCCAGAGTTGCTAGTCTCCTCCCAAAAGCCTGGAGTCAATTGACAATGTAGAGCTAGAGTTTGCAGAGGGGAGAACCGGTGAAAATGCAGAATACAAGACATATAAGGGTCAGAAATAGTCTGATTTCACATGTACACACACTGCAGCGTATTCTGAAAAGTTACTTGAAAGTACAGTTACTACTCTCGACTCCAAAATGGCAAGTTATTCTTGGTTTGAAAAAAAAAAACTTGCATTTTCACACAGTTCGTAACTGGGGATGTAGCTCAGTGGTAGAGCGCACGCTTTGCATGTGTGAGGCCCCTGGTTCAATCCCGGGCATCTCCATGGCCATCCTGCATGTATGTGCAAGGAATGCACTTGCTTCTGGTAGTCACTTTTTCTCACCCTTGTTTGCTTCTTGCATCCGCTTTGTGAAGTAAATACGTGTGAGTGCTCCAGGCTTCCGGTACACTTTTGGGGATGTAGCTCAGTGGTAGAGCACATGCTTCGCATGTATGAGGTCCTGGGTTTAATACCCAGCATCTCCAACTTTTTTCAAATATGGCTAGACATCTTTGGCTAGCGCACCACTCAAGCTAAGTGTCAAGACTCGCAAGGAATCTCTGCCGCGTAAACTGTTTGCTTTGCCATGTCACTTGGCAGGACAAGGCTTTCTCGATTGCAAGGTCTTAACACTGCCTAAGCCACGGGCAACACTTTTTCCCACTCAGTAAAATGACTTGAGTGGGAACTGGACATTCAACAAACTTGGCCAAAATCAATAGTACAAGCAAATATAGAAGACTTTCGATTATATAGTCTCAAAGATATTTGCTTTTTTCACCACTTACCAGCCAAGGTTTGCTCTACCCCTGCCTCCTGTATTCACCATCCACTCTGAAAAAAGACAGCTCAACTTCATTGGCATCAAACCTAAACCTCCCACCAACACACGTTGACATTGGGTTGCACAGCTTTTTAGACTTTATGCTAATGATATAGGAGGCGGGAAGGTGAGAAAACTGGCAGAGGGACAATCAGAAGGATTGTGCTGAGCTTAATCACGCGTCTTTTACTTTAACCTAGAGCTGGATTCACCATCTACACTGATTACTATTGCTCTGTCATATACTCCACACTTCTGCTGCGTTTGTCTGTGTGTTGACTAATGAAGGCCAGGAAACCTTCTCTGTGTGCTGGGCAGTATATGGTAGAGCCCAGAGTTGCTAGTCTCCTCCCAAAAGCCTGGAGTCAATTGACAATGTAGAGGTAGAGTTTGTAGAGGGGAGAACCGGTGAAAATGCAGAATACAAGACATATAAGGGTCAGAAATAGTCTGATTTCCCATGTACACACACTGCAGCGTATTCTGAAAAGTTACTTGAAAGTACAGTTACTACTCTCGACTCCAAAATGGCAAGTTATTCTAGGTTTGAAAAAAAAACTTGCATTTTCACACAGTTTGTAACTGGGGATGTAGCTCAGTGGTAGAGCGCACGCTTTGCATGTGTGAGGCCCTGGGTTCAATCCCTGGCATCTCCATAGCCAGCCTGCATGTATGTGCAAGGAACGTACTTCCTTTTGGTGGTCACTTTTCTCACCCTTGTTCGCTTCCTGCAGCCGCTTTGTGAAGTAAATACGTGTGAGTGCTCCAGGCTTCCGGTACACTTTTGGGGATGTAGCTCACATGTATGAGGTCCTGAGTTCAATCCCCACCATCTCCAAACTTTTTCAAATATGGCTAGACATCTTTGGCTAGCGCACCACTCAAGCTAAGTGTCAAGACTCGCAAGGAATCTCTGCCGCTTAAACTGTTTGCTTTGCCATGTCACTTGGCAGGACAAGGCTTTCTTGATTGCAAGGTCTTAACACTGCCTTAGCCACGGGCAACACTTTTTCCCACTCAGTAAAATGACTTGAATGGGAACTGATGAATCCAAAGGGAGTTTGTAGCTATATTCCGCGCTGCCGCTTTAGACAAATTCCAGGAGAATGCTGTATGATTGCAGTGGTTTTATTCTACGCGTTTCAGGGGTCTCATGCCCCCTTCATCAGGAAATACCACAAATACATACAGGTATCACAGACATAAATAGGTTTGTAAGGATGCTGGATTTCAAAAAAATGAGCGCCAACAAGTCAGATGATGCAGTGTCAAAGTTCAATGACACCACATGGTTAACAGTTAACCTAAGATATATTACAAAAGAATACGTATTTTAAAAGATTTTTTGATTAAATTTTCGTTTACAAAACAGATAATAAAGTCAAATTTACGATTTAAACAAAAAAAAAAAAAAAAAAAAAAAAAAAAAAAAGGGGAAAGGGGGAGTTTATTCCTGTTTAGAGGTGGATACCTTACAAGTGGACTATCGTATGGAAACAGCAAACCGCTTTTTTTTCATTGAAAGCATTGCAATCTTAATACAAAAAGGGGAAAAAAGTAAAAACATAATTTTAATTCATTACCAATAAAAAATATATAATTTTAGTTAAATTCTAAAAAATTAAATATAAAATTATTTTTTAGTATAGAGGAAATGGGTTAAAAAATAATAAAGGATGCTAAAAGTAGCAACACACGAGAAGCTGCACAGCAGCCAGCGCTGCTCAGAATGAGAACGCAGACAGCATGGATTCATTACTTCACTAATACAAAGATCATGGGCAAATTTTAGATATAACATGAAGCACATAAAAAAGGGGGTTAATATCAGATGCAGCAACACACAGGACGCTGTGCAGGAGCCAACTACTGCTCAAAGAAAAAACGCAGGATAAAGCGGCAGAGTGAATGGGTGGCTTCATTAATAGATAAGATCGCAGGCAGCTTTAGTGTTCACCCCCTGACACATAAGTCTTTTTACTGTGAAGGAGTGGCAGTAACATTCTTGCACTGTTCACTAATCTCTATGACTAGGCAATATATGCATGGGAGCTGAGTTAAAGGAGAAATAAGATACTATTATCAGCCGGGGTCATTCTTTCATGTCAGACTAGTAGAATTAGTAGCGCTTACCCGGGCTTAATTAAAGAAAAAAAAAAAAAAAAAAAAAAAACTCTTCAAAAAATTCTTCAAAAAATGCAACTAACAGAGATAATGTTTAAGACAGAGGTATGAAAGTGATTGCTCCCAAGGGCAAAAGGAGCTAAACCTGATAGGAGGCTATACAGGATTTTCATATATATAACACTCTTTTAGAGCTAACGCACAAGCAATATTTAAGCAAATACATAAATAATTTTTTTTTTTTTTTTTTTTTTTTTTTTCCCTCCTCTTCCTTTTTCATTAGACCAAGGAGGCACAGTATTGTAAAATTAATTATAAATATAAATATAAAATTGCAATTAGGTATTGCATTAAGTGCAAACAAATCTATAAAAAAATATATTAAAAACCACAAGGCGGGGACTGCATAACTAGGTTGACATTATAAACAAGGGAAACTGACACAAATAGTACAAATAAAATTTTAAATTTAAATAGAACAAAGAGAAATTATCGCAAAAGAACTCAGAAGCCATCTATACACATGAGGGTTTTTTTTTTTTTTTTTTTTTGTTTTTTTTTCCCTTTAAGGTTGCAGAGCATGTGAATATAGATATAAACAAAAATTCCACTGTCTAGGTAAAAACCTCAGTTATTTCATTTAGACCCTGTGGTTTCAGACTCCCTAATTTGTAGATCCAATAGGCTTCCTTTCTATTTAGTTTCGTAGATCTGTTCGGTGCACATTTAGGTATATGATCGATAGGGCTAATTTTTAATAGTTTCGAATTCTTATTATGTACCAAGGCGTAATGTCTGGACAGCCCATGAGTAAGCAGGCCTTTTTTAATATTATGCCGATGGGAGTTCAGTCTGAGGTGTAGGGGTTGTGTGGTCCTCCCCACATATTGCTTACCACAGGGACATTCAATGACATAAATGACAAAGTCAGAGTTACAATTTAGAACAAAAGGGATCATAAATTTCTCTTTGGTAGAAAATGAAATTATATAATCAGCTTTATGATTTATATTAGAACAGCATAAGCAGTTCCTCGTGCCACATTTAAAGATTCCTTTAGTTGAATTCAGGGTGTAACCGTTAATGGGGCTAGCATGAGCTCTCAGGCGGCTAGGGGCTATTAGATCCTTGATTGTGGGGGCTCTACGGAATGTAATCCCGGGATTCCTAGGAAGGATATTGTTCAGAATGGGATCGTTCAGTAATATATGCCAATTCTTATGAAAAATTCTACGAATTTCATTATGTTCAATGGAGAATTGCGTTATAAAATTCATTGAAAAGTTCTTATCAGTAATAACTTGCTCTTTAGGCTCCAGCAATGCTCTCTGATTTACTTTGATAGAGTTTTTAAAGGCATTCTTAATTAAATGTGAAGGGTATTTTTGGGCAAAAAATCTTTTCTTTAAAATATTGGACTCATCTTTAAAGTCAGTATCCAATGAGCAGTTTTTTCTAATCCGGTGAAATTGATTGTTAGGAATGTTATTCAACCATTTATTGTAGTGCCCACTATTAAAATGAATGTAGCCATTGGTGTCTACTTTTTTAAAAAATGTTTTGCTACATATTCTGTCTTCTTTAATAAAAAGGTTAATATCTAAAAAATTAATTAAAAGACTGCTGTAAGCTGCTGTAAAAGAAAGATCCCAGTCATTACAATTTATTGTCTGAATAAAAGTTTCAACATTGTTAGTGGAGTTGTCCCAGATAAAAAATAAATCATCAATGAATCTTTTATAAAAAATAATATTTTTGCTCCAATTTTCATTCAAAATAAAGGAATTTTCAAAAATCCCCATGAAAAGGTTAGCGAAAGTAGGTGCTACCTTCGAGCCCATTGCGGTCCCCTTAACTTGTTGATAAAATATTTTTTCAAAGGTAAAAAAATTATTTTTCAATATAAAATCAATACCTTTTAAAATAAAATCCTTTTGAGCCAAAGAAAGTCTAATGTCAGATTTTAAAAAATGATGAAAACAATTCACACCTACATCATGTGGAATATTAGAATAAAGTGCAGTCACATCCATAGTAATGAAAACATATTGTGGTTTCCAAGTGATTTCTTGGAGTAGATACAATAGATGAGTTGAGTCTCTGAGGTGACTTTTTAATTCAAATACATGCGGTAACATAATCCTATCAATGTAATGAGCTAGATTAGAGGTTAGAGAGTTAAGGCCCTTTTACATTTAGCGATGCACCAGCGATCCGACGAGCGATCCGACCCGGTCAGGATCGCTGGTGCATCGCTAAGTGATCGCTAGTGAGCTTTCATACAGAAAGATCTCACTGCGATGCAGCAGCGACGCAGCGCACGATACTCACCTTTCACACACAGCGATCCTGCGTCCTCCTGCCCGCGTCCAGCGTCGCTCGTCGTCACAGCAGGAAGCCCAGCAGGAAGCGCCCGACGAGAAATGGAGCCGGACATTCTCGCGCGATCAGCGATGGACAGCGGGGGAGCCGGTCGCTGGTAAGTATCACACATAGCGATATCGTTAGCAATATCGCTATAACGTCACAAAATCGGTGACGTTTTAGCGATATTGCTAGCGATATTGCTTAGTGTAAAACCCCCTTTAATACCAGCAATTATCGGTCTGCCAGGAGGATTGCAAAGACCTTTATGTACTTTAGGTAAGTGATAAAAAAAAGGAATGCTTGGGTTTTTAATGCTTAAAAACTTTTTTTCTTTATAATTGAAAATATTCTGGGAAAGACCCTCGATGATTAAAGCATTATAGGCTATAATAGATTTAGAATAATCGCTAAATGAGCTTTTAATGTAGTAGCTAGTATCAGATAAAATTCTATGAGCTTCATTAATGTAGTCACATCGATTTTGGATTACAATCCCACCACCTTTGTCAGCCTGTCTAATCACAATCAAACTGTTAAGAGAAAGGGATTTCAATGCTTGTTTCTCTTGTCTATTAAGATTAGGTTTCTTCCTTTTACTAATGCCCCTCCGTGTTATTTTTTCAAACTCTTTTTGTACAATATCTCTGAAGGCATTAATCTGATGACTTTTGTCCTCAAGGGGATAAAAATTAGATTTATAAGGTACATCGAGATGAAAAAGATCATGAACATCTTCATCCATTTCAGCAGAATCCTTTGTGGTGTTTTTAGCAAAATGTCTTTTGAGAGTTAATTTTCTAATAAAAATCTGCAAGTCCAAAAAGAGGTCAAAATCCTTCGATTTATTATTAGGGCAGAAGGATAATCCTTTGGAGAGAAGGGCTGTCTCACTACTGGTAAGATCATAATCTGATAAATTAAAAATATTAGAAGCATGACCCTCCTCACTATTTGTTAAGGTAGTATTTTTCCTTTCTTTTTTTCTCCCACCTCTTGTTCCTCTAAAGCATTTTTTCTTTTTCCTTTTTTTGGAAGAAAGAACTGATCTATTTGAGGTGTGCTCTTGAGAGCACAGGGTAAAAAAGGCACAATACCATTTTTGGAAACATTGGAGTTATCCAGTATAATGGTATTAATAATTTCTGAGGAAGTAATAGCACTTGTTGTGGGAATATTCACAGTATCAAGCTCATTAGTATTGAAAGGTTGAGAGGGTAAAAGCATGCTTGGTGTAGTATCATGTATAGATAAATCCAGTAATGAAATGGGAAGGGGGGAAGATACCGATAGGGAAACATTGCCCCCTTTCGTGGGTGGACAAGAATTTTTGAAGGTGGAGGACATTTTTACTTTTTCCATTTCCTTATCAGCAATGTTTTTTTTAATCTGAATTTTAATCTTTTCAAGGTGTTCCCTTGCTTCAAGCAGGGTTTGGGAGTGATTAAGAAAACTCTTATTAAGAGCTTTGCCAGAGGATTTTGGAGTACTCATATTATCTGGGGGGATACTGGAGACAGAATTATTGTCCAGATTAGTAATAGGAGTTTTGGTATGGAGGGGTTGTGGGCTAGATCCACCCGAATCACCATTTGATTTCTTTATTTCTGTAAGAGATACAGTATAGGTCTGTTTATTAATAGGCTGTAGTGAAGCAGAATCATTTTTAGTAGAGGCAATTAAACAATTGCTCTTTAAGTTCTTATTCTCGTTATTGTTTTTTCGTTTATAATCTTCCCTGTCCCTCTGTAATTTTTTGGATTTCTTCATTATCGTGTC
This sequence comes from Dendrobates tinctorius, assembly GCF_039654945.1. Taxonomy (NCBI): domain Eukaryota; kingdom Metazoa; phylum Chordata; class Amphibia; order Anura; family Dendrobatidae; genus Dendrobates; species Dendrobates tinctorius. The sequence goes on along the minus strand of NW_027361679.1, from coordinate 46,805,617 downwards.
ATTTTCTAGCTGCATAATAAATGTCGTCACATTTGAATTTATTTTCCTATATTCTGGGTGCGCTATAAACGGTAAAAGATCATTGTAGATTTGTTTGATCTTAATTGTTGCTATATCGCAAAGCTGGGACCTCTTTTTAAAGAGGGCAGATAACATTTCTGACATGCAATTATTTACAATATTATTCCAGTCATTTGTGAACTCACAGTCATCCGGAAAAGGTGATTCATGCATTATTCTGAGACCTCTGGGGCAGATATTTTCTCTCAAATAAATCGAGAGAAAATGAGCATCCAGATGAAAGTGAAGTTCTTCTTTAAGTGCTTCCTTGAAACTATAAAATATTTTACGAAGATTTCTAGTTTCTTCATCAGTAAATATGTGTTGATTCAGATCCACAGCAGAGCTGGGTTCAACACAACCAATTGTCTGTTTAATCAGGCGTTCTCTAGAGGCCAGTCGATTCTGAAAGTATTCCATAGTCAAAAAAATCTGACTTGTTGGCGCTCATTTTTTTGAAATCCAGCATCCTTACAAACCTATTTATGTCTGTGATACCTGTATGTATTTGTGGTATTTCCTGATGAAGGGGGCATGAGACCCCTGAAACGCGTAGAATAAAACCACTGCAATCATACAGCATTCTCCTGGAATTTGTCTAAAGCGGCAGCGCGGAATATAGCTACAAACTCCCTTTGGATTCATCATTTCTTTGGTCACTGAAGACCTGTGGATCTGCAGCAGCCGCTACCTACACGCTCTTATCTCATCCTAACCAGGTGAGCATATTTCATGATATACTGTCTTTTGTAACGTGGATAAGACCCTATTGCACTTTTTTGTCTCCCCCTTTTTTTGCAATTGAATGGGAACTGGACATTCAACAAACTTGGCCAAAATCAATAGTACACGCAAATAAAGGAGACTTTCGATTATATAGTCTCAAAGATATTTGCTTTTTTCACCACTAAACAGCCAAGGTTTGCTCTACCCCTGCCTCCTGTATTCACCATCCACTCTGAAAAAAGACAGCTCAACTTCATTGGGATCAAACTTAAACCTCCCACCAACACATGTTGACATTGGGTGGCACAGCCTTTTAGACTTTATGCTAATTATATAGGAGGTCGGGAAGGTGAGAAAACTGGCAGAGGGACAATCAGAAGGATTGTGCTGAGCTTAATCACGCGTCTTTTACTTTAACCTAGAGCTGGATTCACCATCTACACTGATTACTATTGCTCTGTCATATACTCCACACTTCTGCTGCGTTTGTCTGTGTGTTGACTAATGAAGGTCAGGAAACCTTCTCTGTGTGCTGCGCTGTATATGGTAGAGCCCAGAGTTGCTAGTCTCCTCCCAAAAGCCTGGAGTCAATTGACAATGTAGAGCTAGAGTTTGCAGAGGGGAGAACCGGTGAAAATGCAGAATACAAGACATATAAGGGTCAGAAATAGTCTGATTACCCATGTACACACACTGCAGCGTATTCTGAAAAGTTACTTGAAAGTACAGTTACTACTCTCGACTCCAAAATGGCAAGTTATTCTAGGTTTGAAAAAAAAAACTTGCATTTTCACACAGTTAGTAACTGGGGATGTAGCTCAGTGGTAGAGCGCACGCTTTGCATGTGTGAGGCCCCGCGTTCAATCCCCTGCATCTCCATGGCCATCCTGCATGTATGTGCAAGGAACGCACTTCCTTTTGGTAGTCACTTTTTCTCACCCTTGTTCGCTTCTTGCATCCGTTGTGTGAAGTAAATACGTGTGAGTGCTCCAAGATTCCGGTACACTTTTGGGGATGTAGCTCAGTGGTAGAGTGCATGCTTCGCATGTATGAGGTCCTGGGTTCAATACCCAGCATCTCCAACCTTTTTCAAATATGGCTAGACATCTTTGGCTAGCGCACCACTCAAGCTAAGTGTCAAGACTCGCAAGGAATCTCTGCCGCTTAAACTGTTTGCTTTGCCATGTCACTTGGCAGGACAAGGGTTTCTCGATTGCAAGGTCTTAACACTGCCTAAGCCACGGGCAACACTTTTTCCCACTCAGTAAAATGACTTGAATGGGAACTGGACATTCAACAAACTTGTCCAAAATCAATAGTACACGCAAATAAAGGAGACTTTCGATTATATAGTCTCAAAGATATTTGCTTTTTTCACCACTTACCAGCCAAGGTTTGCTCTACACCTTCCTCCTGTATTCACCATCCACTCTGAAGAAAGACAGCTCAACTTCATTGGGATCAAACTTAAACCTCCCACCAACACACCTTGACATTGGGTGGCACAGCTTTTTAGACTTTATGCTAATGATATAGGAGGCGGGAAGGTGAGAAAACTGGCAGAGGGACAATCAGAAGGATTGTGCTGAGCTTAATCACGCGTCTTTTACTTTAACCAAGAGCTGGATTCACCATCTACACTGATTACTATTGCTCTGTCATATACTCCACACTTCTGCTGCGTTTGTCTGTGTGCTGACTAATGAAGGCCAGGAAACCTTCTCTGTGTGCTGCGCTGTATATGGTAGAGCCCAGAGTTGCTAGTCTCCTCCCAAAAGCCTGGAGTCAATTGACAATGTAGAGCTAGAGTTTGCAGAGGGGAGAACCGGTGAAAATGCAGAATACAAGACATATAAGGGTCAGAAATAGTCTGATTTCCCATGTACACACACTGCAACGTAATCTGAAAAGTTACTTGAAAGTACAGTTACTACTCTCGACTCCAAAATGGCAAGTTATTCTAGGTTTGAAAAAAAAAAACTTGCATTTTCACACAGTTCATAACTGGGGATGTAGCTTAGTGGTAGAGCGCACGCTTTGCATGTGTGAGGCCCCTGGTTCAATCCCCGGCATCTCCATGGTCAGCCTGCTTGTATGTGCAAGGAATGCACTTGTTTTTGGTGGTCACTTTTTCTCACCCTTGTTCGCTTCCTGCAGCCGCTGTGTGAAGTAAATACGTGTGAGTGCTCCAGGCTTCCGGTACACTTTTGGGGATGTAGCTCACATGTATGAGGTCCTGAGTTCAATCCCCACCATCTCCAACCTTTTTCAAATATGGCTAGACATCTTTGGCTAGCGCACCACTCAAGCTAAGTGTCAAGACTCGCAAGGAATCTCTGCCGCTTAAACTGTTTTCTTTGACATGTCACTTGGCAGGACAAGGCTTTCTCGATTGCTAGGTCTTAACACTGCCTAAGCCACGGGCAACACTTTTTCCCACTCAGTAAAATGACTTGAATGGGAACTGGACATTCAACAAACTTGGCCAAAATCAATAGTACACGCAAATATAGGAGACTTTTGATTATATATTCTCAAAGATATTTACTTTTTTCACCACTTACCAGCCAAGGTTTGCTCTACCCCTGCCTCCTGTATTCACCATCCACTCTGAAAAAAGACAGCTCAACTTCATTGGGATCAAACCTAAACCTCCCACCAACACACCTTGACATTGGGTTGCACAGCTTTTTAGACTTTATGCTAATGATATAGGAGGCGGGAAGGTGAGAAAACTGGCAGAGGGACAATCAGAAGAATTGTGCTGAGCTAAATCACGCGTCTTTTACTTTAACCTAGAGCTGGATTCACCATCTACACTGATTACTATTGCTCTGTCATATACTCCACACTTCTGCTGCGTTTGTCTGTGTGTTGACTAATGAAGGCCAGGAAACCTTCTCTGTGTGCTGCACTGTATATGGTAGAGCCCAGAGTTGCTAGTCTCCTCCCAAAAGCCTGGAGTCAATTGACAAGGTAGAGCTAGAGATTGCAGAGGGGAGAACCGGTGAAAATGCAGAATACAAGACATATAAGGGTCAGAAATAGTCTGATTTCCCATGTACACACACTGCAGCGTATTCTGAAAAGTTACTTGAAAGTACAGTTACTACTCTCGACTCCAAAATGGCAAGTTATTCTAGGTTTGAAAAAAAAAACTTGCATTTTCACACAGTTTGTAACTGGGGATGTAGCTCAGTGGTAGAGCGCATGCTTTGCATGTGTGAAGCCCTGGGTTCAATCCCCGGCATCTCCATGGCCAGCCTGCATGTATGTGCAAGGAACGCACTTCCATTTGGTGGTCACTTTTTCTCACCCTTGTTCGCTTCCTGCAGCCGCTGTGTGAAGTAAATACGTGTGAGTGCTCCAGGCTTCCCGTACACTTTTGGGGATGTAGCTCAGTGGTAGAGCGCATGCTTCGCATGTATGAGGTCCTGGGTTCAATCCCCAGCATCTCCACCCTTTTTCAAATATGGCTAGACATCTTTGGCTAGCACACCACTCAAGCTAAGTGTCAAGACTCGCAAGGAATCTCTGCCGCTTAAACTGTTTGCTTTGCCATGTCACTTGGCAGGACAAGGCTTTCTCGAATGCAAGATCTTAACACTGCCTAAGCTACGGGCAACACTTTTTCCCACTCAGTAAAATGACTTGAATGGGAACTGGACATTCAACAAACTTGGCCAAAATCAATAGTACACGCAAATATAGGAGACTTTCGATTATATAGTCTCAAAGATATTTGCTTTTTTCACCACTTACCAGCCAAGGTTTGCTCTACCCCTGCCTCCTGTATTCACCATCCACTCTGAAAAAAGACAGCTCAACTTCATTGGGATCAAACCTAAACCTCCCACCAACACACCTTGACATTGGGTTGCACAGCTTTTTAGACTTTATGCTAATGATATAGGAGGCGGGAAGGTGAGAAAACTGGCAGAGGGACAATCAGAAGGATTGTGCTGAGCTTAATCACGCGTCTTTTACTTTAACCTAGAGCTGGATTCACCATCTACACTGATTACTATTGCTCTGTCATATACTCCACACTTCTGCTGCGTTTGTCTGTGTGTTGACTAATGAAGGCCAGGAAACCTTCTCTCTGTGCTGCGCTGTATATGGTAGAGCCCAGAGTTGCTAGTCTCCTCCCAAAAGCCTGGAGTCAATTGACAATGTAGAGCTAGAGTTTGCAGAGGGTAGAACCGGTGAAAATGCAGAATACAAGACATATAAGGGTCAGAAATAGTCTGATTTCCCATGTACACACACTGCAGCGTATTCTGAAAAGTTACTTGAAAGTACAGTTACTACTCTCGACTCCAAAATGGCAAGTTATTCTTGGTTTGAAAAAAAAAACTTGCATTTTCACACAGTTCGTAACTGGGGATGTAGCTCAGTGGTAGAGCGCACGCTTTGCATGTGTGAGGCCCCGGGTTCAATCCCCGGCATCTCCATGGCCATCCTGCATGTATGTGCAAGGAACGCACTTCCTTTTGGTAGTCACTTTTTCTCACCCTTGTTCGCTTCTTGCATCCGTTGTGTGAAGTAAATACGTGTGAGTGCTCCAAGATTCCAGTACACTTTTGGGGATGTAGCTCAGTGGTAGAGTGCATGCTTCGCATGTATGAGGTCCTGGGTTCAATACCCAGCATCTCCAACCTTTTTCAAATATGGCTAGACATCTTTGGCTAGCGCACCACTCAAGCTAAGTGTCAAGACTCGCAAGGAATCTCTGCCGCTTAAACTGTTTGCTTTGCCATGTCACTTGGCAGGACAAGGGTTTCTCGATTGCAAGGTCTTAACACTGCCTAAGCCACGGGCAACACTTTTTCCCACTCAGTAAAATGACTTGAATGGGAACTGGACATTCAACAAACTTGTCCAAAATCAATAGTACACGCAAATAAAGGAGACTTTCGATTATATAGTCTCAAAGATATTTGCTTTTTTCACCACTTACCAGCCAAGGTTTGCTCTACCCCTTCCTCCTGTATTCACCATCCACTCTGAAGAAAGACAGCTCAACTTCATTGGGATCAAACTTAAACCTCCCACCAACACACCTTGACATTGGGTGGCACAGCTTTTTAGACTTTATGCTAATGATATAGGAGGCGGGAAGGTGAGAAAACTGGCAGAGGGACAATCAGAAGGATTGTGCTGAGCTTAATCACGCGTCTTTTACTTTAACCAAGAGCTGGATTCACCATCTACACTGATTACTATTGCTCTGTCATATACTCCACACTTCTGCTGCGTTTGTCTGTGTGCTGACTAATGAAGGCCAGGAAACCTTCTCTGTGTGCTGCGCTGTATATGGTAGAGCCCAGAGTTGCTAGTCTCCTCCCAAAAGCCTGGAGTCAATTGACAATGTAGAGCTAGAGTTTGCAGAGGGGAGAACCGGTGAAAATGCAGAATACAAGACATATAAGGGTCAGAAATAGTCTGATTTCCCATGTACACACACTGCAACGTATTCTGAAAAGTTACTTGAAAGTACAGTTACTACTCTCGACTCCAAAATGGCAAGTTATTCTAGGTTTGAAAAAAAAAAACTTGCATTTTCACACAGTTCATAACTGGGGATGTAGCTTAGTGGTAGAGCGCACGCTTTGCATGTGTGAGGCCCCTGGTTCAATCCCCGGCATCTCCATGGTCAGCCTGCTTGTATGTGCAAGGAATGCACTTGTTTTTGGTGGTCACTTTTTCTCACCCTTGTTCGCTTCCTGCAGCCGCTGTGTGAAGTAAATACGTGTGAGTGCTCCAGGCTTCCGGTACACTTTTGGGGATGTAGCTCACATGTATGAGGTCCTGAGTTCAATCCCCACCATCTCCAACCTTTTTCAAATATGGCTAGACATCTTTGGCTAGCGCACCACTCAAGCTAAGTGTCAAGACTCGCAAGGAATCTCTGCCGCTTAAACTGTTTTCTTTGACATGTCACTTGGCAGGACAAGGCTTTCTCGATTGCTAGGTCTTAACACTGCCTAAGCCACGGGCAACACTTTTTCCCACTCAGTAAAATGACTTGAATGGGAACTGGACATTCAACAAACTTGGCCAAAATCAATAGTACACGCAAATATAGGAGACTTTTGATTATATATTCTCAAAGATATTTACTTTTTTCACCACTTACCAGCCAAGGTTTGCTCTACCCCTGCCTCCTGTATTCACCATCCACTCTGAAAAAAGACAGCTCAACTTCATTGGGATCAAACCTAAACCTCCCACCAACACACCTTGACATTGGGTGGCACAGCTTTTTAGACTTTATGCTAATGATATAGGAGGCGGGAAGGTGAGAAAACTGGCAGAGGGACAATCAGAAGAATTGTGCTGAGCTAAATCACGCGTCTTTTACTTTAACCTAGAGCTGGATTCACCATCTACACTGATTACTATTGCTCTGTCATATACTCCACACTTCTGCTGCGTTTGTCTGTGTGTTGACTAATGAAGGCCAGGAAACCTTCTCTGTGTGCTGCACTGTATATGGTAGAGCCCAGAGTTGCTAGTCTCCTCCCAAAAGCCTGGAGTCAATTGACAAGGTAGAGCTAGAGATTGCAGAGGGGAGAACCGGTGAAAATGCAGAATACAAGACATATAAGGGTCAGAAATAGTCTGATTTCCCATGTACACACACTGCAGCGTATTCTGAAAAGTTACTTGAAAGTACAGTTACTACTCTCGACTCCAAAATGGCAAGTTATTCTAGGTTTGAAAAAAAAAACTTGCATTTTCACACAGTTTGTAACTGGGGATGTAGCTCAGTGGTAGAGCGCATGCTTTGCATGTGTGAAGCCCTGGGTTCAATCCCCGGCATCTCCATGGCCAGCCTGCATGTATGTGCAAGGAACGCACTTCCATTTGGTGGTCACTTTTTCTCACCCTTGTTCGCTTCCTGCAGCCGCTGTGTGAAGTAAATACGTGTGAGTGCTCCAGGCTTCCCGTACACTTTTGGGGATGTAGCTCAGTGGTAGAGCGCATGCTTCGCATGTATGAGGTCCTGGGTTCAATCCCCAGCATCTCCACCCTTTTTCAAATATGGCTAGACATCTTTGGCTAGCACACCACTCAAGCTAAGTGTCAAGACTCGCAAGGAATCTCTGCCGCTTAAACTGTTTGCTTTGCCATGTCACTTGGCAGGACAAGGCTTTCTCGAATGCAAGATCTTAACACTGCCTAAGCTACGGGCAACACTTTTTCCCACTCAGTAAAATGACTTGAATGGGAACTGGACATTCAACAAACTTGGCCAAAATCAATAGTACACGCAAATATAGGAGACTTTCGATTATATAGTCTCAAAGATATTTGCTTTTTTCACCACTTACCAGCCAAGGTTTGCTCTACCCCTGCCTCCTGTATTCACCATCCACTCTGAAAAAAGACAGCTCAACTTCATTGGGATCAAACCTAAACCTCCCACCAACACACCTTGACATTGGGTTGCACAGCTTTTTAGACTTTATGCTAATGATATAGGAGGCGGGAAGGTGAGAAAACTGGCAGAGGGACAATCAGAAGGATTGTGCTGAGCTCAATCACGCGTCTTTTACTTTAACCTAGAGCTGGATTCACCGTCTACACTGATTACTATTGCTCTGTCATATACTCCACACTTCTGCTGCGTTTGTCTGTGTGTTGACTAATGAAGGCCAGGAAACCTTCTCTCTGTGCTGCGCTGTATATGGTAGAGCCCAGAGTTGCTAGTCTCCTCCCAAAAGCCTGGAGTCAATTGACAATGTAGAGCTAGAGTTTGCAGAGGGTAGAACCGGTGAAAATGCAGAATACAAGACATATAAGGGTCAGAAATAGTCTGATTTCCCATGTACACACACTGCAGCGTATTCTGAAAAGTTACTTGAAAGTACAGTTACTACTCTCGACTCCAAGATGGCAAGTTATTCTTGGTTTGAAAAAAAAAACTTGCATTTTCACACAGTTCGTAACTGGGGATGTAGCTCAGTGGTAGAGCGCACGCTTTGCATGTGTGAGGCCCCGGGTTCAATCCCAGGCATCTCCATGGCCAGCCTGCATGTATGTGCAAGGAACGCACTTCCATTTCGTGGTCACTTTTTCTCACCCTTGTTCGCTTCCTGCAGCCGCTGTGTGAAGTAAATACGTGTGAGTGCTCCAGGCTTCCCGTACACTTTTGGGGATGTAGCTCAGTGGTAGAGCGCATGCTTCGCATGTATGAGGTCCTGGGTTCAATCCCCAGCATCTCCAACCTTTTTCAAATATGGCTAGACATCTTTGGCTAGCACACCACTCAAGCTAAGTGTCAAGACTCGCAAGGAATCTCTGCCGCTTAAACTGTTTGCTTTGCCATGTCACTTGGCAGGACAAGGCTTTCTCGATTGCAAGGTCTTAACACTGCCTAAGCTACGGGCAACACTTTTTCCCACTCAGTAAAATGACTTGAATGGGAACTGGACATTCAACAAACTTGGCCAAAATCAATAGTACACGCAAATATAGGAGACTTTCGATTATATAGTCTCAAAGATATTTGCTTTTTTCACCACTTACCAGCCAAGGTTTGCTCTACCCCTGCCTCCTGTATTCACCATCCACTCTGAAAAAAGACAGCTCAACTTCATTGGGATCAAACCTAAACCTCCCACCAACACACCTTGACATTGGGTTGCACAGCTTTTTAGACTTTATGCTAATGATATAGGAGGCGGGAATGTGAGAAAACTGGCAGAGGGACAATCAGAAGGATTGTGCTGAGCTTAATCACGCGTCTTTTACTTTAACCTAGAGCTGGATTCACCATCTACACTGATTACTATTGCTCTGTCATATACTCCACACTTCTGCTGCGTTTGTCTGTGTGTTGACTAATGAAGGCCGGGAAGCCTTCTCTCTGTGCTGCGCTGTATATGGTAGAGCCCAGAGTTGCTAGTCTCCTCCCAAAAGCCTGGAGTCAATTGACAATGTAGAGCTAGAGTTTGCAGAGGGTAGAACCGGTGAAAATGCAGAATACAAGACATATAAGGGTCAGAAATAGTCTGATTTCCCATGTACACACACTGCAGCGTATTCTGAAAAGTTACTTGAAAGTACAGTTACTACTCTCGACTCCAAAATGGCAAGTTATTCTTGGTTTGAAAAAAAAAACTTGCATTTTCACACAGTTCGTAACTGGGGATGTAGCTCAGTGGTAGAGCGCACGCTTTGCATGTGTGAGGCCCTGGGTTCAATCCCCGGCATCTCCATGGCCAGCCTGCATGTATGTGCAAGGAACGCACTTCCATTTGGTGGTCACTTTTTCTCACCCTTGTTCGCTTCCTGCAGCCGCTGTGTGAAGTAAATACGTGTGAGTGCTCCAGGCTTCCCGTACACTTTTGGGGATGTAGCTCAGTGGTAGAGCGCATGCTTCGCATGTATGAGGTCCTGGGTTCAATCCCCAGCATCTCCAACCTTTTTCAAATATGGCTAGACATCTTTGGCTAGCACACCACTCAAGCTAAGTGTCAAGACTCGCAAGGAATCTCTGCCGCTTAAACTGTTTGCTTTGCCATGTCACTTGGCAGGACAAGGCTTTCTCGAATGCAAGGTCTTAACACTGCCTAAGCCACGGGCAACACTTTTTCCCACTCAGTAAAATGACTTGAATGGGAACTGGACATTCAACAAACTTGGCCAAAATCAATAGTACACGCAAATATAGGAGACTTTCGATTATATAGTCTCAAAGATATTTGCTTTTTTCACCACTTACCAGCCAAGGTTTGCTCTACCCCTGCCTCCTGTATTCACCATCCACTCTGAAAAAAGACAGCTCAACTTCATTGGGATCAAACCTAAACCTCCCACCAACACACCTTGACATTGGGTTGCACAGCTTTTTAGACTTTATGCTAATGATATAGGAGGCGGGAAGGTGAGAAAACTGGCAGAGGGACAATCAGAAAGATTGTGCTGAGCTTAATCACGCGTCTTTTACTTTAACCTAGAGCTGGATTCACCATCTACACTGATTACTATTGCTCTGTCATATACTCCACACTTCTGCTGCGTTTGTCTGTGTGTTGACTAATGAAGGCCGGGAAACCTTCTCTCTGTGCTGCGCTGTATATGGTAGAGCCCAGAGTTGCTAGTCTCCTCCCAAAAGCCTGGAGTCAATTGACAATGTAGAGCTAGAGTTTGCAGAGGGTAGAACCGGTGAAAATGCAGAATACAAGACATATAAGGGTCAGAAATAGTCTGATTTCCCATGTACACACACTGCAGCGTATTCTGAAAAGTTACTTGAAAGTACAGTTACTACTCTCGACTCCAAAATGGCAAGTTATTCTTGGTTTGAAAAAAAAAACTTGCATTTTCACACAGTTCGTAACTGGGGATGTAGCTCAGTGCTAGAGCGCACGCTTTGCATGTGTGAGGCCCGGGGTTCAATCCCCGGCATCTCCATGGCCAGCTTGCATGTATGTGCAAGGAACGCACTTCCATTTGGTGGTCACTTTTTCTCACCCTTGTTCGCTTCCTGCAGCCGCTGTGTGAAGTAAATACGTGTGAGTGCTCCAGGCTTCCCGTACACTTTTGGGGATGTAGCTCAGTGGTAGAGCGCATGCTTCGCATGTATGAGGTGCTGGGTTCAATCCCCAGCATCTCCAACCTTTTTCAAATATGGCTAGACATCTTTGGCTAGCACACCACTCAAGCTAAGTGTCAAGACTCGCAAGGAATCTCTGCCGCTTAAACTGTTTGCTTTGCCATGTCTCTTGGCAGGACAAGGCTTTCTCGATTGCAAGGTCTTAACACTGCCTAAGCCACGGGCAAGACTTTTTCCCACTCAGTAAAATGACTTGAATGGGAACTGGACATTCAACAAACTTGGCCAAAATCAATAGTACATGCAAATAAAGGAGACATTCGATTATATAGTCTCAAAGATATTTGCTTTTTTCACCACTTACCAGCCAAGATTTGCTCTACCCCTGCCTCCTGTATTCACCATCCACGCTGAAAAAAGACAGCTCAACTTCATTGGGATCAAACTTAAACCTCCCACCAACACACCTTGACATTGGGTGGCGCAGCTTTTTAGACTTTATGCTAATGATATAGGAGGCGGGAAGGTGACAAAACTGGCAGAGGGACAATCAGAAGGATTGTGCTGAGCTTAATCACGTGTCTTTTACTTTAACCTAGAGCTGGATTCACCATCTACACTGATTACTCTTGCTCTGTCATATAGTCCACACTTCTGCTGTGTTTGTCTGTGTGTTGACTAATGAAGGCCAGGAAACCTTCTCTGTGTGCTGCGCTGTATATGGTAGAGCCCAGAGTTGCTAGTCTCCTCCCAAAAGCCTGGAGTCAATTGGCAATGTAGAGCTAGAGTTTGCAGAGGGGAGAACAGGTGAAAATGCAGAATACAAGACATATAAGGGTCAGAAATAGTCTGATTTCCCATGTACATACACTGCAGCGTATTCTGAAAAGTTACTTGAAAGTACAGTTGCTACTCTCGACTCCAAAATGGCAAATTATTCTAGGTTTGAAAAAAAAAAACTTGCATTTTCACACAGTTGGTAGCTGGGGATGTAGCTCAGTGGTAGAGCGCACGCTTTGCATGTGTGAGGCCCAGGGTTCAATCCCCGGCATCTCCATAGCCAGCCTGCATGTATGTGCAAGGAATGCACTTCCTTTTGGTGGTCACTTTTTCTCACCCTTGTTCGCTTCCTGCAGCCGCTGTGTGAAGTAAATACGTGTGAGTGCTCTAGGCTTCCGGTACATTTTTGGGGATGTAGCTCAGTGGTAGAGCGCATGCTTCGCATGTTTGAGTTCCTGGGTTCAATCCCCAGCATCTCCAACCTTTTTCAAATATGGCTAGACGTCTTTGGCTAGCGCACCACTCAAGCTAAGTGTCAAGACTCGCAAGGAATCTCTGCCGCTTAAACTGTTTGCTTTGCCATGTCACTTGGCAGGACAAGGCTTTCTCGATTGCAAGGTCTTAACACTGCCTAAGCCACGGGCAACACTTTTTCCCACTCAGTAAAATGACTTGAATGGGAACTGGACATTCAACAAACTTGGCCAAAATCAATAGTACACACAAATAAAGGAGACTTTCGATTATATAGTCTCAAAGATATTTGCTTTTTTCACCACTTACCAGCCAAGGTTTGCTCTGCCCCTGCCTCCTGTATTCACCATCCACTCTGAAAAAAGACAGCTCAACTTCATTGGGATCAAACCTAAACCTCCCACCAACACACCTTGACATTGGTTTGCACAGCTTTTTAGACTTTATGCTAATGATATAGGAGGCGGGAAGGTGAGAAAACTGGCAGAGGGACAATCAGAAGGATTGTGCTGAGCTTAATCACGCATCTTTTACTTTAACCTAGAGCTGGATTCACCATCTACACTGATTACTATTGCTCTGTCATATACTCCACACTTCTGCTTCATTTGTCTGTGTGTTGACTAATGAAGGCCAGGAAACCTTCTCTGTGTGCTGCGCTGTATATGGTAGAGCCCAGAGTTGCTAGTCTCCTCCCAAAAGCCTGGAGTCAATTGACAATGTAGAGCTAGAGTTTGCAGAGGGGAGAACCGGTGAAAATGCAGAATACAAGACATATAAGGGTCAGAAATAGTCTGATTTCCCATGTACACACACTGCAGCGTATTCTGAAAAGTTACTTGAAAGTACAGTTACTACTCTCGACTCCAAAATGGCAAGTTATTCTGGGTTTGAAAAAAAAAACTTGCATTTTCACACAGTTCGTAACTGGGGATGTACCTCAGTGGTAGAGCGCACGCTATGCATGTGTGAGGCCCCGGGTTCAATTCCTGGCATCTCCATGGCCAGCCTGCATGTATGTGCAAGGAACGCACTTCCTTTTGGTGGTCACTTTTTCTCACCCTGGTTCGCTTCCTGCAGCCGCTGTGTGAAGTAAATACGTGTGAGTGCTCCAGGCTTCCGGTACACTTTTGGGGATGTAGCTCAGTGGTAGAGCGCATGCTTCGCATGTATGAGGTCCTGGGTTCAATACCCAGCATCTCCAACCTTTTTCAAATATGGCTAGACATCTTTGGCTAGCGCACCACTCAAGCTAAGTGTCAAGACTCGCAAGGAATCTCTGCCACTTAAACTGTTTTCTTTGCCATGTCACTTGGCAGGACAAGGCTTTCTCGATTGCTAGGTCTTAACACTGCCTAAGCCACGGGCAACACTTTTTCCCACTCAGTAAAATGACTTGAATGGGAACTGGACATTCAACAAACTTGGCCAAAATCAATAGTACACGCAAATATAGGAGACTTTTGATTATATATTCTCAAAGATATTTACTTTTTTCACCACTTACCAGCCAAGGTTTGCTCTACCCCTGCCTCCTGTATTCACCATCCACTCTGAAAAAAGACAGCTTAACTTCATTGGGATCAAACCTAAACCTCCCACCAACACACCTTGACATTGGGTTGCACAGCTTTTTAGACTTTATGCTAATGATATAGGAGGCGGGAAGGTGAGAAAACTGGCAGAGGGACAATCAGAAGAATTGTGCTGAGCTTAATCACGCGTCTTTTACTTTAACCTAGAGCTGGATTCACCATCTACACTGATTACTATTGCTCTGTCATATACTCCACACTTCTGCTGCGTTTGTCTGTGTGTTGACTAATGAAGGCCAGGAAACCTTCTCTGTGTGCTGCGCTGTATATGGTAGAGCCCAGAGTTGCTAGTCTCCTCCCAAAAGCCTGGAGTCAATTGACAATGTAGAGCTAGAGTTTGCAGAGGGGAGAACCGGTGAAAATGCAGAATACAAGACATATAAGGGTCAGAAATAGTCTGATTACCCATGTACACACACTGCAGCGTATTCTGAAAAGTTACTTGAAAGTACAGTTACTACTCTCGACTCCAAAATGGCAAGTTATTCTAGGTTTGAAAAAAAAAACTTGCATTTTCACACAGTTCGTAACTGGGGATGTAGCTCAGTGGTAGAGCGCAAGCTTTGCATGTTTGAGGCCCCGGGTTCAATCCCTGGCATCTCCATGGCCAGCCTGCATGTATGTGCAAGGAACGCACTTCCTTTTGGTGGTCACTTTTTCTCACCCTGGTTTGCTTCCTGCAGCCGCTGTGTGAAGTAAATACGTGTGAGTGCTCCAGGCTTCTGGTACACTTTTGGGGATGTAGCTCAGTGGTAGAGCGCATGCTTCGCATGTATGAGGACCTGGGTTCAATCCCCAGCATCTCCAACCTTTTTCAAATATGGCTAGACATCTTTGGCTAGCACACCACTCAAGCTAAGTGTCAAGACTCGCAAGGAATCTCTGCCGCTTAAACTGTTTGCTTTGCCATGTCACTTGGCAGGACAAGGCTTTCTCGATTGCAAGGTCTTAACACTGCCTAAGCCACGGGCAACACTTTTTCCCACTCTGTAAAATGACTTGAATGGGAACTGGACATTCAACAAACTTGGCCAAAATCAATAGTACACGCAAATATAGGAGACTTTCGATTATATAGTCTCAAAGATATTTGCTTTTTTCACCACTTACCAGCCAAGGTTTGCTCTACCCCTGCCTCCTGTATTCACCATCCACTCTGAAAAAAGACAGCTCAACTTCATTGGGACCAAACCTAAACCTCCCACCAACACACCTTGACATTGGGTTGCACAGCTTTTTAGACTTTATGCTAATGATATAGGAGGTAGGAAGGTGAGAAAACTGGCAGAGGGACAATCAGAAGGATTGTGCTGAGTTTAATCACGCGTCTTTTACTTTAACCTAGAGCTGGATTCACCATCTACACTGATTACTATTGGTCTGTCATATACTCCACACTTCTGCTGTGTTTGTCTGTGTGTTGACTAATGAAGGCCAGGAAACCTTCTCTGTGTGCTGCGCTGTATATGGTAGAGCCCAGAGTTGCTAGTCTCCTCCCAAAAGCCTGGAGTCAATTGACAATGTAGAGCTAGAGTTTGCAGAGGGGAGAACCGGTGAAAATGCAGAATACAAGACATATAAGGGTCAGAAATAGTCTGATTTCCCATGTACACACACTGCAGCATATTCTGAAAATTTACTTGAAAGTACAGTTACTGCTCTTGACTCCAAAATGGCAAGTTATTCTAGGTTTGAAAAAAAAAACTTGCATTTTCACACAGTTAGAAACTGGGGATGTAGCTCAGTGATAGAGTGCACTCTTTGCATGTGTGAGGACCCGGGTTCAATCCCCGGCATCTGCATGGTCATCCTGCATGTATGTGCAAGGAACGCACTTCCTTTTGGTGGTCACTTTTTCTCACCCTGGTTCGCTTCCTGCAGCCGCTGTGTGAAGTAAATACGTGTGAGTGCTCCAGGGTTCTGGTACACTTTTGGGGATGTAGCTCAGTGGTAGAGCGCATGCTTTGCATGTATGACGTCCTGGGTTCAATACCCAGCATCTACAACCTTTTTCAAATATGGCTAGACATCTTTGGCTAGCGCACCACTCAAGCTAAGTGTCAAGACTCGCAAGGAATCTCTGCCGCTTAACCTGTTTTCTTTGACATGTCACTTGGCAGGACAAGGCTTTCTCGATTGCTAGGTCTTAACACTGCCTAAGCCACGGGCAACACTTTTTCCCACTCAGTAAAATGACTTGAATGGGAACTGGACATTCAACAAACTTGGCCAAAATCAATAGTACACGCAAATATAGGAGACTTTTGATTATATATTCTCAAAGATATTTACTTTTTTCACCACTTACCAGCCAAGGTTTGCTCTACCCCTGCCTCCTGTATTCACCATCCACTCTGAAAAAAGACAGCTCAACTTCATTGGGATCAAACCTAAACCTCCCACCAACACACCTTGACATTGGGTGGCACAGCTTTTTAGACTTTATGCTAATGATATAGGAGGCGGGAAGGTGAGAAAACTGGCAGAGGGACAATCAGAAGAATTGTGCTGAGCTAAATCACGCGTCTTTTACTTTAACCTAGAGCTGGATTCACCATCTACACTGATTACTATTGCTCTGTCATATACTCCACACTTCTGCTGCGTTTGTCTGTGTGTTGACTAATGAAGGCCAGGAAACCTTCTCTGTGTGCTGCACTGTATATGGTAGAGCCCAGAGTTGCTAGTCTCCTCCCAAAAGCCTGGAGTCAATTGACAAGGTAGAGCTAGAGTTTGCAGAGGGGAGAACCGGTGAAAATGCAGAATACAAGACATATAAAGGTCAGAAATAGTCTGATTTCCCATGTACACACACTGCAGCGTATTCTGAAAAGTTACTTGAAAGTACAGTTACTACTCTCGACTCCAAAATGGCAAGTTATTCTAGGTTTGAAAAAAAAAACTTGCATTTTCACACAGTTCGTAACTGGGGATGTAGCTCAGTGGTAGAGCGCACGCTTTGCATGTGTGAAGCCCCGGGTTCAATCCCCGGCATCTCCATGGCCAGCCTGCATGTATGTGCAAGGAACGCACTTCCATTTGGTGGTCACTTTTTCTCACCCTTGTTCGCTTCCTGCAGCCGCTGTGTGAAGTAAATACGTGTGAGTGCTCCAGGCTTCCCGTACACTTTTGGGGATGTAGCTCAGTGGTAGAGCGCATGCTTTGCATGTATGAGGTCCTGGATTCAATCCCCAGCATCTCCACCCTTTTTCAAATATGGCTAGACATCTTTGGCTAGCACACCACTCAAGCTAAGTGTCAAGACTCGCAAGGAATCTCTGCCGCTTAAACTGTTTGCTTTGCCATGTCACTTGGCAGGACAAGGCTTTCTCGAATGCAAGGTCTTAACACTGCCTAAGCCACGGGCAACACTTTTTCCCACTCAGTAAAATGACTTGAATGGGAACTGGACATTCAACAAACTTGGCCAAAATCAATAGTACACGCAAATATAGGAGACTTTCGATTATATAGTCTCAAAGATATTTGCTTTTTTCACCACTTACCAGCCAAGGTTTGCTCTACCCCTGCCTCCTGTATTCACCATCCACTCTGAAAAAAGACAGCTCAACTTCATTGGGATCAAACCTAAACCTCCCACCAACACACCTTGACATTGGGTTGCACAGCTTTTTAGACTTAATGCTAATGATATAGGAGGCGGGAAGGTGAGAAAACTGGCAGAGGGACAATCAGAAGGATTGTGCTGAGCTTAATCACGCGTCTTTTACTTTAACCTAGAGCTGGATTCACCATCTACACTGATTACTATTGCTCTGTCATATACTCCACACTTCTGCTGCGTTTGTCTGTGTGTTGACTAATGAGGGCCAGGAAACCTTCTCTCTGTGCTGCGCTGTATATGGTAGAGCCCAGAGTTGCTAGTCTCCTCCCAAAAGCCTGGAGTCAATTGACAATGTAGAGCTAGAGTTTGCAGAGGGTAGAACCGGTGAAAATGCAGAATACAAGACATATAAGGGTCAGAAATAGTCTGATTTCCCATGTACACACAGTGCAGCGTATTCTGAAAAGTTACTTGAAAGTACAGTTACTACTCTCGACTCCAAAATGGCAAGTTATTCTTGGTTTGAAAAAAAAAACTTGCATTTTCACACAGTTCGTAACTGGGGATGTAGCTCAGTGGGAGAGCGCACGCTTTGCATGTGTGAGGCCCCGGGTTCAATCCCCGGCATCTCCATGGCCAGCCTGCATGTATGTGCAAGGAACGCACTTCCATTTGGTGGTCACTTTTTCTCACCCTTGTTCGCTTCCTGCAGCCGCTGTGTGAAGTAAATACGTGTGAGTGCTCCAGGCTTCCCGTACACTTTTGGGGATGTAGCTCAGTGGTAGAGCGCATGCTTCGCATGTATGAGGTCCTGGGTTCAATCCCCAGCATCTCCAACCTTTTTCAAATATGGCTAGACATCTTTGGCTAGCACACCACTCAAGCTAAGTGTCAAGACTCGCAAGGAATCTCTGCCGCTTAAACTGTTTGCTTTGCCATGTCACTTGGCAGGACAAGGCTTTCTCGAATGCAAGGTCTTAACACTGCTTAAGCCACGGGCAACACTTTTTCCCACTCAGTAAAATGACTTGAATGGGAACTGGACATTCAACAAACTTGGCCAAAATCAATAGTACACGCAAATATAGGAGACTTTCGATTATATAGTCTCAAAGATATTTGCTTTTTTCACCACTTACCAGCCAAGGTTTGCTCTACCCCTGCCTCCTGTATTCACCATCCACTCTGAAAAAAGACAGCTCAACTTCATTGGGATCAAACCTAAACCTCCCACCAACACACCTTGACATTGGGTTGCACAGCTTTTTAGACTTTATGCTAATGATATAGGAGGCGGGAAGGTGAGAAAACTGGCAGAGGGACAATCAGAAGGATTGTGCTGAGCTTAATCACGCGTCTTTTACTTTAACCTAGAGCTGGATTCACCATCTACACTGATTACTATTACTCTGTCATATACTCCACACTTCTGCTGCGTTTGTCTGTGTGTTGACTAATGAAGGCCGGGAAACCTTCTCTCTGTGCTGCGCTGTATATGGTAGAGCCCAGAGTTGCTAGTCTCCTCCCAAAAGCCTGGAGTCAATTGACAATGTAGAGCTAGAGTTTGCAGAGGGTAGAACCGGTGAAAATGCAGAATACAAGACATATAAGGGTCAGAAATAGTCTGATTTCCCATGTACACACACTGCAGCGTATTCTGAAAAGTTACTTGAAAGTACAGTTACTACTCTCGACTCCAAAATGGCAAGTTATTCTTGGTTTGAAAAAAAAAACTTGCATTTTCACACAGTTAGAAACTGGGGATGTAGCTCAGTGATAGAGTGCACTCTTTGCATGTGTGAGGACCCGGGTTCAATCCCCGGCATCTGCATGGTCAGCCTGCATGTATGTGCAAGGAACGCACTTCCTTTTGGTGGTCACTTTTTCTCACCCTTGTTCGCTTCCTGCAGCCGCTGTGTGAAGTAAATACGTGTGAGTGCTCCAGGCTTCCCGTACACTTTTGGGGATGTAGCTCAGTGGTAGAGCGCATGCTTCGCATGTATGAGGTGCTGGGTTCAATCCCCAGCATCTCCAACCTTTTTCAAATATGGCTAGACATCTTTGGCTAGCACACCACTCAAGCTAAGTGTCAACACTCGCAAGGAATCTCTGCCGCTTAAACTGTTTGCTTTGCCATGTCACTTGGCAGGACAAGGCTTTCTCGATTGCAAGGTCTTAACACTGCCTAAGCCACGGGCAACACTTTTTCCCACTCAGTAAAATGACTTGAATGGGAACTGGACATTCAACAAACTTGGCCAAAATCAATAGTACACGCAAATATAGGAGACTTTCGATTATATAGTCTCAAAGATATTTGCTTTTTTCACCACTTACCAGCCAAGGTTTGCTCTACCCCTGCCTCCTGTATTCACCATCCACTCTGAAAAAAGACAGCTCAACTTCATTGGGATCAAACCTAAACCTCCCACCAACACACCTTGACATTGGATTGCACAGCTTCTTAGACTTTATGCTAATGATATAGGAGGCGGGAAGGTGAGAAAACTGGCAGAGGGACAATCAGAAGGATTGTGCTGAGCTTAATCACGCGTCTTTTACTTTAACCTAGAGCTGGATTCACCATCTACACTGATTACTATTGCTCTGTCATATACTCCACACTTCTGCTGCGTTTGTCTGTGTGTTGACTAATGAAGGCCAGGAAACCTTCTCTGTGTGCTGCGCTGTATATGGTAGAGCCCAGAGTTGCTAGTCTCCTCCCAAAAGCCTGGAGTCAATTGACAATGTAGAGCTAGAGTTTGCAGAGGGGAGAACCGGTGAAAATGCAGAATACAAGACATATAAGGGTCAGAAATAGTCTGATTTCCCATGTACACACACTGCAGCGTATTCTGAAAAGTTACTTGAAAGTACAGTTACTACTCTCGACTCCAAAATGGCAAGTTATTATAGGTTTGAAAAAAAAAAACTTGCATTTTCACACAGTTCGTAACTGGGGATGTAGCTTAGTGGTAGAGCGCACGCTTTGCATGTGTGAGGCCCGGGGTTCAATCCCCGGCATATCCATGGTCATCCTGCATGTATGTGCAAGGAACGCACTTCCTTTTGGTGGTCACTTTTTCTCACCCTTGTTCGCTTCCTGCAGCCGCTGTGTGAAGTAAATACGTGTGATTGCTCCAGGCTCCCTGTACTCTTGTGGGGATGTAGCTCAGTGGTAGAGCGCATGCTTCGCATGTATGAGGTCCTGGGTTCAATCCCCAGCATCTCCAACCTTTTTCAAATATGGCTAGACATCTTTGGCTAGCACACCACTCAAGCTAAGTGTCAAGACTCGCAAGGAATCTCTGCCGCTTAAACTGTTTGCTTTGCCATGTCACTTGGCAGGACAAGGCTTTCTCGATTGCAAGGTCTTAACACTGCCTAAGCCACGGGCAACACTTTTTCCCACTCAGTAAAATGACTTGAGTGGGAACTGGACATTCAACAAACTTGGCCAAAATCAATAGTACAAGCAAATATAGAAGACTTTCGATTATATAGTCTCAAAGATATTTGCTTTTTTCACCACTTACCAGCCAAGGTTTGCTCTACCCCTGCCTCCTGTATTCACCATCCACTCTGAAAAAAGACAGCTCAACTTCATTGGCATCAAACCTAAACCTCCCACCAACACACCTTGACATTGGGTTGCACAGCTTTTTAGACTTTATGCTAATGATATAGGAGGCGGGAAGGTGAGAAAACTGGCAGAGGGACAATCAGAAGGATTGTGCTTAGCTTAATCACGCGTCTTTTACTTTAACCTAGAGCTGGATTCACCATGTACACTGATTACTATTGCTCTGTCATATACTCCACACTTCTGCTGCGTTTGTCTGTGTGTTGACTAATGAAGGCCAGGAAACCTTCTCTGTGTGCTGCGCTGTATATGGTAGAGCCCAGAGTTGCTAGTCTCCTCCCAAAAGCCTGGAGTCAATTGACAATGTAGAGCTAGAGTTTGCAGAGGGGAGAACCGGTGAAAATGCAGAATACAAGACATATAAGGGTCAGAAATAGTCTGATTTCCCATGTACACACACTGCAGCGTATTCTGAAAAGTTACTTGAAAGTACAGTTACTACTCTGGACTCCAAAATGGCAAGTTATTCTAGGTTTGAAAAAAAAAAAAATTGCATTTTCACACAGTTCGTAACTGGGGATGTATCTCAGTGGTAGAGCGCACGCTTTGCATGTGTGAGGCCCTGGGTTCAATCCCTGGCATCTCCATGGCCAGCCTGCATGTATGTGCAAGGAATGCACTTCCTTTTGGTGGTCACTTTTTCTCACCCTTGTTCGCTTCCTGCAGCCGCTGTGTGAAGTAAATACGTGTGAGTGCTCCAGGCTTCCGCTACACTTTTGGGGATGTAGCTCAGTGGTAGAGCGCATGCTTCGCATGTATGAGGTGCTGGGTTCAATCCCCAGCATCTCCAACCTTTTTCAAATATGGCTAGACATCTTTGGCTAGCACACCACTCAAGCTAAGTGTCAAGACTCGCAAGGAATCTCTGCCGCTTAAACTGTTTGCTTTGCCATGTCACTTGGCAGGACAAGGCTTTCTCGATTGCAAGGTCTTAACACTGCCTAAGCCACGGGCAACACTTTTTCCCACTCAGTAAAATGACTTGAATGGGAACTGGACATTCAACAAACTTGGCCAAAATCAATAGTACACGCAAATATAGGAGACTTTAGATTATATAGTCTCAAAGATATTTGCTTTTTTCACCACTTACCAGCCAAGGTTTGCTCTACCCCTGCCTCCTGTATTCACCATCCACTCTGAAAAGAGACAGCTCAACTTCATTGGGATCAAACCTAAACCTCCCACCAACACACCTTGACATTGGGTTGCACAGCTTTTTAGACTTTATGCTAATGATATAGGAGGCGGGAAGGTGAGAAAACTGGCAGAGGGACAATCAGAAGGATTGTGCTGAGCTTAATCACGCGTCTTTTACTTTAACCTAGAGCTGGATTCACCATCTACACTGATTACTATTACTCTGTCATATACTCCACACTTCTGCTGCGTTTGTCTGTGTGTTGACTAATGAAGGCCGGGAAACCTTCTCTCTGTGCTGCGCTGTATATGGTAGAGCCCAGAGTTGCTAGTCTCCTCCCAAAAGCCTGGAGTCAATTGACAATGTAGAGCTAGAGTTTGCAGAGGGTAGAACCGGTGAAAATGCAGAATACAAGACATATAAGGGTCAGAAATAGTCTGATTTCCCATGTACACACACTGCAGCGTATTCTGAAAAGTTACTTGAAAGTACAGTTACTACTCTCGACTCCAAAATGGCAAGTTATTCTTGGTTTGAAAAAAAAAACTTGCATTTTCACACAGTTCGTAACTGGGGATGTAGCTCAGTGGTAGAGCGCACGCTTTGCATGTGTGAGGCCCTGGGTTCAATCCCCGGCATCTCCATGGCCAGCCTGCATGTATGTGCAAGGAACGCACTTCCATTTGGTGGTCACTTTTTCTCACCCTTGTTCGCTTCCTGCAGCCGCTGTGTGAAGTAAATACGTGTGAGTGCTCCAGGCTTCCCGTACACTTTTGGGGATGTAGCTCAGTGGTAGAGCGCATGCTTCGCATGTATGAGGTGCTGGGTTCAATCCCAAGCATCTCCAACCTTTTTCAAATATGGCTAGACATCTTTGGCTAGCACACCACTCAAGCTAAGTGTCAAGACTCGCAAGGAATCTCTGCCTCTTAAACTGATTGCTTTGCCATGTCACTTGGCAGGACAAGGCTTTCTCGATTGCAAGGTCTTAACACTGCCTAAGCCACGGGCAACACTTTTTCCCACTCAGTAAAATGACTTGAATGGGAACTGGACATTCAACAAACTTGGCCAAAATCAATAGTACACGCAAATATAGGAGACTTTAGATTATATAGTCTCAAAGATATTTGCTTTTTTCACCACTTACCAGCCAAGGTTTGCTCTACCCCTGCCTCCTGTATTCACCATCCACTCTGAAAAAAGACAGCTCAACTTCATTGGGATCAAACCTAAACCTCCCACCAACACACCTTGACATTGGGTTGCACAGCTTTTTAGACTTTATGCTAATGATATAGGAGGCGGGAAGGTGAGAAAACTGGCAGAGGGACAATCAGAAGAATTGTGCTGAGCTAAATCACGCGTCTTTTACTTTAACCTAGAGCTGGATTCACCATCTACACTGATTACTATTGCTCTGTCATATACTCCACACTTCTGCTGCGTTTGTCTGTGTGTTGACTAATGAAGGCCAGGAAACCTTCTCTGTGTGCTGCGCTGTATATGGTAGAGCCCAGAGTTGCTAGTCTCCTCCCAAAAGCCTGGAGTCAATTGACAATGTAGAGCTAGAGTTTGCAGAGGGGAGAACCGGTGAAAATGCAGAATACAAGACATATAAGGGTCAGAAATAGTCTGATTTCCCATGTACACACACTGCAGCGTATTCTGAAAAGTTACTTGAAAGTACAGTTACTACTCTCGACTCCAAAATGGCAAGTTATTATAGGTTTGAAAAAAAAAAACTTGCATTTTCACACAGTTGGTAACTGGGGATGTAGCTTAGTGGTAGAGCGCACGCTTTGCATGTGTGAGGCCCCGGGTTCAATCCCCGGCATATCCATGGTCAGCCTGCATGTATGTGCAAGGAACGCACTTCCTTTTGGTGGTCACTTTTTCTCACCCTTGTTCGCTTCCTGCAGCCGCTGTGTGAAGTAAATACGTGTGATTGCTCCAGGCTCCCTGTACTCCTGTGGGGATGTAGCTCAGTGGTAGAGCGCATGCTTCGCATGTATGAGGTCCTGGGTTCAATCCCCAGCATCTCCAACCTTTTTCTAATATGGCTAGACATCTTTGGCTAACGCACCACTCAAGTTAAGTGTCAAGACTCGCAAGGAATGTCTGCCGCTTAAACTGTTTGCTTTGCCATGTCACTTGGCAGGACAAGGCTTTCTCCATTGCAAGGTCTTAACACTGCCTAAGCCACGGGCAACACTTTTTCCCACTCTGTAAAATGACTTGAATGGGAAATGGACATTCAACAAACTTGGCCAAAATCAATAGTACATGCAAATAAAGGAGACATTCGATTATATAGTCTCAAAGATATTTGCTTTTTTCACCACTTACCAGCCAAGGTTTGCTCTACCCCTGCCTCCTGTATTCACCATCCACGCTGAAAAAAACAGCTCAACTTCATTGGGATCAAACTTAAACCTCCCACCAACACACCTTGACATTGGGTGGCGCAGCTTTTTAGACTTTATGCTAATGATATAGGAGGCGGGAAGGTGAGAAAACTGGCAGAGGGACAATCAGAAGGATTGTGCTGAGCTTAATCACGCGTCTTTTATTTTAACCTAGAGCTGGATTCACCATCTACACTGATTACTATTGCTCTGTCATATACTCCACACTTCTGCTGTGTTTGTCTGTGTGTTGACTAATGAAGGCCAGGAAACCTTCTCTGTGTGCTGCGCTGTATATGGTAGAGCCCAGAGTTGCTAGTCTCCTCCCAAAAGCCTGGAGTCAATTGACAATGTAGAGCTAGAGTTTGCAGAGGGGAGAACCGGTGAAAATGCAGAATACAAGACATATAAGGGTCAGAAATAGTCTGATTACCCATGTACACACACTGCAGCGTATTCTGAAAAGTTACTTGAAAGTACAGTTACTACTCTCGACTCCAAAATGGCAAGTTATTCTAGGTTTGAAAAAAAAACTTGCATTTTCACACAGTTCGTAACTGGGGATGTAGCTCAGTGGTAGAGCGCACGCTTTGCATGTGTGAGGCCCCGGATTCAATCCCCGGCATCTCCATGGCCATCCTGCATGTATGTGCAAGGAACGCACTTCCTTTTGGTAGTCACTTTTTCTCACCCTTGTTCGCTTCTTGCATCCGTTGTGTGAAGTAAATACGTGTGAGTGCTCCAAGATTCCGGTACACTTTTGGGGATGTAGCTCAGTGGTAGATCGCATGCTTCGCATGTATGAGGTCCTCGGTTCAATACCCAGCATTTCCAACCTTTTTCAAATATGGCTAGACATCTTTGGCTAGCGCACCACTCAAGCTAAGTGTCAAGACTCGCAAGGAATCTCTGCCGCTTAAACTGTTTGCTTTGCCATGTCACTTGGCAGGACAAGGGTTTCTCGATTGCAAGGTCTTAACACTCCCTAAGCCACGGGCAACACTTTTTCCCACTCAGTAAAATGACTTGAATGGGAACTGGACATTCAACAAACTTGTCCAAAATCAATAGTACACGCAAATAAAGGAGACTTTCGATTATATAGTCTCAAAGATATTTGCTTTTTTCACCACTTACCAGCCAAGGTTTGCTCTACCCCTTCCTCCTGTATTCACCATCCACTCTGAAGAAAGACAGCTCAACTTCATTGGGATCAAACTTAAACCTCCCACCAACACACCTTGACATTGGGTGGCACAGCTTTTTAGACTTTATGCTAATGATATAGGAGGCGGGAAGGTGAGAAAACTGGCAGAGGGACAATCAGAAGGATTGTGCTGAGCTTAATCACGCGTCTTTTACTTTAACCAAGAGCTGGATTCACCATCTACACTGATTACTATTGCTCTGTCATATACTCCACACTTCTGCTGCGTTTGTCTGTGTGCTGATTAATGAAGGCCAGGAAACCTTCTCTGTGTTCTGCGCTGTATATGGTAGAGCCCAGAGTTGCTAGTCTCCTCCCAAAAGCCTGGAGTCAATTGACAATGTAGAGCTAGAGTTTGCAGAGGGGAGAACCGGTGAAAATGCAGAATACAAGACATATAAGGGTCAGAAATAGTCTGATTTCCCATGTACACACACTGCAACGTATTCTGAAAAGTTACTTGAAAGTACAGTTACTACTCTCGACTCCAAAATGGCAAGTTATTCTAGGTTTGAAAAAAAAAAACTTGCATTTTCACACAGTTCATAACTGGGGATGTAGCTTAGTGGTAGAACGCACGCTTTGCATGTGTGAGGCCCCTGGTTCAATCCCCGGCATCTCCATGGTCAGCCTGCTTGTATGTGCAAGGAATGCATTTGTTTTTGGTGGTCACTTTTTCTCACCCTTGTTTGCTTCCTGCAGCCGCTGTGTGAAGTAAATACGTGTGAGTGCTCCAGGCTTCCGGTACACTTTTGGGGATGTAGCTCACATGTATGAGGTCCTGAGTTCAATCCCCACCATCTCCAACCTTTTTCAAATATGGCTAGACATCTTTGGCTAGCGCACCACTCAAGCTAAGTGTCAAGACTCGCAAGGAATATCTGCCGCTTAAACTGTTTTCTTTGACATGTCACTTGGCAGGACAAGGCTTTCTCGATTGCTAGGTCTTAACACTGCCTAAGCCACGGGCAACACTTTTTCCCACTCAGTAAAATGACTTGAATGGGAACTGGACATTCAACAAACTTGGCCAAAATCAATAGTACACGCAAATATAGGAGACTTTTGATTATATATTCTCAAAGATATTTACTTTTTTCACCACTTACCAGCCAAGGTTTGCTCTACCCCTGCCTCCTGTATTCACCATCCACTCTGAAAAAAGACAGCTCAACTTCATTGGGATCAAACCTAAACCTCCCACCAACACACCTTGACATTGGGTGGCACAGCTTTTTAGACTTTATGCTAATGATATAGGAGGCGGGAAGGTGAGAAAACTGGCAGAGGGACAATCAGAAGAATTGTGCTGAGCTAAATCACGCATCTTTTACTTTAACCTAGAGCTGGATTCACCATCTACACTGATTACTATTGCTCTGTCATATACTCCACACTTCTGCTGCGTTTGTCTGTGTGTTGACTAATGAAGGCCAGGAAACCTTCTCTGTGTGCTGCACTGTATATGGTAGAGCACAGAGTTGCTAGTCTCCTCCCAAAAGCCTGGAGTCAATTGACAAGGTAGAGCTAGAGATTGCAGAGGGGAGAACCGGTGAAAATGCAGAATACAAAACATATAAGGGTCAGAAATAGTCTGATTTCCCATGTACACACACTGCAGCGTATTCTGAAAAGTTACTTGAAAGTACAGTTACTACTCTCGACTCCAAAATGGCAAGTTATTCTAGGTTTGAAAAAAAAAACTTGCATTTTCACACAGTTCGTAACTGGGGATGTAGCTCAGTGGTAGAGCGCACGCTTTGCATGTGTGAAGCCCTGGGTTCAATCCCCGGCATCTCCATGGCCAGCCTGCATGTATGTGCAAGGAACGCACTTCCATTTGGTGGTCACTTTTTCTCACCCTTGTTCGCTTCCTGCAGCCGCTGTGTGAAGTAAATACGTGTGAGTGCTCCAGGCTTCCCGTACACTTTTGGGGATGTAGCTCAGTGGTAGAGCGCATGCTTCGCATGTATGAGGTCCTGGGTTCAATCCCCAGCATCTCCACCCTTTTTCAAATATGGCTAGACATCTTTGGCTAGCACACCACTCAAGCTAAGTGTCAAGACTCGCAAGGAATCTCTGCCGCTTAAACTGTTTGCTTTGCCATGTCACTTGGCAGGACAAGGCTTTCTCGAATGCAAGGTCTTAACACTGCCTAAGCTACGGGCAACACTTTTTCCCACTCAGTAAAATGACTTGAATGGGAACTGGACATTCAACAAACTTGGCCAAAATCAATAGTACACGCAAATATAGGAGACTTTCGATTATATAGTCTCAAAGATATTTGCTTTTTTCACCACTTACCTGCCAAGGTTTGCTCTACCCCTGCCTCCTGTATTCACCATCCACTCTGAAAAAAGACAGCTCAACTTCATTGGGATCAAACCTAAACCTCCCACCAACACACCTTGACATTGGGTTGCACAGCTTTTTAGACTTTATGCTAATGATATAGGAGGCGGGAAGGTGAGAAAACTGGCAGAGGGACAATCAGAAGGATTGTGCTGAGCTTAATCACGCGTCTTTTACTTTAACCTAGAGCTGGATTCACCATCTACACTGATTACTATTGCTCTGTCATATACTCCACACTTCTGCTGCGTTTGTCTGTGTGTTGACTAATGAAGGCCGGGAAACCTTCTCTCTGTGCTGCGCTGTATATGGTAGAGCCCAGAGTTGCTAGTCTCCTCCCAAAAGCCTGGAGTCAATTGACAATGTAGAGCTAGAGTTTGCAGAGGGTAGAACCGGTGAAAATGCAGAATACAAGACATATAAGGGTCAGAAATAGTCTGATTTCCCATGTACACACACTGCAGCGTATTCTGAAAAGTTACTTGAAAGTACAGTTACTACTCTCGACTCCAAAATGGCAAGTTATTCTTGGTTTGAAAAAAAAAACTTGCATTTTCACACAGTTCGTAACTGGGGATGTAGCTCAGTGGTAGAGCGCACGCTTTGCATGTGTGAGGCCCCGGGTTCAATCCCCGGCATCTCCATGGCCAGCCTGCATGTATGTGCAAGGAACGCACTTCCATTTCGTGGTCACTTTTTCTCACCCTTGTTCGCTTCCTGCAGCCGCTGTGTGAAGTAAATACGTGTGAGTGCTCCAGGCTTCCCGTACACTTTTGGGGATGTAGCTCAGTGATAGAGCGCATGCTTCGCATGTATGAGGTCCTGGGTTCAATCCCCAGCATCTCCAACCTTTTTCAAATATGGCTAGACATCTTTGGCTAGCACACCACTCAAGCTAAGTGTCAAGACTCGCAAGGAATCTCTGCCGCTTAAACTGTTTGCTTTGCCATGTCACTTGGCAGGACAAGGCTTTCTCGATTGCAAGGTCTTAACACTGCCTAAGCCACGGGCAACACTTTTTCCCACTCAGTAAAATGACTTGAATGGGAACTGGACATTCAACAAACTTGGCCAAAATCAATAGTACACGCAAATATAGGAGACTTTCGATTATATAGTCTCAAAGATATTTGCTTTTTTCACCACTTACCAGCCAAGGTTTGCTCTACCCCTGCCTCCTGTATTCACCATCCACTCTGAAAAAAGACAGCTCAACTTCATTGGGATCAAACCTAAACCTCCCACCAACACACCTTGACATTGGGTTGCACAGCTTTTTAGACTTTATGCTAATGATATAGGAGGCGGGAAGGTGAGAAAACTGGCAGAGGGACAATCAGAAGGATTGTGCTGAGCTTAATCACGCGTCTTTTACTTTAACCTAGAGCTGGATTCACCATCTACACTGATTACTATTGCTCTGTCATATACTCCACACTTCTGCTGCGTTTGTCTGTGTGTTGACTAATGAAGGCCGGGAAGCCTTCTCTCTGTGCTGCGCTGTATATGGTAGAGCCCAGAGTTGCTAGTCTCCTCCCAAAAGCCTGGAGTCAATTGACAATGTAGAGCTAGAGTTTGCAGAGGGTAGAACCGGTGAAAATGCAGAATACAAGACATATAAGGGTCAGAAATAGTCTGATTTCCCATGTACACACACTGCAGCGTATTCTGAAAAGTTACTTGAAAGTACAGTTACTACTCTCGACTCCAAAATGGCAAGTTATTCTTGGTTTGAAAAAAAAAACTTGCATTTTCACACAGTTCGTAACTGGGGATGTAGCGCAGTGGTAGAGCGCACGCTTTGCATGTGTGAGGCCCCGGGTTCAATCCCCGGCATCTCCATGGCCAGCCTGCATGTATGTGCAAGGAACGCACTTCCATTTCGTGGTCACTTTTTCTCACCCTTGTTCGCTTCCTGCAGCCGCTGTGTGAAGTAAATACGTGTGAGTGCTCCAGGCTTCCCATACACTTTTGGGGATGTAGCTCAGTGGTAGAGCGCATGCTTCGCATGTATGAGGTCCTGGGTTCAATCCCCAGCATCTCCAACCTTTTTCAAATATGGCTAGACATCTTTGGCTAGCACACCACTCAAGCTAAGTGTCAAGACTCGCAAGGAATCTCTGCCGCTTAAACTGTTTGCTTTGCCATGTCACTTGGCAGGACAAGGCTTTCTCGAATGCAAGGTCTTAACACTGCCTAAGCCACGGGCAACACTTTTTCCCACTCAGTAAAATGACTTGAATGGGAACTGGACATTCAACAAACTTGGCCAAAATCAATAGTACACGCAAATATAGGAGACTTTCGATTATATAGTCTCAAAGATATTTGCTTTTTTCACCACTTACCAGCCAAGGTTTGCTCTACCCCTGCCTCCTGTATTCACCATCCACTCTGAAAAAAGACAGCTCAACTTCATTGGGATCAAACCTAAACCTCCCACCAACACACCTTGACATTGGGTTGCACAGCTTTTTAGACTTTATGCTAATGATATAGGAGGCGGGAAGGTGAGAAAACTGGCAGAGGGACAATCAGAAGGATTGTGCTGAGCTTAATCACGCGTCTTTTACTTTAACCTAGAGCTGGATTCACCATCTACACTGATTACTATTGCTCTGTCATATACTCCACACTTCTGCTGCGTTTGTCTGTGTGTTGACTAATGAAGGCCGGGAAACCTTCTCTCTGTGCTGCGCTGTATATGGTAGAGCCCAGAGTTGCTAGTCTCCTCCCAAAAGCCTGGAGTCAATTGACAATGTAGAGCTAGAGTTTGCAGAGGGTAGAACCGGTGAAAATGCAGAATACAAGACATATAAGGGTCAGAAATAGTCTGATTTCACATGTACACACACTGCAGCGTATTCTGAAAAGTTACTTGAAAGTACAGTTACTACTCTCGACTCCAAAATGGCAAGTTATTCTTGGTTTGAAAAAAAAAAACTTGCATTTTCACACAGTTCGTAACTGGGGATGTAGCTCAGTGGTAGAGCGCACGCTTTGCATGTGTGAGGCCCCTGGTTCAATCCCGGGCATCTCCATGGCCATCCTGCATGTATGTGCAAGGAATGCACTTCCTTCTGGTAGTCACTTTTTCTCACCCTTGTTTGCTTCTTGCATCCGCTGTGTGAAGTAAATACGTGTGAGTGCTCCAGGCTTCCGGTACACTTTTGGGGATGTAGCTCAGTGGTAGAGCACATGCTTCGCATGTATGAGGTCCTGGGTTCAATCCCCAGCATCTCCAACCTTTTTCAAATATGGCTAGACATCTTTGGCTAGCACTCCACTCAAGCTAAGTGTCAAGACTCGCAAGGAATCTCTGCCGCTTAAACTGTTTGCTTTGCCATGTCACTTGGCAGGACAAGGCTTTCTCGATTGCAAGGTCTTAACACTGCCTAAGCCACGGGCAACACTTTTTCCCACTCAGTAAAATGACTTGAATGGGAACTGGACATTCAACAAACTTGGCCAAAATCAATAGTACACGCAAATATAGGAGACTTTCGATTATATAGTCTCAAAGATATTTGCTTTTTTCACCACTTACCAGCCAAGGTTTGCTCTACCCCTGCCTCCTGTATTCACCATCCACTCTGAAAAAAGACAGCTCAACTTCATTGGGATCAAACCTAAACCTCCCACCAACACACCTTGACATTGGGTTGCACAGCTTTTTAGACTTTATGCTAATGATATAGGAGGCGGGAAGGTGAGAAAACTGGCAGAGGGACAATCAGAAAGATTGTGCTGAGCTTAATCATGCGTCTTTTACTTTAACCTAGAGCTGGATTCACCATCTACACTGATTACTATTGCTCTGTCATATACTCCACACTTCTGCTGCGTTTGTCTGTGTGTTGACTAATGAAGGCCGGGAAACCTTCTCTCTGTGCTGCGCTGTATATGGTAGAGCCCAGAGTTGCTAGTCTCCTCCCAAAAGCCTGGAGTCAATTGACAATGTAGAGCTAGAGTTTGCAGAGGGTAGAACCGGTGAAAATGCAGAATACAAGACATATAAGGGTCAGAAATAGTCTGATTTCCCATGTACACACACTGCAGCGTATTCTGAAAAGTTACTTGAAAGTACAGTTACTACTCTCGACTCCAAAATGGCAAGTTATTCTAGGTTTGAAAAAAAAAAACTTGCATTTTCACACAGTTCATAACTGGGGATGTAGCTTAGTGGTAGAGCGCACGCTTTGCATGTGTGAGGCCCCTGGTTCAATCCCCGGCATCTCCATGGTCAGCCTGCTTGTATGTGCAAGGAATGCACTTGTTTTTGGTGGTCACTTTTTCTCACCCTTGTTCGCTTCCTGCAGCCGCTGTGTGAAGTAAATACGTGTGAGTGCTCCAGGCTTCCGGAACACTTTTGGGGATGTAGCTCACATGTATGAGGTCCTGAGTTCAATCCCCACCATCTCCAACCTTTTTCAAATATGGCTAGACATCTTTGGCTAGCGCACCACTCAAGCTAAGTGTCAAGACTCGCAAGGAATCTCTGCCGCTTAAACTGTTTTCTTTGACATGTCACTTGGCAGGACAAGGCTTTCTCGATTGCTAGGTCTTAACACTGCCTAAGCCACGGGCAACACTCTTTCCCACTCAGTAAAATGACTTGAATGGGAACTGGACATTCAACAAACTTGGCCAAAATCAATAGTACACGCAAATATAGGAGACTTTTGATTATATATTCTCAAAGATATTTACTTTTTTCACCACTTACCAGCCAAGGTTTGCTCTACCCCTGCCTCCTGTATTCACCATCCACTCTGAAAAAAGACAGCTCAACTTCATTGGGATCAAACCTAAACCTCCCACCAACACTCCTTGACATTGGGTGGCACAGCTTTTTAGACTTTATGCTAATGATATAGGAGGCGGGAAGGTGAGAAAACTGGCAGAGGGACAATCCGAAGAATTGTACTGAGCTAAATCACGCGTCTTTTACTTTAACCTAGAGCTGGATTCACCATCTACACTGATTACTATTGCTCTGTCATATACTCCACACTTCTGCTGCGTTTGTCTGTGTGTTGACTAATGAAGGCCAGGAAACCTTCTCTGTGTGCTGCACTGTATATGGTAGAGCCCAGAGTTGCTAGTCTCCTCCCAAAAGCCTGGAGTCAATTGACAAGGTAGAGCTAGAGATTGCAGAGGGGAGAACCGGTGAAAATGGAGAATACAAGACATATAAGGGTCAGAAATAGTCTGATTTCCCATGTACACACACTGCAGCGTATTCTGAAAAGTTACTTGAAAGTACAGTTACTACTCTCGACTCCAAAATGGCAAGTTATTCTAGGTTTGAAAAAAAAAACTTGCATTTTCACACAGTTCGTAACTGGGGATGTAGCTCAGTGGTAGAGCGCACGCTTTGCATGTGTGAAGCCCTGGGTTCAATCCCCGGCATCTCCATGGCCAGCCTGCATGTATGTGCAAGGAACGCACTTCCATTTGGTGGTCACTTTTTCTCACCCTTGTTCGCTTCTTGCATCCGTTGTGTGAAGTAAATACGTGTGAGTGCTCCAAGATTCCGGTACACTTTTGGGGATGTAGCTCAGTGGTAGAGTGCATGCTTCGCATGTATGAGGTCCTGGGTTCAATACCCAGCATCTCCAACCTTTTTCAAATATGGCTAGACATCTTTGGCTAGCGCACCACTCAAGCTAAGTGTCAAGACTCGCAAGGAATCTCTGCCGCTTAAACTGTTTGCTTTGCCATGTCACTTGGCAGGACAAGGGTTTCTCGATTGCAAGGTCTTAACACTGCCTAAGCCACGGGCAACACTTTTTCCCACTCAGTAAAATGACTTGAATGGGAACTGGACATTCAACAAACTTGTCCAAAATCAATAGTACACGCAAATAAAGGAGACTTTCGATTATATAGTCTCAAAGATATTTGCTTTTTTCACCACTTACCAGCCAAGGTTTGCTCTACCCCTTCCTCCTGTATTCACCATCCACTCTGAAGAAAGACAGCTCAACTTCATTGGGATCAAACTTAAACCTCCCACCAACACACCTTGACATTGGGTGGCACAGCTTTTTAGACTTTATGCTAATGATATAGGAGGCGGGAAGGTGAGAAAACTGGCAGAGGGACAATCAGAAGGATTGTGCTGAGCTTAATCACGCGTCTTTTACTTTAACCAAGAGCTGGATTCACCATCTACACTGATTACTATTGCTCTGTCATATACTCCACACTTCTGCTGCGTTTGTCTGTGTGCTGACTAATGAAGGCCAGGAAACCTTCTCTGTGTGCTGTGCTGTATATGGTAGAGCCCAGAGTTGCTAGTCTCCTCCCAAAAGCCTGGAGTCAATTGACAATGTAGAGCTAGAGTTTGCAGAGTGGAGAACCGGTGAAAATGCAGAATACAAGACATATAAGGGTCAGAAATAGTCTGATTTCCCATGTACACACACTGCAACGTATTCTGAAAAGTTACTTGAAAGTACAGTTACTACTCTCGACTCCAAAATGGCAAGTTATTCTAGGTTTGAAAAAAAAAAACTTGCATTTTCACACAGTTCATAACTGGGGATGTAGCTTAGTGGTAGAGCGCACGCTTTGCATGTGTGAGGCCCCTGGTTCAATCCCCGGCATCTCCATGGTCAGCCTGCTTGTATGTGCAAGGAATGCACTTGTTTTTGGTGGTCACTTTTTCTCACCCTTGTTCGCTTCCTGCAGCCGCTGTGTGAAGTAAATACGTGTGAGTGCTCCAGGCTTCCGGTACACTTTTGGGGATGTAGCTCACATGTATGAGGTCCTGAGTTCAATCCCCACCATCTCCAACCTTTTTCAAATATGGCTAGACATCTTTGGCTAGCGCACCACTCAAGCTAAGTGTCAAGACTCGCAAGGAATCTCTGCCGCTTAAACTGTTTTCTTTGCCATGTCACTTGGCAGGACAAGGCTTTCTCGATTGCAAGGTCTTAACACTGCCTAAGCCACGGGCAACACTTTTTCCCACTCAGTAAAATGACTTGAATGGGAACTGGACATTCAACAAACTTGGCCAAAATCAATAGTACACGCAAATATAGGAGACTTTCGATTATATAGTCTCAAAGATATTTGCTTTTTTCACCACTTACCAGCCAAGGTTTGCTCTACCCCTGCCTCCTGTATTCACCATCCACTCTGAAAAAAGACAGCTCAACTTCATTGGGATCAAACCTAAACCTCCCACCAACACACCTTGACATTGGGTTGCACAGCTTTTTAGACTTTATGCTAATGATATAGGAGGCGGGAAGGTGAGAAAACTGGCAGAGGGACAATCAGAAGGATTGTGCTGAGCTTAATCACGCGTCTTTTACTTTAACCTAGAGCTGGATTCACCATCTACACTGATTACTATTGCTCTGTCATATACTCCACACTTCTGCTGCGTTTGTCTGTGTGTTGACTAATGAAGGCCGGGAAACCTTCTCTCTGTGCTGCGCTGTATATGGTAGAGCCCAGAGTTGCTAGTCTCCTCCCAAAAGCCTGGAGTCAATTGACAATGTAGAGCTAGAGTTTGCAGAGGGTAGAACCGGTGAAAATGCAGAATACAAGACATATAAGGGTCAGAAATAGTCTGATTTCCCATGTACACACACTGCAGCGTATTCTGAAAAGTTACTTGAAAGTACAGTTACTACTCTCGACTCCAAAATGGCAAGTTATTCTTGGTTTGAAAAAAAAACTTGCATTTTCACACAGTTCGTAACTGGGGATATAGCTCAGTGGTAGAGCGCACGCTTTGCATGTGTGAGGCCCCGGGTTCAATCCCCGGCATCTCCATGGCCAGCCTGCATGTATGTGCAAGGAACGCACTTCCATTTGGTGGTCACTTTTTCTCACCCTTGTTCGCTTCCTGCAGCCGCTGTGTGAAGTAAATACGTGTGAGTGCTCCAGGCTTCCCGTACACTTTTGGGGATGTAGCTCAGTGGTAGAGCGCATGCTTCGCATGTATGAGGTGCTGGGTTCAATCCCCAGCATCTCCAACCTTTTTCAAATATGGCTAGACATCTTTGGCTAGCACACCACTCAAGCCAAGTGTCAAGACTCGCAAGGAATCTCTGCCGCTTAAACTGTTTGCTTTGCCATGTCACTTGGCAGGACAAGGCTTTCTCGATTGCAAGGTCTTAACACTGCCTAAGCCACGGGCAACACTTTTTCCCACTCAGTAAAATGACTTGAGTGGGAACTGGACATTCAACAAACTTGGCCAAAATCAATAGTACAAGCAAATATAGAAGACTTTCGATTATATAGTCTCAAAGATATTTGCTTTTTTCACCACTTACCAGCCAAGGTTTGCTCTACCCCTGCCTCCTGTATTCACCATCCACTCTGAAAAAAGACAGCTCAACTTCATTGGCATCAAACCTAAACCTCCCACCAACACACCTTGACATTGGGTTGCACAGCTTTTTAGACTTTATGCTAATGATATAGGAGGCGGGAAGGTGAGAAAACTGGCAGAGGGACAATCAGAAGGATTGTGCTGAGTTTAATCACGCGTCTTTTACTTTAACCTAGAGCTGGATTCACCATGTACACTGATTACTATTGCTCTGTCATATACTCCACACTTCTGCTGCGTTTGTCTGTGTGTTGACTAATGAAGGCCAGGAAACCTTCTCTGTGTGCTGCGCTGTATATGGTAGAGCCCAGAGTTGCTAGTCTCCTCCCAAAAGCCTGGAGTCAATTGACAATGTAGAGCTAGAGTTTGCAGAGGGGAGAACCGGTGAAAATGCAGAATACAAAAAGTTACTTGAAAGTACAGTTACTACTCTGGACTCCAAAATGGCAAGTTATTCTAGGTTTGAAAAAAAAAAAAATTGCATTTTCACACAGTTCGTAACTGGGGATGTATCTCAGTGGTAGAGCGCACGCTTTGCATGTGTGAGGCCCTGGGTTCAATCCCTGGCATCTCCATGGCCAGCCTGCATGTATGTGCAAGGAACGCACTTCCTTTTGGTGGTCACTTTTTCTCACCCTTGTTCGCTTCCTGCAGCCGCTGTGTGAAGTAAATACGTGTGAGTGCTCCAGGCTTCCGCTACACTTTTGGGGATGTAGCTCAGTGGTAGAGCACATGCTTCGCATGTATGAGGTCCTGAGTTCAATCCCCACCATCTCCAACCTTTTTCAAATATGGCTAGACATCTTTGGCTAGCGCACCACTCAAGCTAAGTGTCAAGACTCGCAAGGAATGTCTGCCACTTAAACTGTTTGCTTTGCCATGTCACTTGGCAGGACAAGGCTTTCTCCATTGCAAGGTCTTAACACTGCCTAAGCCACGGGCAACACTTTTTCCCACTCAGTAAAATGACTTGAATGGGAACTGGACATTCAACAAACTTGGCCAAAATCAATAGTACACGCAAATATAGGAGAATTTCGATTATATAGTCTCAAAGATATTTGCTTTTTTCACCACTTACCAGCCAAGGTTTGCTCTACCCCTGCCTCCTGTATTCTCCATCCACTCTGAAAAAAGACAGCTCAACTTCATTGGGATCAAACCTAAACCTCCCACCAACACACCTTGACATTGGGTTGCACAGCTTTTTAGACTTTATGCTAATGATATAGGAGGCGGGAAGGTGAGAAAACTGGCAGAGGGACAATCAGAAGGATTGTGCTGAGCTTAATCACGTGTCTTTTACTTTAACCTAGAGCTGGATTCACCATCTACACTGATTACTATTGCTCTGTCATATACTCCACACTTCTGCTGCATTTGTCTGTGTGTTGACTAATGAAGGCCAGGAAACCTTCTCTGTGTGCTGCGCTGTATATGGTAGAGCCCAGAGTTGCTAGTCTCCTCCCAAAAGCCTGGAGTCAATTGACAATGTAGAGCTAGAGTTTGCAGAGGGGAGAACCGGTGAAAATGCAGAATACAAGACATATAAGGTTCAGAAATAGTCTGATTTCCCATGTACACACACTGCAGCATATTCTGAAAAGTTACTTGAAAGTACAGTTACTACTCTTGACTCTAAAATGGCAAGTTATTCTAGGTTTGAAAAAAAAAACTTGCATTTTCACACAGTTCGTAACTGGGGATGTCGCTCAGTGGTAGAGCGCACGCTTTGCATGTGTGAGGCCCCGGGTTCAATCCCTGGCATCTCCATGGCCAGCCTGCATGTATGTGCAAGGAACGCACTTCCTTTTGGTGGTCACTTTTTCTCACCCTTGTTCGCATCCTGCAGCCGCTGTGTGAAGTAAATACGTGTGAGTGCTCCAGAAATCCGGTACACTTTTGGGGATGTAGCTCAGTGGTAGAGTGCATGCTTCGCATGTATGAGGTCCTGGCTTCAATCCCCAGCATCTCCAACCTTTTTCAAATATGGCAAGACATCTTTGGCTAGCGCACCACTCAAGCTAAGTGTCAAGACTTGCAAGGAATCTCTGCCGCTTAAACTGTTTGCTTTGCCATGTCACTTGGCAGGACAAGGATTTCTCGATTGCAAGGTCTTAACACTGCCTAAGCCATGGGCAACACTTTTTCCCACTCAGTAAAATGACTTGAATGGGAACTGGACATTCAACAAACTTGGCCAAAATCAATAGTACACGCAAATATAGGAGACTTTCGATTATATAGTCTCAAAGATATTTTCTTTTTTCACCACTTACCAGCCAAGGTTTGCTCTACCCCTGCCTCCTTTATTCACCATCCACTCTGAAAAAAGACAGCTCAACTTCATTGGGATCAAACCTAAACCTCCCACCAACACACCTTGACATTGGGTGGCACAGCTTTTTAGACTTTATGCTAATGATATAGGAGGCGGGAAGGTGAGAAAACTGGCAGAGGGACAATCAGAAGGATTGAGCTGAGCTTAATCACGCGTCTTTTACTTTAACCTAGAGCTGGATTCACCATCTACACTGATTACTATTGCTCTATCATATACTCCACATTTCTGCTGCGTTTGTCTGTGTGTTGACTAAAGAAGGCCAGGAAACCTTCTCTGTGTGCTGCGCTGTATATGGTAGAGCCCAGAGTTGCTAGTCTCCTCCCAAAAGCCTGGAGTCAATTGACAATGTAGAGCTAAAGTTTGCAAAGGGGAGATCCAGTGAAAATGCAGAATACAAGACATATAAGGGTCAGAAATAGTCTGATTTCCCATGTACACACACTGCAGCGTATTCTGAAAAGTTACTTGAAAGTACAGTTACTACTCTCGACTCCAAAATGGCAAGTTATTCTAGGTTTGAAAAAAAAACCATGCATTTTCACACAGTTCGTAACTGGGGATGTATCTCAGTGGTAGAGCGCACGCTTTGCATGTGTGAGGCATCTCCAAGGCCATCTCCATGACCACCTTTTGGTGGTCACTTTTTCTCACCCTTGTTCGCTTCCTGCAGCCGCTGTGTGAAGTAAATACGTGTGAGTGCTCCAGGGTCCCTTTACACTTTTGGGGATGTAGCTCAGTGGTAGAGCGCATGCTTCGCATGTATGAGGTCCTGGGTTCAATCCCCAGCATCTCCAACCTTTTTCAAATATGGCTAGACATCTTTGGCTGCGCACCACTCAAGCTAAGTGTCAAGACTCGCAAGGAATCTCTGCCGCTTAAACTGTTTGCTTTGCCATGTCACTTGGCAGGACAAGGCTTTCTCGATTGCAAGGTCTTAACACTGCCTAAGCCACGGGCAACACTTTTTCCCACTCAGTAAAATGACTTGAATGGGAACTGGACATTCAACAAACTTGGCCAAAATCAATAGTACGCGCAAATATAGCAGACTTTCGATTATATAGTCTCAAAGATATTTGCTTTTCTCACCACTTAACAGCCAAGGTTTGCTCTACCCCTGCCTCCTGTATTCACCATCCACTCTGAAAAAAGACAGCTCAACTTCATTGGGATCAAACCTAAACCTCCCACCAACACACCTTGACATTGGGTGGCACAGCTTTTTAGACTTTATGCTAATGATATAGGAGGCGGGAAGGTGAGAAAACTGGCAGAGGGACAATCAGAAGGATTGTGCTGAGCTTAATCACGCGTCTTTTACTTTAACCTAGAGCTGGATTCACCATCTACACTGATTACTATTGCTCTGTCATATACTCCACACTTCTGCTGCGTTTGTCTGTGTGTTGACTAATGAAGGCCAGGAAACCTTCTCTGTGTGCTGCGCTGTATATGGTAGAGCCCAGAGTTGCTAGTCTCCTCCCAAAAGCCTGGAGTCAATTGACAATGTAGAGCTAGAGTTTGCAGAGGGGAGAACTGGTGAAAATGCAGAATACAAGACATATAAGGGTCAGAAATAGTCTGATTTCCCATGTACACACACTGCAGCGTATTCTGAAAAGTTACTTGAAAGTACAGTTACTACTCTCGACTCCAAAATGGCAAGTTATTCTAGGTTTGAAAAAAAAACCTTGCATTTTCACACAGTTCGTAACTGGGGATGTACCTCAGTGGTAGAGCGCACGCTTTGCATGTGTGAGGCATCTCCATGGCCATTTCCATGACAACCTTTTGGTGGTCACTTTTTCTCACCCTTGTTCGCTTCCTGCAGCCGCTGTGTGAAGTAAATACGTGTGAGTGCTCCAGGATCCCTGTACACTTTTGGGGATGTAGCTCAGTGGTAGAGCGCATGCTTCGCATGTATGAGGTCCTGGGTTCAATCCCCAGCATCTCCAACCTTTTTCAAATATGGCTAGACATCTTTGGCTAGCGCACCACTCAAGCTAAGTGTCAAGACTCGCAAGGAATCTCTGCCGCTTAAACTGTTTGCTTTGCCATGTCACTTGGCAGGACAAGGCTTTCTTGATTGCAAGGTCTTAACACTGCCTAAGCCACGGGCAACACTTTTTCCCACTCAGTAAAATGACTTGAATGGGAACTGGACATTCAACAAACTTGGCCAAAATCAATAGTACACGCAAATATAGGAGACTTTCGATTATATAGTCTCAAAGATATTTGCTTTTTTCACCACTTACCAGCCAAGGTTTGCTCTACCCCTGCCTCCTGTATTCACCATCCACTCTGAAAAAAGACAGCTCAACTTCATTGGGATCAAACCTAAACCTCCCACCAACACACCTTGCCATTGGGTGGCACATCTTTTTAGACTTTATGCTAATGACATAGGAGGCAGGAAGGTGAGAAAACTGGCAGAGGGACAATCAGAAGGATTGTGCTGATCTTAATCACGCGTTTTTTACTTTAACCTAGAGGTGGATTCACCATCTACGCTGATTACTATTGCTCTGTCATATACTCCACACTTCTGCTGCATTTGTCTGTGTGTTGACTAATGAAGGCCAGGAAACCTCTGTGTGCTGCGCTGTATATGGTAGAGCCCAGAGTTGCTAGTCTCCTCCCAAAAGCCTGGAGTCAATTGACAATGTAGAGCTAGAGTTTGCAGAGGGGAGAACCGGTGAAAATGCAGAATACAAGACATATAAGGGTCAGAAATAGTCTGATTTCCCATGTACACACACTGCAGCGTATTCTGAAAAGTTACTTGAAAGTACAGTTACTACTCTCGACTCCACAATGGCAAGTTATTCTAGGTTTGAAAAAAAAAACTTGCATTTTCACACATTTCATAACTGGGGATATAGCTCAGTGGTAGAGCGCACGCTTTGCATGTGTGAGGCCCCGGGTTCAATCCCTGGCATCTCCATGGCCAGCTTGCATGTATGTGCAAGGAACGCACTTCCGTTTGGTGGTCACTTTTTCTCACCCTTGTTCGCTTCCTGCAGCCGCTGTGTGAAGTAAATACGTGTGAGTGCTCCAGCCTCCCAGTACACTTTTGGGGATGTAGCTCAGTGGTAGAGCGCATGCTTCGCATGTATGAGGTCCTGGGTTCAATCCCCAGCATCTCCAACCGTTTTCAAACTTGGCTAGACATCTTTGGCTAGCGCACCACTCAAGCTAAGTGTCAAGACTCGCAAAGAATCTCTGCTGCTTAAACTGTTTGCTTTGACATGTCACTTGGCAGTACAAGGCTTTCTCGATTGCAAGGTCTTAACACTGCCTAAGCCACGGCAACATTTTTTCCCACTCAGTAAAATGATTTGAAAGGGAACTGGACATTCAACAAACTTGGCCAAAATCAATAGTACACGCAAATATAGGAGACTTTCGATTATATAGTCTCAAAGATATTTGCTTTTTTCACCACTTACCAGCCAAGGTTTGCTCTACCCCTGCCTCCTGTATTCACCATCCACTCTGAAAAAAGACAGCTGAACTTCATTGGGATCAAACCTAAACCTCCCACCAACACACCTTGACATTGGGTGGCACAGCTTTTTAGACTTTATGCTAATGATATAGGAGGCAGGAAGGTGAGAAAACTGGCAGAGGGACAATCAGAAGGATTGTGCTTAGAGTTGAGCGACTTTTGTTTTTTTAGGGTCGCGTTTCGTTTCGTGAAACCCGACTTTTCCAAAAGTCGGGTTGAGCAAGATCGTCCGATTATAGGGAAAAGTCGGGGTCGTCCCGAAACACGAAACCCAATTTAAGTCAATGGGGAATAAAAGTCGGCAGTGAGAGGAGGACAGGAAACACACCTACAGTGCCCATTTGAATGCCAAAAGCATCAATTCTTCTTACTTAAGCTTGTCAACCTTAATTAACTTCATAATACAAGTTACGCACTGAAAAATGGGGGTTATTTGGCTAAATTTGTGGGGGGGAGGGCTGGCTGCAGGTTTTCATGTGCCCTGGGCGAAAGAGCGCCCCTTTAACACATACTACAACTCATAATGCTCCGATACGGCAGAGAAATAGCGGTATAGTACAATGAAAAATACCTCACTTTTTACATCTCATGACGAGGCCCATCTATTTCTCCATACAAAATCATTGGTCCCATATAATGTTTGAAACAGTATATGATGAGCTCCACATAATGCTACAGTATATTTTGGTCCCCATGGATGAAGCTCCACTGTCTTATGGGCCCAAATAATGCTCCAAACATAATGGGCCCCATTTCTAATGCTCTAGTGTATAATGGGCCCTGTAAATGCTGCTCCAGTGTCTGATGTCCACCTTTGGAATGTTCCAGTGTATGGTGGGCCCCATCTATCATTCTCCAGAGTACAGTGCTCCCCAAAAATTGCTGTCCCAACATAGAAAACAATCAAATAAGTCTCCTCGCTAGGGAATCCCTGTACTTGTCTGGACAGGTGCTGTAGCTTGCTTAACAGCTCGCCAGCCGTTCTCACGCCCAGTATGGATTGCACGTGATTGCACAAAGGTTAGAAAGGGTACCGTATCCCTGGATAACATGTATGGATAGCGTACACATTCAAAATATATGTCTATACAGCATGAGGCAGGCTCAGACGGTGTTAGGCCCAGTATGGATTGCACGTCATTGCACAAAGGTTAGAAGGGGTACCGTATCCCCGGATAACATGTATGGATAGCGTACACATTCAAAATATATGTCTATACAGCATGAGGCAGGCTCAGACGGTGTTAGGCCCAGTATGGATTGCACGTCATTGCACAAAGGTTAGAAAGGGTACCGTATCCCCGGATAACATGTATGGATAGCGTACACATTCAAAATATATGTCTATACAGCATGAGGCAGGCTCAGACGGTGTTAGGCCCAGTATGGATTGCACGTCATTGCACAAAGGTTAGAAGGGGTACCGTATCCCCGGATAACATGTATGGATAGCGTACACATTCAAAATATATGTTTATACAGCATGAGGCAGGCTCAGACGGTGTTAGGCCCAGTATGGATTGCACGTGATTGCACAAAGGTTAGAAAGGGTACCGTATCCCCGGATAACATGTATGGATAGCGTACACATTCAAAATATATGTCTATACAGCATGAGGCAGGCTCAGACGGTGTTAGGCCCAGTATGGATTGCACGTCATTGCACAAAGGTTAGAAGGGGTA
The DNA here is from genome assembly GCF_039654945.1 of Dendrobates tinctorius. Taxonomy (NCBI): domain Eukaryota; kingdom Metazoa; phylum Chordata; class Amphibia; order Anura; family Dendrobatidae; genus Dendrobates; species Dendrobates tinctorius. The sequence goes on along the minus strand of NW_027361679.1, from coordinate 46,761,199 downwards.
CCGTATCCCCGGATAACATGTATGGATAGCGTGCACATTCAAAATATATGTCTATACAGCATGAGGCAGGCTCAGACGGTGTTAGGCCCAGTATGGATTGCACGTCATTGCACAAAGGTTAGAAAGGGTACCGTATCCCCGGATAACATGTATGGATAGCGTACACATTCAAAATATATGTCTATACAGCATGAGGCAGGCTCAGACGGTGTTAGGCCCAGTATGGATTGCACGTCATTGCACAAAGGTTAGAAGGGGTACCGTATCCCCGGATAACATGTATGGATAGCGTACACATTCAAAATATATGTCTATACAGCATGAGGCAGGCTCAGACGGTGTTAGGCCCAGTATGGATTGCACGTCATTGCACAAAGGTTAGAAGGGGTACCGTATCCCCGGATAACATGTATGGATAGCGTACACATTCAAAATATATGTCTATACAGCATGAGGCAGGCTCAGACGGTGTTAGGCCCAGTATGGATTGCAAGTCATTGCACAAAGGTTAGAAGGGGTACCGTATCCCCGGATAACATATATGGATAGCGTACACATTCAAAATATATGTCTATACAGCATGAGGCAGGCTCAGACGGTGTTAGGCCCAGTATGGATTGCACGTGATTGCACAAAGGTTAGAAAGGGTACCGTATCCCCGGATAACATGTATGGATAGCGTACACATTCAAAATATATGTCTATACAGCATGAGGCAGGCTCAGACGGTGTTAGGCCCAGTATGGATTGCAAGTCATTGCACAAAGGTTAGAAGGGGTACCGTATCCCCGGATAACATGTATGGATAGCGTACACATTCAAAATATATGTCTATACAGCATGAGGCAGGCTCAGACGGTGTTAGGCCCAGTATGGATTGCACGTCATTGCACAAAGGTTAGAAAGGGTACCGTATCCCCGGATAACATGTATGGATAGTGTACACATTCAAAATATATGTCTATACAGCATGAGGCAGGCTCAGACGGTGTTAGGCCCAGTATGGATTGCACGTCATTGCACAAAGGTTAGAAGGGGTACCGTATCCCCGGATAACATGTATGGATAGCGTACACATTCAAAATATATGTCTATACAGCATGAGGCAGGCTCAGATGGTGTTAGGCCCAGTATGGATTGCACGTCATTGCACAAAGGTTAGAAGGGGTACCGTATCCCCGGATAACATGTATGGATAGCGTACACATTCAAAATATATGTCTATACAGCATGAGGCAGGCTCAGACGGTGTTAGGCCCAGTATGGATTGCACGTGATTGCACAAAGGTTAGAAAGGGTACCGTATCCCTGGATAACATGTATGGATAGCGTACACATTCAAAATATATGTCTCAGGAGGCAGGCTCAGACGGTGTCAGGCACAGTATGGATTTAACGGCCCAGATTACACAGCGGAGGAGCAGGGAGAGGTAAAGATTGCAAATGCTGGGGCCCTGGCCAAGCAAGGGGGCCCACTCGTGGGCGTCGGTACTGGCATTGGGCCCCTCAGTACAGTGGTGTGTCTGACGGCGGGTGTGCACCACCACCATCAGAGACACTTGATTGCACTATGAGGGACCCTGTGCCAGTGCCCGCGCCCAAGAGTCGGCCTACCTACCTGTCCAGGGCAACGGCACTCGCACGGTGTCGTGCGCTAGGTGGTGACCCCGGCCATGGGGGGGGAGGCAGCACAGTTAGGGAGTTTTAGAAAGTGGCATATGTTGATGTTGGACATTCAACTGATGCAAAAGGCGAAATAGGTGAAGTACCAGGAAGAGGTGGACCAAAGCAAGCCATTTTTCTGTCACCCTATGTGTCATCAGGGGAAGGTGGGACAAAATCCTTGGAAACCCATGCATGGTTCATTTTAATGAAGGTTAGATCATCCACATTTTGGGTTGACAGACGGGTCCTTTTTTCTGTCAGGATTGATCCAGCTGCACTGAAGACTCTTTCCGATAGCACACTTGCAGCTGGGCAAGCGAGCTCCTGTAAGGCATATTGGGCCAATTCAGGCCAGGTGTCCAGTTTAGCGGCCCAATAGTCAAAGGGGAATGACCTGTGTGGGAGAACATCGATATGGGAGGAAAAGTAGTTTGTAACCATAGTTGACAACTGCTGTCTCCTGTCACTTTCCATCGATGCAGTATTACCAGTTGTGTGAGCGGTATTTGAAAAATCAGTCCACAACATTGTCATGAAACCCCTGTCTCCAACGCCACTTCTGCTGTGTGCATCACGAACACCTCTGCAAAGCTGCCCCCGGCCCGTACGGCTCGTGTGAGAACCATCACCGCTGCTGTGTGCTGGGAATGCCTCAAGCAACCGATTTACCAGAGTTGCTTGTTTCTTAGCCAATATTAGGTCAAGGTTCTCCTGTGGCATGATGTTTTGTAATTTGCCTTTATAGCGTGGATCCAGGATGCTGGCCAACCAGTAGTCGTCATCGTTCATCATTTTGGCAATGCGGGGGTCCCTTTTTAGGATCCTCAAGGCATAATCTGACATGTGGGCCAATGTTCCCGGTGTCAATGATGCACTGCGAGTGCTGGGTGGAGGAGCACTTTCTGGCAAATCCACATCCCTCCAGTCACGCACAAACCCTGTACCAGACCTTGCCACGCCAACATTTTCACTTGCCAAACGAGATGCATCCTCCTCCCCTAAGTAATCATCCCCATCATCCTCCTCCTCCTCCTCCTCTTCTTCCTCCACCTCGTCCAGGAGCGGTCCCTGAGCAGACAATGGCTGAATGTCATCAAGGATTCCCTCCTCCTCTTCCTCCTCATCAACATTGGCTGCAGATGCCTGCTCCTTAAGGTGCGTCAAAGTTTGCATGAGCAGACGCATAAGTGGGATGCTCATGCTTAGGATGGCGTCGTCTGCGCTTACCAGCCGTGTGCATTCCTCAAAACACTGAAGGACTTTACAAAGGTCTTTCAGCTTCGACCACTGCACGCCTGTCAACTCCATGTCTGCTCTCAAAGTGCCTGGCCGTGTATCCTCCCACAAATGCATTATGGCCTGCCTCTACTCGGCCAGCACCTCGGCGGTGTGTCTGTCGCCCAAACACATCATCTGCAACACAGCCTGCTGACGCTTTCCACTAGCTGCTCGATAGGGGGACACATCGTGTGCAACAGTGGCAGCTGCAGATGGAGTGCTCGTACGACTGCGCTCTGTGGACGAGCTGTCGCTTCTGGAGGAGGAGGAGGGTCGAACGCCTACAGCCAACTGTTTCCTATACCGTGGGCAAGGCAGCACTGTCCCACCACCGCTGTCACCTGTGGACCCTGCATCCACCACATTAACCCAGTGCGCAGTGATGGACACGTAACGGCCCTGGCCATGCCGACTGGACCATGCATCAGTTGTGAGGTGCACCTTTCCGCTCACTGACTGCTTGAGTGCATGGACAATGCGGTCTTTCACATGATGGTGGAGGGCTGGGATGGCTTTGCGAGAGAAGAAGTGGCGACTGGGTAGGTCATAGCGTGGTACTGCATAGGCCATGAGTTCGCGGAAAGCTGTGCTTTCCACCAACCGAAAGGGCATCATCTCAAACGAGATTAGTTTGGCAATGTGGGCGTTCAAACCCAGTGTACGCGGATGAGAGACTGAGTACTTTCTTGACCTACTCATAGTGTCTGGGAGGGTGAGCTGGACTTGAGAGCTGCATATGGTGGAAGTAGCGGTGGACAGGGCGGACTGAGGGAGGGTTGATGATGGTGATGGAGTTGTTGTTCTTTCTGATGGCCTAGAATCAGTCTTTCGTTGATATAACAGTGGGATTCCCTGACTGCTGTGGCCTTGCAACGACACCTCAACATTTGCTGCTGTGCTAACCGGTGGGCTTACAGTGGGGGAAACAATGTAGCATTGCTGACTACCTTCGTTGTGATCAGTTGCACATGTGGCACTTGAGGTTTGGTGTTGTGTCCACGCTTGCAAGTGCATGCTGGTTAAATGTCTAAGCATGCAACTGGTATTGAAATTTTTCAGATTTTTCCCTCGGCTAAAGGTCTTTGCGCACTTCTTACAGATAACCTTGGCCTGATCATGAGGATTTTGTTCAAAAAACTGCCACACTGCACTCTTCCTACTTTGGCAGACATTTTGCGGCCTAGCACGCTGTGATCTTTTGACCCTCTGGACAAGCTGTCCAGCAACTCTTTTGATGTTTGGAACCTGTCTTTGGAGTGCTCCGGGCCTGCCAGATAACAGCTGTTGCGATGTCGATGTCTGCTGTGGATGCTCCTCATCTGAGCTATTGGAAGCAGCACCCTCTTCCCCCAATGGATGCCAATCTGGGTCAACAACTGGGTCATCCATCACCTCCTCTTCTATGTCATGTGCACCTTTCTCTGTGTCACCGTGTATGGTGGTATAGTGTGCGGGAAGGGGCACCTGAGTCTCATCAGGGTCAAAATCTGGCTCTGTACACTGCGAGGACAATGTAGTGCTCTGAGTGAACGTACCAGCAGAATCATCCATCAGTGGCTGTGCATCAGTGCACTCCATGTCAGATTCATCTTGGCCTGGGTAATTCACCATTTGACTTGATAATCCAGGCATGGTATGTGAAAACAGCTCCATGGAGTAATCAGTAGTATGGCCTGTGTCATCCTTCAATCTTGGTTGGGGTGAAGGACACAAGGAAAGGTGTGGTTCATGAACATGAGCCTCCAATGACGACTCAGTGCTTTTACTTTTTACAACTGAAGAAGAGAAGGCAATAGAGCTGGAGGCTGAGTCAGAAATGTAAGACAAAACTTTTTCCTGATGCTCTGCCTTTAAAAGCGGTTTGTCAACTCCTAGAAAACTAAGCGTTCGAGTCCTTATGTAGCCAGACGATGACGCAGGGTCAGCACCTCCTGCATTCGGTCCTATTTTGCTCTTGCCACTACCATCAGATCCACCACCAACACCATCATTACCAGCTGCCAACCCCCGCCCAATTCCACGGCCTCTTCCACCAGCCTTCCTCATTTTTGGTAGAAATGTAGACAAAATCCAACAAACTATATAGTAATGTAAAACAAGGTACAAGGTGTCTATAGGACAGGGGAGTTTTAGAATTTCTGCACACACTTGTGGACAGTGGACACTTGTGGATTGTGTGCGGCCCACTGATATCTGAGCGCTATGTGACACGCTCGATGGCACAGCTGCCGGTGACCAAAGTGACGAGAGGATAATGGAGATTTTGAATCTCTGCGTACACTTGTGGACAGTGGACACTTGTGAATTGTGTGCGGCCCACTGATACCTGAGCGCTATGTGACACGCTCGATGGCACAGCTGCCTGTGACCAAAGTGAGGAGAGGATAATGGAGATTTTGAATCTCTGCGTACACTTTTGGACACTGGACACTTGTGGATTGTGTGCGGCCCACTGATATCTGAGCGCTATGTGACACGCTCGATGGCACAGCTGCCTGTGACCAAAGTGACGAGAGGATAATGGAGATTTTGAATCTCTGCGTACACTTTTGGACACTGGACACCTGTGGATTGTGTGCGGCCCACTGATATCTGAGCGCTATGTGACACGCTCGATGGCACAGCTGCCTGTGACCAAAGTGACGAGAGGATAATGGAGATTTTGAATCTCTGCGTACACTTGTGGACAGTGGACACTTGTGGATTGTGTGCGGCCCAATGATATCTGAGCGCTATGTGACACGCTCGATGGCACAGCTGCCTGTGACCAAAGTGACGAGAGGATAATGGAGATTTTGAATCTCTGCGTACACTTGAGGACAGTGGACACTTGTGGATTGTGTGCGGCCCACTGATATCTGAGCGCTATGTGACACGCTCGATGGCACAGCTGCCTGTGACCAAAGTGACGAGAGGATAATGGAGATTTTGAATCTCTGCGTACACTTTTGGACACTGGACACTTGTGGATTGTGTGCGGCCCACTGATATCTGAGCGCTATGTGACACGCTCGATGGCACAGCTGCCTGTGACCAAAGTGACGAGAGGATAATGGAGATTTTGAATCTCTGCGTACACTTTTGGACACTGGACACTTGTGGATTGTGTGCGGCCCACTGATATCTGAGCGCTATGTGACACGCTCGATGGCACAGCTGCCTGTGACCAAAGTGACAAGAGGATAATGGAGATTTTGAATCTCTGCGTACACTTTTGGACACTGGACACTTGTGGATTGTGTGCGGCCCACTGATATCTGAGCGCTATGTGACACGCTCGATGGCACAGCTGCCTGTGACCAAAGTGACGAGAGGATAATGGAGATTTTGAATCTCTGCGTACACTTTTGGACACTGGACACTTGTGGATTGTGTGCGGCCCACTGATATCTGAGCGCTATGTGACACGCTCGATGGCACAGCTGCCTGTGACCAAAGTGACGAGAGGATAATGGAGATTTTGAATCTCTGCGTACACTTTTGGACACTGGACACTTGTGGATTGTGTGCGGCCCACTGATATCTGAGCGCTATGTGACACGCTCGATGGCACAGCTGCCTGTGACCAAAGTGACGAGAGGATAAGGGAGATTGGATTGCTTTTAAAAAAGCAGTTTGCGGAGCAGTGGGTAAACAGCAATGCCAGCGTGTCAGGAAGCCTTAAAAGGCAGCCCAACAACCAACACCACTGATACACCACAATATAGCCTCCCCTTGCACTGCACACACAGTGACTTGTGTGTTGTGCAGCCCAAATCGCGAGCAGCAGAAGCAGTTTTTTTGTCTTCTTCCCTGCCTAACGCTCTCCCTACAGAATCAGCAGCAACCTCTCCCTATACTAAGATCGGCAGAAGTAAGATGGCGGTCGGCGTGCACGCCCTTTTATACCCCCTGTGACGCCCACCAAAGCAAGCCAATCACTTGCATGCCCTTCTGAAAGATGGTGGTGACCCGTGCCTATGTCATCACGTTGCCCACAGTGTCCGTGGATCCTGATTGGCTGAAAAAGAGCACAAAACAAACTTTTGAAACGCGACTTTGGCGCGTAAGTCGCCGACCTCGTGGCCGACCTCATCCTAGGGTCGGGTTTCGTTTCATGAAACCCGACTTTGCCAAAAGTCGGCGACTTTTGAATTTTTTCGACCCGTTTCGCTCAACTCTAATTGTGCTGAGCTTAATCACGCGTCTTTTACTTTAACCTAGAGCTGGATTCACCATCTACACTGATTACTATTGCTCTGTCACATACTCCACACTTCTGCTGCGTTTGTCTGTGTGTTGACTAATGAAGGCCAGGAAACCTTCTCTGTGTGCTGCGCTGTATATGGTAGAGCCCAGAGTTGCTAGTCTCCTCCCAAAAGCCTGGAGTCAATTGACAATGTAGAGCTAGAGTTTGCAGAGGGGAGAACCGGGGAAAATGCAGAATACAAGACATATAAGGGTCAAAAATAGTCTGATTTCCCATGTACACACACTGCAGCGTATTCTGAAAAGTTACTTGAAAGTACAGTTACTACTCTCGACTCCACAATGGCAAGTTATTCTAGGTTTGAAAAAAAAAACTTGCATTTTCACACAGTTCGTAACTGGGGATGTAGCTCAGTGGTAGAGCGCACGCTTTGCATCTGTGAGGCATCTCCATGGCCAGCCTGCATGTATGTGCAAGGAACGCACTTCCTTTCGGTGGTCACTTTTTCTCACCCTTGTTCGCTTCCTGCAGCCGCTGTGTGAAGTAAATACGTGTGAGTGCTCCAGGCTTCCGGTACACTTTTGGGGATGTAGCTCAGTGGTAGAGCGCATGCTTTGCATGTATGAGGTCCTGGGTTCAATCCCCAGCATCTCTCACCTTTTTCAAATATGGCTAGACATCTTTGGCTAGCGCACCACTCAAGCTAAGTGTCAAGACTCGCAAGGAATCTCTGCCGCTTAAACTGTTTGCTTTGCCATGTCACTTGGCAGGACAAGGCTTTCTCGATTGCAAGGTCTTAACACTGCCTAAGCCATGGGCAACACTTTTTCCCACTCAGTAAAATGACTTGAATGGGAACTGGACATTCAACAAACTTGGCCAAAATCAATAGTACACGCAAATATAGGAGACTTTCGATTATATAGTCTCAAAGATATTTGCTTTTTTCACCACTTACCAGCCAAGGTTTGCTCTACCCCTGCCTCCTGTATTCACCATCCACTCTGAAAAAAGACAGCTCAACTTCATTGGGATCAAACCTAAACCTCCCACCAACACACCTTGACATTGGGTTGCACAGCTTTTTAGACTTTATGCTAATGATATAGGAGGCGGGAAGGTGAGAAAACTGGCAGAGGGACAATCAGAAGGATTGTGCTGAGCTTAATCACGTGTCTTTTACTTTAACCTAGAGCTGGATTCACCATCTACGCTGATTACTATTGCTCTGTCATATACTCCACACTTCTGCTGCGTTTGTCTGTGTGTTGACTAATGAAGGCCAGGAAACATTCTCTGTGTGCTGCGCTGTATATGGTAGAGCCCAGAGTTGCTAGTCTCCTCCCAAAAGCCTGGAGTCAATTGACAATGTAGAGCTAGAGTTTGCAAAGGGGAGAACTGGTGAAAATGCAGAATACAAAACATATAAGGGTCAGAAATAGTCTGATTTCCCATGTACACACACTGCAGCGTATTCTGAAAAGTTACTTGAAAGTACAGTTACTACTCTCGACTCCAAAATGGCAAATTATTCTAGGTTTGAAAAAAAAAAAACTTGCATTTTCACACATTTCGTAACTGGGGATGTATTTCAGTGTTAGAGCGCACGCTTTGCATGTGTGAGGCCTCGGGTTCAATCACCGGCATCTCCATGGCCAGCCTGCATGTATGTGCAAAGAACGCACTTGCTTTTGGTGGTCACTTTTTCTCACCCTTGTTCGCTTCCTGCAGCCGCTGTGTGAAGTAAATACGTGTGAGTGCTCCAGTCTTCCGGTACACTTTTGGGTATGTAGCTCATATGTATGAGGTCCTGAGTTCAATCCCCAGCATCTCCAACCTTTTTCAAATATGGCTAGACATCTTTGGCTAGCGCACCACTCAAGCTAAGTGTCAAGACTCGCAAGGAATGTCTGCCGCTTAAACTGTTTGCTTTGCCATGTCACTTGGCAGGACAAGGCTTTCTCGATTGCAAGGTCTTAACACTGCCTAAGCCACGGGCAACACTTTTTCCCACTCAGTAAAATGACTTGAATGGGAACTGGACATTCAACAAACTTGGCAAAAATCAATAGTACACGCAAATATAGGAGACTTTCGATTATATAGTCTCAAAGATATTTGCTTTTTTCACCACTTACCAGCCAAGGTTTGCTCTACCCCTGCCTCCTGTATTCACCATCCACTCTGAAAAAAGACAGCTCAACTTCATTGGGATCAAACCTAAACCTCCCACCAACACACCTTGACATTGGGTGGCACAGCTTTTTAGACTTTATGCTAATGATATAGGAGGCGGGAAGGTGAGAGAACTGGCAGAGGGACAATCAGAAGGATTGTGATGAGCTTAATCACGCGTCTTTTACTTTAACCTAGAGCTGGATTCACCATCTACACTGATTACTATTGCTCTGTCATATACTCCACACTTCTGCTGCGTTTGTCTGTGTGTTGACTAATGAAGGCCAGGAAACCTTCTCTGTGTGTTGCGCTGTATATGGTAGAGCCCAGAGTTGCTAGTCTCCTCCCAAAAGCCTGGAGTCAATTGACAATGTAGAGCTAGAGTTTGCAGAGGGGAGAACCGGCGAAAATGCAGAATACAAAACATATAAGGGTCAGAAATAGTCTGATTTCCCATGTACACACACTGCAGCGTATTCTGAAAACTTACTTGAAAGTACAGTTACTACTCTCGACTCCAAAATGGCAAGTTATTCTAGGTTTGAAAAAAAAAAACTTGCATTTTCACTCAGTTTGTAACTGGGGATGTAGCTCAGTGGTAGAGCGCAGGTTTTGCATGTGTGAGGCCCTGGGTTCAATCCCCGGCATCTCCATGGCCAACCTGCATTGCATGTATGTGCAAGGAACGCACTTCCTTTAGGTGGTCACTTTTTCTCACCCTTGTTCGCTTCCTGCAGCCGCTGTGTGAAGTAAATACGTGTGGGTGCTCCAGGCTTCTGTTACACTTCTGGGGATGTAGCTCACATGTATGAGGTCCTGAGTTCAATCCCCACCATCTCCAACGTTTTTCAAATATGGCTAGACATCTTTGGCTAGCGCACCACTCAAGCTAAGTGTCAAGACTCGCAATGAATCTCTGCCACTTAAACTGTTTGCTTTGCCATGTCACTTGGCAGGACAAGGCTTTCTTGATTGCAAGGTCTTAACACTGCCTTAGCCACGGGCAACACTTTTTCCCACTCAGTAAAATGACTTGAATGGGAACTGGACATTCAACAAACTTGGCCAAAATCAATAGTACACGCAAATAAAGGAGACTATCGATTATATAGTCTCAAAGATATTTGCTTTTTTCACCACTTACCAGCCAAGGTTTGCTCTACCCCTGCCTCCTGTATTCACCATCCACTCTGAAAAAAGACAGCTCAACTTCATTGGGATCAAACTTAAACCTCCCACCAACACACGTTGACATTGGGTGGCACAGCTTTTTAGACTTTATGCTAATGATATAGGAGGCGGGAAGGTGAGAAAACTGGCAGAGGGACAATCAGAAGGATTGTGCTGAGCTTAATTACGCGTCTTTTACTTTAACCTAGAGCTGGATTCACCATCTACACTGATTACTATTGCTCTGTCATATACTCCACACTTCTGCTGCGTTTGTCTGTGTGTTGACTAATGAAGGCCAGGAAACCTTCTCTGTGTGCTGCGCTGTATATGGTAGAGCCCAGAGTTGCTAGTCTCCTCCCAAAAGCCTGGAGTCAATTGACAATGTAGAGCTAGAGTTTGTAGAGGGGAGAACCGGTGAAAATGCAGAATACAAGACATATAAGGGTCAGAAATAGTCTGATTTCCCATGTACACACACTGCAGCGTATTCTGAAAAGTTACTTGAAAGTACAGTTACTACTCTCGACTCCAAAATGGCAAGTTATTCTAGGTTTGAAAAAAAAACTTGCATTTTCAAACAGTTTGTAACTGGGGATGTAGCTCAGTGGTAGAGCGCACGCTTTGCATGTGTGAGGCCCTGGGTTCAATCCCCGGCATCTCCATAGCCAGCCTGCATGTATGTGCAAGGAACGCACTTCCTTTTGGTGGTCACTTTTTCTCACCCTTGTTCGCTTCCTGCAGCCGCTGTGTGAAGTAAATACGTGTGAGTGCTCCAGGCTCCAGGTACACTTTTGGGGATGTACCTCAGTGGTAGAGCGCATGCTTCGCATGTATGAGATCATGGGTTCAATACCCAGCATCTCCAACCTTTTTCAAATATGGCTAGACATCTTTGGCTAGCGCACCACTCAAGCTAAGTGTCAAGACTCGCAAGGAATCTCTGCCGCTTAAACTGTTTGCTTAGCCATGTCACTTGGCAGGACAAGGCTTTCTCGATTGCAAGGTCTTAACACTGCCTAAGCCTCGGGCAACACTTTTTCCCACTCAGTAAAATGACGTGAATGGGAACTGGACATTCAACAAACTTGGCCAAAATCAATAGTACACGCAAATAAAGGAGACTTTCGATTATATAGTCTCAAAGATATTTGCTTTTTTCACCACTTACCAGCCAAGGTTTGCTCTACCCCTGCCTCCTGTATTCACCATCCACTCTGAAAAAAGACAGCTCAACTTCATTGGGATCAAACCTAAACCTCCCACCAACACACCTTGACATTGGGTTGCACAGCTTTTTAGACTTTATGCTAATGATATAGGAGGCGGGAAGGTAAGAAAACTGGCAGAGGGACAATCAGAAGGATTGTGCTGAGCTTAATCACGCGTCTTTTACTTTAACCTAGAGCTGGATTCACCATCTACACTGATTACTATTGCTCTGTCATATACTCCACACTTCTGCTGCGTTTGTCTGTGTGTTGACTAATGAAGGCCAGGAAACCTTCTCTGTATGCTGCGCTGTATATGGTAGAGCCAAGAGTTGCTAGTCTCCTCCCAAAAGCCTGGAGTCAATTGACAATGTAGAGCTAGAGTTTGCAGAGGGGAGAACTGGTGAAAATGCAGAATACAAGACATATAAGGGTCAGAAATAGTCTGATTTCCCATGTACACACACTGCAGCGTATTCTGAAAAGTTACTTGAAAGTACAGTTACTACTCTCGACTCCAAAATGGCAAGTTATTCTAGGTTTGAAAAAAAAACTTGCATTTTCACACAGTTTATAACTGGGGATGTAGCTCAGTGGTAGAGCGCATGCTTTGCATGTGTGAGGCCCCGGGTTCAATCCCCGGCATCTCCATAGCCAGCCTGCATGTATGTGCAAGGAACGCACTTCCTTTTGGTGGTCACTTTTTCTCACCCTTGTTCGCTTCCTGCAGCCGCTTTGTGAAGTAAATAAGTGTGAGTGCTCCAGGCTTCCGGTACACTTTTGGGGATGTAGCTCACATGTATGAGGTCCTGAGTTCAATCCCCACCATCTCCAAAATTTTTCAAATATGGCTAGTCATCTTTGGCTAGCGCACCACTCAAGCTAAGTGTCAAGACTCGCAAGGAATCTCTGCCGCTTAAACTGTTTGCTTTGCCATGTCACTTGGCAGGACAAGGCTTTCTTGATTGCAAGGTCTTAACACTGCCTTAGCCACGGGCAACACTTTTTCCCACTCAGTAAAATGACTTGAATGGGAACTGGACATTCAACAAACTTGGCCAAAATCAATAGTACACGCAAATAAAGGAGACTTTCGATTATATAGTCTCAAAGATATTTGCTTTTTTCACCACTTACCAGCCAAGGTTTGCTCTACCCCTGCCTCCTGTATTCACCATCCACTCTGAAAACAGACAGCTCAACTTCATTGGGATCAAACTTAAACCTCCCACCAACACACGTTGACATTGGGTGGCACAGCTTTTTAGACTTTATGCTAATGATATAGGAGGCAGGAAGGTGAGAAAACTGGCAGAGGGACAATCAGAAGGATTGTGCTGAGCTTAATCACGCGTCTTTTACTTTAACCTAGAGCTGGATTCACCATCTACACTGATTACTATTGCTCTGTCATATACTCCACACTTCTGCTGCGTTTGTCTGTGTGTTGACTAATGAAGGCCAGGAAACCTTCTCTGTGTGCTGCGCTGTATATGGTAGAGCCCAGAGTTGCTAGTCTCCTCCCAAAAGCCTGGAGTCAATTGACAATGTAGAGCTAGAGTTTGTAGAGGGGAGAACCGGTGAAAATGCAAAATACAAGACATATAAGGGTCAGAAATAGTCTGATTTCCCATGTACACACACTGCAGCGTATTCTGAAAAGTTACTTGAAAGTACAGTTACTACTCTCGACTCCAAAATGGCAAGTTATTCTAGGTATGAAAAAAAAAAACTTGCATTTTCACACAGTTTGTAACTGGGGATGTAGCTCAGTGGTAGAGAGCATGCTTTGCATGTGTGAGTCCCCGGGTGCAATCCCCAGTATCTCCTTGGCCAGCCTGCATGTATGTACAAGGAACGCACTTCCTTTTGGTGGTCACTTTTTCACACCCTTGTTCGCTTCCTGCAGCCGCTGTGTGAAGTAAATACGTGTGAGTGCTCCAGACTTCCGGTACACTTTTGTGGATGTAGCTCAGTGGTAGAGCGCATGCTTCACATGTATGAGGTCCTGGGTTCAATCCCCAGCATCTCCAACCTTTTTCAAATATGGCTAGACATCTTTGGCTAGCACACCACTCAAGCTAAGTGTCAAGACTCGCAAGGAATCTCTGCCGCTTAAACTGTTTGCTTTCCATGTCTCTTGGCAGGACAAGGCTTTCTCGATTGCAAGGTCTTAACACTGCCTAAGCCACGGGCAACACTTTTTCCCACTCAGTAAAATGACTTGAATGGGAACTGGACATTCAACAAACTTGGCCAAAATCAATAGTACATGCAAATAAAGGAGACATTCGATTATATAGTCTCAAAGATATTTGCTTTTTTCACCACTTACCAGCCAAGATTTGCTCTACCCCTGCCTCCTGTATTCACCATCCACGCTGAAAAAAGACAGCTCAACTTCATTGGGATCAAACTTAAACCTCCCACCAACACACCTTGACATTGGGTGGCGCAGCTTTTTAGACTTTATGCTAATGATATAGGAGGCGGGAAGGTGACAAAACTGGCAGAGGGACAATCAGAAGGATTGTGCTGAGCTTAATCACGCGTCTTTTACTTTAACCTAGAGCTGGATTCACCATCTACACTGATTACTCTTGCTCTGTCATATAGTCCACACTTCTGCTGTGTTTGTCTGTGTGTTGACTAATGAAGGCCAGGAAACCTTCTCTGTGTGCTGCGCTGTATATGGTAGAGCCCAGAGTTGCTAGTCTCCTCCCAAAAGCCTGGAGTCAATTGGCAATGTAGAGCTAGAGTTTGCAGAGGGGAGAACCGGTGAAAATGCAGAATACAAGACATATAAGGGTCAGAAATAGTCTGATTTCCCATGTACACACACTGCAGCGTATTCTGAAAAGTTACTTGAAAGTACAGTTGCTACTCTCGACTCCAAAATGGCAAATTATTCTAGGTTTGAAAAAAAAAAACTTGCATTTTCACACAGTTGGTAGCTGGGGATGTAGCTCAGTGGTAGAGCGCACGCTTTGCATGTGTGAGGCCCAGGGTTCAATCCCCGGCATCTCCATAGCCAGCCTGCATGTATGTGCAAGGAATGCACTTCCTTTTGGTGGTCACTTTTTCTCACCCTTGTTCGCTTCCTGCAGCCGCTGTGTGAAGTAAATACGTGTGAGTGCTCTAGGCTTCCGGTACATTTTTGGGGATGTAGCTCAGTGGTAGAGCGCATGCTTTGCATGTATGAGGTCCTGGGTTCAATCCCCAGCATCTCCAGCCTTTTTCAAATATGGCTAGACATCTTTGGCTAGCGCACCACTCAAGCTAAGTGTCAAGACTCGCAAGGAATCTCTGCCGCTTAAACTGTTTGCTTTGCCATGTCACTTGGCAGGACAAGGCTTTCTCGATTGCAAGGTCTTAACACTGCCTAAGCCACGGGCAACACTTTTTCCCACTCAGTAAAATGACTTAAATGGGAACTGGACATTCAACAAACTTGGCCAAAATCAAAAGTACACGCAAATATAGAAGACTTTCGATTATATAGTCTCAAAGATATTTGCTTTTTTCACCACTTACCAGCCAAGGTTTGCTCTACCCCTGCCTCCTGTATTCACCATCCACTCTGAAAAAAGACAGCTCAACTTCAATGGGATCAAACCTAAACCTTCCACCAACACACCATGACATTGGGTTGCACAGCTTTTTAGACTTTATGCTAATGATATAGGAGGCAGGAAGGTGAGATAACTGGCAGAGGGACAATCAGAAGGATTGTGCTTAGCTTAATCACGCGTCTTTTACTTTAACCTAGAGCTGGATTCACCATCTACACTGATTACTATTGCTCTGTCATATACTCCACACTTCTGCTGCGTTTGTCTGTGTGTTGACTAATGAAGGCCAGGAAACCTTCTCTGTGTGCTGCGCTGTATATGGTAGAGCCCAGAGTTGCTAGTCTCCTCCCAAAAGCCTGGAGTCAATTGACAATGTAGAGCTAGAGTTTGCAGAGGGGAGAACCGGTGAAAATGCAGAATACAAGACATATAAGGGTCAGAAATAGTCTGATTTCCCATGTACACACACTGCAGCGTATTCTGAAAAGTTACTTGAAAGTACAGTTACTACTCTCGACTCCAAAATGGCAAGTTTTTCTAGGTTTGAAAAATAAAAACTTGCATTTTCACACAGTTTGTAACTGGGGATGTAGCTCAGTGGTAGAGCGCACGCTTTGCATGTGTGAGGCCCCGGGTTCAATCCCCGGCATCTCCATAGCCAGCCTGCATGTATGTGCAAGGTTCGCACTTTCTTTTGGTGGTCACTTTTTCTCACCCTTGTTCGCTTCCTGCAGCCGCTGTGTGAAGTAAATACGTGAGAGTGCTCCAGGCTTCCGCTACACTTTTGGGGATGTAGCTCAGTGGTAGAGCACATGCTTCGCATGTTTGAGTTCCTGGGTTCAATCCCCAGCATCTCCAACCTTTTTCAAATATGGCTAGACGTCTTTGGCTAGCGCACCACTCAAGCTAAGTGTTAAGACTCGCAAGGAATCTCTGCCGCTTAAACTGTTTGCTTTGCCATGTCACTTGGCAGGACAAGGCTTTCTCGATTGCAAGGTCTTAACACTGCCTAAGCCACGGGCAACACTTTTTCCCACTCAGTAAAATGACTTGAATGGGAACTGGACATTCAACAAACTTGGCCAAAATCAATAGTACACGCAAATATAGGAGAATTTCGATTATATAGTCTCAAAGATATTTGCTTTTTTCACCACTTACCAGCCAAGGTTTGCTCTACCCCTGCCTCCTGTATTCTCCATCCACTCTGAAAAAAGACAGCTCAACTTCATTGGGATCAAACCTAAACCTCCCACCAACACACCTTGACATTGGGTTGCACAGCTTTTTAGACTTTATGCTAATGATATAGGAGGCGGGAAGGTGAGAAAACTGGCAGAGGGACAATCAGAAGGATTGTGCTGAGCTTAATCACGTGTCTTTTACTTTAACCTAGAGCTGGATTCACCATCTACACTGATTACTATTGCTCTGTCATATACTCCACACTTCTGCTGCGTTTGTCTGTGTGTTGACTAATGAAGGCCAGGAAACCTTCTCTGTGTGCTGCGCTGTATTTGGTAGAGCCCAGAGTTGCTAGTCTCCTCCCAAAAGCCTGGAGTCAATTGACAATGTAGAGCTAGAGTTTGCAGAGGGGAGAACCGGTGAAAATGCAGAATACAAGACATATAAGGGTCAGAAATAGTCTGATTTCCCATGTACACACACTGCAGCATATTCTGAAAAGTTACTTGAAAGTACAGTTACTACTCTTGACTCCAAAATGGCAAGTTATTCTAGGTTTGAAAAAAAAAACTTGCATTTTCACACAGTTCGTAACTGGGGATGTCGCTCAGTGGTAGAGCGCACGCTTTGCATGTGTGAGGCCCCGGGTTCAATCCCCGGCATCTCCTTGGCCAGCCTGCATGTATGTGCAAGGAACGCACTTCCTTTTGGTGGTCACTTTTTCTCACCCTTGTTCTCTTCCTGCAGCCGCTGTGTGAAGTAAATACGTGTGAGTGCTCCATTCTTCCGGTACACTTTTGGGGTTGTAGCTCACATGTATGAGGTCCTGAGTTCAATCCCCTGCATCTCCAACCTTTTTCAAATATGGCTAGACATCTTTGGCTAGCGCACCACTCAAGCTAAGTGTCAAGACTCGCACGGAATCTCTGCCGCTTAAACTGTTTGCTTTGCCATGTCACTTGGCAGGACAAGGCTTTCTCGATTGCAAGGTCTTAACACTGCCTAAGCCACGGGCAACACTTTTTCCCACTCAGTAAAATGACTTGAATGGGAACTGGACATTCAACAAACTTGGCCAAAATCAATAGTACACGCAAATAAAGGAGACTTTCGATTATATAGTCTCAAAGATATTTGCTTTTTTCACCACTTACCAGCCAAGGTTTGCTCTACCCCTGCCTCCTGTATTCACCATCCACTCTGAAAAAAGACAGCTCAACTTCATTGGGATCAAACCTAAACCTCCCACCAACACACCTTGACATTGGGTTGCACAGCTTTTTAGACTTTATGCTAATGATATAGGAGGCGGGAAGGTGAGAAAACTGGCAGAGGGACAATCAGAAGGATTGTGCTGAGCTTAATCACGCGTCTTTTACTTTAACCTAGAGCTGGATTCACCATCTACACTTATTACTATTGCTCTGTCATATACTCCACACTTCTGCTGCGTTTGTCTGTGTGTTGACTAATGAAGGCCAGGAAACCTTCTCTGTGTGCTGCGCTGTATATGGTAGAGCCCAGAGTTGCTAGTCTCCTCCCAAAAGCCTGGAGTCAATTGACAATGTAGAGCTAGAGTTTGCAGAGGGGAGAACCGGTGAAAATGCAGAATACAAGACATATAAGGGTCAGAAAAAGTCTGATTTCCCATGTACACACACTGCAGCGTATTCTGAAAAGTTACTTGAAAGTACAGTTACTACTCTCGACTCCAAAATGGCAAGTTATTCTAGGTTTGAAAAAAAAAAACTTGCATTTTCACACAGTTCGTAACTGGGGATGTAGCTCAGTGGTAGAGCGCACGCTTTGCATGTGTGAGGCCCTGGGTTCAATCCCCGGCATCTCCATAGACAGACTGCATGTATGTGCAAGGAACGCACTTCCTTTTGGTGGTCACTTTTTCTCACCCTTGCTCGCTTCCTGCAGCCGCTGTGTGAAGTAAATACGTGTGAGTGCTCCAGGCTTCCGGTACACTTTTGGGGATGTAGCTCACATGTATGAGGTCCTGAGTTCAATCCCCAGCATCTCCAACCTTTTTCAAATATGGTTAGACATCTTTGGCTAGCGCACTGCTCAAGCTAAGTGTCAAGACTCGCAAGGAATCTCTGCCGCTTAAACTGTTTGCTTTGCCATGTCACTTGGCAGGACAAGGCTTTCTCGATTGCAAGGTCTTAACACTGCCTAAGCCACGGGCAACACTTTTTCCCACTCAGTAAAATGACTTGAATGGGAACTGGACATTCAACAAACTTGGCCAAAATCAATAGTACATGCAAATAAAGGAGACTTTCGATTATATAGTCTCAAAGATATTTGCTTTTTTCACCACTTACCAGCCAAGGTTTGCTCTACCCCTGCCTCCTGTATTCACCATCCACTCTGAAAAAAGACAGCTCAACTTCATTGGGATCAAACCTAAACCTCCCACCAACACACCTTGACATTGGGTTGCACAGCTTTTCAGACTTTATGCTAATGATATAGGAGGCGGGAAGGTGAGAAAACTGGCAGAGGGACAATCAGAAGGATTGTGCTGAGCTTAATCACGCGTCTTTTACTTTAACCTAGAGCTGGATTCACCATCTATACTGATTACTATTGCTCTGTCATATACTCCACACTTCTGCTGCGTTTGTCTGTGTGTTGACTAATGAAGGCCAGGAAACATTCTCTGTGTGCTGCGCTGTATATGGTAGAGCCCAGAGTTGCTAGTCTCCTCCCAAAAGCCTGGAGTCAATTGACAATGTAGAGCTAGAGTTTGCAAAGGGGAGAACCGGTGAAAATGCAGAATACAAAACATATAAGGGTCAGAAATAGTTTGATTTCCCATGTACACACACTGCAGCGTATTCTGAAAAGTTACTTGAAAGTACAGTTACTACTCTCGACTCCAAAATGGCAAATTATTCTAGGTTTGAAAAAAAAAAACTTGCATTTTCACACAGTTCGTAACTGGGGATGTAGCTCAGTGGTAGAGCGCACGCTTTGCATGTGTGAGCCCAGGGTTCAATCCCCGGCATCTCCATAGCCAGCCAGCATGTATGTGCAAGGAACGCACTTCCTTTTGGTGGTCACTTTTTCTCACCCTTGTTCGCTTCCTGCAGCCGCTGTGTGAAGTAAATACGTGTGAGTGCTCCAAGCTTCAAGTACACTTTTGGGGATGTTGCTCAGTGGTAGCGCGCATGCTTCGCATGTATGAGGTCCTGGGTTCAATCCCAACATCTCCAACCTTTTTCAAATATGGCTAGACATCTTTGGCTAGCGCACCACTCAAGCTAAGTGTCAAGACTTGCAAGGAATCTCTGCCGCTTAAACTGTTTGCTTTGCCATGTCCCTTGGCAGGACAAGGCTTTCTCGATTGCAAGGTCTTAACACTGCCTAAGCCACGGGCAACACTTTTTCCCACTCAGTAAAGTGACTTGAATGGGAACTGGACATTCAACAAACTTGGCCAAAATCAATAGTACACGCAAATATAGAAGACATTCGATTATATAGCCTCAAAGATATTTGCTTTTTTCACCACTTACCAGCCAAGGTTTGCTCTACCCCTGCCTCCTGTATTCACCATCCACTCTGAAAAAAGACAGCTCAACTTCATTGGGATCAAACCTAAACCTCCCACCAACACACCTTGACAATGTGTTGCACAGCTTTTTAGACTTTATGCTAATGATATAGGAGGCGGGAAGGTGAGAAAACTGGCAGAGGGACAATCAGAAGGATTGTGCTGAGCTTAATCACGAGTCTTTTACTTTAACCTAGAGCTGGATTCACCATCTACACTGATTACTATTGCTCTGTCATATACTCCACACTTCTGCTGCGTTTGTCTGTGTGTTAACTAATGAAGGCCAGGAAACTTTCTCTGTGTGCTGCGCTGTATATGGTAGAGCCCAGAGTTGCTAGTCTCCTCCCAAAAGCCTGGAGTCAATTGACAATGTAGAGCTAGAGTTTGCAGAGGGGAGAACCGGTGAAAATGCAGAATACAAGACATATAAGGGTCAGAAATAGTCTGATTTCCCATGTACACACACTGCAACGTATTCTGAAAAGTTACTTGAAAGTACAGTTACTACTCTCGACTCCAAAATGGCAAGTTATTCTAGGTTTGAAAAAAAAAAACTTGCATTTTCACACAGTTTGTAACTATGGATGTAGCTCAGTGGTAGAGCGCACGCTTTGCATGTGTGAGGCCCTGGGTTCAATCCCTGGCATCTTCATGGCCAGCCTGCATTGCATGTATGTGCAAGGAACGCACTTCTTTTTGGTGGTCACTTTTTCTCACCCTTGTTCGCTTCCTGCAGCCGCTGTGTGAAGTAAATACGTGTGAGTGCTCCAGGCTCCCGGTACTCTTTTGGGGATGTACCTCAGTGGTAGAGCGCATGCTTCGCATGTATGAGGTCCTGGGTTCAATCCCCAGCATCTCCAACCTTTTTCAAATATTTCTAGACATCTTTGGCTAGCGCACCACTCAAGCTAAGTGTCAAGACTCGCACGGAATCTCTGCCGCTTAAACTGTTTGCTTTGCCATGTCTCTTGGCAGGACAAGGCTTTCTCGATTGCGAGGTCTTAACACTGCCTAAGCCACGGGCAACACTTTTTCCCACTCAGTAAAATGACTTGAATGGGAACTGGACATTCAACAAACTTGGCCAAAATCAATAGTACACGCAAATATAGAAGACTTTCGATTATACAGTCTCAAAGATATTTGCTTTTTTCACCACTTACCAGCCAAGGTTTGCTCTACCCCTGCCTCCTGTATTCACCATCCACTCTGAAAAAAGACAGCTCAACTTCATTGGGATCAAACCTAAACCTCCCACCAACACACCTTGACATTGGGTTGCACAGCTTTTTAGACTTTATGCTAATGATATAGGAGGCGGGAAGGTGAGAAAACTGGCAGAGGGACAATCAGAAGGATTGTGCTGAGCTAAATCACGCGTCTTTTACTTTAACCTAGAGCTGGATTCACCATCTACACTGATTACTATTGCTCTGTCATATACTCCACACTTCTGCTGCGTTTGTCTGTGTGTTGACTAATGAAGGCCAGGAAACCTTCTCTGTGTGCTGCACTGTATATGGTAGAGCCCAGAGTTGCTAGTCTCCTCCCAAAAGCCTGGAGTCAATTGACAAGGTAGAGCTAGAGATTGCAGAGGGGAGAACCGGTGAAAATGCAGAATACAAGACATATAAGGGTCAGAAATAGTCTGATTTCCCATGTACACACACTGCAGCGTATTCTGAAAAGTTACTTGAAAGTACAGTTACTACTCTCGACTCCAAAATGGCAAGTTATTCTAGGTTTGAAAAAAAAAACTTGCATTTTCACACAGTTCGTAACTGGGGATGTAGCTCAGTGGTAGAGCGCACGCTTTGCATGTGTGATGCCCTGGGTTCAATCCCCGGCATCTCCATTGCCAGCCTGCATGTATGTGCAAGGAACGCACTTCCATTTGGTGGTCACTTTTTCTCACCCTTGTTCGCTTCCTGCAGCCGCTGTGTGAAGTAAATACGTGTGAGTGCTCCAGGGTTCCCGTACACTTTTGGGGATGTAGCTCAGTGGTAGAGCGCATGCTTCGCATGTATGAGGTCCTGGGTTCAATCCCCAGCATCTCAACCCTTTTTCAAATATGGCTAGACATCTTTGGCTAGCACACCACTCAAGCTAAGTGTCAAGACTCGCAAGGAATCTCTGCCGCTTAAACTGTTTGCTTTGCCATGTCACTTGGCAGGACAAGGCTTTCTCGAATGCAAGGTCTTAACACTGCCTAAGCCACGGGCAACACTTTTTCCCACTCAGTAAAATGACTTGAATGGGAACTGGACATTCAACAAACTTGGCCAAAATCAATAGTACACGCAAATATAGCAGACTTTCGATTATATAGTCTCAAAGATATTTGCTTTTTTCACCACTTACCAGCCAAGGTTTGCTCTACCCCTGCCTCCTGTATTCACCATCCACTCTGAAAAAAGACAGCTCAACTTCATTGGGATCAAACCTAAACCTCCCACCAACACACCTTGACATTGGGTTGCACAGCTTTTTAGACTTTATGCTAATGATATAGGAGGCGGGAAGGTGAGAAAACTGGCAGAGGGACAATCAGAAGGATTGTGCTGAGCTTAATCACGCGTCTTTTACTTTAACCTAGAGCTGGATTCACCATCTACACTGATTACTATTGCTCTGTCATATACTCCACACTTCTGCTGCGTTTGTCTGTGTGTTGACTAATGAAGGCCGGGAAACCTTCTCTCTGTGCTGCGCTGTATATGGTAGAGCCCAGAGTTGCTAGTCTCCTCCCAAAAGCCTGGAGTCAATTGACAATGTAGAGCTAGAGTTTGCAGAGGGTAGAACCGGTGAAAATGCAGAATACAAGACATATAAGGGTCAGAAATAGTCTGATTTCCCATGTACACACACTGCAGCGTATTCTGAAAAGTTACTTGAAAGTACAGTTACTACTCTCGACTCCAAAATGGCAAGTTATTCTTGGTTTGAAAAAAAAAACTTGCATTTTCACACAGTTCGTAACTGGGGATGTAGCTCAGTGGTAGAGCGCACGCTTTGCATGTGTGAGGCCCCGGGTTCAATCCCCGGCATCTCCATGGCCAGCCTGCATGTATGTGCAAGGAACGCACTTCCATTTCGTGGTCACTTTTTCTCACCCTTGTTCGCTTCCTGCAGCCGCTGTGTGAAGTAAATACGTGTGAGTGCTCCAGGCTTCCCGTACACTTTTGGGGATGTAGCTCAGTGGTAGAGCGCATGCTTCGCATGTATGAGGTCCTGGGTTCAATCCCCAGCATCTCTAACCTTTTTCAAATATGGCTAGACATCTTTGGCTAGCACTCCACTCAAGCTAAGTGTCAAGACTCGCAAGGAATCTCTGCCGCTTAAACTGTTTGCTTTGCCATGTCACTTGGCAGGACAAGGCTTTCTCGATTGCAAGGTCTTAACACTGCCTAAGCCACGGGCAACACTTTTTCCCACTCAGTAAAATGACTTGAATGGGAACTGGACATTCAACAAACTTGGCCAAAATCAATAGTACACGCAAATATAGGAGACTTTCGATTATATAGTCTCAAAGATATTTGCTTTTTTCACCACTTACCAGCCAAGGTTTGCTCTACCCCTGCCTCCTGTATTCTCCATCCACTCTGAAAAAAGACAGCTCAACTTCATTGGGATCAAACCTAAACCTCCCACCAACACACCTTGACATTGGGTTGCACAGCTTTTTAGACTTTATGCTAATGATATAGGAGGCGGGAAGGTGAGAAAACTGGCAGAGGGACAATCAGAAGGATTGTGCTGAGCTTAATCACGTGTCTTTTACTTTAACCTAGAGCTGGATTCACCATCTACACTGATTACTATTGCTCTGTCATATACTCCACACTTCTGCTGCGTTTGTCTGTGTGTTGACTAATGAAGGCCAGGAAACCTTCTCTGTGTGCTGCGCTGTATTTGGTAGAGCCCAGAGTTGCTAGTCTCCTCCCAAAAGCCTGGAGTCAATTGACAATGTAGAGCGAGAGTTTGCAGAGGGGAGAACCGGTGAAAATGCAGAATACAAGACATATAAGGGTCAGAAATAGTCTGATTTCCCATGTACACACACTGCAGCATATTCTGAAAAGTTACTTGAAAGTACAGTTACTACTCTTGACTCCAAAATGGCAAGTTATTCTAGGTTTGAAAAAAAAAACTTGCATTTTCACACAGTTCGTAACTGGGGATGTCGCTCAGTGGTAGAGCGCACGCTTTGCATGTGTGAGGCCCCGGGTTCAATCCCTGGCATCTCCACGGCCAGCCTGCATGTATGTGCAAGGAATGCACTTCCTTTTGGTGGTCACTTTTTCTCACCCTTGTTCGCATCCTGCAGCCGCTGTGTGAAGTAAATACGTGTGAGTGCTCCAGAAATCCGGTACACTTTTGGGGATGTAGCTCAGTGGTAGAGTGCATGCTTCGCATGTATGAGGTCCTGGCTTCAATCACCAGCATCTCCAACCTTTTTCAAATATGGCAAGACATCTTTGGCTAGCGCACCACTCAAGCTAAGTGTCAAGACTTGCAAGGAATCTCTGCCGCTTAAACTGTTTGCTTTGCCATGTCACTTGGCAGGACAAGGATTTCTCGATTGCAAGGTCTTAACACTGCCTAAGCCATGGGCAACACTTTTTCCCACTCAGTAAAATGACTTGAATGGGAACTGGACATTCAACAAACTTGGCCAAAATCAATAGTACACGCAAATATAGGAGACTTTCGATTATATAGTCTCAAAGATATTTTCTTTTTTCACCACTTACCAGCCAAGGTTTGCTCTACCCCTGCCTCCTTTATTCACCATCCACTCTGAAAAAAGACAGCTCAACTTCATTGGGATCAAACCTAAACCTCCCACCAACACACCTTGACATTGGGTGGCACAGCTTTTTAGACTTTATGCTAATGATATAGGAGGCGGGAAGGTGAGAAAACTGGCAGAGGGACAATCAGAAGGATTGAGCTGAGCTTAATCACGCGTCTTTTACTTTAACCTAGAGCTGGATTCACCATCTACACTGATTACTATTGCTCTATCATATACTCCACATTTCTGCTGCGTTTGTCTGTGTGTTGACTAAAGAAGGCCAGGAAACCTTCTCTGTGTGCTGCGCTGTATATGGTAGAGCCCAGAGTTGCTAGTCTCCTCCCAAAAGCCTGGAGTCA
The DNA here is from genome assembly GCF_039654945.1 of Dendrobates tinctorius. Classification (NCBI taxonomy): domain Eukaryota; kingdom Metazoa; phylum Chordata; class Amphibia; order Anura; family Dendrobatidae; genus Dendrobates; species Dendrobates tinctorius. Next base: position 46,736,020 of record NW_027361679.1, on the reverse strand, counting down.
ATTGACAATGTAGAGCTAAAGTTTACAAAGGGGAGATCCAGTGAAAATGCAGAATACAAGACATATAAGGGTCAGAAATAGTCTGATTTCCCATGTACACACACTGCAGCGTATTCTGAAAAGTTACTTGAAAGTACAGTTACTACTCTCGACTCCAAAATGGCAAGTTATTCTAGGTTTGAAAAAGAAAACCTTGCATTTTCACACAGTTCGTAACTGGGGATGTATCTCAGTGGTAGAGCGCACGCTTTGCATGTGTGAGGCATCTCCATGGCCATCTCCATGACAACATTTTGGTGGTCACTTTTTCTCACCCTTGTTCGCTTCCTGCAGCCGCTGTGTGAAGTAAATACGTGTGAGTGCTCCAGGATCCCTGTACACTTTTGGGGATGTAGCTCAGTGGTAGAGAGCATGCTTCGCATGTATGAGGTCCTGGGTTCAATCCCCAGCATCTCCAACCTTTTTCAAATATGGTTAGACATCTTTGGCTAGCGCACCACTCAAGCTAAGTGTCAAGACTCGCAAGGAATCTCTGCCGCTTAAACTGTTTGTTTTGCCATGTCACTTGGCAGGACAAGGCTTTCTTGATTGCAAGGTCTTAACACTGCCTAAGCCACGGGCAACACTTTTTCCCACTCAGTAAAATGACTTGAATGGGAACTGGACATTCAACAAACTTGGCCAAAATCAATAGTACACGCAAATATAGGAGACTTTCGATTATATAGTCTCAAAGATATTTGCTTTTTTCACCACTTACCAGCCAAGGTTTGCTCTACCCCTGCCTCCTGTATTCACCATCCACTCTGAAAAAAGACAGCTCAACTTCATTGGGATCAAACCTAAACCTCCCACCAACACACCTTGGCATTGGGTGGCACAGCTTTTTAGACTTTATGCTAATGATATAGGAGGCGGGAAGGTGAGAAAACTGGCAGAGGGACAATCAGAAGGATTGTGCTGAGCTTAATCACGCGTTTTTTACTTTAACCTAGAGCTGGATTCACCATCTACGCTGATTACTATTGCTCTGTCATATACTCCACACTTCTGCTGCATTTGTCTGTGTGTTGACTAATGAAGGCCAGGAAACCTCTGTGTGCTGCGCTGTATATGGTAGAGCCCAGAGTTGCTAGTCTCCTCCCAAAAGCCTGGAGTCAATTGACAATGTAGAGCTAGAGTTTGCAGAGGGGAGAACCGGTGAAAATGCAGAATACAAGACATATAAGGGTCAGAAATAGTCTGATTTCCCATGTACACACACTGCAGCGTATTCTGAAAAGTTACTTGAAAGTACAGTTACTACTCTCGACTCCACAATGGCAAGTTATTCTAGGTTTGAAAAAAAAAACTTGCATTTTCACACATTTCATAACTGGGGATATAGCTCAGTGGTAGAGCGCACGCTTTGCATGTGTGAGGCCCCGGGTTCAATCCCTGGCATCTCCATGGCCAGCTTGCATGTATGTGCAAGGAACGCACTTCCGTTTGGTGGTCACTTTTTCTCACCCTTGTTCGCTTCCTGCAGCCGCTGTGTGAAGTAAATACGTGTGAGTGCTCCAGGCTTCCGGTACACTTTTGGGGATGTAGCTCACATGTATGAGGTCCTGAGTTCAATCCCCACCATCTCCAACCTTTTTCAAATATGGCTAGACATCTTTGGCTAGCGCACCACTCAAGCTAAGTGTCAAGACTCGCAAGGAATGTCTGCCACTTAAACTGTTTGCTTTGCCATGTCACTTGGCAGGACAAGGCTTTCTCGATTGCAAGGTCTTAACACTGCCTAAGCCACGGGCAACACTTTTTCCCACTCAGTAAAATGACTTGAATGGGAACTGGACATTCAACAAACTTGGCCAAAATCAATAGTACACGCAAATATAGGAGAATTTCGATTATATAGTCTCAAAGATATTTGCTTTTTTCACCACTTACCAGCCAAGGTTTGCTCTACCTCTGCCTCCTGTATTCTCCATCCACTCTGAAAAAAGACAGCTCATCTTCATTGGGATCAAACCTAAACATCCCACCAACACACCTTGACATTGGGTTGCACAGCTTTTTAGACTTTATGCTAATGATATAGGAGGCGGGAAGGTGAGAAAACTGGCAGAGGGACAATCAGAAGGATTGTGCTGAGCTTAATCACGTGTCTTTTACTTTAACCTATAGCTGGATTCACCATCTACACTGATTACTATTGCTCTGTCATATACTCCACACTTCTGCTGCGTTTGTCTGTGTGTTGACTAATGAAGGCCAGGAAACCTTCTCTGTGTGCTGCGCTGTATATGGTAGAGCCCATAGTTGCTAGTCTCCTCCCAAAAGCCTGGAGTCAATTGACAATGTAGAGCTAGAGTTTGCAGAGGGGAGAACCGGTGAAAATGCAGAATACAAGACATATAAGGGTCAGAAATAGTCTGATTTCCCATGTACACACACTGCAGCATATTCTGAAAAGTTACTTGAAAGTACAGTTACTACTCTTGACTCCAAAATGGCAAGTTATTCTAGGTTTGAAAAAAAAAACTTGCATTTTCACACAGTTCGTAACTGGGGATGTCGCTCAGTGGTAGAGCGCACGCTTTGCATGTGTGAGGCCCCGGGTTCAATCCCTGGCATCTCCATGGCCAGCCTGCATGTATGTGCAAGGAACGCACTTCCTTTTGGTGGTCACTTTTTCTCACCCTTGTTCGCATCCTGCAGCCGCTGTGTGAAGTAAATACGTGTGAGTGCTCCAGAAATCCGGTACACTTTTGGGGATGTAGCTCAGTGGTAGAGTGCATGCTTCGCATGTATGAGGTCCTGGCTTCAATCCCCAGCATCTCCAACCTTTTTCAAATATGGCAAGACATCTTTGGCTAGCGCACCACTCAAGCTAAGTGTCAAGACTTGCAAGGAATCTCTGCCGCTTAAACTGTTTGCTTTGCCATGTCACTTGGCAGGACAAGGATTTCTCGATTGCAAGGTCTTAACACTGCCTAAGCCATGGGCAACACTTTTTCCCACTCAGTAAAATGACTTGAATGGGAACTGGACATTCAACAAACTTGGCCAAAATCAATAGTACACGCAAATATAGGAGACTTTCGATTATATAGTCTCAAAGATATTTTCTTTTTTCACCACTTACCAGCCAAGGTTTGCTCTACCCCTGCCTCCTTTATTCACCATCCACTCTGAAAAAAGACAGCTCAACTTCATTGGGATCAAACCTAAACCTCCCACCAACACACCTTGACATTGGGTGGCACAGCTTTTTAGACTTTATGCTAATGATATAGGAGGCGGGAAGGTGAGAAAACTGGCAGAGGGACAATCAGAAGGATTGAGCTGAGCATAATCACGCGTCTTTTACTTTAACCTAGAGCTGGATTCACCATCTACACTGATTACTATTGCTCTATCATATACTCCACATTTCTGCTGCGTTTGTCTGTGTGTTGACTAAAGAAGGCCAGGAAACCTTCTCTGTGTGCTGCGCTGTATATGGTAGAGCCCAGAGTTGCTAGTCTCCTCCCAAAAGCCTGGAGTCAATTGACAATGTAGAGCTAAAGTTTGCAAAGGGGAGATCCAGTGAAAATGCAGAATACAAGACATATAAGGGTCAGAAATAGTCTGATTTCCCATGTACACACACTGCAGCGTATTCTGAAAAGTTACTTGAAAGTACAGTTACTACTCTCGACTCCAAAATGGCAAGTTATTCTAGGTTTGAAAAAAAAACCATGCATTTTCACACAGTTCGTAACTGGGGATGTATCTCAGTGGTAGAGCGCACGCTTTGCATGTGTGAGGCATCTCCAAGGCCATCTCCATGACCACCTTTTGGTGGTCACTTTTTCTCACCCTTGTTCGCTTCCTGCAGCCGCTGTGTGAAGTAAATACGTGTGAGTGCTCCAGGCTCCCTTTACACTTTTGGGGATGTAGCTCAGTGGTAGAGCGCATGCTTCGCATGTATGAGGTCCTGGGTTCAATCCCCAGCATCTCCAACCTTTTTCAAATATGGCTAGACATCTTTGGCTGCGCACCACTCAAGCTAAGTGTCAAGACTCGCAAGGAATCTCTGCCGCTTAAACTGTTTGCTTTGCCATGTCACTTGGCAGGACAAGGCTTTCTCGATTGCAAGGTCTTAACACTGCCTAAGCCACGGGCAACACTTTTTCCCACTCAGTAAAATGACTTGAATGGGAACTGGACATTCAACAAACTTGGCCAAAATCAATAGTACGCGCAAATATAGCAGACTTTCGATTATATAGTCTCAAAGATATTTGCTTTTCTCACCACTTACCAGCCAAGGTTTGCTCTACCCCTGCCTCCTGTATTCACCATCCACTCTGAAAAAAGACAGCTCAACTTCATTGGGATCAAACCTAAACCTCCCACCAACACACCTTGACATTGGGTGGCACAGCTTTTTAGACTTTATGCTAATGATATAGGAGGCGGGAAGGTGAGAAAACTGGCAGAGGGACAATCAGAAGGATTGTGCTGAGCTTAATCACGCGTCTTTTACTTTAACCTAGAGCTGGATTCACCATCTACACTGATTACTATTGCTCTGTCATATACTCCACACTTCTGCTGCGTTTGTCTGTGTGTTGACTAATGAAGGCCAGGAAACCTTCTCTGTGTGCTGCGCTGTATATGGTAGAGCCCAGAGTTGCTAGTCTCCTCCCAAAAGCCTGGAGTCAATTGACAATGTAGAGCTAGAGTTTGCAGAGGGGAGAACTGGTGAAAATGCAGAATACAAGACATATAAGGGTCAGAAATAGTCTGATTTCCCATGTACACACACTGCAGCGTATTCTGAAAAGTTACTTGAAAGTACAGTTACTACTCTCGACTCCAAAATGGCAAGTTATTCTAGGTTTGAAAAAAAAAACCTTGCATTTTCACACAGTTCGTAACTGGGGATGTATCTCAGTGGTAGAGCGCACGCTTTGCATGTGTGAGGCATCTCCATGGCCATCTCCATGACAACATTTTGGTGGTCACTTTTTCTCACCCTTGTTCGCTTCCTGCAGCCGCTGTGTGAAGTAAATACGTGTGAGTGCTCCAGGATCCCTGTACACTTTTGGGGATGTAGCTCAGTGGTAGAGAGCATGCTTCGCATGTATGAGGTCCTGGGTTCAGTCCCCAGCATCTCCAACCTTTTTCAAATATGGCTAGACATCTTTGGCTAGCGCACCACTCAAGCTAAGTGTCAAGACTCGCAAGGAATCTCTGCCGCTTAAACTGTTTGCTTTGCCATGTCACTTGGCAGGACAAGGCTTTCTTGATTGCAAGGTCTTAACACTGCCTAAGCCACGGGCAACACTTTTTCCCACTCAGTAAAATGACTTGAATGGGAACTGGACATTCAACAAACTTGGCCAAAATCAATAGTACACGCAAATATAGGAGACTTTCGATTATATAGTCTCAAAGATATTTGCTTTTTTCACCACTTACCAGCCAAGGTTTGCTCTACCCCTGCCTCCTGTATTCACCATCCACTCTGAAAAAAGACAGCTCAACTTCATTGGGATCAAACCTAAACCTCCCACCAACACACCTTGCCATTGGGTGGCACATCTTTTTAGACTTTATGCTAATGACATAGGAGGCAGGAAGGTGAGAAAACTGGCAGAGGGACAATCAGAAGGATTGTGCTGATCTTAATCACGCGTTTTTTACTTTAACCTAGAGCTGGATTCACCATCTACGCTGATTACTATTGCTCTGTCATATACTCCACACTTCTGCTGCATTTGTCTGTGTGTTGACTAATGAAGGCCAGGAAACCTCTGTGTGCTGCGCTGTATATGGTAGAGCCCAGAGTTGCTAGTCTCCTCCCAAAAGCCTGGAGTCAATTGACAATGTAGAGCTAGAGTTTGCAGAGGGGAGAACCGGTGAAAATGCAGAATACAAGACATATAAGGGTCAGAAATAGTCTGATTTCCCATGTACACACACTGCAGCGTATTCTGAAAAGTTACTTGAAAGTACAGTTACTACTCTCGACTCCACAATGGCAAGTTATTCTAGGTTTGAAAAAAAAAACTTGCATTTTCACACATTTCATAACTGGGGATATAGCTCAGTGGTAGAGCGCACGCTTTGCATGTGTGAGGCCCTGGGTTCAATCCCTGGCATCTCCATGGCCAGCTTGCATGTATGTGCAAGGAACGCACTTCTGTTTGGTGGTCACTTTTTCTCACCCTTGTTTGCTTCCTGCAGCCGCTGTGTGAAGTAAATACGTGTGAGTGCTCCAGCCTCCCAGTACACTTTTGGGTATGTAGCTCAGTGGTAGAGCGCATGCTTCGCATGTATGAGGTCCTGGGTTCAATCCCCAGCATCTCCAACCGTTTTCAAACTTGGCTAGACATCTTTGGCTAGCGCACCACTCAAGCTAAGTGTCAAGACTCGCAAGGAATCTCTGCTGCTTAAACTGTTTGCTTTGACATGTCACTTGGCAGTACAAGGCTTTCTCGATTGCAAGGTCTTAACACTGCCTAAGCCACGGCAACATTTTTTCCCACTCAGTAAAATGATTTGAAAGGGAACTGGACATTCAACAAACTTGGCCAAAATCAATAGTACACGCAAATATAGGAGACTTTCGATTATATAGTCTCAAAGATATTTGCTTTTTTCACCACTTACCAGCCAAGGTTTGCTCTACCCCTGCCTCCTGTATTCACCATCCACTCTGAAAAAAGACAGCTGAACTTCATTGGGATCAAACCTAAACCTCCCACCAACACACCTTGACATTGGGTGGCACAGCTTTTTAGACTTTATGCTAATGATATAGGAGGCAGGAAGGTGAGAAAACTGGCAGAGGGACAATCAGAAGGATTGTGCTTAGAGTTGAGCGACTTTTGGTTTTTTAGGGTCGCGTTTCGTTTCGTGAAACCCGACTTTTCCAAAAGTCGGGTTGAGCAAGATCGTCCGATTATAGGGAAAAGTCGGGGTCGTCCCAAAACACGAAACCCAATTTAAGTCAATGGGGAATAAAAGTCGGCAGTGAGAGGAGGACAGGAAACACACCTACAGTGCCCATTTGAATGCCAAAAGCATCAATTCTTCTTACTTAAGCTTGTCAACCTTAATTAACTTCATAATACAAGTTACGCACTGAAAAATGGGGGTTATTTGGCTAAATTTGTGGGGGGGGAGGGCTGGCTGCAGGTTTTCATGTGCCCTGGGCGAAAGAGCGCCCCTTTAACACATACTACAACTCATCATGCTCCGATACGGCAGAGAAATAGCGGTATAGTACAATGAAAAATACCTCACTTTTTACATCTCATGACGAGGCCCATCTATTTCTCCATACAAAATCATTGGTCCCATATAATGTTTGAAACAGTATATGATGAGCTCCACATAATGCTACAGTATATTTTGGTCCCCATGGATGAAGCTCCACTGTCTTATGGGCCCAAATAATGCTCCAAACATAATGGGCCCCATTTCTAATGCTCTAGTGTATAATGGGCCCTGTAAATGCTGCTCCAGTGTCTGATGTCCACCTTTGGAATGTTCCAGTGTATGGTGGGCCCCATCTATCATTCTCCAGAGTACAGTGCTCCCCAAAAATTGCTGTCCCAACATAGAAAACAATCAAATAAGTCTCCTCGCTAGGGAATCCCTGTACTTGTCTGGACAGGTGCTGTAGCTTGCTTAACAGCTCGCCAGCCGTTCTCACGCCCAGTATGGATTGCACGTGATTGCACAAAGGTTAGAAAGGGTACCGTATCCCTGGATAACATGTATGGATAGCGTACACATTCAAAATATATGTCTATACAGCATGAGGCAGGCTCAGACGGTGTTAGGCCCAGTATGGATTGCACGTCATTGCACAAAGGTTAGAAGGGGTACCGTATCCCCGGATAACATGTATGGATAGCGTACACATTCAAAATATATGTCTATACAGCATGAGGCAGGCTCAGACGGTGTTAGGCCCAGTATGGATTGCACGTCATTGCACAAAGGTTTGAAAGGGTACCGTATCCCCGGATAACATGTATGGATAGCGTACACATTCAAAATATATGTCTATACAGCATGAGGCAGGCTCAGACGGTGTTAGGCCCAGTATGGATTGCACGTCATTGCACAAAGGTTAGAAGGGGTACCGTATCCCCGGATAACATGTATGGATAGCGTACACATTCAAAATATATGTTTATACAGCATGAGGCAGGCTCAGACGGTGTTAGGCCCAGTATGGATTGCACGTGATTGCACAAAGGTTAGAAAGGGTACCGTATCCCCGGATAACATGTATGGATAGCGTACACATTCAAAATATATGTCTATACAGCATGAGGCAGGCTCAGACGGTGTTAGGCCCAGTATGGATTGCACGTCATTGCACAAAGGTTAGAAGGGGTACCGTATCCCCGGATAACATGTATGGATAGCGTGCACATTCAAAATATATGTCTATACAGCATGAGGCAGGCTCAGACGGTGTTAGGCCCAGTATGGATTGCACGTCATTGCACAAAGGTTAGAAAGGGTACCGTATCCCCGGATAACATGTATGGATAGCGTACACATTCAAAATATATGTCTATACAGCATGAGGCAGGCTCAGACGGTGTTAGGCCCAGTATGGATTGCACGTCATTGCACAAAGGTTAGAAGGGGTACCGTATCCCCGGATAACATGTATGGATAGCGTACACATTCAAAATATATGTCTATACAGCATGAGGCAGGCTCAGACGGTGTTAGGCCCAGTATGGATTGCACGTGATTGCACAAAGGTTAGAAAGGGTACCGTATCCCCGGATAACATGTATGGATAGCGTACACATTCAAAATATATGTCTATACAGCATGAGGCAGGCTCAGACGGTGTTAGGCCCAGTATGGATTGCAAGTCATTGCACAAAGGTTAGAAGGGGTACCGTATCCCCGGATAACATGTATGGATAGCGTACACATTCAAAATATATGTCTATACAGCATGAGGCAGGCTCAGACGGTGTTAGGCCCAGTATGGATTGCACGTCATTGCACAAAGGTTAGAAAGGGTACCGTATCCCCGGATAACATGTATGGATAGTGTACACATTCAAAATATATGTCTATACAGCATGAGGCAGGCTCAGACGGTGTTAGGCCCAGTATGGATTGCACGTCATTGCACAAAGGTTAGAAGGGGTACCGTATCCCCGGATAACATGTATGGATAGCGTACACATTCAAAATATATGTCTATACAGCATGAGGCAGGCTCAGATGGTGTTAGGCCCAGTATGGATTGCACGTCATTGCACAAAGGTTAGAAGGGGTACCGTATCCCCGGATAACATGTATGGATAGCGTACACATTCAAAATATATGTCTATACAGCATGAGGCAGGCTCAGATGGTGTTAGGCCCAGTATGGATTGCACGTGATTGCACAAAGGTTAGAAAGGGTACCGTATCCCTGGATAACATGTATGGATAGCGTACACATTCAAAATATATGTCTCAGGAGGCAGGCTCAGACGGTGTCAGGCACAGTATGGATTTAACGGCCCAGATTACACAGCGGAGGAGCAGGGAGAGGTAAAGATTGCAAATGCTGGGGCCCTGGCCAAGCAAGGGGGGCCCACTCGTGGGCGTCGGTACTGGCATTGGGCCCCTCAGTACAGTGGTGTGTCTGACGGCGGGTGTGCACCACCACCATCAGAGACACTTGATTGCACTATGAGGGACCCTGTGCCAGTGCCCGCGCCCAAGAGTCGGCCTACCTACCTGTCCAGGGCAACGGCACTCGCACGGTGTCGTGCGCTAGGTGGTGACCCCGGCCATGGGGGGGGAGGCAGCACAGTTAGGGAGTTTTAGAAAGTGGCATATGTTGATGTTGGACATTCAACTGATGCAAAAGGCGAAATAGGTGAAGTACCAGGAAGAGGTGGACCAAAGCAAGCCATTTTTCTGTCACCCTATGTGTCATCAGGGGAAGGTGGGACAAAATCCTTGGAAACCCATGCATGGTTCATTTTAATGAAGGTTAGATCATCCACATTTTGGGTTGACAGACGGGTCCTTTTTTCTGTCAGGATTGATCCAGCTGCACTGAAGACTCTTTCCGATAGCACACTTGCAGCTGGGCAAGCGAGCTCCTGTAAGGCATATTGGGCCAATTCAGGCCAGGTGTCCAGTTTAGCGGCCCAATAGTCAAAGGGGAATGACCTGTGTGGGAGAACATCGATATGGGAGGAAAAGTAGTTTGTAACCATAGTTGACAACTGCTGTCTCCTGTCACTTTCCATCGATGCAGTATTACCAGTTGTGTGAGCGGTATTTGAAAAATCAGTCCACAACATTGTCATGAAACCCCTGTCTCCAACGCCACTTCTGCTGTGTGCATCACGAACACCTCTGCAAAGCTGCCCCCGGCCCGTACGGCTCGTGTGAGAACCATCACCGCTGCTGTGTGCTGGGAATGCCTCAAGCAACCGATTTACCAGAGTTGCTTGTTTCTTAGCCAATATTAGGTCAAGGTTCTCCTGTGGCATGATGTTTTGTAATTTGCCTTTATAGCGTGGATCCAGGATGCTGGCCAACCAGTAGTCGTCATCGTTCATCATTTTGGCAATGCGGGGGTCCCTTTTTAGGATCCTCAAGGCATAATCTGACATGTGGGCCAATGTTCCCGGTGTCAATGATGCACTGCGAGTGCTGGGTGGAGGAGCACTTTCTGGCAAATCCACATCCCTCCAGTCACGCACAAACCCTGTACCAGACCTTGCCACGCCAACATTTTCACTTGCCCCACGAGATGCATCCTCCTCCCCTAAGTAATCATCCCCATCATCCTCCTCCTCCTCCTCCTCTTCTTCCTCCACCTCGTCCAGGAGCGGTCCCTGAGCAGACAATGGCTGAATGTCATCAAGGATTCCCTCCTCCTCTTCCTCCTCATCAACATTGGCTGCAGATGCCTGCTCCTTAAGGTGCGTCAAAGTTTGCATGAGCAGACGCATAAGTGGGATGCTCATGCTTAGGATGGCGTCGTCTGCGCTTACCAGCCGTGTGCATTCCTCAAAACACTGAAGGACTTTACAAAGGTCTTTCAGCTTCGACCACTGCACGCCTGTCAACTCCATGTCTGCTCTCAAAGTGCCTGGCCGTGTATCCTCCCACAAATGCATTATGGCCTGCCTCTACTCGGCCAGCACCTCGGCGGTGTGTCTGTCGCCCAAACACATCATCTGCAACACAGCCTGCTGACGCTTTCCACTAGCTGCTCGATAGGGGGACACATCATGTGCAACAGTGGCAGCTGCAGATGGAGTGCTCGTACGACTGCGCTCTGTGGACGAGCTGTCGCTTCTGGAGGAGGAGGAGGAGGAGGGTCGAACGCCTACAGCCAACTGTTTCCTATACCGTGGGCAAGGCAGCACTGTCCCACCACCGCTGTCCCCTGTGGACCCTGCATCCACCACATTAACCCAGTGCGCAGTGATGGACACGTAACGGCCCTGGCCATGCCGACTGGACCATGCATCAGTTGTGAGGTGCACCTTTCCGCTCACTGACTGCTTGAGTGCATGGACAATGCGTTCTTTCACATGATGGTGGAGGGCTGGGATGGCTTTGCGAGAGAAGAAGTGGCGACTGGGTAGGTCATAGCGTGGTACTGCATAGGCCATGAGTTCGCGGAAAGCTGTGCTTTCCACCAACCGAAAGGGCATCATCTCAAACGAGATTAGTTTGGCAATGTGGGCGTTCAAACCCAGTGTACGCGGATGAGAGACTGAGTACTTTCTTGACCTACTCATAGTGTCTGGGAGGGTGAGCTGGACTTGAGAGCTGCATATGGTGGAAGTAGCGGTGGACAGGGCGGACTGAGAGAGGGTTGATGATGGTGATGGAGTTGTTGTTCTTTCTGATGGCCTAGAATCAGTCTTTCATTGATATAACAGTGGGATTCCCTGACTGCTGTGGCCTTGCAACGACACCTCAACATTTGCTGCTGTGCTAACCGGTGGGCTTACAGTGGGGGAAACAATGTAGCATTGCTGACTACCTTCGTTGTGATCAGTTGCACATGTGGCACTTGAGGTTTGGTGTTGTGTCCACGCTTGCAAGTGCATGCTGGTTAAATGTCTAAGCATGCAACTGGTATTGAAATTTTTCAGATTTTTCCCTCGGCTAAAGGTCTTTGCGCACTTCTTACAGATAACCTTGGCCTGATCATGAGGATTTTGTTCAAAAAACTGCCACACTGCACTCTTCCTACTTTGGCAGACATTTTGCGGCCTAGCACGCTGTGATCTTTTGACCCTCTGGACAAGCTGTCCAGCAACTCTTTTGATGTTTGGAACCTGTCTTTGGAGTGCTCCGGGCCTGCCAGATAACAGCTGTTGCGATGTCGATGTCTGCTGTGGATGCTCCTCATCTGAGCTATTGGAAGCAGCACCCTCTTCCCCCAATGGATGCCAATCTGGGTCAACAACTGGGTCATCCATCACCTCCTCTTCTATGTCATGTGCACCTTTCTCTGTGTCACCGTGTATGGTGGTATAGTGTGCGGGAAGGGGCACCTGAGTCTCATCAGGGTCAAAATCTGGCTCTGTACACTGCGAGGACAATGTAGTGCTCTGAGTGAATGTACCAGCAGAATCATCCTGGGTAATTCACCATTTGACTTGATAATCCAGGCATGGTATGTGAAAACAGCTCCATGGAGTAATCAGTAGTATGGCCTGTGTCATCCTTCAATCTTGGTTGGGGTGAAGGACACAAGGAAAGGTGTGGTTCATGAACATGAGCCTCCAATGATGACTCAGTGCTTTTACTTTTTACAACTGAAGAAGAGAAGGCAATAGAGCTGGAGGCTGAGTCAGCAATGTAAGACAAAACTTTTTCCTGATGCTCTGCCTTTAAAAGCGGTTTGCCAACTCCTAGAAAACTAAGCGTTCGAGTCCTTATGTAGCCAGACGATGACGCAGGGTCAGCACCTCCTGCATTCGGTCCTATTTTGCTCTTGCCACTACCATCAGATCCACCACCAACACCATCATTACCAGCTGCCAACCCCCGCCCAATTCCACGGCCTCTTCCACCAGCCTTCCTCATTTTTGGTAGAAATGTAGACAAAATCCAACAAACTATATAGTAATGTAAAACAAGGTACAAGGTGTCTATAGGACAGGGGAGTTTTAGAATTTCTGCACACACTTGTGGACAGTGGACACTTGTGGATTGTGTGCGGCCCACTGATATCTGAGCGCTATGTGACACGCTCGATGGCACAGCTGCCTGTGACCAAAGTGACGAGAGGATAATGCAGATTTTGAATCTCTGCGTACACTTTTGGACACTGGACACTTGTGGATTGTGTGCGGCCCACTGATATCTGAGCGCTATGTGACACGCTCGATGGCACAGCTGCCTGTGACCAAAGTGACGAGAGGATAATGGAGATTTTGAATCTCTGCGTACACTTGTGGACAGTGGACACTTGTGAATTGTGTGCGGCCCACTGATATCTGAGTGCTATGTGACACGCTCGATGGCACAGCTGCCTGTGACCAAAGTGACGAGAGGATAATGCAGATTTTGAATCTCTGCGTACACTTTTGGACACTGGACACTTGTGGATTGTGTGCGGCCCACTGATATCTGAGCGCTATGTGACACGCTCGATGGCACAGCTGCCTGTGACCAAAGTGACGAGAGGATAATGGAGATTTTGAATCTCTGCGTACACTTTTGGACACTGGACACTTGTGGATTGTGTGCGGCCCACTGATATCTGAGCGCTATGTGACACGCTCGATGGCACAGCTGCCTGTGACCAAAGTGACGAGAGGATAATGGAGATTTTGAATCTCTGCGTACACTTGTGGACAGTGGACACTTGTGGATTGTGTGCGGCCCAATGATATCTGAGCGCTATGTGACACGCTCGATGGCACAGCTGCCTGTGACCAAAGTGACGAGAGGATAATGGAGATTTTGAATCTCTGCGTACACTTGTGGACAGTGGACACTTGTGGATTGTGTGCGGCCCACTGATATCTGAGCGCTATGTGACACACTCGATGGCACAGCTGCCTGTGACCAAAGTGACGAGAGGATAATGGAGATTTTGAATCTCTGCGTACACTTTTGGACACTGGACACTTGTGGATTGTGTGCGGCCCACTGATATCTGAGCGCTATGTGACACGCTCGATGGCACAGCTGCCTGTGACCAAAGTGACGAGAGGATAATGGAGATTTTGAATCTCTGCGTACACTTTTGGACACTGGACACTTGTGGATTGTGTGCGGCCCACTGATATCTGAGCGCTATGTGACACGCTCGATGGCACAGCTGCCTGTGACCAAAGTGACGAGAGGATAATGGAGATTTTGAATCTCTGCGTACACTTTTGGACACTGGACACTTGTGGATTGTGTGCGGCCCACTGATATTTGAGCGCTATGTGACACGCTCGATGGCACAGCTGCCTGTGACCAAAGTGATGAGAGGATAATGGAGATTTTGAATCTCTGCGTACACTTTTGGACACTGGACACTTGTGGATTGTGTGCGGCCCACTGATATCTGAGCGCTATGTGACACGCTCGATGGCACAGCTGCCTGTGACCAAAGTGACGAGAGGATAATGGAGATTTTGAATCTCTGCGTACACTTTTGGACACTGGACACTTGTGGATTGTGTGCGGCCCACTGATATCTGAGCGCTATGTGACACGCTCGATGGCACAGCTGCCTGTGACCAAAGTGACGAGAGGATAATGGAGATTTTGAATCTCTGCGTACACTTTTGGACACTGGACACTTGTGGATTGTGTGCGGCCCACTGATATCTGAGCGCTATGTGACACGCTCGATGGCACAGCTGCCTGTGACCAAAGTGACGAGAGGATAATGGAGATTTTGAATCTCTGCGTACACTTTTGGACACTGGACACTTGTGGATTGTGTGCGGCCCACTGATATCTGAGCGCTATGTGACACGCTCGATGGCACAGCTGCCTGTGACCAAAGTGACGAGAGGATAATGGAGATTTTGAATCTCTGCGTACACTTTTGGACACTGGACACTTGTGGATTGTGTGCGGCCCACTGATATTTGAGCGCTATGTGACACGCTCGATGGCACAGCTGCCTGTGACCAAAGTGATGAGAGGATAATGGAGATTTTGAATCTCTGCGTACACTTTTGGACACTGGACACTTGTGGATTGTGTGCGGCCCACTGATATCTGAGCGCTATGTGACACGCTCGATGGCACAGCTGCCTGTGACCAAAGTGACGAGAGGATAATGGAGATTTTGAATCTCTGCGTACACTTTTGGACACTGGACACTTGTGGATTGTGTGCGGCCCACTGATATCTGAGCGCTATGTGACACGCTCGATGGCACAGCTGCCTGTGACCAAAGTGACGAGAGGATAATGGAGATTTTGAATCTCTGCGTACACTTTTGGACACTGGACACTTGTGGATTGTGTGCGGCCCACTGATATCTGAGCGCTATGTGACACGCTCGATGGCACAGCTGCCTGTGACCAAAGTGACGAGAGGATAATGGAGATTTTGAATCTCTGCGTACACTTTTGGACACTGGACACTTGTGGATTGTGTGCGGCCCACTGATATTTGAGCGCTATGTGAGACACTAGATGGCACAGCTGCCAGTGACCAAAGTGACGAGAGGATAATGGAGATTTTGAATCTCTGCGTACACTTTTGGACACTGGACACTTGTGGATTGTGTGCGGCCCACTGATATCTGAGCGCTATGTGACACGCTCGATGGCACAGCTGCCTGTGACCAAAGTGACGAGAGGATAATGGAGATTTTGAATCTCTGCGTACACTTTTGGACACTGGACACTTGTGGATTGTGTGCGGCCCACTGATATCTGAGCGCTATGTGACACGCTCGATGGCACAGCTGCCTGTGACCAAAGTGACGAGAGGATAATGGAGATTTTGAATCTCTGCGTACACTTTTGGACACTGGACACTTGTGGATTGTGTGCGGCCCACTGATATCTGAGCGCTATGTGACACGCTCGATGGCACAGCTGCCTGTGACCAAAGTGACGAGAGGATAATGGAGATTTTGAATCTCTGCGTACACTTTTGGACACTGGACACTTGTGGATTGTGTGCGGCCCACTGATATTTGAGCGCTATGTGACACACTCGATGGCACAGCTGCCTGTGACCAAAGTGACGAGAGGATAATGGAGATTTTGAATCTCTGCGTACACTTTTGGACACTGGACACTTGTGGATTGTGTGCGGCCCACTGATATCTGAGCGCTATGTGACACGCTCGATGGCACAGCTGCCTGTGACCAAAGTGACGAGAGGATAATGGAGATTTTGAATCTCTGCGTACACTTTTGGACACTGGACACTTGTGGATTGTATGCGGCCCACTGATATCTGAGCGCTATGTGACACGCTCGATGGCACAGCTGCCTGTGACCAAAGTGACGAGAGGATAATGGAGATTTTGAATCTCTGCGTACACTTGTGGACAGTGGACACTTGTGGATTGTGTGCGGCCCACTGATATCTGAGCGCTATGTGACACGCTCGATGGCACAGCTGCCTGTGACCAAAGTGATGAGAGGATAATGGAGATTTTGAATCTCTGCGTACACTTTTGGACACTGGACACTTGTGGATTGTGTGCGGCCCACTGATATCTGAGCGCTATGTGACACGCTCGATGGCACAGCTGCCTGTGACCAAAGTGACGAGAGGATAATGGAGATTTTGAATCTCTGCGTACACTTTTGGACACTGGACACTTGTGGATTGTGTGCGGCCCACTGATATTTGAGCGCTATGTGACACACTCGATGGCACAGCTGCCTGTGACCAAAGTGACGAGAGGATAATGGAGATTTTGAATCTCTGCGTACACTTTTGGACACTGGACACTTGTGGATTGTGTGCGGCCCACTGATATCTGAGCGCTATGTGACACGCTCGATGGCACAGCTGCCTGTGACCAAAGTGACGAGAGGATAATGGAGATTTTGAATCTCTGCGTACACTTGTGGACAGTGGACACTTGTGGATTGTGTGCGGCCCAATGATATCTGAGCGCTATGTGACACGCTCGATGGCACAGCTGCCTGTGACCAAAGTGACGAGAGGATAATGGAGATTTTGAATCTCTGCGTACACTTGTGGACAGTGGACACTTGTGGATTGTGTGCGGCCCACTGATATCTGAGCGCTATGTGACACACTCGATGGCACAGCTGCCTGTGACCAAAGTGACGAGAGGATAATGGAGATTTTGAATCTCTGCGTACACTTTTGGACACTGGACACTTGTGGATTGTGTGCGGCCCACTGATATCTGAGCGCTATGTGACACGCTCGATGGCACAGCTGCCTGTGACCAAAGTGACGAGAGGATAATGGAGATTTTGAATCTCTGCGTACACTTTTGGACACTGGACACTTGTGGATTGTGTGCGGCCCACTGATATCTGAGCGCTATGTGACACGCTCGATGGCACAGCTGCCTGTGACCAAAGTGACGAGAGGATAATGGAGATTTTGAATCTCTGCGTACACTTTTGGACACTGGACACTTGTGGATTGTGTGCGGCCCACTGATATTTGAGCGCTATGTGACACGCTCGATGGCACAGCTGCCTGTGACCAAAGTGATGAGAGGATAATGGAGATTTTGAATCTCTGCGTACACTTTTGGACACTGGACACTTGTGGATTGTGTGCGGCCCACTGATATCTGAGCGCTATGTGACACGCTCGATGGCACAGCTGCCTGTGACCAAAGTGACGAGAGGATAATGGAGATTTTGAATCTCTGCGTACACTTTTGGACACTGGACACTTGTGGATTGTGTGCGGCCCACTGATATCTGAGCGCTATGTGACACGCTCGATGGCACAGCTGCCTGTGACCAAAGTGACGAGAGGATAATGGAGATTTTGAATCTCTGCGTACACTTTTGGACACTGGACACTTGTGGATTGTGTGCGGCCCACTGATATCTGAGCGCTATGTGACACGCTCGATGGCACAGCTGCCTGTGACCAAAGTGACGAGAGGATAATGGAGATTTTGAATCTCTGCGTACACTTTTGGACACTGGACACTTGTGGATTGTGTGCGGCCCACTGATATTTGAGCGCTATGTGAGACACTAGATGGCACAGCTGCCAGTGACCAAAGTGACGAGAGGATAATGGAGATTTTGAATCTCTGCGTACACTTTTGGACACTGGACACTTGTGGATTGTGTGCGGCCCACTGATATCTGAGCGCTATGTGACACGCTCGATGGCACAGCTGCCTGTGACCAAAGTGACAAGAGGATAATGGAGATTTTGAATCTCTGCGTACACTTTTGGACACTGGACACTTGTGGATTGTGTGCGGCCCACTGATATCTGAGCGCTATGTGACACGCTCGATGGCACAGCTGCCTGTGACCAAAGTGACGAGAGGATAATGGAGATTTTGAATCTCTGCGTACACTTTTGGACACTGGACACTTGTGGATTGTGTGCGGCCCACTGATATCTGAGCGCTATGTGACACGCTCGATGGCACAGCTGCCTGTGACCAAAGTGACGAGAGGATAATGGAGATTTTGAATCTCTGCGTACACTTTTGGACACTGGACACTTGTGGATTGTGTGCGGCCCACTGATATTTGAGCGCTATGTGACACACTCGATGGCACAGCTGCCTGTGACCAAAGTGACGAGAGGATAATGGAGATTTTGAATCTCTGCGTACACTTTTGGACACTGGACACTTGTGGATTGTGTGCGGCCCACTGATATCTGAGCGCTATGTTACACGCTCGATGGCACAGCTGCCTGTGACCAAAGTGACGAGAGGATAATGGAGATTTTGAATCTCTGCGTACACTTTTGGACACTGGACACTTGTGGATTGTATGCGGCCCACTGATATCTGAGCGCTATGTGACACGCTCGATGGCACAGCTGCCTGTGACCAAAGTGACGAGAGGATAATGGAGATTTTGAATCTCTGCGTACACTTGTGGACAGTGGACACTTGTGGATTGTGTGCGGCCCACTGATATCTGAGCGCTATGTGACACGCTCGATGGCACAGCTGCCTGTGACCAAAGTGATGAGAGGATAATGGAGATTTTGAATCTCTGCGTACACTTTTGGACACTGGACACTTGTGGATTGTGTGCGGCCCACTGATATCTGAGCGCTATGTGACACGCTCGATGGCACAGCTGCCTGTGACCAAAGTGACGAGAGGATAATGGAGATTTTGAATCTCTGCGTACACTTTTGGACACTGGACACTTGTGGATTGTGTGCGGCCCACTGATATTTGAGCGCTATGTGACACACTCGATGGCACAGCTGCCTGTGACCAAAGTGACGAGAGGATAATGGAGATTTTGAATCTCTGCGTACACTTTTGGACACTGGACACTTGTGGATTGTGTGCGGCCCACTGATATCTGAGCGCTATGTGACACGCTCGATGGCACAGCTGCCTGTGACCAAAGTGACGAGAGGATAATGGAGATTTTGAATCTCTGCGTACACTTTTGGACACTGGACACTTGTGGATTGTGTGCGGCCCACTGATATCTGAGCGCTATGTGACACGCTCGATGGCACAGCTGCCTGTGACCAAAGTGATGAGAGGATAATGGAGATTTTGAATCTCTGCGTACACTTTTGGACACTGGACACTTGTGGATTGTGTGCGGCCCACTGATAGAATCATAGAATCATAGAATCGTAGAGTTGGAAGGGACCTCCTGGGCCATCTGGTCCAACCCCCTGCTCAAAGCAGGATTCGCTAAATCATCCCAGTCAGATGTCTGTCCAGCCTCTGTTTGAAGACTTCCATTGAAGGAGAACTCACCACTTCTCGTGGCAGCCTGTTCCACTCATTGATCACTCTAACTGTCAAAAAGTTTTTTCTAATATCTAATCTGTGTCTCCTCCCATTCAGTTTCATCCCATTGCTTCTAGTCTTTCCTTGTGCAAATGAGAATAAAGTTGAGCCTTCTACAATGTGACAGCCCTTTAGATATTTGTAGACAGCAATTAAGTCTCCTCTCAGTCTTCTCTTTTGCAAACTAAACATTCCCAAATCCTGCAACCTTTCCTCATAAGACAGGGTTTGCAGACCGGTCACCATTCTGGTCGCTCTTTTCTGAACTTGCTCCAGTTTGTTGATGTCTTTTTTAAAATGTGGTGCCCAAAACTGGACACAATATTCCAGATGAGGTCTGACCAAAGAGGAGTAGAGGGAAATAATGACTTCACGTGATCTAGACTGTATGCTTCTGTTAATACATCCTAGAACTGCATTTGCCTTTTTTGCTGCTGCATCACACTGTTGACTCATATTCAGTCTGTGATCTATTAGTATACCCAAGTCTTTTTCACATGTGCTGTCACTTAGCCCTATTCCTCCCATTCTATATATGCTTTTTTCATTTTTATTGCCCAGATGTAGTACTTTGCATTTCTCCCTGTTAAAAACCATTCTGTTAGTTACTGCCCACTTCTCCAGTTTATTTAAATCTTTTTGAATCCTCTCTCTCTCTTCTCTAGTATTAGTTATCCCTCCTAGCTTTGTGTCATCAGCAAATTTAATCAGTTTACCCTCAATTCCTTCATCTAAATCGTTGATAAAGATGTTGAACAATACAGGGCCCAGGACAGAGCCCTGTGGTACCCCACTTGAGACATTCTTCCAACTGGATGTGCAGCCATTTACGACCACTCTTTGGGTCCGATCACTAAGCCAGCTATGAATCCACCTAACAGTTGCCTTGTCCATTCCATACTTAGTCATTTTTTCAATAAGGATTGTATGAGAGACTTTGTCAAATGCTTTGCTGAAGTCAAGATATACTATATCTACAGCATTTCCTTGATCCACCCAATCAGTGATACCGTCATAGAAGGAAATTAAGTTAGTCTGACATGACTTATTAGTTACAAACCCATGCTGACTCTGTTTGATCACTTCATTCTTATCCAGGTATTGACTTACATGTTGTTTAATAATTTGTTCAAAGATCTTTCCTGGTATAGAAGTCAGACTCACCGGCCTATAGTTGCCTGGGTCCACCTTCTTCCCCTTTTTGAAGATAGGAACAACATTTGCTCTTCTCCAGTCTTCTGGCACTTCTCCTGTTCTCCAAGAATTTTCAAAGATTATGGAGAGTGGTTCAGAAATTTCTTCTGCTATCTCCTTCAGTACTCTGGGGTGTAATTCATCTGGACCTGGAGACTTGAATTCATTTAGGTTAGCTAAGTGTTTCCTCACTATCTTTCTGTTTATAGATATCCTGGATTCTTCTATTCCCTTAATAGGACACTGAATAACAGTTGGTGTTACATTTCCTTTCTGAGAGAAAACAGATGCAAAATAGGAATTTAAAAGTTCAGCCTTCTCAACATCCTGTCTTACCATTTCATCATTTTCATCCTGTAAAAATCCTATAGCATCTTTGACTTTTCTTTTACTTTTGACATATCCCCAAAATCCTTTATTATTGCTTTTGACATCTCTTGCAAGCCTCAATTCATTTTCAGCTTTAGATAATCTGATTTGTGCCCTGCAGATTCTGCAGACAGCATTATATTCTTCTTTAGATATGCCTCCCTCTTTCCATTTTATAAACATTTTTTTCTTCCTTTTTAGCATGTGCTTAAGTTCTGTGTTCACCCATCCTGGTTTCCTTAAATGCTTCCTATTCTTCCCTCTTTTCGGAATTGTTAACAACTGTGCTTTGAGAATTTCATTTTTCAAGATTTCCCATCCTTCCTGGACATTTTTGTCTTTAAGGATATCCAGCCATTGGATTCCTCCAATTATCTTTCTGAATCCCTTAAAATCTGCCTTTCTGAAATCTAACCTTGACGTCTGAGTCTTCACAGGTCTTCCGCCTCTAGTTATCCAAAATTCTAAAATAGCATGGTCGCTACCTCCTAGGGTTCCAGCCACTTTTACCTCCTCAACCATTTCCTCCCTGTTTATAAGGATTAGATCCAAGGTAGCAGTTCCCCTTGTTTTCTCCCCTACCTTTTGGAAGATAAAGTTGTCAGCAAGAGAGGATAAGAATTTCCTTGACCTGTTAGTTTTGCCTGAGAGAGATTCCCAACAAATGTCTGGATAGTTGAAATCTCCCATGACAACTATGTCATATTTTTTGGAGAACTTGGCCATTTGATGCATAAAGAGTTCATCCATATCTTCAGCTTGCACAGGCGGCCTGTAGTAAATGCCTACAATGGTGTCCTTTCCATTGTTCTGTCCTTGTATTCTTACCCAAACAGTTTCCACAGAACTCCCAGTCTCTGAAGCTTCAATCTCTGTGCAGATATATGCGTTTCTAACATACAATGCAACACCCCCTCCTCGTTTATCAAGTCTGTTTCTTGCAAATAAGTTGTATCCTTCTAGTCTTGTATTCCAATCATGTGTATTGTCCCACCAAGTTTCAGTGATTCCAATGACATCATATTTCTTTTCCTGTGTTAGTAGTTCCAATTCTCCTTGTTTGTTGCCCATGCTTTGTGCATTAGTATAGAAACATTTTAGTTTGTGATTGGTTTCTCTTTCTCCAATATTTTTATTAATTAGATTCTTTCGTCTTTGTTCTTCCTTTCCACTTCTATTAGCAGAGTTCTCAATAGCATTTGTCAGGTGTATGGCTTTTTCTGGTCTTTTGCTTCCCTTCCCATGTTGTTCTAGTTTAAAGCTCTCCTTACAAGTGTAGCAAGGCGACTTCCAAATACATGCTTTCCAGTCTTCGTAAGGTGCACCCCATCTCTAGCAAGTAGTCCATCGTATAAGTAGTTCACTCCGTGATCCAGAAATCCAAATCGTTGCTGACGGCACCATCGACGTAGCCAGTTGTTCACCTGCAGAATCTTATTCCACCTCCTTGTTCCATGGCCATCCACTGGGAGGATGGAAGAGAAGACCACCTGCGCTCCCAGTTCTTTCACTTTCTTGCCTAAGTCTTCAAAGTCTCTGCAGATGATTTCCAGGTCGTTTCTTGCGGTGTCATTTGTCCCCACATGTAGTAGCAGGAATGGGTAGTCATCTGTAGATCTGAAGAGTCCTGATATCCTGCCAGACACATCTTTAATTTTTGCACCTGGAAGACAGCACATTTCTCTTGTAGTTATATCCGGTCTGCAGATAGCGGCCTCTGTTCCTCTCAGCAGGGAATCCCCCATGACCACCACTCTCCGTTTCTTCTTCACAACATTTTTCTTTCTCCATCCAGGAGGACTCTGAAGGCGTACAAGGTTGCTGTTTGTTGGCAAAGTCTTATCCTGATGTATTTCTTCATCATTTTCCTGCGTGAGAGCCTGGTACTGGTTCCTGAGCAGTATGGGTGCTGACTGCCTCCTGATCCTCCTGCTTCTCTGGGTCACATGTCTCCATTCCTCTGTTTCTTCAGGTGCACTTCGAATTTCTTCTCTTTCTGTAACATGAAGAGATAATTCTGCTCTGTCCAAGAACTCTTCACCTTCCTTAATGATCTTCAACGTAGCCAACCTCTCTTCGAGATTTTGCAACTTTTCCTCCAACAGGGACACAAGCTTGCATTTGTGGCATGTGAAGTTTGGCTTTTCCACTGGTAAGTCTGTGAACATATAGCAAGAAATGCAGCTCACCAAATGGCTCCTGGCCTCTTCCATCTTGAGATTTCTTAAAAACGATGAAAGATGAGCCAAAATCTCCTCAAGACTCTTCCCCTGGTTTTCCGATTTCCTCTTTTCAGCTGCAACGGCCAAAACCCAGTGATCGTTGAGCTCGCGGAGACTCTTCACTTATCCCAGAAGGCACTGGGAATATGCAAATGATCTCCTCAAGACTCTTCCCCTGGTTTTCCGATTTCCTCTTTTCAGCTGCAACGGCCAAAACCCAGTGATCGTTGAGCTCGCGGAGACTCTTCACTTATCCCAGAAGGCACTGGGAATATGCAAATGATCTCCTCAAGACTCTTCCCCTGAGCCATCTGAGCGCTATGTGACACGCTCGATGGCACAGCTGCCTGTGACCAAAGTGACGAGAGGATAATGGAGATTTTGAATCTCTGCGTACACTTTTGGACACTGGACACTTGTGGATTGTGTGCGGCCCACTGATATCTGAGCGCTATGTGACACGCTCGATGGCACAGCTGCCTGTGACCAAAGTGACGAGAGGATAATGGAGATTTTGAATCTCTGCGTACACTTTTGGACACTGGACACTTGTGGATTGTGTGCGGCCCACTGATATCTGAGCGCTATGTGACACGCTCGATGGCACAGCTGCCTGTGACCAAAGTGACGAGAGGATAATGGAGATTTTGAATCTCTGCGTACACTTTTGGACACTGGACACTTGTGGATTGTGTGCGGCCCACTGATATTTGAGCGCTATGTGACACGCTCGATGGCACAGCTGCCTGTGACCAAAGTGACGAGAGGATAATGGAGATTTTGAATCTCTGCGTACACTTTTGGACACTGGACACTTGTGGATTGTGTGCGGCCCACTGATATCTGAGCGCTATGTGACACGCTCGATGGCACAGCTGCCTGTGACCAAAGTGACGAGAGGATAATGGAGATTTTGAATCTCTGCGTACACTTTTGGACACTGGACACTTGTGGATTGTGTGCGGCCCACTGATATCTGAGCGCTATGTGACACGCTCGATGGCACAGCTGCCTGTGACCAAAGTGACGAGAGGATAATGGAGATTTTGAATCTCTGCGTACACTTTTGGACACTGGACACTTGTGGATTGTGTGAGGCCCACTGATATCTGAGCGCTATGTGACACGCTCGATGGCACAGCTGCCTGTGACCAAAGTGATGAGAGGATAATGGAAATTTTGAATCTCTGCGTACACTTTTGGACACTGGACACTTGTGGATTGTGTGCGGCCCACTGATATCTGAGCGCTATGTGACACGCTCGATGGCACAGCTGCCTGTGACCAAAGTGACGAGAGGATAATGGAGATTTTGAATCTCTGCGTACACTTTTGGACACTGGACACTTGTGGATTGTGTGCGGCCCACTGATATCTGAGCGCTATGTGACACGCTCGATGGCACAGCTGCCTGTGACCAAAGTGACGAGAGGATAAGGGAGATTGGATTGCTTTTAAAAAAGCAGTTTGTGGAGCAGTGGGTAAACAGCAATGCCAGCGTGTCAGGAAGCCTTAAAAGGCAGCCCAACAACCAACACCACTGATACACCACAATATAGCCTCCCCTTGCACTGCACACACAGTGACTTGTGTGTTGTGCAGGCCAAATCGCTAGCAGCAGAAGCAGTTTTTTTGTCTTCTTCCCTGCCTAACGCTCTCCCTACAGAATCAGCAACAACCTCTCCCTATACTAAGATAGGCAGAAGTAAGATGGCGGTCGGCGTACACGCCCTTTTATACCCCTTGTGACGCCCACCAAAGCAAGCCAATCACTTGCATGCCCTTCTGAAAGATGGTGGTGACCCGTGCCTATGTCATCACGTTGCCCACAGTGTCCGTGGATCCTGATTGGCTGAAAAAGAGTGCAAAACAAACTTTTGAAACGCGACTTTGGCGCGTAAGTCGCCGACCTCGTGGCCGACCTCATCCTAGGGTCGGGTTTCGTTTCATGAAACCCGACTTTGCCAAAAGTCGGCGACTTTTGAATTTTTTCGACCCGTTTCGCTCAACTCTAATTGTGCTGAGCTTAATCACGCGTCTTTTACTTTAACCTAGAGCTGGATTCACCATCTACACTGATTACTATTGCTCTGTCATATACTCCACACTTCTGCTGCGTTTGTCTGTGTGTTGACTAATGAAGGCCAGGAAACCTTCTCTGTGTGCTGCGCTGTATATGGTAGAGCCCAGAGTTGCTAGTCTCCTCCCAAAAGCCTGGAGTCAATTGACAATGTAGAGCTAGAGTTTGCAGAGGGGAGAACCGGTGAAAATGCAGAATACAAGACATATAAGGGTCAGAAATAGTCTGATTTCCCATGTACACACACTGCAGCGTATTCTGAAAAGTTACTTGAAAGTACAGTTACTATTCTCGACTCCACAATGGCAAGTTATTCTAGGTTTGAAAAAAAAAACTTGCATTTTCACACAATTCATAACTGGGGATGTAGCTCAGTGGTAGAGCGCACGCTTTGCATCTGTGAGGCATCTCCATGGCCAGCCTGCATGTATGTGCAAGGAACGCACTTCCTTTTGGTGGTCACTTTTTCTCACCCTTGTTCGCTTCCTGCAGCCGCTGTGTGAAGTAAATACGTGTGAGTGCTCCAGGCTTCGGGTACACTTTTGGGGATGTAGCTCAGTGGTAGAGCGCATGCTTCGCATGTATGAGGTCCTGGGTTCAATCCCCAGCATCTCTCACCTTTTTCAAATATGGCTAGACATCTTTGGCTAGCGCACCACTCAAGCTAAGTGTCAAGACTCGCAAGGAATCTCTGCCGCTTAAACTGTTTGCTTTGCCATGTCACTTGGCAGGACAAGGCTTTCTCGATTGCAAGGTCTTAACACTGCCTAAGCCACGGGCAACACTTTTTCCCACTCAGTAAAATGACTTGAATGGGAACTGGACATTCAACAAACTTGGCCAAAATCAATAGTACACGCAAATATAGGAGACTTTCGATTATATAGTCTCAAAGATATTTGCTTTTTTCACCACTTACCAGCCAAGGTTTGCTCTACCCCTGCCTCCTGTATTCACCATCCACTCTGAAAAAAGACAGCTCAACTTCATTGGGATCAAACCTAAACCTCCCACCAACACACCTTGACATTGGGTTGCACAGCTTTTTAGACTTTATGCTAATGATATAGGAGGCGGGAAGGTGAGAAAACTGGCAGAGGGACAATCAGAAGGATTGTGCTGAGCTTAATCACGCGTCTTTTACTTTAACCTAGAGCTGGATTCACCATCTACACTGATTACTATTGCTCTGTCATATACTCCACACTTCTGCTGTGTTTGTCTGTGTGTTGACTAATGAAGGCCAGGAAACCTTCTCTGTGTGCTGCGCTGTATATGGTAGAGCTCAGAGTTGCTAGTCTCCTCCCAAAAGCCTGGAGTCAATTGACAATGTAGAGCTAGAGTTTGCAGAGGGGAGAACCGGTGAAAATGCAGAATACAAGACATATAAGGGTCAAAAATAGTCTGATTTCCCATGTACATACACTGCAGCGTATTCTGAAAAGTTACTTGAAAGTACAGTTACTACTCTCGACTCCAAAATGGCAAATTATTCTAGGTTTGAAAAAAAAAAACTTGCATTTTCATACAGTTTGTAACTGGGGATGTATCTCAGTGGTAGAGTGCACGCTTTGCATGTGTGAGGTCCCGGGTTCAATCCCCGGCATCTCCATAGCCATCCTGCATGTATGTGCAAGGAACTTACTTCCTTTTGGTGGTCACTTTTTCTCACCCTTGTTCGCTTCCTGCAGCCGCTGTGTGAAGTAAATACGTGTGAGTGCTCCAGGCTTCCGGTATACTTTTGGGGATGTAGCTCAGTGGTAGAGCGCATGCTTCGCATGTATGAGGTCATGGCTTCAAAACCCAGCATCTCCAACCTTTTTCAAATATGGCTAGACATCTTTGGCTAGCGCACCACTCAAGCTAAGTGTCAAGACTCGCAAGGAATCTCTGCCGCTTAAACTGTTAGCTTTGCCATGTCACTTGGCAGGACAAGGCTTTCTCGATTGCAAGGTCTTAACACTGCCTAAGCCACGGGCAACACTTTTTCCCACTCAGTAAAATGACTTGAATGGGAACTGGACATTCAATAAACTTGGCCAAAATCAATAGTACAAGCAAATATAGAAGACTTTCGATTATATAGTCTCAAAGATATTTGCTTTTTTCACCACTTACCAGCCAAGGTTTGCTCTACCCCTGCCTCCTGTATTCACCATCCACTCTGAAAAAAGACAGCTCAACTTCATTGGCATCAAACCTAAACCTCCCACCAACACACCTTGACATTGGGTTGCACAGCTTTTTAGACTTTATGCTAATGATATAGGAGGCGGGAAGGTGAGAAAACTGGCAGAGGGACAATCAGAAGGATTGTGCTGAGTTTAATCACGCGTCTTTTACTTTAACCTAGAGCTGGATTCACCATGTACACTGATTACTATTGCTCTGTCATATACTCCACACTTCTGCTGCGTTTGTCTGTGTGTTGACTAATGAAGGCCAGGAAACCTTCTCTGTGTGCTGCGCTGTATATGGTAGAGCCCAGAGTTGCTAGTCTCCTCCCAAAAGCCTGGAGTCAATTGACAATGTAGAGCTAGAGTTTGCAGAGGGGAGAACCGGTGAAAATGCAGAATACAAGACATATAAGGGTCAGAAATAGTCTGATTTCCCATGTACACACACTGCAGCGTATTCTGAAAAGTTACTTGAAAGTACAGTTACTACTCTCGACTCCAAAATGGCAAATTATTCTAGGTTTGAAAAAAAAAAACTTGCATTTTCACACAGTTCGTAACTGGGGATGTAGCTCAGTGGTAGAGCGCACGCTTTGCATGTGTGAGGCCCCGGGTTCAATCCCCGGCATCTCCATAGCCATCCTGCATGTATGGTGGTCCTTTTGGTGGTCACTTTTTCTCACCCTTGTTCGCTTCCTGCAGCCGCTGTGTGAAGTAAATACGTGTGAGTGCTCCAGGTTTCCGGTACACTTTTGGGGATGTAGCTCACATGTATGAGGTCCTGAGTTCAATCCCCAGCATCTCCAACCTTTTTCTAATATGGCTAGACATCTTTGGCTAGTGCACCACTCAAGCTAAGTGTCAAGACTCGCAAGGAATCTCTGCTGCTTAAACTGTTTGCTTTGCCATGTCACTTGGCAGGACAAGGCTTTCTCGATTGCAAGGTCTTAACACTGCCTAAGCCACGGGCAACACTTTTTCCCACTCGGTAAAATGACTTGAATGGGAACTGGACATTCAACAAACTTGGCCAAAATCAATAGTACATGCAAATATAGGAGAATTTCGATTATATAGTCTCAAAGATATTTGCTTTTTTCACCACTTACCAGCCAAGGTTTGCTCTACCCCTGCCTCCTGTATTCACCATCCACTCTGAAAAAAGACAGCTCAACTTCATTGGGATCAAACCTAATCCTCCCACCAACACACCTTGACATTGGGTTGCACAGCTTTTTAGACTTTATGCTAATGATATAGGAGGCGGGAAGGTGAGAAAACTGGCAGAGGGACAATCAGAAGGATTGTGCTGAGCTTAATCACGCGTCTTTTACTTTAACCTAGAGCTGGATTCACATCTACACCTATTACTATTGCTCTGTCATATACTCCACACTTCTGCTAGGTTTGTCTGTGTGTTGACTAATGAAGGCCAGGAAACCTTCTCTGTGTGCTGCGCTGTATATGGTAGAGCCCAGAGTTGCTAGTCTCCTCCCAAAAGCCTGGAGTCAATTGACAATGTAGAGCTAGAGTTTGCAGAGGGGAGAACCGGTGAAAATGCAGAATACAAGACATATAAGGGTCAGAAATAGTCTGATTTCCCATGTACACACACTGCAGCGTATTCTGAAAAGTTACTTGAAAGTACAGTTACTACTCTCGACTCCAAAATGGCAAGTTATTCTATGTTTGAAAAAAAAAAACTTGCATTTTCACACAGTTCGTAACTGGGGATGTAGCTCAGTGGTAGAGCGCACGCTTTGCCTGTGTGAGGCCCCGGGTTCAATCCCTGGCATCTCCATGGCCAGCCTGCATGTATGTGCAAGGAACGCTATTCCTTTTGGTGGTCACTTTTTCTCACCCTTGTTCGCTTCCTGCAGCCGCTGTGTGAAGTAAATACGTGTGAGTGCTCCAGGCTTTCGGTACACTTTTGGGGATGTAGCTCAGTGGTAGAGCTCATGCTTCGCATGTATGAGGTCCTGGGTTCAATCCCCAGCATCTCCAACCTTTTTCAAATATGGCTAGACATCTTTGGCTAGCGCACCACTCAAGCTAAGTGTCAAGACTCGCACGGAATCTCTGCCGCTTAAACTGTTTGCTTTGCCATGTCACTTGGCAGGACAAGGCTTTCTCGATTGCAAGGTCTTAACACTGCCTAAGCCACGGGCAACACTTTTTCCCACTCAGTAAAATGACTTGAATGGGAACTGGACATTCAACAAACTTGGCCAAAATCAATAGTACAAGCAAATATAGAAGACTTTCGATTATATAGTCTCAAAGATATTTGCTTTTTTCACCACTTACCAGCCAAGGTTTGCTCTACCCCTGCCTCCTGTATTCACCATCCACTCTGAAAAAAGACAGCTCAACTTCATTGGCATCAAACCTAAACCTCCCACCAACACACCTTGACATTGGGTTGCACAGCTTTTTAGACTTTATGCTAATGATATAGGAGGCGGGAAGGTGAGAAAACTGGCAGAGGGACAATCAGAAGGATTGTGCTGAGTTTAATCACGCGTCTTTTACTTTAACCTAGAGCTGGATTCACCATGTACACTGATTACTATTGCTCTGTCATATACTCCACACTTCTGCTGCGTTTGTCTGTGTGTTGACTAATGAAGGCCAGGAAACCTTCTCTGTGTGCTGCGCTGTATATGGTAGAGCCCAGAGTTGCTAGTCTCCTCCCAAAAGCCTGGAGTCAATTGACAATGTAGAGCTAGAGTTTGCAGAGGGGAGAACCGGTGAAAATGCAGAATACAAGACATATAAGGGTCAGAAATAGTCTGATTTCCCATGTACACACACTGCAGCGTATTCTGAAAAGTTACTTGAAAGTACAGTTACTACTCTCGACTCCAAAATGGCAAGTTATTCTAGGTTTGAAAAAAAAACTTGCATTTTCACACAGTTCGTCACTGGGGATGTAGCTCAGTGGTAGAGCGCACGCTTTGCATGTGTGAGGCCCCGGGTTCAATCCCCGGCAGCCAGCGTGCATGTATGTGCAAGGAACGCACTTCCTTTTGGTGGTCACTTTTTCTCACCCTTGTTCGCTTCCTGCACCGCTGTGTGAAGTAAATACGTGTGAGTGCTCCAGGCTTCCGGTACACTTTTGGGGATGTAGCTCACATGTATGAGGTCCTGAGATCAATCCCCAGCATCTCCAACCTTTTTCTAATATGGCTAGACATCTTTGGCTAGCGCACCACTCAAGCTCAGTGTCAAGACTTGCAAGGAATCTCTGCCGCTTAAACTGTTTGCTTTGCCATGTCACTTGGCAGGACAAGGCTTTCTCGATTGCAAGGTCTTAACACTGCCTAAGACACTGATTACTATTGCTCTGTCATATACTCCACACTTCTGCTGCGTTTGTCTGTGTGTTGACTAATGAAGGCCAGGAAACCTTCTCTGTGTGCTGCGCTGTATATGGTAGAGCCCAGAGGTGCTAGTCTCCTCCCAAAAGCCTGGAGTCAATTGACAATGTAGAGCTAGAGTTTGCAGAGGGGAGAACCGGTGAAAATGCAGAATACAAGATATATAAGGGTCAGAAATAGTCTGATTTCCCATGTACACACACTGCAGCGTATTCTGAAAAGTTACTTGAAAGTACAGTTACTACTCTCGACTCCAAAATGGCAAGTTATTCTAGGTTTGAAAAAAAAAAACTTGCATTTTCACATAGTTCGTAACTGGGGATGTAGCTCAGTGGTAGAGCGCACGCTTTGCATGTGTGAGGCCCCGGGTTCAATCCCGGGCATCTCCATAGCCAGCCTGCATGTATGTGCAAGGGACGCACTTCCTTTTGGTAGTCACTTTTTCTCACCCTTGTTCGCTTCCTGCAGCCGCTGTGTGAAGTAAATACGTGTGAGTGCTCCAGGCTTCCGGTACACTTTTGGGGATGTAGCTCAGTGATAGAGCACATGCTTCGCATGTTTGAGTTCCTGGGTTCAATCCCCAGCATCTCCAACCTTTTTCAAATATGGCTAGACATCTTTGGCTAGCGCACCACTCAAGCTAAGTGTCAAGACTCGCAAGGAATCTCTGCCGCTTAAACTGTTTGCTTTGCCATGTCACTTGGCAGGACAAGGCTTTCTTGATTGCAAGGTCTTAACACTGCCTAAGCCACGGGCAACACTTTTTCCCACTGAGTAAAATGACTTGAATGGGAACTGGACATTCAACAAACTTGGCCAAAATCAATAGTACACGCAAATAAAGGAGACTTTCGATTATATAGTCTCAAAGATATTTGCTTTTTTCACCACTTACCAGCCAAGGTTTGCTCTACCCCTGCCTCCTGTATTCACCATCCACTCTGAAAAAAGACAGCTCAACTTCATTGGGATCAAACCTAAACCTCCCACCAACACACCTTGACATTGGGTTGCACAGCTTTTTAGACTTTATGCTAATGATATAGGAGGCGGGAAGGTGAGAAAACTGGCAGAGGGACAATCAGAAGGATTGTGCTGAGCTTAATCACGCGTCTTTTACTTTAACCTAGAGCTGGATTCACCATCTACACTGATTACTATTGCTCTGTCATATACTCCACACTTCTGCTGCGTTTGTCTGTGTGTTGACTAATGAAGGCCAGGAAACCTTCTCTGTGTGCTGCGCTGTATATGGTAGAGCCCAGAGTTGCTAGTCTCCTCCCAAAAGCCTGGAGTCAATTGACAATGTAGAGCTAGAGTTTGCAGAGG
Source organism: Dendrobates tinctorius (assembly GCF_039654945.1). Lineage (NCBI taxonomy): Eukaryota > Metazoa > Chordata > Amphibia > Anura > Dendrobatidae > Dendrobates > Dendrobates tinctorius. The sequence continues at coordinate 46,703,342 of NW_027361679.1, read as the reverse complement.
GGAGAAACGGTGAAAATGCAGAATACAAGACATATAAGGGTCAGAAATAGTCTGATTTCCCATGTACACACACTGCAGCGTATTCTGAAAAGTTACTTGAAAGTACAGTTACTACTCTCGACTCCAAAATGGCAAGTTATTCTAGGTTTGAAAAAAAAACTTGCATTTTCACATAGTTCATAGCTGGGGATGTAGCTCAGTGGTAGAGCGCACGCTTTGCATGTGTGAGGCCCCGGGTTCAATCCCCGGCATCTCCTTAGCCACCCTGCATGTATGTGCAAGGGCCGCACTTCCTTTTGGTGGTCACTTTTTCTCACCCTTGTTCGCTTCCTGCATCCGCTGTGTGAAGTAAATACGTGTGAGTGCTCCAGGCTTCCGGTACACTTTTGGGGATGTAGCTCAGTGGTAGAGCACATGTTTCGCATGTTTGAGTTCCTGGGTTCAATCCTCAGCATCTCCAACCTTTTTCAAATATGGCTAGACATCTTTGGCTAGCGCACCACTCAAGCTAAGTGTCAAGACTCGCAAAGAATCTCTGCCGCTTAAACTGTTTGCTTTGCCATGTCACTTGGCAGGACAAGGCTTTCTCGATTGCAAGGTCTTAACACTTCCTAAGCCACGGGCAACACTTTTTCCCACTCAGTAAAATGACTTGAATGGGAACTGGACATTCAACAAACTTGGCCAAAATCAATAGTACACGCAAATATAGAAGACTTTCGATTATATAGTCTCAAAGATATTTGCTTTTTTCACCACTTACCAGCCAAGGTTTGCTCTACCCCTGCCTCCTGTATTCACCATCCACTCTGAAAAAAGACAGCTCAACTTCATTGGGATCAAACCTAAACCTCCCACCAACACACCTTGAAATTTGGGTTGCACAGCTTTTTAGACTTTATGCTAATGATATAGGAGGCGGGAAGGTCAGAAAACTGGCAGAGGGACAATCAGAAGGATTGTGCTTAGCTTAATCACGCGTCTTTTACTTTAACCTAGAGCTGGATTCACCATCTACACTGATTACTATTGCTCTGTCATATACTCCACACTTCTGCTGCGTTTGTCTGTGTGTTGACTAATGAAGGCCAGGAAACCTTCTCTGTGTGCTGCGCTGTATATGGTAGAGCCCAGAGTTGCTAGTCTCCTCCCAAAAGCCTGGAGTCAATTGACAATGTAGAGCTAGAGTTTGCAGAGGGGAGAACCGGTGAAAATGCAGAATACAAGACATATAAGGGTCAGAAATAGTCTGATCTCCCATGTACACACTGCAGCGTATTCTGAAAAGTTACTTGAAAGTACAGTTACTACTCTCGACTCCAAAATGGCAAGTTATTCTAGGTTTGAAAAAAAAAAACTTGCATTTTCACACAGTTCGTAACTGGGGATGTAGCTCAGTGGTAGAGCGCACGCTTTGCATGTGTGAGGCCCCGGCATCTCTATGGCCAGCCTGCATGTATGTGCAAGGAACGCTATTCCTTTTGGTGGTCACTTTTTCTCACCCTTGTTCACTTCCTGCAGCCGCTGTGTGAAGTAAATACGTGTGAGTGCTCCAGGCTCCCGGTACACTTTTGGGGATGTAGCTCAGTGGTAGAGCGCATGCTTCGCATGTTTGAGGTCCTGGGTTCACTCCCCAGCATCTCCAACCTTTTTCAAATATGGCTAGACATCCTTGGCTAGCGCACCACTCAAGCTAAGTGTCAAGACTCGCAAGGAATCTCTGCCGCTTAAACTGTTTGCTTTGCCATGTCACTTGGCAGGACAAGGCTTTCTCGATTGCAAGGTCTTAACACTGCCTAAGCCACGGGCAACACTTTTTCCCACTCAGTAAAATGACTTGAATGGGAACTGGACATTCAACAAACTTGGCCAAAATCAATAGTACAAGCAAATATAGAAGACTATCGATTATATAGTCTCAAAGATATTTGCTTTTTTCACCACTTACCAGTCAAGGTTTGCTCTACCCCTGCCTCCTGTATTCACCATCCACTCTGAAAAAAGACAGCTCAACTTCATCAAACCTAAACCTCCCACCAACACACCTTGACATTGGGTTGCACAGCTTTTTAGACTTTATGCTAATGATATTGGAGGCTGGAAGGTGAGAAAACTGGCAGAGGGACAATCAGAAGGATTGTGCTGAGTTTAATCACACGTCTTTTACTTTAACCTAGAGCTGGATTCACCATCTACACTGATTACTATTGCTCTGTCATATACTCCACACTTCTGCTGCGTTTGTCTGTGTGTTGATTAATGAAGGCCAGGAAACCTTCTCTGTGTGCTGCGCTGTATATGGTAGAGCCCAGAGTTGCTAGTCTCCTCCCAAAAGCCTGGAGTCAATTGACAATGTAGAGCTAGAGTTTGCAGAGGGGAGAACCGGTGAAAATGCAGAATACAAAACATATAAGGGTCAGAAATAGTCTGATTTCCCATGTACACACACTGCAGCGTATTCTGAAAAGTTAATTGAAAGTACAGTTACTACTCTCGACTCCAAAATGGCAAATTATTCTAGGTTTGAAAAAAAAAAACTTGCATTTTCACACAGTTCGTAACTGGGGATGTAGCTCAGTGGTAGAGCGCACGCTTTGCATGTGTGAGGCCCCGGGTTCAATCCCCGGCATCTCCATGGCCACCCTGCATGTATGTGCAAGGAACGCACTTCGTTTTGGTGGTCACTTTTTCTCACCCTTGTTCGCTTCCTGCAGCCGCTGTATGAAGTAAATACGTGTGAGTGCTCCAGGCTTCCGGTACACTTTTGGGGATGTAGCTCACATGTATGAGGTCCTGAGTTCAATCCCCAGCATCTCCAACCTTTTTCAAATATGGCTAGACATCTTTGGCTAGCGCACCACTCAAGCTAAGTGTCAAGACTCGCAAGGAATCTCTGCCGCTTAAACTGTTTGCTTTGCCATGTCACTTGGCAGGACAAGGCTTTCTCGATTGCAAGGTCTTAACACTGCCTAAGCCACGGGCAACACTTTTTCCCACTCAGTAAAATGACTTGAATGGGAACTGGACATTCAACAAACTTGGCCAAAATCAATAGTACATGCAAATAAAGGAGACTTTCGATTATATAGTCTCAAAGATATTTGCTTTTTTCACCACTTACCAGCCAAGGTTTGCTCTACCCCTTCCTCCTGTATTCACCATCCACTCTGAAAAAAGACAGCTCAACTTCATTGGGATCAAACTTAAACCTCCCACCAACACACCTTGACATTGGTTGGCACAGCTTTTTAGACTTTATGCTAATGATATAGGAGGCGGGAAGGTGAGAAAACTGGCAGAGGGACAATCAGAAGGATTGTGCTGAGCTTAATCACGCGTCTTTTACTTTAACCTAGAGCTGGATTCACCATCTACACTGATTACTATTGCTCTGTCATATACTCCACACTTCTGCTGCGTTTGTCTGTGTGTTGACTAATGAAGGCCAGGAAACCTTCTCTGTGTGCTGCGCTGTATATGGTAGAGCCCAGAGTTGCTAGTCTCCTCCCAAAAGCCTGGAGTCAATTGACAATGTAGAGCTAGAGTTTGCAGAGGGGAGAACCGGTGAAAATGCAGAATACAAGACATATAAGGGTCAGAAATAGTCTGATTTCCCATGTACACACACTGCAGCGTATTCTGAAAAGTTACTTGAAAGTACAGTTACTACTCTCGACTCCAAAATAGCAAGTTATTCTAGGTTTGAAAAAAAAACTTGCATTTTCACACAGTTCATACCTGGGGATGTAGCTCAGTGGTAGAGCGCACGCTTTGCATGTGTGAGGCCCCGTGTTCAATCCCCGGCATCTCCAGAGCCAGCCTGCATGTATGTGCAAGGGCCTTTTGGTGGTCACTTTTTCTCACCCTTGTTCGCTTCCTGCAGCCGCTGTGTGAAGTAAATACGTGTGAGTGCTCCAGGCTTCCGGTACACTTTTGGGGATGTAGCTCAGTGGTAGAGCACATGCTTCGCATGTTTGAGTTCCTGGGTTCAATCCCCAGCATCTCCAACCTTTTTCAAATATGGCTAGACATCTTTGGCTAGCGCACCACTCAAGCTAAGTGTCAAGACTCGCAAGGAATCTCCGCCGCTTAAACTGTTTGCTTTGCCATGTCACTTGGCAGGACAAGGCTTTCTCGATTGCAAGGTCTTAACACTGCCTAAGCCACGGGCAACACTTTTTCCCACTCAGTAAAATGACTTGAATGGGAACTGGACATTCAACAAACTTGGCCAAAATCAATAGTACACGCAAATATAGAAGACTTTCGATTATATAGTCTCAAAGATATTTGCTTTTTTCACCACTTACCAGCCAAGGTTTGCTCTACCCCTGCCTCCTGTATTCACCATCCACTCTGAAAAAAGACAGCTCAACTTCATTGGGATCAAACCTAAACCTCCCACCAACACACCTTGAAATTTGGGTTGCACAGCTTTTTAGACTTTATGATAATGATATAGGAGGCAGGAAGGTGAGAAAACTGGCAGAGGGACAATCAGAAGGATTGTGCTTAGCTTAATCACGCGTCTTTTACTTTAACCTAGAGCTGGATTCACCATCTACACTGATTACTATTGCTCTGTCATATACTCCACACTTCTGCTGCGTTTGTCTGTGTGTTGACTAATGAAGGCCAGGAAACCTTCTCTGTGTGCTGCGCTGTATATGGTAGAGCCCAGAGTTGCTAGTCTCCTCCCAAAAGCCTGGAGTCAATTGACAATGTAGAGCTAGAGTTTGCAGAGGGGAGAACCGGTGAAAATGCAGAATACAAGACATATAAGGGTCAGAAATAGTCTGATTTCCCATGTACACACACTGCAGCGTATTCTGAAAAGTTACTTGAAAGTACAGTTACTACTCTCGACTCCAAAATGGCAAGTTATTCTAGGTTTGAAAAAAAAAACTTGCATTTTCACACAGTTTGTAACTGGGGATGTAGCTCAGTGGTAGAGCGCACGCTTTGCATGTGTGAGGCCCCGTGTTCAATCCCCGGCATCTCCATGGCCATCCTGCATGTATGTGCAAGGAACGCACTTACTTTTGGAGGTCACTTTTTCTCACCCTTGTTCGCTTCCTGCAGCCGCTGTGTGAAGTAAATACGTGTGAGTGCTCCAGGCTTCCGGTACACTTTTGGGGATGTAGCTCACATGTATGAGGTCCTGATTTCAATCCCCACCATCTCCAACCTTTTTCAAATATGGCTAGACATCTTTGGCTAGCGCACCACTCAAGCTAAGTGTCAAGACTCGCAAGGAATGTCTGCCGCTTAAACTGTTTGCTTTGCCATGTCACTTGGCAGGACAAGGCTTTCTCGATTGCAAGGTCTTAACACTGCCTAAGCCATGGGCAACACTTTTTCCCACTCAGTAAAATGACTTGAATGGGAACTGGACATTCAACAAACTTGGCCAAAATCAATAGTACACGCAAATATAGGAGACTTTCGATTATATAGTCTCAAAGATATTTGCTTTTTTCACCACTTACCAGCCAAGGTTTGCTCTACCCCTGCCTCCTGTATTCACCATCCACTCTGAAAAAAGACAGCTCAACTTCATTGGGATCAAACCTAAACCTCCCACCAACACACCTTGACATTGGGTTGCACAGCTTTTTAGACTTTATGCTAATGATATAGGAGGCGGGAAGGTGAGAAAACTGGCAGAGGGACAATCAGAAGGATTGTGCTGAGCTTAATCACGCGTCTTTTACTTTAACCTAGAGCTGGATTCACCATCTACACTGATTAATATTGCTCTGTCATATACTCCACACTTCTGCTGCGTTTGTCTGTGTGTTGACTAGTGAAGGCCAGGAAACCTTCTCTGTGTGCTGCGCTGTATGTGGTAGAGCCCAGAGTTGCTAGTCTCCTCCCAAAAGCCTGGAGTCAATTGACAATGTAGAGCTAGAGTTTGCAGAGGGGAGAACCGGTGAAAATGCAGAATTCAAGACATATAAGGGTCAGAAATAGTCTGATTTCCCATGTACACACACTGCAGCGTATTCTGAAAAGTTACTTGAAAGTACAGTTACTACTCTCGACTCCAAAATGGCAAGTTATTCTAGGTTTGAAAAAAAAAAACTTGCATTTTCACACAGTTCGTAACTGGTGTCGGGATCCCTCAGATTACTCTTTCATCTGAAGGACCGATGTTCTTAGGTGTGAAGCACCATATGTCTCTAATCATTTGCTCCGTCGAGAAGAACTACACAGACACCAGCTGTATAATACCACTCGGGATGCCTCTCAAGACGCCTCTGGCTTATCAGTTAGGCTTCCGTCTTTTATAGTAAAGAATTTAAACATTTTACAGACATGCGCAGTACAAATGATTTTACAACTTGTTTTCGACAAAGAAAGTCATTTAGGCGATAAAGCAGAGGTATTTGACCTTGGTTCACAAGGGAGATGTCTGAGACATCTCCTCGAAGAACAGATAAGGTTTTAAACAAGAGAATGCAACATAGACAGAACTCAATTTAACTCCTTCAGTTCCTATCATTCCCCCCTTTGACATCTTCATTTTCCACAATCTGGAACACTGGATCCTGCAACAACAGCGGATAGTGGCTCGTTCACCAGGTACTATCCCAGGCCGACGGGTTGCCCAAGGGAGACAGGTCTTCTACCTTCTCCATCCCCCAGATACTGAAGCCACGTCCATCATTGCAAGAGTACGCTCCTTCATGCCAGAAATGAGATGTCAATCTAGGACTCAAAGGAATAATAGTTAAATTCTTGTTGTTTACAGTCAAACTTCCTTATCTTTTTCTACATCTTTTCTTGCATACAGAGATACACCAAAAAACAAGTTTCAATAGCACATATATTACGAAGATACAAACAACAATACGTAATAGACTTAGTATAATCCCAGTTATCCAGCCTCCAATACCCTTAAACCAATTAGCTGGATTAAGAAAGGAGAATGTATCTGACCACCAACTATCCTTAGTATGATCATTGTCTTTATCGTACTGATCTCTAAGTTTTTGAACATCCTCTATTTTCAATTTTAACTTTATAATGCTGTTGGGATCTATAAAATGACAGCAAGCTGGTCCGATGACTTGACACATACCTCCTTGCGCTGCAGTTAAATAATCTAATACTATGGTATGCTGATTAGTGGCTATGATGAGCTGATTTTGGACAGCAACGTTGGTGTTCAATATATCCAATATATCCCATATTTGGTCATCTAAGTAATCTGTAGCCCTGACTAATTTATCCCACATTTGAGTAATCATAGGATAAATAAAAATAGAGCTGACAATTTTATTAGCCACACTCATCTGCACTATATGTGGTCTCCCAGAGAGGCGACGTGTATTGTCAGCAGCTCTTTTGTACAACGTGTGTTTAGGTATGCTCTGAGTATTCAACTGGTCATTCGAAATAACAAAGGTAGCTAGAGTCAAACGACCCAGAGTACAAGCACCTTTTACCCCTACTGGCAACCATTTATATGCATTGTCTCCACATACCCAGTACATGTCACTAGGTAGGTCCCATAGGGCTGAATGTTGTAATACCAGTCTATGAACTAAATCTATGAACGCAGATACATTCTGAAGCATGCACCAAGGTGAAAATTGTCCTAAAGGACTACAATACCCTACATCGGGATTTCCACAGGTGGGAGTTCCTTTCTCATATCCAGATGACTCGTTGCAAGGTATATTACCTGAAATATTAAAACAAGTTTCATTATTGCCCTGGGGAAATAAATTGGAATACTCCCAGGACGTGTTATGCAACCTTCTTTCTAGCAGTATTGGTTTGAAGGCATCAGTAGAGTGGGAAGTTACATTAAAACTAACTTGTAGGCCATACATTGGAATTTGCCCCAGGTAGGTTAATCGAGTTCTATTCCTGGGTACCCAAGCCCCCCCTTTATATGCCAGATATTGAAGGTATGTATTACTTCCTGAAAGATTACCCTGCCACCAAGGGTATCCTACCCATCCCACAATAGGTATACCAACAGTTGTGTTCCATAGCTTCACATTATTTGTGGCATTATTAGCAAGTGTATCAGAACAACTGGTCCAGGCAAATAATTCCTCGGGTGGCACAGGAATAACAAGGAACGGAATACTAGTGGCTGATACTGGTGAATGTGTGCAGATCCAGCAAATGATTTGACCAATCATTCAGTAATTTTTCATGATGTTGTATAAACTTATTATTCAAGGACATTGGAGAATTTAGATTGTCCCACGCAGCTACCATTGTTACAGATAATGCAACAAAACCAAACCAAAACATTATGCACTCTTATGCTTTGTTAACTCCTGTGGCTAGTTTGCAATGCGATGCGTGGATCCAGGTTGGTTGTCCTTCCAACTTAACAGAAGTAGGCGTTGTTAGGAGTACTTGGTAAGGTCCTTGATATCGGGGTTCAAGGGTCTTTCTGGAGTGTTTCTTGACATATACGTAATCACCAGGTTGTAGACAATGAGTTCCTTCCACACTATCTGGATCTGGAATGGAAGAGAAAACTAGAGAATGCATTTGAGTTAAATGCTTTTGCAACTGGATTACATAACTTGTCAAATTATCCACATTGAGTGTTAAGACCTGTGGGTAGTACAACCCTGTGTTCGGTGGTCTTCCAAACAGTATCTCGAAGGGTGACAGTTTAGCTTTCCCCGTGGGTGTGTACCTTACTGAGAATAATGCTAATGGGAGACACTCTGGCCATGGTTTATGGGTTTGTTCCATGGTTTTCTGTATTTTCAATTTCAGTGTCCCGTTCATTCTTTCTACCTTCCCTGAACTCTGTGGGTGGTAGGGTGTATGAAATGCCTGTTCTACACCTATCATTTGCATGACATTTTGCATTACCTCAGCAGTAAAGTGTGTACCTCTGTCTGATTCAATTGTTTCAGGGACACCGAATCGTGGTACTAGTTCCATCACCAGTTTCTTTGCAGTGGCTCGAGCTGTAGCCGTTTTCACCGGGTAGGCCTCTGGCCATCCAGAGAAGAGATCTACACATACTAGGATATTTGCATACACTCCTACCTTGGTAGCTGTATGTCGTCAATCTGCCGTCTCTGAAACGGGTAGAGAGGCCTAGGTGTCGCTTTCTTAGGGACTTTTACTGTTTTACCTGGGTTGTGCTGTGCACAGATGAGGCATGATTGTACAAGTTTCGCGGCTGCGCAACTGAAGCCAGGAGCGATCCAGAAGGCATCTACCATGGCACACATGTGACTTTTTGAGGTGTGATTGGGGCCATGTGCTGCTTGCGCCATGATTGGGAACAGGGACTTTGGTGGGCACATTTTATCCTTATTCTCCCATACTCCATTTGAGTTCAGCTCAGCTCCCAGTCTCCCCCGGTGTACCTTCTCTGTTTGGGCAGCCTTTTGCTGGAGGGATTTCAGGACATCTAGACCCAATGTGGCTGGAATACGCTGACTCCCCGCCACTGTCCACTGCTCTCTCTAGGCCGCCTTGTGCTATTTTAGCAGCCTCGTTCGCCCTTCTATTGCCCTCTACCTCCACGGAGTCACCTTTGTGTGTGCTTTTACCTTGACAATGCCAACCTGGACTGGTAACATCAATGCCTCCATCAATTGTTTCACCAGCTCTGCATTTTTAATGGGCTTCGAATCTGTGAAAATATTAGCGACTTTACCTGCAGCGGCTCTACACGCCTCAGTGAGTGCCTTCAACTCTGCCTCCTGCGCCGACATGTGAGGAGAGAGTGGTTCCGCTCGGATTACCTCATGTGAGGATACTACTGCATATCCAGTGTAGAATCGTCCATCCTGGTGGTATCTGGGGCCATCTACAAAAAAGAAACTCAAAGTCTGCATTAGGAACAGGTTTTTCATGAATGTGTGCAAACCCAACTGTCTCCTGACTCATCAGTTCTATGCAGACATGTTCATGCGTCATGTCAAAGTATCCTTCCTCACTTGCCAATACGGTCACCAATTCCCCCTTTTCTGAATCCACAGGCAGGAGGGTGGCTGGATTCAGAACGTTACATCTTTTGAGGAGTGACATACTCAGGAATTAGTAGAGCACACTCAAGTCGGAGCTGTCTGGCCATAGACAGATGTTTTGGTTGAACTTGTAGGAGTATGGCATGGATCGTCAGTGTCATCTCACATGCCTTTCCTATTACGTCTCCACTTTTTTCCTTGTGCTCCAGCATACATGACAGGTCGTTTTATTGTCCTTGTTTGCTCAATTTCTTTAGCTACCTTAAGGAGGTCTTTCGGATCTACATGTCTCCATTCAGGTCTGGCTGTCTGTACTGCGTCTCGTAAGTCTTTGTTCATACCGTCAATGAATGCATTCACCAGTATTCTAACATCAAGTGGGTTTATGCAAATGTACCCCATGTCTGCCCATTTCAGCTGTAACCGTCCAAGGTATATCTCTACTCTCTCTCCTCTTTGCTGTGTCACATTAGTCAGGAGTACTCCACTGCAGCCCATTGTCTTAGTGACTCACAGTACGTCTCCCCAGATCGTGCAGATTTATCATCCATGCCCCAAGCCTGATTCTTTGTCACATCTGTGTGTCTTAATTATATGATCTAGTGCGTCACCTGCCTTTAAACTCATCAACCTCTCTAGGTCTGCCCAGGTACACTTATATGTCTGCTGTACTTCCTTTATGTGTCTGTAAAACGGGAATGGTTGGTCTTCAGGGGCAGGCAGCTGCTTCAGCAAAGCTAGCTGGTCAGAGGGGCTCCAGGGATAATACACCTGCATCTTTCTTATTCTAGTCACACTTCTAGGTCCTGATGGGGTTGGCCGTCTGATGTCTACTGTCAGCTTACTCCTCAAGGGCCAATGTCCCACTACCCACTATCCACACTATTATGTCAGCTTCTTATGATCTTGTCTGGATAGGATTTAGTGCAATTCTCTTAGGTCAGTAGCACAGGTCACACAAGTAGCTATTCAGTCTGGGTTTGTCTGAGTCTGACCACAGTGTTTACAAGTCCATCTGTTTTGTCTGGGTCTCTGGTTACACTTTGTCAATCAAACATTCATAATACACCTTCCACACTGCTGCACATTCTCAAGCATCATTTATTCACTTGCTATTTTCTTCCCTTGTCTGTGCCTTTTTGTACATCCAAACATTCACACTCTGGTATTTTTGCCTTTTTCAATATTTGTCCCACTTGTTTTACTGCTTCCTTCCTTCTCTGTCTCTTGTAATTTGACACAATTTGCTATACAAATCAATCACACAACTAGAAGCAGGTTCAAACACATTAATGACCAAGCAATCACTTACAATTCCCTTCTAAATTAGGCACCATATCTTACTTTTAACTTCCAATCTTCAATTAAGTACTGTTGCTTTAAAATGCACAAATCTTTCAGCGTGTACCTTACAGATAGAATTACAGAGAATTTTGAGCACAGCTCACACTCAGCAGAGATAAGAGCGAAGGGAGAAGAAAAACTACGCAGCTCCATCCTTCACCCCTCCCGTCAGAATGCAGCGTCGTCCTTCACAGAATTCTGTAGTTCTTTAGACTTATCAAAATCAATTTCTACAAAGAAACTCAAAATCACGGGATTTCACTGTAAGGGCAGATAACTGTATAATGAGATTAACCATGCCTTGCCCTTTTTCTGGCCAAATGCATTCAGGAAACTTTACAATGTAATGCCACATATAACACGAACTATATCATTGCTCAATTCATTCAGTCTCAGATGTAGATTTGAAATATCTATAACGCATCTGTCCGGGATTCCACCACAACTAGAAAGGTCACAAATCTCTTGACACAAAAATGATGTGTGATGATTCATTCATACGTGCTCATTCACTGATTTTTTTTTTTTTTTTACTCAATTACTCATCTCTCATCTTATTCAGAGGTTCTCATAGACATATATACAAGGATTCACACAGCCTGCCTATCTTGCACTTTGGATTTGATTAATACTTTTTCCAGGTTCTTTGCTGCACTACTTCCATATCTATCCTCAATTATATCACATAACCGATTTCCTTCTTCAGGTGTCTTTCCCTGACTGTTTCCCATTTTATCTTTTATTCTTATCCTGTCTCTCTTGTTGTCTTCCTGTTAGTCCCCTGCCTTAGGTGGTGTATTGGGTAAGCTCAAGACTAGGCTCTACTATACCTCGTTACCTTCTTCCTAAGGTGCTAACAGGCTAAATGGAGTGTCTGTTCCTCGGTGTACTACGTGTTTCGTGTACTTATATGCTATGTAGCATCCGAACAGAAATACTCCCACAACACACAGGATTGTAAATAAAGTGTCCATCTATCGGGGTTCTTCAGTCATATCCTGTCACAGGCTCATTTCACGGTCCTGTGCTCATTCGGTCACACTCTTATCTGTCACAAGGTTTATTCGTAAAGGGTGTTGATTTAAGCTTAGGCGGTGACCTCCCCGAAAGGACGCTGTCACATGACCCAGTTAGGCAATATCACCACTCTTTGAACGAATACCTACTGTGCAGCTTATTTTTCTACTTTTCACAACCTTTCAAATCAAGGCAGTCACTCAACAACCTCCTCTATTCCTAGTGCGGAATCGTCTATTGTGAAAAACTTGTCCGTCCGGGCTGCGCAGTATGAACTGTTCACCCAGCCTTATATTCCGTAATGTCAGACCTCTCCCATTTTGATTTGCATCAGCTCTTTTTCTAAAAATAGCTGTGCACACACAGAACCTACAGTAACCTCTCATTCGAGCAGAAATTACATATGCGTGTCACACCCGATTTCCTCAGAGTTCTTATATGGACCTGATTTTACGGCCCCCTCCTCTACTAGATTCCCCTTTATACGGACCTTAGTTATAATGATAGATTATGAAGAGCAGAGAAGAGAAAAATTGATCTCTTACCTGGCCAGGTGTTTAGGTCTGCTGTTCACAATTTCATCAGTAACTGGAGTGGTCTGTAGATCGGGTAGTCTTGGAGAGGTGCCTATATCAGGTCCCTGTTTCGGGCGCCAGGAAACTGTCGGGATCCCTCAGATTACTCTTTCATCTGAAGGACCGATGTTCTTAGGTGTGAAGCACCATATGTCTCTAATCAATTGCTCCGTCGAGAAGGATAACACAGACACGGCTGTATGATACCACTCGGGATGCCTCTCAAGACGCCTCTGGCTTATCAGTTAGGCTTCCGTCTTTTATAGTAAAGAATTTAAACATTTTACAGACATGTGCAGTACAAATGATTTTACAACTTGTTTTCGACAAAGAAAGTCATTTAGGCGATAAAGCAGAGGTATTTGACCTTGGTTCACAAGGGAGATGTCTGAGACATCTCCTCGAAGAACAGATAAGGTTTTAAACAAGAGAATGCAACATAGACAGAACTCAATTTAACTCCATCAGTTCCTATCACTGGGGATGTAGCTCAGTGGTAGAGCGCACGCTTTGCATGTGTGAGGCCCCGGGTTCAATCCCCGGCATCTCCATGGCCAGCCTGCATGTATGTGCAAGGAACGCACTTCCTTTTGGTGGTCACTTTTTCTCACCCCTGTTTGCTTCCTGCAGCCGCTGTGTGAAGTAAATACGTGTGAGTGCTCCAGGCTTCCGGTACACTTTTGGGGATGTAGCTCAGTGGTAGAGCACATGCTTCGCATGTTTGAGTTCCTGGGATCAATCCCCAGCATCTCCAACCTTTTTCAAATATGGCTAGACATCTTTGGCTAGCGCACCACTCAAGCTAAGTGTCAAGACTCGCAAGGAATGTCTGCCGCTTAAACTGTTTGCTTTGCCATGACAGTTGGCAGGACAAGGCTTTCTCGATTGCAAGGTCTTAACACTGCCTAAGCCACGGGCAACACTTTTTCCCACTCAGTAAAATGATTTGAATGGGAACTGGACATTCAACAAACTTGGCCAAAATCAATAGTACACGCAAATATAGGAGAATTTCGATTATATAGTCTCAAAGATATTTGCTTTTTTCACCACTTACCAGCCAAGGTTTGCTCTACCCCTGCCTCCTGTATTCACCATCCACTCTGAAAAAAGACAGCTCAACTTCATTGGCATCAAACCTAAACCTCCCACCAACACACCTTGACATTGGGTTGCACAGCTTTTTAGACTTTATGCTAATGATATAGGAGGCGGGAAGGTGAGAAAACTGGCAGAGGGACAATCAGAAGGATTGTGCTGAGCTTAATCACGCGTCTTTTACTTTAACCTAGAGCTGGATTCACCATCTACACTGATTACTATTGCTCTGTCATATACTCCACACTTCTGCTGCGTTTGTCTGTGTGTTGACTAATGAAGGCCAGGAAACCTTCTCTGTGTGCTGCGCTGTATATGGTAGAGCCCAGAGTTGCTAGTCTCCTCCCAAAAGCCTGGAGTCAATTGACAATGTAGAGCTAGAGTTTGCAGAGGGGAGAACCGGTGAAAATGCAGAATACAAGACATATAAGGGTCAGAAATAGTCTGATTTCCCATGTACACACACTGCAGCGTATTCTGAAAAGTTACTTGAAAGTACAGTTACTACTCTCGACTCCAAAATGGCAAGTTATTCTAGGTTTGAAAAAAAAAAACTTGCATTTTCACACAGTTCGTAATTGGGGATGTAGCTCAGTGGTAGAGCGCACGCTTTGCATGTGTGAGGCCCTGGGTTCAATCCCCGGCATCTCCATGGCCAGCCTGCATGTATGTGCAAGGAACGCTATTCCTTTTGGTGGTCACTTTTTCTCACCCTTGTTCGCTTCCTGCAGCCGCTGTGTGAAGTAAATACGTGTGAGTGCTCCAGGCTCCCGGTACACTTTTGGGGATGTAGCTCAGTGGTAGAGCGCATGCTTCGCATGTATGAGGTCCTGGGTTCAATCCCCAGCATCTGCAACCTTTTTCAAATATGGCTAGACATCTTTGGCTAGCGCACCACTCAAGCTAAGTGTCAAGACTCGCACGGAATCTCTGCCGCTTAAACTGTTTGCTTTGCCATGTCACTTGGCAGGACAAGGCTTTCTCGATTGCAAGGTCTTAACACTGCCTAAGCCACGGGCAACACTTTTTCCCACTCAGTAAAATGACTTGAATGGGAACTGGACATTCAACAAACTTGGCCAAAATCAATAGTACAAGCAAATATAGAAGACTTTCGATTATATAGTCTCAAAGATATTTGCTTTTTTCACCACTTACCAGCCAAGGTTTGCTCTACCCCTGCCTCCTGTATTCACCATCCACTCTGAAAAAAGACAGCTCAACTTCATTGGCATCAAACCTAAACCTCCCACCAACACACCTTGACATTGGGTTGCACAGCTTTTTAGACTTTATGCTAATGATATAGGAGGAGGGAAGGTGAGAAAACTGGCAGAGGGACAATCAGAAGGATTGTGCTGAGCTTAATCACGCGTCTTTTACTTTAACCTAGAGCTGGATTCACCATCTACACTGATTACTATTGCTCTGTCATATACTCCACACTTCTGCTGCGTTTGTCTGTGTGTTGACTAATGAAGGCCAGGAAACCTTCTCTGTGTGCTGCGCTGTATATGGTAGAGCCCAGAGTTGCTAGTCTCCTCCCAAAAGCCTGGAGTCAATTGACAATGTAGAGCTAGAGTTTGCAGAGGGGAGAAACGGTGAAAATGCAGAATACAAGACATATAAGGGTCAGAAATAGTCTGATTTCCCATGTACACACACTGCAGCGTATTCTGAAAAGTTACTTGAAAGTACAGTTACTACTCTCGACTCCAAAATGGCAAGTTATTCTAGGTTTGAAAAAAAAACTTGCATTTTCACACAGTTCATACCTGGGGATGTAGCTCAGTGGTAGAGCGCACGCTTTGCGTGTGTGAGGCCCCGGGTTCAATCCCCGGCATCTCCATAGCCAGCCTGCATGTATGTGCAAGGGCCGCACTTGCTTTTGGTGGTCACTTTTTCTCACCCTTGTTCGCTTCCTGCAGCCGCTGTGTGAAGTAAATACGTGTGAGTGCTCCAGGCTTCCGGTACACTTTTGGGGATGTAGTTCAGTGGTAGAGCACATGTTTCACATGTTTGAGTTCCTGGGTTCAATCCCCAGCATCTCCAACCTTTTTCAAATATGGCTAGACATCTTTGGCTAGCGCACCACTCAAGCTAAGTGTCAAGACTCGCAAGGAATCTCTGCCGCTTAAACTGTTTGCTTTGCCATATCACTTGGCAGGACAAGGCTTTCTCGATTGCAAGGTCTTAATACTTCCTAAGCCACGGGCAACACTTTTTCCCACTCAGTAAAATGACTTGAATGGGAACTGGACATTCAACAAACTTGGCCAAAATCAATAGTACACGCAAATATAGGAGACTTTCGATTATATAGTCTCAAAGATATTTGCTTTTTTCACCACTTACCAGCCAAGGTTTGCTCTACCCCTGCCTCCTGTATTCACCATCCCCTCTGAAAAAAGACAGCTCAACTTCATTGGGATCAAACCTAAACCTCCCACCAACACACCTTGAAATTTGGGTTGCACAGCTTTTTAGACTTTATGCTAATGATATAGGAGGCAGGAAGGTGAGAAAACTGTCAGAGGGACAATCAGAAGGATTGTGCTTAGCTTAATCACGCGTCTTTTACTTTAACCTAGAGCTGGATTCACCATCTACACTGATTACTATTGCTCTGTCATATACTCCACACTTCTGCTGCGTTTGTCTGTGTGTTGACTAATGAAGGCCAGGAAACCTTCTCTGTGTGCTGCGCTGTATATGGTAGAGCCCAGAGTTGCTAGTCTCCTCCCAAAAGCCTGGAGTCAATTGACAATGTAGAGCTAGAGTTTGCAGAGGGGAGAATCGGTGAAAATGCAGAATACAAGACATATAAGGGTCAGAAATAGTCTGATTTCCCATGTACACACACTGCAGCGTATTCTGAAAAGTTACTTGAAAGTACAGTTACTACTCTCGACTCCAAAATGGCAAGTTATTCTAGGTTTGAAAAAAAAAAACTTGCATTTTCACACAGTTCGTAACTGGGGATGTAGCTCAGTGGTAGAGCGCACGCTTTGCATGTGTGAGGCCCCGGCATCTCTATGGCCAGCCTGCATGTATGTGCAAGGAACGCTATTCCTTTTGGTGGTCACTTTTTCTCACCCTTGTTCGCTTCCTGCAGCCGCTGTGTGAAGTAAATACGTGTGAGTGCTCCAGGCTCCTGGTACACTTTTGGGGATGTAGCTCAGTGGTAGAGCGCATGTTTGAGGTCCTGGGTTCACTCCCCAGCATCTCCAACCTTTTTCAAATATGGCTAGACATCTTTGGCTAGCGCACCACTCAAGCTAAGTGTCAAGACTCGCAAGGAATCTCTGCCGCTTAAACTGTTTGCTTTGCCATGTCACTTGGCAGGACAAGGCTTTCTCGATTGCAAGGTCTTAACACTGCCTAAGCCACGGGCAACACTTTTTCCCACTCAGTAAAATGACTTGAATGGGAACTGGACATTCAACAAACTTGGCCAAAATCAATAGTACACGCAAATAAAGGAGACTTTCGATTATATAGTCTCAAAGATATTTGCTTTTTTCACCACTTACCAGCCAAGGTTTGCTCTACCCCTGCCTCCTGTATTCACCATCCACTCTGAAAAAAGACAGCTCAACTTCATTGGGATCAAACCTAAACCTCCCACCAACACACCTTGACATTGGGTTGCACAGCTTTTTAGACTTTATGCTAATGATATAGGAGGCGGGAAGGTGAGAAAACTGGCAGAGGGACAATCAGAAGGATTGTGCTGAGCTTAATCACGCGTCTTTTACTTTAACCTAGAGCTGGATTCACCATCTACACTGATTACTATTGCTCTGTCATATACTCCATACTTCTGCTGCGTTTGTCTGTGTGTTGACTAATGAAGGCCAGGAAACCTTCTCTGTGTGCTGCGCTGTATATGGTAGAGCCCAGAGTTGCTAGTCTCCTCCCAAAAGCCTGGAGTCAATTGACAATGTAGAGCTAGAGTTTGCAGAGGGGAGAAACGGTGAAAATGCAGAATACAAGACATATAAGGGTCAGAAATAGTCTGATTTCCCATGTACACACACTGCAGCGTATTCTGAAATGTTACTTGAAAGTACAGTTACTACTCTCGACTCCAAAATGGCAAGTTATTCTAGGTTTGAAAAAAACAACTTGCATTTTCACACAGTTCGTAACTGGGGATGTAGCTCAGTGGTATAGCGCACGCTTTGCATGTGTGAGGCCCCGGGTTCAATCCCTGGCATCTCCATGGCCATCCTTCATGTATGTGCAAGGATCATACTTCCTTTTGGTGGTCACTTTTTCTCACCCTTGTTCGCTTCTTGCATCCGTTGTGTGAAGTAAATACGTGTGAGTGCTCCAGGCTTCTGGTACACTTTTGGGGATGTAGCTCAGTGGTAGAGCGCATGCTTCGCATGTATGAGGTCCTGGGTTCAATACCCAGCATCTCCAACCTTTTTCAAATATGGCTAGACATCTTTGGCTAGCGCACCACTCAAGCTAAGTGTCAAGACTCGCAAGGAATCTCTGCCGCTTAAACTGTTTGCTTTGCCATGTCACTTGGCAGGACAAGGCTTTCTCAATTGCAAGGTCTTAACACTGCCTAAGCCACGGGCAACACTTTTTCCCACTCAGTAAAATGACTTGAATGGGAACTGGACATTCAACAAACGTGGCCAAAATCAATAGTACATGCAAATAAAGGAGACTTTCGATTATATAGTCTCAAAGATATTTGCTTTTTTCACCACTTACCAGCCAAGGTTTGCTCTACCCCTGCCTCCTGTATTCACCATCCACTCTGAAAAAAGACAGCTCAACTTCATTGGGATCAAACTTAAACCTCCCACCAACACACCTTGACATTGGGTGGCACAGCTTTTTAGACTTTATGCTAATGATATAGGAGACAGGAAGGTGAGAAAACTGGCAGAGGGACAATCAGAAGGATTGTGCTGAGCTTAATCACGCATCTTTTACTTTAACCTAGAGCTGGATTCACCATCTACACTGATTACTATTGCTCTGTCATATACTCCACACTTCTGCTGCGTTTGTCTGTGTGTTGACTAATGAAGGCCAGGAAACCTTCTCTGTGTGCTGCGCTGTATATGGTAGAGCCCAGAGTTGATAGTCTCCTCCCAAAAGCCTGGAGTCAATTGACAATGTAGAGCTAGAGTTTGCAGAGGGGAGAACCGGTGAAAATGCAGAATACAAGACATATAAGGGTCAGAAATAGTCTGAATTCCCATGTACACACACTGCAGTGTATTCTGAAAAGTTACTTGAAAGTACAGTTACTACTCTCGACTCCAAAATGGCAAGTTATTCTAGGTTTGAAAAAAAAACTTGCATTTTTACACAGGTCGTAACTGGGGATGTAGCTCAGTGGTAAAGCGCACGCTTTGCATGTGTGAGGCCCCGGGTTCAATCCCCGGCATCTCTATAGCCAGCCTGCATGTATGTGCAAGGAACGCACTTCCTTTTGGTGGTCACTTTTTCTCACCCTTGTTCGCTTCCTGCAGCCGCTGTGTGAAGTAAATACGTGTGAGTGCTCCAGACTTCTGGTACACTTTTGGGGATGTAGCTCAGTGGTAGAGCACATACTTCGCATGGTTGAGTTCCTGGGTTCAATCCCCCGCATCTCCAACCTTTTTCAAATATGGCTAGACATCTTTGGCTAGCGCACCACTCAAGCTAAGTGTCAAGACTCACAAGGAATCTCTGCCGCTTAAACTGTTTGCTTTGCCATGTCACTTGGCAGGACAAGGCTTTCTCGATTGCAAGGTCTTAACACTGCCTAAGTCACAGGCAACACTTTTTCCCACTCAGTAAAATGACTTGAATGGGAACTGGACATTCAACAAGCTTGGCCAAAATTAATAGTACACGCAAATATAGAAGACTTTCGATTATATAGTCTCAAAGATATTTGCTTTTTTCACCACTTACCAGCCACGGTTTGCTCTACCCCTGCCTCCTGTATTCACCATCCACTCTGAAAAAAGACAGCTCAACTTCATTGGGATCAAACCTAAACCTCCCACCAACACACTTTGAAATTTGGGTTGCACAGCTTTTTAGACTTTATGCTAATGATATAGGAGGCAGGAAGGTGAGAAAACTGGCAGAGGGACAATCAGAAGGATTGTGCTTAGCTTAATCACACGTCTTTTACTTTAACCTAGAGCTGGATTCACCATCTACACTGATTACTATTGCTCTGTCATATACTCCACACTTCTGCTGCGTTTGTCTGTGTGTTGACTAATGAAGGCCAGGAAACCTTCTCTGTGTGCTGCGCTGTATATGGTAGAGCCCAGAGTTGCTAGTCTCCTCCCAAAAGCCTGGAGTCAATTGACAATGTAGAGCTAGAGTTTGCAGAGGGGAGAACCGGTGAAAATGCAGAATACAAAACATATAAGGGTCAGAAATAGTCTGATTTCCCATGTACACACACTGCAGCGTATTCTGAAAAGTTAATTGAAAGTACAGTTACTACTCTCGACTCCAAAATGGAAAATTATTCTAGGTTTGAAAAAAAAAAACTTGCATTTTCACACAGTTCGAAACTGGGGATGTAGCTCAGTGGTAGAGCGCACGCTTTGCATGTGTGAGGCCTCGGGTTCAATCCCTGGCATCTCCATGGCCAGCCTGCATGTATGTGCAAGGAACGCTATTCCTTTTGGTGGTCACTTTTTCTCACCCTTGTTCGCTTCCTGCAGCCGCTGTGTGAAGTAAATACGTGTGAGTGCTCCAGGCTCCCGGTACTCTTTTGGGGATGTAGCTCAGTGGTAGAGCGCATGCTTCGCATGTATGAGGTCCTGGGTTCAATCCCCAGCATCTCCAACCTGTTTCAAATATGGCTAGACATCTTTGGCTAGCGCACCACTCAAGCTAAGTGTCAAGACTCGCAAGGAATGTCTGCCGCTTAAACTGTTTGCTTTGCCATGTCACTTGGCAGGACAAGGCTTTCTCGATTGCAAGGTCTTAACACTGCCTAAGCCACGGGCAACACTTTTTCCCATTCAGTAAAATGACTTGAATGGGAACTGGACATTCAACAAACTTGGCCAAAATCAATAGTACACGCAAATAAAGGAGACTTTCGATTATATAGTCTCAAAGATATTTGCTTTTTTCACCACTTACCAGCCAAGGTTTGCTCTACCCCTGCCTCCTGTATTCACCATCCACTCTGAAAAAAGACAGCTCAACTTCATTGGGATCAAACCTAAACCTCCTACCAACACACCTTGACATTGGGTTGCACAGCTTTTTAGACTTTATGCTAATGATATAGAAGGCAGGAAGGTGAGAAAACTGGCAGAGGGACAATCAGAAGGATTGTGCTGAGCTTAATCACGCGTCTTTTACTTTAACCTAGAGCTGTATTCACCATCTACACTGATTACTATTGCTCTGTCATATACTCCACACTTCTGCTGCGTTTGTCTGTGTGTTGACTAATGAAGGCCAGGAAACCTTCTCTGTGTGCTGCGCTGTATATGGTAGAGCCCAGAGTTGCTAGTCTCCTCCCAAAAGCCTGGAGTCAATTGACAATGTAGAGCTAGAGTTTGCAGAGGGGAGAACCGGTGAAAATGCAGAATACAAGACATATAAGGGTCAGAAATAGTCTGATTTCCCATGTACACACACTGCAGCGTATTCTGAAAAGTTACTTGAAAGTACAGTTACTACTCTCGACTCCAAAATGGCAAGTTATTCTAGGTTTGAAAAAAAAAAACTTGCATTTTCACACAGTTCGTAACTGGGGATGTAGCTCAGTGGTAGAGCGCACGCTTTGCATGTGTGAGGCCCCGGGTTCAATCCCTGGCATCTCCATGGCCAGCCTGCATGTATGTGCAAGGAACGCACTTCCTTTTGGTGGTCACTTTTTCTCACCCTTGTTCGCTTCCTGCAGCCGCTGTGTGAAGTAAATACGTGTGAGTGCTCCAGGCTTCCCGTACACTTTTGGGGATGTAGCTCACATGTATGAGGTCCTGAGTTCAATCCCCAGCATCTCCAACCTTTTTCTAATATGGCTAGACATCTTTGGCTAGCGCACCACTCAAGCTAAGTGTCAAGACTCGCAAGGAATGTCTGCCGCTTAAACTGTTTGCTTTGCCATGTCACTTGGCAGGACAAGGCTTTCTCGATTGCAAGGTCTTAACACTGCCTAAGCCACGGGCAACACTTTTTCCCACTCAGTAAAATGACTTGAATGGGAACTGGACATTCAACAAACTTGGCCAAAATCAATAGTACACGCAAATAAAGGAGACTTTTGATTATATAGTCTCAAAGATATTTGCTTTTTTCACCACTTACCAGCCAAGGTTTTCTCTACCCCTGCCTCATGTATTCACCATCCACTCTGAAAAAAGACAGCTCAACTTCATTGGGATCAAACCTAAACCTCCCACCAACACACCTTGACATTGGGTTGCACAGCTTTTTAGACTTTATGCTAATGATATAGGAGGCGGGAAGGTGAGAAAACTGGCAGAGGGACAATCAGAAGGATTGTGCTGAGCTTAATCACGCATCTTTTACTTTAACCTAGAGCTGGATTCACCATCTACACTGATTACTATTGCTCTGTCATATACTCCACACTTCTGCTGCGTTTGTCTGTGTGTTGACTAATGAAGGCCAGGAAACCTTCTCTGTGTGCTGCGCTGTATATGGTAGAGCCCAGAGTTGCTAGTCTCCTCCCAAAAGCCTGGAGTCAATTGACAATGTAGAGCTAGAGTTTGCAGAGGGGAGAACCGGTGAAAATGCAGAATACAAGACATATAAGGGTCAGAAATAGTCTGATTTCCCATGTACACACACTGCAGCGTATTCTGAAAAGTTACTTGAAAGTACAGTTACTTCTCTCGACTCCAAAATGGCAAGTTATTCTAGGTTTGAAAAAAAAAAACTTGCATTTTCACACAGTTCGTAACTGGGGATGTAGCTCAGTGTTATAGCGCACGCTTTGCATGTGTGAGGCCCCGGGTTCAATCCCCGGCATCTCCATGGCCATCCTGCATGTATGTGCAAGGATCATACTTCCTTTTGGTAGTCACTTTTTCTCACCCTTGTTCGCTTCTTGCATCCGTTGTGTGAAGTAAATACGTGTGAGTGCTCCAGGCTTCTGGTACACTTTTGGGGATGTAGCTCAGTGGTAGAGCGCATGCTTCGCATGTATGAGGTCCTGGGTTTAATACCCAGCATCTCCAACCTTTTTCAAATATGGCTAGACATCTTTGGCTAGCGCACCACTCAAGCTAAGTGTCAAGACTCGCAAGGAATCTCTGCCGCTTAAACTGTTTGCTTTGCCATGTCACTTGGCAGGACAAGGCTTTCTCAATTGCAAGGTCTTAACACTGCCTAAGCCACGGGCAACACTTTTTCCCACTCAGTAAAATGACTTGAATGGGAACTGGACATTCAACAAACTTGGCCAAAATCAATAGTACAAGCAAATATAGAAGACTTTCGATTATATAGTCTCAAAGATATTTGCTTTTTTCACCACTTACCAGCCAAGGTTTGCTCTACCCCTGCCTCCTGTATTCACCATCCACTCTGAAAAAAGACAGCTCAACTTCATTGGCATCAAACCTAAACCTCCCACCAACACACCTTGACATTGGGTTGCACAGCTTTTTAGACTTTATGCTAATGATATAGGAGGCGGGAAGGTGAGAAAACTGGCAGAGGGACAATCAGAAGGATTGTGCTGAGTTTAATCACACGTCTTTTACTTTAACCTAGAGCTGGATTCACCATCTACACTGATTACTATTGCTCTGTCATATACTCCACACTTCTGCTGCGTTTGTCTGTGTGTTGACTAATGAAGGCCAGGAAACCTTCTCTGTGTGCTGCGCTGTATATGGTAGAGCCCAGAGTTGCTAGTCTCCTCCCAAAAGACTGGAGTCAATTGACAATGTAGAGATAGAGTTTGCAGAGGGGAGAACCGGTGAAAATGCAGAATACAAGACATATAAGGGTCAGAAATAGTCTGATTTCCCATGTACACACACTGCAGCGTATTCTGAAAAGTTACTTGAAAGTACAGTTACTACTCTCGACTCCAAAATGGCAAGTTATTCTAGGTTTGAAAAAAAAACTTGCATTTTCACACAGTTCGTAAATGGGGATGTAGCTCAGTGGTAGAGCGCACGCTTTGCATGTGTGAGGCCCCGGGTTCAATCCCCGGTATCTCTATAGCCAACCTGCATGTATGTGCAAGGGACGCACTTCCTTTTGGTGGTCACTTTTTCTCACCCTTGTTCGCTTCCTGCAGCCGCTGTGTGAAGTAAATACGTGTGAGTGCTCCAGGCTTCCGGTACACTTTTGGGGATGTAGCTCAGTGGTAGAGCGCATGCTACGCATGTTTGAGGTCCTGGATTCAATCCCCAGCATCTCCAACATTTTTCAAATATGGCTAGACATCTTTGGCTAGCGCACCACTCAAGCTTAGTGTCAAGACTCGCAAGGAATCTCTGCTGCTTAAACTGTTTGCTTTGCCATGTCACTTGGCAGGACAAGGCTTTCTCGATTGCAAGGTCTTAACACTGCCTAAGCCACAGGCAACACTTTTTCCCACTCAGTAAAATGACTTGAATGGGAACTGGACATTCAACAAACTTGGCCAAAATCAATAGTACACGCAAATAAAGGAGACTTTCGATTATATAGTCTCAAAGATATTTGCTTTTTTCACCACTTACCAGCCAAGGTTTGCTCTACCCCTGCCTCCTGTATTCACCATCCACTCTGAAAAAAGACAGCTCAACTTCATTGGCATCAAACCTAAACCTCCCACCAACACACCTTGACATTGGGTTGCACAGCTTTTTAGACTTTATGCTAATGATATAGGAGGCGGGAAGGTGAGAAAACTGGCAGAGGGACAATCAGAAGGATTGTGCTGAGTTTAATCACGCGTCTTTTACTTTAACCTAGAGCTGGATTAACCATCTACACTGATTACTATTGCTCTGTCATATACTCCACACTTCTGCTGCGTTTGTCTGTGTGTTGACTAATGAAGGCCAGGAAACCTTCTCTGTGTGCTGCGCTGTATATGGTAGAGCCCAGAGTTGATAGTCTCCTCCCAAAAGCCTGGAGTCAATTGACAATGTAGAGCTAGAGTTTGCAGAGGGGAGAACCGGTGAAAATGCAGAATACAAAACATATAAGGGTCAGAAATAGTCTGATTTCCCATGTAAACACACTGCAGCGTATTCTGAAAAGTTAATTGAAAGTACAGTTACTACTCTCGACTCCAAAATGGCAAATTATTCTAGGTTTGAAAAAAAAAAACTTGCATTTTCACACAGTTCGTAACTGGGGATGTAGCTCAGTGGTAGAGCGCACGCTTTGCATGTGTGATGCCCCCTGGTTCAATCCCCGGCATCTCCATGGCCAGCCTGCATGTATGTGCAAGGAACGCACTTCCTTTTGGTGGTCACTTTTTCTCACCCTTGTTCGCTTCCTGCAGCCGCTGTGTGAAGTAAATACGTGTGAGTGCTCCAGGCTTCGGGTACACTTTTGGGGATGTAGCTCACATGTATGAGGTCCTGAGTTCAATCCCCAGCATCTCCAACCTTTTTCAAATATGGCTAGACATCTTTGGCTAGCGCACCACTCAAGCTAAGTGTCAAGACTCGCAAGGAATGTCTGCCGCTTAAACTGTTTGCTTTGCCATGTCACTTGGCAGGACAAGGCTTTCTCGATTGCAAGGTCTTAACACTGCCTAAGCCACGGGCAACACTTTTTCCCACTCAGTAAAATGACTTGAATGGGAACTGGACATTCAACAAACTTGGCCAAAATCAATAGTACACGCAAATAAAGGAGACTTTCGATTATATAGTCTCAAAGATATTTGCTTTTTTCACCACTTACCAGCCAAGGTTTGCTCTACCCCTGCCTCCTGTATTCACCATCCACTCTGAAAAAAGACAGCTCAACTTCATTGGGATCAAACCTAAACCTCCCACCAACACACCTTGACATTGGGTTGCACAGCTTTTTAGACTTTATGCTAATGATATAGGAGGCGGGAAGGTGAGAAAACTGGCAGAGGGACAATCAGAAGGATTGTGCTGAGCTTAATCACGCGTCTTTTACTTTAACCTAGAGCTGGATTCACCATCTACACTGATTACTATTGCTCTGTCATATACTCCACACTTCTGCTGCGTTTGTCTGTGTGTTGACTAATGAAGGCCAGGAAACCTTCTCTGTGTGCTGCGCTGTATATGGTAGAGCCCAGAATTGCTAGTCTCCTCCCAAAAGCCTGGAGTCAATTGACAATGTAGAGCTAGAGTTTGCAGAGGGGAGAACCGGTGAAAATGCAGAATACAAGACATATAAGGGTCAGAAATAGTCTGATTTCCCATGTACACACACTGCAGCGTATTCTCAAAAAGTTACTTGAAAGTACAGTTACTACTCTCGACTCCAAAATGGCAAGTTATTCTTGGTTTGAAAAAAAAAACTTGCATTTTCACACAGTTCGTAACTGGGGATGTAGCTCAGTGGTAGAGCGCACGCTTTGCATGTGTGAGGCCCCGGGCTCAATCCCCGGCATCTCCATAGCCAGCCTGCATGTATGTGCAAGAAACGCACTTCCTTTTGGTGGTCACTTTTTCTCACCCTTGTTCGCTTCCTGCAGCCGCTGTGTGAAGTAAATACGTGTGAGTGCTCCAGGCTTCCGGTACACTTTTGGGGATGTAGCTCACATGTATGAGGTCCTGAGTTCAATCCCCAGCATCTCCAACCTTTTTCTAATATGGCTAGACATCTTTGGCTAGCGCACCACTCAAGCTAAGTGTCAAGACTCGCAAGGAATCTCTGCCGCTTAAACTGTTTGCTTTGCCATGACACTTGGCAGGACAAGGCTTTCTCGATTGCAAGGTCTTAACACTGCCTAAGCCACGGGCAACACTTTTTCCCACTCAGTAAAATGACTTGAATGGGAACTGGACATTCAACAAACTTGGCCAAAATCAATAGTACACGCAAATATAGGAGAATTTCGATTATATAGTCTCAAAGATATTTGCTTTTTTCACCACTTACCAGCCAAGGTTTGCTCTACCCCTGCCTCCTGTATTCACCATCCACTCTGAAAAAAGACAGCTCAACTTCATTGGGATCAAACCTAAACCTCCCACCAACACACCTTGACATTGGGTTGCACAGCTTTTTAGACTTTATGCTAATGATATAGGAGGCGGGAAGGTGAGAAAACTGGCAGAGGGACAATCAGAAGGATTGTGCTGAGCTTAATCACGCGTCTTTTACTTTAACCTAGAGCTGGATTCACCATCTACACTGATTACTATTGCTCTGTCATATACTCCATACTTCTGCTGCGTTTGTCTGTGTGTTGACTAATGAAGGCCAGGAAACCTTCTCTGTGTGCTGCGCTGTATATGGTAGAGCCCAGAGTTGCTAGTCTCCTCCCAAAAGCCTGGAGTCAATTGACAATGTAGAGCTAGAGTTTGCAGAGGGGAGAACCGGTGAAAATGCAGAATACAAGACATATAAGGGTCAGAAATAGTCTGATTTCCCATGTACACACACTGCAGCGTATTCTGAAAAGTTACTTGAAAGTACAGTTACTACTCTCGACTCCAAAATGGCAAGTTATTCTAGGTTTGAAAAAAAAAACTTGCATTTTCACACAGTTCGTAACTGGGGATGTAGCTCAGTGGTGGAGCGCACGCTTTGCATGTGTGAGGGCCCGGGTTCAATCCCCGGCATCTCCATGGCCATCCTGCAAGGAACGCACTTCCTTTTGGTGGTCACTTTTTCTCACCCTTGTTCGCTTCCTGCAGCCGCTGTGTGAAGTAAATACGTGTGAGTGCTCCAGGCTTCCGGTACACTTTTGGGGATGTAGCTCAGTGGGGATGTAGCTTCGCATGTATGAGGTCCTGGGTTCAATTCCCAGCATCTCCAACCTTTTTCAAATATGGCTAGACATCTTTGGCTAGCGCACCACTCAAGCTAAGTGTCAAGACTGGCAAGGAATCTCTGCCGCTTAAACTGTTTGCTTTGCCATGTCACTTGGCAGGACAAGGCTTTCTCGATTGCAAGGTCTTAACACTGCCTAAGCCACGGGCAACACTTTTTCCCACTCAGTAAAATGACTTGAATGGGAACTGGACATTCAACAAACTTGGCCAAAATCAATAGTACACGCAAATATAGGAGACTTTCGATTATATAGTCTCAAAGATATTTGCTTTTTTCACCAATTACCAGCCAAGGTTTGCTCTACCCCTGCCTCCTTTATTCACCATCCACTCTGAAAAAAGACAGCTCAACTTCATTGGGATCAAACCTAAACCTCCCACCAACACACCTTGACATTGGGTTGCACAGCTTTTTAGACTTTATGCTAATGATATAGGAGGCAGGAAGGTGAGAAAACTGGCAGAGGGACAATCAGAAGGATTGTGCTGAGCTTAATCACGCATCTTTTACTTTAACCTAGAGCTGGATTCACCATCTACACTGATTACTATTGCTCTGTCATATACTCCACACTTCTGCTGCGTTTGTGTGTTGACTAATGAAGGCCAGGAAACCTTCTCTGTGTGCTGCGCTGTCTATGGTAGAGCCCAGAGTTGCTAGTCTCCTCCCAAAAGCCTGGAGTCAATTGACAATGTAGAGCTAGAGTTTGCAGAGGGGAGAACCGATGAAAATGCAGAATACAAGACATATAAGGGTCAGAAATAGTCTGATTTCCCATGTACACACACTGCAGCGTATTCTGAAAAGTTACTTGAAAGTACAGTTACTACTCTCGACTCCAAAATGGCAAGTTATTCTAGGTTTGAAAAAAAAAACTTGCATTTTCACACAGTTTGTAACTGGGGATGTAGCTCAGTGGTAGAGCTCACGCTTTGCATGTGTGAGGCATCTCCATGGCCAGCCTGCATGTATGTGCAAGGAACGCACTTCCTTTTGGTGGTCACTTTTTCTCACCCTTGCTCGCTTCCTGCAGCCGCTGTGTGAAGTAAATACGTGTGAGTGCTCCAATCCTCCAGTACACTTTTGGGGATGTAGCTCAGTGGTAGAGCGCATGCTTCTCATGTATGAGGTCCTGGGTTCAATCACCAGCATCTCCAACCTTTTTCAAATATGGCTAGACATCTTTGGCTAGCGCACCACTCAAGCTAAGTGTCAAGACTCGCAAGGAATGTCTGCCGCTTAAACTGTTTGCTTTGCCATGTCACTTGGCAGGACAAGGCTTTCTCGATTGCAAGGTCTTAACACTGCCTAAGCCACGGGCAACACTTTTTCCCACTCAGTAAAATGACTTGAATGGGAACTGGACATTCAACAAACTTGGCCAAAATCAATAGTACACGCAAATACACTCACTGGCCACTTTATTAGGTACACCTGTCCAACTGTGTGTTAAGACTTAATTTCTAATCAGCCAATCACATGGCGGCAACTCAGTGCATTTAGGCATGTAGACATGGTCAAGACAATCTCCTGCAGTTCAAACCGAGCATCAGTATGGGGAAGAAAGGTGATTTGAGTGCCTTTGAACGTGGCATGATTGTTGGTGCCAGAAGGGCTGGTCTGAGAATTTCAGAAACTGCTGATCTACTGGGATTTTCACGCACAACCATCTCTAGGGTTTACAGAGAATGGTCCGAAAAAGAAAAAAAATCCAGTGAGCGGCAGTTCTGTGGCCGGAAATGCCATGTTGATGCCAGAGGTCAGAGGAAAATGGGCAGACTGGTTCGAGCTGATAGAAAGGCAACAGTGACTCAAATTGCCACCCGTTACAACCAAGGTAGGCAGAAGAGCATCTCTGAACGCACAGTGCGTCGAACTTTGAGGCAGATGGGCTACAGCAGCAGAAGACCACACTGGGTACCACTCCTCTCAGCTAAGAACAGGAAACTGAGGCTACAATTTGCACAAGCTCATCGAAATTGGACAGTAGAAGATTGGAAAAACGTTGCCTGGTCTGATGAGTCTCGATTTCTGCTGCGACATTCGGATGGTAGGGTCAGAATTTGGCGTAAACAACATGAAAGCATGGATCCATCCTGCCTTGTATCAACGGTTCAGGCTGGTGGTGGTGGTGTCATGGTGTGGGGAATTTTTTCTGGGCACTCTTTGGGCCCCTTGGAACCAATTGAGCATCGTTGCAACGCCACAGCCTACCTGAGTATTGTTGCTGACCATGTCCATCCCTTTATGACCACAATGTACCCAACATCTGATGGCTACTTTCAGCAGGATAATGCGCCATGTCATAAAGCTCGAATCATCTCAGATTGGTTTCTTGAACATGACAATGAGTTTACTGTACTCAAATGGCCTCCTCAGTCACCAGATCTCAATCCAATAGAGCATCTTTGGGATGTGGTGGAACGGGAGATTCGCATCAGGGATGTGCAGCCGACAAATCTGCGCCAACTGTGTGATGCCATCATGTCAATATGGTCCAAAATCTCTGAGGAATGCTTCCAGCACCTTGTTGAATCTCTCCCATGAAGAATTGAGGCAGTTCTGAAGGCAAAAGGGGGTCCAACCCCTTACTAGGATGGTGTACCTAATAAAGTGGCCAGTGAGTGTATAGGAGACTTTCGATTATATAGTCTCAAAGATATTTGCTTTTTTCACCACTTACCAGCCAAGGTTTGCTCTACCCCTGCCTCCTGTATTCACCATCCACTCTGAAAAAAAGACAGCTCAACTTCATTGGGATCAAACCTAAACCTCCCACCAACACACCTTGACATTGGGTGGCACAGCTTTTTAGACTTTATGCTAATGATAAAGGAGGCGGGAAGGTGAGAAAACTGGCAGAGGGACAATCAGAAGGATTGTGCTGAGCTTAATCACGCATCTTTTACTTTAACCTAGAGCTGGATTCACCATCTACACTGATTACTATTGCTCTGTCATATACTCCACACTTCTGCTGCGTTTGTCTGTGTGTTGACTAATGAAGGCCAGGAAACCTTCTCTGTGTGCTGCGCTGTATATGGTAGAGCCCAGAGTTGCTAGTCTCCTCCCAAAAGCCTGGAGTCAATTGACAATGTAGAGCTAGAGTTTGCAGAGGGTAGAACCGGTGAAAATGCAGAATACAAGACATATAAGGGTCAGAAATAGTCTGATTTCCCATGTACACACACTGCAGCGTATTCTGAAAAGTTACTTGAAAGTACAGTTACTACTCTCGACTCCAAAATGGCAAGTTATTCTAGGTTTGAAAAAAAAAACTTGCATTTTCACACAGTTTGTAACTGGGGATGTAGCTCAGTGGTAGAGCGCACGCTTTGCATGTGTGAGGCCCCGGGTTCAATCCCCAGCATCTCCATGGCCAGCCTGCATGTATGTGCAAGGAACGCACTTCCTTTTGGTGGTCACTTTTTCTCACCTTTGTTCGCTTCCTGTAGCCGCTGTGTGAAGTAAATACGTGTGAGTGCTCCAGGCTTTCGGTACACTTTTGGGGATGTAGCTCAGTGGTAGAGCGCATGCTTCGCATGTATGAGGTCCTGGGTTCAATCCCCAGCATCTCCAACCTTTTTCAAATATGGCTAGACATCTTTGGCTAGCGCACCACTCAAGCTAAGTGTCAAGACTCGCATGGAATCTCTGCCGCTTAAACTGTTTGCTTTGCCATGTCACTTGGCAGGACAAGGCTTTCTCGATTGCAAGGTCTTAACACTGCCTAAGCCACGGGCAACACTTTTTCCCACTCAGTAAAATGACTTGAATGGGCCTGGACATTCAACAAACTTGGCCAAAATCAATAGTACACGCAAATATAGGAGACTTTCGATTATATAGTCTCAAAGATATTTGCTTTTTTCACCACTTACCAGCCAAGGTTTTCTCTACCCCTGCCTCCTGTATTCACCATCCACTCTGAAAAAAGACAGCTCAACTTCATTGGGATCAAACCTAAACCTCCCACCAACACACCTTGACATTGGGTTGCACAGCTTTTTAGACTTTATGCTAATGATATAGTAGGAGGGAAGGTGAGAAAACTGGCAGAGGGACAATCAGAAGGATTGTGCTGAGTTTAATCTCGCGTCTTTTACTTTAACCTAGAGCTGGATTCACCATCTACACTGATTACTATTGCTCTGTCATATACTCCACACTTCTGCTGTGTTTGTCTGTGTGTTGACTAATGAAGGCCAGGAAACCTTCTCTGTGTGCTGCGCTGTATATGGTAGAGCCCAGAGTTGCTAGTCTCCTCCCAAAAGCCTGGAGTCAATTGACAATGTAGAGCTAGAGTTTGCAGAGGGGAGAACCGGTGAAAATGCAGAATACAAGACATATAAGGGTCAGAAATAGTCTGATTTCCCATGTACACACACTGCAGCATATTCTGAAAAGTTACTTGAAAGTACAGTTACTGCTCTTGACTCCAAAATGGCAAGTTATTCTAGGTTTGAAAAAAAAAACTTGCATTTTCACACATTTCGAAACTGGGGATGTAGCTCAGTGATAGAGTGCACTCTTTGCATGTGTGAGGACCCGGGTTCAATCCCCGGCATCTGCATGGTCAGCCTGCATGTATGTGCAAGGAACGCACTTCCTTTTGGTGGTCACTTTTTCTCACCCTTGTTCGCTTCCTGCAGCCGCTGTGTGAAGTAAATACGTGTGAGTGCTCCAGGCTTCCAGTACACTTTTGGGGATGTAGCTCAGTGGTAGAGCGCATGCTTCGCATGTATGAGGTCCTGGGTTCAATCCCCAGCATCTCCAACCTTTTTCAAATATGGCTAGACATCTTTGGCTAGCGCACCACTCAAGCTAAGTGTCAAGACTCGCATGGAATCTCTGCCGCTTAAACTGTTTGCTTTGCCATGTCACTTGGCAGGACAAGGCTTTCTCGATTGCAAGGTCTTAACACTGCCTAAGCCACGGGCAACACTTTTTCCCACTCAGTAAAATGACTTGAATGGGAACTGGACATTCAACAAACTTGGCCAAAATCAATAGTACACGCAAATACACTCACTGGCCACTTTATTAGGTACACCTGTCCAACTGTGTGTTAAGACTTAATTTCTAATCAGCCAATCACATGGCGGCAACTCAGTGCATTTAGGCATGTAGACATGGTCAAGACAATCTCCTGCAGTTCAAACCGAGCATCAGTATGGGGAAGAAAGGTGATTTGAGTGCCTTTGAACGTGGCATGATTGTTGGTGCCAGAAGGGCTGGTCTGAGAATTTCAGAAACTGCTGATCTACTGGGATTTTCACGCACAACCATCTCTAGGGTTTACAGAGAATGGTCCGAAAAAGAAAAAAAATCCAGTGAGCGGCAGTTCTGTGGCCGGAAATGCCATGTTGATGCCAGAGGTCAGAGGAAAATGGGCAGACTGGTTCGAGCTGATAGAAAGGCAACAGTGACTCAAATTGCCACCCGTTACAACCAAGGTAGGCAGAAGAGCATCTCTGAACGCACAGTGCGTCGAACTTTGAGGCAGATGGGCTACAGCAGCAGAAGACCACACTGGGTACCACTCCTCTCAGCTAAGAACAGGAAACTGAGGCTACAATTTGCACAAGCTCATCGAAATTGGACAGTAGAAGATTGGAAAAACGTTGCCTGGTCTGATGAGTCTCGATTTCTGCTGCGACATTCGGATGGTAGGGTCAGAATTTGGCGTAAACAACATGAAAGCATGGATCCATCCTGCCTTGTATCAACGGTTCAGGCTGGTGGTGGTGGTGTCATGGTGTGGGGAATTTTTTCTGGGCACTCTTTGGGCCCCTTGGAACCAATTGAGCATCGTTGCAACGCCACAGCCTACCTGAGTATTGTTGCTGACCATGTCCATCCCTTTATGACCACAATGTACCCAACATCTGATGGCTACTTTCAGCAGGATAATGCGCCATGTCATAAAGCTCGAATCATCTCAGATTGGTTTCTTGAACATGACAATGAGTTTACTGTACTCAAATGGCCTCCTCAGTCACCAGATCTCAATCCAATAGAGCATCTTTGGGATGTGGTGGAACGGGAGATTCGCATCAGGGATGTGCAGCCGACAAATCTGCGCCAACTGTGTGATGCCATCATGTCAATATGGTCCAAAATCTCTGAGGAATGCTTCCAGCACCTTGTTGAATCTCTCCCATGAAGAATTGAGGCAGTTCTGAAGGCAAAAGGGGGTCCAACCCCTTACTAGGATGGTGTACCTAATAAAGTGGCCAGTGAGTGTATAGGAGACTTTCGATTATATAGTCTCAAAGATATTTGCTTTTTTCACCACTTACCAGCCAAGGTTTGCTCTACCCCTGCCTCCTGTATTCACCATCCACTCTGAAAAAAAGACAGCTCAACTTCATTGGGATCAAACCTAAACCTCCCACCAACACACCTTGACATTGGGTGGCACAGCTTTTTAGACTTTATGCTAATGATAAAGGAGGCGGGAAGGTGAGAAAACTGGCAGAGGGACAATCAGAAGGATTGTGCTGAGCTTAATCACGCATCTTTTACTTTAACCTAGAGCTGGATTCACCATCTACACTGATTACTATTGCTCTGTCATATACTCCACACTTCTGCTGCGTTTGTCTGTGTGTTGACTAATGAAGGCCAGGAAACCTTCTCTGTGTGCTGCGCTGTATATGGTAGAGCCCAGAGTTGCTAGTCTCCTCCCAAAAGCCTGGAGTCAATTGACAATGTAGAGCTAGAGTTTGCAGAGGGTAGAACCGGTGAAAATGCAGAATACAAGACATATAAGGGTCAGAAATAGTCTGATTTCCCATGTACACACACTGCAGCGTATTCTGAAAAGTTACTTGAAAGTACAGTTACTACTCTCGACTCCAAAATGGCAAGTTATTCTAGGTTTGAAAAAAAAAACTTGCATTTTCACACAGTTTGTAACTGGGGATGTAGCTCAGTGGTAGAGCGCACGCTTTGCATGTGTGAGGCCCCGGGTTCAATCCCCAGCATCTCCATGGCCAGCCTGCATGTATGTGCAAGGAACGCACTTCCTTTTGGTGGTCACTTTTTCTCACCTTTGTTCGCTTCCTGTAGCCGCTGTGTGAAGTAAATACGTGTGAGTGCTCCAGGCTTTCGGTACACTTTTGGGGATGTAGCTCAGTGGTAGAGCGCATGCTTCGCATGTATGAGGTCCTGGGTTCAATCCCCAGCATCTCCAACCTTTTTCAAATATGGCTAGACATCTTTGGCTAGCGCACCACTCAAGCTAAGTGTCAAGACTCGCATGGAATCTCTGCCGCTTAAACTGTTTGCTTTGCCATGTCACTTGGCAGGACAAGGCTTTCTCGATTGCAAGGTCTTAACACTGCCTAAGCCACGGGCAACACTTTTTCCCACTCAGTAAAATGACTTGAATGGGAACTGGACATTCAACAAACTTGGCCAAAATCAATAGTACACGCAAATATAGGAGACTTTCGATTATATAGTCTCAAAGATATTTGCTTTTTTCACCACTTACCAGCCAAGGTTTTCTCTACCCCTGCCTCCTGTATTCACCATCCACTCTGAAAAAAGACAGCTCAACTTCATTGGGATCAAACCTAAACCTCCCACCAACACACCTTGACATTGGGTTGCACAGCTTTTTAGACTTTATGCTAATGATATAGTAGGAGGGAAGGTGAGAAAACTGGCAGAGGGACAATCAGAAGGATTGTGCTGAGTTTAATCTCGCGTCTTTTACTTTAACCTAGAGCTGGATTCACCATCTACACTGATTACTATTGCTCTGTCATATACTCCACACTTCTGCTGTGTTTGTCTGTGTGTTGACTAATGAAGGCCAGGAAACCTTCTCTGTGTGCTGCGCTGTATATGGTAGAGCCCAGAGTTGCTAGTCTCCTCCCAAAAGCCTGGAGTCAATTGACAATGTAGAGCTAGAGTTTGCAGAGGGGAGAACCGGTGAAAATGCAGAATACAAGACATATAAGGGTCAGAAATAGTCTGATTTCCCATGTACACACACTGCAGCATATTCTGAAAAGTTACTTGAAAGTACAGTTACTGCTCTTGACTCCAAAATGGCAAGTTATTCTAGGTTTGAAAAAAAAAACTTGCATTTTCACACATTTCGAAACTGGGGATGTAGCTCAGTGATAGAGTGCACTCTTTGCATGTGTGAGGACCCGGGTTCAATCCCCGGCATCTGCATGGTCAGCCTGCATGTATGTGCAAGGAACGCACTTCCTTTTGGTGGTCACTTTTTCTCACCCTTGTTCGCTTCCTGCAGCCGCTGTGTGAAGTAAATACGTGTGAGTGCTCCAGGCTTCCAGTACACTTTTGGGGATGTAGCTCAGTGGTAGAGCGCATGCTTCGCATGTATGAGGTCCTGGGTTCAATCCCCAGCATCTCCAACCTTTTTCAAATATGGCTAGACATCTTTGGCTAGCGCACCACTCAAGCTAAGTGTCAAGACTCGCATGGAATCTCTGCCGCTTAAACTGTTTGCTTTGCCATGTCACTTGGCAGGACAAGGCTTTCTCGATTGCAAGGTCTTAACACTGCCTAAGCCACGGGCAACACTTTTTCCCACTCAGTAAAATGACTTGAATGGGAACTGGACATTCAACAAACTTGGCCAAAATCAATAGTACACGCAAATATAGTAGACTTTCGATTATATAGTCTCAAAGATATTTGCTTTTTTCACCACTTACCAGCCAAGGTTTGCTCTACCCCTGCCTCCTGTATTCACCATCCACTTTGAAAAAAAGACAGCTCAACTTCATTGGGATCAAACCTAAACCTCCCACCAACACACCTTGACATTGGGTGGCACAGCTTTTTAGACTTTATGCTAATGATATAGGAGGAGGGAAGGTGAGAAAACTGGCAGAGGGACAATCAGAAGAATTGTGCTGAGCTTAATCACGCGTCTTTTACTTTAACCTAGAGCTGGATTCACCATCTACACTGATTACCATTGCTCTGTCATATACTCCACACTTCTTCTGCGTTTGTCTGTGTGTTGACTAATGAAGGCCAGGAAACCTTCTCTGTGTGCTGCGCTGTATATGGTAGAGCCCAGAGTTGCTAGTCTCCTCCCAAAAGCCTGGAGTCAATTGACAATGTAGAGCTAGAGTTTGCAGAGGGTAGAACCGGTGAAAATGCAGAATACAAGACATATAAGGGTCAGAAATAGTCTGATTTCCCATGTACACACACTGCAGCGTATTCTGAAAAGTTACTTGAAAGTACAGTTACTACTCTCGACTCCAAAATGGCAAGTTTTTCTAGGTTTGAAAAAAAAACCTTGCATTTTCACACAGTTTGTAGCTGGGGATGTAGCTCAGTGGTAGAGCACACGCTTTGCATGTGTGAGGCATCTCCATGGCCAGCCTGCATGTATGTGCAAGGAACGCACCTCCTTTTGGTGGTCACTTTTTCTCACCCTTGTTCGCTTCCTGCAGCCGCTGTGTGAAGTAAATACGTGTGAGTGCTCCAGGCTCCCGGTACACTTTTGGGGATGTAGCTCAGTGGTAGAGCGCATGCTTCACATGTATGAGGTCCTGGGTTCAATCCCCAGCATCTCAAACCTTTTTCAAATATGGCTAGACATCTTTGGCTAGCGCACCACTCAAGCTAAGTGTACAGACTCGCAAGGAATCTCTGCCACTTAAACTGTTTTCTTTGCCATGTCACTTGGCAGGACAAGGCTTTCTCGATTGCAAGGTCTTAACACTGCCTAAGCCACGGGCAACACTTTTTCCCACTCAGTAAAATGATTTGAATGGGAACTGGACATTCAACAAACTTGGCCAAAATCAATAGTACACGCAAATATAGGAGACTTTCGATTATATAGTCTCAAAGATATTTGCTTTTTTCACCACTTACCAGCCAAGGTTTGCTCTACCCCTGCCTCCTGTATTCACCATCCACTCTGAAAAAAGACAGCTCAACTTCATTGGGATCAAACCTAAACCTCCCACCAACACACCTTGACATTGGGTTGCACAGCTTTTTAGACTTTATGCTAATGATATAGGAGGCAGGAAGGTGACAAAACTGGCAGAGGGACAATCAGAAGGATTGTGCTGAGCTTAATCACGCGTCTTTTAATTTAACCTAGAGCTGGATTCACCATCTACACTGATTACTATTGCTCTGTCATATACTCCACACTTCTGCTGCGTTTGTCTGTGTGTTGACTAATGAAGGCCAGGAAACCTTCTCTGTGTGCTGCGCTGTATATGGTAGAGCCCAGAGTTGCTAGTCTCCTCCCAAAAGCCTGGGGTCAATTGACAATGTAGAGCTAGAGTTTGCAGAGGGAAGAACTGGTGAAAATGCAGAATACAAGACATATAAGGGTCAGAAATAGTCTGATTTCCCATGTACACACACTGCAGCGTATTCTGAAAAGTTACTTGAAAGTACAGTTACTACTCTCGACTCCAAAATGGCAAGTTATTCTAGGTTTGAAAAAAAAACCTTGCATTTTCACACAGTGTGTAACTGGGGATGTAGCTCAGTGGTAGAGCGCACGCTTTGCATGTGCGAGGACCCGGGTTCAATCCCCGGCATCTCCATGGCCAGCCTGCATGTATGTGCAAAGAACGCACTTCCTTTTGGTGGTCACTTTTTCTCACCCATGTTCGCTTCCTGCAGCCGCTGTGTGAAGTAAATACGTGTGAGTGCTCCAGGCTTCCGGTACACTTTTGGGGATGTAGCTCAGTGGAAGAGTGCATGCTTCGCATGTATGAGGTCCTGGGTTCAATCCCCAGCATCTCCAACCTTTTTCAAATATGGCTAGACATCTTTGGCTGCGCACCACTCAAGCTAAGTGTCTAGACTCGCAAGGAATCTCTGCCGCTTAAACTGTTTGCTTTGCCATGTCACTTGGCAGGACAAGGCTTTCTCGATTGCAAGGTCTTAACACTGCCTAAGCCACGGGCAACACTTTTTCCCACTCAGTAAAATGACTTGAATGGGAACTGGACATTCAACAAACTTGGCCAAAATCAATAGTACACGCAAATATAGGAGACTTTCGATTATATAGTCTCAAAGATATTTGCTTTTCTCACCACTTACCAGCCAAGGTTTGCTCTACCCCTGCCTCCTGTATTCACCATCCACTCTGAAAAAAGACAGCTCAACTTCATTGGGATCAAACCTAAACCTCCCACCAACACACCTTGACATTGGGTTGCACAGCTTTTTAGACTTTATGCTAATGATATAGGAGGCGGGAAGGTGAGAAAACTGGCAGAGGGACAATCAGAAGGATTGTGCTGAGCTTAATCACGCATCTTTTACTTTAACCTAGAGCTGGAATCACCATCTACACTGATGACTATTGCTCTGTCACATACTCCACACTTCTGCTGCGTTTGTCTGTGTGTTGACTAATGAAGGCCAGGAAACCTTCTCTGTGTGCTGCGCTGTATATGGTAGAGCCCAGAGTTGCTAGTCTCCTCCCAAAAGCCTGGGGTCAATTGACAATGTAGAGCTAGAGTTTGCAGAGGGAAGAACTGGTGAAAATGCAGAATACAAGACATATAAGGGTCAGAAATAGTCTGATTTCCCATGTACACACACTGCAGCGTATTCTGAAAAGTTACTTGAAAGTACAGTTACTACTCTCGACTCCAAAATGGCAAGTTATTCTAGGTTTGAAAAAAAAACCTTGCATTTTCACACAGTGTGTAACTGGGGATGTAGTTCAGTGGTAGAGCGCACGCTTTGCATGTGCGAGGACCTGGGTTCAATCCCCGGCATCTCCATGGCCAGCCTGCATGTATGTGCAAAGAACGCACTTCCTTTTGGTGGTCACTTTTTCTCACCCATGTTCGCTTCCTGCAGCCGCTGTGTGAAGTAAATACGTGTGAGTGCTCCAGACTTCCGGTACACTTTTGGGGATGTAGCTCAGTGGTAGAGTGCATGCTACGCATGTATGAGGTCCTGGGTTCAATCCCCAGCATCTCCAACCTTTTTCAAATATGGCTAGACATCTTTGGCTGCGCACCACTCAAGCTAAGTGTCTAGACTCGCAAGGAATCTCTGCCGCTTAAACTGTTTGCTTTGCCATGTCACTTGGCAGGACAAGGCTTTCTCGATTGCAAGGTCTTAACACTGCCTAAGCCACGGGCAACACTTTTTCCCACTCAGTAAAATGACTTGAATGGGAACTGGACATTCAACAAACTTGGCCAAAATCAATAGTACACGCAAATATAGGAGACTTTCGATTATATAGTCTCAAAGATATTTGCTTTTCTCACCACTTACCAGCCAAGGTTTGCTCTACCCCTGCCTCCTGTATTCACCATCCACTCTGAAAAAAGACAGCTCAACTTCATTGGGATCAAACCTAAACCTCCCACCAAAACACCTTGACATTGGGTTGCACAGCTTTTTAGACTTTATGCTAATGATATAGGAGGCGGGAAGGTGAGAAAACTGGCAGAGGGACAATCAGAAGGATTGTGCTGAGCTTAATCACACGTCTTTTACTTTAACCTAGAGCTGGAATCACCATCTACACTGATGACTATTGCTCTGTCACATACTCCACACTTCTGCTGCGTTTGTCTGTGTGTTGACTAATGAAGGCCAGGAAACCTTCTCTGTGTGCTGCGCTGTATATGGTAGAGCCCAGAGTTGCTAGTCTCCTCCCAAAAGCCTGGGGTCAATTGACAATGTAGAGCTAGAGTTTGCAGAGGGAAGAACTGGTGAAAATGCAGAATACAAGACATATAAGGGTCAGAAATAGTCTGATTTACCATGTACACACACTGCAGCGTATTCTGAAAAGTTTCTTGAAAGTATAGTTACTACTCTCGACTCCAAAATGGCAAGTTATTCTAGGTTTGAAAAAAAAACCTTGCATTTTCACACAGTTCGTAACTGGGGGTGTAGCTCAGTGGTAGAGCGCATGCTTTGCATGTGTGAGGC
Organism: Dendrobates tinctorius; assembly: GCF_039654945.1. Lineage (NCBI taxonomy): Eukaryota > Metazoa > Chordata > Amphibia > Anura > Dendrobatidae > Dendrobates > Dendrobates tinctorius. The sequence continues at coordinate 46,662,442 of NW_027361679.1, read as the reverse complement.
CCCGGGTTCAATCACCGGCATCTCCATGGCCAGCCTACATGTATGTGCAAGGAACGCACTTCCTTTTGGTGGTCACTTTTTCTCACCCTTGTTCGCTTCCTGCAGCCGCTGTGTGAAGTAAATACGTGTGAGTGCTCCAGGCTTCCAGTACACTTTTGGGGATGTAGCTCAGTGGTAGAGCGCATGCTTCACATGTATGAGGTCCTGGGTTCAATCCCCAGCATCTCCAACCTTTTTCAAATATGGCTAGACATCTTTGGCTAGCGCACCACTCAAGCTAAGTGTAAAGACTCGCAAGGAATCTCTGCCACTTAAACTGTTTTCTTTGCCATGTCACTTGGCAGGACAAGGCTTTCTCGATTGCAAGGTCTTAACACTGCCTAAGCCACGGGCAACACTTTTTCCCACTCAGTAAAATTATTTGAATGGGAACTGGACATTCAAAAAACTTGGCCAAAATCAATAGTACACGCAAATAAAGGAGACTTTCGATTATATAGTCTCAAAGATATTTGCTTTTTTCACCACTTACCAGCCAAGGTTTGCTCTACCCCTGCCTCCTGTATTCACCATCCACTCTGAAAAAAGACAGCTCAACTTCATTGGGATCAAACCTAAACCTCCCACCAACACACCTTGACATTGGGTGGCACAGCTTTTTAGACTTTATGCTAATGATATAGGAGGCGGGAAGGTGAGAAAACTGGCAGAGGGACAATCAGAAGGATTGTGCTGAGCTTAATCACGCGTCTTTTACTTTAACCTAGAGCTGGATTCACCATCTACACTGATTACTATTGCTCTGTCATATACTCCACACTTCTGCTGCGTTTGTCTGTGTGTTGACTAATGAAGGCCAGGAAACCTTCTCTGTGTGCTGCGCTGTGTATGGTAGAGCCCAGAGTTGCTCGTCTCCTCCGAAAAGCCTGGAGTCAATTGACAATGTAGAGCTAGAGTTTGCAGAGGGGAGAACCAGTGAAAATGCAGAATACAAGACATATAAGGGTCTGAAATAGTCTGATCTCCCATGTACACACACTGCAGCGTATTCTGAAAAGTTACTTGAAAGTACAGTTACTACTCTCGACTCCAAAATGGCAAGTTATTCTAGGTTTGAAAAAAAAAACTTGCATTTTTACACAGTTCGTAACTGGGGATGTATCTCAGTGCTAGAGCGCACGCTTTGCATGTGTGAGGCCCCGGGTTCAATCCCCGGCATCTCCATGGCCAGCCTGCATGTATGTGCAAGGAATGCACTTCCATTTGGTGGTCACTTTTTCTCACCCTTGTTCGCTTCCTGCAGCCGCTGTGTGAAGTAAATACGTGTGAGTGCTCCAGGCTCCCAGTACACTTTTGGGGATGTAGCTCAGCGGTAGAGCGCATGCTTCGCATGTATGAGGTCCTGGGTTCAATCCCCAGCATCTCCAACCGTTTTCAAACTTGGCTAGACATCTTTGGCTAGCGCACCACTCAAGCTAAGTGTCAAGACTCGCAAGGAATCTCTGCCGCTTAAACTGTTTGCTTTGACATGTCACTTGGCAGGACAAGGCTTTTATATAGTCTCAAAGATATTTGCTTTTCTCACCACTTACCAGCCAAGGTTTGCTCTACCCCTGCCTCCTGTATTCACCATCCACTCTGAAAAAAGACAGCTCAACTTCATTGGGATCAAACCTAAACCTCCCACCAACACACCTTGACATTGGGTGGCACAGCTTTTTAGACTTTATGCTAATGATATAGGAGGCAGGAAGGTGAGAAAACTGGCAGAGGGACAATCAGAAGGATTGTGCTTAGAGTTGAGCGACTTTTGGTTTTTTAGGGTCGCGTTTCGTTTCGTGAAACCCGACTTTTCCAAAAGTCGGGTTGAGCAAGATCGTCCGATTATAGGGAAAAGTCGGGGTCGTCCCGAAACACGAAACCCAATGTAAGTCAATGGGGAATAAAAGTCGGCAGTGAGAGGAGGACAGGAAACACACCTACAGTGCCCATTTGAATGCCAAAAGCATCAATTCTTCTTACTTAAGCTTGTCAACCTTAATTAACTTCATAATACAAGTTACGCACTGAAAAATGGGGGTTATTTGGCTAAATTTGTGGGGGGGGAGGGCTGGCTGCAGGTTTTCATGTGCCCTGGGCGAAAGAGCGCCCCTTTAACACATACTACAACTCATCATGCTCCGATACGGCAGAGAAATAGCGGTATAGTACAATGAAAAATACCTCACTTTTTACATCTCAAGACGAGGCCCATCTATTTCTCCATACAAAATCATTGGTCCCATATAATGTTTGAAACAGTATATGATGAGCTCCACATAATGCTACAGTATATGTTGGTCCCCATGGATGAAGCTCCACTGTCTTAGGCTAGTTTCACATTAGCGTTTTTTTGCGCAGCGCATCGTGCGCATAAAAAACGCAAAGAAAAATGCAAAACAAATGTGCGTTTTTTTTTCATCATGCGCACGCTGATGCGTCAAAATAACGCAGTGTTACTTGCGTTTTACATGCGTTTTTGCATGCGGTTGCGTTTTTTATGCGCATGCGTTTTTAGGTGTGACATTTCACAATAGAAAAATCCTTGACCACCAATGGGTCACCAGTGGGCGTGTGTCATTGGAATGTTTTATAGACCCTGTACTGCTGAATTCATCAGATTTTGCTGCTGTTTCCGGTGTCAAGATGGACCTGCGTCTGGATAATTTCCGCTTCAAGCTGGATCTTGACATTGCGCTGTCTCAGGCGTATGTCTTTTGTTGCCAGCAAGAAAGGGAGAGGGAGAGACAGCAGAGACGGCAGCGGCGTCGGTTTTGGAGGCATCCAATCATCGAACTCCGGCCAAGCCGTGGAGCATATCACACGCTGTACAGCGAGCTACAGGAAAACCCGGAGAAATTTGCTGACTATACACGGATGTCCCAGGAAAGCTTCCTTGACTTGCTGGGTATGGTTGAAGGAAACATCCGGAGAAGGGACACTCAGCTCCGGCGTGCCATTCCTCCCGAAGAAAGGCTCCTTGTCACCTTACGGTATGTATGTTGTTATGTTTGCATAATTTTTTTGGCTTTTTTTTTTTTTTTTCTTTTGGTCCAAAAAATTTGTTTTTTTTTGGCTATTGAATTTGAACATTATTTTTGGGAAATTGCTTTTTTGCATAATGGTTTTTCTTCTGTCATGTACTAATCCCAAGCCTTTATAAAATGTTTTTTTGCTATGTTGTATTAAAAAAACATGCAAAATAGTTAGGCCATGTACTTTTTTATTTTCAGTGTTTTTAGTAATACCCAAGACAGAAATACAATTATTTTTTCTTTTTATGTTTGGCAGGTTCCTGGCAACTAGAGAGAGTCTTTCATCCCTGCATTTCCAGTACCGGCTGGGAATCTCTACTTTATCCGGGATTGTTGCCGACACCTGCAGGGCTCTGTGGGATGTTCTGTGTCCGGAGTTTCTGCCATTGCCCACTGCCGAAAAGTGGCTTCAAATATCGGAGAAATTCTGGGCAGTCTGCAATTTCCCGAACTGCCTAGGAGCGGTGGACGGGAAGCACATCCGCATCACAAAACCCGCAAGAAGTGGCTCCGAGTACTACAACTACAAGAAGTACTTTTCCACAGTCCTAATGGCCATTGCGGATGCAGACTGCCGGTTTGTGGCGGTGGACATAGGGGCATTCGGACGGGGCAACGATTCCCAGACTTTTAAGAACTCTGATATGGGCTGGAGGTTGTACGGCAACCATTTCAATTTTCCACTGGCACGGCCTCTTCCCCAAACCCAAACTCCACCACTGCCATTTGTAGTGGTTGGGGATGAGGCATTTCAGATGTGCCCAAACCTGCTGAAGGCTTACTCCAGCCGTGACTTGGACCACCGCAAGAAAATTTTCAACTACAGGCTTACGAGGGCTCGCAGGACTGTAGAGTGCGCCTTTGGCATTCTAGTGTCCAGATGGCGAATTCTCAGCACCGCCATCAATCTCAAAATGGAAACAGTAGATGAGGTGGTGGCGGGCCATGCAGGCGTGGTGGCTGTGGCGGTCCATACCGGGGTGGTCCTCCCGCTGGTGGTGGTGGTGGCGGCGCTACAGGCAGGGGTGGTGACGACGGGCCATCCAGTGGTGGTGGCGGCAGCAGTGGTGGGCCAGGCAGGAGCAGCGCTTGGCATGGTGTTGGCGGGTAAGTGTCCAGCTGCACTCGGACTTGTGGCGGTATATTGGTGTCCGGCGAGGCTTGGAAGTGTGGTGGCTGAGCAGTGATATGCAGCAGAAGTAGGTAATGCTGTAAAACGAGTCAGTGGTGGCACCGGTGGAAATGCCACCACTGACTGCTGCATAATCCTACTCTGCTGCATAGCCTGCATAAAAGCATTGTTGCAGGACTGCATGACAGTCAACTGGAGGTCAGGGGTAAGGTGTTCCGCCGTGTCCCGAGCTATTTGGGTGTAAAAATGATGCGCTGGTCTGGCAAGGTCGACTTCCAGGCGCTCAAGGCGACCCTCGATAGACTTGTAGCGTTGGTCCAAAAGGAGGAAACCACTCTCAAGTCTATCGGAGAGTGCCTTGAGGCTACTCTGAAAGACCGAGCTCAATTCAACGAACTCGGGCATGAGAGGCCTGTCCAAGGTCCTCTGCCGCTGCTGGCGGGAAGTGCCCGCAAAACCAGTGGCAGAGACCTGGGACAGGGGAACACCTGAGCAACCAGCTTCCTGGTCTCCAGATGACTGTGGTGCAGACCTGCAAGGTGCTTCCTCGCTGATGGATGGCTGGGAGGGGTCCGGGGCAGCTTGATGAAGGACCGCTTCGGGACCAGGTTGCAGGGTGCTGCTCCAGGTGCTGTGAAAAGAGAAGAAAGAAATTACTACCATAAATTAACAATCGCCAACTCCTGTGGAATAGAAAAGCACAGAATAAAACACAATACAACTAGAAAATACTTACGTTCGGGAGGCAAGGACCGGTCTTAAAAATGCCAAGGCACGATGGTATCGGTACTTCGTGCCGGTCCTTGCCGCAGCACCACTGCGAACCTTATTCTCCTGACGGATATCCCTGTTGAAGCGGTCCTTCATCGAGCGCCAACGGGTTCTGACTTTGTTCACTGTGATGGAAAAAAAAAAAAAAGTAAGACTATGCACTGGAGGCTGTGATCATCCAACTGTGTGTGATGATAGAAACTCCATGGAGTTAATAGCATCACACACAGTTGGGTGATCCCGGCCAAGATCACTGCTGCATCACACTGCATTTAAATACTTACGAAAATCCTTGCGGACCCGGGGAGAGGCGTTGTCCCAGCCATCCATCAGCGATGCGGCCACCTCGTTCCAGAGCCGCCGGATCACCACGTTGTCCGAGTGCAGTTGGTGACGGGTGTCCCACAACGGGACTCGCTCCTGGACTAGACGGATGAGCTCGTCGTTGTCCAGGGCGAGGTCCTCCTCCCGCTGTGGAGCCTAGAAAAGAAAGACAAACATTAATCTTTGAAAGATTTTAAAATAAAAAATATCTAAAACTAGCTGAAGAGCCCGGCGCTGCCCGGGCATAGTAACTACTGTGGTTAGTTATAGAAATTTAAAATTATCCTCCATCCCATAGTCCCGTACCCATATTCCATCATACATATCCTCCATCCCATAGTCCTGTGCCCATATACCCATCATACATATTCGCCATCTCATATGCCTGTGCCCATATACCCATCATACATATTCGCCATCCCATAGTCCCGTGCCCATATACCATCATACATATCCTCTATCCCATGCCCATATACCCATCATATATATCCTCCATCCCATAGTCCCGTGCCCATATTCCATCATACATATCCTCCATCCCATAGTCCTGTGCCCATATACCCATCATACATATTCGCCATCTCATATGCCTGTGCCCATATACACATCATACATATTCGGCATCCCATAGTCCCGTGCCCATATACCATCATACATATCCTCTATCCCATGCCCATATACCCATCATATATATCCTCCATCCCATAGTCCCGTGCCCATATACCCAAACAAACAAACATGAAAATAAATGCAAAAAAAGCAACAAACATCGAAAAAAACAACCATGAAAATTTAAAAAAAAAAAAAAAAAAAATACCAAAAAAAAAAAAAATAAATAAACCAGACTAGAAAATAAGTAAAAAAAAAAAAAAAAAAAAACAGTCCGTCTGTACTTACATCACGTCTACCCGCCCGCACTTGGCCTTGCTGCTCCTGCCGTTCCTCCGGTGGTGGTGGCGTGATGGAGGATGAGGTCTGAAAATTAAACAGAAAAAATTAATCACATGTGTTTATTTTTTCAAATCCATACGGAAGCATAGTACTCACTTCTTCTGCCTCTTGCCCTGTCCCGGGGACATATTCTTCACCAGATGAAGACATGCTGCAATAAAAAAAAAAAGAGACATAAGTACATAGAAATGTATTGAAATTTCAGCCAGACATTAGGTTTTTCATACTTACATTGGTGCAGCTTGTGCTGTGTGTCCACTAGTGAGCAATCCTTAAAGTATTGTGGAATCCCAGTGCCCACACCATTTTATCACCTTGGTTTTTTTTTTTTTTTTTACTGTCTAGACCAAATTTCAGTCATGTTTATTTAAAAAACGCATGCGCATAAAAACGCAAGCGTGCGCAAGACCATGCGCAAGTATTGCGCTCCCATAGGCTCCAATGTGGTGTTTTTGCGCATTCCGTGCGCATTCCGTGCGCATGCGTTGTTTTAACGAGACAGGGCGGAACCAAAAATGCAACATGTTGCGTCTGACGCGCCTGGCGCGAAAGACAAAAAAACGCTGGTGCGCCCGATGCGCTGCGCACAAAAGCGCTAATGTGAAACCAGCCTTATGGGCCCAAATAATGCTCCAAACATAATGGGCCCCATTTCTAATGCTCTAGTGTATAATGGGCCCTGTAAATGCTGCTCCAGTGTCTGATGTCCACCTTTGGAATGTTCCAGTGTATGGTGGGCCCCATCTATCATTCTCCAGAGTATAGTGCTCCCCAAAAATTGCTGTCCCAACATAGAAAACAATCAAATAAGTCTCCTCGCTAGGGAATCCCTGTACTTGTCTGGACAGGTGCTGTAGCTTGCTTAACAGCTCGCCAGCCGTTCTCATGCCCAGTATGGATTGCACGTGATTGCACAAAGGTTAGAAAGGGTACCGTATCCCTGGATAACATGTATGGATAGCGTACACATTCAAAATATATGTCTATACAGCATGAGGCAGGCTCAGACGGTGTTAGGCCCAGTATGGATTGCACGTGATTGCACAAAGGTTAGAAAGGGTACCGTATCCCCGGATAACATGTATGGATAGCGTACACATTCAAAATATATGTCTATACAGCATGAGGCAGGCTCAGACGGTGTTAGGCCCAGTATGGATTGCAAGTCATTGCACAAAGGTTAGAAGGGGTACCGTATCCCCGGATAACATGTATGGATAGCGTACACATTCAAAATATATGTCTATACAGCATGAGGCAGGCTCAGACGGTGTTAGGCCCAGTATGGATTGCACGTCATTGCACAAAGGTTAGAAAGGGTACCGTATCCCCGGATAACATGTATGGATAGTGTACACATTCAAAATATATGTCTATACAGCATGAGGCAGGCTCAGACGGTGTTAGGCCCAGTATGGATTGCACGTCATTGCACAAAGGTTAGAAGGGGTACCGTATCCCCGGATAACATGTATGGATAGCGTACACATTCAAAATATATGTCTATACAGCATGAGGCAGGCTCAGACGGTGTTAGGCCCAGTATGGATTGCACGTGATTGCACAAAGGTTAGAAAGGGTACCGTATCCCTGGATAACATGTATGGATAGCGTACACATTCAAAATATATGTCTCAGGAGGCAGGCTCAGACGGTGTCAGGCACAGTATGGATTTAACGGCCCAGATTACACAGCGGAGGAGCAGGGAGAGGTAAAGATTGCAAATGCTGGGGCCCTGGCCAAGCAAGGGGGGCCCACTCGTGGGCGTCGGTACTGGCATTGGGCCCCTCAGTACAGCGGTGTGTCTGACGGCGGGTGTGCACCACCACCGTCAGAGACACTTGATTGCACTATGAGGGACCCTGTGCCAGTGCCCGCGCCCAAGAGTCGGCCTACCCACCTGTCCAGGGCAACGGCACTCACACGGTGTCGTGCGCTAGGTGGTGACCCCGGCCATGGGGGGGGAGGCAGCACAGTTAGGGAGTTTTAGAAAGTGGCATATGTTGATGTTGGACATTCAACTGATGCAAAAGGCGAAATAGGTGAAGTACCAGGAAGAGGTGGACCAAAGCAAGCCATTTTTCTGTCACCCTATGTGTCATCAGGGGAAGGTGGGACAAAATCCTTGGAAACCCATGCATGGTTCATTTTAATGAAGGTTAGATCATCCACATTTTGGGTTGACAGACGGGTCCTTTTTTCTGTCAGGATTGATCCAGCTGCACTGAAGACTCTTTCCGATAGCACACTTGCAGCTGGGCAAGCGAGCTCCTGTAAGGCATATTGGGCCAATTCAGGCCAGGTGTCCAGTTTAGCGGCCCAATAGTCAAAGGGGAATGACCTGTGTGGGAGAACATCGATATGGGAGGAAAAGTAGTTTGTAACCATAGTTGACAACTGCTGTCTCCTGTCACTTTCCATCGATGCAGTATTACCAGTTGTGTGAGCGGTATTTGAAAAATCAGTCCACAACATTGTCATGAAACCCCTGTCTCCAACGCCACTTCTGCTGTGTGCACCACGAACACCTCTGCCAAGCTGCCCCCGGCCCGTACGGCTCGTGTGAGAACCATCACCGCTGCTGTGTGCTGGGAATGCCTCAAGCAACCGATTTACCAGAGTTGCTTGTTTCTTAGCCAATATTAGGTCAAGGTTCTCCTGTGGCATGATGTTTTGTAATTTGCCTTTATAGCGTGGATCCAGGATGCTGGCCAACCAGTAGTCGTCATCGTTCATCATTTTGGCAATGCGGGGGTCCCTTTTTAGGATCCGCAAGGCATAATCTGACATGTGGGCCAATGTTCCCGGTGTCAATGATGCACTGCGAGTGCTGGGTGGAGGAGCACTTTCTGGCAAATCCACATCCCTCCAGTCACGCACAAACCCTGTACCAGACCTTGCCACGCCAACATTTTCACTTGCCCCACGAGATGCATCCTCCTCCCCTAAGTAATCATCCCCATCATCCTCCTCCTCTTCTTCCTCCACCTCGTCCAGGAGCGGTCCCTGAGCAGACAATGGCTGAATGTCATCAAGGATTCCCTCCTCCTCTTCCTCCTCATCAACATTGGCTGCAGACGCTTGCTCCTTAAGGTGCGTCAAAGTTTGCATGAGCAGACGCATAAGTGGGATGCTCATGCTTAGGATGGCGTCGTCTGCGCTTACCAGCCGTGTGCATTCCTCAAAACAATGAAGGACTTTACAAAGGTCTTTCAGCTTCGACCACTGCACGCCTGTCAACTCCATGTCTGCTCTCAAAGTGCCTGGCCGTGTATCCTCCCACAAATGCATTATGGCCTGCCTCTGCTCGCACAGCCGCTCCACCATGTGCAGGGTGGAGTTCCACCTTGTTGCAATGTCGATAATGAGGCGGTGGTTGGGAAGGTGGAGCAATCGCTGCAGCTTCTGCATACGAACGGAGTGTACAGGCGACCGGCGGATGTGCGCGCACAGTCTTCGCACCTTCTGGAGCAGGGCTGTTAACTCCGGATAATTTTTGAGGAAGCACTGCACCACCAGGTTCAAGGTGTGAGCCAAGCAAGGTATGTGGCTGAGTTTTGAAAGGGCTATGGCTGCCACAAAATTACGGCCGTTATCACTAACTACCTTGCCTGCCTCAAGATGTACACTGCCCAGCCATGACTCAGTTTGTCGCTTCAAGTACTCGGCCAGCACCTCGGCGGTGTGTCTGTCGCCCAAACACATCATCTGCAACACAGCCTGCTGACGCTTTCCACTAGCTGCTCGATAGGGGGACACATCGTGTGCAACAGTGGCAGCTGCAGATGGAGTGCTCGTACGACTGCGCTCTGTGGACGAGCTGTCGCTTCTGGAGGAGGAGGAGGAGGAGGGTCGAACGCCTACAGCCAACTGTTTCCTATACCGTGGGCAAGGCAGCACTGTCCCACCACCGCTGTCCCCTGTGGACCCTGCATCCACCACATTAACCCAGTGCGCAGTGATGGACACGTAACGGCCCTGGCCATGCCGACTGGACCATGCATCAGTTGTGAGGTGCACCTTTCCGCTCACTGACTGCTTGAGTGCATGGACAATGCGGTCTTTCACATGATGGTGGAGGGCTGGGATGGCTTTGCGAGAGAAGAAGTGGCGACTGGGTAGGTCATAGCGTGGTACTGCATAGGCCATGAGTTCGCGGAAAGCTGTGCTTTCCACCAACCGAAAGGGCATCATCTCAAACGAGATTAGTTTGGCAATGTGGGCGTTCAAACCCAGTGTACGCAGATGAGAGACTGAGTACTTTCTTGACCTACTCATAGTGTCTGGGAGGGTGAGCTGGACTTGAGAGCTGCATATGGTGGAAGTAGCGGTGGACAGGGCGGACTGAGAGAGGGTTGATGATGGTGATGGAGTTGTTGTTCTTTCTGATGGCCTAGAATCAGTCTTTCGTTGATATAACAGTGGGATTCCCTGACTGCTGTGGCCTTGCAACGACACCTCAACATTTGCTGCTGTGCTAACCGGTGGGCTTACAGTGGGGGAAACAATGTAGCATTGCTGACTACCTTCGTTGTGATCAGTTGCACATGTGGCACTTGAGGTTTGGTGTTGTGTCCACACTTGCAAGTGCATGCTGGTTAAATGTCTAAGCATGCAACTGGTATTGAAATTTTTCAGATTTTTCCCTCGGCTAAAGGTCTTTGCGCACTTCTTACAGATAACCTTGGCCTGATCATGAGGATTTTGTTCAAAAAACTGCCACACTGCACTCTTCCTACTTTGGCAGACATTTTGCGGCCTAGCACGCTGTGATCTTTTGACCCTCTGGACAAGCTGTCCAGCAACTCTTTTGATGTTTGGAACCTGTCTTTGGAGTGCTCCGGGCCTGCCAGATAACAGCTGTTGCGATGTCGATGTCTGCTGTGGATGCTCCTCATCTGAGCTATTGGAAGCAGCACCCTCTTCCCCCAATGGATGCCAATCTGGGTCAACAACTGGGTCATCCATCACCTCCTCTTCTATGTCATGTGCACCTTTCTCTGTGTCACCGTGTATGGTGGTATAGTGTGCGGGAAGGGGCACCTGAGTCTCATCAGGGTCAAAATCTGGCTCTGTACACTGCGAGGACAATGTAGTGCTCTGAGTGAACGTACCAGCAGAATCATCCATCAGTGGCTGTGCATCAGTGCACTCCATGTCAGATTCATCTTGGCCTGGGTAATTCACCATTTGACTTGATAATCCAGGCATGGTATGTGAAAACAGCTCCATGGAGTAATCAGTAGTATGGCCTGTGTCATCCTTCAATCTTGGTTGGGGTGAAGGACACAAGGAAAGGTGTGGTTCATGAACATGAGCCTCCAATGACGACTCAGTGCTTTTACTTTTTACAACTGAAGAAGAGAAGGCAATAGAGCTGGAGGCTGAGTCAGCAATGTAAGACAAAACTTTTTCCTGATGCTCTGCCTTTAAAAGCGGTTTGTCAACTCCTAGAAAACTAAGCGTTCGAGTCCTTATGTAGCCAGACGATGACGCAGGGTCAGCACCTCCTGCATTCGGTCCTATTTTGCTCTTGCCACTACCATCAGATCCACCACCAACACCATCATTACCAGCTGCCAACCCCCGCCCAATTCCATGGCCTCTTCCACCAGCCTTCCTCATTTTTGCTAGAAATGTAGACAAAATCCAACAAACTATATAGTAATGTAAAACAAGGTACAAGGTGTCTATAGGACAGGGGAGTTTTAGAATTTCTGCACACACTTGTGGACAGTGGACACTTGTGGATTGTGTGCGGCCCACTGATATCTGAGCGCTATGTGACACGCTCGATGGCACAGCTGCCTGTGACCAAAGTGACGAGAGGATAATGGAGATTTTGAATCTCTGCGTACACTTGTGGACAGTGGACACTTGTGAATTGTGTGCGGCCCACTGATACGTGAGCGCTATGTGACACGCTCGATGGCACAGCTGCCTGTGACCAAAGTGACGAGAGGATAATGGAGATTTTGAATCTCTGCGTACACTTTTGGACACTGGACACTTGTGGATTGTGTGCGGCCCACTGATATCTGAGCGCTATGTGACACGCTCGATGGCACAGCTGCCTGTGACCAAAGTGACGAGAGGATAATGGAGATTTTGAATCTCTGCGTACACTTTTGGACACTGGACACTTGTGGATTGTGTGCGGCCCACTGATATCTGAGCGCTATGTGACACGCTCGATGGCACAGCTGCCTGTGACCAAAGTGACGAGAGGATAATGGAGATTTTGAATCTCTGCGTACACTTGTGGACAGTGGACACTTGTGGATTGTGTGCGGCCCAATGATATCTGAGCGCTATGTGACACGCTCGATGGCACAGCTGCCTGTGACCAAAGTGACGAGAGGATAATGGAGATTTTGAATCTCTGCGTACACTTGTGGACAGTGGACACTTGTGGATTGTGTGCGGCCCACTGATATCTGAGCGCTATGTGACACGCTCGATGGCAAAGCTGCCTGTGACCAAAGTGACGAGAGGATAATGGAGATTTTGAATCTCTGCGTACACTTTTGGACACTGGACACTTGTGGATTGTGTGCGGCCCACTGATATCTGAGCGCTATGTGACACGCTCGATGGCACAGCTGCCTGTGACCAAAGTGACGAGAGGATAATGGAGATTTTGAATCTCTGCGTACACTTTTGGACACTAGACACTTGTGGATTGTGTGCGGCCCACTGATATCTGAGCGCTATGTGACACGCTCGATGGCACAGCTGCCTGTGACCAAAGTGACGAGAGGATAATGGAGATTTTGAATCTCTGCGTACACTTTTGGACACTGGACACTTGTGGATTGTGTACGGCCCACTGATATCTGAGCGCTATGTGACACGCTCGATGGCACAGCTGCCTGTGACCAAAGTGACGAGAGGATAATGGAGATTTTGAATCTCTGCGTACACTTTTGGACACTGGACACTTGTGGATTGTGTGCGGCCCACTGATATCTGAGCGCTATGTGACACGCTCGATGGCACAGCTGCCTGTGACCAAAGTGACGAGAGAATAATGGAGATTTTGAATCTCTGCGTACACTTTTGGACACTGGACACTTGTGGATTGTGTGCGGCCCACTGATATTTGAGCACTATGTGACACACTCGATGGCACAGCTGCCTGTGACCAAAGTGACGAGAGGATAATGGAGATTTTGAATCTCTGCGTACACTTTTGGACACTGGACACTTGTGGATTGTGTGCGGCCCACTGATATCTGAGCGCTATGTGACACGCTCGATGGCACAGCTGCCTGTGACCAAAGTGACGAGAGAATAATGGAGATTTTGAATCTCTGCGTACACTTTTGGACACTGGACACTTGTGGATTGTGTGCGGCCCACTGATATCTGAGTGCTATGTGACACGCTCGATGGCACAGCTGCCTGTGACCAAAGTGACGAGAGGATAATGGAGATTTTGAATCTCTGCGTACACTTGTGGACAGTGGACACTTGTGGATTGTGTGCGGCCCACTGATATCTGAGCGCTATGTGACACGCTCGATGGCACAGCTGCCTGTGACCAAAGTGACGAGAGGATAATGGAGATTTTGAATCTCTGCGTACACTTTTGGACACTGGACACTTGTGGATTGTGTGCGGCCCACTGATATCTGAGCGCTATGTGACACGCTCGATGGCACAGCTGCCTGTGACCAAAGTGACGAGAGGATAATGGAGATTTTGAATCTCTGCGTACACTTTTGGACACTGGACACTTGTGGATTGTGTGCGGCCCACTGATATTTGAGTGCTATGTGACACACTCGATGGCACAGCTGCCTGTGACCAAAGTGACGAGAGGATAATGGAGATTTTGAATCTCTGCGTACACTTTTGGACACTGGACACTTGTGGATTGTGTGCGGCCCACTGATATCTGAGCGCTATGTGACACGCTCGATGGCACAGCTGCCTGTGACCAAAGTGACGAGAGGATAATGGAGATTTTGAATCTCTGCGTACACTTTTGGACACTGGACACTTGTGGATTATGTGCGGCCCACTGATATCTGAGCGCTATGTGACACGCTCGATGGCACAGCTGCCTGTGACCAAAGTGATGAGAGGATAATGGAGATTTTGAATCTCTGCGTACACTTTTGGACACTGGACACTTGTGGATTGTGTGCGGCCCACTGATATCTGAGCGCTATGTGACACGCTCGATGGCACAGCTGCCTGTGACCAAAGTGACGAGAGGATAATGGAGATTTTGAATCTCTGCGTACACTTTTGGACACTGGACACTTGTGGATTGTGTGTGGCCCACTGATATCTGAGCGCTATGTGACACACTCGATGGCACAGCTGCCTGTGACCAAAGTGACGAGAGGATAATGGAGATTTTGAATCTCTGCGTACACTTTTGGACACTGGACACTTGTGGATTGTGTGCGTCCCACTGATATCTGAGCGCTATGTGACACGCTCGATGGCACAGCTGCCTGTGACCAAAGTGACGAGAGGATAATGGAGATTTTGAATCTCTGCGTACACTTTTGGACACTGGACACTTGTGGATTGTGTGCGGCCCACTGATATTTGAGCGCTATGTGACACACTCGATGGCACAGCTGCCTGTGACCAAAGTGACGAGAGGATAATGGAGATTTTGAATCTCTGCGTACACTTTTGGACACTGGACACTTGTGGATTGTGTGCGGCCCACTGATATCTGAGCGCTATGTGACACGCTCGATGGCACAGCTGCCTGTGACCAAAGTGACGAGAGGATAATGGAGATTTTGAATCTCTGCGTACACTTTTGGACACTGGACACTTGTGGATTGTGTGCGGCCCACTGATATCTGAGCGCTATGTGACACGCTCGATGGCACAGCTGCCTGTGACCAAAGTGAAGAGAGGATAATAGAGATTTTGAATCTCTGCGTACACTTTTGGACACTGGACACTTGTGGATTGTGTGCGGCCCACTGATATCTGAGCGCTATGTGACACGCTCGATGGCACAGCTGCCTGTGACCAAAGTGACAAGAGGATAATGGAGATTTTGAATCTCTGCGTACACTTTTGGACACTGGACACTTGTGGATTGTGTGCGGCCCACTGATATCTGAGCGCTATGTGACACGCTCGATGGCACAGCTGCCTGTGACCAAAGTGACGAGAGGATAAGGGAGATTGGATTGCTTTTAAAAAAGCAGTTTGCGGAGCAGTGGGTAAACAGCAATGCCAGCGTGTCAGGAAGCCTTAAAAGGCAGCCCAACAACCAACACCACTGATACACCACAATATAGCCTCCCCTTGCACTGCACACACAGTGACTTGTGTGTTGTGCAGGCCAAATCGCTAGCAGCAGAAGCAGTTTTTTTGTCTTCTTCCCTGCCTAACGCTCTCCCTACAGAATCAGCAGCAACCTCTCCCTATACTAAGATCGGCAGAAGTAAGATGGCGGTCGGCGTGCACGCCATTTTATACCCCCTGTGACGCCCACCAAAGCAAGCCAATCACTTGCATGCCCTTCTGAAAGATGGTGGTGACCCGTGCCTATGTCATCACGTTGCCCACAGTGTCCGTGGATCCTGATTGGCTGAAAAAGAGCGCAAAACAAACTTTTGAAACGCGACTTTGGCGCGTAAGTCGCCGACCTCGTGGCCGACCTTATCCTAGGGTCGGGTTTCGTTTCATGAAACCCGACTTTGCCAAAAGTCGGCGACTTTTGAATTTTTTCGACCCGTTTCGCTCAACTCTAATTGTGTTGAGCTTAATCACGCGTCTTTTACTTTAACCTAGAGCTGGATTCACCATCTACACTGATTACTATTGCTCTGTCATATACTCCACACTTCTGCTGCGTTTGTCTGTGTGTTGACTAATGAAGGCCAGGAAACCTTCTCTGTGTGCTGCGCTGTATATGGTAGAGCCCAGAGTTGCTAGTCTCCTCCCAAAAGCCTGGAGTCAATTGACAATGTAGAGCTAGAGTTTGCAGAGGGGAGAACCGGGGAAAATGCAGAATACAAGACATATAAGGGTCAGAAATAGTCTGATTTCCCATGTACACACACTGCAGCGTATTCTGAAAAGTTACTTGAAAGTACAGTTACTACTCTCGACTCCACAATGGCAAGTTATTCTAGGTTTGAAAAAAAAAACGTGCATTTTCACACAATTCATAACTGGGGATGTAGCTCAGTGGTAGAGCGCACGCTTTGCATCTGTGAGGCATCTCCATGGCCAGCCTGCATGTATGTGAAAGGAACGCACTTGCTTTTGGTGGTCACTTTTTCTCACCCTTGTTCGCTTCCTGCAGCCGCTGTGTGAAGTAAATACGTGTGAGTGCTCCAGTCTTCCGGTACACTTTTGGGTATGTAGCTCATATGTATGAGGTCCTGAGTTCAATCCCCAGCATCTCCAACCTTTTTCAAATATGGCTAGATATCTTTGGCTAGTGCTCCACTCAAGCTAAGTGTCAAGACTCGCAAGGAATCTCTGCCGCTTAAACTGTTTGCTTTGCCATGTCACTTGGCAGGACAAGGCTTTCTCGATTGCAAGGTCTTAACACTGCCTAAGCCACGGGCAACACTTTTTCCCACTCAGTAAAATGACTTGAATGGGAACTGGACATTCAACAAACTTGGCCAAAATCAATAGTACATGCAAATAAAGGAGACTTTCGATTATATAGTCTCAAAGATATTTGCTTTTTTCACCACTTACCAGCCAAGGTTTGCCCTACCCCTGCCTCCTGTATTCACCATCCACTCTGAAAAAAGACAGCTCAACTTCATTGGGATCAAACCTAAACCTCCCACCAACACACCTTGACATTGGGTTGCACAGCTTTTTAGACTTTATGCTAATGATATAGGAGGCGGGAAGGTGAGAAAACTGGCAGAGGGACAATCAGAACGATTGTGCTGAGCTTAATCACGCGTCTTTTACTTTAACCTAGAGCTGGATTCACCATCTATACTGATTACTATTGCTCTGTCATATACTCCACACTTCTGCTGCGTTTGTCTGTGTGTTGACTAATGAAGGCCAGGAAACATTCTCTGTGTGCTGCGCTGTATATGGTAGAGCCCAGAGTTGCTAGTCTCCTCCCAAAAGCCTTGAGTCAATTGACAATGTAGAGCTAGAGTTTGCAAAGGGGAGAACCGGTGAAAATGCAGAATACAAAACATATAAGGGTCAGAAATAGTTTGATTTCCCATGTACACACACTGCAGCGTATTCTGAAAAGTTACTTGAAAGTACAGTTACTACTCTCGACTCCAAAATGGCAAATTATTCTAGGTTTGAAAAAAAAAAACTTGCATTTTCACACAGTTCGTAACTGGGGATGTATCTCAGTGGTAGAGCGCACGCTTTGCATGTGTGAGGCCCTGGGTTCAATCCCTGGCATCTCCATGGCCAGCCTGCATGTATGTGCAAGGAACGCACTTCCTTTTGGTGGTCACTTTTTCTCACCCTTGTTCGCTTCCTGCAGCCGCTGTGTGAAGTAAATACGTGTGAGTGCTCCAGGCTCCAAGTACACTTTTGGGGATGTAGCTCAGTGGTAGCGTGCATGCTTCGCATGTATGAGGTCCTGGGTTCAATCCCCAGCATCTCCAACCTTTTTCAAATATGGCTAGACATCTTTGGCTAGCGCACCACTCAAGCTAAGTGTCAAGACTCGCATGGAATCTCTGCCGCTTAAACTGTTTGCTTTGCCATGTCACTTGGCAGGACAAGGCTTTCTCGATTGCAAGGTCTTAACACTGCCTAAGCCATGGGCAACACTTTTTCCCACTCAGTAAAATGACTTGAATGGGAACTGGACATTCAACAAACTTGGCCAAAATCAATAGTACAAGCAAATATAGGAGACTTTAGATTATATAGTCTCAAAGATATTTGCTTTTTTCACCACTTACCAGCCAAGGTTTGCTCTACCCCTGCCTCCTGTATTCACCATCCACTCTGAAAAAAGACAGCTCAACTTCATTGGGATCAAACCTAAACCTCCCACCAACACACCTTGACATTGGGTTGCACAGCTTTTTAGACTTTATGCTAATGATATAGGAGGCGGGAAGGTGAGAAAACTGGCAGAGGGACAATCAGAAGGATTGTGCTGAGCTTAATCACGCATCTTTTACTTTAACCTAGAGCTGGATTCACCATCTACACTGATTACTATTGCTCTGTCATATACTCCACACTTCTGCTGTGTTTGTCTGTGTGTTGACTAATGAAGGCCAGGAAACCTTCTCTGTGTGCTGCGCTGTATATGGTAGAGCCCAGAGTTGCTAATCTCCTCCCAAAAGCCTGGAGTCAATTGGCAATGTAGAGCTAGAGTTTGCAGAGGGGAGAACCGGTGAAAATGCAGAATACAAGACATATAAGGGTCAGAAATAGTTTGATTTCCCATGTACACACACTGCAGCGTATTCTGAAAAGTTACTTGAAAGTACAGTTACTACTCTCGACTCCAAAA
Organism: Dendrobates tinctorius; assembly: GCF_039654945.1. Lineage (NCBI taxonomy): Eukaryota > Metazoa > Chordata > Amphibia > Anura > Dendrobatidae > Dendrobates > Dendrobates tinctorius. Next base: position 46,643,726 of record NW_027361679.1, on the reverse strand, counting down.
TGGCAAGTTATTCTAGGTTTGAAAAAAAAACTTGCATTTTCACACAGTTGGTAACTGGGGATGTAGCTCAGTGGTAGAGCGCACGCTTTGCATGTGTGAGGCCCCGGGTTCAATCCCCGGCATCTCCATGGTCAGCCTGCATGTATGTGCAAGGAACGCACTTCCTTTTGGTGGTCACTTTTTCTCACCCTTGTTCGCTTCCTGCAGCCGCTGTGTGAAGTACATACGTGTGAGTGCTCCAGGCTCCCTGTACACTTGTGGGGATGTAGCTCAGTGGTAGAGCGCATGCTTCGCATGTATGAGGTCCTGGGTTCAATCCCCAGCATCTCCAACCTTTTTCAAATATGGCTAGTAGAGTTGAGCGATACCGGGAACCAATGCAAGTCAATGGGGCCAAAATATCGGAATTAAAAAAAACCCTTTCTTTCCTTGTAGGTTAATTCTACATGAAGAAAAACAACTAAGAATAATGTAGAATGTATTGTGGGAGGTGGAGGAGACATTAAAGCCATAGAGGTTTAGCCCAATCAAATGGAATAGCAGGAATTAATCTTTTTTTTTAAAGATGTTAATAGTTACAAAGATATTGACTATGTTAGCCTCATTTATATTTTGCCAGACATGTATGTCTTCTTCTTCTTTCTTCTTTCTTCTTCTTCTTCTTCTACTTCCTTTTTTTACATTCTTCTTCTTCTTCTACTTCCTTTTTTTACATTCTTCTTCTTCTTCTTCTACTTCCTTTTTTTACATTCTTCTTCTTCTTCTTCTACTTCCTTTTTTTACATTCTTCTTCTTCTTCTTCTACTTCCTTTTTTTACATTCTTCTTCTTCTTCTTCTACTTCCTTTTTTTACATTCTTCTTCTTATTCCTTTTTTTACATTCTTCTTCTTCTTCTTCTACTTCCTTTTTTTACATTCTTCTTCTTCTTCTTCTTCTTCTTCTTCTTCTTCTTCTTCTTCTTCCTTTTCTTACATTCTTCATATTCTTCTTATTCAACAATTATTATTCTACATATTCAGCTTCTTCATCTTCTTCCTATTCTTCTTCATCATATTCTTGTTTGTGTCAGGCATTCCTGTAGTTGTTATCTAGAAAATTTAGAAGTTTACACCTTCCGTTCTGCCTGTCACAAAAGATTTACAACAGGATTTGTCCGCGTTCAGTTTGGCCTGCAGCAGCAGGCCTTTTCCAGGGGCACCACGAGGAGGAACGGACTCACCCCCATACACTGCTTAGTCTTCTTCTGCTTATAAATAAGATAATATCATTTGCTCAGAGTATTAGTCTTATGCTTAATGTTCTTCTGCTTTGTTTTTTTTATGCTTCTTTGTCTTCTCTCTCTTGTTGTTCTGCATCTTGGTGGTTGTCTTCCTGTTCTTTGTCCTCTTGAACCAGCTGACGGTACTGGCACCCGGAGGGGCAGCAGAAGGAACAAGAGCCAATGGCACTACCGAGGACCAGCTGACGGTGCTGGAACCCGGTTACTAAGCAGGAGGTACCTGTGCTACAAAGCACTACCAAGGACCAGCAGATGTTGCCGGAACTCGGATACCGAGATGGAGGCACCTAGGCCAAAGGCTCTGACGAGAACCAGCTGACGGTGCTGGAACCCGGAGGGGTAGCATAAGCTGCAAGAGCAAATGGAAATAGCGAGGACCAGCTGACAGTGCTGGCACCCGGAGGGGCAGCAGAAGGAATAAGAGCCAATGGCACAACCGAGGACCAGCTGACGGTGCTGGAACCCGGTTACTAAGCAGGAGGTACCTGTGCTACAAAGCACTACCAAGGACCAGCAGACGTTGCCGGAACTCGGATACCGAGATGGAGGCACCTAGGCCAAAGGCTCTGACGAGAACCAGCTGACGGTGCTGGAACCCGGAGGGGTAGCATAAGCTGCAAGAGCAAATGGAAATAGCGAGGACCAGCTGACAGTGCTGGCACCCGGAGGGGCAGCAGAAGGAATAAGAGCCAATGGCACAACCGAGGACCAGCTGACGGTGCTGGAACCCGGTTACTAAGCAGGAGGTACCTGTGCTACAAAGCACTACCAAGGACCAGCAGACGTTGCCGGAACTCGGATACCGAGATGGAGGCACCTAGGCCAAAGGCTCTGATGAGAACCAGCTGACGGTGCTGGAACCCGGAGGGGTATCAGAAGTTACCCCTGAAAAGCAAAGTTGGCATGCCGCAAGCTGGCCGCAGTTACCGAATCACACAGTCCTACAGGGGGTGCTTGTCCTACTGGCACTATGGAACAAACCTTTCTTACCAGAACCCGCAGTCCACATAGGAAGCACCTAAACTGCTGGCACCCTAGCCTCGGCTAACCCAACCGCAACACGACATGGCAACTTGGGGTGGCAAACTGACATTGACACTTCCCGGAAACAGCAGGCAGGGCTGGAACCAAGCTGGGCAGGAGGGAGTACCCGTGCCAAAGTCAGTTATGAGCAGCAACTGGCGATGTTGGAGCCCAGGACAAGCACTTAGCAGGCTGAGGCCTGATGTGCTGTCAATTGGGAGGCAGCAGGACAGATTGCCATCAAAACAGCAGGGGAACAGCTGACGTTACTGAACCCCACAAACACAGGAGCTAGTGTTTTACTCTGTGAAGACGGCACTTCCGAGCAACAACTGGCTGTGTTGAAGCCCAGGGACAAGCACGGAGCAGGCTGAGGCTGCATTGAAGAAATTTTAAGATCGGTTGTAGACTACTAATTTGAACCAAGCTCCACTTAGGCCTGTGGCTTCACTGATTTTCGTATTTCCCCTGTCCTCCAACCCCGCCAGTTACAGCTCCGAAGTGGCGTCTGCACAATCCACACTTGTTCCTGTGTTACAGGTGTTCAGTCCGGTCAGTTAATCCCCTGATGTGTGTCCGGCAATGTCGCCTGCTCTGTCCACATTCCCATAATGGGAATGTGGACAGAGCAGGCGACATTGCCGGACACACATCATGGGATTAACTGACCGGACTGAACACCTGTAACACAGGAACAAGTGTGGATTGTGCAGACGCCACTTCGGAGCTGTAACTGGCAGGGTTGGAGGACAGGGGAAATACGAGAGACAGTGGAGCCACAGGCCTAATTGGAGCACGGTTAAAAATCAGTAGTGGTACGACTGTGTAGGCAGCAGGAGACTTTGCCATCCACACAGCAGGGGATCAGCTGACATTACTGAACCCCACTGAGACACGGGAGCAAGTATCTCTTTCCGTGTGGACGGCACTTCCGAACTACAACTGGCTGTGTTGAAGCCCAGGAAATAGGAGGGTGTAGGCAGAGGCCTACTGTATTTTGAATGAGGTGACAGCAGGAGAGACTGCCATCCACACAGCAGGGGATCAGCTGACATTACTGAACCCCACTGAGACACGGGAGCAAGTATCTCTTTCCGTGTGGACGGCACTTCCGAACTACAACTGGCTGTGTTGAAGCCCAGGAAATAGGAGGGTGTAGGCAGAGGCCTACTGTATTTTGAATGAGGTGACAGCAGGAGAGACTGCCATCCACACAGCAGGGGATCAGCTGACATTACTGAACCCCACTGAGACACGGGAGCAAGTATCTCTTTCCGTGTGGACGGCACTTCCGAACTACAACTGGCTGTGTTGAAGCCCAGGAAATAGGAGGGTGTAGGCAGAGGCCTACTGTATTTTGAATGAGGTGACAGCAGGAGAGACTGCCATCCACACAGCAGGGGATCAGCTGACGTTACTGAACCCCACTGAGACACGGGAGCAAGTATCTCTTTCCGTGTGGACGGCACTTCCGAACTACAACTGGCTGTGTTGAAGCCCAGGAAATAGGAGGGTGTAGGCAGAGGCCTACTGTATTTTGAATGAGGTGACAGCAGGAGAGACTGCCATCCACACAGCAGGGGATCAGCTGACATTACTGAACCCCACTGAGACACGGGAGCAAGTATCTCTTTCCGTGTGGACGGCACTTCCGAACTACAACTGGCTGTGTTGAAGCCCAGGAAATAGGAGGGTGTAGGCAGAGGCCTACTGTATTTTGAATGAGTTTACAGCAGGAGAGACTGCCATCCACACAGCAGGGGATCAGCTGACGTTACTGAACCCCACTGAGACACGGGAGCAAGTATCTCTTTCCGTGTGGACGGCACTTCCGAACTACAACTGGCTGTGTTGAAGCCCAGGAAATAGGAGGGTATAGGCAGAGGCCTACTGTATTTTGAATGAGGTGACAGCAGAAGAGACTGCCATCCACACAGCAGGGGATCAGCTGACATTACTGAACCCCACTGAGACACGGGAGCAAGTATCTCTTTCCGTGTGGACGGCACTTCCGAACTACAACTGGCTGTGTTGAAGCCCAGGAAATAGGAGGGTGTAGGCAGAGGCCTACTGTCTTTGTAATGCGGAGACAGCAGGAGAGACTGCCATCTCCACAGCAGGGGATCAGCTGGCAATGATGAACCCCACTAACACTTGAACGAATGTGTTTGGCTCTGTGGAGACGACACTTCTGAACACCAACTGACGCTGTTGGAGCCCAGGATTAGGCGAGGAGCAGGCTGTGGCCTACTGGATTTTGGCAGGTGAAGGCAGCAGGAGACTTGCCATCTCCACAGCAGGGGAACAGCTGGCAGTGCTGAACCCCACTAACACTCTAACGAAGGTGTTTGGCTCTGTGGAGACGACACTTCTGAACACCAACTGACGCTGTTGGAGCCCAGGATTAGGCGAGGAGCAGGCTGGGGCCTACTGGATTTTGGCAGGTGAAGGCAGCAGGAGACTTGCCATCTCCACAGCAGGGGAACAGCTGGCAGTGCTGAACCCCACTAACACTCTAACGAATGTGTTTGGCTCTGTGGAGACGACACTTCTGAACACCAACTGACGCTGTTGGAGCCCAGGATTAGGCGAGGAGCAGGCTGTGGCCTACTGGATTTTGGCAGGTGAAGGCAGCAGGAGACTTGCCATCTCCACAGCAGGGGAACAGCTGGCAGTGCTGAACCCCACTAACACTCTAACGAAGGTGTTTGGCTCTGTGGAGACGACACTTCTGAACACCAACTGACGCTGTTGGAGCCCAGGATTAGGCGAGGAGCAGGCTGGGGCCTACTGGATTTTGGCAGGTGAAGGCAGCAGGAGACTTGCCATCTCCACAGCAGGGGAACAGCTGGCAGTGCTGAACCCCACTAACACTCTAACGAAGGTGTTTGGCTCTGTGGAGACGACACTTCTGAACACCAACTGACGCTGTTGGAGCCCAGGATTAGGCGAGGAGCAGGCTGGGGCCTACTGGATTTTGGCAGGTGAAGGCAGCAGGAGACTTGCCATCTCCACAGCAGGGGAACAGCTGGCAGTGCTGAACCCCACTAACACTCTAACGAAGGTGTTTGGCTCTGTGGAGACGACACTTCTGAACACCAACTGACGCTGTTGGAGCCCAGGATTAGGCGAGGAGCAGGCTGGGGCCTACTGGATTTTGGCAGGTGAAGGCAGCAGGAGACTTGCCATCTCCACAGCAGGGGAACAGCTGGCAGTGCTGAACCCCACTAACACTCTAACGAAGGTGTTTGGCTCTGTGGAGACGACACTTCTGAACACCAACTGACGCTGTTGGAGCCCAGGATTAGGCGAGGAGCAGGCTGGGGCCTACTGGATTTTGGCAGGTGAAGGCAGCAGGAGACTTGCCATCTCCACAGCAGGGGAACAGCTGGCAGTGCTGAACCCCACTAACACTCTAACGAAGGTGTTTGGCTCTGTGGAGACGACACTTCTGAACACCAACTGACGCTGTTGGAGCCCAGGATTAGGCGAGGAGCAGGCTGGGGCCTACTGGATTTTGGCAGGTGAAGGCAGCAGGAGACTTGCCATCTCCACAGCAGGGGAACAGCTGGCAGTGCTGAACCCCACTAACACTCTAACGAAGGTGTTTGGCTCTGTGGAGACGACACTTCTGAACACCAACTGACGCTGTTGGAGCCCAGGATTAGGCGAGGAGCAGGCTGGGGCCTACTGGATTTTGGCAGGTGAAGGCAGCAGGAGACTTGCCATCTCCACAGCAGGGGAACAGCTGGCAGTGCTGAACCCCACTAACACTCTAACGAAGGTGTTTGGCTCTGTGGAGACGACACTTCTGAACACCAACTGACGCTGTTGGAGCCCAGGATTAGGCGAGGAGCAGGCTGGGGCCTACTGGATTTTGGCAGGTGAAGGCAGCAGGAGACTTGCCATCTCCACAGCAGGGGAACAGCTGGCAGTGCTGAACCCCACTAACACTCTAACGAAGGTGTTTGGCTCTGTGGAGACGACACTTCTGAACACCAAATGACGCTGTTGGAGCCCAGGATTAGGCGAGGAGCAGGCTGGGGCCTACTGGATTTTGGCAGGTGAAGGCAGCAGGAGACTTGCCATCTCCACAGCAGGGGAACAGCTGGCAGTGCTGAACCCCACTAACACTCTAACGAATGTGTTTGGCTCTGTGGAGACGACACTTCTGAACACCAACTGACGCTGTTGGAGCCCAGGATTAGGCGAGGAGCAGGCTGTGGCCTACTGGATTTTGGCAGGTGAAGGCAGCAGGAGACTTGCCATCTCCACAGCAGGGGAACAGCTGGCAGTGCTGAACCCCACTAACACTCTAACGAATGTGTTTGGCTCTGTGGAGACGACACTTCTGAACACCAACTGAAGCTGTTGGAGCCCAGGATTACGCATGCCGCATGCAGAGGCCAATGGGCAGCGGTTTTTATGGAGGTTGTGGACTACTACTGATTCTAACCATGCTCCACTTAGGCCTCTGGCTCCACTGTCTCTACTATTTACCCTGGCCTCCAACCCCGCCAGCTACATCTCTGAAGTGGCGTCAGCACAATCTACACTTGTTCCTGTGTTACTGGTGCTCAGTCCCGTCAGTTGATCCCCTGATGTTTGTCCGGCAAGTTCGCCAGCTCTGTCCTCATTCCCACTACTGGTTATGGGAATGTGGACAGAGCAGGAGACCTTGCCGGACACACATCAGGGGATAAACTGATGGGACTGAGCCACAGGAACACAGGAACAAGTGTAGATTGTGCTGACGCCACTTCAGAGATGTAGATGGCGGGGTTGGAGGTCAGGGGAAATAGTAGAGACAGTGGAGCCAGAGACCTAAGTTGGGCACGGTTAAAAATCAGTAGTGGTTTGATTGTTGATGGAGCTGGTGACTTTGCCGTCCACACAGCAGGGGATCAGCTGGCATTACTGAACCCCACTAACACAGGAGCTAGTGTGTTTCTCTGTGCAGACGACACATCTGAGCGACAACTGGCTGTGTTGAAGCAAAGGGATTATAGTTCAGGTGGTAGAAAAATGAACACACCAGCAGACCTGGATACAGTTGCCAACCACTAATTTAGTCTGTAAGAGGAATGGCAAAGTCTTTGGAGATCCAGGCCTTGTTCATTTTCAGAAAAGTCAGCCGGTCAACATTATCGGAAGATAGTCGCGTGCGACGGTCTGTTAGTACACCACCTGCGGCACTAAAGACACGTTCCGATAATACACTGGCAGCAGGGCAAGCCAGCACCTCCAATGCATACTGGCTAAGCTCTGGCCATGTATCCAGCTTAGAGACCCAAAACTTGAAGGGGGAAGAGCCATCTGGGAGTACAGCGACAGGGCAAGACATGTAGTCTGACACCATCTGACGGAAGCGTTGCCTCCTGCTGACTCGAGGCGTCGCTGATGGTGTAGACAATTGTGGTGGACACACAAAACTTTGCCACATTTGGGCCATAGTGGTCTTGCCTTGTGCTGCGGCGCTGCCTCTGCTCCCTCTTTGTGCAGAGTTTCCTCCACTGCCTCGACGCACAGAGCTGCTTTGTAAAGCACTAGCAACAATGCTGTCGGGTGGAATGGAAAACATTATGGACTGCACCAGTGACTCTTCGTACTCCCGCATTTTACGCTCCCGGTTCAACGTTGGTATGAGCCTTTGTACGCTGTCCCGGTAGCGAGGATCTAGGAGGGTGTACACCCAATAATCAGCCGAGACGAGAATGTGGGCGATGCGGCGGTCGTTTCTCAGGCACTGCAGCATGAAATCAACCATGTGCTGCAGACTCCCAACTGCCAAAGAACCGCTGTCCCCTGTTTGAGGCGTGACCTCGGCCTGCTCTGCATCACCCCACCCTCGCTGTACATACTGAGTAGAGGTTTGTGTACCTCCCTCCTCTGGAGAGATGTCTTCCTCCTCCATCGACTCCTCCTCATCCTCCTCACAAAGTGTCCCCTGCCTAGGCCTTTGTGAGGAAACACGTAGCGCAGACTGTCCAGAAGCAGATGGCATTTGGGACTCCTCATCCTCCACCTCTTCTGAAACCTCATCCCTTAGTGCTTGCAGTGTTTGTTGAAGCAGGCAGATAAGGGGGACAGTCATGCTGACTAGTGCATCATCTGCACTCGCCATCCGCGTGGATTCATCGAAGGCACGCAAAACGAGGCAGATGTCCTTCATAGAGGCCCACTCAATGGTGCTGAAGTGTGAACGGCGCACAGTGCGACTTGTTTGCGCCTGATGCAGCTGGTACTCCATGACTGCTGCCTGCTGCTCACACAACCGCTCCAACATATGTAACGTTGAATTCCACCGGGTGGGTAGGTCACATATGATGCAATGTTCCGGAAGGCCAAATCGTCGCTGCAGAGCAGCGAGGCGCGATCTTGCCGTGCTGGAACGTCGCAAGTGAGCGCACTCTATGCGGACCTTGTGCAACAGTGCAGCAAGATCCGGATAGTCCCTCAGAAAGCTCTGCACGACCAAGTTAAGAACATGTGCCAGACATGGGATGTGTGTGAGGTTGCCTAGGCCAAGAGCTGCCACCAGATTTCGGCCATTGTCACACACTACCAAGCCCGGCTGGAGATTCGCTGGCCCAAACCACACATCGCTCTCCAGCTTGATAGCATTCCAGAGCTCCTGCGCTGTGTGGCTTCGATTCCCCAAAGAAATTAATTTGAGTACAGCCTGTTGACGTTTGGCCACGGCTGTGCTCATATCGGTCGTAACAGGCTCCTGCTCTGCTGTTTCTGAGGAACTTGAGTAGGAGGAGGAGTCTATGTGTACAGACTGGAGTCCTGCAATCCGTGGCGTTGGAAGAACACGTACAGCGCCACTCTCCAGATCCGTACCCGGCTCCACAACATTGACCCAGTGGGCAGTGAGGGAAAGGTATCGTCCCTGTCCATGGTTACTGGTCCACGCATCGGTGGTCAGGTGGACCTTGCTACTAACGGCGTTTAGTAGCGCATGTTTTATTTTGCCCTCAACATGTCTCTGCAGGGCAGGGACGGCTCGCCTGCTGAAATAAAAGCGGCTGGGCACGTTGTATTGGGGGACTGCCAATGCCATTAAGTCCCGGAAGGTGTCAGTGTCCACCAGCCTGAATGACAGCATTTCAACTGCCAGAAGTTTGGCAATGCCAGCATTCAGAGACTGTGCTCGGGGATGGTTTGCCGAGTAAGGGCGCCTTTTATCCCATGCCTGTGCTACCGATGGCTGTGATGGATGGGAACGTGCTGCTATGGGTGTAATCTGACCGGGTCTCCGGACAACAGTGGCAGAGGTTCTTCCTTGGCGATCCTGTGAGGAAGCCGAACCAGCAGTGTGTGAGCTGGAGGAAGAGGGCCCAACACGAACTGAAGAGGTGGTAGGTGGTGCTGTACGTTGGCCTACGTCTTCAGGGTGTCTCTGCAACTCCAACTCGTGCTTGGTGCGCACATGTTTCCACATATTTGTGGTATTGAGGTTGCTGACATTTCTCCCTCTTTTGACTCTCTGATGACACAGCTTGCATTTGACAAAGCAAATGTCATCTGCAACTGTGTCAAAAAAGGACCACGCACTGCAACTCTTGTGAGCACCCGGTTTGCCTTTGGAAGGAGGAATGCTCCTAACGGGTGCCGAAGTGGAGGGTACAGGCAACCAAGTCTTCCCCCTCCCTCTGCCTCCTGTTTTGGCCGGTAGGGGAATCTCTTCCTCCGAGCTGCTCCCACCACCTTCCTGTTGCTCACGCCATGATGGGTCAAGGACCTCATCATCTTCCCTCCCCTCTTCAAACAGCTGCTTCTCCGGGGTTGTCTCGCCAGCACCGTACGCACCAGAAAGTGGCAACTGAGTCTCGTCATCATCTGATGCGTACTGAGGTGTGCTGACCATAGGCACTGGCCCACTCGCCTCTTCAGATTCAGAGGGACAAAGAAGTTGCGCATCACTGCATACTCCCTCTTCTTCACATTCAGGAATGCTGCTTGGCTGGCCCCCTCTTTCCAAGCCAACAGATTCCGAGAACAGAAGTAGAGACTGTGATGGCTCCTGTCCATGTCTCTCTGACTGCCTGGGCACTTTGGCAGGTGGTGAAGAGACAGATGGTTGCTCTTCGGTGCTCTGACCCTGAGAGGATGCGGAAGTAATTGAAGTCGATGCGTTAGCTGCCATCCATCCGACAACGGCTTCAATTTGTTCCTCCCGCAGCAGTGGGGTACGTTGAGGTCCTACAAAGCTGCGCATAAAGGACTGTTGCCTGCTAAAACTGGGGGATGCTGATCCACTGGTGCCTGCAGCAGGCCCAGAATCCCCACGTCCTCTACCTGTAGAATCCCCACGTCCTCTCCCTGCAGAATCCCCACGTCCTCTCCCTGCTGAAACTCCACGCCCACGCCCACGCCCACGCGCCTTACTCCCTGCCTTCTTCATCTTGCAAGACTGCTTAAGATAGGCAAAAAAGTACAAAGGGGGGCCTTAGTGTGCTTATTCCTGAACAGCTGGTTACAGGTACAAGAAACACTAATTTTATGAAGTGTGTGTGTGTGTGTGTGTGGACTAGACTTTAATAGGAGCTGATGTGGCCTACACAAGTTCAAAATGTAGTGTTTGGTGAACTTTTTTTGTGGTTTCTTTGTTGGAAACAAACTCAAAGTATGTGAACAAAGAATTGAAACTGATAGTATCACCAACTTTTTGGAGCTATTACAATGCAGGCAGGTAACCTACAATGCAAAAGATGAGGCTCCAAAAAAATTGGGTAATACTAATCTGGCTGCGCCGGCAGGGCACAAGCCAGAAAAAAAGGCTCCTCTATCTACTCCTATATAGTGTTTGCAACCAACCAATGTTGATGGATACGGATGGATGCACACTAATAGGAGAAGAAAAAATGAGCTGCACTCAAAGACAAATATGTGTGAGGCAGTGACGCACGTTGAGCGTCCTACAACCAGACGTAGCTGCAGGACACTCTACTCAGCGTGAGCTGCACTCACACACAGTCAGAGGCCTCTCAGACAGCCGTCAACAGTGCAGCTAAGTGGGCACTGGCACTGACAGGCTGCAGAAAGGCTCCGCTGTGTACTCCTTTATAGTGTTTGCAACCACCGTAGATGGAGACGGATGGATGCACACTAATAGAAGAAAAAATGAGCTGCACTCAAATAAAAATATGTGTGAGGCACTGACGCACGCTGAGCGTCCTACAGCCAGACGTAGCTGCAGGACACACTACTCAGCGTGAGCTGCACTCACACACAGTCAGAGACCTCTCAGACAGCCGTGAACAGTGCAGCAAAGTGGACACTAGCACTGAAAGGCTGCAGAAAGGCTCCGCTGTCTACTACTAGTGTTTGCAACCAACGTATATGGATACGGATGGAAGCACACTAGATTGAAATTATGTAAAAAATGCAGCTCAAAAAATAAAAGATGTATGAGGCAGCAGTGATCACACTGGGTGGCCTACAGCCTGACGTGGCTGCAGGACCCACTCCACAGCGTGAGCTGCACTCACACAGCCCTTGCAGACAGCTGTGAACACTGCTGCTAGGGCAAAGAAGGCTACAGTGGTGGTTTATGTAGCCTGGGTAAAGCACTAGATGTTTGGTGGAATCGCTATTTCTAACTGTCCCTCACAGTCTTCTACAGCAGCCTGTCCCTAACTGAATTCACAGCAGAGTGACCAGAAATGGCGGCTGCGGTGGCTTTTATAGTGCATCATGACATCATTTCGGCAGCCAATCACAGCCATGCCAATAGTTAACATGCCTACATGCCTAACAGGATGTGCCCACACTTCGGAGGATTCCCATTGGCTTAATCAAAGCAAGCAGGCTCATAGCATGATGGGAACTTCCTATTCCGATTCCGATTCCGGAATCCGATATGACAAAAGTATCGGAACTAAGTATCGGAATTCCGATACCGCTAATATCGGCCGGTACCCGATACTTGCGGTATCGGAATGCTCAACACTAATGGCTAGACATCTTTGGCTAGCGCACCACTCAAGCTAAGTGTCAAGACTCGCATGGAATCTCTGCCGCTTAAACTGTTTGCTTTGCCATGTCACTTGGCAGGACAAGGCTTTCTCGATTGCAAGGTCTTAACACTGCCTAAGCCACGGGCAACACTTTTTCCAACTCAGTAAAATGACTTGAATGGGAACTGGACATTCAACAAACTTGGCCAAAATCAATAGTACACGCAAATATAGGAGACTTTCGATTATATAGTCTCAAAGATATTTGCTTTTTTCACCACTTACCAGCCAAGGTTTGCTCTACCCCTGCCTCCTGTATTCACCATCCACTCTGAAAAAAGACAGCTCAACTTCATTGGGATCAAACCTAAACCTCCCACCAACACACCTTGACATTGGGTTGCACAGCTTTTTAGACTTTATGCTAATGATATAGTAGGAGGGAAGGTGAGAAAACTGGCAGAGGGACAATCAGAAGGATTGTGCTGAGTTTAATCACGCGTCTTTTACTTTAACCTAGAGCTGGATTCACCATCTACACTGAATACTATTGGTCTGTCATATACTCCACACTTCTGCTGTGTTTGTCTGTGTGTTGACTAATGAAGGCCAGGAAACCTTCTCTGTGTGCTGCGCTGTATATGGTAGAGCCCAGAGTTGCTAGTCTCCTCCCAATAGCCTGGAGTCAATTGACAATGTAGAGCTAGAGTTTGCAGAGGGGAGAACCGGTGAAAATGCAGAATACAAGACATATAAGGGTCAGAAATAGTCTGATTTCCCATGTACACACACTGCAGCATATTCTGAAAAGTTACTTGAAAGTACAGTTACTGCTCTTGACTCCAAAATGGCAAGTTATTCTAGGTTTGAAAAAAAAAACTTGTATTTTCACACAGTTCAAAACTGGGGATATAGCTCAGTGGTAGAGCGCACTCTTTGCATTTGTGAGGACCCGGGTTCAATCCCCGGCATCTGCATGGTCAGCCTGCATGTATGTGCAAGGAACGCACTTCCTTTTGGTGGTCACTTTTTCTCACCCTTGTTCGCTTCCTGCAGCCGCTGTGTGAAGTAAATACGTGTGAGTGCTCCAGGCTTCCGGTACACTTTTGGGGATGTAGCTCAGTGGTAGAGCGCATGCTTCGCATGTATGAGGTCCTGGGTTCAATACCCAGCATCTCCAACCTTTTTTAAATATGGCTAGACATCTTTGGCTAGCGCACCACTCAAGCTAAGTGTCAAGACTCGCACGGAATCTCTGCCGCTTAAACTGTTTGCTTTGCCATGTCACTTGGCAGGACAAGGCTTTCTCGATTGCTAGGTCTTAACACTGCCTAAGCCACGGGCAACACTTTTTCCCACTCAGTAAAATGACTTGAATGGGAACTGGACATTCAACAAACTTGGCCAAAATCAATAGTACACGCAAATATAGGAGACTTTTGATTATATATTCTCAAAGATATTTACTTTTTTCACCACTTACCAGCCAAGGTTTGCTCTACCCCTGCCTCCTGTATTCACCATCCACTCTGAAAAAAGACAGCTCAACTTCATTGGGATCAAACCTAAACCTCCCACGAACACACCTTGCCATTGGGTGGCACAGCTTTTTAGACTTTATGCTAATGATATAGGAGGCGGGAAGGTGAGAAAACTGGCAGAGGGACAATCAGAAGGATTGTGCTGAGCTTAATCACGCGTCTTTTACTTTAACCTAGAGCTGGATTCACCATCTACACTGATTACTATTGCTCTGTCATATACTCCACACTTCTGCTGCGTTTGTCTGTGTGTTGACTAATGAAGGCCAGGAAACCTTCTCTGTGTGCTGCGCTGTATATGGTAGAGCCCAGAGTTGCTAGTCTCCTCCCAAAAGCCTGGAGTCAATTGACAATGTAGAGCTAGAGTTTGCAGAGGGTAGAACCGGTGAAAATGCAGAATACAAGACATATAAGGGTCAGAAATAGTCTGATTTCCCATGTACACACACTGCAGCGTATTCTGAAAAGTTACTTGAAAGTACAGTTACTACTCTCGACTCCAAAATGGCAAGTTATTCTAGGTTTGAAAAAAAAAACTTGCATTTTCACACAGTTGGTAACTGGGGATGTAGCTCAGTGGTAGAGCGCAAGCTTTGCATGTGTGAGGCCTCGGGTTCAATCCCCGGCATCTCCATGGCCAGCCTGCATGTATGTGCAAGGAACGCACTTCCTTTTGGTGGTCACTTTTTCTCACCCTTGTTCGCTTCCTGCAGCCGCTGTGTGAAGTAAATACGTGTGAGTGCTCCAGGCTTCCTGTTCACTTTTGGGGATGTAGCTCAGTGGTAGAGCGCATTCTTCGCATGTATGAGTTCCTGGGTTCAATCCCCGGCTTCTACATGGCCATGGCCATGGCCAGTCTTCATGTATGTGCAAGGAACGCACTTCCTTTTGGTGGTCACTTTTTCTCACCCTTGTTCGCTTCCTGCAGCCGCTGTGTGAAGTAAATACGTGTGAGTGCTCCAGGCTTCCTGTACACTTTTGTGGATGTAGCTCAGTGGTAGAGCGCATGCTTCGCATGTATGAGGTCCTGGGTTGCATCTCCAACCTTTTTCAAATATGGCTAGACATCTTTGGCTAGCGCACCACTCAAGCTAAGTGTCAAGACTCGCAAGGAATCTCTGCCGCTTAAACTGTTTGCTTTGCCATGTCACTTGGCAGGACAAGGCTTTCTCGATTGCAAGGTCTTAACACTGCCTAAGCCACGGGCAACACTTTTTCCCACTCAGTAAAATGACTTGAATGGGAACTGGACATTCAACAAACTTGGCCAAAATCAATAGTACACGCAAATATAGGAGACTTTCGATTATATAGTCTCAAAGATATTTGCTTTTTTCACCACTTACCAGCCAAGGTTTGCTCTACCCCTGCCTCCTGTATTCACCATCCACTCTGAAAAAAAGACAGCTCAACTTCATTGGGATCAAACCTAAACCTCCCACCAACACACCTTGACATTGGGTGGCACAGCTTTTTAGACTTTATGCTAATGATAAAGGAGGCGGGAATGTGAGAAAACTGGCAGAGGGACAATCAGAAGGATTGTGCTGAGCTTAATCACGCGTCTTTTACTTTAACCTAGAGCTGGATTCACCATCTACACTGATTACTATTGCTCTGTCATATACTCCACACTTCTGCTGCGTTTGTCTGTGTGTTGACTAATGAAGGCCAGGAAACCTTCTCTGTGTGCTGCGCTGTATATGGTAGAGCCCAGAGTTGCTAGTCTCCTCCCAAAAGCCTGGAGTCAATTGACAAGGTCGAGCTAGAGTTTGCAGAGGGGAGAACCGGTGAAAATGCAGAATACAAGACATATAAGGGTCAGAAATAGTCTGATTTCCCATTTACACACACTGCAGCGTATTCTGAAAAGTTACTTGAAAGTACAGTTACTACTCTCGACTCCAAAATGGCAAGTTATTCTAGGTTTGAAAAAAAAAAACTTGCATTTTCACACAGTTCGTAACTGGGGATGTAGCTCAGTGGTAGAGCGCATCCTTTGCATGTGTGAGGCCCAGGGTTCAATCCCCGGCATCTCCATGGCCACCCTGCATGTATGTGCAAGGAACGCACTTCCTTTTGGTGGTCACTTTTTCTCACCCTTGTTCGCTTCCTGCAGCCGCTGTGTGAAGTAAATACGTGTGAGTGCTTCAGCCTTCCGGTACACTTTTGGGGATGTAGCTCACATGTATGAGGTCCTGAGTTCAATCCCCAGCATCTCCAACCTTTTTCAAATATGGCTAGACATCTTTGGCTAGCGCACCACTCAAGCTAAGTGTCAAGACTCGCAACGAATCTCTGCCACTTAAACTGTTTGCTTTGCCATGTCACTTGGCAGGACAAGGCTTTCTCGATTGCAAGGTCTTAACACTGCCTAAGCCACGGGCAACACTTTTTCCCACTCAGTAAAATGACTTGAATGGGAACTGGACATTCAACAAACTTGCCCAAAATCAATAGTACACGCAAATATAGGAGACTTTCGATTATATAGTCTCAAAGATATTTGCTTTTTTCACCACTTACCAGCCAAGGTTTGCTCTACCCCTGCCTCCTGTATTCACCATCCACTCTGAAAAAAGACAGCTCAACTTCATTGGGATCAAACCTAAACCTCCCACCAACACACCTTGACATTGGGTTGCACAGCTTTTTAGACTTTATGCTAATGATATAGGAGGCGGGAAGGTGAGAAAACTGTCAGAGGGACAATCAGAAGGATTGTGCTGAGGGAAGAGTCTTGAGGAGATCATTTGCATATTCCCAGTGCCTTCTGGGATAAGTGAAGAGTCTCCGCGAGCTCAACGATCACTGGGTTTTGGTGGTTGCAGCTGAAAAGAGGAAATCGGAAAACCAGGGGAAGAGTCTTGAGGAGATCATTTGCATATTCCCAGTGCCTTCTGGGATAAGTGAAGAGTCTCCGCGAGCTCAACGATCACTGGGTTTTGGTGGTTGCAGCTGAAAAGAGGAAATTGGAAAAACCGTGCGCCTGCTGGCGCGCGAAATTTGGCTCATCTTTCATCGTCTTTAAGAAATCTCAAGATGGAAGAGGCCAGGAGCCATTTGGTGAGCTGCATTTCTTGCTACATGTTCACAGATTTACCAGTGGAAAAGCCAAACTTCACATGCCACAAATGCAAGCTTGTGTCCCTGTTGGAGGAAAAGTTGCAAAATCTCGAAGAGAGGTTAGCTACGTTGAAGATCATTAAGGAAGGTGAAGAGTTCTTGGACAGAGCAGAATTATCTCTTCATGTTACAGAAAGAGAAGAAATTCGAAGTGCACCTGAAGAAACAGAGGAATGGAGACATGTGACCCAGAGAAGCAGGAGGATCAGGAGGCAGTCAGCACCCATACTGCTCAGAAACCAGTACCAGGCTCTCACGCAGGAAAACGATGAAGAAATACATCAGGATAAGACTTTGCCAACAAACAGCAACCTTGTACGCCTTCAGAGTCCTCCTGGATGGAGAAAGAAAAATGTTGTGAAGAAGAAACGGAGAGTGGTGGTCATGGGGGATTCCCTGCTGAGAGGAACAGAGGCCGCTATCTGCAGACCGGATATAACTACAAGAGAAATGTGCTGTCTTCCAGGTGCAAAAATTAAAGATGTGTCTGACAGGATATCAGGACTCTTCAGACCTACAGATGACTACCCATTCCTGCTACTACATGTGGGGACAAATGACACCGCAAGAAACGACCTGGAAATCATCTGCAGAGACTTTGAAGACTTAGGCAAGAAAGTGAAAGAACTGGGAGCGCAGGTGGTCTTCTCTTCCATCCTCCCAGTGGATGGCCATGGAACAAGGAGGTGGAATAAGATTCTGCAGGTGAACAACTGGCTACGTCGATGGTGCCGTCAGCAACGATTTGGATTTCTGGATCACGGAGTGAACTACTTATACGATGGACTACTTGCTAGAGATGGGGTGCACCTTACGAAGACTGGAAAGCATGTATTTGGAAGTCGCCTTGCTACACTTGTAAGGAGAGCTTTAAACTAGAACAACATGGGAAGGGAAGCAAAAGACCAGAAAAAGCCATACACCTGACAAATGCTATTGAGAACTCTGCTATTAGAAGTGGAAAGGAAGAACAAAGACGAAAGAATCTAATTAATAAAAATATTGGAGAAAGAGAAACCAATCACAAACTAAAATGTTTCTATACTAATGCACAAAGCATGGGCAACAAACAAGGAGAATTGGAACTACTAACACAGGAAAAGAAATATGATGTAATTGGAATCACTGAAACTTGGTGGGACAATACACATGATTGGAATACAAGACTAGAAGGATACAACTTATTTGCAAGAAACAGACTTGATAAACGAGGAGGGGGTGTCGCATTGTATGTTCGAAACGCGTATATCTGCACAGAGATTGAAGCTTCAGAGACTGGGAGTTCTGTGGAAACTGTTTGGGTAAGAATACAAGGACAGAACAATGGAAAGGACACCATTGTAGGCATTTACTACAGGCCGCCTGTGCAAGCCGAAGATATAGATGAACTCTTTATGCATCAGATGGCCAAGTTCTCCAAAAAATATGACATAGTTGTCATGGGAGATTTCAACTATCCAGACATTTGTTGGGAATCTCTCTCAGGCAAAACTAACAGGTCAAGGAAATTCTTATCCTCTCTTGCTGACAACTTTATCTTCCAAAAGGTAAGGGAGAAAACAAGGGGAACTGCTACCTTGGATCTAATCCTTATAAACAGGGAGGAAATGGTTGAGGAGGTAAAAGTGGCTGGGACCCTAGGAGGTAGCGACCATGCTATTTTAGAATTTTGGATAACTAGAGGTGGAAGACCTGTGAAGACTCAGACGTCAAGGTTAGATTTCAGAAAGGCAGATTTTAAGGGATTCAGAAAGAGAATTGGAGGGATCCAATGGCTGGATATCCTTAAAGACAAAAATGTCCAGGAAGGATGGGAAATCTTGAAAAATGAAATTCTCAAAGCACAGTTGTTAACAATTCCGAAAAGAGGGAAGAATAGGAAGCATTTAAGGAAACCAGGATGGATGAACACAGAACTTAAGCACATGCTAAAAAGGAAGAAAAAAATGTTTATAAAATGGAAAGAGGGAGGCATATCTAAAGAAGAATATAATGCTGTCTGCAGAACCTGCAGGGCACAAATCAGATTATCTAAAGCTGAAAATGAACTGAGGCTTGCAAGAGATGTCAAAAGCAATAATAAAGGATTTTGGGGATATGTCAAAAGTAAAAGAAAAGTCAAAGATGCTATAGGATTTTTACAGGATGAAAATGATGAAATGGTAAGACAGGATGTTGAGAAGGCTGAACTTTTAAATTCCTATTTTGCATCTGTTTTCTCTCAGAAAGGAAATGCAACATCAACTGTTATTCACTGTCCTATTAAGGGAATAGAAGAATCCAGGATATCTATAAACAGAAAGATAGTGAGGAAACACTTAGCTAACCTAAATGAATTCAAGTCTCCAGGTCCAGATGAATTACACCCCAGAGTACTGAAGGAGATAGCAGAAGAAATTTTTGAACCCCTCTCCATAATCTTTGAAAATTCTTGGAGAACAGGAGAAGTGCCAGAAGACTGGAGAAGAGCAAATGTTGTTCCTATCTTCAAAAAGGGGAAGAAGGTGGACCCAGGCAACTATAGGCCGGTGAGTCTGACTTCTATACCAGGAAAGATCTTTGAACAAATTATTAAACAACATGTATGTCAATACCTGGATAAGAATGAAGTGATTAAACAGAGTCAGCATGGGTTTCTAACTAATAAGTCATGTCAGACTAACTTAATTTCCTTCTATGACGGTATCACTGATTGGGTGGATCAAGGAAATGCTGTAGATATAGTATATCTTGACTTCAGCAAAGCATTTGACAAAGTCTCTCATACAATCCTTATTGAAAAAATGACTAAGTATGGAATGGACAAGGCAACTGTTAGGTGGATTCATAACTGGCTTAGTGATCGGACCCAAAGAGTGGTCGTAAATGGCTGCACATCCAGTTGGAAGAATGTCTCAAGTGGGGTACCACAGGGCTCTGTCCTGGGCCCTGTATTGTTCAACATCTTTATCAACGATTTAGATGAAGGAATTGAGGGTAAACTGATTAAATTTGCTGATGACACAAAGCTAGGAGGGATAGCTAATACTAGAGAAGAGAGAGAGAGGATTCAAAAAGATTTAAATGAACTGGAGAAGTGGGCAGCAACTAACAGAATGGTTTTTAACAGGGAGAAATGCAAAGTACTACATCTGGGCAATAAAAATGAAAAAAGCATATATAGAATGGGAGGAATAGGGCTAAGTGACAGCACATGTGAAAAAGACTTGGGTATACTAATAGATCACAGACTGAATATGAGTCAACAGTGTGATGCAGCAGCAAAAAAGGCAAATGCAATTCTAGGATGTATTAACAGAAGCATACAGTCTAGATCACGTGAAGTCATTATTTCCCTCTACTCCTCTTTGGTCAGACCTCATCTGGAATATTGTGTCCAGTTTTGGGCACCACATTTTAAAAAAGACATCAACAAACTGGAGCAAGTTCAGAAAAGAGCGACCAGAATGGTGACCGGTCTGCAAACCCTGTCTTATGAGGAAAGGTTGCAGGATTTGGGAATGTTTAGTTTGCAAAAGAGAAGACTGAGAGGAGACTTAATAGCTGTCTACAAATATCTAAAGGGCTGTCACTTTGTAGAAGGATCAACTTTATTCTCATTTGCACAAGGAAAGACTAGAAGCAATGGGATGAAACTGAATGGGAAGAGACACAGATTAGATATTAGAAAAAACTTTTTGACAGTTAGAGTGATCAATGAGTGGAACAGGCTGCCACGAGAAGTGGTGAGTTCTCCTTCAATGGAAGTCTTCAAACAGAGGCTGGACAGACATCTGACTGGGATGATTTAGCGAATCCTGCTTTGAGCAGGGGGTTGGACCAGATGGCCCAGGAGGTCCCTTCCAACTCTACGATTCTATGATTCTATGATTCTATGAGCTTAATCACGCGTCTTTTACTTTAACCTAGAGCTGGATTCACCATCTACACTGATTACTATTGCTCTGTCATATACTCCACACTTCTGCTGCGTTTGTCTGTGTGTTGACTAATGAAGGCCAGGAAACCTTCTCTGTGTGCTGCGCTGTATATGGTAGAGCCCAGAGTTGCTAGTCTCCTCCCAAAAGCCTGGAGTCAATTGACAATGTAGAGCTAGAGTTTGCAGAGGGGAGAACCGGTGAAAATGCAGAATACAAGACATATAAGGGTCAGAAATAGTCTGATTTCCCATGTACACACACTGCAGCGTATTCTGAAAAGTTACTTGAAAGTACAGTTACTACTCTCGACTCCAAAATGGCAAATTATTCTAGGTTTGAAAAAAAAAAACGTGCATTTTCACACAGTTTGAAACTGGGGATGTAGCTCAGTGGTAGAGCGCACGCTTTGCATGTGTGAGGCCCCGGGTTCAATCCATGGAATCTCCATGGCCAGCCTGCATTTATGTGCAAGGAACACACTTCTTTTTGGTGGTCACTTTTTCTCACACTTGTTCGCTTCCTGCAGCCGCTGTGTGAAGTAAATACGTGTGATTGCTCCAGGTTCTCAGTACACTTTTGGGGATGTAGCTCAGTGGTAGAGCACATGCTTCGCATGTATGAGGTCCTGGGTTCAATCCCTAGCATCTCCAACCTTTTTCAAATATGGCTAGACATCTTTGGCTAGCGCACCGCTCAAGCTAAGTGTCAAGACTCGCAACGAATCTCTGCCGCTTAAACTGTTTGCTTTGCCATGTCACTTGGCAGGACAAGGCTTTCTCGATTGCAAGGTCTTAACACTGCCTAAGCCATGGGCTACACTTTTTCCCACTCAGTAAAATGACTTGAATGGGAACTGGACATTCAACAAACTTGGCCAAAATCAATAGTACACGCAAATAAAGGAGACTTTCGATTATATAGTCTCAAAGATATTTGCTTTTTTCACCACTTACCAGCCAAGGTTTGCTCTACCCCTGCCTCCTGTATTCACCATCCACTCTGAAAAAAGACAGCTCAACTTCATTGGGATCAAACTTAAACCTCCCACCAACACACCTTGACATTGGGTGGCACAGCTTTTTAGACTTGATGCTAATGATATAGGAGGCGGGAAGGTGAGAAAACTGGCAGAGGGACAATCAGAAGGATTGTGCTGAGCTTAATCACGCGTCTTTTACTTTAACCTAGAGCTGGATTCACCATCTACACTGATTACTATTGCTCTGTCATATACTCCACACTTCTGCTGCGTTTGTCTGTGTGTTGACTAATGAAGGCCAGGAAACCTTCTCTGTGTGAGGCGCTGTATATGGTAGAGCCCAGAGTTGCTAGTCTCCTCCCAAAAGCCTGGAGTCAATTGACAATGTAGAGCTAGAGTTTGCAGAGGGGAGAACCGGTGAAAATGCAGAATACAAGACATATAAGGGTCAGAAATAGTCTGATTTCCCATGTACACACAATGCAGCGTATTCTGAAAAGTTACTTGAAAGTACAGTTACTACTCTCGACTCCAAAATGGCAAGTTATTCTAGGTTTGAAAAAAAAACTTGCATTTTCACTTAGTTCATAAGTGGGGATGTAGCTCAGTGGTAGAGCGCACGCTTTGCATGTGTGAGGCCCCGTGTTCAATCCCAGGCATCTCCATAGCCAGCCTGCATGTATGTGCAAGGAACGCACTTCCTTTTGGTGGTCACTTTTTCTCACCCTTGTTCGCTTCCTGCAGCCGCTGTGTGAAGTAAATACGTGGGAGTGCTCCAGGCTTCCAGTACACTTTTGGGGATGTAGCTCAGTGGTAGAGCACATGCTTCACATGTATGAGGTCCTGGGTTCAATCCCCAGCATCTCCAACCTTTTTCAATTATGGCTAGACATCTTTGGTTAGCGCACCACTCAAGCTAAGTGTCAAGACTCGCAAGGAATCTCTGCCGCTTAAACTGTTTGCTTTGCCATGTCACTTGGCAGGACAAGGCTTTCTGGATTGCAAGGTCTTAACACTGCCTAAGCCACGGGCAACACTTTTTCCCACTCAGTAAAATGACTTGAATGGGAACTGGACATTCAACAAACTTGGCCAAAATCAATAGTACACGCAAATATAGAAGACTTTCGATTATATAGTCTCAAAGATATTTGCTTTTTTCCCCACTTACCAGCCAAGGTTTGCTCTACCCCTGCCTCCTGTATTCACCATCCACTCTGAAAAAAGACAGCTCAACTTCATTGGGATCAAACCTAAACCTCCCACCAACACACCTTGACATTGAGTTGCACAGCTTTTTAGACTTTATGCTAATGATATAGGAGGCAGGAAGGTGAGAAAACTGGCAGAGGGACAATCAGAAGGATTGTGCTTAGCTTAATCACGCGTCTTTTACTTTAACCTAGAGCTGGATTCACCATCTACACTGATTACTATTGCTCTGTCATATACTCCACACTTCTGCTGCGTTTGTCTGTGTGTTGACTAATGAAGGCCAGGAAACCTTCTCTGAGTGCTGCGCTGTATATGGTAGAGCCCAGAGTTGCTAGTCTCCTCCCAAAAGCCTGGAGTCAATTGACAATGTAGAGCTAGAGTTTGCAGAGGGGAGAACCGGTGAAAATGCAGAATACAAGACATATAAGGGTCAGAAATAGTCTGATTTCCCATGTACACACAATGCAGCGTATTCTGAAAAGTTACTTGAAAGTACAGTTACTACTCTCGACTCCAAAATGGCAAGTTATTCTAGGTTTGAAAAAAAAACTTGCATTTTCACTTAGTTTGTAACTTGGGATGTAGCTCAGTGGTAGAGCGCACGCTTTGCATGTGTGAGGCCCCGGGTTCAATCCCCGGCATCTCCATGGCCACCCTGCATGTATGTTCAAGGAACGCACTTCCTTTTGGTGGTCACTTTTTCTCACCCTTGTTCGCTTCCTGCAGCCGCTGTGTGAAGTAAATACGTGTGAGTGCTCCAGGCTTCCCGTACAATTTTGGGGATGTACCTCAGTGGTAGAGCACATGCTTCGCATGTATGAGGTCCTGGGTTCAATCCCCAGCATCTCCAACCTTTTTCAAATATGGCTAGACATCTTTGGTTAGCGCACCACTCAAGCTAAGTGTCAAGACTCGCAACGAATCTCTGCCGCTTAAACTGTTTGCTTTGCCATGTCACTTGGCAGGACAAGGCTTTCTCGATTGCAAGGTCTTAACACTGCCTAAGCCACGGGCAACACTTTTTCCCACTCAGTAAAATGACTTGAATGGGAACTGGACATTCAACAAACTTGGCCAAAATCAATAGTACACGCAAATATAGGAGACTTTCGATTATATAGTCTCAAAGATATTTGCTTTTTTCACCACTTACCAGCCAAGGTTTGCTCTACCCCTGCCTCCTGTATTCACCATCCACTCTGAAAAAAGACAGCTCAACTTCATTGGGATCAAACTTAAACCTCCCACCAACACACCTTGACATTGGGTGGCACAGCTTTTTAGACTTTACGCTAATGATATAGGAGGCGGGAAGGTGAGAAAACTGGCAGAGAGACAATCAGAAGGATTGTGCTGAGCTTAATCACGCATCTTTTACTTTAACCTAGAGCTGGATTCACCATCTACACTGATTACTATTGCTCTGTCATATACTCCACACTTCTGCTGCGTTTGTCTGTGTGTTGACTAATGAAGGCCAGGAAACCTTCTCTGTGTGCTGCGCTGTATATGGTAGAGCCCAGAGTTGCTAGTCTCCTCCCAAAAGCCTGGAGTCAATTGACAATGTAGAGCTAGAGTTTGCAGAGGGGAGAACCGGTGAAAATGCAGAATACAAGACATATAAGGGTCAGAAATAGTCTGATTTCCCATGTACACACACTGCAGCGTATTCTGAAAAGTTACTTGAAAGTACAGTTACTACTCTCGACTCCAAAATGGCAAATTATTCTAGGTTTGAAAAAAAAAAACGTGCATTTTCACACAGTTTGAAACTGGGGATGTAGCTCAGTGGTAGAGCGCAAGCTTTGCATGTGTGAGGCCCCGGGTTCAATCCATGGAATCTCCATGGCCAGCCTGCATTTATGTGCAAGGAACACACTTCTTTTTGGTGGTCACTTTTTCTCACACTTGTTCGCTTCCTGCAGCCGCTGTGTGAAGTAAATACGTGTGATTGCTCCAGGTTCTCAGTACACTTTTGGGGATGTAGCTCAGCGGTAGAGCACATGCTTCGCATGTATGAGGTCCTGGGTTCAATCCCTAGCATCTCCAACCTTTTTCAAATATGGCTAGACATCTTTGGCTAGCGCACCACTCAAGCTAAGTGTCAAGACTCGCAAGGAATCTCTGCCGCTTAAACTGTTTGCTTTGCCATGTCACTTGGCAGGACAAGGCTTTCTCGATTGCAAGGTCTTAACACTGCCTAAGCCATGGGCTACACTTTTTCCCACTCAGTAAAATGACTTGAATGGGAACTGGACATTCAACAAACTTGGCCAAAATCAATAGTACACGCAAATAAAGGAGACTTTCGATTATATAGTCTCAAAGATATTTGCTTTTTTCACCACTTACCAGCCAAGGTTTGCTCTACCCCTGCCTCCTGTATTCACCATCCACTCTGAAAAAAGACAGCTCAACTTCATTGGGATCAAACTTAAACCTCCCACCAACACACCTTGACATTGGGTGGCACAGCTTTTTAGACTTTATGCTAATGATATAGGAGGCGGGAAGGTGAGAAAACTGGCAGAGGGACAATCAGAAGGATTGTGCTGAGCTTGATCACGCATCTTTTACTTTAACCTAGAGCTGGATTCACCTTCTACACTGATTACTAATGCTCTGTCATATACTCCACACTTCTGCTGCGTTTGTCTGTGTGTTGACTAATGAAGGCCAGGAAACCTTCTCTGTGTGCTGCGCTGTATATGGTAGAGCCCAGAGTTGCTAGTCTCCTCCCAAAAGCCTGGAGTCAATTGACAATGTAGAGCTAGAGTTTGCAGAGGGGAGAACCGGTGAAAATGCAGAATACAAGACATATAAGGGTCAGAAATAGTCTGATTTCCCATGTACACACACTGCAGCGTATTCTGAAAAGTTACTTGAAAGTACAGTTACTACTCTCGACTCCAAAATGGCAAGTTATTCTAGGTTTGAAAAAAAAACTTGCATTTTCACTTAGTTTGTAACTTGGGATGTAGCTCAGTGGTAGAGCGCACGCTTTGCATGTGTGAGGCCCCGGGTTCAATCCCCGGCATCTCCATGGCCACCCTGCATGTATGTGCAAGGAACGCACTTCCTTTTGGTGGTCACTTTTTCTTACCCTTGTTCGCTTCCTGCAGCCGCTGTGTGAAGTAAATACGTGTGAGTGCTCCAGGCTTCCCGTACACTTTTGGGGATGTACCTCAGTGGTAGAGCACATGCTTCGCATGTATGAGGTCCTGGGTTCAATCCCCAGCATCTCCAACCTTTTTCAAATATGGCTAGACATCTTTGGTTAGCGCACCACTCAAGCTAAGTGTCAAGACTCGCAACGAATCTCTGCCACTTAAACTGTTTGCTTTGCCATGTCACTTGGCAGGACAAGGCTTTCTCGATTGCAAGGTCTTAACACTGCCTAAGCCACGGGCAACACTTTTTCCCACTCAGTAAAATGACTTGAATGGGAACTGGACATTCAACAAACTTGGCCAAAATCAATAGTACACGCAAATATAGGAGACTTTCGATTATATAGTCTCAAAGATATTTGCTTTTTTCACCACTTACCAGCCAAGGTTTGCTCTACCCCTGCCTCCTGTATTCACCATCCACTCTGAAAAAAGACAGCTCAACTTCATTGGGATCAAACCTAAACCTCCCACCAACACACCTTGACATTGGGTTGCACAGCTTTTTAGACTTTATGCTAATGATATAGGAGGCGGGAAGGTGAGAAAACTGTCAGAGGGACAATCAGAAGGATTGTGCTGAGGGAAGAGTCTTGAGGAGATCATTTGCATATTCCCAGTGCCTTCTGGGATAAGTGAAGAGTCTCCGCGAGCTCAACGATCACTGGGTTTTGGTGGTTGCAGCTGAAAAGAGGAAATCGGAAAACCAGGGGAAGAGTCTTGAAGAGATCATTTGCATATTCCCAGTGCCTTCTGGGATAAGTGAAGAGTCTCCGCGAGCTCAACGATCACTGGGTTTTGGTGGTTGCAGCTGAAAAGAGGAAATCGGAAAAACCGTGCGCCTGTTGGCGCGCGAAATTTGGCTCATCTTTCATCGTCTTTAAGAAATCTCAAGATGGAAGAGGCCAGGAGCCATTTGGTGAGCTGCATTTCTTGCTACATGTTCACAGACTTACCAGTGGAAAAGCCAAACTTCACATGCCACAAATGCAAGCTTGTGTCCCTGTTGGAGGAAAAGTTGCAAAATCTCGAAGAGAGGTTAGCTACGTTGAAGATCATTAAGGAAGGTGAAGAGTTCTTGGACAGAGCAGAATTATCTCTTCATGTTACAGAAAGAGAAGAAATTCGAAGTGCACCTGAAGAAACAGAGGAATGGAGACATGTGACCCAGAGAAGCAGGAGGATCAGGAGGCAGTCAGCACCCATACTGCTCAGAAACCAGTACCAGGCTCTCACGCAGGAAAACGATGAAGAAATACATCAGGATAAGACTTTGCCAACAAACAGCAACCTTGTACGCCCTCAGAGTCCTCCTGGATGGAGAAAGAAAAATGTTGTGAAGAAGAAACGGAGAGTGGTGGTCATGGGGGATTCCCTGCTGAGAGGAACAGAGGCCGCTATCTGCAGACCGGATATAACTACAAGAGAAATGTGCTGTCTTCCAGGTGCAAAAATTAAAGATGTGTCTGACAGGATATCAGGACTCTTCAGACCTACAGATGACTACCCATTCCTGCTACTACATGTGGGGACAAATGACACCGCAAGAAACGACCTGGAAATCATCTGCAGAGACTTTGAAGACTTAGGCAAGAAAGTGAAAGAACTGGGAGCGCAGGTGGTCTTCTCTTCCATCCTCCCAGTGGATGGCCATGGAACAAGGAGGTGGAATAAGATTCTGCAGGTGAACAACTGGCTACGTCGATGGTGCCGTCAGCAACGATTTGGATTTCTGGATCACGGAGTGAACTACTTATACGATGGACTACTTGCTAGAGATGGGGTGCACCTTACGAAGACTGGAAAGCATGTATTTGGAAGTCGCCTTGCTACACTTGTAAGGAGAGCTTTAAACTAGAACAACATGGGAAGGGAAGCAAAAGACCAGAAAAAGCCATACACCTGACAAATGCTATTGAGAACTCTGCTATTAGAAGTGGAAAGGAAGAACAAAGACGAAAGAATCTAATTAATAAAAATATTGGAGAAAGAGAAACCAATCACAAACTAAAATGTTTCTATACTAATGCACAAAGCATGGGCAACAAACAAGGAGAATTGGAACTACTAACACAGGAAAAGAAATATGATGTAATTGGAATCACTGAAACTTGGTGGGACAATACACATGATTGGAATACAAGACTAGAAGGATACAACTTATTTGCAAGAAACAGACTTGATAAACGAGGAGGGGGTGTCGCATTGTATGTTCGAAACGCGTATATCTGCACAGAGATTGAAGCTTCAGAGACTGGGAGTTCTGTGGAAACTGTTTGGGTAAGAATACAAGGACAGAACAATGGAAAGGACACCATTGTAGGCATTTACTACAGGCCGCCTGTGCAAGCCGAAGATATAGATGAACTCTTTATGCATCAGATGGCCAAGTTCTCCAAAAAATATGACATAGTTGTCATGGGAGATTTCAACTATCCAGACATTTGTTGGGAATCTCTCTCAGGCAAAACTAACAGGTCAAGGAAATTCTTATCCTCTCTTGCTGACAACTTTATCTTCCAAAAGGTAAGGGAGAAAACAAGGGGAACTGCTACCTTGGATCTAATCCTTATAAACAGGGAGGAAATGGTTGAGGAGGTAAAAGTGGCTGGGACCCTAGGAGGTAGCGACCATGCTATTTTAGAATTTTGGATAACTAGAGGTGGAAGACCTGTGAAGACTCAGACGTCAAGGTTAGATTTCAGAAAGGCAGATTTTAAGGGATTCAGAAAGAGAATTGGAGGGATCCAATGGCTGGATATCCTTAAAGACGAAAATGTCCAGGAAGGATGGGAAATCTTGAAAAATGAAATTCTCAAAGCACAGTTGTTAACAATTCCGAAAAGAGGGAAGAATAGGAAGCATTTAAGGAAACCAGGATGGATGAACACAGAACTTAAGCACATGCTAAAAAGGAAGAAAAAAATGTTTATAAAATGGAAAGAGGGAGGCATATCTAAAGAAGAATATAATGCTGTCTGCAGAACCTGCAGGGCACAAATCAGATTATCTAAAGCTGAAAATGAACTGAGGCTTGCAAGAGATGTCAAAAGCAATAATAAAGGATTTTGGGGATATGTCAAAAGTAAAAGAAAAGTCAAAGATGCTATAGGATTTTTACAGGATGAAAATGATGAAATGGTAAGACAGGATGTTGAGAAGGCTGAACTTTTAAATTCCTATTTTGCATCTGTTTTCTCTCAGAAAGGAAATGCAACATCAACTGTTATTCACTGTCCTATTAAGGGAATAGAAGAATCCAGGATATCTATAAACAGAAAGATAGTGAGGAAACACTTAGCTAACCTAAATGAATTCAAGTCTCCAGGTCCAGATGAATTACACCCCAGAGTACTGAAGGAGATAGCAGAAGAAATTTTTGAACCCCTCTCCATAATCTTTGAAAATTCTTGGAGAACAGGAGAAGTGCCAGAAGACTGGAGAAGAGCAAATGTTGTTCCTATCTTCAAAAAGGGGAAGAAGGTGGACCCAGGCAACTATAGGCCGGTGAGTCTGACTTCTATACCAGGAAAGATCTTTGAACAAATTATTAAACAACATGTATGTCAATACCTGGATAAGAATGAAGTGATTAAACAGAGTCAGCATGGGTTTCTAACTAATAAGTCATGTCAGACTAACTTAATTTCCTTCTATGACGGTATCACTGATTGGGTGGATCAAGGAAATGCTGTAGATATAGTATATCTTGACTTCAGCAAAGCATTTGACAAAGTCTCTCATACAATCCTTATTGAAAAAATGACTAAGTATGGAATGGACAAGGCAACTGTTAGGTGGATTCATAACTGGCTTAGTGATCGGATCCAAAGAGTGGTCGTAAATGGCTGCACATCCAGTTGGAAGAATGTCTCAAGTGGGGTACCACAGGGCTCTGTCCTGGGCCCTGTATTGTTCAACATCTTTATCAACGATTTAGATGAAGGAATTGAGGGTAAACTGATTAAATTTGCTGATGACACAAAGCTAGGAGGGATAGCTAATACTAGAGAAGAGAGAGAGAGGATTCAAAAAGATTTAAATGAACTGGAGAAGTGGGCAGCAACTAACAGAATGGTTTTTAACAGGGAGAAATGCAAAGTACTACATCTGGGCAATAAAAATGAAAAAAGCATATATAGAATGGGAGGAATAGGGCTAAGTGACAGCACATGTGAAAAAGACTTGGGTATACTAATAGATCACAGACTGAATATGAGTCAACAGTGTGATGCAGCAGCAAAAAAGGCAAATGCAATTCTAGGATGTATTAACAGAAGCATACAGTCTAGATCACGTGAAGTCATTATTTCCCTCTACTCCTCTTTGGTCAGACCTCATCTGGAATATTGTGTCCAGTTTTGGGCACCACATTTTAAAAAAGACATCAACAAACTGGAGCAAGTTCAGAAAAGAGCGACCAGAATGGTGACCGGTCTGCAAACCCTGTCTTATGAGGAAAGGTTGCAGGACTTGGGAATGTTTAGTTTGCAAAAGAGAAGACTGAGAGGAGACTTAATAGCTGTCTACAAATATCTAAAGGGCTGTCACTTTGTAGAAGGATCAACTTTATTCTCATTTGCACAAGGAAAGACTAGAAGCAATGGGATGAAACTGAATGGGAAGAGACACAGATTAGATATTAGAAAAAACTTTTTGACAGTTAGAGTGATCAATGAGTGGAACAGGCTGCCACGAGAAGTGGTGAGTTCTCCTTCAATGGAAGTCTTCAAACAGAGGCTGGACAGACATCTGACTGGGATGATTTAGCGAATCCTGCTTTGAGCAGGGGGTTGGACCAGATGGCCCAGGAGGTCCCTTCCAACTCTACGATTCTATGATTCTATGATTCTATGAGCTTAATCACGTGTCTTTTACTTTAACCTAGAGCTGGATTCACCATCTACACTGATTACTATTGCTCTGTCATATACTCCACACTTCTGCTGCGTTTGTCTGTGTGTTGACTAATGAAGGCCAGGAAACCTTCTCTGTGTGCTGCGCTGTATATGGTAGAGCCCAGAGTTGCTAGTCTCCTCCCAAAAGCCTGGAGTCAATTGACAATGTAGAGCTAGAGTTTGCAGAGGGGAGAACCGGTGAAAATGCAGAATACAAGACATATAAGGGTCAGAAATAGTCTGAATTCCCATGTACACACACTGCAGCGTATTCTGAAAAGTTACTTGAAAGTAAAGTTACTACTCTCGACTCCAAAATGGCAAGTTATTCTAGGTTTGAAAAAAAAAACTTGCATTTTCACACAGTTCGTAACTGGGGATGTAGCTCAGTGGTAGAGTGCACGCTTTGCATGTGTGAGGCCCCGGGTTCAATCCCCGGCATCTCCATTGCCAGCCTGCATGTATGTGCAAGCAACACACTTCCTTTTGGTGGTCACTTTTTCTCACCCTTGTTCGCTTCCTGCAGCCGCTGTGTGAAGTAAATACGTGTGAGTGCTCCAGGCTTCCGGTACACTTTTGGGGATGTAGCTCACATGTATGAGGTCCTGAGTTCAATCCCCAGCATCTCCAACCTTTTTCAAATATGGCTAGACATCTTTGGCTAGCGCACCACTCAAGCTAAGTGTCAAGACTCGCAAGGAATGTCTGCTGCTTAAACTGTTTGCTTTGCCATGTCACTTGGCAGGACAAGGCTTTCTCGATTGCAAGGTCTTAACACTGCCTAAGCCACGGGCAACACTTTTTCCCACTCAGTAAAATGACTTGAATGGGAACTGGACATTCAACAAACTTGGCCAAAATCAATAGTACACGCAAATAAAGGAGACTTTCGATTATATAGTCTCAAAGATATTTGCTTTTTTCACCACTTATCAGCCAAGGTTTGCTCTACCCCTGCCTCCTGTATTCACCATCCACTCTGAAAAAAGACAGCTCAACTTCATTGGGATCAAACTTAAACCTCCCACCAACACACCTTGACATTGGGTGGCACAGCTTTTTAGACTTTATGCTAATGATATAGGAGGCGGGAAGGTGAGAAAACTGGCAGAGGGACAATCAGAAGGATTGTGCTGAGCTTAATCACGCATCTTTTACTTTAACCTAGAGCTGGATTCACCATCTACACTGATTACTATTGCTCTGTCATATACTCCACACTTCTGCTGCGTTTGTCTGTGTGTTGACTAATGAAGGCCAGGAAACCTTCTCTGTGTGCTGCGCTGTATATGGTAGAGCCCAGAGTTGCTAGTCTCCTCCCAAAAGCCTGGAGTCAATTGACAATGTAGAGCTAGAGTTTGCAGAGGGGAGAACCGGTGAAAATGCAGAATACAAGACATATAAGGGTCAGAAACAGTCTGATTTCCCATGTACACACACTGCAGCGTATTCTGAAAAGTTACTTGAAAGTACAGTTACTACTCTCGACTCCAAAATGGCAAATTATTCTAGGTTTGAAAAAAAAAAACGTGCATTTTCACACAGTTTGAAACTGGGGATGTAGCTCAGTGGTAGAGCGCACGCTTTGCATGTGTGAGGCCCCGGGTTTAATCCACGGAATCTCCATGGCCAGCCTGCATTTATGTGCAAGGAACACACTTCTTTTTGGTGGTCACTTTTTCTCACACTTGTTCGCTTCCTGCAGCCGCTGTGTGAAGTAAATACGTGTGATTGCTCCAGGTTCACGGTACACTTTTGGGGATGTAGCTCAGTGGTAGAGCACATGCTTCGCATGTGTGAGGTCCTGGGTTCTATCCCTAGCATCTCCAACCTTTTTCAAACATGGCTAGACATCTTTGGCTAGCGCACCACTCAAGCTAAGTGTCAAGACTCGCAAGGAATCTCTGCCGCTTAAACTCTTTGCTTTGCCATGTCACTTGGCAGGACAAGGCTTTCTCGATTGCAAGGTCTTAACACTGCCTAAGCCACGGGCAACACTTTTTCCCACTCAGTAAAATGACTTGAATGGGAACTGGACATTCAACAAACTTGGCCAAAATCAATAGTACACGCAAATAAAGGAGACTTTCGATTATATAGTCTCAAAGATATTTGCTTTTTTCACCACTTACCAGCCAAGGTTTGCTCTACCCCTGCCTCCTGTATTCACCATCCACTCTGAAAAAAGACAGCTCAACTTCATTGGGATCAAACTTAAACCTCCCACCAACACACCTTGACATTGGGTGGCACAGCTTTTTAGACTTGATGCTAATGATATAGGAGGCGGGAAGGTGAGAAAACTGGCAGAGGGACAATCAGAAGGATTGTGCTGAGCTTAATCACGCGTCTTTTACTTTAACCTAGAGCTGGATTCACCATCTACACTGATTACTATTGCTCTGTCATATACTCCACACTTCTGCTGCGTTTGTCTGTGTGTTGACTAATGAAGGCCAGGAAACCTTCTCTGTGTGCTGCGCTGTATATGGTAGAGCCCAGAGTTGCTAGTCTCCTCCCAAAAGCCTGGAGTCAATTGACAATGTAGAGCTAGAGTTTGCAGAGGGGAGAACCAGTGAAAATGCAGAATACAAGACATATAAGGGTCAGAAATAGTCTGATTTCCCATGTACACACAATGCAGCGTATTCTGAAAAGTTACTTGAAAGTACAGTTACTACTCTCGACTCCAAAATGGCAAATTATTCTAGGTTTGAAAAAAAAAAACTTGCATTTTCACACAGTTCGTAACTGGGGATGTAGCTCAGTGGTAGAGTGCACGCTTTGCATGTGTGAGGCCCCGGGTTCAATCCCCGGCATCTCCATGGCCAGCCTGCATGTATGTGCAAGGAACGCACTTCCTTTTGGTGGTCACTTTTTCTCACCCTTGTTCGCTTCCTGCAGCCGCTGTGTGAAGTAAATACGTGTGAGTGCTCCAGAATCTCTGTAAACTTTTGGGGATGTAGCTCAGTGGTAGAGCGCATGCTTCGCATGTATGAGGTCCTGGGTTCAATCGCCAGCATCTCCAACCTTTTTCAAATATGGCTAGACATCTTTGGCTAGCGCACCACTCAAGCTAAGTGTCAAGACTCGCAAGGAATCTCTGCCGCTTAAACTGTTTGCTTTGCCATGTCACTTGGCAGGACAAGGCTTTCTCGATTGCAAGGTCTTAACACTGCCTAAGCCACGGGCAACACTTTTTCCCACTCAGTAAAATGACTTGAATGGGAACTGGACATTCAACAAACTTGGCCAAAATCAATAGTACACGCAAATAAAGGAGACTTTCAATTATATAGTCTCAAAGATATTTGCTTTTTTCACCACTTACCAGCCAAGGTTTGCTCTACCCCTGCCTCCTGTATTCACCATCCACTCTGAAAAAAGACAGCTCAACTTCACTGGGATCAAACTTAAACCTCCCACCAACACACCTTGACATTGGGTGGCACAGCTTTTTAGACTTGATGCTAATGATATAGGAGGCGGGAAGGTGAGAAAACTGGCAGAGGGACAATCAGAAGGATTGTGCTGAGCTTAATCACGCGTCTTTTACTTTAACCTAGAGCTGGATTCACCATCTACACTGATTACTATTGCTCTGTCATATACTCCACACTTCTGCTGCGTTTGTCTGTGTGTTGACTAATGAAGGCCAGGAAACCTTCTCTGTGTGCTGCGCTGTATATGGTAGAGCCCAGAGTTGCTAGTCTCCTCCCAAAAGCCTGGAGTCAATTGACAATGTAGAGCTAGAGTTTGCAGAGGGGAGAACCAGTGAAAATGCAGAATACAAGACATATAAGGGTCAGAAATAGTCTGATTTCCCATGTACACACAATGCAGCGTATTCTGAAAAGTTACTTGAAAGTACAGTTACTACTCTCGACTCCAAAATGGCAAATTATTCTAGGTTTGAAAAAAAAAAACTTGCATTTTCACACAGTTCGTAACTGGGGATGTAGCTCAGTGGTAGAGCGCACGCTTTGCATGTGTGAGGCCCCGGGTTCAATCCCCAGCATCTCCATGGCCAGCCTGCATGTATGTGCAAGGAACGCACTTCCTTTTGGTGGTCACTTTTTCTCACCCTTGTTCGCTTCCTGCAGCCGCTGTGTGAAGTAAATACGTGTGAGTGCTCCAGGATCTCTGTAAACTTTTGGGGATGTAGCTCAGTGGTAGAGCGCATGCTTCGCATGTATGAGGTCCTGGGTTCAATCGCCAGCATCTCCAACCTTTTTCAAATATGGCTAGACATCTTTGGCTAGCGCACCACTCAAGCTAAGTGTCAAGACTCGCAAGGAATCTCTGCCGCTTAAACTGTTTGCTTTGCCATGTCACTTGGCAGGACAAGGCTTTCTCGATTGCAAGGTCTTAACACTGCCTAAGCCACGGGCAACACTTTTTCCCACTCAGTAAAATGACTTGAATGGGAACTGGACATTCAACAAACTTGGCCAAAATCAATAGTACACGCAAATAAAGGAGACTTTCAATTATATAGTCTCAAAGATATTTGCTTTTTTCACCACTTACCAGCCAAGGTTTGCTCTACCCCTGCCTCCTGTATTCACCATCCACTCTGAAAAAAGACAGCTCAACTTCACTGGGATCAAACTTAAACCTCCCACCAACACACCTTGACATTGGGTGGCACAGCTTTTTAGACTTTATGCTAATGATATAGGAGGAGGGAAGGTGAGAAAACTGGCAGAGGGACAATCAGAAGGATTGTGCTGAGCTTAATCACGCATCTTTTACTTTAACCTATAGCTGGAATCACCTTCTACACTGATTACTAATGCTCTGTCATATACTCCACACTTCTGCTGCGTTTGTCTGTGTGTTGACTAATGAAGGCCAGGAAACCTTCTCTGTGTGCTGCGCTGTATATGGTAGAGCCCAGAGTTGCTAGTCTCCTCCCAAAAGCCTGGAGTCAATTGACAATGTAGAGCTAGAGTTTGCAGAGGGGAGAACCGGTGAAAATGCAGAATACAAGACATATAAGGGTCAGAAATAGTCTGATTTCCCATGTACACACACTGCAGCGTATTCTGAAAAGTTACTTGAAAGTACAGTTACTACTCTCGACTCCAAAATGGCAAGTTATTCTAGGTTTGAAAAAAAAACTTGCATTTTCACTTAGTTCGTAACTAGGGATGTAGCTCAGTGCACACATGCACGCTTTGCATGTGTGAGGCCCCGGGTTCAATCCCCGGCATCTCCATAGCCAGCCTGCAAGGAACGCACTTCCTTTTGGTGGTCACTTTTTCTCACCCTTGTTCGCTTCCTGCAGCCGCTGTGTGAAGTAAATACGTGTGAGTGCTCCAGGCTTCCCGTACACTTTTGGGGATGTAGCTCAGTGGTAGAGCACATGCTTCGCATGTATGAGGTCTTGGGTTCAATCCCCAGCATCTCCAACCTTTTTCAAATATGGCTAGACATCTTTGGTTAGCGCACCACTCAAGCTAAGTGTCAAGACTCGCAAGGAATCTCTGCCGCTTAAACTGTTTGCTTTGCCATGTCACTTGGCAGGACAAGGCTTTCTCGATTGCAAGGTCTTAACACTGCCTAAGCCACGGGCAACATTTTTTCCCACTCAGTAAAATGACTTGAATGGGAACTGGACATTCAACAAACTTGGCCAAAATCAATAGTACACGCAAATATAGAAGACTTTCGATTATATAGTCTCAAAGATATTTGCTTTTTTCACCACTTACCAGCCAAGGTTTGCTCTACCCCTGCCTCCTGTATTCACCATCCACTCTGAAAAAAGACAGCTCAACTTCATTGGGATCAAACTTAAACCTCCCACCAACACACCTTGACATTGGGTGGCACAGCTTTTTAGACTTTATGCTAATGATATAGGAGGCGGGAAGGTGAGAAAACTGGCAGAGGGACAATCAGAAGGATTGTGCTGAGCTTAATCACGCATCTTTTACTTTAACCTAGAGCTGGATTCACCATCTACACTGATTACTATTGCTCTGTCATATACTCCACACTTCTGCTGCGTTTGTCTGTGTGTTGACTAATGAAGGCCAGGAAACCTTCTCTGTGTGCTGCGCTGTATATGGTAGAGCCCAGAGTTGCTAGTCTCCTCCCAAAACCCTAGAGTCAATTGACAATGTAGAGCTAGAGTTTGCAGAGGGGAGAACCGGTGAAAATGCAGAATACAAGACATATAAGGGTCAGAAATAGTCTGATTTCCCATGTACACACACTGCAGCGTATTCTGAAAAGTTACTTGAAAGTACAGTTACTACTCTCGACTCCAAAATGGCAAATTATTCTAGGTTTGAAAAAAAAAACTTGCATTTTCACACAGTTCGTAACTGGGGATGTAGCTCAGTGGTAGAGCGCACGCTTTGCATGTGTGAGGCCCCGGGTTCAATCCCCGGCATCTCCATGGCCAGTCTGCATGTATGTGCAAGGAACGCACTTCCTTTTGGTGGTCACTTTTTCTCACCCTTGTTCGCTTCCTGCAGCCGCTGTGTGAAGTAAATACGTGTGAGTGCTCCAGGCTTCCGGTACACTTTTGGGGATGTAGCTCACATGTATGAGGTCCTGAGTTCAATCCCCAGCATCTCCAACCTTTTTCTAATATGGCTAGACATCTTTGGCTAGCGCACCACTCAAACTAAGTGTCAAGACTCGCAAGGAATCTCTGCCGCTTAAACTGTTTGCTTTGCCATGTCACTTGGCAGGACAAGGCTTTCTCGATTGCAAGGTCTTAACACTGCCTAAGCCTCGGGCAACACTTTTTCCCACTCAGTAAAATGACTTGAATGGGAACTGGACATTCAACAAACTTGGCCAAAATCAATAGTACACGCAAATATAGGAGAATTTCGACTATATAGTCTCAAAGATATTTGCTTTTTTCACCACTTACCAGCCAAGGTTTGCTCTACCACTGCCTCCTGTATTCACCATCCACTCTGAAAAAAGACAGCTCAACTTCATTGGGATCAAACCTAAACCTCCCACCAACACACCTTGACATTGGGTTGCACAGCTTTTTAGACTTTATGCTAATGATATAGGAGGCGGGAAGGTGAGAAAACTGGCAGAGGGACAATCAGAAGGATTGTGCTGAGCTTAATCACGCGTCTTTTACTTTAACCTAGAGCTGGATTCACCATCTACACTGATTACTATTGCTCTGTCATATACTCCACACTTCTGCTGCGTTTGTCTGTGTGTTGACTAATGAAGGCCAGGAAACCTTCTCTGTGTGCTGCGCTGTATATGGTAGAGCCCAGAGTTGCTAGTCTCCTCCCAAAAGCCTGGAGTCAATTGACAATG
This sequence comes from Dendrobates tinctorius, assembly GCF_039654945.1. NCBI lineage: Eukaryota > Metazoa > Chordata > Amphibia > Anura > Dendrobatidae > Dendrobates > Dendrobates tinctorius. Next base: position 46,605,301 of record NW_027361679.1, on the reverse strand, counting down.
TAGAGCTAGAGTTTGCAGAGGGGAGAACCGGTGAAAATGCAGAATACAAGACATATAAGGGTCAGAAATAGTCTGATTTCCCATGTACACACACTGCAGCGTATTCTGAAAAGTTACTTGAAAGTACAGTTACTACTCTCGACTCCAAAATGGCAAGTTATTCTAGGTTTGAAAAAAAAAAACTTGCATTTTCACACAGTTCGTAACTGGGGATGTAGCTCAGTGGTAGAACGCACGCTTTGCATGTGTGAGGCCCCGGGTTCAATCCCCGGCATCTCCATAGCCAGCCTGCATGTATGTGCAAGGAACGCACTTCCTTTTGGTGGTCACTTTTTCTCACCCTTGTTCGCTTCCTGCAGCCGCTGTGTGAAGTAAATACGTGTGAGTGCTCCAGGCTCCCGGAACACTTTTGGGGATGTAGCTCAGTGGTAGAGCGCATGCTTCGCATGTATGAGGTCGTGGGTTCAATCCCCAGCATCTCCAACCTTTTTCAAATATGGCTAGACATCTTTGGCTAGCGCACCACTCAAGCTAAGTGTCAAGACTCGCACGGAATCTCTGCCGCTTAAACTGTTTGCTTTGCCATGTCACTCGGCAGGACAAGGCTTTCTCGATTGCAAGGTCTTAACACTGCCTAAGCCACGGGCAACACTTTTTCCCACTCAGTAAAATGACTTGAATGGGAACTGGACATTCAACAAACTTGACCAAAATCAATAGTACACGCAAATAAAGGAGACTTTCGATTATATAGTCTCAAAGATATTTGCTTTTTTCACCACTTACCAGCCAAGGTTTGCTCTACCCCTGCCTCCTGTATTCACCATCCACTCTGAAAAAAGACAGCTCAACTTCATTGGCATCAAACCTAAACCTCCCACCAACACACCTTGACATTGGGTTGCACAGCTTTTTAGACTTTATGCTAATGATATAGGAGGCGGGAAGGTGAGAAAACTGGCAGAGGGACAATCAGAAGGATTGTGCTGAGTTTAATCACGCGTCTTTTACTTTAACCTAGAGCTGGATTCACCATCTACACTGATTACTATTGCTCTGTCATATACTCCACACTTCTGCTGCATTTGTCTGTGTGCTGACTAATGAAGGCCAGGAAACCTTCTCTGTGTGCTGCGCTGTATATGGTAGAGCCCAGAGTTGCTAGTCTCCTCCCAAAAGCCTGGAGTCAATTGGCAATGTAGAGCTAGAGTTTGCAGAGGGGAGAACCGGTGAAAATGCAGAATACAAAACATATAAGGGTCAGAAATAGTCTGATTTCCCATGTACACACACTGCAGCGTATTCTGAAAAGTTAATTGAAAGTACAGTTACTACTCTCGACTCCAAAATGGCAAATTATTCTAGGTTTGAAAAAAAAAAACTTGCATTTTCACACAGTCTGTAACTGGGGATGTAGCTCAGTGGTAGAACGCACGCTTTGCATGTGTGAGGCCCCGGGTTCAATCCCCGGCATCTCCATGGCCAGCCTGCATGTATGTGCAAGGAACGCACTTCCTTTTGATGGTCACTTTTTCTCACCCTTGTTCGCTTCCTGCAGCCGCTGTGTGAAGTTAATACGTGTGAGTGCTCCAGGTTTCCGGTACACTTTTGGGGATGTAGCTCACATGTATGAGGTCCTGAGTTCAATACCCAGCATCTCCAACCTTTTTCAAATATGGCTAGACATCTTTGGCTAGCGCACCACTCAAGCTAAGTGTCAAGACTCGCACGGAATCTCTGCCGCTTAAACTGTTTGCTTTGCCATGTCACTTGGCAGGACAAGGCTTTCTCGATTGCAAGGTCTTAACACTGCCTAAGCCACGGGCAACACTTTTTCCCACTCAGTAAAATGACTTGAATGGGAACTGGACATTCAACAAACTTGGCCAAAATCAATAGTACACGCAAATAAAGGAGACTTTCGATTATATAGTCTCAAAGATATTTGCTTTTTTCACCACTTACCAGCCAAGGTTTGCTCTACCACTGCCTCCTGTATTCACCATCCACTCTGAAAAAAGACAGCTCAACTTCATTGGGATCAAACCTAAACCTCCCACCAACACACCCTTGACATTGGGTTGCACAGCTTTTTAGACTTTATGCTAATGATATAGGAGGCGGGAAGGTGAGAAAACTGGCAGAAGGACAATCAGAAGGATTGTGCTGAGCTTAATCACGGGTCTTTTACTTTAACCTAGAGCTGGATTCACCATCTACACTGATTACTATTGCTCTGTCATATACTCCACACTTCTGCTGCGTTTGTCTGTGTGTTGACTAATGAAGGCCAGGAAACCTTCTCTGTGTGCTGCGCTGTATATGGTAGAGCCCAGAGTTGCTAGTCTCCTCCCAAAAGCCTGGAGTCAATTGACAATGTAGAGCTAGAGTTTGCAGAGGGGAGAACCGGTGAAAATGCAGAATACAAGACATATAAGGGTCAGAAATAGTCTGATTTCCCATGTACACACACTGCAGCGTATTCTGAAAAGTTACTTGAAAGTACAGTTACTACTCTCGACTCCAAAATGGCAAGTTATTCTAGGTTTGAAAAAAAAAAACTTGCATTTTCACACAGTTCGTAACTGGGGATGTAGCTCAGTGGTAGAACGCACGCTTTGCATGTGTGAGGCCCCGGGTTCAATCCCTGGCATCTCCATAGCCAGCCTGCATGTATGTGCAAGGAACGCACTTCCTTTTGGTGGTCACTTTTTCTCACCCTTGTTCGCTTCCTGCAGCCGCTGTGTGAAGTAAATACGTGTGAGTGCTCCAGGCTTCCGGTACACTTTTGGGGATGTAGCTCACATGTATGAGGTCCTGAGTTCAATCCCCAGCATCTCCAACCTTTTTCTAATATGGCTAGACATCTTTGGCTAGCGCACCACTCAAGCTAAGTGTCAAGACTCGCAAGGAATGTCTGCCACTTAAACTGTTTGCTTTGCCATGTCACTTGGCAGGACAAGGCTTTCTCGATTGCAAGGTCTTAACACTGCCTAAGCCACGGGCAACACTTTTTCCCACTCAGTAAAATGACTTGAATGGGAACTGGACATTCAACAAACTTGGCCAAAATCAATAGTACATGCAAATAAAGGAGACATTCGATTATATAGTCTCAAAGATAGTTGCTTTTTTCACCACTTACCAGCCAAGGTTTGCTCTACCCCTGCCTCCTGTATTCACCATCCACGCTGAAAAAAGACAGCTCAACTTCATTGGGATCAAACTTAAACCTCCCACCAACACACCTTGACATTGGGTGGCACAGCTTTTAAGACTTTATGCTAATGATATAGGAGGCGGGAAGGTGAGAAAACTGGCAGAGGGACAATCAGAAGGATTGTGCTGAGCTTAATCACGCGTCTTTTACTTTAACCTAGAGCTGGATTCACCATCTACACTGATTACTATTGCTCTGTCATATACTCCACACTTCTGCTGCGTTTGTCTGTGTGTTGACTAATGAAGGCCAGGAAACCTTCTCTGTGTGCTGCGCTGTATATGGTAGAGCCCAGAGTTGCTAGCCTCCTCCCAAAAGCCTGGAGTCAATTGACAATGTAGAGCTAGAGTTTGCAGAGGGGAGAACCGGTGAAAATGCAGAATACAAGACATATAAGGGTCAGAAATAGTCTGATTTCCCATGTACACACACTGCAGCGTATTCTGAAAAGTTACTTGAAAGTACAGTTACTACTCTCGACTCCAAAATGGCAAGTTATTCTAGGTTTGAAAAAAAAAACTTGCATTGTCACACAGTTCGTAACTGGGGATGTAGCTCAGTGGTAGAGCGCACGCTTTGCATGTGTGAGGCCCCGTGTTCAATCCCCGGCATCTCCATGGCCATCTTGCATGTATGTGCAAGGAACGCACTTCCTTTTGGTAGTCACTTTTTCTCACCCTTGTTCGCTTCTTGCATCCGTTGTGTGAAGTAAATACCTGTGAGTGCACCAGGCTTCCGGTACACTTTTGGGGATGTAGCTCAGTGGTAGAGCACATGCTTCGCATGTATGAGGTCCTGGGTTCAACACCCAGCATCTCCAACCTTTTTCAAATATGGCTAGACATCTTTGGCTAGCGCACCACTCAAGCTAAGTGTCAAGACTCGCACGGAATCTCTGCCGCTTAAACTGTTTGCTTTGCCATGTCACTTGGCAGGACAAGGCTTTCTCGATTGCAAGGTCTTAACACTGCCTAAGCCACGGGCAACACTTTTTCCCACTCAGTAAAATGACTTGAATGGGAACTGGACATTCAACAAACTTGGCCAAAATCAATAGTACACGCAAATATAGGAGACTTTCGATTATATAGTCTCAAAGATATTTGCTTTTTTCACCACTTACCAGCCAAGGTTTGCTCTACCCCTGCCTCCTGTATTCACCATCCACTCTGAAAAAAGACAGCTCAACTTCATTGGGATCAAACCTAAACCTCCCACCAACACACCTTGACATTGGGTTGCACAGCTTTTTAGACTTTATGCTAATGATATAGGAGGCGAGAAGGTGAGAAAACTGGCAGAGGGACAATCAGAAGGATTGTGCTGAGCTTAATCACGCGTCTTTTACTTTAGCCTAGAGCTGGATTCACCATCTACACTGATTACTATTGCTCTGTCATATACTCCACACTTCTGCTGCGTTTGTCTGTGTGTTGACTAATGAAGGCCAGGAAACCTTCTCTGTGTGCTGCGCTGTATATGGTAGAGCCCAGAGTTGCTAGTCTCCTCCCAAAAGCCTGGAGTCATTTGACAATGTAGAGCTAGAGTTTGCAGAGGGGAGAACCGGTGAAAATGCAGAATACAAGACATATAAGGTTCAGAAATAGTCTGATTTCCCATGTACACACACTGCAGCGTATTCTGAAAAGTTACTTCAAAGTACAGTTACTACTCTCGACTCCAAAATGGCAAGTTATTCTAGGTTTGAAAGAAAAAACTTGCATTTTCACACAGTGTGTAACTGGGGATGTAGCTCAGTGGTAGATCGCACGCTTTGCATGTGTGAGGCCCTGGGTTCAATCCCCGGCATCTCCATGGCCAGCCTGCATGTATGTGCAAGGAACGCACTTCCTTTTGGTGGTCACTTTTTCTCACCCTTGTTCGCTTCCTGCAGCCGCTGTGTGAAGTAAATACGTGTGAGTGCTCCAGGCTTCCGATACACTTTTGGGGATGTAGCTCAGTGGTAGAGCGCACGCTTTGCATGTGTGAGGCCCTGGGTTCAATCCCTGGCATCTCCATGGGCAGCCTGCATGTATGTGCAAGGAACACACTTCCTTTTGGTGGTCACTTTTTCTCACCCTGGTTCGCTTCCTGCAGCCGCTGTGTGAAGTAAATACGTGTGAGTGCTCCAGGATTCCGGTACACTTTTGGGGATGTAGCTCATATGTATGAGGTCCTGGGTACAATCCCCAGCATCTCCAACCTTTTTCAAATATGGCTAGACATCTTTGGCTAGCACACCACTCAAGCTAAGTGTCAAGACTCGCAAGGAATCTCTGCCGCTTAAACTGTTTGCTTTGCCATGTCACTTGGCAGGACAAGGCTTTCTCGATTGCAAGGTCTTAACACTGCTTAAGCCACGGGCAACACTTTTTCCCACTCAGTAAAATGACTTGAATGGGAACTGGACATTCAACAAACTTGGGCAAAATCAATAGTACACGCAAATATAGGAGACTTTCGATTATATAGTCTCAAAGATATTTGCTTTTTTCACCACTTACCAGCCAAGGTTTGCTCTACCCCTGCCTCCTGTATTCACCATCCATTCTGAAAAAACACAGCTCAACTTCATTGGGATCAAACCTAAACCTCCCACCAACACACCTTGACATTGGGTGGCACAGCTTTTTAGACTTTATGCTAATGATATAGGAGGCGGGAAGGTGAGAAAACTGGCAGAGGGACAATCAGAAGGATTGTGCTGAGCTTAATCACGCGTCTTTTACTTTAACCTAGAGCTGGATTCACCATCTACACTGATTACTATTGCTCTGTCATATACTCCACACTTCTGCTGCGTTTGTCTGTGTGTTGACTAATGAAGGCCAGGAAACCTTCTCTGTGTGCTGCGCTGTATATGGTAGAGCCCAGAGTTGCTAGCCTCCTCTGAAAAGCCTGGAGGCAATTCACAATGTAGAGCTAGAGTTTACAGAGGGGAGAACCGGTGAAAATGCAGAATACAAGACATATAAGGGTCAGAAATAGTCTGATTTCCCATGTACACACACTGCAGCGTATTCTGAAAAGTTACTTGAAAGTACAGTTACTACTCTCGACTCCAAAATGGCAAGTTATTCTAGGTTTGAAAAAAAAAACTTGCATTTTCACACAGTTCGTCACTGGGGATGTAGCTCAGTGGTAGAGCTTTGCATGTGTGAGGCCCCGGGTTCAATCCCCGGCATCTCCATGGCCAGCCTGCATGTATGTGCAAGGAACGCACTTCCTTTTGGTGGTCACTTTTTCTCACCCTTGTTCGCTTCCTGCAGCCGCTGTGTGAAGTAAATACGTGTGAGTGCTCCAGGATTCCAGTACATTTTTGGGGATGTAGCTCAGTGGTAGAGCGCATGCTTCGCATGTATGAGGTCCTGGGTTCAATCCACAGCATCTCCAACCTTTTTCAAATATGGCTAGACATCTTTGGCTAGCGCACCACTCAAGCTAAGTGTCAAAACTCGCAAGGAATCTCTGCCGCTTAAACTGTTTGCTTTGCCATGTCACTTGGCAGGACAAGGCTTTCTCGATTTCAAGGTCTTAACACTGCCTAAGCCACGGGCAACACTTTTTCCCACTCAGTAAAATGACTTGAATGGGAACTGGACATTCAACAAACTTGGCCAAAATCAATAGTACACGCAAATATAGGAGACTTTCGATTATATAGTCTCAAAGATATTTGCTTTTTTCACCACTTACCAGCCAAGGTTTGCTCTACCCCTGCCTCCTGTATTCACCATCCACCCTAAACCTCCCACCAACACACCTTGACATTGGGTTGCACAGCTTTTTAGACTTTATGCTAATGGGATGGAGGCGGGAAGGTGAGAAAACTGGCAGAGGGACAATCAGAAGGATTGTGCTGAGCTTAATCACGCGTCTTTTACTTTAACCTAGAGCTGGATTCACCATCTACACTGATTACTATTGCTCTGTCATATACTCCACACTTCTGCTGCGTTTGTCTATGTGTTGACTAATGAAGGCCAAGAAACCTTCTCTGTGTGCTGCGCTGTATATGGTAGAGCCCAGAGTTGCTAGCCTCCTCCGAAAAGCCCGGAGTCAATTGACAATGTAGAGTTAGAGTTTGCAGAGGGGAGAACCGGTGAAAATGCAGAATACAAGACATATAAGGGTCAGAAATAGTCTGATTTCCCATGTACACACACTGCAGCGTATTCTGAAAAGTTACTTGAAAGTACAGTTACTACTCTCGACTCCAAAATGGCAAGTTATTCTAGGTTTGAAAAAAAAAACTTGCATTTTCATACAGATTGTAACTGGGGATGTAGCTCAGTGGTAGAGCGCACGCTTTGCATGTGTGAGTCCCCGGCATCTCCATGGCCATCCTGCATGTATGTGCAAGGAACGCACTTCCTTTTGGTAGTCACTTTTTCTCACCCTTGTTCGCTTCTTGCATCCGTTGTGTGAAGTAAATACGTGTGAGTGCTCCAGGCTTCCGGTACACTTTTGGGGATGTAGCTCAGTGGTAGAGCGCATGCTTCGCATGTATGAGGTCCTGGGTTCAATACCCAGCATCTCCAACCTTTTTCAAATATGGCTAGACATCTTTGGCTAGCGCACCACTCAAGCTAAGTGTCAAGACTCGCAAGGAATCTCTGCCGCTTAAACTGTTCGCTTTGCCATGTCACTTGGCAGGACAAGGCTTTCTCGATTGCAAGGTCTTAACACTGCCTAAGCCACGGGCAACACTGTTTCCCACTCAGTAAAATGACTTGAATGGGAACTGGACATTCAACAAACTTGGCCAAAATCAATAGTACATGCAAATAAAGGAGACATTCGATTATATAGTCTCAAAGATATTTGCTTTTTTCACCACTTACCAGCCAAGGTTTGCTCTACCCCTGCCTCCTGTATTCACCATCCACGCTGAAAAAAGACAGCTCAACTTCATTGGGATCAAACTTAAACCTCCCACCAACACACCTTGACATTGGGTGGCACAGCTTTTAAGACTTTATGCTCATGATATAGGAGGCGGGAAGGTGAGAAAACTGGCAGAGGGACAATCAGAAGGATTGTGCTGAGCTTAATCACGCGTCTTTTACTTTAACCTAGAGCTGGATTCACCATCTACACTGATTACTATTGCTCTGTCATATACTCCACACTTCTGCTGCGTTTGTCTGTGTGTTGACTAATGAAGGCCAGGAAACCTTCTCTGTGTGCTGCGCTGTATATGGTAGAGCCCAGAGTTGCTAGTCTCCTCCCAAAAGCCTGGAGTCAATTGACAATGTAGAGCTAGAGTTTGCAGAGGGGAGAACCGGTGAAAATGCAGAATACAAGACATATAAGGGTCAGAAATAGTCTGATTTCCCATGTACACACACTGCAGCGTATTCTGAAAAGTTACTTGAAAGTACAGTTACTACTCTCGACTCCAAAATGGCAAGTTATTCTAGGTTTGAAAAAAAAAACTTGCATTTTCATACAGATTGTAACTGGGGATGTAGCTCAGTGGTAGAGCGCACGCTTTGCATGTGTGAGTCCCCGGCATCTCCATGGCCATCCTGCATGTATGTGCAAGGAACGCACTTCCTTTTGGTAGTCACTTTTTCTCACCCTTGTTCGCTTCTTGCATCCGTTGTGTGAAGTAAATACGTGTGAGTGCTCCAGGCTTCCGGTACACTTTTGGGGATGTAGCTCAGTGGTAGAGCGCATGCTTCGCATGTATGAGGTCCTGGGTTCAATACCCAGCATCTCCAACCTTTTTCAAATATGGCTAGACATCTTTGGCTAGCGCACCACTCAAGCTAAGTGTCAAGACTCGCAAGGAATCTCTGCCGCTTAAACTGTTTGCTTTGCCATGTCACTTGGCAGGACAAGGCTTTCTCGATTGCAAGGTCTTAACACTGCCTATGCCACGGGCAACACTTTTTCCCACTCAGTAAAATGACTTTAATGGGAACTGGACATTCAACAAACTTGGCCAAAATCAATAGTACACGCAAATATAGGAGACTTTCGATTATATAGTCTCAAAGATATTTGCTTTTTTCACCACTTACCAGCCAAGGTTTGATCTACCCCTGCCTCCAGTATTCACCATCCACTCTGAAAAAAGACAGCTCAACTTCATTGGGATCAAACCTAAACCTCCCACAACACACCTTGACATTGGGTGGCACAACTTTTTAGACTTTATGCTAATGATATAGGAGGCGGGAAGGTGAGAAAACTGGCAGAGGGACAATCAGAAGGATTGTGCTGTGCTTAATCACGCGTCTTTTACTTTAACCTAGAGCTGGATTCACCATCTACACTGATTACTATTGCTCTGTCATATACTCCACACTTCTGCTGCGTTTGTCTGTGTGTTGACTAATGAAGGCCAGGAAACCTTCTCTGTGTGCTGCGCTGTATATGGTAGAGCCCAGAGTTGCTAGTCTCCTCCCAAAAGCCTGGAGTCAATTGACAATGTAGAGCTAGAGTTTGCAGAGGGGAGAACCGGTGAAAATGCAGAATACAAGACATATAAGGTTCAGAAATAGTCTGATTTCCCATGTACACACACTGCAGCGTATTCTGAAAAGTTACTTGAAAGTACAGTTACTACTCTCGACTCCAAAATGGCAAGTTATTCTAGGTTTGAAAAAAAGAAACTTGCATTTTCACACAGTTCGTAACTGGGGATGTAGCTCAGTGGTAGAGCGCACGCTTTGCATGTGTGACGCCCCGGGTTCAATCCCCGGCATCTCCCTGGCCAGCCTGCATGTATGTGCAAGTAACGTACTTCCTTTTGGTGGTCACTTTTTCTCACCCTTGTTCGCATCCTGCAGCCGCTGTGTGAATTAAATACGTGTGAGTGCTCCAGGCTTCCAGTACACTTTTGGGGATGTAGCTCAGTGGTAGAGCGCGTGCTTCGCATGTATGAGGTCCTGGGTTCAATCCCCAGCATCTCCTACCTTTTTCAAATATGGCTAGACATCTTTGGCTAGCGCACCACTCAAGCTAAGTGTTAAGACTCGCAAGGAATCTCTGCCGCTTAAACTGTTTGCTTTGCCATGTCACTTGGCAGGACAAGGCTTTCTCGATTGCAAGGTCTTAACACTGCCTAAGCCACGGGCAACACTTTTTCCCACTCAGTAAAATGACTTGAATGGGAACTGGACATTCAACAAACTTGGCCAAAATCAATAGTACACGCAAATATAGGAGACTTTCGATTATATAGTCTCAAAGATATTTGCTTTTTTCACCACTTACCAGCCAAGGTTTGCTCTACCCCTGCCTCCTGTATTCACCATCCACTCTGAAAAAAGACAGCTCAACTTCATTGGGATCAAACCTAAACCTCCCACCAACACACCTTGACATTGGGTTGCACAGCTTTTTAGACTTTATGCTAATGATATAGGAGGCGGGAAGGTGAGAAAACTGGCAGAGGGACAATCAGAAGGATTGTGCTGAGCTTAATCACGCGTCTTTTACTTTAGCCTAGAGCTGGATTCACCATCTACACTGATTACTATTGCTCTGTCATATACTCCACACTTCTGCTGCGTTTGTCTGTGTGTTGACTAATGAAGGCCAGGAAACCTTCTCTGTGTGCTGCGCTGTATATGGTAGAGCCCAGAGTTGCTAGTCTCCTCCCAAAAGCCTGGAGTCATTTGACAATGTAGAGCTAGAGTTTGCAGAGGGGAGAACCGGTGAAAATGCAGAATACAAGACATATAAGGTTCAGAAATAGTCTGATTTCCCATGTACACACACTGCAGCGTATTCTGAAAAGTTACTTCAAAGTACAGTTACTACTCTCGACTCCAAAATGGCAAGTTATTCTAGGTTTGAAAGAAAAAACTTGCATTTTCACACAGTGTGTAACTGGGGATGTAGCTCAGTGGTAGAGCGCACGCTTTGCATGTGTGAGGCCCTGGGCTCAATCCCCGGCATCTCCATGGCCACCCTGCATGTATGTGCAAGGAACGCACTTCCTTTTGGTGGTCACTTTTTCTCACCCTTGTTCGCTTCCTGCAGCCGCTGTGTGAAGTAAATACGTGTGAGTGCTCCAGGCTTCCGGTACACTTTTGGGGATGTAGCTCAGTGGTAGAGCGCACGCTTTGCATGTGTGAGGCCCCGGGTTCAATCCCTGGCATCTCCATGGGCAGCCTGCATGTATGTGCAAGGAACACACTTCCTTTTGGTGGTCACTTTTTCTCACCCTGGTTCGCTTCCTGCAGCCGCTGTGTGAAGTAAATACGTGTGAGTGCTCCAGGATTCCGGTACACTTTTGGGGATGTAGCTCATATGTATGAGGTCCTGGGTACAATCCCCAGCATCTCCAACCTTTTTCAAATATGGCTAGACATCTTTGGCTAGCACACCACTCAAGCTAAGTGTCAAGACTCGCAAGGAATCTCTGCCGCTTAAACTGTTTGCTTTGCCATGTCACTTGGCAGGACAAGGCTTTCTCGATTGCAAGGTCTTAACACTGCCTAAGCCACGGGCAACACTTTTTCCCACTCAGTAAAATGACTTGAATGGGAACTGGACATTCAACAAACTTGGCCAAAATCAATAGTACACGCAAATATAGGAGACTTTCGATTATATAGTCTCAAAGATATTTGCTTTTTTCACCACTTACCAGCCAAGGTTTGCTCTACCCCTGCCTCCAGTATTCACCATCCACTCTGAAAAAAGACAGCTCAACTTCATTGGGATCAAACCTAAACCTCCCACCAACACACCTTGACATTGGGTGGCACAGCTTTTTAGACTTTATGCTAATGATATAGGAGGCGGGAAGGTGAGAAAACTGGCAGAGGGACAATCAGAAGGATTGTGCTGTGCTTAATCACACGTCTTTTACTTTAACCTAGAGCTGGATTCACCATCTACACTGATTACTATTGCTCTGTCATATACTCCACACTTCTGCTGCATTTGTCTGTGTGTTGACTAATGAAGGCCAGGAAACCTTCTCTGTGTGCTGCGCTGTATATGGTAGAGCCCAGAGTTGCTAGTCTCCTCCCAAAAGCCTGGAGTCAATTGACAATGTAGAGCTAGAGTTTGCAGAGGGGAGAACCGGTGAAAATGCAGAATACAAGACATATAAGGGTCAGAAATAGTCTGATTTCCCATGTACACACACTGCAGCGTATTCTGAAAAGTTACTTGAAAGTACAGTTACTACTCTCGACTCCAAAATGGCAAATTATTCTAGGTTTGAAAAAAAAAAACTTGCATTTTCACACAGTTAGAAACTGGGAATGCAGCTCAGTGGTAGAGCGCACGCTTTGCATGTGTGAGGCCCCGGGTTCAATCCCCGGCATCTCCATGGCCAGCCTGCATGTATGTGCAAGGAATGCACTTACTTTTGGTGGTCACTTTTTCTCACCCTTGTTCGCTTCCTGCAGCCGCTGTGTGAAGTAAATACGTGTGAGTGCTCCAGGTTTCTGGTACACTTTTGGGGATGTAGCTCAGTGGTAGAGCGCATGCTTCGCATGTATGAGGACCTGTGTTCAATCCCCAGCTTCTCCAACCTTTTTCAAATATGGCTAGACATCTTTGGCTAGCGCACCACTCAAGCTAAGTGTCAAGACTCGCAAGGAATCTCTGCCGCTTAAACTGTTTGCTTTGCCATGTCACTTGGCAGGACAAGGCTTTCTCGATTGCAAGGTCTTAACACTGCTTAAGCCACGGGCAACACTTTTTCCCACTCAGTAAAATGACTTGAATGGGAACTGGACATTCAACAAACTTGGGCAAAATCAATAGTACACGCAAATATAGGAGACTTTCGATTATATAGTCTCAAAGATATTTGCTTTTTTCACCACTTACCAGCCAAGGTTTGCTCTACCCCTGCCTCCTGTATTCACCATCCATTCTGAAAAAACACAGCTCAACTTCATTGGGATCAAACCTAAACCTCCCACCAACACACCTTGACATTGGGTGGCACAGCTTTTTAGACTTTATGCTAATGATATAGGAGGCGGGAAGGTGAGAAAACTGGCAGAGGGACAATCAGAAGGATTGTGCTGAGCTTAATCACGCGTCTTTTACTTTAACCTAGAGCTGGATTCACCATCTACACTGATTACTATTGCTCTGTCATATACTCCACACTTCTGCTGCGTTTGTCTGTGTGTTGACTAATGAAGGCCAGGAAACCTTCTCTGTGTGCTGCGCTGTATATGGTAGAGCCCAGAGTTGCTAGCCTCCTCTGAAAAGCCTGGAGGCAATTCACAATGTAGAGCTAGAGTTTACAGAGGGGAGAACCGGTGAAAATGCAGAATACAAGACATATAAGGGTCAGAAATAGTCTGATTTCCCATGTACACACACTGCAGCGTATTCTGAAAAGTTACTTGAAAGTACAGTTACTACTCTCGACTCCAAAATGGCATGTTATTCTAGGTTTGAAAAAAAAAACTTGCATTTTCACACAGTTCGTCACTGGGGATGTAGCTCAGTGGTAGAGCTTTGCATGTGTGAGGCCCCGGGTTCAATCCCCGGCATCTCCATGGCCAGCCTGCATGTATGTGCAAGGAACGCACTTCCTTTTGGTGGTCACTTTTTCTCACCCTTGTTCGCTTCCTGCAGCCGCTGTGTGAAGTAAATACGTGTGAGTGCTCCAGGCTTCCAGTACATTTTTGGGGATGTAGCTCAGTGGTAGAGCGCATGCTTCGCATGTATGAGGTCCTGGGTTCAATCCCCAGCATCTCCAACCTTTTTCAAATATGGCTAGACATCTTTGGCTAGCGCACCACTCAAGCTAAGTGTCAAGACTCGCAAGGAATCTCTGCCGCTTAAACTGTTTGCTTTGCCATGTCACTTGGCAGGACAAGGCTTTCTCGATTTCAAGGTCTTAACACTGCCTAAGCCACGGGCAACACTTTTTCCCACTCAGTAAAATGACTTGAATGGGAACTGGACATTCAACAAACTTGGCCAAAATCAATAGTACACGCAAATATAGGAGACTTTCGATTATATAGTCTCAAAGATATTTGCTTTTTTCACCACTTACCAGCCAAGGTTTGCTCTACCCCTGCCTCCTGTATTCACCATCCACTCTGAAAAAAGACAGCTCAACTTCATTGGGATCAAACCTAAACCTCCCACCAACACACCTTGACATTGGGTTGCACAGCTTTTTAGACTTTATGCTAATGATATAGGAGGCGGGAAGGTGAGAAAACTGGCAGAGGGACAATCAGAAGGATTGTGCTGAGCTTAATCACGCGTCTTTTACTTTAGCCTAGAGCTGGATTCACCATCTACACTGATTACTATTGCTCTGTCATATACTCCACACTTCTGCTGCGTTTGTCTGTGTGTTGACTAATGAAGGCCAGGAAACCTTCTCTGTGTGCTGCGCTGTATATGGTAGAGCCCAGAGTTGCTAGTCTCCTCCCAAAAGCCTGGAGTCATTTGACAATGTAGAGCTAGAGTTTGCAGAGGGGAGAACCGGTGAAAATGCAGAATACAAGACATATAAGGTTCAGAAATAGTCTGATTTCCCATGTACACACACTGCAGCGTATTCTGAAAAGTTACTTATAAGTACAGTTACTACTCTCGACTCCAAAATGGCAAGTTATTCTAGGTTTGAAAAAAAAAAACTTGCATTTTCACACAGCTCGTAACTGGGGATGTAGCTCAGTGGTAGAGCGCTCGCTTTGCATGTGTGAGGTCCCGGGTTCAATCCCTGGCATCTCCATGGCCACCCTGCATGTATGTGCAAGGAACGCTATTCCTTTTGGTGGTCACTTTTTCTCACCCTTGTTCGCTTCCTGCAGCCGCTGTGTGAAGTAAATACGTGTGAGTGCTCCAGGCTCCCGGTACACTTTTGGGGATGTAGCTCAGTGGTAGAGCGCATGCTTCGCATGTATGAGGTCCTGGGTTCAATCCCCAGCATCTCCAACCTTTTTAAAATATGGCTAGACATCTTTGGCTAGCGCACCACTCAAGCTAAGTGTCAAGACTCGCAAGGAATGTCTGCCACTTAAACTGTTTGCTTTGCCATGTCACTTGGCAGGACAAGGCTTTCTCGATTGCAAGGTCTTAACACTGCCTAAGCCACGGGCAACACTGTTTCCCACTCAGTAAAATGACTTGAATGGGAACTGGACATTCAACAAACTTGGCCAAAATCAATAGTACATGCAAATAAAGGAGACATTCGATTATATAGTCTCAAAGATATTTGCTTTTTTCACCACTTACCAGCCAAGGTTTGCTCTACCCCTGGCTCCTGTATTCACCATCCACGCTGAAAAAAGACAGCTCAACTTCATTGGGATCAAACTTAAACCTCCCACCAACACACCTTGACATTGGGTGGCACAGCTTTTAAGACTTTATGCTAATGATATAGGAGGCGGGAAGGTGAGAAAACTGGCAGAGGGACAATCAGAAGGATTGTGCTGAGCTTAATCACGCGTCTTTTACTTTAACCTAGAGCTGGATTCACCATCTACACTGATTACTATTGCTCTGTCATATACTCCACACTTCTGCTGCGTTTGTCTGTGTGTTGACTAATGAAGGCCAGGAAACCTTCTCTGTGTGCTGCGCTGTATATGGTAGAGCCCAGAGTTGCTAGTCTCCTCCCAAAAGCCTGGAGTCAATTGACAATGTAGAGCTAGAGTTTGCAGAGGGGAGAACCGGTGAAAATGCAGAATACAAGACATATAAGGGTCAGAAATAGTCTGATTTCCCATGTACACACACTGCAGCGTATTCTGAAAAGTTACTTAAAAGTACAGTTACTACTCTCGACTCCAAAATGGCAAGTTATTCTAGGTTTGAAAAAAAAAACTTGCATTTTCATACAGATTGTAACTGGGGATGTAGCTCAGTGGTAGAGCGCACGCTTTGCATGTGTGAGTCCCCGGCATCTCCATGGCCATCCTGCATGTATGTGCAAGGAACGCACTTCCTTTTGGTAGTCACTTTTTCTCACCCTTGTTCGCTTCTTGCATCCGTTGTGTGAAGTAAATACGTGTGAGTGCTCCAGGCTTCCGGTACACTTTTGGGGATGTAGCTCAGTGGTAGAGCGCATGCTTCGCATGTATGAGGTCCTGGGTTCAATACCCAGCATCTCCAACCTTTTTCAAATATGGCTAGACATCTTTGGCTAGCGCACCACTCAAGCTAAGTGTCAAGACTCGCAAGGAATCTCTGCCGCTTAAACTGTTTGCTTTGCCATGTCACTTGGCAGGACAAGGCTTTCTCGATTGCAAGGTCTTAACACTGCCTAAGCCACGGGCAACACTTTTTCCCACTCAGTAAAATGACTTGAATGGGAACTGGACATTCAACAAACTTGGCCAAAATCAATAGTACACGCAAATATAGGAGACTTTCGATTATATAGTCTCAAAGATATTTGCTTTTTTCACCACTTACCAGCCAAGGTTTGATCTACCCCTGCCTCCAGTATTCACCATCCACTCTGAAAAAAGACAGCTCAACTTCATTGGGATCAAACCTAAACCTCCCACAACACACCTTGACATTGGGTGGCACAACTTTTTAGACTTTATGCTAATGATATAGGAGGCGGGAAGGTGAGAAAACTGGCAGAGGGACAATCAGAAGGATTGTGCTGTGCTTAATCACGCGTCTTTTACTTTAACCTAGAGCTGAATTCACCATCTACACTGATTACTATTGCTCTGTCATATACTCCACACTTCTGCTGCGTTTGTCTGTGTGTTGACTAATGAAGGCCAGGAAACCTTCTCTGTGTGCTGCGCTGTATATGGTAGAGCCCAGAGTTGCTAGTCTCCTCCCAAAAGCCTGGAGTCAATTGACAATGTAGAGCTAGAGTTTGCAGAGGGGAGAACCGGTGAAAATGCAGAATACAAGACATATAAGGTTCAGAAATAGTCTGATTTCCCATGTACACACACTGCAGCGTATTCTGAAAAGTTACTTGAAAGTACAGTTACTACTCTCGACTCCAAAATGGCAAGTTATTCTAGGTTTGAAAAAAAGAAACTTGCATTTTCACACAGTTTGTAACTGGGGATGTAGCTCAGTGGTAGAGCGCACGCTTGGCATGTGTGACGCCCCGGGTTCAATCCCCGGCATCTACCTGGCCAGCCTGCATGTATGTGCAAGTAACGTACTTCCTTTTGGTGGTCACTTTTTCTCACCCTTGTTCGCATCCTGCAGCCGCTGTGTGAATTAAATACGTGTGAGTGCTCCAGGCTTCCAGTACACTTTTGGGGATGTAGCTCAGTGGTAGAGCGCGTGCTTCGCATGTATGAGGTCCTGGGTTCAATCCCCGGCATCTCCAACCTTTTTCAAATATGGCTAGACATCTTTGGCTAGCGCACCACTCAAGCTAAGTGTTAAGACTCGCAAGGAATCTCTGCCGCTTAAACTGTTTGCTTTGCCATGTCACTTGGCAGGACAAGGCTTTCTCGATTGCAAGGTCTTAACACTGCCTAAGCCACGGGCAACACTTTTTCCCACTCAGTAAAATGACTTGAATGGGAACTGGACATTCAACAAACTTGGCCAAAATCAATAGTACACGCAAATATAGGAGACTTTCGATTATATAGTCTCAAAGATATTTGCTTTTTTCACCACTTACCAGCCAAGGTTTGCTCTACCCCTGCCTCCTGTATTCACCATCCACTCTGAAAAAAGACAGCTCAACTTCATTGGGATCAAACCTAAACCTCCCACCAACACACCTTGACATTGGGTTGCACAGCTTTTTAGACTTTATGCTAATGATATAGGAGGCGGGAAGGTGAGAAAACTGGCAGAGGGACAATCAGAAGGATTGTGCTGAGCTTAATCACGCGTCTTTTACTTTAGCCTAGAGCTGGATTCACCATCTACACTGATTACTATTGCTCTGTCATATACTCCACACTTCTGCTGCGTTTGTCTGTGTGTTGACTAATGAAGGCCAGGAAACCTTCTCTGTGTGCTGCGCTGTATATGGTAGAGCCCAGAGTTGCTAGTCTCCTCCCAAAAGCCTGGAGTCATTTGACAATGTAGAGCTAGAGTTTGCAGAGGGGAGAACCGGTGAAAATGCAGAATACAAGACATATAAGGTTCAGAAATAGTCTGATTTCCCATGTACACACACTGCAGCGTATTCTGAAAAGTTACTTATAAGTACAGTTACTACTCTCGACTCCAAAATGGCAAGTTATTCTAGGTTTGAAAAAAAAAAACTTGCATTTTCACACAGTTCGTAACTGGGGATGTAGCTCAGTGGTAGAGCGCACGCTTTGCATGTGTGAGGTCCCGGGTTCAATCCCTGGCATCTCCATGGCCACCCTGCATGTATGTGCAAGGAACGCTATTCCTTTTGGTGGTCACTTTTTCTCACCCTTGTTCGCTTCCTGCAGCCGCTGTGTGAAGTAAATACGTGTGAGTGCTCCAGGCTCCCGGTACACTTTTGGGGATGTAGCTCAGTGGTAGAGCGCATGCTTCGCATGTATGAGGTCCTGGGTTCAATCCCCAGCATCTCCAACCTTTTTAAAATATGGCTAGACATCTTTGGCTAGCGCACCACTCAAGCTAAGTGTCAAGACTCGCAAGGAATGTCTGCCACTTAAACTGTTTGCTTTGCCATGTCACTTGGCAGGACAAGGCTTTCTCGATTGCAAGGTCTTAACACTGCCTAAGCCACGGGCAACACTGTTTCCCACTCAGTAAAATGACTTGAATGGGAACTGGACATTCAACAAACTTGGCCAAAATCAATAGTACATGCAAATAAAGGAGACATTCGATTATATAGTCTCAAAGATATTTGCTTTTTTCACCACTTACCAGCCAAGGTTTGCTCTACCCCTGGCTCCTGTATTCACCATCCACGCTGAAAAAAGACAGCTCAACTTCATTGGGATCAAACTTAAACCTCCCACCAACACACCTTGACATTGGGTGGCACAGCTTTTAAGACTTTATGCTAATGATATAGGAGGCGGGAAGGTGAGAAAACTGGCAGAGGGACAATCAGAAGGATTGTGCTGAGCTTAATCACGCGTCTTTTACTTTAACCTAGAGCTGGATTCACCATCTACACTGATTACTATTGCTCTGTCATATACTCCACACTTCTGCTGCGTTTGTCTGTGTGTTGACTAATGAAGGCCAGGAAACCTTCTCTGTGTGCTGCGCTGTATATGGTAGAGCCCAGAGTTGCTACTCTCCTCCCAAAAGCCTGGAGTCAATTGACAATGTAGAGCTAGAGTTTGCAGAGGGGAGAACCGGTGAAAATGCAGAATACAAGACATATAAGGGTCAGAAATAGTCTGATTTCCCATGTACACACACTGCAGCGTATTCTGAAAAGTTACTTGAAAGTACAGTTACTACTCTCGACTCCAAAATGGCAAGTTATTCTAGGTTTGAAAAAAAAAACTTGCATTTTCATACAGATTGTAACTGGGGATGTAGCTCAGTGGTAGAGCGCACGCTTTGCATGTGTGAGTCCCCGGCATCTCCATGGCCATCCTGCATGTATGTGCAAGGAACGCACTTCCTTTTGGTAGTCACTTTTTCTCACCCTTGTTCGCTTCTTGCATCCGTTGTGTGAAGTAAATACGTGTGAGTGCTCCAGGCTTCCGGTACACTTTTGGGGATGTAGCTCAGTGGTAGAGCGCATGCTTCGCATGTATGAGGTCCTGGGTTCAATACCCAGCATCTCCAACCTTTTTAAAATATGGCTAGACATCTTTGGCTAGCGCACCACTCAAGCTAAGTGTCAAGACTCGCAAGGAATGTCTGCCACTTAAACTGTTTGCTTTGCCATGTCACTTGGCAGGACAAGGCTTTCTCGATTGCAAGGTCTTAACACTGCCTAAGCCACGGGCAACACTGTTTCCCACTCAGTAAAATGACTTGAATGGGAACTGGACATTCAACAAACTTGGCCAAAATCAATAGTACATGCAAATAAAGGAGACATTCGATTATATAGTCTCAAAGATATTTGCTTTTTTCACCACTTACCAGCCAAGGTTTGCTCTACCCCTGGCTCCTGTATTCACCATCCACGCTGAAAAAAGACAGCTCAACTTCATTGGGATCAAACTTAAACCTCCCACCAACACACCTTGACATTGGGTGGCACAGCTTTTAAGACTTTATGCTAATGATATAGGAGGCGGGAAGGTGAGAAAACTGGCAGAGGGACAATCAGAAGGATTGTGCTGAGCTTAATCACGCGTCTTTTACTTTAACCTAGAGCTGGATTCACCATCTACACTGATTACTATTGCTCTGTCATATACTCCACACTTCTGCTGCGTTTGTCTGTGTGTTGACTAATGAAGGCCAGGAAACCTTCTCTGTGTGCTGCGCTGTATATGGTAGAGCCCAGAGTTGCTACTCTCCTCCCAAAAGCCTGGAGTCAATTGACAATGTAGAGCTAGAGTTTGCAGAGGGGAGAACCGGTGAAAATGCAGAATACAAGACATATAAGGGTCAGAAATAGTCTGATTTCCCATGTACACACACTGCAGCGTATTCTGAAAAGTTACTTGAAAGTACAGTTACTACTCTCGACTCCAAAATGGCAAGTTATTCTAGGTTTGAAAAAAAAAACTTGCATTTTCATACAGATTGTAACTGGGGATGTAGCTCAGTGGTAGAGCGCACGCTTTGCATGTGTGAGTCCCCGGCATCTCCATGGCCATCCTGCATGTATGTGCAAGGAACGCACTTCCTTTTGGTAGTCACTTTTTCTCACCCTTGTTCGCTTCTTGCATCCGTTGTGTGAAGTAAATACGTGTGAGTGCTCCAGGCTTCCGGTACACTTTTGGGGATGTAGCTCAGTGGTAGAGCGCATGCTTCGCATGTATGAGGTCCTGGGTTCAATACCCAGCATCTCCAACCTTTTTCAAATATGGCTAGACATCTTTGGCTAGCGCACCACTCAAGCTAAGTGTCAAGACTCGCAAGGAATCTCTGCCGCTTAAACTGTTTGCTTTGCCATGTCACTTGGCAGGACAAGGCTTTCTCGATTGCAAGGTCTTAACACTGCCTAAGCCACGGGCAACACTTTTTCCCACTCAGTAAAATGACTTGAATGGGAACTGGACATTCAACAAACTTGGCCAAAATCAATAGTACACGCAAATATAGGAGACTTTCGATTATATAGTCTCAAAGATATTTGCTTTTTTCACCACTTACCAGCCAAGGTTTGATCTACCCCTGCCTCCAGTATTCACCATCCACTCTGAAAAAAGACAGCTCAACTTCATTGGGATCAAACCTAAACCTCCCACAACACACCTTGACATTGGGTGGCACAACTTTTTAGACTTTATGCTAATGATATAGGAGGCGGGAAGGTGAGAAAACTGGCAGAGGGACAATCAGAAGGATTGTGCTGTGCTTAATCACGCGTCTTTTACTTTAACCTAGAGCTGGATTCACCATCTACACTGATTACTATTGCTCTGTCATATACTCCACACTTCTGCTGCGTTTGTCTGTGTGTTGACTAATGAAGGCCAGGAAACCTTCTCTGTGTGCTGCGCTGTATATGGTAGAGCCCAGAGTTGCTAGTCTCCTCCCAAAAGCCTGGAGTCAATTGACAATGTAGAGCTAGAGTTTGCAGAGGGGAGAACCGGTGAAAATGCAGAATACAAGACATATAAGGGTCAGAAATAGTCTGATTTCCCATGTACACACACTGCAGCGTATTCTGAAAAGTTACTTGAAAGTACAGTTACTACTCTCGACTCCAAAATGGCAAGTTATTCTAGGTTTGAAAAAAAGAAACTTGGATTTTCACACAGTTCGTAACTGGGGATGTAGCTCAGTGGTAGAGCGCACGCTTGGCATGTGTGACGCCCCGGGTTCAATCCCCGGCATCTCCCTGGCCAGCCTGCATGTATGTGCAAGTAACGTACTTCCTTTTGGTGGTCACTTTTTCTCACCCTTGTTCGCATCCTGCAGCCGCTGTGTGAATTAAATACGTGTGAGTGCTCCAGGCTTCCAGTACACTTTTGGGGATGTAGCTCAGTGGTAGAGCGCGTGCTTCGCATGTATGAGGTCCTGGGTTCAATCCCCAGCATCTCCAACCTTTTTCAAATATGGCTAGACATCTTTGGCTAGCGCACCACTCAAGCTAAGTGTTAAGACTCGCAAGGAATCTCTGCCGCTTAAACTGTTTGCTTTGCCATGTCACTTGGCAGGACAAGGCTTTCTCGATTGCAAGGTCTTAACACTGCCTAAGCCACAGGCAACACTTTTTCCCACTCAGTAAAATGACTTGAATGGGAACTGGACATTCAACAAACTTGGCCAAAATCAATAGTACACGCAAATATAGGAGACTTTCGATTATATAGTCTCAAAGATATTTGCTTTTTTCACCACTTACCAGCCAAGGTTTGCTCTACCCCTGCCTCCTGTATTCACCATCCACTCTGAAAAAAGACAGCTCAACTTCATTGGGATCAAACCTAAACCTCCCACCAACACACCTTGACATTGGGTTGCACAGCTTTTTAGACTTTATGCTAATGATATAGGAGGCGGGAAGGTGAGAAAACTGGCAGAGGGACAATCAGAAGGATTGTGCTGAGCTTAATCACGCGTCTTTTACTTTAGCCTAGAGCTGGATTCACCATCTACACTGATTACTATTGCTCTGTCATATACTCCACACTTCTGCTGCGTTTGTCTGTGTGTTGACTAATGAAGGCCAGGAAACCTTCTCTGTGTGCTGCGCTGTATATGGTAGAGCCCAGAGTTGCTAGTCTCCTCCCAAAAGCCTGGAGTCATTTGACAATGTAGAGCTAGAGTTTGCAGAGGGGAGAACCGGTGAAAATGCAGAATACAAGACATATAAGGTTCAGAAATAGTCTGATTTCCCATGTACACACACTGCAGCGTATTCTGAAAAGTTACTTATAAGTACAGTTACTACTCTCGACTCCAAAATGGCAAGTTATTCTAGGTTTGAAAAAAAAAAACTTGCATTTTCACACAGTTCGTAACTGGGGATGCAGCTCAGTGGTAGAGCGCACGCTTTGCATGTGTGAGGTCCCGGGTTCAATCCCTGGCATCTCCATGGCCACCCTGCATGTATGTGCAAGGAACGCTATTCCTTTTGGTGGTCACTTTTTCTCACCCTTGTTCGCTTCCTGCAGCCGCTGTGTGAAGTAAATACGTGTGAGTGCTCCAGGCTCCCGGTACACTTTTGGGGATGTAGCTCAGTGGTAGAGCGCATGCTTCGCATGTATGAGGTCCTGGGTTCAATCCCCAGCATCTCCAACCTTTTTAAAATATGGCTAGACATCTTTGGCTAGCGCACCACTCAAGCTAAGTGTCAAGACTCGCAAGGAATGTCTGCCACTTAAACTGTTTGCTTTGCCATGTCACTTGGCAGGACAAGGCTTTCTCGATTGCAAGGTCTTAACACTGCCTAAGCCACGGGCAACACTGTTTCCCACTCAGTAAAATGACTTGAATGGGAACTGGACATTCAACAAACTTGGCCAAAATCAATAGTACATGCAAATAAAGGAGACATTCGATTATATAGTCTCAAAGATATTTGCTTTTTTCACCACTTACCAGCCAAGGTTTGCTCTACCCCTGGCTCCTGTATTCACCATCCACGCTGAAAAAAGACAGCTCAACTTCATTGGGATCAAACTTAAACCTCCCACCAACACACCTTGACATTGGGTGGCACAGCTTTTAAGACTTTATGCTAATGATATAGGAGGCGGGAAGGTGAGAAAACTGGCAGAGGGACAATCAGAAGGATTGTGCTGAGCTTAATCACGCGTCTTTTACTTTAACCTAGAGCTGGAATCACCATCTACACTGATTACTATTGCTCTGTCATATACTCCACACTTCTGCTGCGTTTGTCTGTGTGTTGACTAATGAAGGCCAGGAAACCTTCTCTGTGTGCTGCGCTGTATATGGTAGAGCCCAGAGTTGCTACTCTCCTCCCAAAAGCCTGGAGTCAATTGACAATGTAGAGCTAGAGTTTGCAGAGGGGAGAACCGGTGAAAATGCAGAATACAAGACATATAAGGGTCAGAAATAGTCTGATTTCCCATGTACACACACTGCAGCGTATTCTGAAAAGTTACTTGAAAGTACAGTTACTACTCTCGACTCCAAAATGGCAAGTTATTCTAGGTTTGAAAAAAAGAAACTTGGATTTTCACACAGTTCGTAACTGGGGATGTAGCTCAGTGGTAGAGCGCACGCTTGGCATGTGTGACGCCCCGGGTTCAATCCCCGGCATCTCCCTGGCCAGCCTGCATGTATGTGCAAGTAACGTACTTCCTTTTGGTGGTCACTTTTTCTCACCCTTGTTCGCATCCTGCAGCCGCTGTGTGAATTAAATACGTGTGAGTGCTCCAGGCTTCCAGTACACTTTTGGGGATGTAGCTCAGTGGTAGAGCGCGTGCTTCGCATGTATGAGGTCCTGGGTTCAATCCCCAGCATCTCCAACCTTTTTCAAATATGGCTAGACATCTTTGGCTAGCGCACCACTCAAGCTAAGTGTTAAGACTCGCAAGGAATCTCTGCCGCTTAAACTGTTTGCTTTGCCATGTCACTTGGCAGGACAAGGCTTTCTCGATTGCAAGGTCTTAACACTGCCTAAGCCACAGGCAACACTTTTTCCCACTCAGTAAAATGACTTGAATGGGAACTGGACATTCAACAAACTTGGCCAAAATCAATAGTACACGCAAATATAGGAGACTTTCGATTATATAGTCTCAAAGATATTTGCTTTTTTCACCACTTACCAGCCAAGGTTTGCTCTACCCCTGCCTCCTGTATTCACCATCCACTCTGAAAAAAGACAGCTCAACTTCATTGGGATCAAACCTAAACCTCCCACCAACACACCTTGACATTGGGTTGCACAGCTTTTTAGACTTTATGCTAATGATATAGGAGGCGGGAAGGTGAGAAAACTGGCAGAGGGACAATCAGAAGGATTGTGCTGAGCTTAATCACGCGTCTTTTACTTTAGCCTAGAGCTGGATTCACCATCTACACTGATTACTATTGCTCTGTCATATACTCCACACTTCTGCTGCGTTTGTCTGTGTGTTGACTAATGAAGGCCAGGAAACCTTCTCTGTGTGCTGCGCTGTATATGGTAGAGCCCAGAGTTGCTAGTCTCCTCCCAAAAGCCTGGAGTCATTTGACAATGTAGAGCTAGAGTTTGCAGAGGGGAGAACCGGTGAAAATGCAGAATACAAGACATATAAGGGTCAGAAATAGTCTGATTTCCCATGTACACACACTGCAACGTATTCTGAAAAGTTACTTCAAAGTACAGTTACTACTCTCGACTCCAAAATGGCAAGTTATTCTAGGTTTGAAAGAAAAAACTTGCATTTTCACACAGTGTGTAACTGGGGATGTAGCTCAGTGGTAGAGCGCACGCTTTGCATGTGTGAGGCCCTGGGTTCAATCCCCGGCATCTCCATGGCCAGCCTGCATGTATGTGCAAGGAACGCACTTCCTTTTGGTGGTCACTTTTTCTCACCCTTGTTCGCTTCCTGCAGCCGCTGTGTGAAGTAAATACGTGTGAGTGCTCCAGGCTTCCGGTACACTTTTGGGGATGTAGCTCAGTGGTAGAGCGCACGCTTTGCATGTGTGAGGCCCCGGGTTCAATCCCTGGCATCTCCATGGGCAGCCTGCATGTATGTGCAAGGAACACACTTCCTTTTGGTGGTCACTTTTTCTCACCCTGGTTCGCTTCCTGCAGCCTCTGTGTGAAGTAAATACGTGTGAGTGCTCCAGGATTCCGGTACACTTTTGGGGATGTAGCTCATATGTATGAGGTCCTGGGTACAATCCCCAGCATCTCCAACCTTTTTCAAATATGGCTAGACATCTTTGGCTAGCACACCACTCAAGCTAAGTGTCAAGACTCGCAAGGAATCTCTGCCGCTTAAACTGTTTGCTTTGCCATGTCACTTGGCAGGACAAGGCTTTCTCGATTGCAAGGTCTTAACACTGCCTAAGCCACGGGCAACACTTTTTCCCACTCAGTAAAATGACTTGAATGGGAACTGGACATTCAACAAACTTGGCCAAAATCAATAGTACACGCAAATATAGGAGACTTTCGATTATATAGTCTCAAAGATATTTGCTTTTTTCACCACTTACCAGCCAAGGTTTGCTCTACCCCTGCCTCCAGTATTCACCATCCACTCTGAAAAAAGACAGCTCAACTTCATTGGGATCAAACCTAAACCTCCCACCAACACACCTTGACATTGGGTGGCACAGCTTTTTAGACTTTATGCTAATGATATAGGAGGCGGGAAGGTGAGAAAACTGGCAGAGGGACAATCAGAAGGATTGTGCTGTGCTTAATCACACGTCTTTTACTTTAACCTAGAGCTGGATTCACCATCTACACTGATTACTATTGCTCTGTCATATACTCCACACTTCTGCTGCATTTGTCTGTGTGTTGACTAATGAAGGCCAGGAAACCTTCTCTGTGTGCTGCGCTGTATATGGTAGAGCCCAGAGTTGCTAGTCTCCTCCCAAAAGCCTGGAGTCAATTGACAATGTAGAGCTAGAGTTTGCAGAGGGGAGAACCGGTGAAAATGCAGAATACAAGACATATAAGGGTCAGAAATAGTCTGATTTCCCATGTACACACACTGCAGCGTATTCTGAAAAGTTACTCGAAAGTACAGTTACTACTCTCGACTCCAAAATGGCAAATTATTCTAGGTTTGAAAAAAAAAAACTTGCATTTTCACACAGTTAGAAACTGGGAATGCAGCTCAGTGGTAGAGCGCACGCTTTGCATGTGTGAGGCCCCGTGTTCAATCCCCGGCATCTCCATGGCCAGCCTGCATGTATGTGCAAGGAACGCACTTACTTTTGGTGGTCACTTTTTCTCACCCTTGTTCGCTTCCTGCAGCCGCTGTGTGAAGTAAATACGTGTGAGTGCTCCAGGTTTCTGGTACACTTTTGGGGATGTAGCTCAGTGGTAGAGCGCATGCTTCGCATGTATGAGGACCTGTGTTCAATCCCCAGCATCTCCAACCTTTTTCAAATATGGCTAGACATCTTTGGCTAGCGCACCACTCAAGCTAAGTGTCAAGACTCGCAAGGAATCTCTGCCGCTTTAACTGTTTGCTTTGCCATGTCACTTGGCAGGACAAGGCTTTCTCGACTGCAAGGTCTTAACACTGCTTAAGCCACGGGCAACACTTTTTCCCACTCAGTAAAATGACTTGAATGGGAACTGGACATTCAACAAACTTGGGCAAAATCAATAGTACACGCAAATATAGGAGACTTTCGATTATATAGTCTCAAAGATATTTGCTTTTTTCACCACTTACCAGCCAAGGTTTGCTCTACCCCTGCCTCCTGTATTCACCATCCATTCTGAAAAAACACAGCTCAACTTCATTGGGATCAAACCTAAACCTCCCACCAACACACCTTGACATTGGGTGGCACAGCTTTTTAGACTTTATGCTAATGATATAGGAGGCGGGAAGGTGAGAAAACTGGCAGAGGGACAATCAGAAGGATTGTGCTGAGCTTAATCACGCGTCTTTTACTTTAACCTAGAGCTGGATTCACCATCTACACTGATTACTATTGCTCTGTCATATACTCCACACTTCTGCTGCGTTTGTCTGTGTGTTGACTAATGAAGGCCAGGAAACCTTCTCTGTGTGCTGCGCTGTATATGGTAGAGCCCAGAGTTGCTAGTCTCCTCCCAAAAGCCTGGAGTCAATTGACAATGTAGAGCTAGAGTTTACAGAGGGGAGAACCGGTGAAAATGCAGAATACAAGACATATAAGGGTCAGAAATAGTCTGATTTCCCATGTACACACACTGCAGCGTATTCTGAAAAGTTACTTGAAAGTACAGTTACTACTCTCGACTCCAAAATGGCAAGTTATTCTAGGTTTGAAAAAAAAAACTTGCATTTTCACACAGTTCGTCACTGGGGATGTAGCTCAGTGGTAGAGCTTTGCATGTGTGAGGCCCAGGGTTCAATCCCCGGCATCTCCATGGCCAGCCTGCATGTATGTGCAAGGAACGCACTTCCTTTTGGTGGTCACTTTTTCTCACCCTTGTTCGCTTCCTGCAGCCGCTGTGTGAAGTAAATACGTGTGAGTGCTCCAGGCTTCCAGTACATTTTTGGGGATGTAGCTCAGTGGTAGAGCGCATGCTTCGCATGTATGAGGTCCTGGGTTCAATCCCCAGTATCTCCAACCTTTTTCAAATATGGCTAGACATCTTTGGCTAGCGCACCACTCAAGCTAAGTGTCAAGACTCGCAAGGAATCTCTGCCGCTTAAACTGTTTGCTTTGCCATGTCACTTGGCAGGACAAGGCTTTCTCGATTTCAAGGTCTTAACACTGCCTAAGCCACGGGCAACACTTTTTCCCACTCAGTAAAATGACTTGAATGGGAACTGGACATTCAACAAACTTGGCCAAAATCAATAGTACACGCAAATATAGGAGACTTTCGATTATATAGTCTCAAAGATATTTGCTTTTTTCACCACTTACCAGCCAAGGTTTGCTCTACCCCTGCCTCCTGTATTCACCATCCACCCTAAACCTCCCACCAACACACCTTGACATTGGGTTGCACAGCTTTTTAGACTTTATGCTAATGGGATGGAGGCGGGAAGGTGAGAAAACTGGCAGAGGGACAATCAGAAGGATTGTGCTGAGCTTAATCACGCGTCTTTTACTTTAACCTAGAGCTGGATTCACCATCTACACTGATTACTATTGCTCTGTCATATACTCCACACTTCTGCTGCGTTTGTCTATGTGTTGACTAATGAAGGCCAAGAAACCTTCTCTGTGTGCTGCGCTGTATATGGTAGAGCCCAGAGTTGCTAGCCTCCTCCGAAAAGCCCGGAGTCAATTGACAATGTAGAGTTAGAGTTTGCAGAGGGGAGAACCGGTGAAAATGCAGAATACAAGACATATAAGGGTCAGAAATAGTCTGATTTCCCATGTACACACACTGCAGCGTATTCTGAAAAGTTACTTGAAAGTACAGTTACTACTCTCGACTCCAAAATGGCAAGTTATTCTAGATTTGAAAAAAAAACCTTCCATTTTCAAACAATTAATAACTGGGGATGTACCTCAGTGGTAGAGCACACGCTTTGCATGTGTGAGGCCCTGGGTTCAATTCCCGGCTTCTCCTTGGCCAGCCTGTATGTGTGTGCAAGGAACACACTTCCGTTTGGTGGTCGCTTTTTCTCACCCTTGTTTGCTTCCTGCAGCCGCTGTGTGAAGCAAATACATGTGATTGCTCCAGGCTTCCGGTACACTTTTAGGGATGTAGCTCAGTGGTAGAGCGCATGCTTTGCATATATGAGGTCCTGGCTTCAATCCCCAGCATCTCCAACCTTTTTCAAATTTGGCTAGCGCACCACTCAAGCTAAGTGTCAAGACTCGCAAGGAATCTCTGCCGCTTAAACTGTTTGCTTTGCCATGTCACTTGGCAGGATAAGGCTTTCTCGATTGCAAGGTCTTAACACTGCCTAAGGCACGGGTAACACTTTTTCCCACTCAGTAAAATGACTTGAATGGGAACTGGACATTCAACAAACTTGGCCAAAATCAATAGTACACGCAAATATAGGAAACTTTCGATTATATAGTCTCAAAGAAATTTGCTTTTTTCATCACTTACCAGCAAATGTTTGCTCTACCCCTGCCTCCTGTATTCACCATCCACTCTGGAAAAAAAAAAGCTCAACTTCATTGGGATCAAACCTAAACCTCCCACCAACACACCTTGACACAAAGCTAGGAGGGATAGCTAATACTAGAGAAGAGAGAGAGAGGATTCAAAAAGATTTAAATAAACTGGAGAAGTGGGCAGCAACTAACAGAATGGTTTTTAACAGGGAGAAATGCAAAGTACTACATCTGGGCAATAAAAATGGAAAAAGCATATATAGAATGGGAGGAATAGGGCTAAGTGACAGCACATGTGAAAAAGACTTGGGTATACTAATAGATCACAGACTGAATATGAGTCAACAGTGTGATGCAGCAGCAAAAAAGGCAAATGCAATTCTAGGATGTATTAACAGAAGCATACAGTCTAGATCACGTGAAGTCATTATTTCCCTCTACTCCTCTTTGGTCAGACCTCATCTGGAATATTGTGTCCAGTTTTGGGCACCACATTTTAAAAAAGACATCAACAAACTGGAGCAAGTTCAGAAAAGAGCGACCAGAATGGTGACCGGTCTGCAAACCCTGTCTTATGAGGAAAGGTTGCAGGATTTGGGAATGTTTAGTTTGCAAAAGAGAAGACTGAGAGGAGACTTAATAGCTGTCTACAAATATCTAAAGGGCTGTCACATTGTAGAAGGATCAACTTTATTCTCATTTGCACAAGGAAAGACTAGAAGCAATGGGATGAAACTGAATGGGAGGAGACACAGATTAGATATTAGAAAAAACTTTTTGACAGTTAGAGTGATCAATGAGTGGAACAGGCTGCCACGAGAAGTGGTGAGTTCTCCTTCAATGGAAGTCTTCAAACAGAGGCTGGACAGACATCTGACTGGGATGATTTAGCGAATCCT
The DNA here is from genome assembly GCF_039654945.1 of Dendrobates tinctorius. NCBI lineage: Eukaryota > Metazoa > Chordata > Amphibia > Anura > Dendrobatidae > Dendrobates > Dendrobates tinctorius. Next base: position 46,574,509 of record NW_027361679.1, on the reverse strand, counting down.
GCTTTGAGCAGGGGGTTGGACCAGATGGCCCAGGAGGTCCCTTCCAACTCTACGATTCTATGATTCTATGATTCTATGATTCTATGACATTGGGTGGCACAGCTTTTTAGACTTTATGCTAATGGGATGGAGGCAGGAAAGTGAGGAAACTGGCAGAGGGACAATCAGAAGGATTGTGCTGAGTTTAATCAATGCGTCTTTTACTTTAATCTAGAACTGGATTCACCATCTACACTGATTACTATTGCTCTATCATTTACTCCACACTTCTGTTGCTTTTGTCACAAAAAAATTACTTCAGATCCATTTTTTTTATTTTACCAAGGGTAACAGGAGAAATTGGACCTCAAAAGTTGTACAATTTGTCTTAAGTACGCTGATACCCAATATATGCAGGTAAACCACTGTTTGGGCGCATGGCAGAGCTCAGAGGGAAGGAGCGCCATTTGACTTTTCAATGCAAAATTGGATGGAATGTTGCATTTGGAGAGCCCCTGATGTGCCTAAACAGTGGAGGTGGAAATCCCCACAAGTGACACTATTTTGGAAAGTAAACCCACTTGTCATGATCCATGCTGGATCAGGACTGATAAAATGCACAGGTAACCTTTTTCTTTCTTAAGCTGTGCTTAAGTTTGTTTTTTCCCCCAGTGGCCATTAGGATTATTGCACTGTGGTGTCGTTTGTTCTAAGTTTGCCCCGGTAGTGGTAAGCGTCATTGCACTCTTGTTTCTTTAGTTGAGTGCACATGATTATAATGCAGGTGTGATTGCTTTGGCTGTGCTATAAAAGAGTCACAGGTGTTGCAATCAGTGTTGGTGATAGTGTTCATTTCAACCATCCTTGGTGGAGGAAGGAGCTGGAGAGCATTCCTTGCAGTACTGTCTTAGCCCTGGTGTGGAAGGAGTCATAGGGGATTTCCTTGTAGCTCTGACAGAGCTTGGTGGCTGCGATTCAGGAGGAGAGCTGCTTTCTGGTGGTGGACTCTGTTGCCAGGAGCAAGAGCAACAGAGTAAAGCTAAGTGGTGTTTCCCTGTTTGTGTTTTTCCTTAGTGTGTATTAGTACAGCGGTGGGGCCAGTGCCTGCGCTACCCAGTTCCCTAGCAAGGGATAGGTGTAGGGTGTGCTTGGGCGACAGGTTCCTGATCGGCGCCGGGTGCAGAACCGGCATAGGGAACGTTAGGCGCGTTAGGGACACTGACTCAGGGGAGTGCAGGAGGTCTCCACATCCCCTTACCCTATCTCAGGGACCACCATTGTAAATGTTTCCCCTTTCCCCATGTCTTGCTGTTTTAGTTACCGGCCTGCGGGCTGTGTCACACAGGACAGTATCACGTGCCGCGTCTTGTTGTTTTAGTTACTGGCCTGCGGGTCACGTCACACAGGACGGGTCATCGTGACACCCCTAAGAAACTTACCTAGATGTGTGGTGAGCACTTTGAACCCCCATGTGCTTCGCAGAAGTTTATGACATAGAGCCGTAAAAACAAAAAATCATTTTTTTTCACAAAAATGATCTTTTTGCCCCCAATATTTTATTTTCCCAAGGGTAACAGCAGAAATTGGACCACAAAAGTTGTTGTACAATTTGTCCTGAGTATGCTTATACCCCATATGTGAGGGTAAACCACTGCTTGGGAACATGGCAGAGCTCGGAAGGGAAGGAGCACCATTTTACTTTTTCAACTCAAAATTGGCTGGAATTGAGATTGGATGCAATGTCGCGCTTGGAGAGCCCCTGATTTGCCTAACCATTGGAAACCCCCCATAAGTGACCCATTTTGGAAACTACACCCCTTAAGGAATGTTTTTAGATGCATAGTAAGCACCTTGAACACCCAGATGCTTTGCAGAAGTTTATAGCATTGAGCAGTGAACATTTTCCTCACAAAAATGTTATTTTAGCCCCAAATTTTGCATTTTCATAAGGGTAACAAGAGAAATTACACCATACAATTTGTTGTGCAATTTCTCTTGAGTATGCTGATACCCATATGTAGGTGAATACTACTTTTGAGGCACAGTGCAAAGCCCACAAGGTTAGGAGGCGCCATATTGGAGTTCAGATTTTGCTGGAATGGTTTGAGGGTGCCATGTCACATTGGCAGAGCCCCTGAGGTGCCAAAACAATAGAAACCCCCTACATGTGAACTCATTTTACAAACTACACTCCCCAATAAATTCATCTATGGGTGCAGTGATCATATTGACACCACATGTGCCTCACAGAGTTTTATACCACTGAGCGGTGAAGAAAGAATAAATTCCATTTTTTCCACTAAATTGTTGTTTTAGCCACAAGTTTTTAATTTTTCGAAGGGCTACTAGGAAATTTTTTTTGCAACAAACTAATATCCATTTTTTCCTGAGTGCGCTAATACCCTACATGAAATCGGGAAATATTTTTCAGCCACAATGCAAAGCTCAGAAGGCAAGAGGTGCCAGATTTTACTGTTATGGTTTGCAGGTGCAATGACCCACTGGGAGAGCCCATGAGGTTCCAGAACAGCAGAACCCCCCATAAGTGAACTAATTTTATGAACTACACCTCTCAATGAATTCATCTAGGGGTGCAATGATCATATTGACAGCATGGGTGTTTCACAGAATTTTAAACCATTGGGAAGCGAAGACAAAAAAAATACATTTTTACCACAAAAATGTTGTTTTAACCAAAGATTTTACTTTTTCTCACAACAGGTGAGTAAAAATGGCACCAAACTTTGTTCTACTAAATGTCGAAATATATGGCTGTACAGTACTACTTTGCCACACGGAGAGACTCTGGAAGAACAGAGCGCTATTTGCCTCCATGAGCACAGATTTTCCTAGAACCGTTTTCGAACTCCATATACAGAGCCCCTAATTGCTAAAAGAGCAGAATCCCCCTCAAGTGACCCCATTTGGGAAACTATACCCCTTGGGGAATTTATCTAGAGGTGTAGTGACAATTTTGACTCCATGGGTATTTTCCAGAAGCAAGCAGCAATGAATGTTGCCGAGTGAAAATTGCAAACTGCCGTTGTATTGAGCAGTACTCTGTAGTGACCAGTACGTTGCAGTCACCAGTACATTATGCCCAACCTGTGCTTCTGGAGGCATGTACCCATAACGTGGATGCAACATGTGGTTAAGGTATACTGTGGGGCTAAGAAGGGAAAGGGGTTTTCGATTTGGGAGCTGAGAATTTTCTGAATTTTTGCGGGTGAGCCTCTTTGCTTTTAAAAAGCTTTTGTGCTACCAGTAAAGTGGACTAATAGCAAGGCACAAAAAGAGAACTAAAATCCCCAAAAAATTAAAAAAAGCAGAAAAAAGGCAGCACCACTTACCTGCCCAGGTCTTTGAATAAATTCACTACAGGATGCAGCCAGCCCATATAGCATGGGAACACAAGGCCCACTTATTCCCTTTTAAATTAATAAAGTTAATATAAATAATGCAAACTGACTCAGACTGATGTGGAATAAAATCTTGTGGCCGTGAGTCTTTATTAAGGTTTAAAACAGAATAAAATAATTAAATAAATACCATTTTATTTAAAATTCCTCCAAAATTATCATAACCACCATACTTTCCAAAATAAAGTCCTTTAATCCACCATACTTTCCAAAATAAAGTCCTTTATTAAAGCCGAAGACAAAAATCATCCCAATAAAATTGGGTTATTTTTACCCCTCTAATGAACCTCACGACATGAAGAAAGAAGAAAGATAAGAATTAAGCACAAGCACACGAAAGTAAAAACAAAATATAGATTTTTTTAAAATAAAAAACAAAAGGAAAAAAACTTACCCGCTATCAACAAAAAATACTAGCGATACGATAAAAAACAAACACCACTCCTGATTGTATCTCCCCCTTTTTATTTTTGTAGGGTGGGAGGAAGGGCATTGTTTGATGGTCAGAGCTGATAATGAGCTCTGACAGGAATAGCTGGCTATAAATAGCCCGCACCTTGCTGCCAGAAATTCACCAGCCAATCAAAAAACACACCTGGACTTACAGATATGATTGGCTGGACATAAATCAATTGTTAAACATACCTGACAGAAGTTTGCTAGCAACAACAAAAAGCATCCTATGCCTTTTGGCTGTAATAGATAAACCCATTGAAACAATAGGGGCCCGTGTTACCATGCCCTCCCCCGTTAAACTCTTAGGGGAGGTTTCATGGGAACATAAGGCCCACTTATTCCCTTTTAAATTAATAAAATTAATAAAAATAATGCAAACTGACTCAGACTGATGTGGAATAAAATCTTGTGGCCGTGAGGCTTTATTAAGGTTTAAAACAGAATAAAATAATTAAATAAATACCATTATATTTCAAATTCCTCCAAAATTACCATAACCACCATACTTTCCAAAATAAAGTCCTTTAATCCACCATACTCTCCAAAATAAAGTCCTTTATTAAAACCGAAGACCAAAATCATCCCAATAAAATTGGGATATTTTTGTCCCAAAAGGCTGAACATCAAAGATGAGAATCCCCCTACAGCCGAGAAAGACAAGATTCCACAGCAGTCTGAAGACCAAGATTAAATATATCCAGGCCAATATCTCCCAAATGGACACCGTCCGGCCTATACAAACCCGGAAGATAACCCCCAAGATGGACATGACAATAAGACATATCGCCTGTTGACTGTAAAAATCTTTCCAAACACCTGTTGGCCCTTTTTCTGATGCTCTCCATGAACTTTAACTTATCAGAAGCCCAAATAAGGCGAGGAACGATCTCGGGCAAAATCAACCAAGACACAGGGAACATGGACTTGATCAAATTCAGGTCCCGCTTAAAATACGCTAAAAGGTCTAAGGTTGGGACCTTGCCAATATCGTTCCCGCCAACGTGCAATAAGATAAGATCAGGAGGCGGGAAGACCCTTGAAAGTTGACTAAGGCACGGGCACACATGGGGCAAACACATGCCTCTCATCCCAAGCCAGTAGATGGCCACTTGCGAGGTGTCAAATGATAGATTCTCACCATAAGAGCGAACCAAAGCTCTCTTTCGGGCCCAATAGATGAATGAGTGGCCAACAATCCATATGATAATAGGACGTATAAAAGAATAAAACAGTTAAACCAACAGAGCAGGACGTATGTACAATTTAGCTCTATTAGAATCCCAACGCCCCAGATGCTGAATTTGCATATCCCCTAAACCTGCTCTAGCCGCCTCAGTGGCAGCCCCCATTCGAAATGAATGTGACGAAAAATTCAAAAGCCCTAAGTTCAGACGACCCAGGCATTTTTTAAGTACTGCAGAAAATTGAAAACAAGTAACAGGTTCCCCATTTTGATGAACACACAAGGGGCCTGCCACGTGCAGCCGTATGGAACACCATAAAGATAAAGATAAGCTACTGGGCACACGGGAGAGCCCGGAATTTCCTGAAGCTTTATAGTTACACCATATCCAAGTTGATCCGTCTTAGAACGGCGAACCAGCAAAGTCCCTGCAGAAGACAAAAATGAGAGATCCTCCGCTTGCAAGCTGGAGGCCCTATTATGACTATAACAGATCAATTCCCCAATACGAAAATCCCCAAAGAATGCAGTGGCAAAACAAGAACGAAAGAGACAAACTTCAAATAGGGTAAAACAAACATCCTTTAACGAAAACCAAAGCTTAAGCAATAAGTCCAAAGAAATCGGCCGGCGCACATCCGCCATAAAATGCAGCTTTTTCACATCTTTAAGGAACTGCCTAACAGGAAAAAGGCTCATTAATGAAGTTCCTCAGTAAAGCTGAAGAAAAAAGGAAACTCCAAAGAACAGCTTAGACAAACTCGAATGGCGTAAGCCTCTATTGGCTAACATACCACAAAAAGATAGCACACAATCAGTTCAATTATTGAGGATATTAAAATCCCTAGAAACACAAAAAATAAACCAATCCTGCCAAGCAGCTGCATAAGCAGCCCAAGTTGAAGGAGCTAACGAATTCCTGACATAACTTAGGGTTAATCTAGAATCAGAGACCACACCTCGGAAGGGACCACCATCCCGTTGCGGTTTACCATAGGATAAGCCTCCTGAAAACGATTCCATTGCTGGTGAGAGAGGAAAACCGCAGGATTGTCATGCAAATCAGTGGTCAAGGCTGTTGTCAGCCATAAATTAATACGTAAACATTTAAGAACAATATGTCGGAGAAGCTTGTTAGCTATATCCAATTTGGCGAAAGAGTGTTAATGACCATGACAGTCCCAGGGGAAGAAAAATGCAACAAAACCCAATGATTGGAAAAACAAGAACCCCAAAGCTCCACCCAAATTAGGATTATCAGCAAATCCAAAACCACAGCGTTAGAACTCAAATGTACCGCTGCAAAGAAAAGAGGCCACGAGGAAGCACACCATTCATTCCCATACAGAATCCCAAAGCCCCTTGAAGGAAGAACATGCCAAAATAAGCCTAAATCTTCCGCTGCCAAAAAAGGGGATTGGATACAGCAAATCCCATTAAAATCTTTTAAAAAATCTGACCAAACCAACAGGTTAGACTTTAAAGGAACAGTAATCCGAATATGGGATCTCGGAGAAGATGCCCCTTTTGTAGCCTCATACAGACGCCGAAGAAAAGGGTGGCCCATAGGCATTATAAGAAGAGCGAAATTGAGGCTCCCCAATAAAGATTGGAAATCCCTCAAAATCGCTTTATCCTTCCCCAGCATAGCAAAAACCAGACCCTCCAGCTTACAATTTTTCTCGTCAGATAAGCTGAATTCCATCTCGGTAGTATCGATGGTAATGCCCAGATACTCAAGGTGGTGACAAGGCTGCACAGTTTTATCGGGAGCTAATGGGACTCCAAATTGGCCCATAAGCTCCACAAAATGATTCAAAAGAGAATGGCACTCAGAAGTGCCTTCCCTACCAACAAACAAAAAGTTGTTGAGGTAGTGAAGCACTCCGCCAACAGGGCAAATAGAGCTCACTGTCCACGCCAAAATGGTCGAAAAAGCCTCGAAATAAAAACAAGATAACGAAAAGCCCATGGGCAAACAACGATCAAAATAAAAATGCCCATCAAAATAAAAACCGAGAGAATTAAAACCGGAAGGCCGTATTGGCTGTAAATGAAAAACCAACTTAATGTCAGACTTAGCCAGCAAGCAGTTAGCGCCTGAATGTTGTAAAAGCTCAACCATACAATCAAAGAAGCTATAATGAACCGATGAGGTAGAAGGATCAACCTCATCATTGAGAGAACCCCCTTTCGGAAATGACAAGTGATGAATGATGCGAAATGCACCAGGTTCCTTTTTAGGAACAGCCCCTAAAGGGCATATCCTAAAATCCAGAAAGGGGGGCTCAGAAAACGGCCCAGAAATACAGCCAAGCCGCAATTCTTTAGCAATGTGCAATGCTACTGCCAACATATGAGAAAAAAACGATGACAAATTCCTTACTAACGAACAACCATGGCCCCGAAAACTAGGAACCTTAAAACTAAAACTAAAATCTTCAATGAGAAGGAGCACCATCTGTCTGTCTGGGAACCTGGCGAACCACGGTAACATTTTTGCCAGATTCACTGGTGTCATAGCTTTTAAGAACCTGCTCACGTCCATGGACAGTTAACTGGCCCTGTTGCTGCTGTTTTTTAAAACATTTGAACGCAGCACGATTGCCCCCACAGAAAGAGCATTCATGGCGAAACCTGCAAAAATTCAACAACTTACAGGTAGATTCGTTAAACGCAAAGCAAACTCCCTTGCGAAGAGTCTGTCCAGCAGATGGTTTGGAAGATGGAGTACACTGGGGTAACATCAGGTTAAGCCATAACCCGACGTCTTTCACACCCAGTGTAATGAAGGATGAACCGCCAGCTTCTGCCAGAACGATTCATCATATTGCAACCATGCGACACTGCCAAAATTGTGATACGCCTCCATGATGATATCAAAATGCTGAAACAAACCACTACACAAAGAAGGAGACCTTTCTCCTAAAACCAAGGCGTAGATCCCGAACGACTGTGACCAAGAATGGAAAGACCAATAAGCCATGCGCTTATCTGAATCTTGCTCAGATTTGTCATCTTTCTTGTCCCCTTTGTCCCTATTAACTGTCAATAGAGAAAAAAATATCTATATATTCCCTATTCCAGATTTTCTCTTTCATGGATGTGGATAGATGGAAACCCAGAGGGGACAATTCACATGTTAACGCTTCTTTATAAATAGACTAAAGGGCATGTCACACTAAGAGATATCGCTAGCAATATCGCTATAACTAGTGACGTTATAGCGATATTGCTAGCGATATCGCTGTGTCTGATACTTACCTACGACCGGCTCCCCCGCTGGTTATCGCTGATCGCGTGAGAACGTTCAGGACTGTTTCTCGTCGTCAGCTTCCTGTGGCGCTTCCTGTGGAGAGACGAGCGACGCGTGGAGCCGGGCGGGAGGACGCAGGATCGCCTGGTGTGACAGGTAAGTAGCGATCCCCGTCCCCAGCGATGTCGCTAGTAAGATCTGCCTATGTGGCAGCTCACTAGCGACTACTTAGCGATGTACCAGCGATCCTGACCGCGTCATATCACTGGTCGGGATCGCTGGTACATCGCTAAGTGTGACAGTACCTTAAGACACATTAGACTGAGCAATTGGTAATGAAAGAGAAATCCCTGAGCCAACCCCACCCTGCCTCCCAGGTTACACATTAGCCAAAGCTTGACTAACTAAAGATTGAACTAATTCCAAAGAAAGACCTTGAGTGGCAGAAAAATTAGAAACTGCAGAGTTCTCACCACTAGTCTGAGGCAGACGAGGACGGGCACCAGCATGGAGACCGACAGCAGGAGACGCCGACCTCACAGGAGCAACAGCCGGGATGCCAATGTCGTCACAATGATGAGGGAAGTCTTCATCAGAGGAATCCGAGTTCGACATCCAGGCTCTATGAGCAACGTCCATCCATGAATCCGGCAGAAGTTGGTGTCCAGAGGAGGATCCAGGTAGCTGCAAGTTCATGGGAGAAGAAGCAGAGGCTGAGACAGAAATAGCAGGCCTCTGGGTGGCACAGGCTAAACCATCCAAGCCTACAGATGGCACTCCCTCAGCAGAGGACAGAGGCCTATGAGTGTCCATAACAGGAACCGCAGCAGGGAGAGAGACAGTAGGTGAGCTGGACACAACAGTCCTGGGGCCTCTGGGCTGGTCTCGCGAGTTCCGCCGAGGCTCCCGTGAACATGACGGACGACGTGATCGTAAGACCTCACGCTTATGCAGCCACTTACCCCACGAGGAAGAAGCAGGGGAAAGAGACCTCCGGTGTCTAGAAGGGGGCTGGCGTCTCTTCCCTGGAGCTGGGGACGGTGAATAGCGTTCCCTGGGAGGCTTCTTCTTGCGCAGACTGCGCCCTGCAGCTTCAGGTAAATCACCGGTTACCGGCGGCTCCAGTGCTTGAAAAGGCATAACGGTGGCAGCAGGGCCCTGTGGTAAGGCCAAACAGGTCCGCAGCCAGTCCTCACTCCCTGACTGACCGGCTCTGAGGAGAATGTCATCCACCAGCTGGTCCATTGTTTGATGGTCAGAGCTGATAATGAGCTCTGACAGAAATAGCTGGCTATAAATAGCCCGCACCTTGCCGCCAGAAATTCACCAGCCAATCAGAAAACACACCTGGACTTACACATGTGATTGGCTGGACATAAACCAATTGTTAAACATATCTGACAGAAGTTGGCTAGCAACAACAAAAAACATCCTATGCCTTTTGGCTGTAATAGATAAACCCATTAAAACAATAGGGGCCCGTGTTACCATGCCCTCCCCCGTTCAACACTTAGGGGAGGTTTCAAGATTTTGGCAACACAGGTGCAGGCTGCCGGGGGTCTGTGCGGGCCTGCCGGGGGTCTGTGCGGGCCTGCCGAGGGTCTGTGCGGGCCTGCCGAGGGTCTGTGCGGGCCTGCCGAGGGTCTGTACAGGCCTGCCGGGGGTCTGTGTGGGCCTGCCGGGGGTTGTGTGTGCGTGCAGGCATCGTCCGATGGGACTACAAGTCCCATCGGGCTATGCCTGCTACAATGACAGTGATTGACACATTAGCCAATGATGGAACAGTAGTAGTCCCATCATCCGGCTAATGTGTTGAATGTAAAAAAAAACAAACATACATACTACATGCTAAATACTACATACTACATACATACTACATATATACTACATACATACATACTACATACATCATATATACTACATTCATACAACTTACATACATACTACATACATACTACATATATACTACATTCATACAGCATACATACATACTACATAATACATACATTCTTCATATATACTACATTCATACAACATACATACATACTACATATATACAACATTCATACAGCATACATACTACATAATACATACTGTACATACTACAGCGGTCACATCAGCTAATGCTGCTGTTCTCCACGGGAGATCGTCGTGGGACACTCGTGGATTTCTGCGGATCAGGGAGTACATTGCTTGTTTGTTATTTTAATATTTTTTACAGATGACACTGGCTTCAGGGATCAAAGTGACAAGTAGTGTTGAGCGATACCATCCGATATCGTGAAATAATGGATCAGATTGGATCGGACCGATACCCAAAAAGTATCGGGTATCGCAGATTCCGATACCGGAAACCAATGCAAGTCAATGGGACAGAAATATCGGAATTAAAGAAATACCCTTTCTTTCCTTGTAGGTTAATTCTACATGAAGAAAAACAACTAAGAATAATGTAGAATGTATTGGAGGATGTGGAGGAGACATTAAAGGCATAGAGGTTTAGCCCAATCAAATGGAATAGCAGGAATAATTTTTTTTTAAAGACGTTCGGAGTTACAAAGATATTGACTATGTTAACCTTTTTTTTTTTTTCAGTAAATAATTTTATTACGTTTAAGGCAAAGTGAACAAAGTATCGCTCATATCACATATAAAATGTAAATGTACATCGGTTAAAGTTAATTCAAACATGTGGATCAGGCAAATAGCACTGTATTGTGAATACTTTTACCAAGATAGGAATGGTAAAATAAGAAAAGAAAACAGAAAAAACAGAGAAAGCAAATCAATTCAGATTATACCGTGTCATGGTAAGACTTCTCAAAATAGTATTATAGAAACTATTTTAACTAGAAAGACTGAGTGAAGATCAGAAAGAGAAAAGAGGGAAGAAAGAGATAGGTATAGGAAAGAGAAGAGGGTATGGGGGGGGGGAATAGATAGATAGGAGTAAGTCGGGCGTCCAGAGAGCTCATACGCACAAATATCCGAATCTTCATAAAGATTACAAATATCTGTTAAAGGCACCTGGGGGATAAACGACCACAGTATAGCCCCTTATCTGTGCCAAGATGAATATTCCGGAGTCTCTCGGAAAATGAGCCAGGAAGTCCACGTGCTAGCATGTGCATCCCATTTGTCACTGTCATCTGCCATCAGGGATTCCATACGCTCCAATCTATTTATCTCCTCCAAAAATTCCCTCATAGAGGGGGTGGTAGTTGTCTTCCAATGTCTTGGAATAATCATACGAGCAGCGATGAGAAAAAAACGCAAGATACCTCTTTTGGTCACAGAGAGAGATCCAGGAATTAGGGACAGTAAGGCTATTTGAGGAGTGGGGATTACTCGAATACCTGACAGTTGAAAGTATACTTCAAAAATTGAATCCCAGAATGACCTTATCAAGGAGCAATCCCACCATATATGTTTCATAGTACCAATTTCGACTCCGCATCTCCAGCAGGTATCTGGTACTGTGGGGAAGATCTTATGAAGTACGTCAGGGCATCTGTACCAGCGTGTAAGAATTTTAAAATTTTTCTCCTGTGCACTACAAGAAATGGACATTTTATGAGAGAGTGTAAAGATTTTGAGATGATCTTGTTCCGACAACGTAATCTGGAGCTCTCTTTGCCAGGCCTCCAAATACGTTGGGGCACCTTTATACTGGGCTGTACACAAGAGGTTGTAGATCAATGCGATGGCATGCTGCGGCACGGCTTTTAATGAAATTAGGGTCTCAAAGTGTGTAGGTTTGGATAATAGAGCGTTTCCCGGGAATTTCTTTTTTAGAAATGTGGTCAATTGAGTATATTCCAGCCAGGATAATCTCCTCTCCGGGCATGACTCCTGCAAAGCCCCAAAAGACGCCGTTCCAGATAATTTCCTAGCCACCTGTCCCAGTGTAGCTCCGTCTGCGGAGTCCCAACATAAAAAGGTAGATCTTTTCAACGCAGGGGGAAAGTCTAAATTATTAAAAAGTGAGCTCATACTCCCCGGTCTGTGGGATAAGTTTAATGTCTCCAGATGTCTGTCCCAGAAAAGCATGAGCGCCTGAGTCAGAGGTTGAAACCCCGAGACCGCCGGTCTCTGTTGAAGGGGGGCCCATAGGAGCTGTGCCAAAGGGAACGGGGAGAGATGGGACTCAACGCCCACCCATTGTTTATTGAGATCGTTAAATCTCCAATCTAAGACCCTCGTAAGGAGGACACTCTGGTAATATTTTTCGAAGTCAGGTAAACCAGCGCCTCCCCTGGATTTGGGTCTTACCAGTGTGGCGTAACGAATCCGCGGTCTCCCCGTCCCCCAGACAAATCTGCTACACGCCCTCTGGAGCTGTCTAAAATATTGTTTGGCAACTTTTACCGGGACTGTTTGGAATAAATAAAGGAATCTCGGGAGTATGTCCATCTTGAGGGCATTGATCCGGCCAAACCAGGAAAGTCGGCCCCGGTTATATCTATTAAGATCTGCAAGAGTTCTAGTAAGCAGTAGGGAGTAATTAGCCTTAAACAACTCATCCGGATTGGCCGAAACAAATATCCCAAGATACTTGATAGACTGGGTCTCCCACCTAAATGGGAAGGCGGATTTTAGTCTATTGACTTGTGTGGTAGGAAGAGTAATATTAAGGGCCTCTGTCTTTGAGTAGTTTACTTTGAAGTTAGAAACCATGCCAAAGCGTTGAAATTCCTGGATGAGAACTGGAAAGGCGATTTCAGGGTTTGTTAGATATAGAAGGAGGTCATCAGCGTATAAGGCAAGTTTATAAGAATTCTGACCTATATCAAAGCCCTTTATATCGGGGGAGTTTCGAAGGGATATAGCTAAATGCTCCATGGCTATCACATATAGAAGGGGTGAAAGAGGGCACCCCTGTCTAGTGCCATTAGATATTTGCAGGGGAGAAGATAGAGTATTATTGGCTCGAACTCGTGCCGAGGGCTTATGATACAGGGCAGAGATTCTCTCCAACATAGTTTGACCGATTCCCAGCTGTCTGAGGGATGAGTGTAGGAAGGTCCAGTTAAGACGATCGAATGCCTTCTCGGCATCGATCGATAGAAGGCAGGCTGGAGTACCTTGTCTGTACATGTGGGAGGTCAAAAGTAGAGTTTTAATAGTGTTATCGCGCGCCTCTCTACCCCGGACAAACCCTGTTTGGTCAGTATGGATTGAGGCAGGCAACAGCGGGGATAACCGGTTAGCTATTAGTTTGGCGAAGATCTTGACATCTACCCCTATAAGAGAGATAGGGCGGTAGTTGGAGCATAGCGATGGGTCCTTCCCAGGCTTGGGAATCACCGTTATGGTAGCCGCAAGAGTTTGCGTGGCAAAGGGGCAAGCTGAGGATATAGCGTTAAAGGTCCTGGTCAGGAAGGGCGTCAGTTCCAAGGCGAATTGCTTATAGAAATTGGCCAGGAAGCCATCCGGACCAGGACTCCTACCATTGGCTAGACCCCTAATAACCTCAGTGACCTCCTGTTCGCTAAAAGGGTCATCTAGCATGAGAGAGTCCACATGATTCAGTGGGGGGAGAGGGGTACCATCAACATACTCGTCCACTTTCGTTTGGAAATTTGTTGGGGACATGTCCGCCACTGGGCCACCTAGGTTGTACAACCCATCATAATAGTCTCGGAATACATCTGCAATTTCATGAGGTTTATATGCTGAATGGCCAGATGGTGATTTAATGGTGGGGATAAATGTAGAGGGTAGGCGAGGATTAAGAAACCTAGCCAGAGCTCTGCCTGGCTTGTTAGAGAATTCGTACATAAATCTCCTACCTCTGTCTCGGTGACGGGCAGACGCTGCATCCAAGAGGGACCCCAGATCTAGTCTAGCCTTGAGCAAGTCTGTTAAAATCTGAGGGTCATGGGTCCGTTTATGGGCCTGTTCTAGGTGTTGGATGGAAGTCAGTAATCTATCTATTTTGCAAGCTCTATCCCTCTTGAGTCTGGTTCCCTGTTGAATAAAAGTCCCCCGGATCATCCCCTTCAAGGCCTCCCATTGGAGCGGTAAGGGCGTTGGGTCATTGGCGTGAAATTCGAAGAAGTCCGTGATGGTCTTCCTGATGGCTGACTGACATATCTGATCTTTTAATAAGTGTGGGTTCAATGACCAAACCCACTCCCCAGGGCGCAAGTCTGTCAAGAGGAAAGAAAGTGACACTGAAGCATGATCGGACCACACCATAGGGTCTATAGTACAGGCCGGGTCATGTGAGAGTAGGTGGTGGCTAATGAAAAAAAGGTCTATTCTACTGTACATATCATGGACAGGAGAATAGAAAGTGTAGTCCCGTGTTTTAGGGTGTAGGGTACGCCAGATGTCAATAAGCCTCAAGTCCAGTAATTTACTCCTAAGACCCCGCAGTTTAACTGCAGGAACAGAGGACCTACCCGAGGAGGAGTCAACAGCTCGATCAAGGATAAGATTGAAATCTCCTCCAAGAATCAAGGAGCCTTCAGCGAAGTCAGAGAGGGTGTTCAGGTACTTTTGGCAAGTCCTGGCCGGGTCCTGGTTGGGGAGATAGAAATTGGCAATGGAAAATAATTTGGTACAGATCTTAAGTTTGATAAGAATAAATCGCCCCTCTGGGTCGGACTTAACTGCTAAGACCTGGGCTGGGAGAGATTTATGTAGAGCGATGCTAACTCCCTTGGATTTTGCAACTGAATTGGTACTATGAAACCAGGAATTATAATACCTATGCTTAAATGTGGGGGTGTGGTCCGTTTTAAAATGAGTCTCCTGAAGCAGTAGAATATGGATTCTTTTTTTATGCATGTTATAGAGGATCTTGGATCTCTTCTCTGGTACATTAAATCCTCTAACATTTAGCGAGCATATGTTGAGGTTCGCCATCTTAGAAGCCCTATCTTCTGGGCACCCGAGAGAAGAGTAGGGAGATGGGGAGGAGAAGAAAGAAACTGAGATTGAAGGAAAGAAAGCAGAGAAAGTGGTAGAACGGAAAAAGAAACCAGAATAATAAAAGACTAGTATCAAGACCTGTCTTTACTTAGCCTCCTGAGTCCTAGCTCAGAAGGCAATTAAACTGAGAAAATACTCAAAACTAGTGTTCTAGGAACACACCCTAATGTGGGAGGTGACTGGAACTATGTCGCCTGAAGGACGGCTGCTACACCACCTAACTAGTTAATACCGAAAAGGGACAGAAGAAAAGGAAACCACAGATGATCAGTCACCCGACCAAAATGAAAGTAACATATATAACAGCTAACAGCTCAAGTTCAATAAAATTAATCACAGCAACAAGGTGAGAAATGCAGCAGGAGAGATAAACTCCCGTCTCCTGGCTCACAACTCGTGAGGCTTTTAGGAGAAGCACAGATACCCATGGGGGTTCAGGCGTCCCAACCCAGCATTGAAGCATGCCGGGAGGGGAGGCAGAGAATCCCAACACTATTAGAATTAGTGATGCCCAGGGGAGAAGGGGGGGAGGGAGGGGGGAGAGGAAAGGAGAGGAGGGGGAGAGAGAGAAAAAAAAAAAAAAAAAACGGACAAAGGGCAATATTGGTTAGGCATCAGAGTAGGCCATAACAGCCCTCATTCCTCCTTCAAACTACATGTATAACCCAGTAGTCCCGAGAGTTCAGGTCTCCGCCGATGAGGATCTCGGCGACTTCTGGGATCTTGGTCGCTGAGTACGGTGTTGATCAGGTGGGAAGGGACCTCCACGACGGACCATTCTCTGGGGTGGAGGTGTAGTATACGGCCAGTCCAGCAATTTTATCCCAGGGAGATCCAGAGCCGAAAGAAAATCTGGCAGGTCAGCCGGAGACCTCAAGATGATCAGGTTGGGACCTTTCCTGACTTGTAGTTGAAAAGGATAGCCCCAGGAATAAGCAATATTGTTGTTACGTAGAACCTCCAGCAGGGGTCTCAGGGCTCTCCTTTTTGCAAGTGTTGAACGGGAAAGATCCGCTAGAAGATGTATGGGAGTTCCTTTAAAATCCAGGGTACATTTATCTCTTGCTTTTCTCATAATATTCTCCTTGACCTGGAAGAAGTGTACCCTGCAAATAATGTCCCTTGGCTTCTCTGGGTCCGGGTTTCTAGGCCCCAGTGCACGGTGTGCTCTGTCCATCTCAATGCGTGTTTCAAGGGGACGTTCCAACAAGGAGTTAAACATCCTCTGCAGTGTAGAGGTCAAATCCTGAGGCCCGACTGACTCCGGCAAACCACGAATGCGCACATTATTTCGCCTGTTGCGGTTTTCAGCATCTTCAATCATGTCAAACAAGAGATGGATCTGTTGAGCCTGCTGATCTATAAGCTGTTGTTGTGAGCTTTGCTGAGAGTATAAATCCTGGGTGGACGATTCAAGGGCCCGCACGGAGTTAGTTAGTGATGACATATCCTCCTTCAAGGAGCGAATTTCAGTTTTACACACAGCCTCCAGGCGGGCAATGTATCCCTCCATATCCATTTTGGTTGGCATAGCATTTATTTGAAGCCTTAAAGCTGACATTTCTGAGCCTTGGTCTTCCCCATAGTGTTGCAAGGTAGTAGCTGTGTTCTCCCCTCCATGGCAGGGGAGGGCAAGCAAGCTCTGCTCCATAGCCCCTCCTGAGCCAGCTGCCGGGGTAATTGAGTGCTGTGGGGCAGGGGACGACCGCAGGGTACCTGGTGAGTTGGAGCAGCCAGGAAGAGAGGCAGGAGATCCTCTGCTCTGTGAAGCCCCAGGGGGAGAAGCACGCCCTGCAGCCAGATTCCCACTGCTCACCCCTCCCCCATCAGTCACCACAGGCCGACCTCCGGTGTTTTCCCCAGGAGCCATCCATCCAGGAGCCTGCAATGCCGGGTCAGTCTGCAGCCTTTCATCGGGCTGCTGTGCAGAGCGGGCGGGGGAAGCAGGAGAACGCTCAGGCTGTGACAGCCGGGTCGCAGCAGCACGTGTCCCGGTCGCCATTACAGGCCTGGGAGGACGCTGGGCCTCAGTCAGGTATGGCACAATACCTTGCCCCCCACGGCTGAGAGTCCCTCTGGCAGGCGTCTGCGACCGGAGACCCGCTTTCCCTCTCATCTGACCCCGGTGCTCGCTCTTGATAGCTGGTGGGTGGTGGTGTTTGCAGCCGTTACTGAGGAGCTCCTACAGTGTGTGTCTTGCCGGCTCCATGTCCAGGCCACGCCCCCGACTATGTTAACCTTTTATATATTTTGTCAGATATGTATGTTTCACTACTTCCATGCTCTTCACCTTCTTTTTTACTTCTCCCACACTTTCTCCTTCATGATCCTCAGCAGCAGCAGCATCTTTTTTATCAACTTCTTCTTCACCTTATTCATCTTCTTCTTCTTCACCTTCTTCCTATTATTCTTTTTTTTTACATTCTTCATATTCTTCTTATTCAACTATTATTCTTCTTCATATTCTACTTCTTCATCTTCTTCCTATTCTTCTTCTTCATCATATTCTTATTTGTGACAGGCATTCCTGTAGTTGTTATCTATAAAAGTTTGAAGATTACACCAGCCGTTCTGCCTGTCTCAAAAGATTTACAACAGGATTTGTCCGCGTTCAGTTTGGCCTGCAGCAGCAGGCATTTTCCAGGGGTACCACGAGGAGGAACGGACTCACCCCCATACACTGCTTAGTCTTCTTCTGCTTATAATTTAGATAATATCTTTTGCTCTGATTTTTAGTCTTATGCTTAATGTTCTTCTGCCTTTGGTTCTTCTGCTTTTTGTTTTTCTGCTTGTTGGTCTTCTGTCTCTTGTTGTTCTGTATCTTGGTGGTTGTCTTCATGTTCTTTGTCCTCTTGGTCATCTTCTTCAGGGTCATCTTTTTGGTCTTCTTCGGGGTGATCTTCCGGGTTGTCGTCTTCGGGGTCATCGTTTTCGTGGTCGTCGTCTTCTTCGGGGTGGTCTTCAGGGTCGTCGTCAGGGAGATCCAGAGAGATAACCAAAAACCATTTCCAAAAGCTTGAACTTGGAAAAGTAGCAGAAGGTACAAGAAGGCTGAGGAACTGCCGAGAACCAGCTGACGGTACTGGAACCCAGATGGGTAGCAGAAGGAACAAGAGCCAATGGCACAACCGTGGACCAGCTGACGGTGCTGGAACACGGTTACTAAGCAGGAGGTACCTGTGCTAGAAAGCACTACCCGACCGCAACACAACAGGACAACATATTGGTGGCAAAGTGACGTTGACACTACCCGGAAACAGCAGGCAAAGGCACTACCGAGAACCAGCTGACGGTACTGGAACCTGGATGGGTAGCAGAAGGTACCCATGAAAAACAAAGTTGCAAGGCCGCGGGAGTGGGAATGTGGACAGAGCAGGAGACAATGCCGGACACACATCAGGGGTTCAGCTGACGTTACTGAACCCCAGTAACACAGGAACAAGTGTTGATTGTGCAGACAGCACTTCTGAGCAGCAACTGGCGGTGTTGGAGGCCAGGGTAAATACTAGAGACAGAGTGGAGCCAGAGACCTAATTGGAGCATGTTTGAAATCAGTAGTAGTGTGAATGTGGAGGCAGCAGGAGATATTGCCGTACACACAGCAGGGGAGCAGCTGGCATTACTGAACCCCACTAACACTGGAGCATGTGTTTTTCTCTGTGCAGATGGTACTTCCGAGCAATAACTGGCGATGTTGGAGCCCAGGGTCAATCATGGAGCAGGCTGAGGCCTAATTGCAGCAAGCTTTATATGTGATGTAATTTGAATGTGGAGGCAGCAGGAGTCATTGCCGGACACACAGCAGGGGAGCAGCTGGCATTACTGAACCCCACTAACACTGGAGCATGTGTTTTTCTCTGTGCAGACGGCACTTCCGAGAACAACTGGCGATGTTGGAGCCCATGGTCAATCATGGAGCAGGCTGAGGCCTAATTGCAGCAAGCTTTATATGTGATGTAGTTTGAATGTGGAGGCAGCAGGAGACATTGCCGGACACACAGCAGGGGAGCAGCTGGCATTACTGAACCCCACTAACACTGGAGCATGTGTTTTTCTCTGTGCAGATGGCACTTCCAAGCAACAACTGGCGATGTTGGAGCCCAGGGTCAATCATGGAGCAGGCTGAAGCCTAATTGCAGCAAGCTTTATATGTGATGTTGTTTGAATGTGGAGGCAGCAGGAGACATTGCTGGACACACAGCAGGGGAGCAGCTGGCATTACTGAACCCCGCTAACACTGGAGCATGTGTTTTTCTCTGTGCAGACGGCACTTCCGAGCAACAACTGGCAATATTGGAGCCCAGGGTCAATCATGGAGCAGGCTGAGGCCTAATTGCAGCAAGCTTTATAAGTGATGTAGTTTGAATGTGGAGGCAGCAGGAGACATTGCCGGACACACAGCAGGGGAGCAGCTGGCATTACTGAACCCCACTAACACTGGAGCATGTGTTTTTCTCTGTGCAATTGGGTCGCCCTCCCAGGGCTGTGGGGTACTCGGTAGCGGGCCGGTGTCAGGGGGATGTGTCACAGCAGCGGTGACCCGGTCCATGGCCCTGGGCGCCCAAGCAATGGGGAGAGGTAGTTAATGGTAGAATAGTTTGTGACGCCACCCGTGGTGTTTGGCAAATATGGTGTTAGGCCAACGCTGCATACAGATCCGCTGGAACTGATGGTATGTACAGCTAAGATGGTAAAGAACCCAACAGGTGGAGCTGTAGTCCCAGGCAGTGTAGATGTAGCTGGCACGGGGATGTAGCAGTGTCAAAAGCGTAGGGAACAGACAAGACACAGCGGTTGTAGTTTCTGTACCTTTACTGAGTATATGCAGTCCAGAGTCCTGATTACAGATGGTATTGGAGCCGGTTAGCCTGGAAGCAGATCAGAATTCTCTCTCAGCAGAAGGTCTGTGCAGTCTCCTTCCTAGCGCTTTGTAGTGTGAAGCACTCCAGTACTTAGTTACTCTGAAATGCCTCTCTTCAGATGTTCTTAGAACTTTACTTGAATGACAGACAGCTGTAGCCTCTCTCGGGGACTCCTCTCCTGAGTCCTGGCTCTCTATTCAATTGCTGTTGTTTCCCAAGTCTTTGGTGAGAGCAGGGCATTTACAGCCTCCTACTCCTCTGGTATCTGTGGCAGGACCGTTATTATCTGTACCACCGTGGAGACCAGGCTCCAGTCTTTGCGCTCTAGAGGTGAGGGAGCTCTCCTCCTGGAGCTCAACCTCCACCCCGCTCCACATGTCTCACACGTGGACCTCCTCACACAATCTGACTACTCCTTCCTCCTGACCCTCAGAGAGCACTCTGCTCCTCAATCCTGGTTTAGAACTCCCCCTGCTGGCCCGGAGTGGAACTGTGTTGCATGCATTAGGTTAACTGCTGGAGAGACCCATCACTGCTTCCAATCTGGCATTACCCTCCCCTGGAGGAAGGCAAAGTCAGTGTGGCGACCATTCTCCTGGGGGGCACCACATTCCCCCCTAGTGCAAGTCAGCA
Organism: Dendrobates tinctorius; assembly: GCF_039654945.1. Classification (NCBI taxonomy): domain Eukaryota; kingdom Metazoa; phylum Chordata; class Amphibia; order Anura; family Dendrobatidae; genus Dendrobates; species Dendrobates tinctorius. Next base: position 46,553,782 of record NW_027361679.1, on the reverse strand, counting down.
CTCCTGGGCTGAACAAAAACATGAAAAACAACATATAAACATATTTACATTCAATTTCAGTAATCACATTTTACTTTATATGCGGAACCTAACTGGTAGTACACCCTATGTGATACGAGTGGATCTGCGTAACACTGGTGTTGTAGTGGTCCCTACCAACCATCTGGTCCTAACTACCGGTGTAGTGTGTAATGCTCTAGTTCTACGTAGCACAGGGACACTAACTGGTCTGTGAACTCTTGGACTCACCACAGGCACTACAGGTTCACACTGGCAGGGTGAGGGTTCTCTGACTCCACTGCTGGTGTGGCCTCTGTTGCCTGATTTTCTCGATCTTCAGGGTTTTCTTGAGTCCTATCCTCCCGTGCTTCTACTTGTGGAAATAACAACACCGGCACCACGATTGCATCATTAACTCTAGTCCAATTCACAGGGAACTCTCCCAGCACTGTACTGTCTTTTCTTCCTTTGCAGGTGGGATGTTATCTGATTCTCCCGCATTTCTCTTTCGACTGATCAGGGCATGACTTCAAATGATCTCTGGATACCACTGCTGAAGTCTCTCCTCCATCTTTGCTAACAAGGCATACTTTGGTATTATTGAAGTTGGAGGGCAGAATGGTGTAAGGTTCCTCTTCCCATTGATCATCCAGCTTATGCAGTCTTCTTTTTCTCTTGAGAACTTGTTCTCCCGGCGAAAAAGGAACAGCAGGTGCATTTTGGTTATAAAGTCTCTCCTGCTTCTGCCTTGCCTGAGCCAGACTCTTCTCCACACACTCCTGTACCCTTCTGTACTGCTGCTGCCTCTCCTTGTCCCAGTCAGCATCTGGTGATGTTACTTCAGGCGTCAGGACTCCCATGTCCAAGTCAATAGGCAGCTTACCAGGCCTTGCTCTCATCAGGTACGCTGGAGTACAGTTGGTAGAGTTCACTGGGATATGGTTGTAGAGGTCCCCCAGATCGGGCAACTTTTCTGGCCACAGATTTCTCTTCTCCAAGGGCAATGTCTTCAGTAAATCAATCACTTTCTCACACATGCCATTGGTCTGTGGGTGATAAGGTGTTGTCCGGATCTTCTTACACCCATATAAGTTGCAAAATTCATGGAACACTTCTGCCTCGAAAGCTGGACCTTGGTCTTTCAGCACCCTCTCAGGATAACTAACCATGTGGTCTACAGAAGTGCTGTTGGAAGCCTCTGGCCTCTGTCCTGGCCGTTAGATCTTTGACGGGCACAACAACCAGGAATCTTGAATAATGGACCACAATGGTAAGGGCATAGAGGTAGCCTGACCGGCTTGGAACCTGCTTCACATGGTCCAGGGCTACCAAATCCAGGGGCTGTTTGGTGATGATTGGCTGTAAGGGAGCTCTCTGGCTGTCTCGATCCTTTCTGCGCAGGTTACACTGTCCACACTCCCAGCACCATCTCTCAATGGCCTACCGCATGCCAGTCCAGTAGAACCTCTCTCGGAGCAATGTTTCCAACTTCTTCCATCCAAAGTGTCCAGCTCCATTGTGGTATGCTCCTAGGACCATTGATGCATCTCTCTTTGGGACCACCACCTGCTAGACCAGCTCATGTGTGCGGGCATTGATACTCCTCCGACACAGCTTCCCTTCATAAATGAACAGCCGACCTCTTTCCTTCCACAACCGATGAGTTTCTTCAGGAGCATTCAACTCTGGGTGTGAGTCACCTTGTGTCAGCAGCTCTTTCACCAGGTGGACAGCAGGGTCATTATCTTGCGCTTCTGCCCAATCATGATGGGGCAACAGATTCAGAGTGACTTCCTTCAAGCAAGGCCGCCTGTTTCTCACTCCTTGAGCACGTTGGGCCGCCAGTGGCCGGTGGAAGGGAGGCAATTCTACCTCTTCCAGAGCCTCAGGGTCTTCTCCTGCATCTGGCAGATTAGGCATCCTGGATAGTGCATCGGCATTGGCATTCTTGTGCCCTGCCCGGTACTTGATGGTAAACTCATAATTGGATAACCGAGCCATCCATCGCTGTTCCAGTGCTCCTAGCTTGGCAGTGTCCAAGTAGGTCAACGGGTTGTTGTCCGTGAAGATTTTAAATTTGGCCGAAGCTAGGTAATGCTTGAACCTTTCGGTGACAGCCCAGACTATGGCAAGTAACTCCAGCTTGAAAGAACTGTAATTATCAGGGTTCCTCTCAGTGGGACGCAGCTTCCTGCTGGCATAGGAGATCACCCTCTCTTTTCCATTCTGTACCTTCGACACTACTGCTCCTAATCCCACGTTGCTGGCATCCGTGTACAGCACAAAGGTTTTGTCATAATCTGGGTAGGCCAGAACTTCGTCACCTGTGAGAGCCATCTTCAATCTGGTGAAAGACCTCTCCAACTCTTCAGTCCATTCAAATGTGGAATTCTTCTGCTTGCCTTTCTTGGACTGCCCCACCAGAAGGATTTGCATCGGGGTGGCTATTTCAGTAAAGCCTTTGATGAATCTCCGGTAGTAGCCTACCAGTCCAAGGAATTGGCGTACCTCATGGAGGTTGCTGGGCTTCGTCCAGTCCCGGATGACCGTGACCTTGTCAGGATCTGGTGCCACACCTTCTGCACTGACCACATGACCGAGGTACTGTACCTTAGGCTTCAGGAGGTGGCATTTTGAAGGCTTCACTTTCAGGCCAAAATTGGACAAAGCTTCAAACACTTCAGCCAGGTGTTCCAAATGCTCTTCATAGGTCTTGGAGAAAATGATGACATCATCCAAGTACAGCAGGGCTGTTTCAAAGTTCATGTGTCCCAGGCAACACTCCATCAGCCGCTGAAATGTTCCTGGAGCAGTGCAGAGTCCAAATGGCATATAATTGAACTCACAGAGACCCATTGGAGTGGTAAATGCGGTTTTCTCCATGTCTGCCTCTGCCACGGGAACCTGCCAATACCCACTGGTGAGATCCATGGTGGAAAAGTAATTAGCAGTTTTAAGTGCAGCTAATGACTCTTCAATTCTAGGTAATGGGTAGGCATCTTTATGTGTGATACTGTTAATCTTCCTGTAATCAACACACATTCTCATAGTACCATCCTTTTTCTTTACAAACATTATTAGAGCTGCCCATGGGCTACAACTGTCCCTAATGACCCCAGCTTCCTTCATCTCTTTCAACATACTCTTAGCACATTGGTACTGTGTTGGGGTATAGGTCTATACCTCTAATTTATGGGTGGATGGTCTCCGGGGGGATATGATGTTGCACCCCTTTTGCCTGCCCAAAATCTAGTAGGTGTTTGCTGAATACCCGCTCATACTCTTGTGTCACTCTGTAAACCCCATTTCTCTGGTATGAAGGTGTAGAGTCAGTTCCCACCTGCAGTTGCTGGCACCACTCTTCTAGCTGCTTCACAGGGCCATTGTCCTCCACCGGATTGGATGAGACCAAAGGCTCTGCTGCCTGCAGTGAGTTGTTATTAACAGTGAACAGTTTAGCAACTGTGGCGTACCGAGGTATTGTGGCTTCCTCCTCCCCACAATTCAGAAGGCGTACAGGTACTCTCCCCTTTCGTACATCAAACACCCCTCTGACTGTCAGGACAGTGGGCCTGCTATCTGAATATACTGGCTCTACCTATGCCTGGTAATCCTGCCCTCTGAGCCTGATGGCAGCCTGACACCAAACCAACATTTCACATCTGGGGGGTATTACAATGGGAAAAGCATCACTCACTCTGATGCTGCCAATCTCTCCGCCAGAGAGTTCTACCTGTTGCCTTTGCATCAGGGCTCGGATCTCCTTCTGCAGGACTCGTTGTTCACCGGAACCAGCAGTCTCAGCCACCTGTTGTAACAAGACAATAAACTCGGACAGACAGTTTTCAATTACATTTGTACCAAGAGTCATCATGGGATTACATTCACGTCGGTCAATATCAACAATTATCAGTCCTTGTGAATTTAGCTCTACCCGCCCCACTTTAACAGTAATTTCCTTGCATCCAATTTGTGGCAAGGTATGACCATTACTAGCAACTACTGTTAGTTCATTAGTTGGGCCATGGGTGAGTTCAGAATCAGCCCAGTACTTCTTGTACAAAATATATGGCATAGTGGTCACCTGGGAGCCAGTGTCTAGCAAAGCGTTCATGGGGATGCCGTCAATCACCACAGGGAGGATCGGTCTCCCTCCCACATTCTTGGCTCTCCAGTTCCTTGGGCCTGGTGATCCTACTCCTGGGAGTTGGCCCTCTGCCCCAGGGGTTGCTCGTTTAAAGGACAGAACCTTGCAAGATGACCTGCCTTGTAACAGCGGCGACAGATGGGACATCCGTCCTGGTCGTAGCGATTGTTGTTCCTTCCTCGAAGTGGCGGGGTTCTCCTCCTCCGGAGCCACGGGACATCCTCTGGACTGGAAGCAAGCTGGACCTTTTCTTTGGAGGAATCCTGCAGGGACTGCACGGTTCTGGTGAATGTAGCCATTCCTTTGGTCAGCTCCTGGACCTGAAGACGCAGCTCCTCTGTTGGATCTTTATCCAGGGTCTGGGCATCAGCCTCCACAGGGATGGAAGGAAAGGATGTAGCTTCCTGATGGTAGGTGATCGCTGGGCGCCTAGGGGGCGCTGGACGGCTGTCAGAGGATTCCTGCAGTACCCGGATAGCCCTGTCCTTAAACTCAGCAAAGTTCAAATCAGGGTTTTGCAGGATAATGATGCGTAACTGTCCTCTGTGGGTACTGGACAGGAGTCCTTTGATGAACTGCTCCTTTAACAATTTGTCTTCTTTCACACTATCAGAGTCAACTTGCTTAACTGCTCGCAGCGCCTCCTGCAGATTGAGAGCATAGTCCCTGATACTGTCCAGTGTCCTCTGTTTACAGCCAAAGAACTGCATCTTAATTTCAGCTGCAGTGCGGGTGTCAAAAGTGCTTCTCAGCTTGGCCAGGATCTTTGCAACAGTGTCTTTATCAGTGTCCTGCCAGGCTTTCACTTCTCTCAGGACTGCACCCGTTAGCTGTCCAATCAGGATATTCACTTTCGGGTCTTCAGACAGAGGGAAAACTTTAAACAAGCTGCACAGTCTTTCTTTAAATTCACTCAGGGCGTGAGACTCACCTGAGTACTGCGGTAGCCAGGCCGCTCCCGGTATGTAGGGCATGGATAGCGGCATTATGGAGACCGCTGCGGTGGGTGCTCCCCCTGGCAGTACCACGGGGTTGGCAGCGGCGTCCGCCACTACATTGGCTTGTGGCGCAGACATTCTCTCCCCCTCTAGTTAACGTTAGCCAGGGCCGGGGGTTGCAGGAGCTCACTGGCGGCCGCTTCGAAGGCCCGACGCTCCAGGATGTAGGCCTCAGCTCCTCCTCTCGTGCGCTGTCCTCTCTTCCCGCTCGGCACTTCTCTTCTTCACGCTCTGCGGCAGACTCCGCCCATGAAGGCCCACCTCTTTCTTCCCGCTCGCGCCAAGCAGCGCGGCAATGGCGGCAAATGGCGCCAAATTCACACAGTTCACAACCACAGTCTATGGCACACAGGACCTGGGGATACCGGGCTCCGTAATCCTGTTCGTGACGCCAAATTGGGTCGCCCTCCAAGGGCTGTGGGGTACTCGGTACCGGGCCGGTGTCAGGGGGATGTGTCACAGCAGCGGTGACCCAGTCCGTGGCCCTGGGCGCCCAAGCAATGGGGAGATGTAGTTAATAGTAGAATAGTTTGTGACGCCACCCGTGGTGTTTGGCAAATATGGTGTTAGGCCAACGCTGCATACAGATCCGCTGGGACTGATGGTATGTGCAGCTTAGATGGTAAAGCTCCCCACAGGTGGAGCTGTAGTCCCAGGGCAGTGTAGATGTAGCTGGCACGGGGATGTAGCAGTGTCGAAAGCGTAGGGAACAGACAAGACACAGCGGTTGTAGTTTCTGTATCTTTACTGAGTATATGCAGTCCAGAGTCCTGATTACAGATGGTATTGGAGCAGGTTAGCCTGGAAGCAGATCAGGATTCTCTCTCAGCAGAAGGTCTGTGCAGTCTCCTTCCTAGCGCTTTGTAGTGTGAAGCACTCCAGTACTTAGTTACTCTGAAATGCCTCTCTTCAGATGTTCCTAGAACTTTACTTGTATGACAGACAGCTGTAGCTTCTCTCGGGGACTCCTCTCCTGAGTCCTGGCTCTCTATTCAATTGGTGTTGTATCCCAAGTCTTTGGTGAGAGCAAAGCATTTACAGCCTCCTACTCCTCTGGTATCTGTGGCAGGACCGTTAGTATCCATACCTCCGTGGAGACCAGGCTCCAGTCTTTGCGCTCTAGAGGTGAGGGAACTCTCCTCCTGGAGCTCAACCTCCACCCCGCTCCACACGTCTGCACACGTGCACCTCCTCACACAATCTGACTACTCCTTCCTCCTGACCCTCAGAGAGCACTCTGCTCCTCAATTCTGGTTCAGAGCTTGCCCTGCTGGCCCGGAGTGGAACTGTGTTGCATGCATTAGGTTTACTGCTGGAGAGACCCATCACTGCTTCCAAGCCTGGCATTACCCTCCCCTGGAGGAAGGCAAAGCCAGTGTGGCGACCATACTCCTGGGGGCGCCACATTGACGGCACTTCCGAGCAACAACTGGCGATGTTGGAGCCCAGGGTCAATCATGGAGCAGGCTGAGGCCTAATTGCAGCAAGCTTTATATGTGATATAGTTTGAATGTGGAGGCAGTAGGAGACATTGCCGGACACACAGCAGGGGAGCAGCTGGCATTACTGAACCCCACTAACACTGGAGCATGTGTTTTTCTCTGTGCAGACGGCACTTCCGAGCAACAACTGGCGGTGTTAGAGCCCAAGGTCAATCATGGAGCAGGCTGAGGCTTAATTGCAGCAAGTTTTATATGTGATGTAGTTTGAATGTGGAGGCAGCAGGAGATATTGCCGTACACACAGCAGGGGAGCAGCTGGAATTACTGAACCCCACTAACACTGGAGCATGTGTTTTTCTCTGTGCAGACGGCACTTCCGAGCAACAACTGGCGGTGTTAGAGCCCAAGGTCAATCATGGAGCAGGCTGAGGCTTAATTGCAGCAAGTTTTATATGTGATGTAGTTTGAATGTGGAGGCAGCAGGAGATATTGCCGTACACACAGCAGGGGAGCAGCTGGAATTACTGAACCCCACTAACACTGGAGCATGTGTTTTTCTCTGTGCAGACGGCACTTCCGAGCAACAACTGGCGATGTTGGAGCCCACGGTCTATCATGGTGTAGGCTGAGGCCTAATTGCAGCAAGTTTGATATCGGTTGTAGACTACTACTGATTTTAACCGTGCTCCAATTAGGCCTCTGGCTCCACTGTCTCTAGTATTTACCCTGACTAGTAGTGGGAATGTGGACAGAGCAGGAGACATTGCCAGACACACATCAGGGGATCAACTGACATTACTGAGCCCCAGTAACACAGGAACAAGTGTTGATTGTGCAGACGGCACTTCTGAGCAGCAACTGGCGGTGTTGGAGGACAGGGTAAATACTGGAGACAGTGGAGCCAGAGGCGTAATTGGAGCACAGTTAAAAATCAGTAGTAGTGTGAATGTGGAGGCAGCAGTAGACATTGCCGAACACATAGCAGGGGAGCAGCTGGCAATAATGAACCCCACTGACACAAGAGCTAGTGTTTTTTCTGTGCAGACGGCACTTCTAAGCAACAACTGGCAGTGTTGGAGCCCAGGATCAATCATGGTGTAGGCTGAGGCCTACTTGGAGCAAGTGTAAAATGTGATGTAGTTTGAATGTGGAGGGAGCAGGAGATATTGCCGGACACACAGCAGGGGAGCAGCTGACGTTACTGAACCCCACTGACACAGGAGCTAGAGTTTTTTTCTGTGCAGACGGCACTTCTGAGCAACAACTGGCGGTGTTGGAGCCCAGGATCAATCATGGTGTAGGCTGAGGCCTACTTGGAGCAAGTGTAAAATGTGATGTAGTTTGAATGTGGAGGGAGCAGGAGATATTGCCGGACACACAGCAGGGGAGCAGCTGACGTTACTGAACCCCACTGACACAGGAGCTAGTGTTTTTTTCTGTGCAGACGGCACTTCTGAGCAACAACTGGCGGTGTTGGAACCCAAGATCAATCATGGTGTAGGCTGAGGCCTACTTGGAGCAAGTTTAAAATCTGATGTAGTGTGATTTTGGAGGGAGCAGGAGATATTGCCGGACACACAGCAGGGGAGCAGCTGACGTTACTGAACCCCACTGACACAGGAGCTAGTGTTTTCTTCTGTGCAGACGGCACTTCTGAGCAACAGCTGGTGGTGTTGGAGCCCAGGATTAATCATGGTGTAGGCTGAGGCCTACTTGGAGCAAGTGTAAAATCTGATGTAGTTTGAATGTGGAGGGAGCAGGAGATATTGCCGGACACACAGCAGGGGAGCAACTGATGTTACTGAACCCCACTGACACAGGAGCTAGTGTTTTTTTCTGTGCAGACGGCACTTCTGAGCAACAACTGGCGGTGTTGGAGCCCAGGGATTACAGTTCAGGTGGTAGAAACATGAACACAACAGGAGACCTGGATACTGTTGCCAACCAATTATTTATTCTGGAAGAGGACTGGCAAATTCCGGCGAGATCCAGGCCTTGTTCATTTTCAGAAAAGTAAGCCGGTCAACGTTATCGGAGAATAGTCGCGTGCGACGGTCTGTTAGTACACCACCTGCGGCACTAAAGATGCGTTCCGATAATACACTGGCAGCAGGGCAAGCCAGCACCTCCAATGCATACTGGCTGAGCTCTGGCCATGTATCCAGCTTAGAGACCCAAAAATTGAAGTGGGAAGAGCCGTCTGGGAGTACACTGACAGGGCAAGACATGTAGTCTGTCACCATCTGACGGAAACGTTGCCTCCTGCTGACTGGAGCCGTCTGTCATGGTGTAGACATTTGTGGCGGGAACACAAAACTTTGCCACATTTGGGCCATACTGGTCTTGCCTTGTGCTGAGGCGCTGCCTCTGCTCTCTCTTTGTGCAGAGCATCCTCCACTGCCTCGACGCACAGAGCTGCTTTGTAAAGCACTAGCAGCACTGCTCTCGGGTGGAATGGAGAACATGATGGAATGCACCAGTGCGTCTTGGTACTCCCGCATTTTACGCTCCCGGTTATGACGCTTTGTAAGTTGTCCCGGTAGCGAGGATCTAGGAGGGCGTACACCCAATAACCAGCCATGTTGAGAATGTGGGCGATGCGGCTGTCGTTTCTCAGGCACTGTAGCATGAAATCAATCATGTGCTGCAGACTCCAAACTGCCCAAGAAACACTGTACCCTGCTTGAGGTGTCATCTCTGCCTGCTCTGCATCACCCCACCCTCGCTGTACATGCTGACTACTAGAGCATTGTGTACCTCCCTCCTCTGGAGAGATGTCTTCCTCCTCCATTGACTCCTCCTCATCCTCCTCACAAAGTGTCCCCTGCCTAGGCCTTTGTGAGGAACCACGTTGCGCAGACTGTCCAGAAGCAGATGGCATTTGTGACTCCTCATCCTCCACCTCTTCCAAAACCTCCTCCCTTAGTGCTTGCAGTGTTTTTTGAAGCAGGCAGATAAGGGGGACAGTCATGCTGACTAGTGCATTATATGCACTCGCCATCCACGTGGAATCATCAAAGGCACACAAAACAAGGCAGATGTGCTTCATAGAGGCCAACTCAGTGGTGCTGAAGTGTGACTGGCGCACAGTGCGACTTGTTTGCGCCTGATGCAGCTGGTACTCCATTACTGCTGCCTGCTGCTCACACAACTGCTCCAACATATGTAACGTTGAATTCCACCTGGTGGGTTGGTCACATATGATGCGATGTTCCAGAAGGCGGAATCGGCGCTGCAGAGCGGCAATGCGCGATCTTGCCATGCTGGAACGCCGCAAGTGAGCGCACTCTATGCGGACCTTGTGCAGCAGTGCATCAAGATCCGGATAGTCCCTCAGAAAGCTCTGCACGACCAAGTTGAGCACATGTGCCAGACATGGGATGTGTGTGAGGTTGCCTAGGCCCAGAGCTGCCACCAGATTTCGGCCATTGTCACACACTACCTAGCCTGGCTGGAGATTCGCTGGCACAAACCACACATCGGTCTCCTGCTTGATGGCATTCCAGAGCTCCTGCACTGTGTGGCTTCGATTCCCCAAAGAAATTAATTTCAGTACGGCCTGTTGACGTTTGGCCACGGCTGTGCTCATATCGGTCGTAATAGGCTCCTGCAGCGCTGATTCTGAGGAACTGGAGTATGAGGAGGAGTCAATGTGTACAGACTGGATTCCTGCAATCCTTGGAGTTGGCAGAACACGTACAGCGCCACTCTCAAGATCTGTACCTGGCTCCACAACATTGACCCAATGGGCAGAAAGGGAAAGGTATCATCCCTGTCCATGGTTACTGGTCTACGCATCTGTGGTCAGGTGGACCTTGTTACTGACGGCGTTTAGTAGCGCATGTTTAATTTTTCCCTTCACATGCTTTTGCAGGGGAGGGACGGCTTGCCTGCTGAAATAAAAGCGGCTGGGCACGGTGTATTGTGGGACTGCCAATGCCATGAATTTACGGAAGGTGTCAGTCTCCACCAGCCTGAATGAGAGCATTTCAAGGGCCAGTAGTTTGGCAATGCCAGCATTCAGAGCCTGTGCTCGGGGATGGTTTGCCGAGTATGGCCGCCTTTTATCCCACGCCTGTGCTACCGATGGCTGTAGAGTGGCCTGGGAGTGTGGCGATGACAGGGAACATGATGCTGTGGGTGGAATGTCACTGGGTCTCTGGATAACAGTGCCAGAGGTTCTTCCATGGCGATCCTGTGAGGAAGCCGAACCAGCTGTGTGTGAGCTGGAGGAAGAGGCTACAACACGAACTGAAGAGGTGGTAGGTGGTGCTGTAGGTTGGTCTACGTCTTCAGTGTGTCTTTGTAACTCCACCACGTGCTTGATCTGCACGTTTCCACATATTTGTGGTATTGAGGTTGCTGGCACTTTTCCCTCTTTTGACTTTCTGATGACACAGCTTGCATTTGACAAAGCAAATGTCATCTGCAACTGTGTTAAAAAAAGGACCACGCACTGTAAGTCCTGGGAGCGCCCGTTTTGGCTTTTGGAAGAGGAATGCTAATAACGGGTGCTGAAGTGGAGGCTACAGGAAACCAAGTCTGCCCCCTCCCTCTCCCTCCTGTTTTGGCCGTTCGGGGAATCTCTTCCTCAGAGCTGCTCCCACCACCTTCCTGTTCCTCACGCCATGATGGGTCAAGGACCTCATCATCTACACTCCCCTCTTCAAACACCTGCTTCTCCTGGGTAGTCTCGGCAGCACCGTACGCACTAGAAAGTGGCACCTGAGTCTCATCATCTTATGCGTACTGAGGTGTGCTGGCCATAGGCACTGGCCCACCTTCCTCTTCAGATTCAGAGGGACAAAGCAGTTGCGTATCACTGCATACTCCCTCTTCTTCACATTCTAGAAAGCTGCTTGGCTGGCCGCCTCTTTCCAAGCCAACAGATTCAGAGAACAGAAGTAGAGAATGAGATGGCTCCTGTACAGGGCTCTCTGACTGCCTGGGCAATTTGGCAGGTGGTGAAGAGACAGATGGTTGCTCTTTAGTGCTCTGGTCCTGAGAGGATGTGGAAGTCATTGAAGTCGATGCGTTAGCTGCCATCCATCCGACAACGGCTTCAATTTGTTCCTCCCGCAGCAGTGGGGTACGTCGAGGTACTACAAAGCTGCGCATAAAGGACTGTTGCCTGGTAAAACTGGGGGATGCTGAGTCACTGGTGCCCGCAGCAGGCACAGAATCCCCACGTCCTCTCCCTGCTGAATCTCCACATCCTCTCCCTGCTGCAACTCCACACCCACGACCACGTGCCTTACTCCCTGCCTTCTTCATCTTGGTAGACTGATAAAGATAGGCAGAAAAGTACAAAGGGGGGGCTTAGTGTGCTTATTCCTGAACAGCTGCTTACAGGTATAAGAAACACTAATTTTATAAAGTGTGTGGACTACACTTTAATATGAGCTAATGTGGCCTACACAACTGTCAAGTGGAGTGTTTGGTGAACTTTATTTACGTGGGTTTTTTTTCAAAAAAACAAAAAGGATGTGACCAAAGATGTGAAAGCGATAGTATCACAAACTTTTTGGAGCTATTACAATGCAGGAAGGTAACCTACAATGCAATAGATGAGGCTCCAAAAAAATAGGCTAATACTAATCTGGCTACAAGCCAGAAAAAAGGCTCCTCTATGTACTCCTATATAGCCTTTGCAACCAACCAATGTAGATGGATACGGATGGAAGCACACTTATAGGAGCAAAAAAATCAGGAAAAATGAGCTGCAATAAAACAAAAAAGGACTATGTATGAGGCAGTGACGCACGCTGAGCAGCCTACAACCAGAGGTGGTGCAGGACACACTACAATGTGAGCTGCACTCACACATAGAGACCTCTCAGACAGCCGTGAACAGTGCAGATAACTGGGCACTAGCACTGAAAGGCTGCAGAAAGGCTCCGCTGTCTACTCCTATAGTGTTTGCAACCAATGTATATGGATACGCATTGATGCACACTAATAGGAGAATTAAAAAATGAGCAGCAATAAAAGAAAAATATGTATGAGGCAGTGACGCACGCTGAGCGGCCTACAACCAGAGGTGGCTGCAGGACACACTACAACGTGAGCTGCACTCACACACAGAGACCTCTCAGACAGCCGTGAACAGTGCAGATAACTGGGCACTAGCACTGAAAGGCTGCAGAAAGGCTCCGCTGTCTACTCCTATAGTGTTTGCAACCAATGTATATGGATTCGGATGGATGCACAATAATGTGAACAGCGCTGCAAGGCAAAAGAAAGCTACACTGATTGATAATGTAGCCTGGGTAAAGCACAACATTATTAGGAAAAATCGCTATCTCTAACTGTCCCTCAGAGTCTTGAACAGCAGCCTGTCCCTAACTGAATTCACAGCAGAGTGAACCCTAAATGGCAGCGGCTTTTATAGTGCATCATGACATCATTTCAGCAGCCAATCATAGCCATGCCATTAGTTAACATGCCTACATGCCTAACAGGATGTGCCCACACTTCTTCACTGGCTGAATCAAATCAAACTGGCTGATAGCATTATGGGAACTTCCGATTCCGGTAATCGATATGCTAAAAGTATTGCGACTCAGTATCGGAATTCCAATACCACGAATATCGGCCGATACCCGATATTTGCGGTATCGGAATGGTCAACACTAGTGACAAGTGATAGTGAGTATGTACTCTATGTTATATGTACTGTATGTCTATATGTATGTATTGTATGAATGTATTGTATGTAGTATGTATGTTGTATGTCTGTAGCATGTTTTATGTATGTTGTATGTAGTATGCACTATGTATGTATGTATGTTGTATGAATGTAGTATATATGTAGTATGTATGCATGTATGTTTTATGAATGTAGTATACAGTATATGTAGTTTGTATGTATGTTGTATGAATGTAGTATGCATGTATGTTGTATATGTAGTATGTATGTATGTTGTATGAATGTAGTATATATGTAGTATGTATGTATTATGTAGTATGCATGTATGTTGCATGAATGTAGTATATATGTAGTATGTATGTGTTGTTTTTTTTTTACATTCAACACATTAGCCGGATGATGGGACTACTACTGTCCCATCACTGGCTAATGTGTCAATCACTGTCATTGTAGCAGGCATAGCCCGATGGGACTTGTAGTCCCATCAGACGATGCCCACACACACACACAACCCCCGGCAGGCCCACACAGACCCCCGGCAGGCCCGCACAGACCCCCGGCAGGCCCGCACAGACCCACGAGAGGCCCGTACAGACCCCACCCGCACACACAGACACGCACAGTGTCCGCCCACGCACCGCCCACACTCTTCCCCCCTCCCGAACTGGATGTGCAAGTAAAGAAAGGGTTTATTTTAATTCCGATATTTGTGCCCCATTGACTTGCATGGGTTTCCGGTATCGGAATCGGCAATACCCGATACTTTTTGGGCATCGGTCCGATCCAATCCGATCCGATACTTCACGATATCGGATGGTATCGCTCAACACTACTCACCACCTACCCATTCATGGAGGGGATGACTGCTTAGTATACATTTGCACAATAAAGGCCTGTATAGGGTGCTGTTCACATCAAGGTAATGCATTGTGTCTGGTTCTCAGCCTATTAGTCACACCCTACACTCACCACCTACCCATTCATGGAGGGGATGGCAGCTTAGTATACATTTGCACAACAAAGGCCTGTATAGGGTGCTGTTCACATCAAGGTAATGCATTGTGTCTGGTTCTCAGCCTATTAGTCACACCCCTACTATTCCATTAGGCGGGCTGGCCACTGTTATGAATGAGTCACCCAGGAGGAAAAAACAAAAAGCAAGCTAAGCCCAGAAAACCAGAGAGGTTGGTAACTAGCGGATTGCAGACCCCTGATCCTATCCACACAACTAGTAGTAGCCGTGGAGCGTACCTACGGTGGTCCTAGACGCCTCGTCACGGCCGGAGAGCTAAATAAGCCTAAAGAAAGAAAGGGAAAATCTAAACTGCCCCAGAGCAGACCGCAAAGCAATAGACAGCCCCCAACATGTATTGTCGGTGAAACAAGATGAAAACACAAACACAGATAGAAAGATAGGCTGAGCAAACGATGGGGCCCTCACTAACTAGAAAGGACAGGAAAGAAAAGCTGCTGTCTGCAATCACGCAAAAAACCCTGCCAAAAAATGCCCAACACGTCTGATAGAAAAAAGCCCTGAAGTCGCTAGACTTCAATTCCCTATATCAGCACTCAGGTATATTCTGAAGACAGAGCAAAAGAGATCAACTGATCAGAGACAAAATGGGGATTCAGCCCAGTCCCAGCCAGGGCTGGCTGAACACAAAAACTAAGTAAACCAGATGAAAACTCATATGAACAATAGCAGAGAAAACTTAGCTTTAAGAAGGCAGGAACCAAACTGGAAACCAGAAGCCACAGTCAGGAGAAATCACCAGCAAGAAACTAGGGAGTCGGCTGCCTTAAATCCAATCAGAAATTCCTGATGTCCAATCACAGTCCTCTTCCTCAGGTGGCTGGTCTCTGCCATTTAGATCAGCTTCATTACCTCCCTTCACCAACAGAGGGAGTACAGATAGAGAACTCACTACTCCTCTGTCAGCACAGCCAGCTCCATAACCCTCACCAGAAGCCAGAGGCAAACCCGAAAATGAGCTCACAACAGGCCACACTCTCTCATTGCATCCCAATGTGAACACCCCTGTATACAAGACCAATTGTGCTGGGCTTGGCTCCACCCTGAAAAATATAGTGCACAAAATACATAAAAATAGTGAGGTATTGGTTGATATTTTGGCCAAAACATGCAAGCTCGCACCCACATCACAGGTCTATTTAGTATTTTGCACCTGTGTTGCCAACATCTTGCTATATGGGCTGGCTGCATCCTGTAGTGCATTTGCTCAAAGACCTGGGCAGGTAAGCGGTGCTGCTTTTTTTCTGCTGTTTTTTCTACCAGTAAAGTGGAACCTCCTACATTTCCATTAACAGATGGCGGACCTGAGTGAGGGCTTGCTTTTTTGTGGCTAGAGTTGAAGCTTTTATTGGGAACAATTTACAAAACGTTTGGGATCACATTTATCCGGTACTCTACGCTGAGCACTTGCTTTGGGGTTTCCATCTAAATCTCTGAGTGACGTGATTCAGATGAAACCCCTCAGGGATCCATTCACTATAGTGAGGCAACAGAGTTACTCTGGACTCCATCTGGCCTGTTCAGCAATGTCCTTATTTTCAGAAGTGCACAAAACTGTGGCCAACAGCACTTTTATGCAATCCTAAAAAGACAGACACCGCTTGATCACAGGTAAGTTAGCATCCACAGTGCCTTCATCTGCCTCACTATAGGGAATCTTCTGCCAGGGGTTCCGTCTGAATCAAGTATTTCGGAGATTTACAAGGAAACCCCAATGCAAGCGTTCAGTGCAGTATAAATGTGCACCGAGCCTTACTGCGATCTTCCGGAGGCAGAATGAAAAAATTAACAAGTGAAGAATTGGTTTTATTTATTTTTTACGCCGTTCCTTGTGTGGTATAAGTGATTAGGTGACTTTATTCTTCGGGTCAGTGCAATTACAGCGATACCAGACTTAGGCCTCTTTCACATGTCTATGTCTCCGGTACAAGTAGTGACAGTTTTCACATGTACCGGAGACACGTACACATATAGACCCATTCAAGTAAATGGGTCTGTGCACATATCCGTGAGCAAAACACGCTCAAGTGTCCGTTTTTAACCCCTTCATGACTGGAGGTATTTTTAGTTTGGCGTTTTCGTTTTTTTACTCCCCTTTTCCCAGAGCCATAACTTTTTATTTTTTGGTCAATATGGCCATGGAAGGGCTTGTTTTTTGTGGGATAAGTTGCACAAGTTGTAATGATATCATTGGTTTTAACATATCATGTACTGGAAAATGGGAAAAAAATTCAACGTGTGGTGATATTGCAAAAAAAATGCAATCCCACACTTGTTTTCAATTTTGCTTTTTTACTAGGTTCACTAAATGCTAAAACTGACCTCCCATTATGATCCTCCAGGTCATTATAAGTTAATAGACACCAAACATGTCTAAGGATTGTGAGGTAGCGCTGTTATTCTGGTAGGGGATACTCGCTCAGCAGCCACAAACACATCTGGCACAGATTTTCCATAAAGCAAGCATAGTCCATGTGGTTTATTCAACATCATAAACCCACAGCAGCAACAAAACTTCACACAAACAGCAGAGCGTCCATGGCAGAGTTTCACTCTGTAAACCCTATGTTCACACAGGTTGTACAATGTCCAGCATACAGGCTCTCTTAGCCTCACTTATCTCACCCACGTCCAGGTTTCCTCATGGCTGCTTCAGCTTACTGCAGACATTCATTCCCTCCCCTGGGAACTCTCAGACACGTGCAGCCATTCACCACAGCCACTTCACAGGCTGTTAGCCAGGAAGCTCCATCTCAGCAGGACCTTCCTCACTGGACCAATCGGGTCCCAGCATTCACCACATGTGACCTACCTTGGCCACATTATATGGTTCATAGCTACACCCACCGGGTCACATGACTCTGACCTCATCACAGGTCCTTCAAGCACTTACACACTATTTATAACAGTGTTCTTTAAACACACCCCCTTGGAGGGTTTGTAGGTAACCAGGCTCGCCCATCTCTCTAGTTACCTGGAGACTTCTCCCTGACACCTTGAAGCAACACCTCAGCAATGTCCTTGCTGATCAACACACATACATAAGTCTCCATCTCAAGGCCACCCACCTTGAGATACATAACCGTCCTTCAGGATTCTGCCACTCATCCTCTCTCCTGGGACATCCACACAGCACCCCCTAGTGGACACAGTGGTTACTACACCACAGGTTCTTTTTTTATCTAAGTGGTGAAAAAAAATTCCAAACTTTATTAAAAAAATTGCGCCATTTTCCAATACCCATAGCGTCTCCATTTTTCGTGACCTCGGGTGGGGTGAGGGCTTATTTTTTGCATGCCGAGCTGACGTTTTTAATTATACCATTTTGGTGCAGACACAATCTTGTGAAATCCAGTTATTGCATTTTAATGCAATGTTTTGGCAACCAAAAAAATGTAATCCTGGCTTCTAGACTTTTTTCTCGCTACGCCGTTTAGCAATTAGGTTAATCCTTTTTATTTTAGTAATAGATCAAGAGATTCTGAACGCGATGATACCAAATATGTGTATGTTCGGGGTTTCTTATTGGTTTATTTTGAATGAGGCGAAAGGGGAGTGATTTGAACTTTTATATTTTTTTATTTTTTTAATATTATTAAAAACTTTTTTTTTCTTTTTTACTTTTGGCATGCTTCAGTAGTCTCCATGGGTGACTAGAAGCTGCCATAACCCAATCAGCTCTGCTACATACAGGCGATGATCATATTGCTTTTGTGTAGCACAATAACTCACTTGCTATGAGCGCCAACCACCAGGCAGCACTCACAGCAAGCTGGCACTGACAACCATAGAGGTCAGGAAAACTCTGGATGTCATGCCAACCAATCGGTGACCCACGATCACATTGCGGGGGTCACCGATGGGCGGATTTCTGGCGAGATTGCTGGAAGCTCATGATAAATGCTGATGTCAGTGTTTGACAGCAGCATTTAATGGGTTAATAGCTGTGAGTGGATCACATTTCCACAAGCCGCTGTTCCAGGCACATGTCAGCTGTTCAAAAGAGCTGACATGTGCCAGAAAATATGTGGGCTCACCGCCGCAGCCCACATCAAAGAGAGGGAGTCTGATATGGGCGTACTCAAGGCCGGCATTAGGGGCAGGCAGACCAGGCAGCTGCCTATGGCCCCCGCTCCCCCAGGGGCCCCCAGCCAGTGGCCGCAGCCACTATGGTGCCCGTGAGTCAGGGAGGCCCTCAGCTCCGACTCCCCCCACCGCATTCAAAGCAATGATGGAGGAGAGAGCATAAGCTGACGCTCCCTCTCCCATCATTCCCCTCTGCCTCTGACACACAGCAGGTGCGCGATGATGTCATATCATCATGCATCCACTGTGTGCCGGGCCCGGGCAGTGCAGCATCTGCACAGGTGATGGCGGCCGTCATATTGGCAGAGCCTGTGGCTGCAGCGGGACCAGAAACAGGCGGCTCCAGAGGGGGTATTCTCACCTCTCCGTTCCCCCTGGAGCTGGCAGGGGGCCCACACACACAAAGGACGCGACACTCGGGGAGCGCAGACATCATGTACAGATGAGGACAAGGACACAGTACCTGGCGACTGCTGAGGATGGGAGAAGCTGACAAAGGTACTGCAACCACCATGCTGAACAACAACATATATGTATGAATATATGTGGGTGTCAATTTATATATAGTGTGTGTATGTTTGTACATATCAGTGCATATGTGTCTGTGTATATATATATATATGTGTTATATCTGTGTATGTATGTATGTTATACATATATGTGTGAATGTAATGAATAAATATATACAGTGTGTATGTATAAATATTTCTATATTTAGTGTGTGTATATATGTATTATATTGTGTGTATATATTAATACATATGTGATAGGCTACTTTCACACTAGCGTCGTGCGACGGACGTCGCCTTGCGTCGGGGCGACGTACCACACACATTGTGAAAGTTGTGCAAAATGGGGGCTGCGGATGCAGTTATACAACGCATCCGCTGCCCCATTGTAATGTCCGGGGAGGAGGGGGCAGAGTTTCGGCCGTGCATGCGCGGTCGAAAATCACGGAGACAACGCACAAAAAAACGTTACATGTAACGTTTTTGTGTGCGTTGTGGCCGCCAAAACACGACGCATCCGTCGCACGACGTGTGGCAATGCGTCGCTAATGTAAGTCTATGGAGAAAAAACGCATCCTGCGGGAAACTTTGCAGGATGTGTTTTTTCTTCAAAACAATGCATTGCGACATGCATCGCATGACGCTAGTGCGAAAGTAGCCTTAGGCGTCGGATTTCTGACTCTGCACAACAGGAACCCAGAGCCGTACATCCTGTGGTCTCCCATTCCCCTGCGACCACTCAGGGTCCTGCTCAGCAATCTCAGCAATCCAGGCGACCTGCCCAGACCCGTTCTGTGAGTCTGGATGTTGCTGCCACCTCTGGTGCAGCAATGGTAGCGCAACCTGCTGTGCAAGGAACCGTGCTACTGGGCATGCCCGCAAGCTGACCTCTCAGTGGAGAGCAGGGGTCACATGCTCAGGTCCTGCGTCGGATCTGATTGGTTCTTCCTAAAGTACTGGAAGGTCCCAGAAGCGCATGGCTATAAAAAGCCCGCTTGGTGGCTCGGCCATGCGCTAATGTAGACTTATCTGCTTTGTGTGTATGGTGACGAATGCATGTGCTGGTGACTGACTCATTGGAAACCCCTACCCTCTGATAATACGAATGGTGACAGAGTGTTGGTTTTAGTCAGCGCCAGGTAGTGGCTAGCTATGCGCCACTGTGCTCACCGCGCCTAGCACTAGCATCCGACAGTGTCCGGCTTTCCGGCACTTTCGTTAAGCGGCTGCAGTTCCTGCCGCACTGCGCTTAGCAGCTCCTTTTGGCATTCCCGGCTGCAACGAAACACGCTGGTTGGCTCTGTGTAGTCAACAGGCCCCAGCGTTTATACTTAATTTCTTTAGGGCTTCTCTGTGCCATTTAACAGAGTCTGCCTTAGCACTTGGGTGATTCTAACCCGAGTGCAGTACTCCGCCATTCAGCTAGTCTGCCGTTACCCAGCAGCGGTTTTTACATCTACCGCACGGTGGACCCCGGGTGGCGAACGCACCTCCTATTATTTATATTTGGTGCGTTCCGCTGTCCCTAACACATATGTGTGTGTGCTTGCCTATACAGCAACGTAACTTCTGTAGCTCTCCTGTGCAGGATTACATACACTGGACCAATGACTTTGCATTGCATGATACATGTAATTTTGCACACACGGTGTATTCATGCTTTCTGATACCCGAGCAATTCATTTGTCTCTATATGTTCCACATCTTGTGGATTGGCCCCTGTGGCACAAGCCCCATTTCCTCCATGCTCTGCCCTTGCTCCATGCTCTCCCGTTCCCCATGTCCTTGTAGGTCTCCAGGTTCAGGTCATTGTGCTCCTCCGGGTCCCTGTACGCGCATGGTCCCTCCTCCCCTGGTCCCCCAATGCTCCCCATCTCTCATGCCCTGAGTCCTCCTGCACCCCCCATGCATTCCCTGCCTCTTGTCCCCGTGTGACCCGTCTGCCCTGCTCTCAATTCTCTCCTGCATCCCCTTGTTCCCCCGTCTCTCTTGTCCCCTTGCAACCCTTTCTGTTGTGAATTCGCTTTCTGGCCTACCTCTGGTTGCTAGTGAAGGTAGTGGAGCTGGTTATATTGCCAGAGGGCTCCCTCTGGTGGGTACTGGAGGTAATGGAGCTGATCTAATTAACAAAGGCCTGCCACCTGATAATGAGGAGGATGACTGGAGATCTGGAGTTTCTGACTGGATTTAAGACAGCCGACTCCCTCTATCCCTGCTGGTGATTTTTTCCTGCCTCCTGAGGTCTTAGTTTCCAGCTCAGTCCCTGCAAGCTCAGCTAAGTGTTCTTTTGCTATTCTGTTCACATTTGATCTGGTTTTGTCTATTTCAGTTTTGTGTGTTCAGCCAGCCCCTGCCGGGGCTGTGCTGAATTTCCATCCTTATGTTACTGCTTGTGCCAGTTTGTTTTTGTTCCTTATTAGATTGGCCTCTTTTTGCTCTGATTTCAGAATATACCAGAGTGCTGATATAGTGGGCGAAGTCTAGTGACTTCAGTATTTTTCTATCAGACGTGTTGGGCATTTTTTGCAGGGTTTTTTGCGTGATTGCAGACAGAGTCTTTCCTTTCCTGTCCTGTCTAGTTAGTGTGGGCCCCATCATTTGCTCAGTCTATTTTCCTATCTGCGTTTGTGTTTTCATCTTGTTTCACCGACAATATATGTTTGGGGGCTATCTATTTCTTTGGGGTCTGCTCTGGGGCAGTTTAGTTTTCCCCTTTCTTGCTTTAGACTTATTTAGTTCTCCGGCTGTGTCGAGGCATCTAGGATCATCGTAGGCATGCTCCACGGCTGCTGCTAGTTGTGTGGATAGGATCAGGGGTCTGTAATCCGCTTAGTTACCAACCTCTCTGGTTTTCTGTGGCTTAGCTTGGTCTTGCTTTCCTCCTCAGTGACCCAATCATAACAGAATCACCAGCCTAAACCGCAAATCCTAGGGTACTCAAAAGCAGGAGAGGATTGTAAAAACAAAAGGGTCAGAATTTTTTATATATATATATATATATATATATATATATATATATATTTTCCTCTTTTTCTCTGGGGCCGTAGGAGGATTTTTTCTTTAATGGAGATTAAGCAATTGTATGATCATGTTGAGCAGCTCGCTGCTGAAGTGCGGGGAATTTCTGCCTATCTCGCTCAATCATCTGCTGTTGAACCAAAAATCCCAACTCCTGATGTGTTTTCTGGGGATCAGTCTAAATTTTTGAATTTTAAGAATAGTTGTAAATTATTTCTTGCCTTGAAGCCAAACCCATCGGGGAGCTCTGTGCAGCAGGTTAAACTTGTCATCTCCTTGCTGCGCGTTGATCCCCAGGATTGGGCTTTTTCTCTGACACCTGGAGACCCTATTCTGACTAATGTGGATGCATTTTTTCAAGCCTTGGGGTTGTTGTATGATGAACCTAATGCTATTGATCAAGCTGAGAAAACCCTATTGGCATTGAACCAGGGTCTGGATTCTGCAGAGTTATACCTTAGCAGCGCTCTTTCGGAAGGTTTTGGCAGAAACCGTAAAAGATGTTATGGTGGGATTTCCTGTTCCCTCTGGTCTTGATGATTCTATGTCATTAGCCATTCATGTTGATCGGCGTTTATGTGAGCGTAAAACTACACGAGAGGCATTGCCGCCTTTTGAACGAACGTCTGAACCCATGCAATGTGATGGGGCTTTGTCTAGGGCGCAACGTCAGGAGTTTAGAAGGCGTAATAAGCTGTGTTTTTTCTGTGGAGACGCCTCTCATACTATTTCTGTCTGCCCTAAATGAGAAAAACGTTTTGCGCACACATTTGCTGTGGGCAGTGTACAACCTAAGTTTCTTTTGGCAATTACTCTGATCTGCTCCTTGTCTACATTTTCCGCTAAGGCTTTTATAGATTCAGGAGCAGCTTTGAATCTGATGGATTTAGACTTTGCTAAACATTGTGGTTTTCCCATCATGCCCCTGTGGACTCCTATCCCTTTGAGGGTTATTGATGCTACTCCTTTGGCGGAGAATAAACCCCAGTTTTGGACCCAGGTGATAATGTAGGTCGCCCCGGACCACCAACCTGGGTTTTCCCTGGTTGCAAACTCATAATCCTGTTTTGGATTGGAAATCTGTGTCTGTGGTGAGTTGGGGTTGTCAGTGTGTTCTTAGTGACACTCTTGTTTTCTCCACCTCTCCCCAGTCTCATGATATTCATGATTTTTTGGCTAAATTTTCTGATGTATTTAGTGAGAGTAAGTCTGCGTCTTTGCCTCCTCATAGGAGTTATGACTGTGCAATTGAGTTAATACCTGGGTGTAAATTTCCCAAGGGTCGGCTTTTCTACTTATCAGTACCTGAACATGATGCTATGCGATCTTATATCAAGGAGTCGTTGGAGAAGGGTCATAATAGACCATCCTCTTCACCTTTAGGTGCTGGGTTTTTTTTTGTGGCCAAGAAAGATGGTTCATTAAGGCCTTGTATTGACTACCGTTCCCTTAACAAAATCACTGTTAAATATCAGTACCCGTTACCCCTGATTTCTGATTTATTTTCCAGAGTTAAAAGTGCCTGCTGGTTACTAGAAAAATTCTCTAGAGCATCTTATTTTAAGATAAACCCAAACAAATCAAAATTTATAACTCTAAACATGAAACAATCTGAAATTAACGAAATAAAGGCCCAAACCCAGTTCATTTGGGAGGAGAAAGAGATTGTCTATCTAGGGATTAGAATAGCTGGATCAATCCAAGCCACAGTTAGGGCCAATTTAGACAGCATTATAAAGACTATTACAGGCGATCTATCCTTTTTGGCTCAGCTAGAGACTTCCATCTTTGGGAAGATTCTGGCAGTCAAAACTTTTATCCTTCCCAAAATTTTATACATATTTAGGACTTTATCAGTTAGCTTTCCGTGCCAAACCATTGATAGAGCTCAAGAGCTCATCCGACTATTTATTTGGAAAGGTAAAAAAGCAAGAATATCTGCAGACTTGATGTACAAAAATAAAAAACATGGGGGCGCAGGACTGCCCAACATATACGCTTATTATCAGGCCTTGCTCATCAAACAGAGCTGGCACTGGTTTACTGAAAACTAGAGTTGAGCGAAATGGGTCGAAAAATTTCAAAAGTCGCCGACTTTTGGCAAAGTCGGGTTTCATGAAATGAAACCCGACCCTAGGATGAGGTCGGCCACGAGGTCGTCGACTTACGCGCCAAAGTCGCGTTTCAAAAGTTTGTTTTGCGCTCTTTTTCAGCCAATCAGGATCCACGGACACTGTGGGCAACGTGATGACATAGGCACGGGTCACCACCATCTTTCAGAAGGGCATGTAAGTGATTGGCTGGCTTTGGTGGGCGTCACAGGGGGTATAAAAGGGCGTGCACGCCGACCGTCATCTTACTTCTGCCGATCTTAGCATAGGGAGAGGTTGCTGCTGATTCTGTAGGGAGAGCGTTAGGCAGGGAAGAAGAAAAAAAAACTGCTTCTGCTGCTAGCGATTGTGCCTGTACAACACACCAGTCACTGTGTGTGCAGTGCAAGGGGAGGCTATATTGTGGTGTATCAGTGGTGTTGGTTGTTGGGCTGCCTTCTAAGGCTTCCTGACAGCTGCATTGCTGTTTACCCACTGCTCTGCAAACTGCTTTTTTAAAAGCAATCCCAATTTTTTTTTTTTGTCCTGCTGAGGTACTGAGCTGCAAACTGCTTTTTTAAAAGCAATCCCAATTTTTTTTTTGTCCTGCTGAGGTACTGAGCGTGCATTTTTTCACACCATACAGCGGTGTACGCTCCTCACACAGTACCGTGTAACGGCTGTTATCACAGCCACAGTGAAGCTATCTGTGTCACTCTGTGAGAATAAGTCGAGGACATGTTCCGTTCTTACAGACCTGCACTCTAGGGAGATTCCTACTCTGCCCAATTCTACATACACCTTGTAGTTTGTGATACACTAGCCAATTTCTGCCTGTGACATAGCGCTGTGATATTCAGTGGGCCTCACACAATCCAAAAGTGTCCAGTGTCCACAAGTGTCTGCAGAAATTCAAAATCTCCCTTATCCTCTAGTCACTTTGGTCACAGCTGTGCCATCGAGCCTGTGACATAGCGCTCAGATATTCAGTGGGCCTCACACAATCCAAAAGTGTCCAGTGTCTGCAGAAATTCAAAATCTCACTTATCCTCTAGTCACTTTGGTCACAGCTGTGCCATCGAGCCTGTGACATAGCGCTCAGATATTCAGTGGGCCTCACACAATCCAAAAGTGTCCAGTGTCTGCAGAAATGCAAAATCTCACTTATCCTCTAGTCACTTTGGTCACAGCTGTGCCATCGAGCCTGTGACATAGCGCTCAGATATTCAGTGGGCCTCACACAATCCAAAAGTGTCCAGTGTCCACAAGTGTCTGCAGAAATTCAAAATCTCCCTTATCCTCTAGTCACTTTGGTCACAGCTGTGCCATCGAGCCTGTGACATAGCACTCAGATATTCAGTGGGCCTCACACAATCCAAAAGTGTCCAGTGTCTGCAGAAATTCAAAATCTCACTTATCCTCTAGTCACTTTGGTCACAGCTGTGCCATCGAGCCTGTGACATAGCGCTCAGATATTCAGTGGGCCTCACACAATCCAAAAGTGTCCAGTGTCTGCAGAAATTCAAAATCTCACTTATCCTCTAGTCACTTTGGTCACAGCTGTGCCATCGAGCCTGTGACATAGCGCTCAGATATTCAGTGGGCCTCACACAATCCAAAAGTGTCCAGTGTCTGCAGAAATTCAAAATTTCACTTATCCTCTAGTCACTTTGGTCACAGCTGTGCCATCGAGCCTGTGACATAGCGCTCAGATATTCAGTGGGCCTCACACAATCCAAAAGTGTCCAGTGTCCACAAGTGTCTGCAGAAATTCAAAATCTCCCTTATCCTCTAGTCACTTTGGTCACAGCTGTGCCATCGAGCCTGTGACATAGCGCTCAGATATTCAGTGGGCCTCACACAATCCAAAAGTGTCCAGTGTCTGCAGAAATTCAAAATCTCCCTTATCCTCTAGTCACTTTGGTCACAGCTGTGCCATCGAGCCTGTGACATAGCGCTCAGATATTCAGTGGGCCTCACACAATCCAAAAGTGTCCAGTGTCTGCAGAAATTCAAAATCTCACTTATCCTCTAGTCACTTTGGTCACAGCTGTGCCATCGAGCCTGTGACATAGCGCTCAGATATTCAGTGGGCCTCACACAATCCAAAAGTGTCCAGTGTCCACAAGTGTCTGCAGAAATTCAAAATCTCCCTTATCCTCTAGTCACTTTGGTCACAGCTGTGCCATCGAGCCTGTGACATAGCGCTCAGATATTCAGTGGGCCTCACACAATCCAAAAGTGTCCAGTGTCTGCAGAAATTCAAAATCTCACTTATCCTCTAGTCACTTTGGTCACAGCTGTGCCATCGAGCCTGTGACATAGCGCTCAGATATTCAGTGGGCCTCACACAATCCAAAAGTGTCCAGTGTCTGCAGAAATTCAAAATCTCACTTATCCTCTAGTCACTTTGGTCACAGCTGTGCCATCGAGCCTGTGACATAGCGCTCAGATATTCAGTGGGCCTCACACAATCCAAAAGTGTCCAGTGTCCACTAGTGTGAGCAGAAATTCAAAATCTCCCCTGTCCTATAGACACCTTGTACCTTGTTTTACATTACTATATAGTTTGTTGGATTTTGTCTACATTTCTACCAAAAATGAGGAAGGCTGGTGGAAGAGGCCGTGGAATTGGGCGGGGGTTGGCAGCTGGTAATGATGGTGTTGGTGGTGGATCTGATGGTAGTGTCAAGAGCAAAATAGGACCGAATGCAGGAGGTGTTGAGCCTGCGTCATCGTCTGGCTCCATAAGGCTTCGAAGGCTTAGTTTTCTAGGAGTTGGCAAACCGCTTTTAAAGCCAGAGCATCAGGAAAAAGTTTTGTCTTACATTGCTGACTCAGCCTCCAGCTCTATCGCCTCCTCTTCTTCAGTTGTAAAAAGTAAAAGCACTGAGTCGTCATTGGAGGCTCATGTTCATGAACCACACCTTTCCTTGTGTCCTTCACCCCAACCAAGATTGAAGGATGACGCAGGCCATACTACTGATTACTCCATGGAGCTGTTTTCACATACCATGCCTGGATTATCAAGTCAAATGGTGAATTACCCAGGCCAAGATGAATCTGACATGGAGTGCACTGATGCACAGCCGCTGATGGATGATTCTGCTGGTACATTCACTCAGAGCACTACATTGTCCTCGCAGTGTACAGAGCCAGATTCTGACCCTGATGAGACTCAGGTGCCCCTTCCCGCACACTATACCACCATACACGGTGACACAGAGGAAGGTGCACATGACATTGAAGAGGAGGTGATGGATGACCCAGTTGTTGACCCAGATTGGCATCCATTGGGGGAAGAGGGTGCTGCTTCCAATAGCTCAGATGAGGAGCATCCACAGCAGACATCGACATCGCAACAGCTGTTATCTGGCAGGCCCGGAGCACTCCAAAGACAGATTCCAAAAATCAAAAGAGTTGCTGGACAGCTTGTCCAGAGGGTCAAAAGATCACAGCGTGCTAGGCCGCAAAATGTCTGCCAAAGTAGGAAGAGTGCAGTGTGGCACTTTTTTGAACAAAATCCTCATGATCAGGCCAAGGTTATCTGTAAGAAGTGCGCAAAGACCTTTAGCCGAGGGAAAAATCTGAAAAATTTGAATACCAGTTGCATGCTTAGACATTTAAACACCATGCACTTGCAAGCGTGGACACAACACCAAACCTCAAGTGACACATGTGCAACTGATCACAACGAAGGTAGTCAGCAACGCTACATTGTTTCCCCCACTGTAAGCCCACCGGTTAGCACAGCAGCAAATGTTGAGGTGTCGTTGCAAGGCCACAGCAGTCAGGGAATCCCACTGTTATATCAACGAAAGACTGATTCTAGGCCATCAGAAAGAACACCAACTCCATCACCATCATCAACCCTCTCTTAGTCCACCCTGTCCACCGCTACTTCCACCATATGCAGCTCTCAAGTCCAGCTCACCCTCCCAGACACTATGAGTAGGTCAAGAAAGTACTCAGTCTCTCATCCGCGTACACTGGGTTTGAACGCCCACATTGCCAAACTAATCTCGTTTGAGATGATGCCCTTTCGGTTGGTGGAAAGCGCAGCTTTCCGCGAACTCATGGCCTATGCAGTACCACGCTATGACCTACCCAGTCGCCACTTCTCTCGCAAAGCCATCCCAGCCCTCCACCATCATGTGAAAGACCGCATTGTCCATGCACTCAAGCAGTCAGTGAGCGGAAAGGTGCACCTCACAACTGATGCATGGTCCAGTCGGCATGGCCAGGGCCGTTACGTGTCCATCATTGCGCACTGGGTTAATGTGGGGGATGCAGGGTCCACAGGGGACAGCGGTGGTGGGACAGTGCTGCCTAGCCCACGGTATAGGAAACAGTTGGCTGTAGGCGTTCGACCCTCCTCCTCCTCCTCCTCCTCCAGAAGCGAAAGCTCGTCCACAGAGCGCAGTCGTACGAGCACTCCATCTGCAGCTGCCACTGTTGCACACGAGGTGTCCCCCTATCGAGCAGCTAGTGGATAGCGTCAGCAGGCTGTGTTGCAGATGATGTGTTTGGGTGACAGACACACCGCCGAGGTGCTGGCCGAGTACTTGAAGCGACAAACTGAGTCATGGCTGGGCAGTGTACATCTTGAGGCAGGCAAGGTAGTTAGTGATAACGGCCGTAATTTTGTGGCAGCCATAGCCCTTTCAAAACTCAGCCACATACCTTGCTTGGCTCACACCTTGAACCTGGTGGTGCAGTGCTTCCTCAAAAATTATCTGGAGTTAACAGCCCTGCTCCAGAAGGTGTGAAGACTGTGCGCGCACATCCGCCGGTCGCCTGTACACTCCGTTCGTATGCAGAAGCTGCAGCGATTGCTCCACCTTCCCCACCACCGCCTCATTATCGACATTGCAACAAGGTGGAACTCCACCCTGCACATGGTGGAGCAGCTGTGCGAGCAGAGGCAGGCCATAATGCATTTGTGGGAGGATACACGGCCAGGCACTTTGAGAGCAGACATGGAGTTGACAGGTGTGCAGTGGTCGAAGCTGAAAGACCTCTGTAAAGTCCTTCAGTGTTTTGAGGAATGCACACGGCTGGTAAGCGCAGACGACGCCATCCTAAGCATGAGCATCCCACTTATGCGTCTGCTCATGCAAACTTTGACGCACCTTAAGGAGCAGGCTTCTGCAGCCAATGTTGATGAGGAGGAAGAGGAGGAGGGAATCCTTGATGACATTCAGCCATTGTCTGCTCAGGGACCTCTCCTGGACGAGGTGGAGGAAGAAGAGGAGGAGGAGGAGGAGGATGATGGGGATGATTACTTAGGGGAGGAGGATGCATCTCGTGGGGCAAGTGAAAATGTTGGCGTGGCAAGGTCTGGTACAGGGTTTGTGCGTGACTGGAGGGATGTGGATTTGCCACAAAGTGCTCCTCCAACCAGCACTCGCAGTGCATCATTGACACCGGGAACATTGGCCCACATGTCAGATTATGCCTTGCTGATCCTAAAAAGGGACCCCCGCATTGCCAAAATGATGAACGATGACGACTACTGGTTGGCCAGCATCCTGGATCCACGCTATAAAGGCAAATTACAAAACATCATGCCACAGGAGAACCTTGACCTAATATTGGCTAATAAACAAGCAACTCTGGTAAATCGGTTGCTTGAGGCATTCCCAGCACACAGCAGCGGTGATGGTTCTCACACGAGCCGTATGGGCCAGGGGCAGCTTGCCAGAGGTGTTCGTGGTGCACACAGCAGAAGTGGCGTTGGAGACAGGGGTTTCATGACAATGTTGTGGACTGATTTTTCAAGTACCGCTCACACAACTGGTAATACTGCATCGATGGAAAGTGACAGGAGACAGCAGTTGTCAACTATGGTTACAAACTACTTTTCCTCCCATATCGATGTTCTCCCACACAGGTCATTCCCCTTTGACTATTGGGCCGCTAAACTGGACACCTGGCCTGAATTGGCACAATATGCCTTACAGGAGCTCGCTTGCCCAGCTGCAAGTGTGCTATCGGAAAGAGTCTTCAGTGCAGCTGGATCAATCCTGACAGAAAAAAGGACCCGTCTGTCAACCCAAAATGTGGATGATCTAACCTTCATTAAAATGAACCACGCATGGGTTTCCAAGGATTTTGTCCCACCTTCCCCTGATGACACATAGGGTGACAGAAAAATGGCTTGCTTTGGTCCACCTCTTCCTGGGACTTGACATATTTCACCTTTTGCATCAGCTGAATGTCCAACATCAACATATGCCACTTTCTAAAACTCCCTAACTGTGGTGCCTCCCACCCCATGGCCGGGGTCACCACCTAGCGCACGACACCGTGCGAGTGCCGTTGCCCTGGACAGGTGGGTAGGCCGACTCTTGGGCGCGGGCACTGGCACAGGGTCCCTCATAGTGCAATCAAGTGTCTCTGACGGTGGTGGTGCACACCCGCCGTCAGACACACCGCCGTACTATGAGGGGCCCAGTGCCAGTACCGACACCCACGAGTGGGCCCCCCTTGCTTGGGCAGGGCCCCAGCATTTGCAATCTTTACCTCTCCCTGATCCTCCGCTGTGTAGTCTGGGCCGTTAAATCCATACTGTGCCTGACAACGTTTGAGCCTGCCTCCTGATGTATAGACATATATTTTGAATGTGTACGCTATCCATACATGTTATCCGGGGATACGGTACCCTTTCTAACCTTTGTGCAATCATGTGCAATCCATACTGGGCCTAACACCGTCTGAGCCTGCCTCCTGATATATAGACATATATTTTGAATGTGTACGCTATCCATACATGTTATACGGGGATACGGTACCCTTTCTAACCTTTGTGCAATCACGTGCAATCCATACTGGGCCTAACACCGTCTGAGCCTGCCTCCTGATGTATAGACATATATTTTGAATGTGTACGCTATCCATACATGTTATCCGGGGATACGGTACCCTTTCTAACCTTTGTGCAATCACGTGCAATCCATACTGGGCCTAACACCATCTGAGCCTGCCTCCTGATGTATAGACATATATTTTGAATGTGTACGCTATCCATACATGTTATGTGGGGATACGGTACCCTTTCTAACCTTTGTGCAATCATGTGCAATCCATACTGGGCCTAACACCGTCTGAGCCTGCCTCCTGATGTATAGACATATATTTTGAATGTGTATGCTATCCATACATGTTATCCGGGGATACGGTACCCTTTCTAACCTTTGTGCAATCACGTGCAATCCATACTGGGCCTAACACCGTCTGAGCCTGCCTCCTGATGTATAGACATATATTTTGAATGTGTACGCTATCCATACATGTTATCCGGGGATACGGTACCCTTTCTAACCTTTGTGCAATCACGTGCAATCCATACTGGGCCTAACACCGTCTGAGCCTGCCTCCTGATGTATAGACATATATTTTGAATGTGTACGCTATCCATACATGTTATCCGGGGATACGGTACCCTTTCTAACCTTTGTGCAATCATGTGCAATCCATACTGGGCCTGACACCGTTTGAGCCTGCCTCCTGATGTATAGACATATATTTTGAATGTGTACGCTATCCATACATGTTATCTGGGGATAGGGTACCCTTTCTCACCTTTGTGCAATCACGTGTAATCCATACTGGGTGTGAGAACGGCTGGCGAGCTGTTAAGCAAGCTACAGCACCTGTGGTTTGCACACGTAAGTTTTTCATTTTTTCAGGAATGACGGTTAGGCCTAATTCCGGAACTGCGGTTGACCTGCACTTACTGGGAAATCATTGTTCGTGGGTAATAATTGTAATCAGTGATCCCCATCACTAACGTTGTTCAGCGGGTTATCTGCACCTGTAAGCAACAAACGCTGGCCTTTTCAGTGTAGCGCACATGCAGCCACGGACATGTAAGGGCATGACACACCAGTTATTGGCCAATCTCATGTGCCAGAGCCTCACGTGTCCCTCTAGTAAGCCAGACTCGGACCGCGGGGCATGACGGAGTCTCATTCGTTAACGGAATTAAGCTTGCAATGTGTGCATCTGTTCTGTAGCTGGCATGTTTGAGGTTTCCCAGGTGGAGTAGAATTTAACCGTAGGCTCCACTCCTGGTGGTGCCCTTCTGGACATTCCTTTAAGGTTCAGCTTTGCAACCATACTGCCCACGTAAAACAAACACTTTGCCTTCATGAACGCTGTTTGAAGGGTCATGACTCGTGGGAATAACGCCGCCCAATCAGTTAACCTGCTAGAGAGATCGTTCGTTGCTCCCAAGCATGACATCACACTCCCTAGGAGGAAGGTAATGCCACTGTGGCGACCGTACTCCTGGGGGCGACACAAGTGCACTGATGCCCAGCCACTGCTCGATGAATCTGCTGGTACATTGACCCAGACCACTACATTCCCCTCGCACGCTACACGGCCTGAATCTGACCCTGATGAAACTCAGGTTACCCTTGCCATATACAGTTCCATCTTACACGGTGACAAAGAGGAAGCTGCAGATGAAAGTGCAGGTTCGGCCCACCCGCCATCAGACACACCACCGTACTATCAGGGGCCCTGTGCCAGTGCCGTCGCCAATGAGTGGGCCCCCCCTGCTTGCTCAGGATCATAGCACTTGCAAAGTTGAAATACTGTGCAGTGAGATGGAAGATGGGGACGACGAGGAGTCCAGACAAGTACAGGGATTCCCTAGCAAGGAGACTTATTTGATTGTTTTCAATGTTGGGACAGCAATTTTTGGGGAGCACTATACTCTGGAGAATGATAGATGGGGCCCACCATACACTGGAACATTCCAAAGGTGGACATCAGACACTGGAGCAGCATTTACAGGGCCCATTATACACTAGAGAATTAGAAATGGGGCCCATTATGTTTGGAGCATTATTTGGGCCCATAAGACAGTGGAGCTTCATCCATGGGGACCAACATATACTGTAGCATTATGTGGAGCTCATCATATACTGTTTGAAACATTATATGGGACCAATGATTCTGTATGGAGAAATAGATGGGCCTCGTCATGAGATGTAAAAAGTGAAGTATTTTTCATTGTACTATACCGCTATTTCTCTGCCGTATCAGAGCATGATGAGTTGTGGTATGTGTTAAAGGGGCGCTCTTTCGTCCAGGGCACATGAAAACCTGGAGCCAGCCCTCCCCCCCACAACTGTAGCCAAATAACCCCCATTTTTCAGTGCGTAACTTGTATTATGAAGTTAATTAAGGTTGACAAGCTTAAGTAAGAAGAATTGATGCTTTTGGCATTCAAATGGGCACTGTAGGTGTGTTTCCTGTCCTCCTCTCACTGCCGACTTTTATTCCCCATTGACTTACATTGGGTTTCGTGTTTCGGGACGACCCCGACTTTTCCCTATAATCGGACGATCTTGCTCGACCCGACTTTTGGAAAAGTCGGGTTTCACGAAACGAAACGCGACCCTAAAAAACCAAAAGTCGCTCAACTCTACTGAAAACATGATGCATCCAGCTTGGTATGGCTTGGAGAGAGATGCTAGTGATAGAGGTTCCTTGCAAAAGCTTTTCTTTCACTTCCTTCTGCAAAAGCCCAGTGCGAACTCATCTCATCCTATATTCCGGCCGATAATCTCAGCCTGGAGGGATCTCATCAAGCCGACTAAAAATATCAAAAAAGCAGAGCAAATCTTAAAGTTGCCTCTATCTTCATTGGCACTGATGGATGATCTCCCGATACCGGAGGTTTGGGGGAAATCTGGAATTAAAAGGGTGGGGGATGTTTTTAGTGGAGTGGAGTTCCTGAAATTCGGTGAGATCAGGGTTAAATATAATTTACCGTCATCTGAGCTAGTCTTTTACACCATGTTGAAAGACAGAATTTGGAAATTCATAAAAGGGAAGACTTTGAATTATGAAATGCTATCTTCACTATTGTGCAACCTTAAAAATAAAAACCTCTGGAGTCTGCGTAATTTGTATAGATCTGTTGTCAAAGACCTGACGAGCCACAAAAACATATACATGAAGAGATGGGAGTCCGATTTTGGTGCTGATATCCGTCTCGAGAACTGGAACGATGCCATCAAAAACACTTACAATTCCAACATATCAATGGGTCTTCATGAGAGTTATTTCAAATTGTTAAATAGGTGGTACTATACCCCGACGAGGTTATCGCATTTTAACACAGAGCTATCTTCCTTGTGCTGGAGAGATTGTGGACACCAAGGGAACCTCTACCATATTTTCTGGGGTTGTTCAAAAATCAAAAACCTCTGGCTTCAAGTCACACAGCACATTAAGCTCATTGCTAAGGACTTCACAATTACACCCGAAAGAGCACTTCTTTCATTAGACATGGAACAATTTGATGATTCGGTAAGACACATTATCATACACATCCTCTTAGTGACCAAGACCATGTTAGCACAATGGTGGAAGAAAGCAGAGGTTCCCAAGTTTTCAGACATACTTGACAAGATAGGCCAACACAGTGATTTAGAACGCAGATTTGCGATTAACAACAATCACATTCACAAATACTCAAAAAAATGGAAGTCCTGGAACAACAAATTTCATATCAAATAGACTCAACAAGAGGCACTATAGAGGGTGTGGCCTGGCTTCTGCCACATGAAGAAGCAAGAGTCCTAAGCTCCCACAGAAACCCCACTAAAAAGCGTCAAAAGCGACTCTGAGACCCATTACTGGCTAGGATTAGCCTTCTACCTAAAGCCTAACTCACAGGGCTTAATCTGAGACCAAATTCAGTTCTCTAGGCTAAAAGGATCTTGTGATAAGAAGATCTGAACATTTTGAGCTGGGAGACCTCATGGTCACGCCGCCATCTTAGACCCCGGATGTACTGTGACCTGCGGCAGAAAACAGAGGAAGAAACTGTCTGTTCTTCCCCGGCTACCAGGAGGTCCCTCGCCTGTCAACTGAAGAGCGGTGGGACCTAGGATTTTGGGGCCGCAGCTGCAGAGCGGTCTTCTGGGGAGGTTGTGGTGCCTCATGCGCCGCCGGTTTCACAGCCGGAGCTCCTGCATCTACACATCAGTACTCTGCCAATCGCAATCAGAGCAGGGACCGGAGTCTGTCAGTGATCGCTCCGGGGACTTACCCGGTTCACGGCTGAAGAAACTGCTGTGAAGGACAGACCCACCGGAGGACACTGCGACTGGTCACGTGGAAGCGCCAGTGGAGAGGAGACGTGGGCCACTTCTACCCCCTGCAGCGTCGGGGGACGGAGACCGGAGTCTGGACTCCTGATCACCGAAACTGCGTCACCAACCTGAAGCACAGTAGCGACATAGTAGTGTCAGCATCCTCCCTACAAATAGGGGTACAAGGTAAGCCCGGCAACGGGATTCCCCTACGGACTATAACACTCTGCAAATATAGAGAGGGGGTGTACCCTGGACTGGCCAGCGAGTGACTTTGCTGTGGAGTTGGATATAAACTATAATCGGGAAATCACTTCCCCAGCATTAACATATGAGAGGGAGACGGGATTACTGCTTAAGCGAGGGACATGTTGTGGAATATCACAAAGTGTAACCTACACAGTTCAAGGTCCAAGAGACTGAGAGTCAAATTATAGAATTATAGACTGCAGAGCGCAATTTTTACATAAAGTGGACGGGAGGTGCTATAGGTGAAATTGCCGTTTATTGAGGGACAGAGAGCAACGCTGTGGAATATAAAGTAGTCATTGTGGATTGATAATAAATCTTTAAGGTATATAGTACCCATAATAAAGTCTGGCCTAGTACCTCCTCTCAACGCCACTGCTCCACCTAGTGAATAAATAAATATTTCTCTGTGACAATTGAGAATTTGAGGATAAGAGCTTTATTCCTTCTTAGCTTTGGCACTTAAAGAGGGAGTTCCAAACTTGAGTTATATGTGACTTACACGGAGGGTGTCCATCCTGTCGCTCTAGTTATTTAAAACCGGGAACCTGTCTACTGAAACTGGGAGACCCAATTTAAATAGCTTGCTTATACACCAAACTTCCCAAATGGAACAAAAGCCTGATAACAAAAAACCATTACAAAGCCAAAGAAAAACCTCCGCATTTTATTCCAGATCAAACTCAGATATTCCCAACCAGCTGAGCCCAATTAAACTTAGATCTCCCCAAAAATCTGATGACTATAAGACTCATAAAATAACAACACAATCAAATGGTGCTAAATCTACCTTCCAAAATACCACTCCAGTTACTAGAAGTAAAAACCCTCCTTCTTCGATGACTTCTTCCTCTGCACCGAATCAGCTGATGGATACTTCCGTCTCGACTAAGAGAAGTGCTCCAGAAGAGGAGAGAAATTCGGAATCAGAAAATAAAAATAAAAAAGATCGACCTGAATCTGAACCAATGGCTCCAAAAATGAGCCACGAGGAGATATTCTTTCAAAAAATAACTTCACTAATTGACGAAAAACTAAATACGGGCTTCGCTAAACATAACGCCGCTTTCGAGGAGGTTTGCAGAGGTTTTACCCAAAAACTAGAAATTTATGAATCCAAAATAATCGACCTTGAAAAGAAGACAGAATCACTAATCAGTCAAAACATCGTTCTAAAAAAAGAAGTTAATGATATCAGAACCAAAATGGCTGACTTAGAGGACAGGAGCCGGAGAAATAATTTGAAAATCAGAGCTATCCCCGAAGAAGTAAGCCAATCAGAACTACCAGAATTTGTCAAAACTATTTTCAAAAAAACAATACCAAACCTCAATACCCTAGACCTGTGCATTGACAGAATACATAGACTTCCTAAACCCAAAGGCATCACAGCAGACAAACCAAGGGATACGATCCTTCGTCTGCATTTCTTTACCACCAAGGAAAAGATACAGAATTATGTCAAAGCCAAGGGCTCGCTCCCGGAACCTTACCACCAACTAAAAATATTTACAGATCTTTCAAAACATACTCTGGATTCCCGCAGATCCTTCAAGCCTTTAACAGATAATTTAAGAGGCAAAAACATCCAGTACAGATGGGGATTTCCTACTAAACTGATGTTCAACCATAGAGATAAATTCGTAGTGATTAATTCTTTGGAAGAAGGCATGGCTCTATTTAAATCTCATCCCTGATCTGACTTTAATGAATTAAAGAGACCTTGGAAAAGTCAGAGTAATCGTCTCAATAACCATGGGGTAAAAAACGGAGAACTTTCTTCTTTTTTCACGAACTTTTCCCCCAACAGGTCGAGACTTCCTCAGGGAAAAGACCTAGAATTGAATTTCTTGCTCATACCAGTCATACTGTACTGTATGATTGTTGAAATTTTCTCTGTTTCTCTTTTGGTGTTCCTTTAGCTCCTTTAACACTTCGAATTATGCAGCTGAAATGTATGTCCTACAATGTCAGAGGTCTTAATAGCCCATGGAAGAGATACACACTGTGGAAAGAAATTAAGAATTCACACGCAGACGTCGTCTGCATCCAGGAATCGAAATTTAAAAAAGGTAACCATCCAAATTTCACCCACAGGGACTTTCTACATTCTTTCTCAGCCTCATCTCCCAAAAAAAAAGCAGGAGTGATCACGTTGATAAAAAACACAGTGCCATTCCATCTTATGGAGGAGGTGGTGGACCCCGCTGGCAGGTACCATGTTTTGGTGTGCGAAATCAATTCGACTCAATGTACAATTGTCAATGTGTACTGCCCTAATACAACTGAGTTTTCTCAACAAAGTGATGAGGAAAGTCCAGTTAAAAAAGAGGGGCAATTTGTTCATTCTGGGAGACTTTAACATGGTTCCTGACGGAGTTCTGGACTCCACCTCTCCAACTCGCCAATTATCGGGTAACCTCAGTAAATGGATTCAAAATAACGAGCTATATGACACATACAGATGTCTGAATTCCTCATCCAGAGAATATTCACACTTCTCAGCGGCACATAAAACTTCTGCGAGAATAGATTTACTTCTCACAGACATTTTCACTCTCACTAAAATAAAAAACTCATCCAGATCAATCTCGGACCACTCTCCCATTTTGTCAGAAATTTGGGTTGGCCCATTCTTTAAAAATTCCACAGTATGGAGGTGCAATAACTTTCTACTGAACATTCCAGAATATAGAAACGAAATTGTCACGACATTAAAACAATACTTTAAAGAAAACGACACAGGGGAAATGAACCCACTTACAGTCTGGTGTGCACATAAGGCGGTAATAAGAGGGAAACTGATCCAAATTACAGCAAGACATAATGCAAAAAAAAGAGAAAAAATTAAATCTATACAAAAACAAATAAATTCAAAGGAAAATGATCTCTCTAAGCCTAACATAAAATCTCAGCAAATTTACAGGGAAATACTTAACTTGAGACAAGAATTAAATAGGGCTATTCTTGACGACTTTGATAAAATCGTTAAAACATCAAAATTTAAAGTATACTCTGAAACGAACAAGCCAACGAGATTCATGATGTCCAAACTGAAGAGTGAGAGAATCCGTAGCAGAATATACAAAATAAAAAATGCAGCTGGAGATATAAAACATCACCCAACCGATATTGTAGAGGAATTTGCATCTTACTATAGGAAACTATATAACCTAAAGAACGTAACTCCTCAACCAGACCCCCAAAAAATAAATGAGTTTATTAAGAAACTACAACTTCCTAAAATCAACCCTCCAGACCTATCACAACTTAACTCACCTATACCAATTTCAGGAATTATAGAAACGGTAAACTCACTAAAACTACAAAAATCACCGGGCCCAGACGGACTAACAAATGAATACTTCAAAAACTTTGCAGACGTACTCGTCCCGTATATGGCTAAAATTTTCAATCAAGTTTCGGAGGGTGGCTCTTTTCCGGGGGAGATGTTGGAGGCAATTCTCATTGTGATACCCAAGACATTAAATAACCTAGAAGAAGTGAAAAATTTTCGCCCAATTTCCCTGATAAATTCAGATATAAAATTTTTTTCCAAAATACTGGCTACAAGACTAAAGGGAATACTACCAAAACTAATCAATGATGATCAATCAGGCTTCATTGAAGGCAGACAAACTTCTGATAGCACTAGGAGACTTGTCAACATTATTAACAGAATTAATTCTACCCGAACTCCTTCAATACTTCTAACACTTGATGCCGAAAAGGCGTTCGATAGGGTCAATTGGTCATACCTAAAAACTGTTCTCCTAAATTTTGGTTTCAACAACAAATGGATAGAATTGGTGTTCACCCTATACTCCCAACCAAGCGCCAAAATTTACATAAATAACAACTTATCCAAATCATTTTATATAAATAATGGGACAAGACAAGGGTGCCCCCTCTCGCCACTGCTGTTCGCCTTGGCGATAGAACCTTTAGCCGAAGCAATTCGCATAAACGAAAAAATCACAGGGATCAACACTCCATCTAAACAATTCAAAATAAGCCTGTTTGCAGACGATATGCTGCTCTCACTCACAAACCCGATACAATCCATTGCAACACTGCTTGAGATAATAGAGGAATTTTCACAAATATCAAACTTTAAAATTAACAATAGTAAATCGAAAATCTTGCAATTCTACCTTTCAGATACTACAATAAATTCTATTAAAAATATTTCAGAGTTTGGTTGGGAGGAGGACCAAATATCACACCTGGGGATTGTGTTCAAAAAAACATTACGCAATACAGTTAAAGCAAATTGCGAGATTTTTTTAGCCACTATCACAAATGACCTCCAACCCTGGAAAAACATAGGCCTGTCGTGGGTGGGCAGAGTGCTAGCAATAAAAACAGTGATACTCCCGAAACTTTTATACATTTTTAGGGCTCTCCCTCTTTCCTTTCCAATAACATTCTTTAATAGCTGTAACAAAAAAATCTTCTCCTTTGTCTGGGGAGAGAAGAGAGCTAGAGTAGACAGAACAATTCTTTATAAACATAAATATAACGGAGGAATGGGGATTCCAAACATTCTAACTTACTACCACGCCATTCTTATCAAACAAAGCCAATATTGGATGAGTGAGACTGCCGAACCATCTTGGAGGATGCTAGAGAGAGACCATAGTCCCTCAAACCCACTCAAAAATCTTCTCCTCAATCATATATTCCATATAAAAAGATATAGACTAAATCACCCAATTTTTCTGGCGATTACCCAAGCTTGGGATCATTTGGCCTCACCGAACAAAGCTGAGAAGCCAAAACTGAAAGAAAATTTCCCAATATCCCTGATCGCGTCTATTTACGGATTTACTGTGCCTGAAATATGGTCAAAAAATGGCATTCGAAAGTTGGGAGATGTTCTTGTAATGGATAAATTACTCAGTTTTTCCGAGATTAGAAACAAATTCAACCTACCCTTCTCAGACTTTATGCAATATTGCATAATCAAGGAGTATATACAAAAATTTGTCAGCTTGGTCCCTCCGAAAACAGAGGTGGTTCACCTTCTTCTAAATAATCCAAACCATAAAATTTTCTGGAGCACTAAATTCCTTTGCAACTCTCTCAATAAAGATGGCGTCTTCACAAAAAACAAATATATGCTCAAGTGGGAGAAAGACTTCCAGTTCTGCGCAACAAAAGGTCAATGGGAAAAGGCAATAAGGGACTCATACTCTTCCAACATATCAATACTACTTCACGAATCATACTACAAAATATTAACAAGATGGTACCTAACTCCTTCTAGAATATCACATTTCAAAACAGATTCATCCCCTTTGTGTTGGAGGGGGTGCGGGCTCAAGGGAGATTTGAAACATATTTTCTGGTCCTGCCCAGCTCTCACAGAATTATGGAATAAGATTTCCATATATATTGGTGAACTTCTCGACAAGAACTTTACACTTTCCCCTCAAACAGCTTTTTTTTCCTTGGGCTTGGAAGAGGTACATTACTCAACTAAAAAAGTTATAATACACCTTTTACTGATAACTAAAAATATGATAGCCTCCTTCTGGAGAAGAACTGACATACCAAGATTTTCTGACATTGTGGATAGACTAAAGACGCATAATACCTTAGACCTAAAATTCTCAATAGCAAATGGATGCTTGCATAAATATGACAATAAATGGAGCATATGGAACACTAAATACCAAGATTTAGTTTAGTTTAGATAAGACTTTTCTTGTTAATAAGTTGTTTTTTTTTCTTACTCTTAAACTAAAAGTAGCTTTCCAGCTATTTTCGATGTACATAGTTTGAACATGGAAATTCAAAGAAGATTATCTTACTAAGACAGATAAATTTTTTTTGTAGTAGATATACAAATATGTACAGCTCTGTCTATGTTACTATGAAAACTCTTTTCTTTCCCTTCCCTACTCCTATCCCTTTCCTTCCCCCCTTTCCCTACTTACCAATGCGAATTACTACATAAACAAAGAGCATGTTTGTAAATTCTGTTAAAATACCTAATAAAAATATTTGAAAACAAGAGGCACTATATTTTGAAGTTTAAACCTGGGCGCTTTAGTACTGGGATGCTGTATCTCCTTCCAAGAATGTTACCCCATAATAAGGATTGTTGTTTTTTTTTTATGTTGTTATTTGATATATGTTATTCTATGCCTATTTGTGGGTTCTCTAGTTTTTAAAAAAATTTTCCGTACCTGTACAAGGTTGTTTATTCCCCACTCCCTTCCCTCCCTTCCTACCTTCCTTTCCCTACCCTGTTTATTTCTAAAAAAAAACAATAAAATTATTTGAAAAAAAAAAAAGTGCCTGCTGGTTTACCAAGCTTGACCTCAGGGGGGCGTATAATCTTATTCGCATCAAGCACGGGGATGAATGGAAAACGGCGTTTAATACTCCAGAGGGACATTTTGAGTACCTGGTGATGCCTTTTGGGCTCACTAATGCCCCTTCTGTCTTTCAATTTTTTATGAACGATATTTTCCGGGACTTTGTGGATAAGTTTTTGATCATCTATCTGGATGATATTTTGATCTTTTCCAGTAATTGGGATTCTCATGTGGAACATGTCCGGACTGTGTTCCGGATTTTGAGGGAAAATTCCCTGTATGTTAAGGGATCGAAGTGCCTCTTTGGTGTACAGAGGATTTCATTTTTGGGATTAATTTTGTCCCCGTCGGCTATTGAAATGGACCCGGCCAAGGTACAGGCCATTTATGATTGGGTTCAGCCCACTTCTTTGAAGGCTCTCCAGAAGTTTTTGGGTTTTGCTAATTTCTATCGTAAATTTATAAGTAATTTTTCTGGTATTGTCAAACCACTGACGGATCTGACCAAAAAGGGTGCTGATGTGGTGAATTGGTCTCCCGAGGCAGTCTCGGCATTTCAGGAGCTTAAGCGGAGATTCACTTCTGCTCTGGTTCTACGGCAACCTGATGTCTCACTCCCATTTCAGGTGGAAGTAGATACTTCTGAGATTGGTGCAGGAGCCGTTTTGTCCCAAAAAGACCGGAGACTCCTAAAATTAATCCCTGTGCCTTCTTTTCTCGAAAATTCTCCCCATCTGAATGTAACTATGACGTGGGGAATCGGGAATTGTTGGCCATGAAATGGGCATTTGAAGATTGGTGACATTGGTTGAAGGGAGCTAGACATCAAGTTGTGGTCCTCACCGACCACAAGAATTTGATTTATCTTGAATCAGCCAAACGCTTGAATCCTAGACAGGCTAGGTGGGCCTTGTTTTTCACGTGTTTTAATTTTGTGGTCTCTTTTCTTCCGGGCACTAAGAATGTCAAGGCGGACGCCCTTTCTAGGAGTTTCTTTGCGGATTCTCTTATTGTGACCGAGCCTACTACCATTCTAAATGAGGGGGTAGTTCTTTCCGCCATCTCACCCGATTTGAGACGTGCCCTGGAGGAATTTCAGGAGGACAAATCTGAATGTTGCCCTATGGGAAAATTGTATGTTCCTGATCAGTGGAGGAAGAGAGTAATGTCTGAAATTCATTGCTCCGCGTTGGCTGGTCATCAAGGTATTTTTGGTACCAGAGATTTGATGAGTCGGTCTTTTTGGTGGCCTGCCTTATCTCGTGATGTCAGGAATTTTGTGCAGTCCTGTGGGACTTGTTATCGGTCTAAAGCCTGTTCTCGTTCTAGTGGGTTGTTGATGCCCCTGCCGGTGCCCAAGAGGTCATGGACCCATATCTCAATGGATTTTATTTCTGATCTTCCTGTCTCTCAGAGAATGACTTTTATCTGGGTGATTTGTGATAGATTTTCTAAGATGATCCATCTTGTACCACTCCCAAAGTTGCCATCTTCTTCAGAGTTGGTGTCCTTGTTTTTACAACAGGTGGTTCGGTTGCATGGGGTTTCTGAGAACATTGTGTCGGACAGAGGAGTCCAGTTTGTTTCCAGACTTTGGAGAGCTTTTTGTTCCAAACTGGGAATTCAGTTATCTTTCTCCACTGCATTTTATCCTCAGACCAATGGGCAGACTGAGAGAAAAAAACAGACTTTGAAGTCCTATTTGAGATGTTTTATATCTGCTGATCAGGATGACTGGGTCTCATTTTTGCCCTTGGCCGAATTTGCACTAAACAATAGAGCTAGTTCTGCCATGTTGATGTCGCCCTTTTTCTGTAACTTTGGGTTTCATCGTCGATTTTCTTCAGGGCAAGTGGAATCTTCGACCTGCCCAAATGTGGACACTGTGGTAGAGAGAATGCAGCAGATTTGGGTCCAAGTGGTGGATAAGTTGTCCCTCTCTCAGGAAAAGGCCCAATGGTTTTCCAACCGGCATAGGACCATTGGTCCCCGGTTTTAAGTGGGTGATATGGTTTGGTTGTCGTCAAAGAATATTCCTATGAAGGTTTGCGTCTCCAAAGTTCAAGCCAAGATTCATTGGACCTTATAGGATTTTGGAGATTCTTAATCCTGTTTCTTTTTGATTGGCTCTTCCAGTTGCGTTTAAGATCCATAACGTGTTTCATAAATCTCTGTTAAAGAGGTTTGTGGAGCCAGTGGTTCCTATGGCGGTGCCTCCTGACCCTGTATTGGTTAAAGGCAATGTGGAATATGAGTTAGAGAAAATATTGGATTCTCGTTTGGCTAGACGGAGACTCCAGTACTTAGTCAAATGGAAGGGTTATTCGCAGGAGAATAATTCTTGGGTCTCTGCTTCTGACATTCATGCCAATAGATTGGTTCATGCTTTTCACCGGGCCCATCCTGATCGGCCTGGTGGCGTGGATGAGGGTTCGGTGACCCCTCCTCAAGGGGGGGTACTGTTGTGAATTCGCTTTCTGGCCTACCTCTGGTTGCTAGTGAAGGCAGTGGAGCTGGTTATATTGCCAGAGGGGTTGCGAGTTCTCTTTCCGGCTTCCCTCTGGTGGTTACTGGAGGTAATGGAGCTGATCTAATTAACAGAGGCCTGCCACCTGATAATGAGGAGAATGACTGGAGATCTGGAGTTTCTGACTGGATTTAAGACAGGCGACTCCCTCTATCCCTGCTGGTGATTTTTTCCTGCCTCCTGGGGTCTTAGTTTCCAGCTCAGTCCCTGCAAGCTCAGCTAAGTGTTCTTTTGCTATTCTGTTCACATTTGATCTGGTTTTGTCTTTTTCAGTTTTGTGTGTTCAGCCAGCCCCTGCTGGGGATGTGCTGAATTTCCATCCTTGTTACTGCTTGTGCCAGTTTGCTTTAGTCCCTTATTAGATTGGCCTCTTTTTGCTCTGCTTT
The DNA here is from genome assembly GCF_039654945.1 of Dendrobates tinctorius. NCBI lineage: Eukaryota > Metazoa > Chordata > Amphibia > Anura > Dendrobatidae > Dendrobates > Dendrobates tinctorius. The sequence continues at coordinate 46,509,205 of NW_027361679.1, read as the reverse complement.
CAGAATATACCAGAGTGCTGATATAGTGGGCGAAGTCTAGTGACTTCAGTATTTTTCTATCAGACGTGTTGGGCATTTTTTGCAGGGTTTTTTGCGTGATTGCAGACAGTCTTTCCTTTCCTGTCCTGTCTAGTTAGTGTGGGCCCCATCGTTTGCTCAGTCTATTTTCCTATCTGCGTTTGTGTTTTCATCTTATTTCACCGACAATATATGTTTGGGGGCCATCTATTCCTTTGGGGTCTGCTCTGGGGCAGTTTAGATTTCCCCTTTCTTGCTTTAGGCTTATTTAGTTCTCCAGCTATGTCGAGGCGTCTAGGATCATCTTAGGCACGCTCCACAGCTACTGCTAGTTGTGTGGATAGGATCAGGGGTCTGCAATCCACTTAGTTACCAACCTCTCTGGTTTTCTGTGGCTTAGCTTGGTCTTGCTTTCCTCCTCGGTGACCCAATCATAACACCTTTCTCACCGTGTCCTTGTAACCCCTGTGCTCTCTTCTTCCCTGCTCCCAAGTTCCCCCCCGTTTTCCCATGTTCCTTTGAATCCCCGTCTCCCCGTGCATCCCTACTTACTCTGCCCTCGGAGTCCCCTTGTGTCCTCTTGTGCCTGTCTTCCTTGCCACCTAGTCCCCGTGTGTCCCCTTATCCCCTTGTCCCCTTCCTCCTAGTCCCCGTGTGTCCCCTTGTGCCTGTCTCCCTTGCTCCCTAGCCCCCCTATGTCACCCTTGTGCCTGTCTCCCCTAGCCCCCTTGTGTCCATCAAATCTACCAGGAAAAAATAAGCAGATCTTGCGTCAGATTTAAGAAATCCCAGTCACTTTGTTTGAACAGGAAACCTACGGCAACTTTTTTCTGGAAAAAAGTGTAAGAACATTCCCTCTTGGAAGAGGGGGTATTATATTCTATGGGGAGGTAAATTATGCTCTGTGGGGAGGTAAATTATATTCTATGGAGAGGTGTGCTGTATTATATTCTATGCGGGGTACATTATATTCTGTGGGGGGTACATTATATTCTATGGGGGCTGCATTATACTATATGAGGAGGACTACATTGTATTCTATGGAGGGGCTACATTATACTATATAAGGGGGCTGCAATATATTCTATGGGGGTTACATTATATTGTATGGTGGGGCTGCATTATACTCTGGGGTGGCTACATTATACTCTGTGGGGTGGCTTCAATATATTCTGTGGGGTGGCTGCATTATGCTCTATGGGGTGGCTGCATTACACTATATGTCGGCTGCATTATACTGTATCGAGGACTATGGGGAATACATTATACTGTATGAAGAATTATGGGGTGCATTATAATATGGGAAATGAATTGTACTACAAGGATGACTATGGCGGTGCATTATGCTGTATGGTGCACTATGAGGAGTGTATTATACTGTATGGAGGACTGAGCAGTGTATTTTAATATATGGAGGACTATGAGGAGTGTATTATACTTTATGGAGGACTGCGGAGTGTATTTTAATATATGGAGGACTATAGGTAGTGTATTATACTATATGCAGGACTATTGGGAGTGTATTATACTATATGGATGACTATGGGGCACATTATATTATATGGAGGACTATGGTGTATATTACACTAACCAAGCAAAATGCTGCATATTCATCGAGTGATTGGATTGTTTATGCCGGAACAAAAATCATTGTTCTCAGCAGCACATCATCGGTGTAAACTGTAGATGTGCTACTGATAACATGATACTGTATGGGGATCTAATAGTGATTGTTCGATTCCCATCATTTTTTTCAGTTGGTGTAAAGACGCCGGGAAACAAGCGAATAACTTCAATATTGTCGATCACACTCGCTTAGCGGCCTGAACACAGCGCACATAACTACAAGCGAAATGCTTCTGTGTGATATGCAACATGTTAGCATTTGGGGCCCTATTTTAAACTTTTGCCTAGGGCCCCACTTTGCCTAAAACTGTCCCTGGGCGTACTATTATGTCCAACATCAGAAGGGGTAATATCAGCACGGGCGGCAAAACGTCCCACACACGTGAACGTCCATGTGACACGCGACAGCACCGGGGAAGAAGCATACAGGTAGTGCTGATCCCCGGCACTGAATATGGCTCTCACCATTCTCTTCTGCTCTGCCGGCAATCAGCATGAGCAGGGGAGAATTATGAAAGTTATATTTAAGTGATAAAAGAGACAGTAGGTGGCAGCTGATGGGACTATTTCTCCAATCAGCCTACAACTCTTGCTGCTAATAACAGTGACAGCAGGAGCAGCTGATGGGGGAGTATTCATCAGCCGCCGCCTGTGCTATAAATAAATAAATAAATGAATGAAAAAAAATGGCATGGGTTCCCCTGTATTTTCTATAACCATCCAGGCAAAACTCACCACAGGGGGCTGCAGCCCTCAGCTGTCAGCTTCAGCAATGTTGGTTACCAAGAATAGAGGGGTCCCCGCAGCCACCCAGAAAAGAGGCATCTATTTGATGTGCCAATTCTGGTGCTTTACCTGACTCTTCCCACTTGTCTGCAGCAGTGGCAAGTGAGGTTCATATTTGTGGGGTTGATGTCATCTTTGAATTGTCAGGTGACATCAAGCTTCCATTACTGATCCTATAGCTATATGGTAAATAAAGACACAGCCAGAATAAAGTATTTTGTTAGAAATAAAACAAAACACACTTTTCCATTTTTATTTTAAAATAATAAACATACATGTAGTTATACTCACCTAACACCTAATTCAACCAAAGCCTTCATTCTCCTATAATAAAGCAAAAATAAAAATAAACAATATCCCTCACCTATCTGTTGTTCTGTCCCATGCTGTAATCCATGTCTGGGGGAGAAATAGTTTTCAACCTGAACGGTGCCAAGATACAGAGCCGACATCTCAATCTGCGCATGTGCCGCCTCCGACAGCCATTTTCCCGGAGGCCACAGCACCAAGGCAAGGCAATAGAACTGCAGGGGCTTCTGGCTTTCACTTAATGTTGCCGGAGCCCCCAGCAGCAACGTGCACCCCTGAAATTGCCGCACCATGTCTCCGGAGCCCCCCACAGCATTGTGCACCGCCGAAACTGCCGCACCAGGTTGCTGGAGCCCCCCACAGCACTGACTACCGCCAAAACTGCCGCACCATGTCTCTGGAGCCCCCCCCATAGCATTGTGCACCGCCGAAACTGCCGCACCATGTTGCTGGAGCCCCCCACAGCACCGAGCACCAGCAAAACTACCGCACCATATCTCTGGAGCCCCCCCACAGTACTGTGCACCACTGAAACTGCCGCACCATGTCACCCGAGCCCCCCGCAGCACCGAGCACTGCAAAAACTGCCGCAATAGGCTGGGATGGAGCGAGATCATTGCCCTCCAGCGTTGGACCACAGGAAGAATTGTCTGCAGGAGCAGCTGATGGGGGTATTCATCAGCTGCCACCTGCACTATAAATAAATAAATAAATGAATGAAAAAAAACTGGCATGGATTCCTCTGTGTTTTCTATAACCAGCCAGGCAAAACTTACAGCTGAGGGCTGCAACCCGCAGTTCTCAGCAAGGCTGGTTATCAAGAATAGAGGTGTCACCATGCTGTTTTTTTTTAATTATTTAAATAATTAACTTAATGAAATGTGTGGGGTACCACCATTTTTGACAACCAACCTTGCTAAAGCTCATAGCTGGGGTCTGGTATTCTCAGATTGGTAAGGGGCTATGGATAGACCCCCCAGCCTAAAAATAGCAGCGCTCAGCTGCCCAGAAAAGGCAGATATATTAGATGTGCCAATTCTGGCACATTGCCTGTCTCTTCCCACTTGCCCTGTAGTGGTGGCAGATGGGGTTCATATTTGTGAGGTTAATGTCACCTTTGTATTGTCAGGTGACATCAAGCCCACAGCTTAGTAATGGAGAGGCATCTATAAGACACCTATCCATTACTAATCCTATAGTTATACGGTAAAGACACCATCAGAATACAGTATTTTATTAGAACTAAAACAAAACACACTTTTCCATTTTTATTTAAAAATAGCAAACACAGTTATACTCACCTAACGCCTAATTCCACCAAAGCCCTTCTCTCCTGTAATAAAACAAAAATAAAAAAATTAACAATATCCCTCACCTCTCCGTCGTTCTGTCCCACACCGTAATCCACGGTGCCAAGATGCGACCGTCCATGCTGAGAACCACTGGTGACTGAGCGCAGCCGGTAGTGACATCATCAAGGCTACCTCTGGTCAATGAGGCTGTGTTCCAAGCCAATTTTAACTGCAGTGACCTCGGTGAGATCCCCGCTAGCTCATGGTGATTGCAGGATTCTCACCGAGGTCACCAGATCTCATCCAGATCACCACAGTTCAGCACGGCTGGGAATGCAGCCTCACTGACGGCGATAACCTTGATGATGGCAACTCTGGTCACTGACCCTGCATTCGCAGCAGCTCATTTCCCCGTGTTTCTCATCCTGGATGGTCGCATCTTGGCACCGCTCAGGTTGAAAACTATTTCTCCCCAGACATGGATTACGGCATGGGACAAAATGACAGATAGGTGAGGGATATTGTTGATTTTTATTTTTGTTTTATTACAAAAGAATGAGTGCTTCAGTGGAATTAGGTGTTAGGTGAGTATAAATATGTTTGATATTTTAAAATAAAAATGGAAAAGTGTGTTTTGTTTTATTTCTAACAAAACACTTTATTCTGGCTGTGTCTTTATTTACCATATAGGTATAGGATTAGTAATGGAGAGGTGTCTTATAGACACCTCTCCATTACTAAGCTGTGGGCTTGATGTCACCTGACAATAAAAAGATGACATCAACCCCACAAATATGAGCCTCACTTGCCACCACTACAGGGCAAGTGGGAAGCGCCGGGCATCTAATAGATGCGCCTTTTCTGGGAAGCTGTGGGCGATTCTTCCAGTGGTCAAATGCTGCAGGGCGATGATCTCGCTCCCATCCCAGCCTGGTGCAGCTGGTGCAGCAGTTTCGGCGGTGCTCGGTGCAACGGGGGCTTCGGCGACATGATGCGGCAGCTTTGGCAGTATTCGGTGCTGTGGGGGGCTCTGACGACATGGTACGGCAGTTTTGGCGGTGCTCGGTGCTGTGGGGGGCTCCGGCAACATGGTGCGGCAGTTTCACCGGTGCACAGTGCTGCGGGGGGGCTCCGGAGACATGGTGCGGCAGTTTCGGGGGTGTCTAGTGCTGCGGGGGGCTCCGGCGACATTATGTGAAAGCCTGAAGCCTCGCAGTTCTATTGCCTTGCGTTGATGTTGTGGCCTCCGGGAAAGTGGTCGCCAGAGGAGGCGTATGCGCAGCTTAAGATCTCAGGAGATGAGATCTCAGAGCCGAGATCTCAATTTGCACATGCGTCACCTCGGGAGGCCATTTTTACGGAGGCCACAGTATCGAGGCAATAGAACTGCGGGAGGGCTTCGGGCCGTCACATGATGTCGCCGTGAGGGTGTTTTCCACCTATATGATCATATATGATAACTATTATGAGAGATGATTGTGTAGCAGGATATTACTTCATCTTCTATGCCCATTGGTGGCCTCATACATTGTCATGACAGATTCCAACTATTGGAGATTAAATATTTTATGCAATGATTTAGATCAGTGTTCCCCAACTCCAGTCCTCAAGAGCCACCAACAGGTCATGTTTTCAGGATTTCCTTAGTATGGCCCAGGTGATAATTGCAGTACCTGCACAGGCAATAATTCCACCACCTGGGCAATACTAATGAAACCCTGAAAACATGACCTGTTGGTGGCTCTTGAGGACTGGAGTTGGGGAACACTGGTTTAGATAATCCCATAATTATGTATGAATGGATGATACCTCTATTACTGAGCAATAGCCTAAACAAAAATTGATTTTATGAAAACTTGGATAGAGGCAAGACAAGAAGTGAGGAAAGATTTTCTGAGGCATAGGATGCACAGGGATAAGATGTAGTTTTAATCGGTCTGAGACAGTGGATTTGCAATACTATGAACCAATTTATGGATAAATAAGCAGCATAGGTGTCACATTTCCAATTTTACAGCAACATCCATGGCACCAATGATTGGTATCACAAGACAAGGGGACAATGGTTTCAACCCAGGAATAGTTGTGAGCAACACTATGGTGCTTTGCCACAGCTCCCTTCGTATCATAACTTATGGAGGCAACAATCTCAACCTGCTACATACAGACGGATGCTGGAAGAAGGAGGATGCTATCCTCTGCTAAGGTAAATATGACTGCTTTCTTAAACACCACTGACGGGATATTGAGCTGTACCATGAGATGAAGACCAAGTTCTCCTCCAACTGAAAATTGGCTTCCAATTGGAGGAGGCTGTTGACTGGACTTGTCACATGTTCCTTCGTCAGCAGTAGAGATGAGCGAACCTGAACTTCAAAGTTCGATATTCGTACTGGACAGTTAGTGGTTGGTGCTAATGCCGGATACAGACTTCTCCCGGCAGACCATTGCAATGTTCTATGTTCTGGGAAAAGTCTGGAGAGAAGAGAGAGAAAGAATTTTCCAGCTCAAAAGTTCGGTTCCTAATTGTTTTCTATGGGATTCGGGTTCTGGTACAAGTTCAGGTACAATTCTTGTACCTGAACCAAACTTTGTAATAAATTAAGGCTATGTGCACATGTTGCTGATTGTATGCGTTTTTTCCGTGTTTTTTCGTCGCGACAGTGCAGCGAAAACGTTGGTAACTGGAGTTGCCAGGAGCAACGCGAGGCTCAGGAAGGCTGCGTGGGACCCCGGAAGGTGAGAATATCACGATTTTTTATTTTTTTTATTATTTTTAACATTATATCTTTTACTATTGATGCCGCATAGGCAGCGTCAATAGTAAAAAGTTGGTCACACTCGTCAAACACTATGTTTGACGAGTGTGACCAACCTGTCAATCAGTTTTCCAAGCGATGCTACAGATCGCTTGGAAAACGCTAACATTCTGCAAGCTAATTACGCTTGCAAAATGCTAGTTTTTAACAGGAATTCCACATGCGTATTTCCCGCAGCAGGGAGTTGCAGAATTTCTGCGGAAATTTCCGCGGAAATTCCGCAACGTGTGCACATATCGTAAAGGTGCCTGAACCCAAACTTCCACAGGTCTGCTGATCCCTTATCAGCAGCCATTTTGTAAATAGAAGTGCTGCTCAGCGTGTTAGGAAATTTGCACTAACTAAATAAAATGTCCAACCCCTTTCATTTTCTATATTTTTATGTTGGGATCACAAAGGTTTAGCAATTTTCCAAAAAACTTTCAGAATCCTAATTTTTTTTTTCATGCATACGTAGTTCTCAAGTGTTTTTGAGGGCCCATGTATTATCCTCCGGCCTACCCCTCAGTAAATACACCATATATGAGAAAAAAATGCACCCGTAGTAAAATTAAAAATTGTGTTTAGGAAGTTTGCTAACCCTTCAGGGGCTTCACATGATCTAATGCAAAGTGTAAAGGAAAAAAATACATTATTTTCGATAAAACATTATTTTAGCTCCAAATTGTTTTGAAAAAAAGTAAAAAAAAAACCTTGATTTTTTTTCACACATTTTTTTTTTCTTAGTATGGTTAAATTCAAAGTATTAATGGCATACAACACTTCTGAAAAGCTGCAACATTTTTGTGCAACAATGAGTTGCAGAAAAAAAATGCAATTTTTAGCGTTTAGGCCGGGATCACACACAGCGAGATACGGCCGAGTCTCGCAGGTTAAAACCAAGCTCTGGCACCGGCACTCCGGAGCGGAGCGTGCAGCTCCATGTATTGCTGTGCGGCTGCACACTCCGCTCCAGAGTGCCGGCACCAGAGCTTGGTTTTAACCTGCGAGACTCGGCCGTATCTCGCTGTGTGTGATCCCGGCCTAACCCGCTGATTTCGGACATGTTCTCCAAAACCAGGAGAGCTGGATGGAGCCTGGTTACACCCACGTGACATTCATCAATAGAGGAGATGTTTTTGGAGTACGATACGCTAGTCTTAATGAATTGGGGCCTACATGCTGTTGCACACTATGTTTGGGTGCACGTCCCACATCTGAAGGAAAGGCGCCAATTTTGCTAGAATAATTTCATATTGCACTTGCAGAGACCCAGAGCTATTAATTCAGAGGAAACGCTACTCCCCCCACCCCTAAAGTGATCATATTTTTGGAAACTAGCACTCTAGGAATTTGTCATTGATTATTTATTCTCCATGTTTTCACAAAATAAATCTGCGGCTGATGACAAAGTGATAGTTAGCACTGTTATCCCAGTTAGGCTTGGTTAATTTTTGCAATGTTGACTGTGTGGTATATTAAGTGATCTATTAACTTTATTCCGTGGGTCAATGATTAACAGGATACCAATTTTATGCTTTAGTTACATTTTCCTATGCTTGCACATTAAAAATAAATTTGTAAAAAAAAAAAATGCTTAACTTTATATGCTGGAAAGACGCAACCTTTTTATCTTCTTGTTGACAGCCACGGGAAGCCTCATTTGTTTCAAGGGTGAGTTGTGATGTGTATTTTATTGGTAGAAGTTTGGGGTTCATGTGATTTTTTTGATTACTTTATATTACATTATTTGTGAGACAGATAGATATACACACAAACATACATATTATATGACAGCTTTTCTTTGGATCATGACTTAAAATTGGAGTTTGTGATCACTGTTTATTCAATACTTTTAAGCAAAAATGATTATAAGGCTATATTCACACTAGGCTTTTTTTTTTTCTGCAGGAAAGAAGCTGCAGATAAAGCAGGTTTTGCTGCGTATTTGTCATGCTACATTTGTCTCTTGTGCATGCTGATAAAGTTCAGTGTAAAAAAAAAAAAAGTAAAAATCTCATTCTATTTAATTCATTTTTGGCTCAAAAAAAAGCCGCAAAATCTGATACCTGTGGGGGTTATGCAGATTCAGTGTTTTTTCACCATCCATTAGTTTCAATGGATGAAAACCGCTGAAACAAATCTGACAAGCGACATGCGCTATTATGCAATAAAACATGCAAAGCCCAAAGTACTGATGGCAAAAAAAAAAAAAAAAAAACTGCATGAGATTTCTGAAATTTCAGACTTTACTGCACTTAACCGCAGCTGAAAGTTTGCATAAAACTGCATCAAAAATGCTGAAAAGCCATCTAGTGTGAACATAGCCTAAGTATGTGATCATGTTCAGAATGTGCAGCAGAAAATCTTGAAGTATTAGTAAGAAAAGTGCTACATTAAAAAAAAAAAATTTTTTGACATGTGTAGCTTGCCCAAGTCATTAGAATGGGTAAAATCTGCATCTGAATTCACATGCTGCAGATCTCAAATTTACAAAGAAAAAATAAGCAACATTTCAGAAATATCACTGCCCATACTGTAAAATGCTGCATTCTTTCATCACCAAATCCATGTAAAGCCTCATGTGGCATAATTTCTCACGCATATCGGATTCACACACACCCAATGTGGAGCTGCGCCTGTCCGTGTTTCCACATGGACTGTGTTTGTGTGACCCACGTCATCCATACTGCTGCAAAAAAAAAAAAAAAAAAAAAAAAAATACATACTACAAACATGCACACGGATCACATACATGTGTCATCCGTGTGCCATGCACCAGAATAGAATACAGCATGGAAGTTAAGCATGTTTAGGTGTTTAAAGCTACAGGTATCTATGGGATAGATATTTGTGCATCTTTACTGTACATTAACCAAATGCAAAGAGGAAAAAAAAAAAAAAGTGGGCTTTTCCTAATTTTGATAACTAGCAAAGGTAAAGCAGGCAGCTGATATTTTCAGGCTCCATGGTTATTAGGCCCAGTCTAAAAGTTACAGCCCAAGCCACCCCAGAAGTGGCACATCCCATTAGATGCACCAATTCTGGCACCTTCCCTATTGCGCTACTGCGGTGGCAATTGGGGCAACAGTATTTTTTTTTTTTTAATTTGTTTTTCAGGTTTCCAGTTGTAGATTACATCAGACTTGCATTTTTTTTTTTTTTTATAAATTGGTGATCCAGGGATAGTGTGGATACATTAAAAGTTTTTTGTTTTTTTTAATTACTGGGATAGCAATTGCGGTGTCTGATAAACACCTCTCTATGCTTTTGAAAATTCACAGTTGACATTAACACCCTAGCCACATTATTACTGCATCAGGGCAAAATCAGGAAGGTGAAAAGCCAGAATTGTGACACCACTTCTGGTGCAGCACCAAGCTGGTATTTTTTAGATTGGGAAGGACCCAATAACCATGGGCCATCCCAGCTTGTTCTATCCACAGCTGTCCGATTTACCTTTGCTAGTTAGCAAAAATACGGAGATCCAACATCATTTGTCTTCATTTATTAGCTTAATCCATGTACAGTAAGCTACAAATGCAAGGCACTAGTTAGCCATCATTTATTTACCCCATATCCATCATTAGCAATCTACACACCTGCAATTTTTATTCCGGTACGCATCACATGGCCAGCACGCGGATGACGCACAGGCAACATTAAATTGGTACTGGTGTTCTAGTATCTGTAAAATCAGGATGTGTGAAATTGGCCTAAGGAAGCACTCTTTATCCTCTTTAGGCCAGGGACAGACACACGAGAAACTTTTCACAAGTCTCACATGTCAATTCCCAGCACTGCCGCCGGCTCTCAGACAGGAGCATGCGGCTGCATGTATTTCTATGCAGGCGCACGCTCCGGTCCCGAGTGCCGGGAGCAACTCCAGGTATTGACATGCGAGACTCGTCCGAGTTTCTTGCATGTCTGTCCCCAGCCTTAAGGCCCCATCACACATAGCAATCTCGCTAGAGATCGCTGCTGAGTCACAACTTTTGTGACACAACTGCGATCTCACCAGCGAGATCGCTGTGTGTGACAGTGATTGGCCCCCCTGCCGACATCGCTCATCGCTGCAAGAAACCTCTGGACATTTTTTTTTTGTCACTGATCTCCCGCTGGCCAGCACGCATCGCTGCGTGTGACAGGCGGGAGTCCAGCGATCAGCAAAAAAAAAAAAAAATATTGTTATTCTCACCTTCCGGCATCCTGCGCAGTCTTCCCACCTCTCCACGCTCCCAGTAATCCTTTGCAAGAATGACTGCGAGACTTCACAATCCCACGAGAACGGACATCATCGCGGTAATTCTCACAAAGGATTACTGGGACCGGAGCGTGGAGGGAGGCAGGAATGCTGCGCAGGACGTCGGAATGTGAGAACAATATTTATTTTAATTCTATTTTTGACATGAATATGGCATCAGCGCTAACGAACACAGCGATGCCACGTGCTCGGCATCGCTGTGCTAATCGCTGGTGAAGCGGTCTGTTTGACAGCTCACCAGCGATCACATAGCGACTTACCAGCGATCCTGACACGTTGATATCTTTGTCGGGATCGCTGGTAAGTTGCTATGTGTGACTCCAGCTTTTAACACAAGGTTTACTGGGATCACTATAAACAGCAAGCTCATTTTATAGTATGGGCCCCTATGATCACAATATAATCCTCCCTGCAAGGACAAATTATATTTCCACAGCAGGGAAAGGGTTTAACTGCACCTAAAGAGTGAATGGCTGCATACACGGGACATGAGTCACTGGGCTCTGGGATTGAGAACAGAGCAACCACGATAACCAGGAGAACAGAGGTATAATCAGACGAGGGGACTTCTATTAATCCTCACGAAGCCATGTGGATTGTAATGTACAATGGAAGCAAAGACAGATTCCACAAGAACATTCAGTCCCTTTTGTATTTGGTGGTCCCCGAAAATCATCTTTTTAAGTAAAAACTTCATTAGGCCCGAGTCAGCACTGAGCTTATCAAGGTTATAAAGCTGTAGTCACACACAGCGACTCACCAGTGATCCTGACAATATTAATGTGTCAGGATCGCTGGTGAATCGCTATGTGATCGCTGGTGAGCTGTCAGACAGCTTCACCAGCTATCAGCACAGCGACGCCCGGCGTCACTGTGCACGTTCGTAACTAGCGCGCTGATGCAGGAAGCTAGTAACTAACGTACACATCGGGTATCCAAAGGACGTGCGTCCCTAGATACCTGATGTGTACATTAGTTACCAGCAGATCGCTGGTCTCCGCCTGTCACACGCAGCGGTGTGGTGGCCAGCAACCAAAAAAAGTCCTGGCCTTTCCTGCAGCGATCAGCAATACCGGCAGGGGGGCCGGTCGCTGATCGCTGTCACACACGGCGAGATCGCTGTTGTGTCAAACATTGTGACTCAGCAGCGATCTCGCTAGCGAGATCGCTATGTGTGACGGGGCCTTAATACTTGACGTTGGAACTAGAGATGAGCGAGTCAATTCTTAGGACTACAGCACAATTATACAAGAGGACCATGAATCTCCTTCCGGCCTCCCTAGTGCGGGTTTTGTGGAGCAACAGGTGACGTGATGTTATCTGTGTAACGTGATGCACCGATGACTTTACACCGGCCTCGAAATCAAATACCGCACAAGGAATGCCGAAGGTAAGAAGTTCACAGGCTTCCCGTCTGTCAGATACCAGAGACATATGCTGGACAGTAGACCCACAGATTGATCTGCTCATCTTTATACCATGGGAATAAAGGCAGGTCAATAAAATATTGAGTCGAATGACGTGCATGTATTAAAAGAATATGTCCATCTAGCAGCAACGTTAAAGCCATGAAGAACACACAACAAGGTTGAATTCAGTGCTTTAATGTGACATCTACTTTACATTACTACCTCACTCACTTGTAATTAAGACCCTGAACAAAATATCACTTTTCTATATACTATTGGCCAAGTAATTCTATAGAAAAATATTACATTAAGATCAAACTTTCAGGAACAAGACAGTATTTTATTTAATAATTTAGATACACGTTTTATCACTCGATACTAAAGGTGACAGCATGCTAAAAGGCAAGATCTAAAAATGTAGGTTAAAAAGGGTTACTGCTATGTCAATGTTTCAATAACTACGCAACGCCAGGTAATCATTAAACTGCTGACAAACTGCAATAGTGAAATGCAATTACAAGTTCTTCTTTGTGACCCAAATAGGTTTTACCATGAAAAGACATTTGTTACAAATCCAGACAATAGGCAAGTGTCTGATCGCCGAAGGTCTCACTTCTTGGACAACTAGCAATTTCTCCGGTCAGCATGCAACAGTGGCATGCTCACTAGCACTCCATTCATTGTGTATGAGAGTAACCGTAAGGTTGGAATCACACATGCGAGAAACACGGCCGAGTCTCACGTGTTAATACCTGGCACTGCCGCTGGCCCTCGGGAGCGGAGAGTGTAGCTCCATGTATTGCTATGTGGCCGCACGTTCCGATCTGAGTGCCGGGTATTAACACGTGAGACTCGGCTGTGTTTCTTGCATGTGTGATTCTGGCTTCAAGCAACAAACAGGAGTGGCAGTACGCAATTGCTGCCATCCCCAGCTGCAGAATGGGGGCCCTTACTTTAAGATCAGCAGTTGTCCCACCAGAGGAACTTCATAATCAGTTATTGGTGACCTATTCTGTTGAGAAGTGAGAAATACTTTTCGCAGCAAACCCCTTTAAGAGTCAGAAGGACTACGTACATGTGCTAAACATAAATCAGTGGCTCCCTACATTATGGGTAACCCCAGAATAGTAGACCTTCAATATCTTCATGCGTAACCTTCAGAAGTCTATTGTTACATTCTTCCCAACGTCTAATCTTTCCATTTTCAACCATTATGAACTTCCAAGCCACATTAGTGTCTGCAGGCAGTGTCATTGAATGGGACCAAAAGCCATCCTTTCCAGAGGTCAGAGGGACATATTTCTCCCATTTGCCAAGTTTCTCATGATCTCCAGTGACTGCAATAATTTGAGAGTCAGAGTGTGTAATATAGTGGACCTTTAGGCCAAAATTCACATTCTGTGGCATGGGCTGAATAGTAGCAACCTTTTTGGTTTTCTGAAGGTCAGCTTCATTGATATTTGCCTCGGATGGACCATAAACAGTGTTCTCATTGATGTTTGAACTGCTGAGACCAGACACAGCCTTCTCCTGGTTGAACACACTGTGCATCTCCATTGAAGAACCCTCCGGGTAAGTTCCCATTTCCTGGAAATCACATAATGCCTCAGAAGTAGATGTATTTAAACTGCCATCAAAGACGTCAGCATTTTCTAGTGATCTAGTAGAAGATTTTCCAATGTCATTGCACTCAGATGTTCTCTTGTGGTCACATTTCTCTAGACCTTCATCTTGATCAATATCACTTAATATGCCGATCTCACGACATGGCTCTTGCTTTAAGGTCTCTTCACTCTCCAAGACGTTTACCGCATTTTCTTTCCCAAAACACGAGTTTTCCGGTTGACCACCTAGTAGAGAGCAGACCGTTAAAATATGAAATTCTAGTACATGAAATTTTGTTGTTTAGTAAGAGATATATATCTTACATGGCATTTTTACAGAAAAAAAAAAAAAAAAAAAAACAACTTTAAAGAGCAAGTACCCCAATTATTCTTCATGAATGAAGCTTGACCATAGCCTTCAGTAATTTCCATAAAATTTTAGATTTTTAAAATGACGACCACCACTAATGGAAGCCATAATTAGGCTGAAGTTGTCACCTAGTGTTATGAAGACTCTGCGCGGAAAGTGGTCATTACATTTGTGCGATTAGCTATTACTACATGTGCCATACTTGTTTTCCAATATTTTTACTGCCCAACAAGTCAAAATCACTAGGGCCCCCTGACTCAACACTGGCATTGTTCATGACAGACTTGATTCACAACACCAGTTATCTAACTTTTTATGCCAGAAAACTGGTTTGAGGGTGGATTGGGTGGTGGAGGCAATGTGAATGGAAGTGTGGGCACCTCTATAGAGACTGCTTAGTGGTAAGCTAATCAGAGCGTGCAAAGAAAAGTCACTCTTTCTTACAAGGTCTATAAAGAAGCATTCCCTTTAAACTGGTCATTACATAAATCTGTGGATGTGAAGTGCAAGTGCAGTGTATGCTCACCTTTCCTGGTTGTCGGCGCCTCTCTGGTCCTCTTAGAACTGGCAGGTCAAACTAGGATCTGTATGTGATATGGAAGTCACTTTTACAACACAAGCCAATGGCTCCTTAGTCTTACATTGTAAGAGGGACTTCCAGCTCATTCATAGACCCTAGTGTGATTCGGCAAGTCAGAAAAGAACCCCCGAAGAGGACCAGAGGGACGATGAAAATCGGGAAGACACAGGTTTAGGCAATGAATGACGACAGGATATTCACTTGGTCAAGAGAAGTTAGCCTTTACTGCAAGGCTGTGTTCATACAATGCGATAGCGTGACATTTCTTAACACAATTTCCCAAAAAAAGCAGCAACAAGGTTTGTTTTGTTTTTTTTCCAAACTTGCAGCTAAAAAACACATCAAACATGGCATAATAGGGACAAGACAACAAAACAATGAAAAAGGAGCAGTTACTATGCAGGGAGTCATTTGCCATTTGCATTAACTCTTTACGTCAATGAACCATTCTATGAACGAACAATTCTACTTATAATTTGCAGTGAACCTCATGCAGAGAGACCACAAGACTCAGCCACAATAAGACGTGTTGGTCAATTCTTCAAAAGGAAGTTTAAAAAGGGCAGAATGTCTGTGACTTATCCCCTGGCGTCCAGAAGAATTCGACCATACCTCTCCCATCATCTGCTGGTGGTGCTCTCCATACACAGACGATCCCACCTAGCACAGATGATTTTAGACTCATGGCCCCTGCAGACAAACTTATGAGAAATCGTCCACGTTTCATCCAGAAAACTCGGATGATTTTTCTTACCAGATTTTCACCCCTTTTTTTTTTTTTTCTCCTAATGCCCTTATGTGATCAATTTTCATTCCTCTACATAAAAATGTGATTAGGAAGAAAGTATGGTTTTACATGCTGAAGCTTTTCCTTATAGTTAGGCTGAGAGAAGAGCAGCCCTATTAAGTAACATGGGTCAGGGTACTGTCCATGCGCTCAGTCAGTACCAGTGATGAGCGAACGTGCTGGGATAAGGCCTTATCCGACCAGGCTCTAGTGCTAACTGTGCTCGAATAATGTTATATTGCTGCGTGTCTCGTGGCTGTTTGACAGCTGCAACTCATGCAGGGACTGCCTGTTTGTTATGTAATCCCTGCATGAGTTGCGGCTGTCAAACAGCCACGAGACACGCAGCAATCTAACATTATTCGAGCACAGTTAGCACCTGAGCCTGGTCGGATAACGCCTTATCCCAGCACACATCTGATTTATACACACGAGGCTGAGCGGTAAAACTCTGTATAAATGCACACGGCTTTTCTTTTGTAATGTCTTTAAGCCTCTTTTTGGTAGATTGTATTACAGACCTGCAATATGAGTTCAGATGTTGCCTGACTACAGATCAGGATAATACAGCGCCCTGTGACCACATACAGAGATTTCAAAGAAAGGGAAGGGGGGGGGGGGAAACAACTTTTCTATATTTTAGATAACAGATTGTCAGAGGTAACACTTCCGACCCACCTGGTCCAGTTTCGGCTTCTCCGTCTGCCCCATTCACCGTCTCCTCACCGTCACCCTGCGGCACAAGGGCTTTTCCCACATCTGACCAGCTGGAGCTAAAGGAGTCACCGAGGAGGCGCTCCGCTGCAGGACACAGGGCATCTTCACTGACCGGCACCACAAAGCCCAGGTCACCGTCACCAAGAGCTCTCCCGGCAGCTAAGACCCCTGTGCTGTAGGCGCCCACCCCAGGGAAGCTCTGTGCACCAGCCTGGGACCCCAGCGTATCAGCTTGTAGCTCGTCTCTCTCTGTGGCAGCCGGCAGGTGCTCCTCAACGTCCAACTCCAGAGCTGGAGGGCGCCGCTTTATGTCGGCAGGGAGTGCAGAGTCGCTGTTCTGCTCCTGTGTGGCTCCTGGAAGGTGCACTCTGTTTGCGACCTCCGCCAGACGCTCCTCGCCAGCACCGACCTCCGCCAGACGCTCCTCGCCAGCACCGACCTCCGCCAGACGCTCCTCGCCAGCACCGACCTCCGCCAGACGCTCCTCGCCAGCACCGACCTCCGCCAGACGCTCCTCGCCAGCACCGACCTCCGCCAGACGCTCCTCGCCAGCACCGACCTCCGCTTCCACACTTGGAGACGGATTGGTTGCAGCCTGTATATTGCTTTGTACCTTCAGATCAAGCGGATCCACATCAGACAGATCCTCCACTTTAGTTACTTCCTGGGCTTGGAAGACGTCAGTGTGCAGAACCTTCTCCTGAATTTTGGGGCAGGGTTCCCCACGTTCGCTGTACTGGGGCTCGCAGGGATCGTCAGCAGCGCTGAGGTCGGGCTCTGCAGAAGTTAGCGGCGTGTTCAGACTGGACCCACAGTGCGCGCTCGAGGCTGGGCGTTCATCCTCTGGACTGGACTCACCCTGCACCGTCTCCCGCTGGCTTGAAGCACTGGGCTCCCCCTGCCCTCCGCTCTCTTGCTTCTGCACCGGCTCCGGTTCTTTCCTCTCTCCACTTCCCCGGTACCAGATCCACGCGACAATCGCGGTCAGGATTCCTAACGCCAGCACTGGCCACATGCTGCTGGGTGAGCCGGAGACTGTACGGGGCTGTCCCAGTGAGGCGCTTCTTGTACCGACCCAGACCCCAGTGCGCGCAGTGAGTACAGACCCGGGGGCTCCTCCCCTTTATCTATTAAGGGCTCAGCTGGCGGAGCCCCGCCCCTCTCCGGCTCACTGACAGGATCAGCTGCCGCCGCATATAGCCGGCTCCAGGGGTCAGTGACGGCCCCTGCTCCGCCATGGGGGCGCAGCCAAGCAGCTCCGCACATGGGGTGCCTGTGTGTACCTGCAGCTCCGCACATGGGGTGCCTGTGTGTACCTGCAGCTCCGCACATGGGGTGCCTGTGTGTACCTGCAGCTCCGCACATGGGGTGCCTGTGTGTACCTGCAGCTCCGCACATGGGGTGCCTGTGTGTACCTGCAGCTCCGCACATGGGGTGCCTGTGTGTACCTGCAGCTCCGCACATGGGGTGCCTGTGTGTACCTGCAGTTCCGCACATGGGGTGCCTGTGTGTACCTGCTGCTCCGCACATGGGGTGCCTGTGTGTACCTGCTGCTCCGCACATGGGGTGCCTGTGTGTACCTGCAGCTCCGCACATGGGGTGCCTGTGTGTACCTGCGGGGCACAGAGCGCACACTTTGGGGTTAGACCATGTGCTACAGGGAAGAGGGCAGAAATTGGGCAACTAAGTGAAGTTCAGCCCTACAATTTAGAGGGGATTTCTCATAATCTGCTAGGAATGAAGCGGCGCTGCCGGCGCTCAGTCCTCCAGCACGTCCTGTACCGTACATCCCCTCACCTGGACATCATGGAGAGAAACGTAAAAATGCAATTCCACAAATAGAGCTGGATAAGGCGGAATTACTCCTAGGGCCTCATTCAGACGTCCGATTTTGACGGACACAGTCTATCCATGTTTTTTTGCTGACAGTCTTGTACCTATCATGGTCTATTGGGATGTCACAGGCGTTTGTACACAAAAATGGAGACGTCAGCTTTGGGTCTGCGGCACACCTCACACTCGCTCGTTGACAACAATGGGACAGTGAAAACCCACTGGAACAGCGCGGCGAGCTTCGGCGGCTCTGATGAGAGTAGTAGCCACGACCCCGCTCATGTGACTATCGGTCACTTTACAGCTTTTCCCACCGTCCGGGGCCAGATTAGAGGCACGAGGGCTACAGCGGAGCTAATCGGTGAACGAGGGACGGTCTCTTGTTTTTGTTCCTGTCTTTTTATGTTTTTCAGGTATCTATTTCTGGACTACCTCAGATTCAGTGGATTACTGCAGACTTGTATGGGATATTTTTTTAATCAATTGCTTTATGAGAGATAGCATGGGGCAGTTTTTATTCAAATAAAGTGTTTTTTTCGTGTGTTTTAATTTTTTATTACTGGGTTAGTAATAGGAGTGTATGATAGACACCTCTCACTTACTAATCCCAGAAGTTGATGGCAGCTGTGATTTTTAACAAAACACAGCTGTCATCAGCCCTAACTGCCATTGCCCAGATTTCCACTGCACCAGGGCAATTGGGAAGAGCCAGGCAAAACACCAGAATTGGTGCATCTAATGGATGTGCCTATTCTGGGGTGGCTGCGGGCTGGAATTTTCAGGCTGGGAAGGGCCTAATAACCAGGGACCTTCCCAGCCTGATAATATAACCCCACAGCTGCCTGTTTTACCTTGGCTGGTTGTCATTTATTAGATAAATACAAGTATAATAAACTACACACGCATGGCACTAAAAATTATGTGTCTCATAGATCTATCTACGCTATAGATATCTGATTATGTCATTTACCTACTCCAGCGTCTGTGTTCCTTATGGTATAGAGGTGAAACCACGTGGAATTTCAAAACCAGGATCAACCACCCCCAATATATCATAAGGAAGAAAAGGTTGGATTTCCCAGTCCCCACTTTGTCAAAATGGGACATTCAGAGAAACAGCTTAAGTTTATACTCCTGTCCCTCCACAAAGAAAAGGAGGAGATAGAATCCGTCTCCTTAAACGAAGAGAACTCGATTGGATACACAGACTTAACACCCTTAAACCAAATGGTCTCAATATAGAATTTAAAGGGAATCTGTCACCAGAAATAACGCTGTTAATCTGCAGGTTGAAAGTGTTATGATGCTGTCTGATGCCTGCAAGTAGCCGAATGCAGCGGGGAGAAAATGATCTTTATTCTACAGACAAGAAGAAAAGAAATGGAGCACTCACTCGGCGTTTCTTGTTGAATTCCTTTAATCCATATTAGATGATATCAACATCTCAATAAAGAGCATGGTGCAGTGTGCAGGAGACAGGGGAGTGAGCTGGTGTATAAGCCTGAGGAACTGTCTTTAATACTATAAGTGTGAGGTATCACGTGAAGTGAAAGAAGCACAGTCATCAGCCAATATATTTGGTGCCTAATCCTCTAAGCGGATATAATCTTTATTCTCCCCGCCAACATTTGGTATTCAGTCATAGAGGGCGCTGGTTCAGTCACCGCTCTCTAGTATACAGAGCTGCCGCTGTAACCCTGACTGACAGCCGGCTGCAATGTAAAGCCAGTGTCAGTCGGGGCTGGAGGCGAGGTTACAGCGGCCGCTCTGTATACTCAGAGTGTGACTGAACCAGCACCGCCCCCGCTTCCATGACTGAATACCGAATACTGATGGGAAGAACGAAGATCATTTTCGGCTGCGTGCAGATACCGGACAGCATCACTACGCTGTTAACCTGCAGAGTAGTGCTGGCGGCAGTGCCGGGTATTGAGGTGCGAGACTCGTGCGAGTTTCTCGCAAGTGTGACCCCAGCCTAAGATGTAATTCCTGTCACTGCACTCCTTGTGGTGCTGATGGAGTGCTTGTCCTTCCTAGGACTCATGTCTAGCACCTGTAGCTTCTGTAATTGTCCCCGATAGTGGGCTCCTGCTGTGATAACAGTGCACACAGGTCTATCATATTCCTCTGCATACCCCAGCCACATGCGTTTGCACCTATCAGGTCATGGGGACTATTCCCCATGTGAAAATGGCTCTTAAAGTCTTTCTGTACCTTTACCTGTGCCCTGTACATCAGCAGAACATGATTGAGAATGTTTTTCCTGAATAAAGATGGCGACCACGCACTTGGTACGTGTGCTGCGCATGCGCAAAGCCTTTCTGAAGCTCCGGGCACCCTGATTGGCCGGCTTATTATGACACACACGGACATTTGCATGCTTCCGGACGCCGATTTTGGCGCTTTCTGTATGCGATTAATTTTATGTCCACAGCTGGGTGAGTCGTACCTCTCTAATGATACACATGTAATCATCACATATACATAATCAATGCACTTGGCACTTTATATGGATGTATTCTCCTATTGAACACATTTTTAATGTTCATGTTTTGCAACACTATGTATTGTATTATTAACAAATAGCATCTAACTGTACAATGATGTTTTTATGTACCTTTCATTAATGAGATAGTAATTATCACATAATACTGCTCTACAGCTCTGGCAAAAATTAAGAGACCACCACATCAAATCCCTGTCATGAGCAGCCCATTCTCCAGACCTGAACCCCACTGAAAACCTCTGGAATGTAATCAAGAGGATGATGGATAGTCACAAGCCATCAAACAAAGAACTGCTTACATTTTTGCACCAGAAGCAGTGTGAAAGACTGGTGGCAAGCATGCCAAGACGAATGAAAGCTGTGACTAAAAATCACACAATGCACACAATCTCCTTCTTTCTTAAAGGGGTCGCGCGCTCCATCCTAAAGTGCTCCCAGCCAATAGCTGGGGGACACCTATTATTTAAGGCACCTCCTCCACCATGGTGGTGCCTGAGCAATACGATTAGTTAGCTCATAGCACGCTTGCTTGTTGGATTGCTTATGCCAAAACAAAAATCATTGTTCTCAGCAGCACATCGCCGGTGAAAACTGCAGCTATGCTGCTGATAACATGTTATTTTATGGAGACAGATTGATCTACTAGTGATCATGCCCATCATTCTTTGTCATCTTGTGTAAAGAGTCCGGGAAACAAGCGTCAAACAACTTCAATATTGTCGATCACGCTTGTTTAACAGCCTGAACTCAGTGCATGTAAATACAACTGAAATGTTTCTGTGTGATGTGCAATATGTTAGCATTTAGGGCCCCAATTTAATCTTTTGTCCAGGGCCCCACTTTGTCTAAAACCAGCCCTGCTAACAAATAAACATCTGTCAGTTCTATTCTGCATTCTATTCTGGTACGTGTCACACTGACGGCAAAGAGATGTCACACTTTGTCGTCCATGTGCACATGAGCAGGACCTATTGACGTCCATGTTGATAGAAAATAACAAGCAGGTGGGAAGATGTATAGAGGCCTATCCAACCAGCTGATTGTCTGAGGTGCCTAAAGTTACTCAATAACAAGCAGATATTGATTATTGATGGCCTATCCAAGTACACTAGACCTGTATTAGGCTTTGTTGACACATTGTAATTTTTATTCAGATTTGTATTTTTCTTAGCAAAAAAGATGGGATTGGGACTCAAATTTCTTCTTAGTATTCCTCCTGGTAGTAGGATGCACTTCTGTTTTTGAATATTAGAGGGGCTATTCATTACTTTTATACTGATGACCTATCTTTAGTATGAATCATCAATGCAAGATCAGTTGAGTTCCGACACCCAGGAACCTCATCATACAGTTGATATCAGCAGCGGCCTGATATACAGTGTGTGCTGTGGAACACTAGACTTTAGTAGTTGCTGCCAGGTACGCAGATCAGCTCCCATTCTCTTCAGAGTTGATCTGAAGTATCCGGCAGTGGCCATTAAACACTGTATGGAGCTTAGGAGATCCGCTTTGTGCCCTGTTTACCTTTGCTTCATCAGAGATGACAACAGCTGATCGGGGTGGGGGGCCGGTGCCAGATGTCGGATTGATCTTATATTCATTATTTTTATTGGCCAACCCCCTTAAATAAATTAATCCAAAAATAAATTGTATACACAATGCCTTTTAGAGAAAATGCTACTACTTTAGTAGTTCACTATGATACTTTACTTTGAATTTAGTCTCTTAGCACTACTAGTTTTGCTTTTTCCGATGTTTACTATTCTGCTTGTCATTTCAATGTGTTTAATGGCACAAAATCCACCACGTTTACTACTTAGTTTATTATACTATCTTCATGGGTGGAGGCTGAGCTGGACCGGTACCAGGTGTTTCTTGCAGAAGCTGTTCTGGATTCAGTTCCAATTGTGCTGTCCGAGGTGGCGCCATCCTTCTTAAAGAACAGTTTATTGAGAAACTGAAAAAGAAATGAAATATTTTTTTAGGAAATGAACTCTTATGTAATGTTTCTTGAGAACGTATTTTACATTGATATGATGGTACAATAAGTGGAAGATGCTTCCTGTTTCCACACGTGAACATTGAGCATGTGCAGTGCAGGACCAAGGGGGCAACGTGCTCTGACCAGCTGTGGAGGATGGATTATTGTGGAGCAAACGATCAAATAAGTAAAAGATGCAAACTATCTGCAATAAGTATCTGTCTGAGGAAACAGGCCTAATACTGGCACTTCCTAACAATTCAATATATACCTACAAAAAACTAGGAAGTCTACACCAAATATAAATAAACAATAATCCATCTTTATTGAGAAAACATATTAAAAAGTTAATAGCGGAGACACAAATGCAAAAAAATACTACTGATTACAAGTCTTGCTATAGGATAAATAATTCCCACTACAGAAAGTACTAAAGAATCATAATATCATGATATTGAGTACATGTGGTTAATAAAACCTACATAGCATATGCTATATACATTAACTCTATATTGATAGTACAATTATGCAGATAGGGGTAATTAAAATAACAAGTTATAGTAAATGCATGCCTTTTATACACCAAAGAAAGTGAGTGCATTACATCTATTGCAGATTGGGAAGCTCATCTATATAAATTACTGTCCATATAAAAAAATAACTTGCAAAGTGCAAGTGCACATGGCAGCAAAAGTAAAACTTGTATTGAAATAAACAAATCATTGCTCAAGTGAGAATAGTCACCAAATAATAGACACAGCAGTGTGTATACCTGACGCGCGTCAGGGGCATCTCTACTATAATACAGGTCATAAGCATATTTACTCTATTTCATTGTAAGAAAATGGTTTTAGTCCAAGGCTCTCTGTAAATAAGGGAGGAAAGCCAGCAATCACAGTGCCAAGGGTCACAGGGCCTTTAAAAAAGGAACAGTTATTAACACTATCCTCAATGCTATTATAGGTCGTTACAGAGCAGAAATGTGACTCATCTGTACATGTCGATGTATGTCAAGGTATTGGATATTAAACTTGTTCATAATGTATTGACAGCTATGGCCGAAAGTATTGGCACCCTTGAAATTGTTCTATAAATTGTTCTAGAACTTGAACATATAGCATATGTATTGTTATACATATGTTTATTTCCTTTGGAACAACAGAAAAAAGGCAAACTGGACATAATTTCACACAAAACGGCAAAAATAGGCTGCACAAAATTGTTGGGACATTTCCAAAATTGTGGGTAAACAAAAACCTTGTTTACAGCGTGTGATGCTCTTCACAAACTCACCAGTGGCAAGTAACAGGTGTGGGCAATATGAAAATCACATCTGAAATCAGATAAAAAAAGAAAAAGGTAACTCAGTCTTTGCATTGTGTATCTGTATGGGCCACACTAAGCATGAAAAGAAAAGAAAGAGGAGAAGAGAAGAGAACTGTCTGAGGACTTGAGAACCAAAATTGTTGAACAATATTAAAAATCTCAAGGTTACAAGTCCATCTCCAGAGATCTTGATGTTCCTTTGTCCACAATGCGCAACATAATCAAGAAGTTTACAACCCA
This sequence comes from Dendrobates tinctorius, assembly GCF_039654945.1. Classification (NCBI taxonomy): domain Eukaryota; kingdom Metazoa; phylum Chordata; class Amphibia; order Anura; family Dendrobatidae; genus Dendrobates; species Dendrobates tinctorius. The sequence continues at coordinate 46,484,759 of NW_027361679.1, read as the reverse complement.
TGGCACTGTAGCTAATCTCCATGGACGTGGACAGTAGAGAAACATTGATGAAAGGTTCAATGCAGGATAGTCTGGATAGTGGCTAAGCAGCCAATTAAGTTTAAAAGAAATTCAAGCTGTCCTGCAGGCTCAGGGTCCATCAGTGTCAGCGCAAACTGTCCGTCAACATTTGAATGAAATGAAACACTATGGCTGGAGACCTAGTAGGACCCCACTGCTGACACAGAGACATAAAAACGATAGACTCTAGTTTGCCAAAATGTGCATGAGTAAGCTAAAATCCTTCTGTGAAAGTGTCTTGAGGACAGATGAGACCAAGATAGAGCTTTTTGGTAAAGTACATCATTCTACTGTTTACCAAAAAAGAAATTAGGCCGACAAAGAAAAGGACAGAGTACTTACAGTCAAATATGGTGGAGGCTCAAATATGTGTTGGGGTTGTTTTTCTACCTCTTGCACTGGGTGCCTTGGATGTGTGTAAGGCATCATGAAATCTGAAGGTTACCAAAGGATTTTGGGTCGCAATGTAGTGCATTGTGTCAGAAAGCTGGGATTACGTCCTAGGTCATGGGTCTTTCAGCAGGACAATTACTCCAAATACACTTCAAGCAGCCCCCCGTAAATGAATGGAAACAAAGCTCGGGAGAGTTCTTAAAATTACTGTTGGAAGAAGGAACCCTTCAAATATGAGTGACCTGGAGCAGTTTGCAAAAGAAGAGTGATCAAAAATTCCAGTTGAGAGGTGTAAGAAGCTTGTTGATGAATATAGGAAGCGATTGATTGTAGTTTTTTTATTCCAGAGGGAATTCAACTAAATATTATAAATGTAATAAATATATTAATTCTAAATATATAAGTAGAGGGTGCCAAAACAATTTGGCAGTCCTATTTTGGGGGTTTTATGTGAAATTATATCTAATCTTCCTTTTTTTAACTATATTTTTACATTGTGCCAATACACACAAAGAAAACAAACGTGAATAACAAAATGGATTTTGGAATAATTTTCTGGGAGAAATGCTTCATTTTCTGGAACAATTTCAAGGGTGCCAACACTTTCGGCCATGACTGTATATAATGTAAATTCATTACGAAAAAGAATTGTGCCACTGTTATATTTTTTTGTTAAGTCACATGGAAGAATTTGCTTTTGTACATGTCTAAAAAAGATGAACACAGCCAGGATGTAGGCCATTTCGAAAAGAGACTCCATCAACCTCATAATAGTCAATGGCAGGGCCGTTTTTAGGGGGGGGACGGGGGTGCGATCGCCCAGGGCGCCACCCAAGCCAGGGGGCGCCTGCAGGGCCGCACCTACCATGAGCCAAGTTGAGCTATTTGCCTCAGGCGGCAGTTCTTCATGAAGACAGGGGGCGGCAGAGCGGCCCCCCTGTCAGATAACGTGGTGCCGACTCTCCCTGTAACCCCTGCTGTGTCACATGTCTGACTCCGGCAAGGAAGTTTTTCTGTGGGCGGAGTTTGTGCTCTGTCCCGTTGTCTCTATGGAGTCTGCTCTGTGCCTGTATTGTCTATGGAATCTGCTCTGCATTCCCGCCTTTCATCTTCCCCTCATCAGGATCTGGGTGAGTCCAGACATGGAGCCTCTGTTACTGTATGCACAGTCCCGGCCCCAGTGATGTGTATATACCCCAGTGTCTGTATATACCCCAGTGTTTGCCCCAGTGATGTGTATATACCTGTGTCTGCCCCAGTGTATATACCTCAGTGTCTACCCCAGTGTCTGTATATACCCCAGTGTCTGTATATACCCCAGTGTCTGCCCCAGTGATGTGTATATACCCCAGTGTCTGTATATACCCCAGTGTTTGCCCCAGTGATGTGTATATACCTGTGTCTGCCCCAGTGTATATACCTCAGTGTCTACCCCAGTGTCTGTATATACCCCAGTGTCTGTATATACCCCAGTGTCTGCCCCAGTGATGTGTATATACCCCAGTGTCTGCCCCAGTGATGTATATACCCCAGTGTCTGCCCCAGTGATGTATATATCCCAGTGTCTGCCCCAGTGATGTGTATATACCACAGTGTCTGTATATACCCCAGTGTCTGCCCCATTGATGTATATACCCCAATGTCTGCCCCAGTGATGTATATACCCCAGTGTCTGCCCCAGTGATGTATATATCCCAGTGTCTGCCCCAGTGATGTGTATATACCACAGTGTCTGTATATACCCCAGTGTCTGCCCCAGTGATGTATATACCCCAGTGTCTGCCCCAGTGATATGTATATACCCCAGTGTCTGCCCCAGTGATCTGTTTATACCCCAGTGTCTGCCCCAGTGAGGTGTATATACCCCAGTGTCTGCCCCAGGGATCTGTATATACCCCAGTGTCTGCCCCAGTGATATGTGTGTATACCCCAGTGTCTACCCCAGTGATGTGTATATACCACAGTGTCTGCCCCAGTGATGTGTATATACCCCAGTGTCTGCCCCAGTGATCTGTTTATACCCCAGTGTCTGCCCCAGTGAGGTGTATATACCACAGTGTCTGCCCCAGGGATCTGTATATACCCCAGTGTCTGCCCCAGTGATATGTGTGTATACCCCAGTGTCTACCCCAGTGATGTGTATATACCACTGTGTCTGCCCCAGTGATGTGTATATACCCCAGTGTCTGCCCCAGTGATCTGTATATACCCCAGTGTCTGCCCCAGTGATGTGTATATACCACAGTGTCTGCCTCAGGGATCTGTATATACCCCAGTGTCTGCCCCAGTGAGGTGTATATACCCCAGTGTCTGCCCCAGGGATCTGTATATACCCCAGTGTCTGCCCCAGTGATATGTGTGTATACCCCAGTGTCTGCCCCAGTGATGTGTATATACCACAGTGTCTGCCCCAGTGATGTGTATATACCTCAGTGTCTGCCCCAGTGATATGTGTGTATACCCCAGTTTCTGCCCCAGTGATGTGTATATACCACAGTGTCTGCCCCAGTGATGTGTATATACCTCAGTGTCTGCCCCAGTGATCTGTATATACCCCAGTGTCTGCCCCAGTGATGTGTATATACCCCAGTTTCTGCCTCAGTGATGTAAACACCCCAATGTCTGCCTCAGTGATGTGTATATACCCCGGTGTCTGCCCCAGTGATGTGTATATACCCCAGTGTCTGCCCCAGTGATGTGTATATACCCCAGTGTCTGCCCAGTGATCTGTAAATACCCCAGTGTCTGCCCCAGTGAGATGTGTGTATACGCCAGTGTCTGCCTCAGTGATGTAAATACCCCAGTGTCTGCCCCAGTGATGTGTATATAGCCCAGTGTCTGCCCCAGTGATGTGTATATAACCCAGTGTCTGCCCCAGTGATTTTGGGAGGCTTCGCTGATGTCACTTGTCATGTCCTGGTTGGTGGGGGAGTGAGTGATGTAATGGCACAGGAGAGGGTCGGAGGCTGCACACAGAAGTCTGCGCCGGCTCCTATAGATGATGATGGACCATTACCGGCTCACAGATGTTCGGTGAGGACGGGAGCCACTCTCGTTATTCTCATACGTTATCATCCCAAATGAAAACCATTGTTTCCTAGAATAGAGATGGATGTCTTACATACATTGTTCACACACTGCAATCTTTGCAATTTGCAGATTGATAGCGCCGGTCTGTGAGTCACTGTGTGTGAGACCGGTTTCACACGTCCTGATATTTCTGGTACCGGAAAAAACGGTACCGGAGATATCCGTGACTGAGTGTAATACTTGCGGCACATGTGTGGCAACCGTGTGCCGCCCGTGTGCCACATCAGTACAACACAGGAGGCCGCCGGGGAAGAAGCGCTACAGTAAGCACTGTTCCCCGGCAGCGGGTGCTGAAGAAGGCTCTCATCATTCTCCCCTGCTCTGCCGGTGATTGGCATGAGCAGGGGAGAATGATGAGCATTATATTAAGGTGAGAACAATGACAGCAAGTGGAGGCTTTTGTGACTATTACTCCTATCAACCTACACCTGCTGCCGCTAATAACAATGACATGAGGAAACGTTTATCTAAAGAATTCAGCATGTTAATGTTCGGGGGGGGGGGGGGGGGGCGCTTTTTCGATGTTCGCCCTGTTGGCAAAATTCCCTAGAAACTGCCCTGGTCAATGGTTCCATCACGGATTTCTCAGGGATTCCTTTACAATCTTATTTTTTGAGCACTACATGTATGTGAACCTAGCCTCATTGCTCCCTCTTATTTTCTGTTGATTACCTTTAAAATCTGGAAAAGGAAGCGGTCACCAGGCACCATGTTATGGGGCAGGAGGAGCTGAACGGATTGATATATAGTTTTGTGGGAAAGTATATAGAATAACTTGTGTTTTCATCTTTTAAACATCTTCTCTTTCTAGAATTTTTATTCCAGTGGTCGGTCCAATCGATGACAGGCAGATTTCTTTGTATAAATGTGCATACAGAGAAAGCTGTCAATCACTGATAGGACCGCCCACTGAACGGAAAATCTCAGAAAGAGCGAGAGGTTTAAATGATAAGAAAAACTGGTTATACTGAATCCTTTCTGATGAAGAAATCTATCAATCTACATATCAGACAGCATTTTCCTGGTGACAGGAAAGCTGTTTGTGCATGTGTACTAGTGTGCTGGGCAGTACAGGTGTCTCTCTGGTCTGGTAAAACGGTGCGTGGAGGCAGCGTAGAGTGTGGCGTGGATGTGGGGACTGACTGTGGGATGTGCTTAGCTCATTGATGGCCTATTGTGGTAAGCGAGAGGACGAGTGAGTGGAAACCAGAGCCTCCCTTTACGGTCACATCCGCAAGACGTGTCGTTAAGAGAATGATGTTTGCGATACACAGCATTTAAGAGGTGGTTGTCCAAGTAGTGGAATTTAAATTCCACTATAAATTTTAGTATCGAAAACTAGATAGCCTCAATAAATTAATTTTACACTGGGCATCATATTTACCTTTTTTATATAAAGTAGAATTTAGATAAGGTTATTTATTAGACTATAACATTAGATGATAAATTATAGGAAATGGGACTGGCAACACTCACCTCTGGTTTTCTATAACCCTTCTTCTCAATAAAATCTTTAAAGGCAATAGTTCCATGAAGCTGCAGAAGCTTTTCATCCTATATAAATTGTTTAAATAAAAATTGTTTAAAGATTCCATGTTAAGTTTAATCACAAAAGCAACTGGAATTGTTCATTGTTACATCCAATGCAGTAGTTCATTCAAAAAATATAAATGATTACAGGCTGTAACATGCTATAGGTGTCATTAAACAAGTCTCCAAATAATAACGTTAACTCGGTCTCTAAATGTGCACTTCAGAATACATAAAGGTTTGTTTTCATCTGGGAATTTTATGGTACGTCGTGATTAGAGTCTCACAACTAGGTCACATCTATCTTTAGGATAGAGCCCCAGTGCACGGTGTCAGAGTACCATTCCGCAACTCTCCTAGTGACGCAGTAAGGCCATGTTCATACTATCAGTATTTGATCAGTATTTTACATCAGTATTTGTAAGCAAAAACCGGGAGTGGAACAATCAGAGGAAAAGTATAATAGAAACCCGTCACCACTTCTGGATTTATCACCCACTGCTGGTTTCACTGTTAATCCGGCTTCATCAGCGGTACAGGTGTTGTAAGTCGGATTGACAGTGAAACATTTTGCAAGAGCTTATGTTATAACCTGCTATTATTCAACTATAAAATTCACAACCCTTTTAACGCTGTAATTCAATAGTCAACTATGTGATGTGGCATTGTATAATCAGCTTCATATGTTCAGAAAGTAAAAGGTTTTGCAAATAGTGAATGTAGCAAGTGTCACTAAGATCTGCAAATAATCACATTTTCAAGCACCTAGCTCCAATTTGTGGCAAGTGGGAGGGGCATAAAAGCCAGATTGAAAGCTATTTTTTTTAGTTATATCAATAATTGTGCGATGCCTAATGTTTGTTGCTGTGCCAATTACCACCACTAACAATCACCAGTTATTGCCATTGAATATCGCAAACTCACAGTTATAGAAAACCTTGGTTTATCACTCTGGGCCTGGCAGATTGCAATGCGCGTAAGCCAAGTTGTTAACATTGTCCATTGGTGGGTATTCAAGTGGTTGGAAAAACAACAAACTGGAATGATAGCAAAAGGTGCCCACATGTGGCTATTGGTGTTCCATTGACCTCACTCTACCCTTCTCAAAGGCTATCATGGTGCAGAGAACGATGGCAATGGGGGCTGGAAGGGAGGTTTATCATCTTCAGAGATAACTCCCACTTTAGTTCTGGACAAAGTGATAGCCAGAGATTGATCTGGAGATAATTTGGGCAATGCCATGAAGAGCCCTACACAAGGAAACATGACACCAGTCCTAGTCTCAAGATTATGGTGTAGAGTGGCAAAATATACTGTAGTTAAGACCCTCTGGTATTCATTCCAGGTACACTAACATCTTAGCCTTACATTGATTTGGTCATGGAACCAGTGGTAGAAACATTGATCCAAAGTGTTCCATGAGGCTGTTTTTTAACAAGACATCGCCAGTCAGCATTTTGATTGTGCTACTCTAAGCAGCCTGAGTGACCAAAACCTGCTACCATGACCTGTAACCTCGATGCACTAGTCTCTGATTGAGAACATCAGGATTGTCATTGGCTGGCAATTGTAAAAGAATATGCCAGGAGCGGATCTTAATTACTTGTGGGCCCTCGTGTATTTAGCATAGCACAACAGTTCTGGCCACCATTAATAACCTCACTAATAGCATGCCAAAGAGAGTAAGTGCATGCAGTTCTGCATTTTGCGCTCCAACTCGATAATGAGTAAACCAAGATGTTCTACAGATGTTGTTTTTTCTCATTTGCATGTCATTAACATGTCAATCCATACTTTTATACTTTGAATTCCATAATTCCTTGATTTTTGCTTCTTGGTGATGCAATGTCAATGTTGAAGGACATATTCAACAAGACCAACGAAGTTATGCCATATAAAAATAGCCTTTGTTAATGCAATATACCAAAAAACATATAAAACCATTTAAAAAGAGATACTTGTCTATTAAGCCTTACAAGGAAATGTATGTATAACCTGCCACATAGCAGACAAACACCAAAAAAGAGTATAAAATATAAGCTCATATAGCAGTACAAGTGACTGAGAAAAATATATGTAAATTGCTCCAAATTGTGTTTGTCCACAAAACACTCTGCAAGTATCAGGTGAAAACAAGATACGTCTGTAAGGATTATTTTAAATAAGGAAATATCCCATATGTAGAAAAATGACCATTTAAGTTGTAATACATAGTCTGTCAGACAATAGTCATAGGTGGCTTGTAATACTGGATAGTATAGCATATATTTGTCAATAACACAAAAAGTCCCTCACATCAGGAAACCAGCGCATAGAAAAGTATACATATATATATATAGATATATTGCAAAGTGCAGTAATGCGCAGGCAAGAGATCCAAAGTAAAGACTATAATAGAAAAGACTATGTATGAGAGAGATGTAGGGATGACCTCAAGACCATTAACGGTTTGGGTCAGGGAGCACTACAGGCACATTAAGAACGCATGTGAAATGGATGACATTACTAGTTTAAAACCCCTACCAAAACATTTTAAGGCACTACATAAATGCAATCCAAAGCTACTGAAAGTAATCTATAATAATAAATGCCCTAACCAGCTTCCGGTTGTAACAACTTCCGTCCAGTTGTAACCGGTGACGTCACCACACACACACGCACGTTAACCCTCAACACACCACACCGCCTCAACACACACTCCTCTCACCTTTCACCTCCACTCATGTCCACTCACTCTTTCACTCCACATACGTTCCTTTCTCTCACTCCGTTTCTCATACTCACACCATCATCGTCGCTGCCCCGACATCTTCCTCCGCCGCCGCGATCCAGGATCCAGACGTTCTCCAGGCCGCCGACATGTTCTTGCGGGACGCCATCTTGGATGTCGTGAAATCCCGCGAGATTCAAGATGGCGTCGCCGCAACAATATGTCGCTGGCGTGGACGACATCGTGATCCAAAAAGATGGCGTCGGCGAAATCTCGCGAGATTACGCCGACGCCATTTTGGATCCCGATGTCGCCCATGCCAGCGACATGTTGTTGTGGCGACGCCATCTTGAATATCGCGGGACTTCACGACATCCAAGATGGCGCCCCGCAAGAATATGTCGCTGGCGTGGGCGACATCGGGATCCAAAATGGCGTCGGCGTAATCTCGCGAGATTTCGCCGACGCCATATTTTTGGATCCCGATGTCGTCCACGCCAGCGACATGTTGTTGCGGCGACGCTATCTTGAATATCGCGGGATTTCACGAAATCCAAGATGGCGTCCCGCAAGAACATGTCGGCGGCCTGGAGAACGTCTGGATCCTGGATCGCGGTGGCGGAGGAAGATGTCGGGGCAGCGACGATGACGGTGTGAGTATGAGAAACGGAGTGAGAGAAAGGAACGTATGTGGAGTGAAAGAGTGAGTGGACATGAGTGGAGGTGAAAGGTGAGAGGAGTGTGTGTTGAGGCGGTGTGGTGTGTTGAGGGTTAACATGGCAAGAGGTGTTAACGACGTCGGAGATATCTCGCGAGATTTCGCCGACGCCATCTTGCATTTGTGAAATTGCGTCATTTACCTCACGCCGACTTGCTGTGCGGACGCTTGGCATTGCCTGTACCACCATAACTACTGCTGCCTTGGTCCTATGCCTGTTTACTGCCGGTGTCTAATTACTGGACCAATTTGCCTGTACCGCCATAACTACTGCTGCCTTGCTCCTCTGCCGGTGTCTAATTACAGGACCAATTTGCCTATACCGCCATAACTACTGCCTTTGTCCTCTGCCGGTGTCTAATTACAGGGCCAATTTGCCTCTACCGCCATAACTACTGCTGCCTTGGTCCTATGCCTGTTTACTGCCGGTGTCGAATTACTGGACCAATTTGCCTGTACCGCCATAACTACTGCTGCCTTGCTCCTCTGCCGGTGTCTAATTACAGGGCTAATTTGCCTCTACCGCTATAACTACTGCTGCCTTGCTCCTCTGCCGGTGTCTAATTACAGGGCTAATTTGCCTCTACCGCCATAACTACTGCTACCTTGCTCCTCTGCCGGTGTCTAATTACAGGGCCAATTTGCCTCTACCGCCATAACTACTGCTGCCTTGCTCCTCTGCCGGTGTCTAATTACAGGGCCAATTTGCCTCTACCGCCATAACTACTGCTGCATTGCTCCTCTGCTGGTGTCTAATTACAGGGCCAATTTGCCAATACCGCCATAACTACTGCTGCCTTGCTCCTCTGCCGGTGTCTAATTACAGGGCCAATTTGCCTCTACCGCCATAAGTACTGCTGCCTTGCTCCTCTGACTGTTCACTGCCGGTGTCTAATTACAGGGCCAATTTGCCTCTACCGCCATGACTACTGCCTTGCTCCTCTGCCGGTGTCTAATTACAGGGCCAATTTGCCTCTACCGCCATAACTACTGCTGCCTTGCTCCTCTGCCGGTGTCTAACTACAGGGCCAATTTGCCACTACCACTTCATAACTACTGCTGGGCAATTACAGGGTCAATTAGTATCTGTTTACTCTACAATACTCCAGGACGCCTTCTTCACTGCCAGATAACTGCCAAATAGACTCCTTTACCTGTGCCAACATGAGTCATAACAAAAAGTATGCCAATGCCAGTGAAAGGAAAGCAGCTTTAGCACTACGACAAAAACAACGCCGTGCTAATGAGACTCCTGAGGAAAAACACCATCGCCTTGAGAAGATTAAGGCTTATAAACGCCATCGCCTCACACACGAATCCCCTAACTCTAAATCCATAAGATTGGCTGAAGAAGCCTCTGCACGCCGTCACCGCCGACAACAGACGGCCTCTTCCTCATCATTATTATTAGACTCACAACAGGATGCTTCCACATCAGCATGTGGAACAATTTACTGCTACACTTCATCCCATATGCCGTTCACTGACATAACTAATCAGCAATCTGTTTCTGCCCTATCAATACCACCATTCAATACCGATGCACAGTATGCCAATGCCAGTGAAAGGAAAGCAGCTTTAGCACTACGACAAAAACAACGCCGTGCTAATGAGACTCCTGAGGAAAAACAGCATCGACTTGACAAGATTAAGGCTTATAAACGCCATCGTCTCACACACGAATCCCCTAACTCTAAATCTATTACATTGGCTGAAGAAGCCTCTACACGCCATCACCGCCAACAACAGACGGCCTCTTCCTCATCATTATTAGTAGACTCACAACAGGTTGCTTCCACATCAGCATGTGGAACAAGTTACTACCACACTTCATCCTATATGCCGTTCACTGACATAACTAATCAGCAATCTGTTTCTTCCCTATCAATACCACCATTAGTCAATACCAACGCACAGTTTCTTCACATACAAGCTGCAGTTAGCCCGCAGAAAGTGCAACCAAGACAAATATACGTTGGTCTCAAAACTAGGCGCACCCCATCGGTTGGACATGCACTTCTACTACAACCTCACATTTTCACTAATGATGAAAATAGTATTACCGAACACAGCTGTGGTGACATGACCCATGTATGTGAGCATTGCGAAGCTTTGCATTTTGTAGCAGAGATACCTTCTGATAACAACTTTACGCTCTGCTGTCAGAAGGGTAAAGTCCATGTACCCATACTACAATATCCTGATGTCTTTACACGTTTGCTGAAAGGGCAAAGTGAATTTAGCAAAAATTTCATGGATAATATTCGAAGTATTAACAGTTCCTTTGCTTTTGCCTCCATGGGTGCAAATATTTCACCACCTCCTGGATATGGCCTATACTGTTTCCGCATACATGGCCAGATCTATCATAGAACTGAAACACTACATCCCTCAGATGACCAGCAACGCGCATTTGCCCAACTTTACATTCTCGATACCACTACCGCAAACGAACAACTCTTACGATGTAAAGAAAATCAAAAATGTCATCCTACATTGATGAACATTATTGCCCTTCAAATCCAAACTATTAATCCTTTTGTGGAAGCTTATCAAATGTTACGTGATGTGGAAGAGCAAGAAAAAATTAAATCTCTACAAAACGGAACTGTCATGCCAAACATCACTATGGCTATTAAACAAGATCATACTCAAGACCCTCGACGCTACAATAATCCCACTGTCAGTGAAGTAGCAGTCGTGTTTCAAAATGACAATGGTGAGCCACTAATGTCCACTCGCAGGATTTCAGAATACTCAAGATGGCATGGCCGCAAGAACATGTCGCCGGCGTGGACAATGTCGGGATCCAGGATGGCGCCGGCGGAAGAAGATGTCGGGGATCGTGGAGCAGCGACGATGACGGTGTGAGTATGAGAGACGGAGTGAGAGAAAGGGTCGTATGTGGAGTGAAAGAGTGAATGGACGTGAGTGGAGATGGTGAAAGGTGAGAGGAGTGTGTGTTGAGGCGGTGTGGTGTGTTGAGGAGGTGTGTGTGTATTGAGGGTTAACATGGCAAGAGGTGTGTCACTATCCTCTCGATGCGATAGCATCGGGCCTTAATCTACTATAATAAATGCGCTAAGCAGCTTCCGGGTTGTAACAACTTCCGTCCAGTTGTAACTGGTGACGTCACAGCACACCTCTTGCCATGTTAACCCTCAACACACCACTCCTCAACATACACTCCTCTCACCTTTCACTATCTCCACTAATGTCCACTCGCAGGATTTCAGAATACTCAAGATGGCATGGCCGCAAGAACATGTCGCCGGCGTGGACAACGTCGGGATCCAGGATGGCGCCGGCGGAAGAAGATGTCGGGGATCATGGAGCAGCGACGATGACAGTGTGAGTATGAGAGACGGAGTGAGAGAAAGGGTCGTATGTGGAGTGAAAGAGTGAGTGGATGTGAGTGGAGATGGTGAAAGGTGAGAGGAGTGTGTGTTGAGGAGGTGTGTGTGTATTGAGGGTTAACAAGGCAAGAGGTGTGTCACTATCCTCTCGATGCGATAGCATCGGGCCTTAATCTAGTAGGTATTGATAAAATCCATACGGTTCAGAGAGGTGGCAATATGAGAAAAAGACTGGCACAGGTAGAGGCACAATGGATATACAGAATAGATTCGGTACAACCTAAAGGCCTTAATGAGGTTTTGAGCTTTGCTCCCTTCCTTTAATGTTGTTTTAGTTTAGTTTTTAGAATTTTAATATGCAGTTTACATTATTCACTCCCCTGGGACGAAGCTAGAGCGAAACGCACGTCGGGGACCTGCGCCTTACAAGGTTGTATATGTTTTTGTATGCACTATGCACTTTATGGCCAGTGGAGATAGTGGTGTATATTGTGACCCCAGAGTCAGCTGGTAGTCTCTCTCATACATAGTCTTTTCTATTATAGTCTTTACTTTGGATCTCTTGCCTGCGCATTACTGCACTTTGCAATATATCTATACTTTTCTATGCGCTGGTTTCCTGATGTGAGGGACTGTGTGTTATTGACAAATATATATGCTATACTATCCAGCATTACAAGCCACCTATGACTATTGTCTGACAGACTATGTATTACAACTTAAATGGTCATTTTTCTACATGTGGGATATTTCCTTATTTAAAATAATCCTTACAGACGTATCTTGTTTTCACCTGATACTTTCAGAGTGTTTTGTGGTCAAACACAATTTGGAGCAATTTACATATATTTTTCTCAGTCACTGTACTGCTATATGAGCTTATATTTTATACTGTATGCTCTTTTTTGGTGTTTGTCTGCCATGTGGCAGGTTATACATACAATTCCTTGTATGACATGTATCTCTTTTTAAATGGTTTTATGTTTTTTGGTATATTGCATTAATAAAGGCTATTTTTATATGGCATAACTTCGCTGGTCTTGTTGGATATGATGTTGTAGTGAAATGCCATTGATTTAGGCCCACTCCCTTTGGATATATATCAATGTTGAAGGAGCATATGTTTTTATAGACACAGAAATGGAAAATACCATACCATTTGACTTAGACTTTCTACTGAATGTGCACCCTTTTCGCTGTGTTCTATTGTCGGGTCTTTCATTGGCTCATTGATTTTCCGTATCTTCCATGTTTTAGGATCAAGGTACCAAGCTCCATATCTAGTTTTTACCCAACTTGGATGGTATGTAGACTCCTATAAAAAGGAAATGTTATAGAAGATACAGTTGCTTTTCAATGTATGTTTGTAATGCAAGAAATAAAACAAAATAACCAGAAGTAAAAATGTTCAAATCATCAAACTTTAATTAAGGAGCTCACTAAAGTATTCAATCACAGTGATACATCTCTAGGAAATGAGAGGAAGGAACAGAGATCAAGACAAATGGAGGAGGCTACAGAAGTCGAAAAAAAAGAGCAGGAAACGTAGTGAACATATAGTGAAATGGTGGCATGAAGGACCAGATAAAGGTCTAGAATGCACGATAAACATAAGAGGAAGCAACAAAGGATCAAAGGGTACAGGAAGGAAAGTAGGAAAAAGGGATCTGCATGAAGGATCAGGTGCAAATGGGACAGTAGCAGAGTGCATGAAAGACCAGATGAAGGATTGGGTTAAAGGCAAACATGAAGGCAATATGAAAAAAGCAAATGGCTTGAATGTGAAACGCCCGCCAGGGCCGTGGGGATACTTGGTACCGGGTCGGATCTTAAAGGGATGTGTCACAGCAGCAGTGAGCCGGTCCGAGCCCCTGGGCGTCAAATGAAAAATGATAATTAAAGGGAAAATAAAGTTTATAAAAGATAGTTCGTGACACCACCTGTGGTATTCGGCAAATAGGAGATGCTAGCCAACGCTGCTTGAGGAGACCACTGGGGCTGATGGTGATGCAGCAGTTGTTATCGCTCTCCACAGATAGAGCTAAACCCCAGGACAGTTGTAATGAGACACAATGGTGATGATGGTGGTTGTAGTGCAGGGCAAGTGACGCAGCAAATATATTGGAGGACACAGCAGTGTGCAGTCTTCACAGGTTTTACTCAAAGTTCTGATGTTACAATCCCAAGCCAGGGTGTTGTGTCCTCAGGGTCTGTGGTCCAGACAGCTCTCAGGTAAATCGGGGTACACCGTGCCAGAACCCCCTTTGAATGTTCCTTTCCTGGCCGTCTCACTGTGCTGACTCCCTGCTCTCCTGCCCTGTGCCTTCACACAAAGTGTCCCAAGCCAGCAGCCCCGGATCTTGTCGTGCGACTTGCTTTAGGTCCCCTGGATCCTATCCGGCTGCCTTTTCAGTGAATGTGTTGGATGCAGCACATGCAGATACTGCAACCTCCGGCTAGCTAGCTGAGTCCTTAGTTTCTCCACTAATCTGGGGCCGGTCCCCTACTGCGACCTGGTCCCTACACCCGCCTATGGTCGGCGTGGATGCGGGCCCCACGGGTGGACTCCTCACTACCTGTGCCCCTAGGACCCCTTCTTTCTCTCTTCCACTGAAGCTATCTTTCTGTTCTTTTCTCTCTTTCCTTTCTCTCTTTCCACTGTCTGCTGGTCCAGGAATGAGCTCCTCACTGTTGGATGCAACTGTCTGGGTTCTGGCTAGTGCCCCCCTCCTTACCTGAGAGCGGAGTACCACACCTCTGGTTGAGGTGCAGTACTTCTGTGGTGACTGAACCCTCAGGGGCGCCACAAATGACCAAAGGAAGAAATGGGCAAAAGCTACAGTAGAAAAATCAGTGTACATGAAGGACCAGAAGAACTAACAGGGAAGTTAGGGAACAGGGCAAGAATCATGGTAAGGGAATAGGGAGGGAAGCAGTTGGAATGTGGGAATAGGGAAAGGAGCAGAGATATGTACAAATGGCAGCATGTTCCTTCGGAAAATTTAGTTTAAGCTTCATTGTGATTTATTTAATTTAAAAAGTACTTTATGTTACCTATAAAGGATTCACACCGAATATACATGAAAGCAGAACTGTACAGAAAAAGCCAATACTGTAATATTTCACAGGACCTGCATTCGCTTGATTTCTCATGGAACGTGCTCACAGTTAACTCATTGGATTTACCTGAGAATGGCATTCGTTCCTTAAGGCTGAGGTCTTTGTTGTACCATGTTGCGATGAGACTCCTACTGACATTCTCAGCTCCGGTGGTACATTGTTGAGCTCTACTACATGGATAGGGACACAGAGGGCAGGCTTTGTCTCATACCCACTGGCAAATAAACTGAAGATGGTGGATTCATTGACATTGCATGGCTCTCCTCCCTGTATATGAATGCAAATACACACTCTTAATAAAAACATATAAAGACTTGGAATAATCTGAGATTTAATCTAATATATAAAGCTCAATGTGGGTGTGTGTGTATGTATGTATGTATGTACAGTATGTCCGGGATTGGCATCCGCACCATCGCAGCTACAGCCACAAAATTTGGCACAGTCACACATCTGGACCCCGAGAGCGTCATAGGCTATGTTGTGAGGCGAAATTTTAACCCCGCGCATTCCAATTCACCAAACAATTTTACCCCTATCTACATAATGGGGAATAAGTGTATGTATGTATTGGCATCTGCACCGTCTAGCTACAGCCACAAAATTTTGCAGTCACACGTCTGGACCCCGAGAGTGTCATAGGCTATGCTGTGAGGTGAAATTTTAACCCCGCGTGTTCCAATTCACCAAACAATTTTGCCCCTATCTACATAATGGGGCAAAAGTGTATGTATTGGCATCTGCACCGTCGTAGCTACAGCCACAAAATTTTGCACAGTCACACGTCTGGACCCGAGAGCGTCATAGGCTATGTTGTGAGGTGAAATTATAACCCCGCGCGTTCCAATTCACCAAACAATTTTGCCCCTATATACATAATGGGGAAAAAGTGAAAGGAAAAGAGTTGGAGGCAAATTGACAGCTGCCAGATGTGAACAAGGGGGACTTAAAGAATGAGAGCGATGGTGCCAAAGAGTATATACCATACAGTTGCTAAGGTGGGGCCCTGACATGGGATACTCACCACACACGAGGATATGAACAAACACACAAAATGCGCCACACACTACCACGTGCTTCAACACATATATCACCCTCAGCACACATTTCACCGCACATACACCAACCTCGCCACATAAAAGTCGAAACACAAAAGTCGCCACTCAAAACTCGCCACGCTGTCCCAGAGCTATTGAAAAGATGAAAAATGAGCTGTGATTGGTTGCTATCAGCAACAGTTTTCTTTGTAGACAGTTGTGGTAACTGAGGCCTATTATTCTGATCATTTCTATGGTGTTATCATCCTTCTGTAAAGCTGGAAATAACACAATTTATTACCGTGCCAACACAGACCACCCTCTGACACAGACTGCAGGGGGAGCCCAGTATCACACAGGATAGGATTAAGGTACTGTCACACTTAGCGATGTACCAGCGATCCCGACCAGCGATATGACGCGGTCAGGATCGCTGGTGCATCGCTAAGTGGTCGCTAGTGAGCTGCCACACAGGCAGATCTCACCAGCGACATCGCAGGGGTCGGGGGTCGCTACTTACCTGTCAGACGAGGCGATCCTGACGTCCTCCCGCCCACGTCCACGCGTCGCTCGTCTCCACAGCAGGAAGCCCCAGCAGGAAGCGCCCGATAAGAAACAGTCCAGGACGTTCTCGCGCGATCAGCGATAACCAGCGGGGTAGCGGTCGGAGGTAAGTACCAGACATAGCGATATCGCTAGCAATATCCCTATAACGTCACAAAAACCAGTGACGTTATAGCGATATTGCTAGCGATATCGCTTAGTGTGACAGGTCCTTTAGATACACGGCTCTGTAGTATCACACAGGATAGGATTAGGTACACAACTCAGCAGTCAGTATCACACAGGATAGGATTAGATACACAGCTCAGCAGTCAGTATCACACAGGAAAGGAATAGATACACGGCTCAGCAGACAGTATCACCAGTGGCGGATTATAATGAGGTCAATCTGGGCGGTAGCCCAGGGCCCAGTGGTGTGGTGGGGGCACACCAGCCCAGAGTAAATTGCCCCATTATAATCTGCCACTGCTTTAACTCCTTCAAGACTTCCTCCTCCTCAAGGTAACAGGTACAGATGGCCTGCTGATCGTGGCGCTGTCGCTTTAAGATGAGCTTCCTGCCGAGGAGAGTGAGGCAGTTGGGAGCGGGCACATGACCCAAGTCTTGTGACTGGCCGCACTCACAGCACAGCACCGAGCAGCACACTGGGAGGGAGCACAGCATGGATAGCAAGCCGCTTCTGCAGGACCGACCCCCGGCGTACAGCCAGGCCGGCACCAGGGGCTGCGAGTATGGACAGCAGCAGCAGAACTATGGCACCATCCTGGGAGCCCCACAGAGTGCAGCCCAGAGCTGCCAGTAGCCTCCGTCATATTCATCGCATTCTCAAGGCAACAGCGGGCGGAGCTTGAAAAATCAAACTTGAATGGGAAACGTTAGTGTGGAGACTAGGAGTACGGTGACCGGAAGCGGTGGACAGGTCGGCTAAGCGTGTTGCTGCAGATGCGGGGTTGTCGGATATAACCCGGGAGCAGTCAGCCGGTGAGTGGTGTCAGGGAAATGGTTCAAAGGGAAAATAGTTGGAGGCGAGGAGTGGCCGGGAATAGTGTGCAGGCCCTGCAGCCTAATACATCCGCTGTGGCGGCAGAGGGGTCAGACAGGAGGATGTGACTGCAGACCGGACCCCCATGCTGGGGAAGTGTATGTGTGTGTCAGAATGTAGGCTGGCCGGTATCTCTCCACTGCCCAGTTTATGCCATGCATGACCTTTAAGGTAAGGTTTTGGTAGCTGTCCACATAGTTGCCCATGAGGATATCTCTGAGAATCTCATGTTCTTTATGTATACGCCAGTCTAGCACTACATCTTCTGGATGTTCCGCTAAGAAAGCCACCTGCCACGGGCAGATAGCACCATTGGTTTTCTGTGCCCATGTTTTCCACATAGCTGACCTAGAGGCATTGGGACGGCCATGTGAGGTCACCAGGATGATGAGGCCTAGATCAGAAGGGCGCGCCAGCTCTGGAAGGTATGCCGAGGACAGGCTCTAGAAGCCCACTCCTGATCTGCTGGACACACAAGGAAACATGAAAAGTAAATGTTCGGCCATCATCATTGCTAGAAATCTGCCCCACAGAAGGAAAGTAGTGAAGGCAAAGACACAGAGCATGACCCTCAGCACCCAAACTGTCCTCATAGCCATTCACACAGACAGGAAAACGTCTCGAGGTCAGGTCTTGCTGTACGCTCTGCCTGAGACCTTTACACTATTACACAATGTGCTGAGCTCATCATTTTCTCCAAACTGTGGCCTCGAAAGGGGTTTGGCCTGATTATTTGCAGGACATCTAGTATCATTCCAGTGCGAGTGTTATGCTGTGGTATTAGCAGTAGGAGAATTATAATATAGTATTAGGAGTACGAAAATTATACTACAGTAATAGTACAATGTTGTAGTCAGGGGCGTAACTTCTGCAGTCACCGCTGCGACCGGGCCCGGCAGGTCATAGGCAAGCCAATGGCGACACCAGCAAAAGTTAAAATCTGTAGCCGTGCAGGAGATTCCTCCCGCACGGCAACAGTTAACAGCCGCCGGCCAATCACAGGCCAGCAGCTGACGTCACTGTCATACGCTGCATTTTATACTCCTATGGGGCTGCTGCATTATACTATATATGACTATGGGGTGCATAATACTTTATAGGAAGACTATGGGGTGCATTTTTCTACTATGAAGTACTATGGGGTGCATTATACTGTATCAAGGATAATGGGCTGTGCATTATACTTTATGGATGACTATGGAGGTGCATTTGATTATACTACATGGATGGCTATGAACTGTGCAGTATATTATATGGAGGACTATGGGGGTGCATTATATTATATGGAGGACTATGGGGTGCATTATACTTCTTATATGGATCCCCATGACTTCTATGTAAGCCCCTGATGAGTATAATGATTTATTTTCTTATATACATTACAGAACAATGGCAGAACGGTGGACAAATATGTACCAGAATTAGGCACTGGATAGTTAACGCCACTGAAGTCAGACTATATAACATTGCAACAAAGCTATAGTGTGTGAAATGAATAGGGAAAATGTGAATTTGGGTGGAAAATATTTTGGCATGAGGGGGCCCCATTTGAAAGTTGACACCAGGGCCTATAACTTTGTAGTTACGCCATGGCCTACAGCTACCCCACGGCCACGGGCAGCAGTGGGTATCCATGACCAGTGTTACCTGACTGTACAGTGTGCTCCTATGTAACGCTCTGTGTCTATGGAGATAGCGCTCAGCTGTCAGTAATGGTAGCAACATGTCCTGCCTGTGATCTATCATGTATCCATCTACTTTTTTGGCCTACTGAGAGAAATGTTTTGACCAGTTGAAAGTTATACTACCTGAGGATTGTGCATGTGTGCGCTGCCCGCATGTAGTAATATGTGTATGCATACATGTACCGTATATATATTATAATTTACTCCGACCCCTATATAAACTCTGCTCCTCCAACCATTTTCCCATGCTCCTGTTCCAATCCTGGGGTCTTTTTTGTCCCCCCTTGGTCCTCCACATGCTGAACATCTGGGACATGACTAACATTGCACAATGTGTGCTTGTTCGTCGCCAGAGGCAGTGTCGTGTCCAGTGTGTGAGGAGACGGAGACTTGTCTGTGGTGTTAACCCCTCTGCTGCCATGTTGGGCACAGCCTGTGAAGAGGAGCATCTCTTCCTGTGCATCCGGCCACAGGCTGCACATAGGAGGCTGCTTCTTCTATCTGGGGAAGTTCATGAAGCAGAAGCCTCTGTGTGATTTATGTGAAGTAACTGGTCTGACATGTCATGGGTCCAGGTCAGCAGGTGATTGCAGACTATTAGCTGGTTTCGATGTTAGGTACAGGTGAGTCAGGACTAGATGCTGGGTGGAAGCCTTCCAGTATTTGTAAGGCCTCGTTCACACACTGAATATTTGGTGAGATTTTACCTCAGTATTTATAAGGCCTCGTGCACATGCTGAGTATTTTGTGAGTTTTTACCTCAGTATTTATAAGGCCTCGTGCACACGCTGAGTACTTGGTGAGTTTTTCGCTCAGTATTTGTAAGGCCTCATGGACACGCTGAGTATTTGGTGTTTTTTACCTCAGTATTTGTGAGGCCTCGTGCACACGTTGTGTATTTGCTGAGTTTTTTACCTCAGTATTTAACCCCTTCCTGCCCCTTGACGCCACCGTATGCGTCATGAAAACTAGTGACTTCCTGACCCCGTCACATGACCGGGGGGGCCCACAGAGTCTGAACAGCCCGGGGCCCTGGCTACCCTTAATCCACCCCTGAGTATCACACAGGATAGGATTAGATACGCAGCTCAGCACACAGTATCACACAGAATAGGATTAGATACACGGCTCAGCAGTCAGTATCACACAGGATAGGATTAGATGCACGGTTTTTATGTGCAATATAACCATTAGAATTTGTTATAACTAACCACAGTTGGTTACTATGCCCAGGCAACGCCGAGCTCTTCAGCTAGTTATTAATATTTCAATAATAGGGACCACTATAATGTAAAAATTTTGTGCAGTCTCAATGTGTGCACAGCTTTGTCACCATTTTAAGTGAGAGTGGGGCACTGTGTCATCCATTTGTTTTCAGCATAATCTATGACTTCAAAAGGTGCAAAACTGCTCAATGACCAATAGATCTTAGTGTAAAGTATAAAGAGTAAATGTGTAACTAAAATATAGGCTACATGCGATTTATACCCACAATGAAAATTCTTCTGAATCATAAAGTTCTAATTGGTGGTAAGAAAGGCTACATATGGATCATTTCAGAGAATTTCTTTTTATGTATGCAAATATTTGTCACCAGCATACAGTATTTGCAGTAGAAAAAAACTGATCTAAATATTGATATGTCAGCAGGAAAAACAATGTGCTTTTGCCACATTTTTTGCATGCGTTTTTGATATGTTTTTTTCCACACTGTAAAATGCTGTTTTTTGCACAATAAAACATGCAGAAAAAAAATCACCAAAAACACAATACACACATACCCTGAAATGATTGGAGAACCATTTTTTTCATTTAAATGCGTTATGTAATTTACAAAAATGCACGTAAAGTACATACATTTAAGTAAACAAAATGCGCTTTGGTTTCCAGATAATTTAAATTTTACCACACACACACACAGTTCTGTATTGATCCCTATAGTCATACAATACCCTACAATATATATATATATATACACATATATATATGGGTCGCCCTCCCAGGGCTGTGGGGTACTCGGTACCGGGCCGGTCTCTCAAAGGGGAATGTCACAGCAGCGGTGAACCGGTCCGTGACCCTGGGCGCCCATGTAAAAAGGGTTAAGTGGTGAAATAAAGTTTATGAGTGATTCGTGACGCCACCTGTGGTGTTCGGCAATGAAGGTGTTAAGCCGACGCTGCAGACAGATCCCCTGGGACAGATGGTGTAGTGCAGCAGAGATGTTGTAGCCCTCCACAGGCAGGGCTGTTGGTCCCAGGGCAGTGTAGATAGGTGTTGGGGAAGAGGGTGCAGTGTCTGGCACAGAGATGTAGCAGTGCTGAAGAAGTTGCAGGAAGAAGGCAAGGACACAGCGGAATGTAGTTTCTTTAGCTTTACTTGTAAGTGCAGTCCAGGGTCTAGATTACAGATGGCACAGGAGCTGATTAGCCTGGAAGCAACTTAGGAATCTCTCTGTCAGATGGGTTGTGTAGTCTCCTCTCTAGCGCTTACTTGAGGTACATGCAGTACAGTGTTACACTGAAGTTCCTCCTTCTTCCCTTTTGGATCTACCTCATATGGCAGACAGCTGTAGCCTTCTATCTCTCGGCTCACCCTTCGCTGTTGTGCCTCCGAGTCTTAGTTGGGAATACAGCATTTACAGCTTCTTATTCCTCTGGTTTCTGTTGCAGGACCTTCAGTATCCTTACAACCGTGGAGACCAGACTCCAGATCATGCGCTATCACTGGGAGGGAGCTCTCTATCCTCAGCTCAACCTCCAGCTTCTCTCCGCATGTCTACACTCGTTTCCCTCCTCACAATAACTGACCACTTCCCCTCCTGGCCCTCAGAGCGCGCTCCTCCCCCAATCCTGGTTCAGAGCTCCCTCTGCTGGCCTGGAGTGGGAACTGTGTTGCATGACATGGTTAACTGTTAGCGAGACCCTTCCATTGCCTCCAAGCCTGAAATCACCCTCCCTGGAGGAAGGTAATGCCACTGTGGCGACCATACGCCTGGGGGCGCCACATATACACTACTCAAAAAATTAAAGGGAACACTTAAACAACAGAATATAACTCCAAGTAAATCAAACTTCTGTGAAATCTGTCCACTTAGGAAGCAACAGTGGTTGACAAACAATTTCACATGCTGGTGTGCAAATGCAATAGACAACAGATGGAAATTATTGGCAATTATCAAGACACACTCAATAAAGGAGTGGTTCTGCAGGTGGGGACCACAGACCACATCTCAGTACCAATGCTTTCTGGCTGATGTTTTGGTCACTTTTGAATGTTGGTTGTGCTTTCACACTCGTGGTAGCATGAGACAGACTCTACAACCCACACAAGTGGTTCAGGTAGTGCAGCTCATCCAGGATGGCACATCAATGCGAGCTGTGGCAAGAAGGTTTGCTATGTCTGTCAGCGTAGTGTCCAGAGTCTGGAGGCGCTACCATGAGACAGGCCAGTACACCAGGAGACGAGGAGGGGACCGTAGGAGGGCAACAACCCAGCAGCAGGACCACTACCTCAGCCTTTGTGCAAGGAGGAACAGGATGAGCACTGCCAGAGCCCTGCAAAATGACCTCCATCAGGCAACAAATGTGCATGTGTCTGCACAAACGGTTAGAAACCAACTCCATGAGGATGGTCTGAGAGCCCGACGACCACAGATGGGAGTTGTGCTCACAGCCCAACACCATGCAGGATGCTTGGCATTTGCCACAGAACACCAGGATTGGCAAATTGACCACTGGCGCCCTGTGCTCTTCACAGATGAAAGGAGGTTCACACTGAGCACAAGTGACAGACGTGACAGAGTCTGGAGACGCCGTGGAGAGCAATCTGCTACCTGCAACATCCTTCAGTATGACCTGTTTGGCAGTGCGTCAGTATTGGTGAGGGGTGGCATTTCTTTGGAGGGCCGCACGGTGTTGGCCTGTGAGCACAACCCCCATCTGTGGACATCGTGCACTCAGTCCCTCCTCCAAGTCCGGAAGACAACACATACGTTTGGAAGGCAGTAAGATAAGCAATGCAAAAAATGACCACCGGAGATGATGTCGAAGCATTTTTGACTGTTTTGGAGTGGGTAGCAGATTGGGAGAAACTACCGCCAGACCAGTGGGCGGAGGTGCTGGCCTCCTATCTAACTGGCGAGCCCCAGAAGGCATATTATAACCTGGCCTTACAAGATACCCGGGAATATACCAAACTAAAAACAGAGATATTGGCACTCTCAGGGGTGACTATATCTGTCTGAGTTCAAAGAGTCAACCACTGGGCATATTTTGGTGATAAACAGCCTCGCTCTCAAATGTTCAATTTGCTGCATCTGGTACAGAAGTGGCTGCAGCCCAGATCATACAGTGGGTAATGGTCAGATTTATCCACTCCCTTCTCATGCTGGTGCAGACCTGGATTGCTCAGGGGGATCCCCAAAATGCCTATGACCTGGTTGGCCTAGTAGAAAGGTACCAGATGGTTGAGGGGTGCCTCAGGAAGCCAGGTGGTTGCATCCCCATACTGGAGTACCCAGTGGGAGCCCAAATCCCAAAAGATGGCTAGTAGAGCCACCACTAGGGAAGTCCGAAATCTCAAGGGATCTCTGAGGGGTTGCCAAAGGCTTCTGGTAAAGATTTGCTCTTCTGGAGATGTCACGGTCCTAGTTATATGTCCTATGTCCTAAGAACAGATGGATTGTAGCATGAAGAGATGCTGTTTGTACTATGCCTACCTCTCCAGCAGTGTGGACTATCAGCCCGGTGAGCAGCCACAAGCATGTCCCGTACCAATAAATGGGATACTGGTGTCAGGACTCTTGGACTATGGGAGTTTGGTGACCCTGATAAGGCCCACACTTCCCCACCAGTTCATCCCTGGAAAACATGTGGGTGTTCCCTGTATACACGGGGACGCCTAGGACTACCCCGTTGCCAGAGTGTCTATAAAAATGAACTGTGGGGCTGAAACGCATGAGGTCGGCTTGGTTAAGGACCTACTACACCCTGTGATAATAGGGCAAGACTTTAGCTTGTTTTGTGATTTATGGTGGAAGGTGGATGTGCCAGGTGACTCAGACAGGAGCAGGTTCCACCACAATGAATCCCCATCGCAGTCGGAGGAGGATGAGTTCCCCTTGTGTGTCCTTGCTAATGACGAGGACGAGATGGCGACCAATGAGGCCGAGATTCCTGTACTGGGGTTTCCTGGGGGGAAATCTTGGGACTGCTCAAATGTGGGATCTTGCTCTAAAAGATGCATTTGAAAATGTAACTTTGATTAATGGAGTTGCTCAAGAGCCAAGGGATGAATAACCCTTTGAATTTTTTTCCCATTTTCAGTATATAATATGGTAAAATCAATTGTGAATTTGACGTTACAACTTTGGCCATAAAAATACAAGCTCTCCTAGGGCTATATCAATAGAAAAATAAAAAAGTTATGGCTCTTGCAAAAAAGTTAATGAAAAAGAAAAGGGAAAAGATTGAAAAAACTGCCCGGTATGAGAAGGAGTGTAAAGGCGTAGTCAGAAAGCAGTATAACTTGTGTGAAAAATGCATCACAATCTTCAGACTAGCCGTCGGTTCTCCTGACCTGAGTGTGATATCTGTATAGAAATACATGCTTTCACGCTCAGGTCAGGAGAGTCGACGGCCAGTCCGAACATTGTGATGAGATTCTCGAGTAAGTAATATGGCCGTCTGACTGCACCTGAAGGAAATCTATTACCAGGATTCACACTTTAATAAACCATTGCAACCACCTTGTCTGACCTGAAAAGTGCTTCCTAAAATTATAGAGATTAGTTAGTTGCAGTACCACATAACTTAACAAGAAAATTCTTGTGTCTTTTGCAGATGGCCTTTCAAAGTGTCTGCTGGATGTATCCCAGTGAACAAAGTGTCCTATTAAATCTTTACTTAGCCCTTCCCTGGTCCTTTGTTTGCTGTAGATGAAGTTTCAGCATTATCCTCTGGTTGCACACTGTCATGCCGCCGCCGACACTCGCTATCATGCCGGCGCCCGCCGCTGCTGCAGCTCCCAGGTGCTCCCCTCTGCCCCCTGCTCACCGATCCATGTGCCGCTCTGCTCTCCCAGCTGGTCGTCCTGCTGCCCGGGGGATCCAGGGTGGCATCTCCTCTCCCCCCTGCTTTCGTCCTGCTCCAGCCCCGAGCATGCGCCTTAGGACGCGGAAGCGCGCTCCTATCTCCTCTTAACCCTCTCTGTCCCTTCCCAGAGGAGTGCGCGCTCCAATCAGGCACCAGCACAGGGTATAGCAGGCGGCTCCTCTATCATGTAGGCACCTGATTACCGTGTGCATATTGTACGCTACGTACGCTACTCTGGCCCGTTTTGCCTACCTGTTCCTGACTACCTGCTTCATGCTCCGTCCTGACTACCTGTTCCTGACTACGTGCTCCGTGCTCCATCCTGACTACCTGTTCTTGACTACCTGCTCCGTGCTCCGTCCTGACTACCTGATCCACACCCCATCCTGACTTCAGTCCCATTACATTCCTGTATCCTTGCCTCCACCCATGTCACCCGTCTTGGTGGCCTCATCTCCCCAGCCCCAGTCGGGCCCTCTCGTTCCCTCTTGAGCCGCACCTCTTGGTACCAGCTGTTGCAGTATTTGAATCCCTCGGGTCTACCCCTAATGATCCCTGTATAGGGGTCGGCACCACCTGGTCCGCTCGCTCCTGGGAGCTTCAGTGGCGCAACCCAGAGAGTCCACTATTGCAGCACATCATTCCCTAGAAGTCACAGCGTAATCAGGCCATGGACCTTGCTGGTGCCTCGGCTGCAACCCAAAAAGAATTACTCTTTTTGCAGGAGAACCAAACCCAGATAATGTCCTTCATGAAGTCTATGGACACTCTGTTGTGCGCCCTGCAGTCCTCCAACCCAGGGAACGCTCCCCTGCTGACAGGGCTCCAGCAGAAGCTCGTGCAGCAGTGGGATACTCAGTCCCATATCCTGAGCTATATGGCTTCCATAGAAGACCATCTACTCTCTCCAGTCCTCTGCTGCGGCCTCTGCTCCGCTCCGTGAGCCTGCACCGTACCCACCGCTGCGTTTGGGCAAGCCTCCTAGGTATAGCAGGGATGCCAAATTGTGTTGGTGGTTTCTCAACCAGTGCCGCTTACACTTCGAGCTTTTGCCCCAGCAATATCCATCTGATTGAGCCAAGGTGGCATTTATTGTGTCCCATCTCGAGGGCGAGGGTTTAGCTTGGGTGAACCCCCTGTGGGACCGGGATGACCCAGTTGTATCTAGTATACAAAACTTCTTGGACACCTTCCGTCGGGTCTTTGATGAGCCTGGGCGCTTGGCTTCCACCACTGAGTCCCTTTTAAATCTCCGACAGGGAACTCTTACGGTGGGACAATACTCCATCCACTTCTGAACACTGTCCTCGGAGCTGGGGTGGAATAATGAGGCATTGGTAGGGGCCTTTTGGAGGGGGCTTTCGGGTAAGATAAAGGATGAGCTCGCCGGTCGGGACACCCCCACCACTTTAGAGGACCTTATATCCCTGGCCACGCGTATTGATTTACGGTTACAGGAACGATCTCGTGAGTCAGTTAGGGAAAGGGGGTCCTCTAGGTTTAACCGGGTCCCCAGTCCTCGTCCGACCAAGCCTCCCAGTAGTTCTGCTCTGGAGCCCATGCAGGTGGACCATGTAAAGTTGTCTGAGCTGCGGTGCAGGGAGAGACTAGCGCAGGGTTTATGTCTCTATTGCGGTGGAGCTAACCACTTTCTAGGTTCCTGTCCGGAGAGACCGGGAAACTCCTCTGCCTAGGCCACATAAGAGAGGCCTCCCTAGGTGACTCTGTTTCCTCTCTACCCCTTACTGTTGTGAATTCTCTCTCTGGCTTCCCTCTGGTGATTACTGAAGGTAGTGGATCTGGTTAGATTGACAGAGGGGTTGCGAGTTCTCTTTCTGGACTCCCTCTGGTGGTTACTGGAGGTAGTGGAGCTGATCTGATTGACAGAGGCTTGTCACCTGATAATGAGGAAGACGATAGGAGATCTGGGGTTTCTCATTGGGATTTAAGACAGCTGACTCCCTCTATCCCTGCTGGTGATTTTCTTCCTGTGCCTTCTGAGGTCTGATGTCTCCTGCTCTTTCCCTGCATGGTTCAGCTAAGTGGTTCATTTGCTATTCTATTTGCATTTGATCTGGTTTTGTCTATCTTTGCTTTGTGCAGGTCAGCCAGCTCCGGCTGGGGCTGTGCTGAATCACCGCCCATATGTTACTGCATATGCCAGTTTGCTTTGTCCCCTGTTATATTGGTCTCTTTTTGCTTTGCTTTCAGAATATATCAGAGTGCTGATATAGTGGGGGCGAAGTCGTGCAATTTCAGTGTTTTTTGTGCATCAGACGTGTTGGACCTTTTGCAGGGCTTTTTGCGTGATTGCAGACAGTGTCTTTTCTTTCCTGTCCTGTCTAGTCAGTGTGGGCCCCATTGTTTGCTCAGTCTATTTTTCTGCCTGCGTTTGTGTTTTCATCTTGTCTCACCGACAGTATATGTTTGGGGGCTATCTATTCCTTTGGGGCCTGCTCCGGGGCATTTTAGATTTCCCCTTTCTTGCTTTAGGCTTAGTTAGCTCTCCGGCTGTGCCGAGGCATCTAGGATCATCGTAGATACACTCCACGGCTACTGCTAGTTGTGTGGACAGGATCAGGTGTCTGCAATCTGCTTAGTTTACAACCTCTCTGGTTTTCTGTGGCTTAGCCTGGGCCTGTTATTTTCCCCGGTGACCCAATCGTAACAGAATCACCAGCCTAACTGTAGACTCTAGGATACTCTAAAGAAGGAAAGAATTTAAAAAAAAAAAAAAAGTGTCAGAATTTTTTTTATATACTTTTCTCCTCTTTTCTTTCTGGGGCTGTAGGAGGAGATTTTTTGTCTAAATGGAGACTAAGCAATTGTCTGATCGTGTTGAGCAGCTCGCTGCTGAAGTGCGGGGAATTTTTGCCTATCTTGCTCAATCTTCTGCAGTTGAACCAAAAATCCCTACTCCTGATGTGTTTTCTGGGGATCGGTCTAAATTTTTGAAT
Organism: Dendrobates tinctorius; assembly: GCF_039654945.1. Classification (NCBI taxonomy): domain Eukaryota; kingdom Metazoa; phylum Chordata; class Amphibia; order Anura; family Dendrobatidae; genus Dendrobates; species Dendrobates tinctorius. The sequence goes on along the minus strand of NW_027361679.1, from coordinate 46,456,405 downwards.
TTTAAGAATAATTGTAAACTATTTTTTGCTTTGAAACCTAATTCATCGGGGAGCTCTGTGCAGCAGGTTAAAATTGTCATCTCCCTGCTACGCGGCGATCCCCAGGATTGGGCCTTTTCTTTGGCACCCGGAGATCCTATTCTGGCTAATGTGGACGCGTTTTTTCAAGCCTTGGGGTTGTTGTATGATGAACCTAATGCTATTTATCAAGCTGAGAAAACCTTATTGGCATTGAACCAGTGTCAGGATTCTGCAGAATTATATTGTCAAAAGTTCCGAAAGTGGGCGGTCCTTACTAAATGGAATGACGATGCCCTAGCAGCTCTCTTTTGGAAGGGTTTGGCAGAAACCGTAAAAGATGTTATGGTGGGTTTTCCTGTTCCCTCTGGTCTTGACGACTCTATGTCACTGGCCATTCAAATTGATCGGCGTTTACGTAACCGTAAAACTACATGAGAGGCGTTGCCGCCTTTCGAACGAACTTCTGAACCCATGCAATGTGATAGGGTTTTGTCTAGGGCGCAACGTCAGGAGTTTAGAAGGCGTAATAAGTTGTGTTTTTTCTGCGGGGATGCCTCTCATACTATTGCTGTCTGTCCTAAACGAGAAAAGCGTTTTGCTCACACATTTGCGGTGGGCAGTGTACAGCCTAAGTTCCTTTTGGCGATTATCCTGATCTGCTCCTTGTCTACATTTTCCGCTAAGGCTTTTGCTGATTAAGGAGCAGCTTTGAATCCGATGGATTTGGACTTTGCTAAACCTCCTATCCCTTTGAGGGGTATTGATGCTACTCCTTTGGCGGAGAATAAACCCCAGTTTTGGACCCAGGTGATAATGCGGGTCGCCCTGGAACACCAAGAAAATTGTAAATTTTTGGTGTTGCACAATTTGCATGATACTATTGTTCTGGGTTTCCCTTGGTTGCAAACTCATAATCCTGTTTTAGATTGGAAACCTGTGTCTGTGGTGAGTTTGGTTTGTCAATGTGTTCTTAGTAAAAATAAGAGTCAGTGATAAGCGGTCATAAAGGAGCGCTTAGGAAGCAACCCAGGGGCAGACAAGGATGTCAGGTCTCCACCGCAGTTCCAGCCGAAAACCTCCAATAGAGGATAGGAGCAATGCGATATTGGAAAACGGTCTTAGGAGCGCAGGAAAGAGACTCAGACAAGAGATGGGTTTAAACCACAACGCGTTTCGACGGGGGATCCGTCTTCATCCGGGGGAAGTTTATTAATGACGTAGGGAATGGGGTATTTAAAAGGGAGGAAGCCAATCACAACAGTCAAAACAGTCACATGTTATGGTAGTCACATGTTACGACAAGATGACATCATATATTATAAAAAAAAGGAGATAAAAACAACCTATATAAAACGTGAGATAAAACAGCATGAGTAAAACAAGTTTTAAATGTCTGACTAGACAGGAAATGCACCTAGGATTTCACTGATTGAGCGCCTTTGCCGGCTACCGCAGTGTTTTCTTTGACTGGTCTCCCTGAGGTCAGTGATTGTTTCGTGATGTTGGTCTACTAGGCATTGCTCCCACCTAGCCAGAATCCTACTCCACACTGATGAGGGGCAACACCCCGAAACAGCTGTCTGTGGATGGATACCTGGCCTTGGTATTTCCCTTGTTATATCTGTAAACTCGTAAAAAGCTGGATATTGACTTAAAGGGCCACTTAATATGGTGGTAATGGTGGTTTCCGAAAGGAGCCACTCCTTGGCTGGGTCCTTCCCTGGAGGAAGATCTGGCTAGTCCCGTGTTTGAGACTCTTAAATGAGGCTCCACGGACTTTATTTGCATATTCGCATTTCCCAGGGAGCAATGCACCTAGGATTTCACTGATTGAGGGCCTTTGCCGGCTACCGCAGTGTTTTCTTTGACTGGTCTCCCTGAGGTCAGTGATTGTTTCGTGATGTTGGTCTACTAGGCATTGCTCCCACCTAGCCAGAATCCTACTCCACACTGATGAGGGGCAACACCCCGAAACGGCTGTCTGTAGATGGATACCTGGCCTTGGTATTTCCCTTGTTATATCTGTAAACTCGTAAAGAGCTGGATATTGACTTAAAGGGCCACTTAATATGGTGGTAATGGTGGTTTCCGAAAGGAGCCACTCCTTGACTGGATCCTTCCCGTGTTTGAGACTCTTAAATGAGGCTCCACGGACTTTATTTGCATAGACAGGAAAGGAAAGACACTGTCTGCAATCATGCAAAAAACCCTACAAAAAGTCCAACACGTCTGATGCAAAAAACACTGAAGTCACATGACTTCGCCCCCCACTATATCAGCACTCTGGTATATTCTAAAAGCAGAGCAAAAAGAGACCAGTCTAACAGGGGATAAAACAAACGGGCACAAACAGTAACATATGGGCGGTGATTCAGCACAGCCCCAGCCGGAGCTGGCTGACCCGCACCAAGAAGAGATAGACAAAACCAGATCAAATGCAAACAGAATAGCAAATAAATCATTTAGCTGAACATGCAGGGACAGAGCTGGGGAAATCAGACCTCAGGAGGAACAGGAAGCAAATCACCAGCAGGGATAGAGGGAGTCGGCTGTCTTAAATCCCAATCGGAAACCCCAGATCTCCATTCGTCATCATTATTATCAGGTGGCAAGCCTCTGTCAATCAGATCAGCTCCATTACCTCCAGTAACCAACAGAGGGAGCCCAGAAAGAGAACACGCAACCCCTCTGTCGATCTGACCAGCTTCACTACCTTCAATAATAACCAGAGGGAGGCCAGAAAGCGAATTCACAACTCTACCCCCCTTGAGGAGGGGTCATGGAACCCTCATCCATGCCACCAGGCCAATCAGGATGGGCCCGGTGAAAAGCACGAACCAATATTTCGGCATGAATGTCAGAAGCAGAGACCCAAGAATTATCCTCCTGGCCATAATACTTCCATTAGACCAAGTACTGGAGTCTCCGTCTAGCCAAACGAAAATCCAATATTTTCTCTACCACATACTCCAAATTGCCTTTAACCAATACAGGGTCAGGAGGCGCCGCCATAGGAACTACTGGCTCAACAAACCTCTTCAACAAAGATTTATGAAACACGTTATGGATCTTAAACGTAACTGGAAGAGCCAAACGGAAAGAAACGGGATTAAGGATCTCCAAAATCTTATAAGGTCCAATGAATCTTGGCTTGAATTTTGGAGACGCAACCTTCATAGGAATATTCTTTGAAGACAACCAAACTATATCACCCACTTTAAAACGGAGACCAATAGTCCTATGCCGATTGGAAAATCATTGGGCTTTTTCCTGAGAATGGGACAACTTATCTACCATTTGGTCCCAAATATGCTTCATTGTTTCTACCACAGAGTCCACACTGTCCACACTTGGGCAGGCCGAAGATTCCACTTGCCCTGAAGAAAATCGAGGATGAAACCCAAAGTTACAGAAAAAGGGCGACATCAAAGTCGCAGGACTAGCTCTATTGTTTAGCGCAAATTCGTCCAAGGGCAAAAATGAGACCCCGTCATCCTGATCAGCAGATATGAAACATCTCAAATAGGACTCCAAAGTCTGGTTTGTTCTCTCAGTCTGCCCATTGGTCTGAGGATGAAATGCAGAGGAGATCCCAGTTTGGAACAAAAATCTCTCCAAAATCTGGAAACAAACTGGACTCCTCTGTCCGACAAGTAAAAAAAGTGTAGTCAGCTTACCCGTCTGCAAAGCAATCCCCAAGACTGCCAGCGCCCAGCACGGACTGTGGTGAGCATCCACATGAATTAGGAGCAAGAGGAAGAAAAAAAAATTGATCCAGCAGGAGACAGAGGCGGCTGCAATTAACAAAGCTTTATTGGACAACTTAAAAATAAGTTGGTTCTAAAAAATTTCTGATAGCAAACACCAAGCACACCAGTGAGGAGGATCAACGCGTTTCAACTAAAAAATAGTCTTAGTCATGATCTGAAAAAAATTTTTAGAACCAACATATTTTTAAGTTGTCCAATAAAGCTTTGTTAATTGCAGCCACCTCCGTCTCCAGCTGGATCAATTTTTTTTTCTTCCTCTTGCTCCTCTGTCCGAGACAATGTTCTCAGGAATCCCGTGCAACCGAACCACCTGTTGTAAAAACAAGGGCACCAACACAGAAGAAGATGGCAACTTTGGGAGTGTTACAAGATGGACCATCTAAGAAAATCTATCACAAATCACCCAGATAACAGTCATTCTCTGAGAGACAGGAAGATTGGAAATAAAATCCATTGAGATATGGGTCCATGGCCTCCTGGGCACCGGCAGGGGCATCAACAACCCACTAGAACGAGAACAAGGCTTAGATCGGGAGCAAGTCCCACAGGACTGCACAAAATTCCTGACATCACGAGATAAGGCAGGCCACCAAAAAGACCGACTCACCAAATCTCTGGTACCAAAAATATCTGGATGACCAGCCAATGCGGAGCAACGAATTTCAGACAGTACTCTTTTCCTCCACTGGTCAGTGACATACAATTTTCCCATAGGGCAATGTTCAGGTTTGTCCTCCTGAAATTCCTCCAGGGCATGTCTCAAATCAGGTGAAATAGCGGAAAGAACTACACCCTCATTTAGAATGGTAGTAGGCTCGGTCACATCAAGAGAATCCGCAAAGAAACTCCTAGAAAGGGCGTCTGCCTTAACATTCTTAGTGCCCGGAAGAAAAGAGACCACAAAATTAAAACGCGTGAAAAACAAGGCCCACCTAGCCTGTCTAGGATTCAAGCTCTTGGCTGATTCAAGATAAATCAAATTCTTGTGGTCGGTGAGGACCACAACTTGATGTCTAGCTCCCTCCAACCAATGTCTCCACTCTTCAAATACCCATTTCATGGCCATCAATTCCCGATTCCCCACGTCATAGTTACATTCAGATGGGGAGAATTTTCGAGAAAAGAAGGCACAGGGATTCATCTTAGAAGTCACTGGAACTTTTTGGGACAAAACGGCTCCTGCACCAATCTCAGAAGCATCTATCTCCACCTGAAATGGGAGTGAGACATCAGGTTGCCGTAGAACCGGAGCAGAAGTGAATCTCCGCTTAGGCCTGTTTCACACTTCAGTTTTTTTCCATCAGTCAAGATCCGCCGTTTTCTTAAAAAAACGGATCCGCCATTTTGTTTGGCGGATCCGTTTTTTTCCCCATTGACTTGCATTACTGGTGGATTTTGACGGATGGCCATCCGTCGGATCCGTTTTTTGCGGATCTGCCAATTTTTTTGCGTCCGCCGACATGCCCGGACGGAGCTTGTAAGGTTTTTTAGGCTGAAGGATCCGCATTTTTGTACTGCGCATGCCCGGAGGAATGATCTCAGCCGGAATTTAACCCTGAAATCATTTCTGGCGGACGGTAAAAATTCTCTCTCTCTCTCGTCCCCAGACTGCGGTTCCTTTAAAATTCTTCATCCAATGGATCCGTCAAAAAACCGGTCCACTGGCATCCGTTAACTTCAGTTACCAACGGATCCGCTTTCCGCCATTTTGGCAGATTTTAACTGACAAGAAAAAACTGAAGTGTTAAACAGGCCTTAAGCTCCTGAAATACCGAGACTGCCTCTGGAGACCAATTCACCACATCAGCGCCCTTTTTGGTCAAATCAGTCAGTGGTTTAACAATACCAGAAGAATTATTTATAAATTTATGGTAGAAATTAGCAAAACCCAAAAACTTCTGGAGAGCCTTCAAAGAAGTGGGCTGAACCCAATCATAAATGGCCTGTATTTGTCCGGGTCCATTTCAATAGCAGACAGGGACAAAATGAATCCCAAAAATGAAATCCTCTGTACACCAAAAAGGCACTTTGATCCCTTAACATACAGAGAATTTTCCCTCAAAATCCGGAACATAGTCAGGACATGTTCCACATGAGAATCCCAATCACTGGAAAAGATCAAAATATCATCCAGATAAATGATCAAAAACGTATCCACAAAGTCCCGGGAAATATCGTTCATAAAAGATTGAAAGACAGAAGGGGCATTAGTGAGCCCAAAAGGCAGCACCAGGTACTCAAAATGTCCCTCCGGAGTATTAAACGCCGTCTTCCATTCATCCCCGTGCTTGATGCGAATAAGATTATACGCCCCCCCTGAGGTCAAGCTTGGTAAACCAACAGGCACTTTTAACTCTGGAAAATAAATGAGAAATCATGGGTAACGGGTACTGATATTTAACAGTGATTTTGTTAAGGGAACGATAGTCAATACATGGCCTTAATGAACCATCTTTCTTGGCCACAAAAAAAACCCCCAGCACCTAAAGGTGAAGAGGATGGTCTAATATGACCCTTCTCCAACGACTCCTTGATATAAGATCGCATAGCATCATGTTCGGGTACCGATAAATTGAAAAGCCGACCCTTGGGAAATTTACACCCGGGCATTAACGCAATCGCACAGTCATAACTCCTATGAGGAGGCAAAGACGCAGACATACTCTCACTAAATACATCAGAAAAATCAGCCAAATGGTCAGAAATATCATGAGACTGGGGAGAGGTGGAGAAAACAGGAGTGTCACTAAGAACACATTGAAAACCCCAACTCACCAGACACAGATTTCCAATCCAAAACAGGATCATGAGTTTGCAACCAAGGAAAACCCAGAACAATAGTATCATGCAAATTGTGCAACACCAAAAATTTACAATTTTCTTGGTGGTTCGGGGTGACCCGCATTATCACCTGGGTCCAAAACTGGGGTTTATTCTCTGCCAAAGAAGTAGCATCAATACCCCTCAAAGGGATAGGAGTCCGCAGGGGTATCATGGGAAAACCACAACGTTTAGCAAAGTCCAAATCCATCAGATTCAAAGTTGCTCCTGAATCTACAAAAGCCTTAGCGGAAAATGTAGACAAGGAGCAGATCAGGGTAATCGCCAAAAGAAACTTTTGCTGTACACTGCCCACCGCAAATGTGTGAGCAAAACGCTTTTCTCGTTTAGGGCAGACAAATAGTATGAGAGGCGTCTCCACAGAAAAAACACAGCTTATTACGCCTTCTAAACTCCTGACGTTGTGCCCTAGACAAAACCCTATCACATTGCATGGGTTCAGACGTTCGTTCGAAAGGCGGCAATGCCGCTTGTGTAGTTTTATGTTCACGTAAACGCCGATCAATTTGAATGGCCAATGACATAGAATCGTCTAGACCAGAGGGAACAGGAAATCCCACCATGACATCTTTCACAGTTTCTGTCAAACCCTTCCGAAAGAGAGCTGCTAGGGCATTGTCATGCCATTTAGTAAGGACCGCCCATTTTTGGAATTTTTGACAATATAACTCTGCAGAATCCTGACACTGGTTTAATGCCAATAAGGTTTTCTCAGCTTGATCAATAGCATTAGGTTCATCATACAACAACCCCAAGGCTTGAAAAAAACGCATCCACATTAGCCAGAATAGGATCTCCGGGTGTCAAAGAAAAGGCCCAATCCTGGGGATCGCCGCGCAGCAGGGAAATGACAATTTTAACCTGCTACACAGAGCTCCCCAATGAGTTATGTTTCAAAGCAAAGAATAGTTTACAATTATTCTTAAAATTCAAAAATTTAGACCGATCCCCAAAAAACACATCAGGAGTAGGGATTTTTGGTTCAACAGCAGATGATTGAGCGAGATAGGCAGAAATTCCCCGCACATCAGCAGCGAGCTGTTCAACACGATCAGACAATTGCTTAGTCTCCATTTAGAGAAAAAAAAAATCTCCTCCTGCAGCCCCAGAGAAAAAAAAAAAGGAAAAAATTTATATAAAAAAAATCCTGACCCTTTTTTTTTTTTTTAATTCTTTCCTTCTTTGGAGTACCCTAGAATCTACAGTTAGGCTGGTGATTCTGTTATGAATGGGTCACCGAGAAGGAGAGCAAGCCCAGGCTAAGCCACAGAAAACCAGAGAGGTTGGTACCTAAGCAGATTGCAGACCCCTGATCCTGTCCACACAACTAGCAGTAGCCGTGGAGCGTACCTACGATGATCCTAGATGCCTCGACACAGCCGGAGAGCTAACTAAGCCTAAAGCAGGAAATGGGAAATCTAAACTGCCCCAGAGCAGACACCAAAGGAATAGGCAGCCCCCAAACATATATTGTCTGTGAGACAAGATGAAAACATGAACAGAGGCAGGAAAATAGACTGAGCAAATGATGGGGCCCACACTGACTAGACAGGACAAGAAAGGGAAGACACTGTCTGCAATCACGCAAAAAACCCTGCAAAAAGTCCAACACGTCTGATGCAAAAAACACTGAAGACACATGACTTTGCACCCCACTATATCAGCACTCTGGTATATTCTAAAAGCAGAGCAAAAATGGACCAATCTAACAGGGGATACAACAAACTGGCACAAGCAGTAACATATGGGCGGTGATTCAGTGCAAACCCAGCCGGAGCTGGCTGACTCGCACCAAGAAGAGATAGACAAAACCAGATCAAATGCAAACAAAATAGCAAATAAACCACTTAGCTGAACCTGCAGGGACAGAGCTGAAGAAATCAGACCTCAGGAGGAACAGGAAGCAAATCACCAGGAGGTATAGAGGGAGTCGGCTGTTTTAAATCTCAATCTGAAACCCCAGATCTCCAATCGTCATCATCATTATCAGGTGGCAAGCCTCCGTCAATCAGATCAGCTCCATTACCTCCCGTAACCACCAGAGGGAGCCCAGAAAGAGAACGCGCAACCCCTCTGTCGATCTGACCAGCTCCACTACCTTCAGTAATAACCAGAGTGAGGCCAGAAAGCGAATTCACAACAGTTATCCTCCTCGGTGACCCAATCATAACACCTTACTATATCAGCTCTAATTGTCCTAGGTTGGGGGCGTAGATCTGTGGAGGCATATGTGGACTTGGGTGCGGCAGGCAACTTTATTCAGTGTGAAGAAGTAGACAAGTTCTGTATTCCAGTTGTCACCCTTGATGAGCCGCGTGTGATTACCTCAGTGGATGGCAAACTGTTACCTGTGCCCATTACCACAGTTAAACTCGAGCTGGCAATGCAAATTGGAGCCCTGCACCAGGAAAAAATAGCATTTTATGTTTTGCCCAATTTGTCTCACGCCCTGCTCCTTTGTCTGCCCTGGCTCAGGTCGCATGAGTCAGTCCTGGATTGGCGCTCTGGGGAAGTCCTTCGCTGGGGTCACTATTGCCACGAACGCTGTCTGCTGCCTGTTACCCGTTCTAGTCTTCACCAAGTTCCTGTTGACCTTCCAGGGCTTCCATCAGCCTATCATTCTTTTGCGGATGTCTTCGATAAGAAGGAGGCTGAGACCCTTCCTCCATATTGGACCTATGACTGCCTAATCGAGCAAGTTCCTGGAGCCACCCCTCCCAGGGGGAGAACCTATCCACTGTCCTCGGCAGAAACCTCGGCCATGACCGATTACATCCGGGAGAACTTAGCAAAGGGCTTCATCTGGAAATCGTCTTCTCCAGCGGGGGCCGGGTTTTTCTTTGTCCGGAAGAAGGATGGATCCCTCCGATCTTGTATCAACTACCGAAGTCTGAACAATATCACGGTCAAGAATAGGTATCCTCTTCCGCTCATCACCGAACTATTCGACTGCCTGTGAGGGGCTCGGATCTTTACCAAGCTGGATCTATGGGGGGCCTATAATTTGGTTCCAATACGTGCCGGAGACGAGCGAAAGACCGCCTTTAACACGCGGGATGGCCATTATGAATATTTGGTCATGCCCTTTGGGCTTTGTAACGCTCCGGCAGTCTTCCAAGAATTTGTTAATGAAGTCTTCCGGGATCTTCTGTACTCGTGTGTCATGGTATATCTAGATGACATTCTCATCTTCTCACCCGATCTGTCTTCCCACAGGAAGAGTGTTTGACTGGTCCTGCAGCGCCTACGGGAGAATCGACTCTATGTCAAAATAGAGAAATGCCTGTTTGAGCAGACCTCCTTACCCTTCTTTGGGTATATTATCATGGACTCTGGGTTGAGGATGGATCCAGAGAAATTGTCCGCCGTCCTCAAATGGCCGCGTCCAGTCGGAGTAAAAGCCATCCAATGATTCTTGGGCTTTGCAAATTATTATAGGCAATTCGTCCCTCACTTTTCCTCATTAACCAAGCCTCTCTCTGCCCTTACCCGAAAGGGAGCGAGACCAAACATCTGGCCTTCGGAAGCTGAAGACGCCTTTCTCGCCCTGAAACGGGCCTTTGCCACGGCCCCTGTTTTGCATCGGCCAGAGGACAGCAGGCCCTTCGTCCTAGAGGTGGAAACCTCCTCCACAGGGGCCGGGGCGATTCCCTCCCAGAAGACGTCCTCAGGGCGCTTGGCTCCTTGTGGGTTCTTTTCTAAGTCGTTTTCCCCCACAGAATGCAATTACACAATTGGGGATCGAGAATTGCTGGCTATAAAGATGGCTCTGGAAGAGTGGCGTTATGTTCTGGAAGGGGCTGTCCATCTTTTTATGATATTCACTGACCACAAGAACCTAGCCTATATTCAGTCGTCTCAGAGACTCAATTCCAGACAAGCCAGGTGGTCATTGTTTTTCTCTCGTTTCAACTTCAGGCTCCATTTTCAACCCAGTGACAAAAATCCCAAGGCAGATGCGCCTTCCCAGTCCCTGAAGTCACCAGAGGCGGAGGAGAGTCCGTCGCATATCATTGATCCTGCCAGATTCATCACGGTAGCTCCCGTGAGTCTTCTTCCCGTCCCGCCTGGCAAGACCCTCGTCCCGCAAGACAAAAAAGAGAAGTGCTACGCTGGGGTCACTCCTCCAAGATTGCAGGACATGTTGGCACCAAGAAGACTCTCGCTCTTCTCTCCCGTTATTACTGCTGGCCTTCCCTCCGTCAAGATGTGTTGGATTTTGTAGCCTCCTGCTCGACCTGCGCAAGAAACAAGGTACCAAGAAGGTTGTCTCCCCGCCTCCTGCATCCTTTACCTGTTCCCGAGGCTCCTTGGCAACATATTGCCATGGATTTTGTTACTGACTTGCCCCGCTCCTCCGGATGCACAACTATCTTGGTGGTAGTGGATCGTTTTTAAAAATGGCCCATTTCGTTCCATTGCCTGATTTGCCCATGGACCCTGAATTGGCCAAAACCTTCATCCATCAGATTTTCAGATTACATGGGCTTCCTCAGCGGATCGTGTCTGATCAAGGGGTACAGTTTACCTCCCGATTCTGGAGAGCGCTCTGTACACTTTTGGGCATATCTCTAGATTTTTCCTCCGCCTACCATCCACAGACCAATGGGCAAGTCGAACCAATTAACCAAGTCTTGACCCATTACCTACACAGCTTTTCTAACGCCCATCAAGATAATTGGGTAGCTCTTCTTCATTGGGCAGAGTTCGTCCATAACAATCATTCTAGAAAATCTACCACCTGGTCCCAGTACTTTGTGGTCTCTGGTCAGAACCTGGGTGTACCTCTTCCTATGTCTTCATCATCTGGCGTACCCACTGCTGATGCTCTCTCCCAGGAGTTTTCCCAAGTCTGGAGGCAGACCAAGGAAGCTCTAGTACAGGCCGGAGTCCGGATGAAAAAACATGCCGACAAGAGGCGGAGGGATCTCCCACCATACCATCCTGGAGACAAAGTCTGGCTTTCAACCAAACATATTCGCTTGAAAATTCCTTCCTACAAGCTGGGTCCTTGGTACATTGGTCCCTTTGAGATCCTTGGACACATCAACAACGTAGCCTATAAATTGAGGCTGCCTGCTTCACTCCGGGTCCCTAACGCCTTCCATGTCTCGCTCCTGAAACCGGTCATCCTCAACCGGTATTGCTCTGCACCTCCCATTGTTCCTCGGCCAGTAGGGGCTGACAATGTTTTTGAAGTAAGAGATATTCTGGCCATGAAGAGGGTTAAGGGAAAGACCTTTCTTATCAATTGGAAAGGCTTCGGTCCCAAGGAGAGGACTTGGGAGCCTCGAAAAAACATTAATGCTCCTCGCATTCTGGATAAATTCTTGGCCAATCTCAGGAGGAGGGGACGTAAAGGAGGGGGTACTGTCACACCGGCACCCACTATCATGCCGGCGCCCACCGCTACTCTGACCCATCTTGCCTACCTGTTCCTGACTACCTGCTCCGTGCTCCATCCTGATTACCTGTTCCTAACTACCTGCTCCATGCTCCGTCCTGACTACCTGTTCCTGACTACCTGCTCCGTGCTCCATCCTGACTACCTGCTCCTGACTACCCACTCCGTGCTCCATCCTGACTACCTGTTCCTGACTACCCGCTCCGTGCTCCATCCTGACTACCTGATCCGCGTCCCGTCCTGACCTCAGTCCCATTACGTTCCTGTGTCCTTGCCTCCGCCCAGGTCACCCATCTTGGTGGCCTCGTCTCCCCAGCCCCGGTCGGGCCCTCTCGTTCCCTCTTGAGCCGCCCCTCTTGGTACCAGCTGTCGCGGTATTTGACTCCCTCGGGTCTGCCCCTAACGATCCCTGTAAAGGGGTCAGCACCACCTGGTCCGTTCGCTCCTGGGAGCTTCAGTGGCGTGATCCAGAGGGTCCACTCTTGCAGCACGTCATTCCCTAGACGTCACACACAAAATGTCTTCCTTGCATGGCAGTACTAATGACCAACACATGCATAATGGCTGAGTAATAGTCTTACGCATTTGATCAAATAGATGAGTAAAACCAATGACTTAGAAGCAGGCCTCTTAAAGTTTCATCAACATCAATCAAAAGATAAAGACAGAGACTAACTAAAGAATCATTTTAGATTTGATTTCATGCTGAAAATGACATCTCTATAGCTTTAGAAAATCTTTAGACAAATTGATAGTTGATGTCAATGTAAAGGGTAAATACTGCTGACGGGTTCCCTTTCAGGACAGAGAAAATTAACCAAAATTATTTTGCATGAACCACAGGCAGTATGAATCAGACCCTGTCTACGCTATTCCGTGTATGCTTTTTCTCTGAAACGCTGCAGAGTTTCAGAGGAAACATACTTTAAAAAGCTTGCCAGGAACCATGGGCATGATACATCAAAGCTTTAACAATATTTTTCTGGCCTTGTGCACCTCATATTATTAGTTTGAGGCAGGTTCCCTTGCGTTTCATCCCTTGCCCCACTCCCATAGACTGGCAGATCTCTTCCTCTGTATTTAGGGAGAGACTTGTCAGTCTAGGGAATCAAATCTGGGAGAAGCTGCTAGAGACCTACCTTGGACTCGTCATCTGAGATTCACAGTTCCTGGTCAGGTTTTCAAAATATGCAACATAAAACATTCATGGCTACAATAATACAGATAGTGTCTGACTCGATGCCGATTCTACTTTTTATAATACATTATAAAATAACAGAATATGACTCCAAATTCCCCATAAACATGATGCTATGTTATGTATATACAGCTGTGTGAAAAAGTGTTTGCCTCCTTCCTGATTTCCTATTCTTTTGCATGTTTGTTACACTTAAGTGTTTCAGATTACCAAATAAATTTAAATATCAGACAAAGATAACACAAGTAAACACAAAATGCAATATTTAAATGAAGGTCTTAATTATTGTGCTTCTCACAAGATTAGAATATCATCAAAAAGTTAGTTTATTTCAGTTCTTCAATACAAAAAGTGAATTGCATATATTATATAAAGTCATTACAGAGTGATCTATTTCAAGTATTTATTTCTGTTAATGTTGATGATTATGACTTACAGCCAATGAAAACCCAAACGTCATTATCTCAGTAAATTAGAATATTTTATAACACCAGCTTGAAAAATTATTTTAAAATCTGAAATGTTGGCCTACGGAAATGTATGTTCAGTAAATGCATTCAATACTTGATTGGGGCTCCTTTTGCATCAATTACTGCATCAACGTGGTGTGGCAAGGAGGCGATCAGCCTGTGGTACTGCTGAGGTGTTATGGAAGCTCAGCTTGCTTTGACAGTTGTTTTTAAACCAGGTATTGGTACTTTTGGCAGTGTGGACAGGTTCCAAGTTCTGCTGGAGAATGAAATTTCCATCTCCAAAAAGCTTGTTGGCAGAGGGAAGAATGAAGTGTTCTAAAATTTCCTGGCAGATGGCTGACTTTGGTCTTGATAAAACACAGTGGACCTACACCAACAAATGACATGGCTCCCCAAAATATCACTGATTGTGGAAACTTCACACTAGACCTCAAGCAGCTTGTATTGTGTGACTTTTGGGTTTTCATTGGCTGTAAGCCATAATCATCAACACTAACAGAATAAATTCATGAAATAAATCACTCTGGTTGTAATGACTCTACATGAGTTTCACTTTTTGTATTGAAGAACTGAAAGAAATTAACTTTTTGATGATGTTCTAATTTTGTGAGAAGCACCTGTACAGTTGTGGCCAAAAGTATTGACACCCCTGCAATTCTGCTAGATAATACTCAGTTTCTTCCTGAAAATGATTGCAAACACAAATTCTTTGGTATTATCTTCATTTAATTTGTCTTAAATGAAAAAACACAAAAGAGAATGAAGCAAAAAGCAAAACATTGATCATTTCACACAAAACTCCAAAAATGGGCCAGACAAAAGTATTGGCACCTTCAGCCTAATACTTGGTTGCACAACCTTTAGGCAAAATAACTGTGACCAACCGCTTCCGGTAACCATCAATGAGTTTCTTACAATGCTCTGCTGGAATTTTAGACCATTCTTCTTTGGCAAACTGCTCCAGGTCCCTGATATTTGAAGGGTGCCTTCTCCAAACTGCCATTTTTAGATCTCTCCACAGGTGTTCTATGGGATTCAAGTCTGGACTCATTGCTGGCCACCTTAGAAGTCTCCAGTGCTTTCTCTCAAACCATTTTCTAGTGCTTTTTGAAGTGTGTTTTGGGTCATTGTCCTGCTGGAAGACCCATGACCTCTGAGGGAGACCCAGCTTTCTCACACTGAGCCCTACATTATGCTGCAAAATTTGTTGGTAGTCTTCTGACTTCATAATGCCATGCAGTCAAGCAGTCCAGTGCCAGAGGCAGCAAAGCAACCCCAAAACATCAGGGAAACTCCGCCATGTTTGATTGTAGGGACCGTGTTCTTTTCTTTGAATGCCTTTTTTTCTCCTGTAAACTCTTTGTTGATGCCTTTGCCCAAAAAGCCCTACTTTTGTCTCATCTGACCAGAGAACATTCTTCCAAAACCTTTTAGGCTTTTTCAGGTAAGTTTTGGCAAACTCCAGCCTGGCTTTTTTATGTCTCGGGGTAAGAAGTGGGGTCTTTCTGGGTCTCCTACCATACAGTCCCTTTTCATTCAGACACCGACGAATAGTACGGGTTGACACTGTTGTACCCTCGGACTGCAGGGCAGCTTGAACTTGTTTGGATGTTAGTCGAGGTTCTTTATCCAACATCTGCACAATCTTGCGTTGAAATCTCTTGTCAATTTTTCTTTTCCGTCCACATCTAGGGAGGTTAGCCACAGTGCCATGGGCTTTAAACTTCTTGATGACACTGCGCACGGTAAACACAGGAACATTCAGGTCTTTGGAGATGGACTTGTAGCCTTGAGATTGCTCATGCTTCCTCACAATTTGGTTTCTCAAGTCCTCAGACAGTTCTTTGGTCTTCTTTCTTTTCTCCATGCTCAATGTGGTACACACAAGGACACAGGGCAGAGGTTGAGTCAACTTTAATCCATGTCAACTGGGCTGCAAGTGTGATTTAGTTATTGCCAACACCTGTTAGGTGCCACAGGTAAGTTACAGGTGCTGTTAATTACACAAATTAGAGAAGCATCACATGATTTTTCGAACAGTGCCAAGACTTTTGTCCACCCTCTTTTTATGTTTGGTGTGGAATTACACTCACTGGCCACTTTATTAGGTACACCATGCTAGTAAGGGGTTGGACCCCCTTTTGCCTTCAGAACTGCCTCAATTCTTCGTGGCAGAGATTCAACAAGGTGCTGGAAGCATTCCTCAGAGATTTTGGACCATATTGACATGATGGCATCACACAGTTGGCGCAGATTTGTCGGCTGCACATCCCTGATGCGAATCTCCCGTTCCACCACATCCCAAAGATGCTCTATTGGATTGAGATCTGGTGACTGAGGAGGCCATTTGAGTACAGTAAACTCATTGTCATGTTCAAGAAACCAATCTGAGATGATTCGAGCTTTATGACATGGCGCATTATCCTGCTGAAAGTAGCCATCAGATGTTGGGTACATTGTGGTCATAAAGGGATGGACATGGTCAGCAACAATACTCAGGTAGGCTGTGGCGTTGCAACGATGCTCAATTGGTACCAAGGGGCCCAAAGAGTGCCCAGAAAAAATTCCACACACCATGACACCACCACCACCAGCCTGAACCGTTGATACAAGGCAGGATGGATCCATGCTTTCATGTTGTTTACGCCAAATTCTGACCCTACCATCCGAATGTCGCAGCAGAAATCGAGACTCATCAGACCAGGCAACGTTTTTCCAATCTTCTACTGTCCAATTTCGATGAGCTTGTGCAAATTGTAGCCTCAGTTTCCTGTTCTTAGCTGAGAGGAGTGGTACCCAGTGTGGTCTTCTGCTGCTGTAGCCCATCTGCCTCAAAGTTCGACGCACTGTGCGTTCAGAGATGCTCTTCTGCCTACCTTGGTTGTAACGGGTGGCAATTTGAGTCACTGTTGCCTTTCTATCAGCTCGAACCAGTCTGCCCATTCTCCTCTGACCTCTGGCATCAACATGGCATTTCCGGCCACAGAACTGCCGCTCACTGGATTTTTTTTCTTTTTCGGACCATTCTCTGTAAACCCTAGAGATGGTTGTGCGTGAAAATCCCAGTAGATCAGCAGTTTCTGAAATTCTCAGACCAGCCCTTCTGGCACCAACAATCATGCCACGTTCAAAGGCACTCAAATCACCTTTCTTCCCCATACTGATGCTCGGTTTGAACTGCAGGAGATTGTCTTGACCATGTCTACATGCCTAAATGCACTGAGTTGCCGCCATGTGATTGGCTGATTAGAAATTAAGTCTTAACACACAGTTGGACAGGTGTACCTAATAAAGTGGCCAGTGAGTGTATATCCAATTTGGCTTTAGGACAATTCTTTTTGTGTTTTTTCATTTAAGACAAATTAAATGAAGATAGTAATACCAAAGAATTTGTGTTTACAATCATTTTCAGGAAGAAACTGAGTATTATCTGACCAAATTGCAGGGGTGTCAATACTTTTGGCCACAACTGTATATATAGTGCAGGGTGGGCCATTTATATGGTTAAACCTGGGTGGGCCATTTATATGGATACACCTAAATAAAATGGGAATAGTTGGTGATATCAACTTCCTGTTTGTGGCACATTAGTATATGGGAGGGGGAAAACTTTTCAAAATGGGTGGTGACCATGGTGGCCATTTTATAAATGGCCCACCCAGGTGTATCCATATAAATGGCCCACCCTGTATATATGTCACGCGGGGCTTAGGTCAACTAAGGCAGAAATACCCGGGGCCCCTGTGGTGTCCCTTTCACTAGGGGAAACCCTGTCTGACCCTCAACTCAGGGTTTTTGCTGATGGTGCAAATGCCTGAGCCTCCACCCTTTCCTTATCTCCTGCTCAGCCCTAAGCTTAACCCTCCACCCAGTGAGGAGACAAACCACCAAAGCCCCAAACAATAAAGACAGACAGGGAGAACTTACACTGCACCGCGCCGCATACACACAGGACTATACAGTAATGTGAACAGGGCACAACAAAACACAAATATGGGAAGGCGAGAAGGTAACAATGGATCATACGACACCAGATATGAATCTCTCTCTCTCTCCAACACCTCCACTCCAGACCGGAACCACTTGGTATGACACACAAGCTATAATCGGCGACGCCCATAGGCCAGCACGACTATTTAAAGACCGTGGGCGTGACCAAACATCCAACCTGATCTCCAGCTAGATTAACCCCCGATAGCCTGAGAAACTCAAGCCGGCGCCACTGAGGCTATAGTGGACGGAGGTGGAACTACCTCTGCTTGTCGGACGCTGTGGTGTGAATAGCGTCCGACATGACAATATACAGTGAGGAAAATAAGCATCTTTGAATTCTTATGTCCTTAAATCAGAGAGTTATGTCACACAGAATATTTAATAAATAAAATTTCCCACATGTCTACATTACATCAGCACAATTTTTGAAACTTTTTTTTGTTAGGAAGTTATAAGGGTTAAAAGTTGACCAGTAATTTCTCATTTTTCCAACAAAATTTACAAAACCATTTTTTTAGGGACCGCATCACATGTGAAGTGACTTTGACGGGTCTATATGACAGAAAATACCCAAAAGTGACACCATTCTAAAAACTGCACCCCTCATGGTGCTCAAAACCACATTCAAGAAGTTTATTAAGGCTACGCTCACACGTAGCGGAACTCTCGCGGAAGATACCATGAGAATTCCGGAATTCCATTCCGCGGGAAAATCGCATTTTAAATTCCCGCGATTTTCCCGCGGAAAAACTAGTGATTTGCAAGCGTAATTAGCTTGCAGAATGCTAGCGTTTTCCAAGCGATCTGGAGCATCGCTTGGAGAACTGATTGACAGATTGGTCACACTCGTCAAACATAGTGTTTGACAAGTGTGACCAACTTTTTACTACTGATGCTGCCTATGTAGCATCCGTAGTAAAAGATAGGATGTAAAAAATAATTAAAAAAATAAAAAATATTGTTATTCTCACCTTCCACGTCCCGCGCAGCCTTCCCGCCTCTCTCCACGCTCCCGGCATCTTTCGGTCCCAGTAATCCTTTGCGCAAATGAACGTGAGACATCGCGCTCCCGCGACGTCATCGCGAATGACCACGAGATGTCGGGCTCCCGCGAGACCGCGACGTCAACGCGGTCATTCTCGCAAAGGATTACTGGGACCGGAAGATGCCGGGAGCGTGGAGAGAGGAGGGAAGGCTGCGCGGGATGCCGGAAGGTGATAACAACAATATTTTTTATTTTAATTCTATTTTTTACAGGGATATGGTACCCTCAGCCCGGAGGACAGTCTCCTCTCCTCCGGACCGTTGGTACCATCCGCAAATGTTCTGCTTACTTTTCGCATGGTGGGCACAGCCACATGCGGAAAGTAAGCAGAACAATGCATTCCTATGGGCGATTCCGCTAAATTAATGAGCATGCTGCATTTTTTACCACAAAGCAATTCCACCGCGGAAAAAAACGCAGCATTAGCAGAGCATTGTGGAATCCCATAAGAATGCAAGGGATGCTTATTTTTCGCGACAAAATCGCGCGTTTAAAACCACCGCGAAAACGCAAAAAAAAATGCGACGTGTGAACGTAGCCTAACACTTCAGGCCCTTCACAGAAATTTTTGGAATGTGGAAAAAAATGATCCTTTAACTTTTTTTTCACAAAAAATTTACTTTAGACCCAATTTTTTTTTATTTTCGCAAGAGTAACAGGAAAAAATGAACTCCAAAATTTGTTGTGCAATTTCTCCTGAACATGGTGATACTCCATATATGTGGGTGAAAACCACTGTTTGGGCGCATGGCAGAGCTCGGAAGGGAAAGATTTGAATGCAAAATTTGATGGAACAATTGGTAGATGCCAGGTCGTGTTTCGAGAGCCCCTAATGTGCCTAAACAGTGACAATCCCCCACAAGAGACACCATTTTGGAAACTAGACCCCACAGAGAATTTAAATGTATGGATAGCATATTGTTTGTTGTGCAATTTCTCATCTTTACGCCAATACCCCATATGAGAGAGAAAACTACTGTTTGGACACACAGCAGGATTCGGAAGGGAATAATAATAATAATAATAATAATTTTATTTCTATAGCGCCAACATATTCCACAGCACTTTACATTATAGGGGGGACTTCTACAGACAATAAACATTACAGAATAGCATAGCAATAACTACATAGATCAAAACAGATGCCAATAGGAATGAGGGCCCTGCTCGCAAGCTTACAATCTATAAGGGAATAGGGGAGACATGAAAAGTGGATGAAACACAAAGGTGGATGGGAAGGAGCTTCATTTGACTTTTTGAATGTAAAATTTCCTGGAATCATTAGCGGACACCATGTTCTGTTTGGAGAGCCCCTGAGATGCCTAAACAGTGGAAATATCCCACAAATGACTCCATTTTGGAAACTAGACCCCTCAAGGAATGTATTTAGATGTGTGGTGAGCACTTTGAACCCCCAGGTGCTTCACAGATGTTTATAACGTTGAGCCGTGAAAAAAAAAAAAATCACATTTAGCCCAAATTTTTTAATTTTCACAAGGGTAACTGAATAAATTGCACCATACAACTTGTGGTGCAGACTTGGGGCATACAATATGACCAAAGTTGCAACTGCAAAGCATAGAGTGCTTGCAAGTTCTTTTCTGTACAGCTTGCAAGTGCTGCTTTGAAGCTGGCTGGATCACTAGATACAGCTAGCCTCAGTCCTCCTAGGCTTTTCCCATGCTGCAGTTTATGGCCAGTGGCACAACCATGCGGCTAGACCGAACTGTGAAACATCAGGGATTCAAAGCTCCTGGCAAGAAGGAATACGGGAGATAAAGGAGCGGTGTGCTCCTGAAGACATGAACTGAGAAAAACCCCTTAATGTCACAATTACTAATCACACATGTAATAGTACTTGATACTTTATTATGAAAACATAAAGGAGAAAAAGAATAGGTTAGAGCAGGGCCTTTTAGCTCTCCGGTATGATTTCATTATTTACTCATGTACTTACCAAAGAAGTCACCCACTCACAAAACTCCTTGGTCACTCGCTTGACATTTTCATCTAGCACAGGGGTGAATGGCCTCATTGTCTTAGATTTTCTCTCTTCAGCAATAGGCTCATGGTTAGAAAGCCATATATATAGCCATTTATATGGATTTTTGGGCCTGGATGGTTCACTCCTGCGACAATAAGATTAAGAGGAACATGAAATGACAGAACCAATAAGAAACATAAATGATTACTTAGCCTAAAGGTAAAATAATAACAACTTTGTACAAGATAATGATTAGCAAACATACTCGTGTTGCTAATTGAGTGTCTTTGGCATGCTTGGAAAATATGTTTGAGTCCCAGCGGATAGCCACAACACATGCAGGGATTGCCTGTTTGTTTTGACGGTGCAGCGACCTGCGCCGAACGCAACGTGTTGCATTTTGGTGCGGTGGCCGCACTGTCAAAATGACGCATGCGGAGGCATCCGCATACATCGTCACAGCCTGCGTACCCAATGCTAAAGATAGGGTACGCCGGCCGCATGTCGATGGAGGCAGAGCTGACCAGAGGAGGTGCAGCCATGGGCGGAGCTTCACGGAGGAAGCCCGCAGCCCTCCGCAGTTCCTTCATACGCTAGTTAGAAACTAGCCTAAGGGGGTCAAATTCCTTGTAGGAATGCTTGGATCTGACACCCATAATGTGGTCGTGAAGCATCTTGCTGGAAAAACTCAGGGAACGTGCCATCTTCAGTGCATAAAGATGGCAACACATCATCATGTAGCAATTTCAGACACCCAGTGGCATTGAGGTTTCCATTGATGAGGAATGGCCCCACTATCTTTGTACCCCACACCATACTATCAATTATGGGTGTCAGGTCCAAGCATTAATGCATGAACAGCTTCCTGGAAAGTGGATTGGTCATCGAAGGCCAGTTGAATGGCCACCAAGGTCTCCCAATCTGACCCCCTTAGACTTTTATCTTTGGGGTCATCTGAAGGCAATTGTGAAGATACGAGATTTGCAGCATCTGAAATAATGGATACTGGAATCCTGTGCTAGCATTTCTTCTGCGGTGTTGCTATCAGTGTGTCAAGAGTGGGAGAAGAGGGTTGCATTGACAATCCAACACAATGGGCAGCACTTTGAACACATTTTATAAGTGGTCATAAACTTGTAAATAACTCATGAAAGAATAAAGTTACGATAAAACCAAGCACACCATTGTTTTTCTTGCGAAATTCTTAATAAGTTTGATGTGTTACATGACCCTCTTCCCATTGAAAAAAATAAAGTTGGATCCAAAATGGCCGACTTCAAAATGGCCACCATGGTCACCACCCATCTTGAAAAGTTTCCCCCCTCCCATATACTAATGTGCCACAAACAGGGAGTTAATATCACCAACCATTCCCATTTTATATAGGTGTATACATATAAATGGCCCACTCTGTACATGTTGCTTAAAACTATGAAATCTTACATGGAGGATTGTCTTGTGCTGGCATCACGTGATTTCACACTTTGTACTTCCAGGACCTCTGGTGGCGCCAGGAAATTCTCTACCTCCTGTTCTTCTGGTATACCTTCATAGAATCCTGAAGCACTCTTCAGTCTCATCTCAGGGTCCAGGATGCCCACAATTTCTTCAAATAGCTTCACAAATTATATAATAGTTGTACAGTTAAATTCACATCTCAAACAAGAAAATAAATGCATTTGTGGTTAAAATGCTCATGGCATCTATGTGATCTCTTTTGCCAGATTATCCAATAAAAGTTCAAAAGCTGGCTCAAAAGTGATCATGTCACACAAAATTATTATACATTGCATCAATCTGACAAGCAAAGCTGAGGAACACAATATGAAGGGTGCTATGTAAAATACTGAAGGTGTATTGCATAACTACAGTATCTATATTGGGGGACAATTACAGGTTATTGCTCAAATTGCCCCAAAAAATCGCACATATGCTGTGAGCTAAATTAAGACAAGTCAACGGGATTTACAAAATGTGGCAGATTTCTGGAAGTGAGATAAAGAAGATAAATGGGCCCAACATGTCTAGTACAAGTCTGGTCTAGTTTCATCCTACGGATTCTAAAGAAAAGCAAGGAGAAAATCAAAATTATTCCTACAAAAGTAGTCAAGCTTTATTAAGCTCATTAAAGAGCAACTTAAGTGAACATAAAGTATGAATGCTGTACATATTTCTATGTAGTGTTATTGGGGAGTGAGGGTTGTATTAGTTTGGTTTAATGAAAAAAAATTTGAATCCTTGGAAGATGACAACCTCATTGCATTTTTCTGTATAACAATAATATATAATGATACCACGTAACATTGAAAATCTCTGTGTTCTACTGATCTCTCTTTGTGAAAACATTATTGTGTAATTTTATTAATAAAAATGATCTGATTAAAAAAAAAAGGAACTGTACAGGTTAAAATTTAATTCTACAGGGAAGAAAAGGGGCAACTTATACACCAGAGGACACAGCTGCATAATAGCAATAAATATATAAATAATAGATGGAAAGTTACCTCGGCAAATATTATGAGCTGTATAAACAAGCAATAGCAGACGTACAAACCCAAAAAGGTATAGAAACTGCCTCCTGCTGGATTGGTGGCCACCTCCAGATACAGTGGTGCGAAAAAATGTTTGCCCCTTTTTTTTATTATTATTATTATTATTTATTTATATAGCGCCATTAATTCCATGGTGCTGTACATGAGAAGGGGGGTTACATACAAAGTTATAGATATCATTAACAGTAAACAAATTTACAATGACACACTGGTACAGAGGGGACCCTGTCCTTGCGGAGTTACATTCTACGGGATAGTGGGGAAGAGACAGAAGGTCGGGGGTGCAGCAGCTCTGGTGATGAGGCGGCAGCTCAGGCGGTGGTGAGGCGGCAAAATGGTCATTGCAGGCTGTAAGCTTTCCTGAAAAGATGGGATTTCAGGTTCCATTTGAACGATCCAAGGGTGGTGGATAATCAGACGTGTTGAGGCATGGAATTCCAGAGGATAGGGGATATTTGGGAGAAATCTTGGAGGCGGTAGTGTGGGGAACGAATAAGTGTGGAGGAGAGTAGGAGGTCTTGGGAGGATCGAAGATTACGTGAGCGAAGATATTGAAAGATTAGTTCAGAGATATAGGGATAAAGGTTGTGGATGGCTTTTTAGGAGGTCAGTGTTAATAGTTTGAACTGGATTCGTTGGGGAATTGGGAGCCAATGGAGGGATTTGCAGAGGGGGGAGACAGGGGAGTAGCGAGGAGAGAGGTGGATTAGCTGGGCAGCAGAATTGAGGACAGACTGGAGTGGTGCAAGAGAGTTGGCAGGGAGGCCACAGAGGAGAGTGTTGCAGTAGTCAAGGCGGGAGATGATGAGGGCATGTACAACAGTTTTAGTAGATTGAGGACTGAGGAAGGGACGGATTCTGGAAATATTTTTGAGTTGGAGGCGACAGGAGGTGGCAAGAGATTGGACGTATGGTTTGAAGGACAGGGCAGAGTCGAGAGTTACTCCGAGGCAGCAGATTTCAGGCGTGGGAGAGCGCGTGATGCCGTTTACCATAATAGATAGATTGGGTAGGGAAGATACATGAGATGGAGGAAAGATAATGAGTTCAGTTTTGTCTACGGCTGGCTTCACACTTGCGTTTTTTTGCGCTGTGCTTTAGCGCAAAAAAATGCATGCGTTTTTCCCTCTATACTTTAACATGGGTGCGCATATGTGCACATACATATGCGCACGTACGCGTTTGTATGCGCATGCGTTTTTTTGAAGTGCGCTCTGGCGCACAAAATGCATCCTGTTGCATTTTTGTGCGTCTGACTTGCCACAAAAAACGCATGCGCATGCAATGCGTTTTTTTTACAGCAAAACACCCATTAAAGTCTATGGGTGCTCATACGTGCGCATTGTAATGCACACGTATGCGCAAAAAACTCATGCATTTTTTTTTAAAAATGCACCAAAACCCACAAAAAAACGCACACAAGCACATGATGCATTATTTTTATGCGTTTGTGTGCACAAAAAACGCGCAGCAAAAAAACGCAAGTGTGAAAGTATCCTACGTTGAGTTTTAGGAAACGAGAGGTGAAAAATGAGGATATGGCTGATAGACACTCCGGGATTCTGGACAGCAGAGAGGTGACATCTGTGCCAGAGAGGTAGATCTGAGTGTCATCTGCATACAGGTGGTACTGGAAGCCATGGGACTTTATGAGTTGTCCTAGGCCAAGAGTATAGATGGAAAAAAGTAGGGGCCCCAGGACAGAGCCTTGGGGGACTCCAACAGAAAGAGGGCAGGATGAGGAGGTAGTGGGGGAGTGGGAAACGCTGAATGTGCGGTCAGAAAGGTATGAGGAAATCCAGGACAGGGCAAGGTCTTTGATGCCAAGGGAAGAAAGAATCTGTAGCAGTAGGCAGTGGTCAACTGTGTCAAAGGCAGAGGACAGGTCAAGAAGGAGGAGGATGGAGAACTGTCTGTTAGCTTTGGCTGTAAGTCATTAGTAATTTTGGTCAGGGCAGTTTCAATGGAGTGGTGGGGGGCGGAAGCCAGATTGCAGGATGTCAATGAGGGAGTTAGATGAGAGGTGGGAGGAAAGTTGAGCATGGACATGCTGTTCAAGGAGTTTGGAAGCAAAGGGGAGCAGTGATATGGGGCGATAGCTGGGCATAGCAGTTGGGTCAAGGTTTGATTTTTTGAGGATGGGTGTTATGGTGGCATGTTTGAAGGCAGAGGGGAAGGTACCAGAAGTTAGGGATAAGTTGAAGAGATAGGTTAGGGCTGGAATGATCATGTTAGTGAGGTTGGGGAGCAGGTGGGAAAGGATGGGGTCAAGTGCACAGGTGGTGAGGCGTGATTTGGAAAGGAGATGAGTAAGCTCTCCTTCAGTGATGTTGGAGAGGGAAGTTATTAGGGAAGGGCAGAGGTCTGGTACGTGGAGCGGTTGGGGTGGTGGAACTGTAAAGGTTGGCCTTGTTTGGTTAATCTTGTTTTTGAAGTAGGTGGCAAAGTCCTCAGCAGAGATGAGGGGAGTTGGAGGTGTCAGTGGTGGGCGGAGGAAGAGTTGAATGTGCTGAACAGTTGTTTTGGGTTGTGAGATAATAAAGATACAAAGTTTGTGAAATAGATCTGTTTACCAGAGGTGAGGGCTGATTTAAGGGCAAGTGTAGCTTGTTTGAAAGCAGTGAAGTCGTCTGGCAGGCGTGCTTTCTTCCAACGTCGCTCCGTGACCCTGGGTGCTTGTCAAAATTTTTTGGTGAGGTTGTTGTGCCAGGGTTGCCTATTGGTTTGTCGCACTTTGCCATGCATGAGAGGGGTGACTGAGGCTATGGCTGATGTGAGGGTGGCGTTGTAGATAGCGGTGGCACTGTCCATGTTGTGGAGTGAAGATATGGAGGACAGAGGTAGAAGAGAGTCTGAGAGTCTGTGGATGTCTAGGTGTGCGAGGTTTCTGCGAGTATGTGCTAGTGGCTGGACATGGGGGCAGGTGAGAAGGACAAGGATGAGAAGGTGAGTAGATGGTGGTGAGATAGGGGGAAGGGAGAGGTTGTGAGATTAAATAGGAAACAGAGGCGGGTGAAGATGAGGTCTAATGTATGTCCATCTGTGTGGATGGCTGTGGAGGACCACTGAGTAAGTCCAAAGGATGAGGTAACATAGTAACATAGTTATTAAGGTTGAAGGAAGACTTTAAGTCCATCTAGTTCAACCCATATCCTATCCTAACTTGCCCTAACATGTTGATCCAGAGGAAGGCAAAAAAAAACTATGTGGCAAACAGTAAGCTTCACATTGGGGAAAAAAAATTCCTTCCCGACTCCACATACGGCAATCAGACTAGCTCCCTGGATCAACGCAATATTAAGGAAACTAGTGTATATACCCTGTAATATTATACTTTTCAAGAAAGGCATCCAGTAACATAGTTTTGAAGGCTGAAGGAAGACCTTATGTCCATCTAGTTCAGCCTATTTTTAGTGCAGCTGTTCTGCATTGTTGATCCTGGGGAAGGCAAAAAAACCCCACAGAGTAGAAGCCAATTTTCTCCATAGGGAAAAAAATTCCTTCCCCTAAGCTGGGTCAATCATCTACCTATAATATTATGTTATTCGTAACCTTCTATACTGTTACTCACATGAAAAGCATCCATTCCTTTCTTAAATTCATTCAGTGAGTTGGCTATCACCACTTCCCCAGGAAGAGAATTCCAGAGCCTCACTGCTCTTACCATGAAGAACCCTCTTCTATGCTGGTGCAGAAATTGTCTTTCCTCCAAACGAAGAGAATGCCCCCTTGTTCTTGTCACAGTCCTTGGTACAAACAGTTCATTGGAGAGATCTCTGTATCACCCTCTGATATACTTGTACATATATATTAAGTCTCCCCTAAGTCTTCTCTTTTCTAGAGTAAATAGACCTAATTTTGATAACTTTTCTTAAATTTTAGTAGGGAATCACTCATTACAACATCATATGGCAAAGAGTTCCATAGTCTCACTGCTCTTACAGTAAAGAATCCGCGTCTGTGAGTATGCTTAATCCTTCTTTCCTCCAGACGTAGAGGATGCCCCCTTGTCCCCGTCACAGGTCTAAGAGTAAAAAGATCATTAGATAGGTCTTGGTATTGTCCCCGCATATATTTATACATTGTAATAAGATCACCTCTAAGCCTTCGATTCTCCAAACTAAATAACCCCAAGTGTAATAACCTGTCTTGGTATTGCAGACCCCCTAGTTCCCTAATAACCTTGGTCGCTCTTCTCTGCACCTGCTCCAGTTCAGCTATGTCTTTCTTATACACCGGAGACCAGAACTGTACACAGTATTCTAAGTGTGGTCGCACTAGTGACTTATATAGAGGTAAAATTATGTTCTCCTCATGAGCATCTATGCCTCTTTTAATGCATCCCATTATTTTATTTGCCTTTGCAGCAGCTGCCTGACACTGGCCACTAAATGTGAGTTTGTCATCCACCCATACACCCAGGTCTTTTTCAGTGACAGTTTTGCCTAGTGTTTTACAATTAAGCACATAATTATACATCTTGTTCATTCTACCCAAGTGCATGACCTTACATTTATCCCCATTAAAGCTCATTTGCCATTTATCAGCCCAAGCTTCTAGTTTACATAAATCCTCCTGTAATGTAAAATTGTCCTCCTCTGTATTGATTACTCTGCAGAGTTTAGTGTCATCGGCAAATATTGAAATTCTACTCTCTATGCCCCCTACAAGGTTATCTTGATATTCCCCCAGGCTTTTGGGAGAATACTCGATAGATGAGACAAAAGTTCAACTTTTTGGAAGGTGTATGTCCCATTACATTTGGCGTAGAAGTAGCGCAGCATTTCAGAAAAGGAACGTCATACCAACAATCAAATATGGTGGTGGTAGTGTGATGGGCCCTGTATGACTGAATTTCTTTTTCCCTTAATAATAAAGACTTTTATTTAAAAACTGCATTTTGTGCTTAATTGTGTTATCTTTCCCTAATATTAAAATTGGTTTGGTGATCTGAAACATGTAAGTGCGACAAACATGCAAAGGAATAGGAAATCAGGAAGTGGGAAACAATTTTTCACACCACTGTAGATGTACAGCAAAAGTATATTAGCTCCACGATGTATATCTTCTTAACCAGTGGCAGACACAGAGAGAAGAGAGTCCCTGTGCAAGAACAGTATATGCATTCCAATAGCTCAGCATAATGCACAATTCCAACTGCTTTGGAGGTAGGTGATATGCCCCCCTGATTCTTACCTTGTGGTGGAACGCCAAATAGCATTTACATTTCTTTGCTACTTACTTACTTGTTCATCTTGGAGCTAATACGTTTCTCGGCTGTAGTAGCTACTTATGCTGTACATACATAACTTTCATAATATTTACTGAGTTACACCTCCTGACTGTGCTTTCATCTATTTGTTCTTCATTTATTAGTATTATGTTTCTCCTCCATTTACATATTTGTCTTCCCCATGGAAATGAATTTAAAACTGTTCAATTTCTTTTAATTTTTTTTTTATTTTCTAAATAAAGATTGTCTATTTTTATGCACATAGACCCCGATTCATCAAAGTGTTTATGCCACAAAACAGGCATAAAACTCTTTGAAAGGTCCCAAAATGTGTGCTTAACATGCAGTTGCTCAGAAAAAATTATGACTTTTGGCATTTGCACACCAGTTTTGGGCATCTGCAAAAACGGTTGAAGTTGGGGAGTAGCCGCCCATCAAATTCATCAATGTTAGTTGGCGTTCGCTATGCAAGTAATGTTACTCCAGCTTCTGGAATAGCATTTCAAGCATGGCACAAGGAGGCGCATGCCACTTAGAAGATGCGCCGTATTAGTTAAGTGGCATGCACCTCTTAATGAATTTGGAGCATACTATTCCAAAACATCAGTCTTAACGAATCGGAACCCTACTTTTAGCTGTCTCCCTGTTTTTCAATAGGATTTGTAGAATCTTTTCAGGTCGAACTTCCTCATGTAATTCGCTAATTCCGTATTTTTGTGCATCTATTCCGGTTAGTTTTATTAGATTGTCTAGTTTCTACCTGTCTTGCTTTAAAACAGTATTTTAAAAATCTCCGATTACTTGAAGGTGATATTAATTATGTGTAACCCCTTTTTTTGCCAATCATGGACTTTACTAGACCCTGATGTCTGAATGAGTTGCACTGTAGACTATTCTTACTTCGGGTGGTATTCCTTCTTCCAGGTGAGGGTAAAGAGCTAGTGGGTGTTGCGCCAGGCCATATTCTATCCCAGCAATGTATTCCCGGCGCGCTTGCTGTTGTGGAAGAAGCTTTGAGAAGTAAGCTTGCTCTTTGGTAAACTTTTTTTCTTGTTTCTGTGAAGCTTCTGAGTCAGTAGCAATATTGTGCAGGAAAAGAGCATGCCTATTTTTCGTGGAAACATGAGGAGTACCGGTAGTTGAGGGATAGCCATCTCGAAAATCATCAAGTCCTTTTGGTAAGAATTTCCATTGGTGGGTATTGAGAGCACCGGAAAAGTTCAGTTTATGGCTGGCTTCTTTTAGGAATTTTTCTTTCAGCCTCTCTTTATACCTGCAATAGAAATGAGGTGCATATATATACCACAGAACACAATACATGATGTTTATTGAAAAATATATGTAATGCATCCGGAAAGCAGAGCTTAAAAGATACGGCCAATTTTTGTACCTAATTGAACCAAGGTCGACCCCATAATAATCATTAGGGCTCCTCTGATTCCTGTGTCATCCGTAATGCAACTGATTTATTTTATGCACATGAATGCCATAGAATGTGCAAATGGAAATGTGAACTTGGCCTTAGACGGACAAAAAGAGAGATAGTTATAAAAGGGTATGAAGAAGTCAGCACAGTGCTCAGCGAGTGGGTGCAAATGGGGGAGATACTACGGATGAGTGAATATAGAAATACTGGAAAGGTTTTCTTAAACGAGAATCACTAAATGATACAATTTAATACAGTGTGTAGGGTTTTTTTGCGCCCTGAGCTGATGGTTTATTGATACCATTTTGGGGTAGGTACAATGTTTGATCGCCTCTTATTGTATTTTTTTGCAATACACCCTGGGGTAGACATGTCATTGGTGCAACCTGTGCAGTGGCACAGGGACCCAAGAGGTAATGGGGACCCACGTCCACCTCCAACTCATCAAGCAGCCCAAAGAGGGGCCCACATACTATTCTTGCACAGGGTCCCGTCTGTGTCCGTCACAGAGACCCTAGTTAAAATGAAGAGAAGAGGATGAATGTTCACATTGTCTGTGATTCCCAAGCTATCCAGCAGATGATAAGCTTTCATATAACATTTTCATGGCATTATTAAATTACGGAGTTCCTGTTTTTGGTACAATATTTAGGGGCTAGTTGTTGGGGAGCAAAAGAAACTCCCACAGTTACTAAATGGTGTAATGTTATGAACAGTGTCATTAAATGAGAAATATTGATATTATGGCAGGGAGCAATTGGAAGCGTAGAGGAACATCTGGGATAAATGCAGTGGTCGTAGGTCGTTGTTAATGTCCAGTTTTGCTTTGTTTTCCCTTTCCCTTCTTTTTTCCACTTTCTTTTCTGAATTTTTTGGGGTATGTCTTTTCAGCAGCAGACTAGAGGCAGGTAGAGTGATTGCTTGGTTTGCGGTAGGGAGGGTTTAGAATTTTGGAGCATTTTATTAATGTCTGGATTTTTTGGTAAAAGTAAATGCATTTGAAGTGAATACAAAAACCACTGGACTGGTTTCACATTTAACTTTTTTTTTTTACATTTTCTGCTTACTGTAGATAGAAAGATAGATACAAAACAAAGAGTGAAGCGACACACTGTATGTGCTAAGATATATGCTAACATTGCGTATGTGAAATGGCATTATGCTATATAAATTGCTTGGCCAAGTCATGCGTGCCCACCAGCCACGACAAGGCGACCTTTCTCTGATGGTACCTGACCATTTCTATCAGACATGCCTCAGCATCGGATTCTACCTGCCTTTTAAATTTGAAGGCTTTGGGTTCAGAGAGGCATGTTTGCTAAAAATGGTTAATGTGAACCCAGAGAAAGGTCACCTTGTGGTGGCTACAGAGCACACATAAATTGGCCATTCCTTCATTTTATAAGCATATTCTATGTAGGAGTAATGGCAGTTTACCTTGCGATGTTCTGTTTTTGGGCTTTCGTTTTTTTCCTCCCCTTATTCCAAGAGGTATTACTTTTTTTTTTATGTACTTATAGCCGTAGGAGGGCTTGATTTTTGCGGGATGAGTTGTACTTTTGAATGACACCATTCATTTTATCATATGATGTACTGGAAAGCGGGAAAAAATCCAACTGCATTGCAATTGCAAAAAAAAAGTAAAATTTTACAATTGTTTTTGGGGGGATTTTTTTTCCATGTTCACTTTATGGAAAAATGGTAAAACTGACCACGCAATATGATTTTCCAGGTCAATACAAGTACGCAGATGCCCAACGTGTAGGTTTGTTTTGTTTTTTTTATTTCATATAAGTGATGAAAAAGAAAAAAATTCAGAAATTTGTAAGAAAAATTTTTTTTGCTTATGTCACCATTTTCCGATACCTGTAAAGCTTTCATTTTTCAGTACATGGGGCTGTGTGAAAATTATTTTTTTGCGCCCTGAGCTGATGTTTTTATTGATACCATTTTGGGGTAGGTACAATGTTTACATTGCCTCATTGCATTTTACTGCATAAAAAAAATAATTCTAGCATATTGATTTTTTTTCCGTTACACTGTTTACCAATCGGATTCATTTATTTTATATTTTGATACATCGGACTTTTATGAATGCAGCGATACCAAATATATGTAATTATTTTATTATTATAGTTTTATTTTTATTAGGGAAAAGGGGGTGAATAGAACTTCTGTGCTTTTTTATTTTTTAAAACTTTTTTTCTCACTTTTTACTGGTTTTAATAGTCCACTTAGGAGACTTGAAGCTGTGATCATTTGATCGCTTGAGTTACACATAGCAGGGCTTCAGCCACAGGCCAGTGTTCACAGGAGGACTGCAATGACAGGCACAGGGTCATCAGCAGACTCACAACTGTCTTAACAACCCATCAGCGCCCCACAATCACATGACAGTGGCGCCGATGGGCCAAATGAACGATGCACTTTCAGCCAGCAAGTGTTCAATCCTGCTGTCATTGATTGACAGGGGGATTTAACTTCTTTATCAGCCGTGGGCGGAGTACCACCCATGATGGCTGATTTAAATCAGCCATCATGTGCGGGGCAACAAGTGGGATTGATGTGAGAGCCCACATCAAAGGCAGGGATACAAGCTTTGACGTAAATATACGTCAAAGGTCTTGATGTCGTTAAGTTTCATATACAGATGTGCTCAAAATTTTACATACCCCAGCAGAATTTTTGCTTTCTTGGCCTTTTTCAGAGAATATGAATGATAACATCAAACCTTTTTCTCCACTCATGGTTAGTGGTTGGGTGAATCCATTTATAGTCAAATATTAGCACATACAGTGTGCTGATTCATGGTTTGGCTTCTTGATACATAGCTGAATGAGCCGTAGACAGACAAAACAGGCAGCACTCCAACTCCAGAAATCATGGGTAATGGACTTTATTCTGCCCGTGTGGTAATATTTTGGCTCAGTATATCAGAATCTTTCTCCATGCCTTTTTACGCTTTCGAGAACAATTCTGATGTATTTGAGCCAAAACATTGCCACATGGGCTGAATAAAGTCCATTACACATGATTTTTGGGTTTTGGAGTGCTGTCCCTTTTTTTTCGAGAAGTACACAGGAAGAGGTTCTTGGTAGAAGCTTACAAGGCTTTGCACCTATTGCATGTTTGTGCCGATTGTAATTCGCAATATGAAAACAAAAAAAAGAAAAAAACGCCAGGACACATCTTTCCCAATTCAATGACTTATGTTCTTTCTTATTTATGAAATACATCAACAATAATGATGCGACAATTACAGGAAATATAATTACATTTCAGTCATTATGGTTCAGAAAGTCCTTCTTTAGGCCCCCGACATGTCTGTGCTTGCAGTACGTGTGGCCTCCGTTTTTTTTCACAGATGCCACAAGGTCGTGCCCATTATAACCTATGCTGATCTCCATAGGTCAGTGTGTTCACATGGACCGTGTGTCTAAGTGAACCACATGGAGACATGTCCAAATTTATGCTGGCAGCACAAATGACAAGGACCAATACAAGTCTACGGGCGCGTGAAAAACACGTACAGCACACAGACGATATGCCTGTGTCATCCATGGTGTAAGTGTTTAACATTGAAAAGTATAGGAGAAGCGATGTCATTTCTGTTTCTTTTGCCATTCCGAAAAAAACACTGATGGCACACTGATCCAAACACTGATGGCACACTGATCCAAAACACTGATGGCACACTGATCCAAACACTGATGGCACACTGATCCAAACACTGATGACACACAGATGGCACACTGATGGCTCACTGATCCAAACACTGATGACACACTGATCCAAAACACTGATGGCACACTGATCCAAACACTGATGACACACTGATCCAAAACACTGATGGCACACTGATCCAAACACTGATGACACACTGATCCAAACACTGATGACACACTGATCCAAACACTGATGACACACTGATCCAAACACTGATGGCACAGTGATCCAAAACACTGATGGCACAGTGATCCAAAACACTGATGACACACAGATGGCACACTGATGGCTCACTGATCCAAAACACTGATGGCACAGTGATCCAAAACACTGATGGCACACTGATCCAAACACTGATGACACACAGATGGCACACTGATCCAAACACTGATGGCACAGTGATCCAAAACACTGATGGCACACTGATCCAAACACTGATGACACACAGATGGCACACTGATGGCTCACTGATCCAAACACTGATGACACACTGATCCAAAACACTGATGGCACACTGATCAAACACTGATGGCACAGTGATCCAAAACACTGATGACACACAGATGGCACACTGATGGCTCACTGATCCGAACACTGATGACTCACTGATCCAAAACACTGATGACACACTGATCCAAAACACTGATGGCACACTGATCCAAAACACTGATGGCACACTGATCCAAAACACTGATGGCACACTGATCCAAAACACTGATGGCACACTGATCCAAACACTGATGACACACTGATCCAAAACACTGATGGCACACTGATCCAAAACACTGATGACACACTGATCCAAAACACTGATGGCACACTGATCCAAACACTGATGACACACTGATCCAAAACACTGATGGCACACTGATCCAAACACTGATGACACACTGATCCAAACACTGATGACACACTGATCCAAAACACTGATGGCACACTGATCCAAACACTGATGACACACTGATCCAAACACTGATGACACACTGATCCAAACACTGATGACACACTGATCCAAAACACTGATGGCACACTGATCCAAACACTGATGACACACTGATCCAAACACTGATGACACACTGATCCAAACACTGATGGCACAGTGATCCAAAACACTGATGGCACAGTGATCCAAAACACTGATGACACACAGATGGCACACTGATGGCTCACTGATCCAAAACACTGATGGCACACTGATCCAAAACACTGATGGCACACTGATCCAAACACTGATGACACACAGATGGCACACTGATCCAAACACTGATGGCACAGTGATCCAAAACACTGATGGCACACTGATCCAAACACTGATGACACACAGATGGCACACTGATGGCTCACTGATCCAAACACTGATGACACACTGATCCAAAACACTGATGGCACACTGATCAAACACTGATGGCACAGTGATCCAAAACACTGATGACACACAGATGGCACACTGATGGCTCACTGATCCGAACACTGATGACACACTGATCCAAAACACTGATGACACACTGATCCAAAACACTGATGGCACACTGATCCAAAACACTGATGGCACACTGATCCAAAACACTGATGGCACACTGATCCAAAACACTGATGGCACACTGATCCAAAACACTGATGGCACACTGATCCAAACACTGATGACACACTGATCCAAACACTGATGACACACTGATCCAAACACTGATGGCACAGTGATCCAAAACACTGATGGCACAGTGATCCAAAACACTGATGGCACAGTGATCCAAAACACTGATGACACACAGATGGCACACTGATGGCTCACTGATCCAAAACACTGATGGCACACTGATCCAAAACACTGATGGCACACTGATCCAAACACTGATGACACACAGATGGCACACTGATCCAAACACTGATGGCACAGTGATCCAAAACACTGATGGCACACTGATCCAAACACTGATGACACACAGATGGCACACTGATGGCTCACTGATCCAAACACTGATGACACACTGATCCAAAACACTGATGGCACACTGATCAAACACTGATGGCACAGTGATCCAAAACACTGATGACACACAGATGGCACACTGATGGCTCACTGATCCGAACACTGATGACACACTGATCCAAAACACTGATGACACACTGATCCAAAACACTGATGGCACACTGATCCAAAACACTGATGGCACACTGATCCAAAACACTGATGGCACACTGATCCAAAACACTGATGGCACACTGATCCAAAACACTGATGGCACACTGATCCAAAACACTGATGGCACACTGATCCAAAACACTGATGGCACACTGATCCAAACACTGATGACACACTGATCCAAACAATGATGGCACAGCCAAACACTGATCCAAACACTGATGGCACACTGATCAAACACTGATGGCACACTGATCCAATCACTGATGACACACTGATCCAAACACTGATGGCACACTGATCAAACACTGATGGCACACTGATCCAATCAATGATGACACACTGATCCAATCACTGATGACACACTGATCCAAACACTGATGGCACACTGATCAAACACTGATGGCACACTGATCAAAAACACTGATGACACACTGATGGCACACTGATCCAAAACACTGATGGCACACTGATCAAACACTGATGGCACACTGATCAAACACTGATGGCACACTGATCCACACAGATACAAAACACTGATGACACACTGATCCAAACACTGATGGCACACTGATCCAAACTCTGATCCAAACACTGATGGCACACTGATCCAAAACACTGATGGCACACTGATCCAAAACACTGATGGCACACTGATCCAAAACACTGATGGCACACTGATCCAAAACACTGATGGCACACTGATCCAAAACACTGATGGCACACTGATCCAAAACACTGATGGCACACTGATCCAAAACACTGATGGCACACTGATCCAAAACACTGATGGCAAACTGATCAAAACACTGATGGCACACTGATCCAAACACTGATCCAAACACTGATGGCACACTGATCCAAAACACTGATCCAAAACACTGATCCAAACACTGATGGCACACTGATCCACACAGATACAAAACACTGATGGCACACTGATCCAAACACTGATGACACACTGATCCAAACACTGATGGCACACTGATCAAACACTGATGGCACACTGATCCAAACACTGATGGCACACTGATCCAAAACACTGATGGCACACTGATCCAAAACACTGATGGCACACTGATCCAAACACTGATCCAAACACTGATGGCACACAGATCCAAAACACTGATGACACACTGATCCAAACACTGAAGGCACACTGATCCAAACACTGATGACATACTGATCCAAACACTGATGACACACTGATTAAACAGTGATGGCACATTGATCCAAACACTGATGGCACACTGATCCAAAACACTGATGGCACAATGATCCAAACACTGATGGCACACTGATCCAAACACTGATGACACACTGATCCAAACACTGATCCAAACACTGATGGCACACAGATCCAAAACACTGATGGCACACTGATCCAAACACTGATGGCACACTGATCCAAATACTGATCCAAACACTGATGGCACACTGATCCACACAGATACAAAACACTGATGGCACACTGATCCAAACACTGATCCAAACACTGATGACACACTGATTCAAACACTGATGGCACACTGATCCAAACACTGATGGCACACTGATCCAAAACACTGATGGCACACTGATCCAAGCACTGATCCAAAACACTGATCCAAACACTGATGGCACACAGATCCAAAACACTGATGACACACTGATCCAAACACTGATGGCACACAGATCCAAAACACTGATGACACACTGATCCAAAACACTGATGGCACACTGATCCAAACACTGATGACACACTGATCCAAACAATGATGGCACAGCCAAACACTGATCCAAACACTGATGGCACACTGATCAAACACTGATGGCACACTGATCCAAACACTGATGGCACACTGATCCAAACACTGATGACACACAGATGGCACACTGATGGCTCACTGATCCAAACACTGATGGCACACTGATCCAAACACTGATGACACACTGATCCAAACAATGATGGCACAGCCAAACACTGATCCAAACACTGACGGCACACAGATCCAAAACACTGATGGCAAGCTGATCCAAACACTGATGGCACAGTGATCCAAAACACTGATGGCACAGTGATCCAAAACACTGATGGCACACTGATCCAAACACCGATGGCACACTGATCCAAACACTGATGACACACAGATGGCTCACTGATCCGAACACTGATGGCACACTGATCCAAACACTGATGACACACTGATCCAAAACACTGATGACACACTGATCCAAAACACTGATGGCACACTGATCCAAACACTGATGACACACTGATCCAAACACTGATGACACACTGATCCAAAACACTGATGACACACTGATCCAAAACACTGATAGCACACTGATCCAAAACACTGATAGCACACTGATCCAAAACACTGATGGCACACTGATCCAAAACACTGATGGCACACTGATCCAAAACACTGATGGCACACTGATCCAAAACACTGATGGCACACTGATCCAAACACTGATGACACACTGATCCAAACAATGATGGCACAGCCAAACACTGATCAAACACTGATGGCACACTGATCCAATCACTGATGACACACTGATCCAAACACTGATGGCACACTGATCAAACACTGATGGCACACTGATCAAACACTGATGGCACACTGATCCAATCACTGATGACACACTGATTCAATCACTGATGACACACTGATCCAAACACTGATGGCACACTGATCAAACACTGATGGCACACTGATCCAAAACACTGATGGCACACTGATCCAAAACACTGATAGCACACTGATCCAAGCACTGATGGCACACAGATCCAAAACACTGATGACACACTGATCCAAACACTGAAGGCACACTGATCCAAACACTGATGACATACTGATCCAAACACTGATGGCACACTGATTAAACAGTGATAGCACACTGATCCAAAACACTGATGGCACACTGATCCAAAACACTGATGGCACACTGATCCAAACCACTGATGGCACACTGATCCAAACACTGATGGCACACTGATCCAAAACACTGGTGGCACACTGATCCAAAACACTGATGGCACAATGATCCAAACACTGATGGCACACTGATCCAAACACTGATGGCACACTGATCCAAACACTGATAACA